>NC_134266.1:147407670-148691420 GCF_031893055.1 Leptodactylus fuscus
CAGGAACAGGGGAGGATGAGGGAGAAGTCAACAAAGTGGCGGAGGCAGATGAAGTGGTGTCCTGGCTCGTCCTCTGGAGTGCATCGCCAGCACAGTCAGCAGTGGCAGTGGCAGAGGCAGAGGCAGTGGCAGAGGCAGTGGCAGTGGCGTGAACGGCAGGCGGCCTTTGTCCTGCCGTTGCTGCCTGCCACTGATTCCAGTGCTTGGATTCCAAATGACGGCGCATTGAAGTGGTGGACAGGTTGCTCTTCTCAGAGCCCCTAATCAATTTAGAGAGGCAAATTGTGCAGACAACACTATATCTGTCCTCGGCGCATTCCTTGAAAAAACTCCACACCTTCGAGAAACGTGCCCTCGAGGTGGGAGTTTTTCGGGGCTGGGTACGAACTGGAACATCTTGGGAGATTCCGGGTGTGGCCTGGCTTCGCCTAAGCTGCTGACCTCTGCCTCTGCCTCTAGCTACCCTTTTTGGTGCTGCACCTGCCTCAACATCCACACTACTTTCCCCGCTTGACATCCCCCCTGTCCAGGTCGGGTCAGTGTCCTCATCATCCACCACTTCCTCTTCCAACTCCTGTCTCATCTCCTCCTCCCGCACAATGCGCCGGTCAACTGGATGCCCTGACGGCAACTGCGTCACATCATCGTCGATGAGGGTGGGTTGCTGGTCATCCACCACCAAATCGAACGGAGATGGAGGAGACTCTAGTGTTTGAGCATCTGGACACAGATGCTCCTCTGTTAGGTTCGTGGAATCGTGACGTGGAGAGGCAGGTTGAGGGACAATGAAAGGAGTGGAGAACAGCTCTGGGGAGCAGGGACAGTTGGGGTTATTGTTCTGTGAAGCTTGGGAATTTTGGGAGGAAGGAGGACAAGACTGTTGGGTAATAGGAGGAGAGGAGGCAGAGTCTGACTGGCTGCTGGACAATGTGCTGTAAGCGTTCTCTGACAGCCATTGCAAGACCTGTTCCTGGTTCTCGGGCCTACTAAGGTTTGTACCCTGCAGTTTAGTTAATGTGGCAAGCAACCCTGGCACTGTGGAGTGGCGCAATGCTTGCTGCCCCACAGGAGTAGGCACGGGACGCCCTGTGGCTTCACTGCTACCTTGCTCCCCAGAACCATTCCCCCGACCTCGCCCACGGCCTCGTCCACGTCCCTTTCCGGGAGCCTTGCGCATTTTGAATTCCCAGTTAGAAATTGGCACTATATACCAGTAGCAAAAATTGTGGGTGCACGTAACCCCAATATATTCTTTGAATTCCCAGTCAGACAATGGCACTATATACCAGTAGCAAGAAATGAGGGTATTTATAACCCCAATATATTCTTTGAATTACCAGTCAGAAACTGGCACTATATGGCAGTAGCAAGAAATGAGGGTATTTATAACCCCAATATATTCTTTGAATTCCCAGTCAGACAATGGCACTATATACCAGTAGCAAAAATTGTGGGTGCACGTAACCCCAATATATTCTTTGAATTACCAGTCAGAAACTGGCACTATATGGCAGTAGCAAGAAATGAGGGTATTTGTAACCCCAATATATTCTTTGAATTCCCAGTCAGACAATGGCACTATATACCAGTAGCAAGAAATGAGGGTATTTGTAACCCCAATATATTCTTTGAATTCCCAGTCAGACAATGGCACTATATACCAGTAGCAAGAAATGAGGGTATTTGTAACCCCAATATATTCTTTGAATTCCCAGTCAGACAATGGCACTATATACCAGTAGCAAAAATTGTGGGTGCACGTAACCCCAATATATTCTTTGAATTACCAGTCAGAAACTGTCACTATATGGCAGTAGCAAGAAATGAGGGTATTTGTAACCCCAATATATTCTTTGAATTCCCAGTCAGACAATGGCACTATATACCAGTAGCAAGAAATGAGGGTATTTATAACCCCAATATATTCTTTGAATTCCCAGTCAGACAATGGCACTATATACCAGTAGCAAGAAATGAGGGTATTTATAACCCCAATATATTCTTTGAATTACCAGTCAGAAACTGGCACTATATGGCAGTAGCAAGAAATGAGGGTATTTGTAACCCCAATATATTCTTTGAATTCCCAGTCAGACAATGGCACTATATACCAGTAGCAAGAAATGAGGGTATTTGTAACCCCAATATATTCTTTGAATTCCCAGTCAGACAATGGCACTATATACCAGTAGCAAGAAATGAGGGTATTTGTAACCCCAATATATTCTTTGAATTCCCAGTCAGACAATGGCACTATATACCAGTAGCAAAAATTGTGGGTGCACGTAACCCCAATATATTCTTTGAATTACCAGTCAGAAACTGGCACTATATGGCAGTAGCAAGAAATGAGGGTATTTGTAACCCCAATATATTCTTTGAATTCCCAGTCAGACAATGGCACTATATACCAGTAGCAAGAAATGAGGGTATTTATAACCCCAATATATTCTTTGAATTACCAGTCAGAAACTGGCACTATATGGCAGTAGCAAGAAATGAGGGTATTTGTAACCCCAATATATTCTTTGAATTCCCAGTCAGACAATGGCACTATATACCAGTAGCAAGAAATGAGGGTATTTGTAACCCCAATATATTCTTTGAATTCCCAGTCAGACAATGGCACTATATACCAGTAGCAAGAAATGAGGGTATTTGTAACCCCAATATATTCTTTGAATTCCCAGTCAGACAATGGCACTATATACCAGTAGCAAAAATTGTGGGTGCACGTAACCCCAATATATTCTTTGAATTACCAGTCAGAAACTGGCACTATATGGCAGTAGCAAGAAATGAGGGTATTTGTAACCCCAATATATTCTTTGAATTCCCAGTCAGACAATGGCACTATATACCAGTAGCAAGAAATGAGGGTATTTATAACCCCAATATATTCTTTGAATTACCAGTCAGAAACTGGCACTATATGGCAGTAGCAAGAAATGAGGGTATTTGTAACCCCAATATATTCTTTGAATTCCCAGTCAGACAATGGCACTATATACCAGTAGCAAGAAATGAGGGTATTTATAACCCCAATATATTCTTTGAATTCCCAGTCAGACAATGGCACTATATACCAGTAGCAAGAAATGAGGGTATTTATAACCCCAATATATTCTTTGAATTACCAGTCAGAAACTGGCACTATATGGCAGTAGCAAGAAATGAGGGTATTTGTAACCCCAATATATTCTTTGAATTCCCAGTCAGACAATGGCACTATATACCAGTAGCAAGAAATGAGGGTATTTGTAACCCCAATATATTCTTTGAATTCCCAGTCAGACAATGGCACTATATACCAGTAGCAAGAAATGAGGGTATTTGTAACCCCAATATATTCTTTGAATTCCCAGTCAGACAATGGCACTATATACCAGTAGCAAAAATTGTGGGTGCACGTAACCCCAATATATTCTTTGAATTACCAGTCAGAAACTGGCACTATATGGCAGTAGCAAGAAATGAGGGTATTTGTAACCCCAATATATTCTTTGAATTCCCAGTCAGACAATGGCACTATATACCAGTAGCAAGAAATGAGGGTATTTATAACCCCAATATATTCTTTGAATTACCAGTCAGAAACTGGCACTATATGGCAGTAGCAAGAAATGAGGGTATTTGTAACCCCAATATATTCTTTGAATTCCCAGTCAGACAATGGCACTATATACCAGTAGCAAAAATTGTGGGTGCACGTAACCCCAATATATTCTTTGAATTACCAGTCAGAAACTGTCACTATATGGCAGTAGCAAGAAATGAGGGTATTTGTAACCCCAATATATTCTTTGAATTCCCAGTCAGACAATGGCACTATATACCAGTAGCAAGAAATGAGGGTATTTATAACCCCAATATATTCTTTGAATTCCCAGTCAGACAATGGCACTATATACCAGTAGCAAGAAATGAGGGTATTTATAACCCCAATATCTTCTTTGAATTACCAGTCAGAAACTGGCACTATATGGCAGTAGCAAGAAATGAGGGTATTTGTAACCCCAATATATTCTTTGAATTCCCAGTCAGACAATGGCACTATATACCAGTAGCAAGAAATGAGGGTATTTGTAACCCCAATATATTCTTTGAATTCCCAGTCAGACAATGGCACTATATACCAGTAGCAAGAAATGAGGGTATTTGTAACCCCAATATATTCTTTGAATTCCCAGTCAGACAATGGCACTATATACCAGTAGCAAAAATTGTGGGTGCACGTAACCCCAATATATTCTTTGAATTACCAGTCAGAAACTGGCACTATATGGCAGTAGCAAGAAATGAGGGTATTTGTAACCCCAATATATTCTTTGAATTCCCAGTCAGACAATGGCACTATATACCAGTAGCAAGAAATGAGGGTATTTATAACCCCAATATATTCTTTGAATTACCAGTCAGAAACTGGCACTATATGGCAGTAGCAAGAAATGAGGGTATTTGTAACCCCAATATATTCTTTGAATTCCCAGTCAGACAATGGCACTATATACCAGTAGCAAGAAATGAGGGTATTTGTAACCCCAATATATTCTTTGAATTCCCAGTCAGACAATGGCACTATATACCAGTAGCAAGAAATGAGGGTATTTGTAACCCCAATATATTCTTTGAATTCCCAGTCAGACAATGGCACTATATACCAGTAGCAAAAATTGTGGGTGCACGTAACCCCAATATATTCTTTGAATTACCAGTCAGAAACTGGCACTATATGGCAGTAGCAAGAAATGAGGGTATTTGTAACCCCAATATATTCTTTGAATTCCCAGTAAGACAATGGCACTATATACCAGTAGCAAGAAATGAGGGTATTTATAACCCCAATATATTCTTTGAATTCCCAGTCAGACAATGGCACTATATACCAGTAGCAAGAAATGAGGGTATTTATAACCCCAATATATTCTTTGAATTACCAGTCAGAAACTGGCACTATATGGCAGTAGCAAGAAATGAGGGTATTTGTAACCCCAATATATTCTTTGAATTCCCAGTCAGACAATGGCACTATATACCAGTAGCAAGAAATGAGGGTATTTGTAACCCCAATATATTCTTTGAATTCCCAGTCAGACAATGGCACTATATACCAGTAGCAAGAAATGAGGGTATTTGTAACCCCAATATATTCTTTGAATTCCCAGTCAGACAATGGCACTATATACCAGTAGCAAAAATTGTGGGTGCACGTAACCCCAATATATTCTTTGAATTACCAGTCAGAAACTGGCACTATATGGCAGTAGCAAGAAATGAGGGTATTTGTAACCCCAATATATTCTTTGAATTCCCAGTCAGACAATGGCACTATATACCAGTAGCAAGAAATGAGGGTATTTATAACCCCAATATATTCTTTGAATTACCAGTCAGAAACTGGCACTATATGGCAGTAGCAAGAAATGAGGGTATTTGTAACCCCAATATATTCTTTGAATTCCCAGTCAGACAATGGCACTATATACCAGTAGCAAGAATTGAGGGTATTTGTAACCCCAATATATTCTTTGAATTCCCAGTCAGACAATGGCACTATATACCAGTAGCAAGAAATGAGGGTATTTGTAACCCCAATATATTCTTTGAATTCCCAGTCAGACAATGGCACTATATACCAGTAGCAAAAATTGTGGGTGCACGTAACCCCAATATATTCTTTGAATTACCAGTCAGAAACTGGCACTATATGGCAGTAGCAAGAAATGAGGGTATTTGTAACCCCAATATATTCTTTGAATTCCCAGTCAGACAATGGCACTATATACCAGTAGCAAGAAATGAGGGTATTTATAACCCCAATATATTCTTTGAATTCCCAGTCAGACAATGGCACTATATACCAGTAGCAAGAAATGAGGGTATTTATAACCCCAATATATTCTTTGAATTACCAGTCAGAAACTGGCACTATATGGCAGTAGCAAGAAATGAGGGTATTTGTAACCCCAATATATTCTTTGAATTCCCAGTCAGACAATGGCACTATATACCAGTAGCAAGAAATGAGGCTATTTATAACCCCAATATATTCTTTGAATTCCCAGTCAGACAATGGCACTATATACCAGTAGCAAGAAATGAGGGTATTTATAACCCCAATATATTCTTTGAATTACCAGTCAGAAACTGGCACTATATGGCAGTAGCAAGAAATGAGGGTATTTGTAACCCCAATATATTCTTTGAATTCCCAGTCAGACAATGGCACTATATACCAGTAGCAAGAAATGAGGGTATTTGTAACCCCAATATATTCTTTGAATTCCCAGTCAGACAATGGCACTATATACCAGTAGCAAGAAATGAGGGTATTTGTAACCCCAATATATTCTTTGAATTCCCAGTCAGACAATGGCACTATATACCAGTAGCAAAAATTGTGGGTGCACGTAACCCCAATATATTCTTTGAATTACCAGTCAGAAACTGGCACTATATGGCAGTAGCAAGAAATGAGGGTATTTGTAACCCCAATATATTCTTTGAATTCCCAGTCAGACAATGGCACTATATACCAGTAGCAAGAAATGAGGGTATTTATAACCCCAATATATTCTTTGAATTACCAGTCAGAAACTGGCACTATATGGCAGTAGCAAGAAATGAGGGTATTTGTAACCCCAATATATTCTTTGAATTCCCAGTCAGACAATGGCACTATATACCAGTAGCAAGAAATGAGGGTATTTGTAACCCCAATATATTCTTTGAATTCCCAGTCAGACAATGGCACTATATACCAGTAGCAAAAATTGTGGGTGCACGTAACCCCAATATATTCTTTGAATTACCAGTCAGAAACTGGCACTATATGGCAGTAGCAAGAAATGAGGGTATTTGTAACCCCAATATATTCTTTGAATTCCCAGTCAGACAATGGCACTATATACCAGTAGCAAGAAATGAGGGTATTTATAACCCCAATATATTCTTTGAATTACCAGTCAGAAACTGGCACTATATGGCAGTAGCAAGAAATGAGGGTATTTGTAACCCCAATATATTCTTTGAATTCCCAGTCAGACAATGGCACTATATACCAGTAGCAAGAAATGAGGGTATTTATAACCCCAATATATTCTTTGAATTCCCAGTCAGACAATGGCACTATATACCAGTAGCAAGAAATGAGGGTATTTATAACCCCAATATATTCTTTGAATTACCAGTCAGCAACTGGCACTATATGGCAGTAGCAAGAAATGAGGGTATTTGTAACCCCAATATATTCTTTGAATTCCCAGTCAGACAATGGCACTATATACCAGTAGCAAGAAATGAGGGTATTTATAACCCCAATATATTCTTTGAATTCCCAGTCAGACAATGGCACTATATACCAGTAGCAAAAATTGTGGGTGCACGTAACCCCAATATATTCTTTGAATTCCCAGTCAGACAATGGCACTATATGGCAGTAGCAAAAATAGTGGGTGTATATAGCCCCAATTCTATTGCTAGGGGACTTGCAGTGTATTTCTGGGGTGAAGGTGGGGGGGCACACCGTTGGAACGGGTATCGGGGGTATATATCGGGTATACGGGAATACACTGTCAGTGTATTCCATTCAGGATCCTGGGAAAGCTGGGTTGCGGCGATTGAGCCCGTCAGTGCCACGTTACACTGACAAGCTTCTCCCTGGAATTGAAGTTATATGTAAGCCCAATATATTCTTTGAATTCCCAGTGAGACAATGGCACTATATGGCAGTAGCAAAAATAGTGGGTGTATATAGCCCCAATTCTATTGCTAGGGGACTTGCAGGGTATTTCTGGGGTGAAGGTGGGGGGGCACACCGTTGGAACGGGTATCGGGGGTATATATCGGGTATACGGGAATACACTGACAGTGTATTCCATTCAGGATCCTAGGAAAGCTGGGTTGCGGCGATTGAGCCCGTCAGTGCCACGTTACACTGACAAGCTTCTCCCTGGAATTTAGCTCTTATAAGAGCTGTTGGTTGTCTTCTCCTTCCTATCCTAGCCTGTCCCTGCCTACCCAGAATCTAAGCCCTAGCTAACTGGACGGAAACCTCCGTCCCCGGTGAATTGCAAGCTCAGAATGACGCGAAGCTGGGCGTCGCTGTTCTTTTAAATTAGAGGTCACATGTTTTCGGCAGCCAATGGGTTTTGCCTACTTTTTTCAACGTCACCGGTGTCGTAGTTCCTGTCCCACCTACCCTGCGCTGTTATTGGAGCAAAATAGGCGCCAGAGAAGGTGGGAGGGGAATCGAGTAATGGTGCACTTTACCACGCGGTGTTCGATTCGATTCGAACATGCCGAACAGCCTAATATCCGATCGAACATGAGTTCGATAGAACACTGTTCGCTCATCTCTATTTATCATCAATATATAGGGAACAGTTCACAGCCTAGGGCCAAACAAAATATCTCCTCATCAGTCCTATCCAGCTTAAAGACTGAGTCTGACTATATAAAAGATAGGCGGTATCCAGCAAGAGGGCAACTCTAGACGTTCAAATTTAGAACACAGACATACACACTTCTCCTTACATCTTGTGGTTACTGGCCTAACGCCACGACAAACAGGACACAAGGGACTGCTGGGTCCTCAACAGAGCAATGCCCTACAGTACTATATACTGCACTTACTAAATCAAACTGCTAATATCGTTTTTCCAATGCGTCTTCTCTTTTAGACTAATCAGGGGCTAACATGACAGCAGAAAGTAGCAGTACTGCTGCTGTTGGAAATATTAATTTAGTGGCAGTAACAGTAGGACCGCTTTGATGCTGGCGGTACTAGTCTCAGTGCTACCACGCCCTTATACTGTCCGTAGTGAGGTCCATGCTGGAGAACAATTCCCATCCCATGTATGAGACTGTGACAACACTAGGCAGTACTGTCAGTGACCGACTGCTTCACCCCAAGAGTGAGAAGGAGAGCTATCGGAGGTTCTTCCTCCCAACCGTGATCAGGCTGTATAATCAATACTAGGCTAAGCGTAGAGCACAGAGAACTAAATGATCCTGAAGTCTTCTTTTCTTTTTAGTTACTATGACTACTAGTATCTTTTTCTATCTGCTATGAGCTTGTTTGTGTTCTTTCTTGACATTATTGTATTATCTATGCTGCTGTAACACACTGAATTTGTCCATGGTGGGACTATTAAAGGATTAGCTTATTTTATATAGGACACACACGCTTCCCACAAGATGATCACAAGCCAATGACTCCATCACCAGATGTACACACCCTACTCGCAGCCAATCAATATGCCTCATAATACACAGCATCATAGGTCCTCAAGCTTCATCAGAAAAATTATCTTCCTTTATTCCATTAGTGTCTCCCTCTATTCAATTCAGTGAATTTGTCATAGGGGTGTAGACATGAACACGCTTTAAGTTGGTGATTTATCTTGCTGAAGGATGATCCGAGGAATCACAGAAATAACGTGGCACCTTCTCCAAGGGTAACATGATAGAGAATGGTAGACATCAAATGAATCCATCCTCTTAAAATATAGGCAGCATTTACTTAAAGAACACATAGGTAGAACCCAGCATTTTTATGGCCTATTATTAGGATAATCCATCAATATTGCATCAGGAAGCTGTTTGGGCCTGCTGCTGTTGTGCTGACACTACTACTGACTACAGTGTACAATGCTGAATGCAAATGGTACATTGCAAAGTGGCCATGTGACATTACTGCAGATCAGCTCCCATTGAAGTGAATTAGAGCAAAGCTGTAAAAGTACAGCTAGCCAAGGCAGAGTAGTTTATTGGAGACCCTCCAACACCCATCCCCACCAGATCCCTCTTTTACCTCCTAACAAAACACTTGACCCACACAAAATACCTAGCAAGTGCCAGTCAGAATGTTCCAAGTGTCAGTGACAGTCCTCCAACAACAGCTAGAATGCCTTCAAAGTGCTCCCTCCATATAATCTATGATCACAAAGTCCCCTACTGGGAGTCAAAATGCTCCCCTCAACCATTGATTGTCGTGATGTCTACCGCCATGTGCTAGTCACCAATTAATCAACAGAAATATTGTTTTTTGTTTGTTTTTTTTTTAAACATCATTTTTATCGGGTTCTGAACTCTAAGTTCTACTTTTACATATATTATACACACACACAAACACAAATGTATTTATTTTTTTATTTGTTAGTGATTAGTGTTGAGTGAATAGTATTCAAAACTATTTGTCGAATACCTCACTCACAGAGGAATGCGTGGAAGCGGCTGAACACCAAGGGGTTAAGCGCAGTGAATATTTGACGGCTGCTAACATGCATTCCAATGGGAGCGAGGTATTTGACGAATACTATTCACCAACACTATTAGTGATTATTAGGGAAGGCCATAATTATTATGATTATTATTTTTCTTTTTCAGTATCTATATCAATCTATCCATTCCTTTCTCGTTCTTTTCATCTACTTATCGAGCACCTATTGGAAACTAATTCATGAAGTCTCTGTTCACAGGAAACTTGGCAGTCCCTGGTCTGTGGATTACATTTTCCACACTTACTGTCACACATAGTCTCATTTATCATGCAGACTTGATGTATTTTGCAATTTGGAGCAGGTACATCTAGATGGCCCGCCAATGGCACTTCTAAATGTGCCTAGTCTCTACTCTCAGGAGAGGCTTCTGCAAAGTATGTCTATCAGTAAAACATCTGAAGAGTGGCATGTGCGAAAGTGTAAAGGTCAAACCAAAATACAACTGCACCTGAATAAATAAGTTAGCTTTTTTTCTCATAACAGTCAGGACAATGAATTTTACCCAGAATTAATGTTAAGATAACATATAGTATATTAGGAATACATTTTTCTATTTTTACTATGCATCTAATATCTTGGATGATTAGTTGTCTTTTGCAAGAAACAATACATTGATAGTAGCATACTGTACCGCAATGTTATTTTATGTATTCTTAGTTCCTGCTATTTTTGAAACACTATGCAAATATGTCTCAATATGTCTAAATTATTTATATATATATATATATATATATATATATATATATATATATACACACACACTATGTATGTAGAGAAGTGTAGGAAACTCCAGCACTCAGGGATCCAACTTGAGTTGATAATAAAACGTGACTTTTATTCCATGGGAGATATGCTCCAAGTAAAAATAAGCAATGAGTCCAAGTACAGAGGTGGGTTACTACATGGCCTACGCATTTCAAGGCTTATAGCCCCTTAGTCATGGCCTAAGAGGGATATTGATTGGAATATGGACTGATAGGTAACTGAGTCAGGATTGGATACCAACTTCTTTTTGTCCAGAATGTAACTGTCAGAATCAGTCTGGTCTTTTACGCTCTGATCTTTTTGAGTACAAGAGGAATCAAGGAAAATGGAAGAAAGGTGTACGCTAGATCCTTATCCCAAGACTGAGATACAGCATTCAACACCTTGGTCAGTGGCGTAACTACCGCCATAGCAGCGGAGGCGGCTGCCACAGGGCCCGGGACATTAGGGGCCCAGCGACAGCCGCTACCGCTGCTATCATTATACTCGGGGGTCTTTGCAGACCCCCGAGTATAATGATCGGCGGACCGGGAGAGGTAAGGGAACATAAAAAACATGTTACTTACCTCTCCACGATCCTGCCTGACGTCCTTTCTGATGTCTCTGATGTCACATGAACCCGGCCTACGTCCCGGGTCATGTGACGTCAGACGTCATTAAACAAGGACGGCAGAGAAAAGGCAGCGGAGAAGACTGCGTAGGAGCCGGAGACAGGTAAGTAACAGTAGTTTTTTATGTTTTTCTCCCCCCTGCATCTCCGATTATTATACTCTGGGGTCTGAAAAGACCCCAGAGTATAATAATTGTTTATGGGTGTCCACTATAGGGGATAATACTGTGTGCAGGGGCCACTATGGGACATAATATTGTGTTCAGGAGCCACTATGGGACATAATACTGTATGCAGGGGCTACTATGGGGGATAATACTATGTGCAGGGGCCACTATGGGACATAATATTGTGTGCAGGGGCCACTGGGCATAATACTGTGTACAGGGGTCACTAAGGGACATAATACTGTGTGCAGGGGCCACTATGGGGGATAATACTGTGTGCAGGGGCCACTATGGGGGATAATACTGTGTGCAGGGGCCACTATGGGGGATAATACTGTGTGCAGGGGCCACTATGGGGCATAATACTGTGTGCAGGGGCCCCTATGGGGGATAATACTGTGTACAGGGGCCCCTATGGGGGATAATACTGTGTGCAGGGGCCACTACGGGGCATAATACTGTGTGCAGGGGCCCCTATGGGGGATAATACTGTGTGCAGGGGCCACTATGGGGCATAATACTGTGTGGAGGGGCCACTATAGGGGATAATACTGTGTGCAGGGGCCCCTATGGTGGATAATACTGTGTGCAGGAGTCACTATCGGGGATAATATTGTGTGCAGGGGCCACTATGGGGGATAATACTGTGTGCAGGGGCCACTATGGGGGATAATACTGTGTGCAGGGGCCACTATGGGGGATAATACTGTGTGCAGGGGCCACTATGGGGCATAATACTGTGTGCAGGGGCCCCTATGGGGGATAATACTGTGTGCAGGGGCCCCTATGGGGGATAATACTGTGTGCAGGGGCCTCTATGGTGGATAATACTGCGTGCAGGGGCCACTATGGTGGATAATACTGTGTGCAGGGGCCACTATGAGGCATAATAGAATGCGCATAAATGCGTAGGAGGGGGTCGGTCGAGGTCTTCGGCGCCGGTGTCGGTCGGGGGGGGGGGACCATGTCAAAAGTTCGCCACGGGGCCCCGCCATTCCTAGTTACGCCACTGACCTTGGTCCCATTGATTTATTGAATAAAAGGCTGGGACATTTCTGTTTGTGTGTGAGACGAACAGATCTATTTGGGGACTACCCCATCTGCCAGTTAGTTGATAGAAAACTTCTTGATTTAAATGCATTTCCCCTGCATTTAACAGTTTCATGTTCAGTTAATCTGCCATCTGACAAGTGATATCTATCACTGCTCTCACTGTTATCTACAGCTCTGTCTGTCAGGACAATCAGTTCAGATAATTGTAGTTTGCTGATAAAGCCATATCTATTATCTCTCTATGTAAACACATAGATAACACATCTTCTCTAGAAGATGGGCATATTACGTGATCTGCATTTATGTTAAATTTCTAGTAATCATAAGTATTGTTATACTTCATAATGTCCTGTTCAGCAAGCTGGGAGGGGAGGAAATACAGGAAGTGAGAAGAAGATACAGCAAGCAAGGCTGCTGAAACAGGGAGATGGGAAAACCCTTTAAGGTGCCTGGTCAACTCCTCCTGTCATGGAACTCCATTGCTCCTCCTGGCACTAAGTCCAATCTTTAGACAGCTGAACTCCCAAGGCTCTTGAAGAGCCTTGGGCTGAATCTTCCTCCTAGGGGCTGTATGGAAAGTTATTGAAGCTCAGTACTCAGTGCTGGCTTTCATTGACTCCTCTGCAAACACCTACTACTGGAACCGCACACTAGACTGAGTGCCAACGGTTTCCCAGGTGACTAAAGTCTCCTCATATCCAGTGGCCTGTTATAGACCAGGCCTGTACAAAGGAACAAGGTTTGAAATACAGGGAACATCAATAGGATAACTGCATAACAATGACATAAAAGATAGAAGACAGGACATAGAAACACAACCCAGAGGCACAAGAAACAAACAATAAAAGCTAGAGCACTCTTTGATACTACACAGAAAATCTTCACCCCTGTAAATCATCTTATTCATATGTCCTGCAGATAAATCAAACATGTTTCTTGTACTATTATTGTAATATCCATGTTGGTGTAACACACTGAATTTTCCCATGGTGGGACTATTAAATGATTATCTTATATATGTTTTCACAGCGCCCCCTGTGCTGTCTGAAAGTTCAATTACATAAGGAAGAAACAAGAAATTTCTCAGGAACGTCGGTGTGGATCAGAATTATATAGGTAAGAGAAGAATAGCCTTTCCTAAGGCTATTCCGACATGTACTTAGTAGAGATGAGCGAACACTAAAATGTTCGAGGTTCGAAATTCGATTCGAACAGCCGCTCAATGTTCGTGTGTTCGAACGGGTTTCGAACCCCATTATAGTCTATGGGGAACAGATACTCGTTAAGGGGGAAACCCAAATCCGTGTCTGGAGGGTCACCAAGTCCACTATGACACCCCAGGAAATGATGCCAACACCTCTGGAATGACACTGGGACAGCAGGGGAAGCATGTCTGGGGGCATCTAACACACCAAAGACCCTCTATTACCCCAACATCACAGCCTAACAACTACACACTTTACACACTCAATACCACCTCTCTGACAGTAGGAAAACACCTTGAAACATGTGTATTTGGCACTTGCAGTGAGGAGAGCTTGTCACCAGCAGTGAATTTGGCCCTTGTAGTAAGTTGAGGTTGGCACCAACATTTGTTTTGAAAATCAGGGTGGATTGAGCCTCTAACCAGCAGAGTTTGGGCAAATTCATGGTGGAGGGAGCCTCTAAAAACCCCAGTTTGGACCAATTCATGGTGGAGGGAGCCTCTAACCAGCCCAGTTTGGGCAAATTCATGGTGGAGGGAGCCTCTAAAAAACCCAGTTTGGACCAATTCATGGTGGAGGGAGCCTCTAACCAGCCCAGTTTGGGCAAATTCATGGTGGAGGGAGCCTCTAACCAGCCCAGTTTGGACCAATTAATGGTGGAGGGAGCCTCTACCCAGCCCAGTTTGGACCAATTAATGGTGGAGGGAGCCTCTAACCACCCCAGTTTGGACCAATTCATGGTGGAGGGAGCCTCTAAACAGCCCAGTTTGGGCAAATTCATGGTGGAGGGAGCCTCTAAAAAACCCAGTTTGGACCAATTCATGGTGGAGGGAGCCTCTAACCAGCCCAGTTTGGACCAATTAATGGTGGAGGGAGCCTCTAAACAGCCAAGTTTGGACCAATTCATGGTGGAGGGAGCCTCTAAAAACCCCAGTTTGGACCAATTCATGGTGGAGGGAGCCTCTAACCAGCCCAGTTTGGGCAAATTCATGGTGGAGGGAGCCTCTAAACAGCCCAGTTTGGGCAAATTCATGGTGGAGGGAGCCTCTAACCAGCCCAGTTTGGACCAATTAATGGTGGAGGGAGCCTCTAACCAGCCCAGTTTGGACCAATTAATGGTGGAGGGAGCCTCTAACCAGCCCAGTTTGGACCAATTAATGGTGGAGGGAGCCTCTAACCACCCCAGTTTGGACCAATTCATGGTGGAGGGAGCCTCTAACCAGCCCAGTTTGGACCAATTCATGGTGGAGGGAGCCTCTAAAAAACCCAGTTTGGACCAATTCATGGTGGAGGGAGCCTCTAAACAGCCCAGTTTGGGCAAATTCATGGTGGAGGGAGCCTCTAAAAAACCCAGTTTGGACCAATTCATGGTGGAGGGAGCCTCTAACCAGCCCAGTTTGGACCAATTAATGGTGGAGGGAGCCTCTAAACAGCCAAGTTTGGACCAATTCATGGTGGAGGGAGCCTCTAAAAACCCCAGTTTGGACCAATTCATGGTGGAGGGAGCCTCTAACCAGCCCAGTTTGGACCAATTAATGGTGGAGGGAGCCTCTAACCAGCCCAGTTTGGACCAATTAATGGTGGAGGGAGCCTCTAACCACCCCAGTTTGGACCAATTCATGGTGGAGGGAGCCTCTAAACAGCCAAGTTTGGACCAATTCATGGTGGAGGGAGCCTCTAAACAGCCCAGTTTGGGCAAATTCATGGTGGAAGGAGCCTCTAACCAGCAGAGTTGTGGGAAAGCAGGGTGGAGGGAGCCTCTAACCAGCAGAGTTGGTGGAAATCAGGGTGGAGGGAGCCTCTAACCAGCAGAGTTGGGGGAAATCATGTTGGAGGGAGCCTAGTATTAGCAGAATTGTGCAACGCTTATGGTGGATGAGTATGAGGATGCGGAGGAATTGGAGAGGTTGAGTACAGACATGGAGTTTCATGTTGGGGTGCTTTACACAGGTGGGCACAAAAATGAAGGCTCTATCCAGTGGTGGTTCATTTTTATCAAAGTGAGCCGGTCGGCACTCTCAGCTGACAGACGGGTGCGCTTGTCAGTGATGATGCCACCGGCTGCACTGAACACCCTCTCAGATAGGACGCTGGCGGCAGGACAGGACAGCACCTCCAAGGCATATAGGGCAAGTTCAAGCCACAGGTCCAACTTCGACACCCAATACGTGTAGGGCGCAGAGGGGTCGGAGAGGACAGGGCTGTGGTCGGAAAGGTATTCCCGCAACATGCGCCTATACTTCTCACGCCTGGTGACACTAGGACCCTCCGTGGCGGCACTTTGGCGAGGGGGTGCCATCAAGGTGTCCCAGACCTTAGACAGTGTGCCCCTCGTTTGTGTGGACCGGTGAGAACTTGGTTGCCTACTGGAGGAACTGCCCTCCCTGCCGCCAACGTCACATGCTGGAAACATCTCCATCATATTCTGCACCAATTGCCTGTAGCAAGCATTGATGCGATTGGCCCTCCCCTCTACCGGAATAAAAGACGAGATGTTGTTTTTATACCGGGGGTCAAGGATAGCAAAGATCCAGTACTGGTTGTCCTCCATGATTTTGACAATACGCTTGTCGGTTGTAAAGCACCCCAACATGAACTCAGCCATGTCTGCCACAGTGTTAGTTGGCATGACTCCTCTGGCCCCACCGGAAAGTTCAATCTCCATTTCCTCCTCATCCTCCATGTCTACCCATCCGCGCTGCAACAATGGGACGATTCGAAGTTGCCCGGAAGCCTCCTGTATCACCATCACATCATCGGACAACTCTTCTTCCTCCTCCTCCTCCTCCTCCTCCTCCTCCATTAAACGCAGTGAAGCGGACAGATGTGTGGACCTACTCTCCAGCTGTGACGGATCGGATGCTATCCCTAACTCCTCTGTGTGATCTGAGTTATCCCTGATGTCAATCAGGGATTCTCTCAGAACACACAAGAGCGGGATTGTAAGGCTCACCATCGCATCCTCAGAGCTCACCCTCCTTGTGGACTCCTCAAAGACCCGTAGGATGTCACAAAGGTCTCTCATCCATGGCCACTCATGGATGTGAAACTGAGGCAGCTGACTTTGTGGCACCCTAGGGTTTTGTAGCTGGTATTCCATCAAAGGTCTCTGCTGCTCAACCACTCTATTCAACATCTGAAACGTTGAGTTCCAGCGTGTGGGGACGTCGCACAAAAGCCGGTGTTGTGGCACATGCAGGCGTTGCTGGAGAGATTTTAAGCTAGCAGCGGCTACTGTCGACTTGCGAAAGTGGGCGCACATGCGCCGCACTTTCACCAGTAGCTCTGGAACATTGGGGTAGCTCTTTAGGAAACGTTGCACCACTAGGTTGAAGACGTGGGCCAGGCATGGAACATGTTGGAGTCCGGCAAGCTCCAGAGCTGCTACCAGGTTCCGGCCGTTATCACAAACGACCATGCCTGGGCCCAGGTGCAGCGGCTCAAACCATATTGCCGTCTCATCGAGGAGGGCATCCCTCACCTCGGAGGCAGTGTGCTGTCTGTCCCCCAAGTTGATCAGCTTCAGCACAGCCTGCTGACGTCTACCAACGCCAGTGCTGCAACGTTTCCAACTCGTAGCTGGGGTCAATCTAACAGCGGAGGAGGAGGCGGTGGCGGAGGAGGAGGCGGTGGCGGAGGAGGAGGCGGTAGAGGAGGAGGAGGAGGGGGGTGTTCTTCTCGTGTCCCTGCCAGGAATGTTAGGCGGGGAGACGAGGTACACCGGGCCAGTTTGGGAAGCAGTCCCAGCCTCAACTACATTCACCCAGTGTGCCGTCAGTGAAATGTAGCGTCCCTGTCCGCATGCACTTGTCCACGCGTCGGTGGTCAAGTGGACCTTTGTGCAAAGCGCGGAACTAAGGGCCCGCCTGATGTTGAGTGACACGTGCTGGTGCAAGGCGGGGACGGCACACCGGGAGAAGTAGTGACGGCTAGGGACGGCATAGCGAGGTGCCGCAGTTGCCATCAGGTCCAGGAAGGCGGGAGTTTCAACAAGCCGGAACGCCAACATCTCCTGGGCCAGCAGTTTAGCGATGTTGGCGTTCAAGGCTTGCGCGTGTGGGTGGTTAGCAGTGTATTTCTGCCGCCGCTCCAATGTCTGAGAGATGGTGGGTTGTTGTAAAGAAACGCCTGATGGTGCCTTTGATGGTGCAGGAGAAGGAGATAAGACAGGACCAGGGGAGGATGAGGTAGAAGTCAACAAAGTGGCGGAGGCAGATGAAGTGGTGTCCTGGCTCGTCCTCTGGAGTGCATCGCCAGCACAGTCAGCAGTGGCAGTGGCAGAGGCAGAGGCAGTGGCAGAGGCAGTGGCAGTGGCGTGAACGGCAGGCGGCCTTTGTCCTGCCGTTGCTGCCTGCCACTGATTCCAGTGCTTGGATTCCAAATGACGGCGCATTGAAGTGGTGGACAGGTTGCTCTTCTCAGAGCCCCTAATCAATTTCGAGAGGCAAATTGTGCAGACAACACTATATCTGTCCTCGGCGCATTCCTTGAAAAAACTCCACACCTTCGAGAAACGTGCCCTCGAGGTGGGAGTTTTTCGGGGCTGGGTACGAACTGGAACATCTTGGGAGATTCCGGGTGTGGCCTGGCTTCGCCTAAGCTGCTGACCTCTGCCTCTGCCTCTAGCTACCCTTTTTGGTGCTGCACCTGCCTCAACATCCACACTACTTTCCCCGCTTGACATCCCCCCTGTCCAGGTCGGGTCAGTGTCCTCATCATCCACCACTTCCTCTTCCAACTCCTGTCTCATCTCCTCCTCCCGCACAATGCGCCGGTCAACTGGATGCCCTGACGGCAACTGCGTCACATCATCGTCGATGAGGGTGGGTTGCTGGTCATCCACCACCAAATCGAACGGAGATGGAGGAGACTCTAGTGTTTGAGCATCTGGACACAGATGCTCCTCTGTTAGGTTCGTGGAATCGTGACGTGGAGAGGCAGGTTGAGGGACAATGAAAGGAGCGGAGAACAGCTCTGGGGAGCAGGGACAGTTTGGGTTATTGTTCTGTAAAGCTTCGGAATTTTGGGAGGAAGGAAGACAAGACTGTTGGGTAATAGGAGGAGAGGAGGCAGAGTCTGACTGGCTGCTGGACAATGTGCTGTAAGCGTTCTCTGACAGCCATTGCAAGACCTGTTCCTGGTTCTCGGGCCTACTAAGGTTTGTACCCTGCAGTTTAGTTAATGTGGCAAGCAACCCTGGCACTGTGGAGTGGCGCAATGCTTGCTGCCCCACAGGAGTAGGCACGGGACGCCCTGTGGCTTCACTGCTACCTTGCTCCCCAGAACCATTCCCCCGACCTCGCCCACGGCCTCGTCCACGTCCCTTTCCGGGAGCCTTGCGCATTTTGAATTCCTAGTTAGAAATTGGCACTGTATACCAGTAGTAAAAATTGTGGGTGCACGTAACCCCAATATATTCTTTGAATTCCCAGTCAGACACTGGCACTATATGGCAGTAGCAAGAAATGAGGGTATTTGTATTCCCAATATACTCTTTGAATTCCCAGTCAGACAATGGCACTGTATACCAGTAGTAAAAATTGTGGGTGCACGTAACCCCAATATATTCTTTGAATTACCAGTCAGAAACTGGCACTATATGGCAGTAGCAAGAAATGAGGGTATTTATAACCCCAATATATTCTTTGAATTCCCAGTCAGACAATGGCACTGTATACCAGTAGTAAAAATTGTGGGTGCACGTAACCCCAATATATTCTTTGAATTCCCAGTCAGAAACTGGCACTATATGGCAGTAGCAAGAAATGAGGGTATTTGTATTCCCAATATACTCTTTGAATTCCCAGTCAGACAATGGCACTGTATACCAGTAGTAAAAATTGTGGGTGCACGTAACCCCAATATATTCTTTGAATTACCAGTCAGAAACTGGCACTATATGGCAGTAGCAAGAAATGAGGGTATTTATAACCCCAATATATTCTTTGAATTCCCAGTCAGACAATGGCACTGTATACCAGTAGTAAAAATTGTGGGTGCACGTAACCCCAATATATTCTTTGAATTCCCAGTCAGAAACTGGCACTATATGGCAGTAGCAAGAAATGAGGGTATTTGTATTCCCAATATACTCTTTGAATTCCAAGTCAGACAATGGCACTGTATACCAGTAGTAAAAATTGTGGGTGCACGTAACCCCAATATATTCTTTGAATTACCAGTCAGAAACTGGCACTATATGGCAGTAGCAAGAAATGAGGGTATTTATAACCCCAATATATTCTTTGAATTCCCAGTCAGACAATGGCACTGTATACCAGTAGTAAAAATTGTGGGTGCACGTAACCCCAATATATTCTTTGAATTACCAGTCAGAAACTGGCACTATATGGCAGTAGCAAGAAATGAGGGTATTTATAACCCCAATATATTCTTTGAATTCCCAGTCAGACAATGGCACTGTATACCAGTAGTAAAAATTGTGGGTGCACGTAACCCCAATATATTCTTTGAATTACCAGTCAGAAACTGGCACTATATGGCAGTAGCAAGAAATGAGGGTATTTATAACCCCAATATATTCTTTGAATTCCCAGTCAGACAATGGCACTGTATACCAGTAGTAAAAATTGTGGGTGCACGTAACCCCAATATATTCTTTGAATTACCAGTCAGAAACTGGCACTATATGGCAGTAGCAAGAAATGAGGGTATTTATAACCCCAATATATTCTTTGAATTCCCAGTCAGACAATGGCACTGTATACCAGTAGTAAAAATTGTGGGTGCACGTAACCCCAATATATTCTTTGAATTCCCAGTCAGAAACTGGCACTATATGGCAGTAGCAAGAAATGAGGGTATTTGTATTCCCAATATACTCTTTGAATTCCCAGTCAGACAATGGCACTGTATACCAGTAGTAAAAATTGTGGGTGCACGTAACCCCAATATATTCTTTGAATTACCAGTCAGAAACTGGCACTATATGGCAGTAGCAAGAAATGAGGGTATTTATAACCCCAATATATTCTTTGAATTCCCAGTCAGACAATGGCACTGTATACCAGTAGTAAAAATTGTGGGTGCACGTAACCCCAATATATTCTTTGAATTCCCAGTCAGAAACTGGCACTATATGGCAGTAGCAAGAAATGAGGGTATTTGTATTCCCAATATACTCTTTGAATTCCCAGTCAGACAATGGCACTGTATACCAGTAGTAAAAATTGTGGGTGCACGTAACCCCAATATATTCTTTGAATTACCAGTCAGAAACTGGCACTATATGGCAGTAGCAAGAAATGAGGGTATTTATAACCCCAATATATTCTTTGAATTCCCAGTCAGACAATGGCACTGTATACCAGTAGTAAAAATTGTGGGTGCACGTAACCCCAATATATTCTTTGAATTACCAGTCAGAAACTGTCACTATATGGCAGTAGCAAGAAATGAGGGTATTTATAACCCCAATATATTCTTTGAATTCCCAGTCAGACAATGGCACTGTATACCAGTAGTAAAAATTGTGGGTGCACGTAACCCCAATATATTCTTTGAATTACCAGTCAGAAACTGGCACTATATGGCAGTAGCAAGAAATGAGGGTATTTGTATTCCCAATATACTCTTTGAATTCCCAGTCAGACAATGGCACTGTATACCAGTAGTAAAAATTGTGCGTGCACGTAACCCCAATATATTCTTTGAATTACCAGTCAGAAACTGGCACTATATGGCAGTAGCAAGAAATGAGGGTATTTATAACCCCAATATATTCTTTGAATTCCCAGTCAGACAATGGCACTGTATACCAGTAGTAAAAATTGTGGGTGCACGTAACCCCAATATATTCTTTGAATTACCAGTCAGAAACTGGCACTATATGGCAGTAGCAAGAAATGAGGGTATTTATAACCCCAATATATTCTTTGAATTCCCAGTCAGACAATGGCACTGTATACCAGTAGTAAAAATTGTGGGTGCACGTAACCCCAATATATTCTTTGAATTCCCAGTCAGAAACTGGCACTATATGGCAGTAGCAAGAAATGAGGGTATTTGTATTCCCAATATACTCTTTGAATTCCCAGTCAAACAATGGCACTGTATACCAGTAGTAAAAATTGTGGGTGCACGTAACCCCAATATATTCTTTGAATTACCAGTCAGAAACTGGCACTATATGGCAGTAGCAAGAAATGAGGGTATTTATAACCCCAATATATTCTTTGAATTCCCAGTCAGACAATGGCACTGTATACCAGTAGTAAAAATTGTGGGTGCACGTAACCCCAATATATTCTTTGAATTACCAGTCAGAAACTGGCACTATATGGCAGTAGCAAGAAATGAGGGTATTTGTATTCCCAATATACTCTTTGAATTCCCAGTCAGACAATGGCACTGTATACCAGTAGTAAAAATTGTGGGTGCACGTAACCCCAATATATTCTTTGAATTACCAGTCAGAAACTGGCACTATATGGCAGTAGCAAGAAATGAGGGTATTTATAACCCCAATATATTCTTTGAATTCCCAGTCAGACAATGGCACTGTATACCAGTAGTAAAAATTGTGGGTGCACGTAACCCCAATATATTCTTTGAATTCCCAGTCAGACACTGGCACTATATGGCAGTAGCAAGAAATGAGGGTATTTGTATTCCCAATATATTCTTTGAATTCCCAGTCAGACAATGGCACTGTATACCAGTAGTAAAAATTGTGGGTGCACGTAACCCCAATATATTCTTTGAATTACCAGTCAGACACTGGCACTATATGGCAGTAGCAAGAAATGAGGGTATTTGTATTCCCAATATATTCTTTGAATTCCCAGTCAGACAATGGCACTGTATACCAGTAGTAAAAATTGTGGGTGCACGTAACCCCAATATATTCTTTGAATTCCCAGTCAGACACTGGCACTATATGGCAGTAGCAAGAAATGAGGGTATTTGTATTCCCAATATATTCTTTGAATTCCCAGTCAGACAATGGCACTGTATACCAGTAGTAAAAATTGTGGGTGCACGTAACCCCAATATATTCTTTGAATTCCCAGTCAGACACTGGCACTATATGGCAGTAGCAAGAAATGAGGGTATTTGTATTCCCAATATATTCTTTGAATTCCCAGTCAGACAATGGCACTGTATACCAGTAGTAAAAATTGTGGGTGCACGTAACCCCAATATATTCTTTGAATTACCAGTCAGAAACTGGCACTATATGGCAGTAGCAAGAAATGAGGGTATTTGTATTCCCAATATATTCTTTGAATTCCCAGTCAGACAATGGCACTGTATACCAGTAGTAAAAATTGTGGGTGTATATAGCCCCAATTCTATTGCTAGGGGACTTGCAGGGTATTTCTGGGGTGAAGGTGGGGGGGCACACCGTTGGAACGGGTATCGGGGTATATATCGGGTATACGGGAATACACTGACAGTGTATTCCATTCAGGATCCTGGGAAAGCTGGGTTGCGGCGATTGAGCCCGTCAGTGCCACGTTACACTGACAAGCTTCTCCCTGGAATTTAGCTCTTACAAGAGCTGTTGGTTGTCTTCTCCTTCCTATCCTAGCCTGTCCCTGCCTACCCAGAATCTAAGCCCTAGCTAGCTGGACGGAAACCTCCGTCCTCGGTGAATTGCAAGCTCAGAATGACGCGAACCTGGGCGGCGCTGTTCTTTTAAATTAGAGGTCACATGTTTTCGGCAGCCAATGGGTTTTGCCTACTTTTTTCAACGTCACCGGTGTCGTAGTTCCTGTCCCACCTACCCTGCGCTGTTATTGGAGCAAAAAAGGCGCCAGGGAAGGTGGGAGGGGAATCGAGTAATGGCGCACTTTACCACGCGGTGTTCGATTCGATTCGAACATGCCGAACAGCCTAATATCCGATCGAACATGAGTTCGATAGAACACTGTTCGCTCATCTCTAGTACTTAGTTAAAAAAGGGATTCTAATGGTAGAATCCCTTTAAAGTGAATGGGTCTGGTTGCAGTTACCTACATTGGTGATGTCCTTGGGAATATAAAATTATTTATTTATTTATTTTGCTTACTTGTATAGAGTCATAATATTCCGCAGCACTTTACAGACCTTGCCAGTCACTGTCCCATATACGGATGACAATGTACATTCCCTATCAGTATGTCTTTGGAGTGTGGGAGGAAACCGGACAGAATATACCAGAGCTATCTGGTATATGGGGGGATATATGGGATCTGTGGGGATCTTAGAAGTAGGATCCTTCACTATCATAACGTGCTGACATATCCTAGTACATACCATAATGTTATAAAATTGGAAGACCCCTTTAACATAGCTATATAGTACAATGTATGTGTTTTAATCGTTACATAAATATACATGTTCAAATCATTCCATTAGATATACCAGCACCATGAGCTCATCAACAGTTATGTTTAGCAATAATTGCTGAATTTGTTAAGAAATTATAGGAATGATGATATCAGATTAATGAAAACAAATTACCCATGCTTGTAAAAGTTACGAGGAACTGTTTGCATTAATTCCTCCAAGTCACAAGAAATCAAATGCTTTCGATAGTTGACATGTAATTATGCTGGTTATACACTCACCGGCCACTTTATTAGGTACACCATGCTAGTAACGGGTTGGACCCCCTTTTGCCTTCAGAACTGCCTCAATTCTTCGTGGCATAGATTCAACAAGGTGCTGGAAGCATTCCTCAGAGATTTTGGTCCATATTGACATGATGACATCACACAGTTGCCGCAGATTTGTCGGCTGCACATCCATGATGCGAATCTCCCGTTCCACCACATCCCAAAGATGCTCTATTGGATTGAGATCTGGTGACTGTGGAGGCCATTGGAGTACAGTGAACTCATTGTCATGTTCAAGAAACCAGTCTGAGATGATTCCAGCTTTATGACATGGCATTGCATTATCCTGCTGAAAGTAGCCATCAGATGTTGGGTACATTGTGGTCATAAAGGGATGGACATGGTCAGCAACAATACTCAGGTAGGCTTTGGCGTTGCAACGATGCTCAATTGGTACCAAGGGGCCCAAAGAGTGCCAAGAAAATATTCCCCACACCATGACACCACCACCACCAGCCTGAACCGTTGATACAAGGCAGGATGGATCCATGCTTTCATGTTGTTGACGCCAAATTCTGACCCTACCATCCGAATGTCGCAGCAGAAATCAAGACTCATCAGACCAGGCAACGTTTTTCCAATCTTCAATTGTCCAATTTCGATGAGCTTGTGCAAATTGTAGCCTCAGTTTCCTGTTCTTAGCTGAAAGGAGTGGCACCCGGTGTGGTCTTCTGCTGCTGTAGCCCATCTGCCTCAAAGTTTGACGTACTGTGCATTCAGAGATGCTCTTCTGGCTACCTTGGTTGTAACGGGTGGCTATTTGAGTCACTGTTGCCTTTCTATCAGCTCGAACCAGTCTGGCCATTCCCCTCTGACCTCTGGCATCAACAACGCATTTCCACCCACAGAACTGCCGCTCACTGGATGTTTTTTCTTTTTCGGACCATTCTCTGTAAACCCTAGAGATGGTTGTGCGTGAAAATCCCAGTAGATCAGCAGTTTCTGAAATACTCAGACCAGCCCTTCTGGCACCAACAACCATGCCACGTTCAAAGGCACTCAAATCACCTTTCTTCCCCATACTGATGCTCGGTTTGAACTGCAGGAGATTGTCTTGACCATGTCTACATGCCTAAATGCACTGAGTTGCCGCCATGTGATTGGCTGATTAGAAATTAAGTGTTAACGAGCAGTTGGACAGGTGTATCTAATAAAGTGGCCGGTGAGTGTATATTGTTTAGATTAGCATAAAATGAGGCATTATTGAAATTGTTTATGAATGTGATAGAAATGATGGGTAATGGCTAAAATTTATTAATGGTGTAATACATGTACTTTGAGATATCACAATAGGAAGTGCCATTTGTAATGTGCTTTTTCTCACACAAGAAATTCAAAGTCTAGGGAAGGATAGGAAACAGGTAGCCAAATCCATGGCTACCACATAATGTTCAAATCCATCATCTGTAATTTCATTGCAAGCCAGTTTACCTCTCAGTAAGGCTTTGGAGTATGGGAAGAAACCAGCAAAAACATGGGGAAAACATACAAACTCCATGGAATTGTTGTTGATGGTCAGATTCAAAGCCAGGTCCCCGTGGCTATAATGCAACAGTGATAACCACTGAGCCGCCAGATGAAAAAGCTCAGCTTTGCTCCAAGACCACTGCTAAACACAACTACAACTTTGCTGTATCTGCAAATTCTTTGGAAATCTCCAAGAATAGCTTGATTTTAAATACAGCCCAGATCTCCCTTGGTATGTAAACATCACCCAGGTTGGTAATTGTCCATGTAGGAAACAAGTAGTGTCAAAGATTGACGATTATCACTCAAGACTTTATCTAATTGAATATAAGTGCTTGCTACATTATTTTGGGAAGACTGTGCAAACTCTTCACAAGAGGCTCAGTGATCACTGTTATAGTATCAATAATAAAATTCTCAAACATGACTTATCAAGACATTGCTGTCATTCACATGCCTCAGATTCTGATCCCATTAAAATTATTCCCATACACTACATTCCAGTAACTTAAAGCAGTTTACTGCTTTACTTATTTGAGTTACTCCAGAAAATGTAAATCTTCTGGATCTACAAACTCCAGACCATGAATCCACATGGTCTCCATGAAATCAATGAGACAATCATTGAGAACTAAAAACCGGTCTATAAAAAAAATAAACTTTATCTTCAACCAGTGGCATAAGTAATGTGGTAGCAGACCCCAGAGTATAATAATAGTTTGTGGGTGGTGAACACCAAAACTTAGAGTTCTATTGAACCCAAAATGTTTGCAATATTTGCAACAAACACCGTTGGGGCCACAATGGAACATTATACTGTGTGCAGGGGCCACTGTGGGACATAATACTGTGCAAAGGGCCACTATGGAACATTATACTGTGTGGAGGAGCTACTATATGACAATATACTATGTGCACGGGTCACTTTGGCACATAATAGTGTGTGGAAGGGATGCTATAGAATATTCTACTATGTGCAGTGGATACTATGGAACATTATACTGTGTGCAGGGGCTGCTATGGGACAATATACTGTGTGCAGGGGCCAGTATGGGGCATAATAGTTTGTGAAGCGGCCGCTATGGAATATTATACTATGTGCAGAGGCCTCTATGAGACTTTATGCTGTTTGGAGGGGCCGCTATGGGATAATGATATTGTGTGGAGGATCCAATATGGAACATTATATTGTGTGCAGAGGCTGCTATAGGACATTATACTGTGTTCAGGGGCCGATATGGGACAATATATTATGTGCAGGGGCTGCTATGGGACATTAGACTGTGTGGAACAGGGGCGGATCCAGGGCCGGACGAGCCGCGGGGCCCCGCGCTTAGCGGGGCCCCGCGGCGCAGCCCGGACCTAACAAAATGGTCCCGGTCGGCTGCTCTGCATGTCCCAATTTCAACTCATCGGCGTCCTACGGATGCCGATGAGCTGTATACATAGCCGTTTAAAGCAGGAGCTGTCACAGCTCAGCTCCTGCTTTAACGCTGAGCTCCGGACCTCCGGCATTTGTAGCCGCGATGTGATGACGTCATCACATCGTGGCTACAATATGTGTCTGAGGGAGAGAGCTGCGAGGGAAGGTGAGTGTGTGTGTGAGTGAGTGTGAGACCAGCATGACACTGGGGCAGATGGAGGGGGGAGAACGGCATGACACTGGGGCAGATGGAGGGGGGAGAACGGCATAACACTGGGGCAGATAGAGGGGGAGAATGGCATGACACTGGGGCAGATGGAAGGGGAGAACGGCATAACACTGGGGCAGATGGAGGGGGGAGAATGGCATGACACTGGGGCAGATGGAGGGGGGAGAACGGCATAACACTGGGGCAGATAGAGGGGGAGAATGGCATGACACTGGGGCAGATGGAGGGGGGAGAACAGCATGACACTGGGGCAGATGGAGGGGGGAGAACAGCATGACACTGGGGCAGATGGAGGGGGAGAACGGCATGACACTGGGGCAGATAGAGGGGGAGAACAGCATGACACTGGGGCAGATGGAGGGGGGGAGAACAGCATGACACTGGGGCAGATGGAGGGGGGGAGAACAGCATGACACTGGGGCAGATGGAGGGGGGGAGAACAGCATGACACTGGGGCAGATGGAAGGGGGGAGAATGGCATGACACTGGGGCAGATGAAGGGGGGAGAACGGCATGACACGGGGGCAGATGGAGGGGGGAGAACAGCATGACACTGGGGCAGATGGAGGGGGAGAACGGCATGACACTGGGTCTGGGGCAGATGAAGGGGGGAGAACGGCATGACACTGGGACAGATGGAGGGGGGAGAACGGCATGACACTGGGGCAGATGGAGGGGGAGAACGGCATGACACTGGGGCAAATGAAGGGGGAGAGAACAGCATGACACTGGGGCAGATGAAGGGGGAGAATGGCATGACACTGGGGCAGATGAAGGGGGGAGAACGGCATGACACTGGGGCAGATGAAGGGGGGGAGAACGGCATGACACTGGGGCAGAGACGGGGGGGACATGAAACTGTGGGCAGATAAAGGGGGAGAATGGCATGAAACTGGGGACAGAGATAGAGGGGGGGGACATGAAACTAGGGGTAGATGAAGGGTGTATATGAAAATGGGGGAGTGATGGAGGTGGGACACATAATTTACGGGTGACTGTAGGAGGATTATACTGTGTGGAATCACATGAAAATTGAATGAGAATGGGCGGAGTCAACATAAAAGTGGGCGGGGCCTAATTTGCTGCGGCGCGCTGCACATTTTGTTCCCTCTTTCTAGTCTTCAACAGTTGGGAAGTACAGGTTAGAAGTGCGAGACCCCCCAGTAAGTAGTGCCCCGCCAAAGTCAATTGCCCAGGGCCCCGCAAACCCTGGATCTGCCACTGGTGTGGAAGGTCCGCTATAGGACAAAATACTCTGTGGAGGCCACTTTACGACATTATAAAGTATGTAAATTGCTAGTCATGCCCATCTTTGACAACTCAGATTGCATGCTCGCTATTTCCAAGATCCAACAGAGATTGCATGCTCACTATTTGCAGGATCCTCCTATTGCACTTTTCCCAAAAGTTACGTTATTCTGTGTTTGATGACACCTTGTGGTTAGGGTTAAGAAATGCATCACCATACTCTTAAAGAGGACCTTTCACCATATCTGGGCACAGGCAGTGTTATATACTGCCAGAAAGCTGACAGTGCGCTGAATTCAGCGCACTGTCGGCTTTCCCGATCCGTGCCCGGTGTAAAGCGCTATCGGTCCCGGTACCGTAGCACTTTACAGTCAGAAGGGCGTTTCTGACCATTAGCCAGGAACGTCCTTCTGCCTCGCGGCGCCAATCGCGCTGTGCTGTGGAGCTGGGAGGAACTCCCCCTCCCTCTCCTGATAATGCTAGTCTACGGACAAGCTGTGTGAGCAGAGGGAGGGGGCGTTCCTCCCCGCTCCACAGCACAGCGCGATAGGCGCCGCGAGGCAGAAGGACGTTTCTGGCTGATGGTCAGAAACGCCCTTCTGACCATAGAAGAGCTACGGTACCGGGCCGTAAGCTCTTCACACCGGGCACAGATCGGGAAAGCCGACAGTGCGCTGAATTCAGCGCACTGTCAGCTTTCTGGCAGTATATAGAACTGCCTGTGCCCAAAAGTGGTGAAAGGTCCTCTTTAAAAGAACACTAATGGAGTACACTGAGAACATCTAGTGGACAGAGATGTTATTTTAGTCACCTACACAGTTTGTTCCTCATGGGCTTATGTGGTTGTAACAGTATATATCCCCTTGTAATTCATACTTCATCATGACACTATACAGTTTGTCCCTGAGCATACCTCTCAACTTTTAAAAAACAGAAAGAGGGACAAAATGTGCGGCGCGCTGTGCGCCTCATGGCAAATTTAGCTCCGCCCACTTTTACGTTGACTCAGCGCATTCTCATTCATTTTTCATATACAGTCCTATGAAAAAGTTTGGGCACCCCTATTAATCTTAATCATTTTTAGTTCTAAATATTTTGGTGTTTATAACAGCCATTTCAATTTGATATATCTAATAACTGATGGACACAGTAATATTTCAGGATTGAAATGAGGTTTATTGTACTAACAGAAAATGTGCAATATGCATTAAACCAAAATTTGACCGGTGCAAAAGTATGGGCACCTCAACAGAAAAGTGACATTAATATTTAGTAGATCCTCCTTTTGCAAAGATAACAGCCTCTAGTCGCTTCCTGTAGCTTTTAATCAGTTCCTGGATCCTGGATAAAGGTATTTTGGACAAACAATTCAAGTTCAGTTAAGTTAGATGGTCGCCGAGCATGGACAGCCCGCTTCAAATCATCCCACAGATGTTCAATGATATTCAGGTCTGGGGACTGGGATGGCCATTCCAGAACATTGTAATTGTTCCTCTGCATGAATGCCTGAGGATTTGGAGCGGTGTTTTGGATCATTGTCTTGCTGAAATATCCATCCCCGGCGTAACTTCAACTTCGTCACTGATTCTTGAACATTATTCTCAAGAATCTGCTGATACTGAGTGGAATCCATGCGACTCTCAACTTTAACAAGATTCCCGATGCCGGCATTGGCCACACAGCCCTAAAGCATGATGGAACCTCCACCAAATTTTACAGTGGGTAGCATGTGTTTTTCTTGGAATGCTGTTTCTTTTTGGACGCCATGCATAACGCCTTTTTTTTATAACCAAACAACTCAATTTTTGTTTCCAAAATGAAGCTGCCTTGTTCAAATGTGCTTTTTCATACCTCAGGCAACTCTATTTGTGGCGTACGTGCAGAAACGGCTTCTTTCTCATCACTCTCCCATACAGCTTCTATTTGTGCAAAGTGCGCTGTATAGTTGACCGATGCACAGTGACACCATCTGCAGCAAGATGATGCTGCAGCTCTTTGGAGGTGGTCTGTGGATTGTCCTTGACTGTTCTCACCATTCTTCTTCTCTGCCTTTCTGATATTTTTCTTGGCCTGCCACTTCTGGGCTTAACAAGAACTGTCCCTGTGGTCTTCCATTTCCTTACTATGTTCCTCACAGTGGAAACTGACAGGTTAAATCTCTGAGACAACTTTTTGTATCCTTCCCCTGAACAACTATGTTAAACAATCTTTGTTTTCAGATCATTTGAGAGTTGTTTTGAGTAGCCCATGATGCCACTCTTCAGAGGAGATTCAAATAGGAGATCAACTTGCAATTGGCCACCTTAAATACCTTTTCTTATGATTGGATACATCTGGCTATGAAGTTCAAAGCTCACTGAGGTTACAAAACCAATTTTGTGCTTCAGTAAGTCAGTAAAAAGTAGTTAGGGGAATTCAAATCAATAAAATGATAAGGGTGCCCATACTTTTGCACCGGTCAAATTTTGGTTTAATGCATATTGCATATTTTCTGTTAGTACAATAAACCTCATTTCAATCCTGAAATATTACTGTGTCCATCAGTTATTAGATATATCAAACTGAAATGGCTGTTGCAAACACCAAAATATTTAGAACAAAAAATGATTAAGATTAATAGGGGTGCCCAAACTTTTTCATAGGACTGTAATAATAGCAGACAAAATATGTCTGAACTGAGCCATGCAACGAATCTCGCTAGGTTTGCCCAACAAATGCTCTTAATGTGGACCCAGGGCCCTGCTTACCTATTGCCACTCCTAACTATAGCTGCCTTCACTTCAGTCCTCCAGGAATACTTGTTTGTCACATATCACATTGCTGTCAGCAACATCCTGATGCTGTTGTTATGCTTTGTTATGGTTGTATACCGAAGCCTAGCCTGTGAGCCAAGACAGACCCCCAGATGCCTTCACCAGAAGCGGGTGGACTTGCGCTGAATCTGGGAATCTGAATTGTCACCAAACAGATAGAAGTACCAATAATAAATGCACTGCTGCAGAAAACAAAACAAAAGCAGAACCAGGATGCAAAAGGAAATCGGAGAACAAGCCAAGAGGTTAGTTAGAAGCAAATAGTCACAACAGGTAATGGGTCCAAACCAGGAGTAGTAAGCAAATAGATGGCACCTGAGTCTGGAAGAAATGTTGTCTTATGAAGTCCTCCTAAGATGCTAATTGGCCAAAGCAGAGAGCTTCTGAACACAGACTGTGCTGGTTCCCAAGTCCGTTCTTCAGCTCTACAGCCCTTCCAATGAATAAGATACTGAAGAGCTCCTCCGATTTTACGTGATATTTCTAAGAACCTCAAATTCCTGATCCCCCTCAACATGAACAGAAGGGAGGGGTTTACCAGGTGGGTTCACTGGTGACAGATAATTTTAATACGAGATCTGTGGAAAACATTATGTATCCTAAAGGACTGAGGAGCGGGTAGCCAAAAAGGTACCGGATTGATTATCTCAATGACTTCATAAGGTTCAATATATTTGGGAAAAAAACAAAAAAATGTCTACAGCCTACGATACATATAGAATAGTAATATCACGATCTTTTATGTCTTATTTATCTACTTGCCTTCTCAATTCTGGGATTTCTCATTTCTATATTTTATTCTTTATCCTCACTCGATATGGTTATATGTATGACTTTGTGTTTTTGTATTCGCTTTTCTGTGGTGTTGCATCGTATATGTTTCATGTGATGGATTTATTTGTGCTTATATAGTTGTACTAGTATTTATGTGTGTATTATGCTAATTATGCTAATTAAGTCAGACCAATTGGCAGGGATATTTATCCAGCATTTGTAGCCAGTTGCTTTCAGTGCTATGAGTAAGGGTCTGACGCCCTGAAACGCATCAAGTATTGATATGTCTTGTGACATGTTTTTGTAAGGTTTTTTTTTTTATATTCTTTTTCATTCTTGTGATTTTTTTTTATATGGTTTTCTACTATTAAAAGCTAAGTTTTATACATATATGGAGCCACTTCATCGTGCTGGATGTTTGTGATCGTGTTTCAGTATATTTGGGACCCAACTCATGTGATGGAATCTTAAGTTACAAATTTTTAAATGAAAGCCAGACCTTTTCCTCCACAGCAAAACCAGGACCTGTTGAGTGATTTCTATCAGCATTTATTTTTGTAACTGATAGTGAATTCTTCAGGTTTGACTGAACTTGAGCCCAAACTGTGCAGTTTATCTGCCACTATGTTAACTTCCAGATTATCAGTAGCGGGAGACAAAGAAGAAAAGCGAGGATGAAAGCCATATTTACAAAAAAAGGCGAAGTATTCAGTGAATGATGATGATGATGATGATGATGATGATTAATTGCAAACTCAGCTAACAGCTAATAAGTTCCCCACCCTGACTAATTATCAGAAAAATTACATCGAAGATATTGTTCTACAGTTTGATTGAAGTCCTCAGTTTGGCCATTAGTCTTATGATGAAAAGCAACTAAATTTGTGACTACAAATGGCTTTTCAAAACTGGGGGGCAACATGGAGGATCAGTGATTTATTGAACAACATAATCAATAAATAGTCTAGAGAGAATCTTAGCATTCGGTAGTTGAGATAAAGGGACAAAATGGCACATCTTACAAAAACGGTCAACAACTGTCCAAATGACAGACTTTCATCCAGACACAGGCAAATTAGAAATGAAATCCATAAATATGCAATTCCATAACGGAATTTGTTCAACAATAGGTCAAACTGGAGGGGCCTTATCCCAGGTACAAGTATCACATGCCGAGGCATAAGCTCTAATATTCTGAGACTTGGTAAGCCATCAGAAGTGATCAGAAACTAACCTCTTCGTACTAGAGATTCCCAGGTGACCACACAAAACAGAATCATGTAGTTCTCTCAATATCCTCAGTCTAAATTGAGGGGGTACAAATAATTGTCCTTCTGGTGTGTCCTGAGCTCAGCAGCCAGATCAAAGGAAACAGCAGAAATAATTCCAACAAAGAGAGCTGGTACGAGCTCAGAATTAGGGGCTTAGAGATGAACAGAAATATCAGGATAAAGCATCACCTTTAACATTCTTAGATCCAGGTCTGAAAGTCACAAAATGAAACCTGTTAAAAAATAATGCCCATCGCACCTGCTTGGTATTGAGTCTCTTGGCTGATTCTAGAAATGTAAGATTCTTATGTTCAGTAAGAACAGTAATCTTATTTCTAGCCCCATTTAATAGCTAGCAACTCACAATTTCCAATATCATAGTTTCTCTCAGCTGGAGAGAAGAAAAAGGCACATGGTCATAATCTGGTAAGCAAGGCCCTGTTTTAAACAAAGTGGGGCTTGGGGCAAAATTGAAAGTGGGGCCCCCATATCCTGACATTAAACACCATCATATTTAGTCATTTCAGAAGTCAGGACTGCACTTCTAGCGGCATTGATATAGTCTCAAAAGATCAGGCATACAAATAAAAATTGTAAAGTTATATATACCGTATTTTTCGGACTATAAGACGCACTTTTTTTCCCCCAAATTTGGGGGGAAAAGAAGGGTGCGTCTTATAGTCCGAATGTGGCGCCTGGCACCCGCTGTACTAGAGAGGCGGAAGCCGGAAAGGGATAGACGCCGGGGCCTGAGACATCGCTGCGCTCCTCTGCCCTGCATGAAGCCAGCAGCGGGAGGAGTGATGCTATTCTGCTCCTCCGTCCCCCCGCCGCTGGCTTCATGCAGGGCAGAGGAGCGCAGCGATGTCTCAGGCCCCGGCACCTGTGCCAGCGTCTATCCCTCCCCGGCATCCACCTCTCTAGTACAGCGGATGCCGGGTCAGTATCGGCGGCCCCTTCTCCCCCAGGGCCGGTCCCCACCGGCCCCGTACCTGTAAAGTTGCAGGCCGGCTCCTGCGCGGCGATATCGCAGGAGCCGACCTGTTCGGGTGAGAGCCGGGAGCCTAATGAGGCTCCCAGGCCTGTCACTGCTGTATTAGTATTGCGGCTGGTCTCTATGACCAGCCGTAATACTAATAGACAGAATGTCCCATAGACGGCAATACAGTTGTATTGCCGTCTATGGGACTTGCAATCAAGTGACCGCAGGTTCAAGCCGCGGGGGGAGGGGAATAAAATAGTTAAAAAAAAAAAAAGCTTTAAAAATATAAATGTTCTAAATCACCTCCTGTCCCTAGAAAAAAAAAAAAAAAAATATATATATATATATATCATAAACCACCAGGTTTTTTTTCAATACAAGGTGATCTAAGCAATAGATATTCCCCAAAATGGTATAACTAAAAAGTACAGCTGGCCCCGCAAAAAAAAAAACACTCTATGCATCCCCGTACAGCTGCAGGGTCACCTGTCAATGTGGCTTTGCAGCTGTTGCAAAACTACAACTCCCATATATTAAATATTTTACCATTTTTTGCTTCAAAATCTTTTTTCCCTATTTTCCTCCTCTAAAACCTAGGTGCGTCTTATAGTCCGAAAAATACGGTAGTTGTGAAACTGCTATGTGTGTACCGCTATACTGCGGAGAATTAATACCACTATACAGACAGTTACCAAACAAAACACATCATGTATAGACCAACACCAAACAATCAAAATAATTTGTGAATAGGTATGTGTACAGACAAAAAGTAACAGGGGATAGAAGTGGGATTTTCTGTACACTAAAATGTAACTTTTATTTGTTTATTTAAAAAGTTTCAATCGTAACCAATAAATAAAATACGTTCAACAAAGCATGTGTGATTTGTCTTTTCTGCACACACTAACCACAAATACACCAACAATGTTGCAATGTTGGTGATTAAACTGAATCCCTTTTACACCCAACTACGAGTATTAAATGTATCAACACATATAAATGTCATCCACTCAATATTCTATTTCACTTGTAGTAGCTTGGGAGGGGGAATGGCATTGCTATACTCAAGTTTGGGCTAGTCTCGGGCAATTGGGACACTCAGCTATTTTTCTTGTGAGCTGCAGTCACCTAGAGACTCAAATACACATGCCAGAAAACTCGCTATGGATAAGCGTGTTAGAAAAGCCTTATGTCATCCACTCATCACTCCACTTCATTTGTAGTAGCTTGGGAGGGGGGATGGCATTGCTATACTTAAGTTTGGGCTAATCTCGGGCAGTTGGGATCTTCAGCTATTTTTCTTGTAAGCTGCAGTCACCTAAAGACTCATACACACATACCAGACAGATCGCTATAATAAGCGTATTGAAAAAGCCTGACGCGTTTCAACTAGCTCCTACACGGAACTAGATCATCAGAGGCTCAATAAGAACGTGCTGTAAATACAGCGCTGTTTAAACGAGCTTCATATACACGCTCGGTCGGGCATAGTGTTTGACCGCGCTGGGCGCTCGCTGGAGCCGGGTATTTAAACCCAAAAGCTCCGCCTCCTGTATTCACGTCAGAGGGGGCGCGACCGCTGATGTCATTAGCGCCTCCCTCCGACGTCGATACAGAGAATTGCGCTGTTCTAAGCACGCCCCGCTGGTTGAATTGAAAGGCGAGGCATTCTCTTATATGTGGATGACATCATCAGGCCCTTTGTAATAAGTTTACCGTCCTACTTGAGGGATACCATGGACATACTCCGCAGACTGGAGGACGTTCAGGTGTCCGAAAGTGTGATGCTGGCTAGCTTGGATGTGGAGGCCCTGTACAGCTCCATACCCCATGATATGGGGTGTGGGGCTGTCGGGGCCTTCCTGGCCACACGTGGGGGCCATTTTGATGGTCATAATGCATTTGTTCTTAGACTCCTGCGATTCATCCTGGAGCGTAACGCCTTCTCCTTTGACGGCAAACTCTTCCACCAGCTCAGGGGAGTGGCGATGGGGAGCCCCTGTGCCCCATCGTTCGCTAATCTCTACCTGGGCTGGTGGGAGAGGGAGAGGGTGTTTTGCGAAGCTATGGATGCTTGGACCCAGCGGATCCTCCACTGGGTCTGCTTCATAGATGACGTGTTCATACTGTGGGACGGGCCCAGGGAGGAGTTTACATCTTTTGTGGGGTCTTTAAACATCAATGATTTGGGGCTGTACTTCACCTATGACATACAAGAGGAGAAGATGACCTTTCTGGACTTTATTATCTCTAAAGAGCCATCAGGTCGTTTACGGACCTGTGTGCATAGAAAAGAAACTGCAACCAACTCCCTCTTGGAGTGGCGAAGTTGGCATCCGGGTCCGTTGAAATCAGGGATACCTAAGGGTCAATACCTTAGGGTTAGAAGAAACTGTACCCATATCTCGGATTTTCAGACCATGTCCAGGGATTTGAAAGGCAGGTTTAAGAGAAGAGGATATCCAGATAAGGTGTTGAAGAATGCGTACCAACATGCATTAAGTATAGACCGCACACAGCTTCTCAATCCGCGGGAGAAAAAACATGAGTTGGGAGAAATTCGGATGGTCGCAACCTTTGATGGAGCGGCAGAACTGGTCAAACAGATTTTGAATAACTCATGGGGCATCTTGAGAACAGACCCTCTGTTAGGCTCTATGGTGGGGACTAAACCAAGTATTACCTACCGTAGAGGTCCAAATCTAAAGGACAGGCTGGTGAACAGTTTCTTGCCCCCAGCAGTGTCAGCTGACACTTGGCTGGATAGACAGCGGGCAGAGATTAGGGGCACATTCCCTTGTGGGATGTGTAAGGCATGCCAGTTTATTCAAAAAGGCAAGGTGGTTACATCTGCCAATACTCATAAAAGTTATGACATCAAATCGTTCATCAATTGCAAGACGACGGGAGTGGTCTATTTAGCATCATGCTCCTGCGGACTCCAATACGTTGGAAAAACAACTAGGGAGTTCCGCAGGAGGATCCGTGAACACATTAATGATATACTACGTGAGGAAGTGACCCCAATTTCAAGGCATGTTATAGAAAAGCATGGTGGAGATGTGGGGTGTCTCCGGTTTCAAGGCATTGAGAAAGTTTTGCCGTCCCCAAGAGGGGGCAACTTTGATAGAAAAGTGATCCAACAGGAAACGAGGTGGATTTTCCTAATGGACTCGGTACATCCAAAGGGCCTTAATGAATACATATCCTATGCTTCCTATATATAGAATTAATTTCTAGCTATCCATAAATACCATCTTAGAAGAATTAATTTGCTGTGTATAGTTATATTATGCACATGCAGATACAAACGTATATTTGATCTATTGAGGACTGTATCCAGGCTGTTTCAGTCCTTCTCTAATGTGTCAAAATCCTTGCGTTCTGTATCTTAACGTGGGGCTATTATTCTGTGTAGTCAAAACAATGTATCTTTTTGATGCCGAGATGTAGTCTTGATCCATGAAGTCTTGTAATGGTTGTGGCATGTACAGCCCCTATCGGGTGATGTATTCTCCAAAAAAAAAATATATCTGAGTACCCTGTAGACTGGAGGATTGGTCCTTTGAGGGCACAATTATTTACCTGATCGTCCACTGAGCAAATTGTATACTGAGGGAGCGGTACCGCGACGTAGGTCTGACCCTCTTGAGCGCATATTGCGCTGTTCTAAGCACGCCCCGCTGGTTGAATTGAAAGGCGAGGCATTCTCTGTATCGACGTCGGAGGGAGGCGCTAATGACATCAGCGGTCGCGCCCCCTCTGACGTGAATACAGGAGGCGGAGCTTTTGGGTTTAAATACCCGGCTCCGGCGAGCGCCCAGCGCGGTCAAACACTATGACCGACCGAGCGTGTATATGAAGCTCGTTTAAACAGCGCTGTATTTACAGCACGTTCTTATTGAGCCTCTGATGATCTAGTTCCGTGTAGGAGCTAGTTGAAACGCGTCAGGCTTTTTCAATACGCTTATTATAGCGATCTGTCTGGTATGTGTGTATGAGTCTTTAGGTGACTGCAGCTTACAAGAAAAATAGCTGAAGATCCCAACTGCCCGAGATTAGCCCAAACTTAAGTATAACAATGCCATCCCCCCTCCCAAGCTACTACAAATGAAGTGGAGTGATGAGTGGATGACATAAGGCTTTTCTAACACGCTTATCCATAGCGAGTTTTCTGGCATGTGTATTTGAGTCTCTAGGTGACTGCAGCTCACAAGAAAAATAGCTGAGTGTCCCAATTGCCCGAGACTAACCCAAACTTGAGTATAGCAATGCCATTCCCCCTCCCAAGCTACTACAAGTGAAATAGAATATTGAGTGGATGACATTTATATGTGTTGATACATTTAATACTCGTAGTTGGGTGTAAAAGGGATTCAGTTTAATCACCAACATTGCAACATTGTTGGTGTATTTGTGGTTAGTGTGTGCAGAAAAGACAAATCACACATGCTTTGTTGAACATATTTTATTTATTGGTTACGATTGAAACTTTTTAAATAAACAAATAAAAGTTACATTTTAGTGTACATAAAATCCCACTTCTATCCCCTGTTATAGACCAACACCACCTCTATACAAGGACCAAATAGTACACGACCTCCACACTGTGACCGCCATTACATTGTATAGTGAATGAAAGACAATAGCCTTTCACTACACAGACTTCTAACCTATTAAACATCACATCAATTAAAGGGTTTTCTGGCCCCAAATTGATTTTTTTTAATTCTCATAACATATCCACAGAACAGCTCATTGGTATGTCAGTATGTAATCTGTCAGGGTTCAACACCCGAACCCCACAGAGATCAGCTGTTCAGCAGCTTCCGGGTGCCAGATGCTACTAGTGGACAGGATGCAGCACTGCTCCTAATCAAGTTAACAGGATTAGTGCTGCAGTTATCCAGAACCACCACTATACAGAGGATGGCGCTGCTGTGCCAGTCCTATTACTTGAATAGTAGCAGCACTGCATCCTGTACACTCGCAGCTTTCGGGTTGGACCCCGACAATTCACATACTGATTTCCTATCCCGTGGACAGGTCATCAGTATAAAAAATCAGTTTGGGGCTGAATTGATAATACTCTTTTCTGCCCCAGTAACAACAAAACCCTTTTTTTGCCCATACACAATACAATTCACCACCTTTTGTATCGCCTTATGAGTTATTATAGCGCCCCCTTAAAAATAATAGTCCCTGCCTCAGAATAATAGTTCCACCTTAATAATATTTGTTTGTTCTTATAAATAATACTACACCCCCCCCCCCCAATCAGGAATACTTTCCCCTAATAAGTAATAGTTCCATCTTACAAATAGCCCCCCCTTATAAGTAATAATTTCCTCAACTTCATTAATAACACTGGAAAACACTCTGTGGATGTCTTGAATGTCATTAATAGAGATGAGCGAACGGCGTTTGATTGAATTGATATTCGATCGAATATCAGGCCGTTCGAGGTATTCAATTACAATCGAATACCATGAGGCAAACGCACTAAAAATTCGTATCCCTTCCCACCTTCCCTGTCGCTTTTTTTGCACCAATAACTGCGCAGGGGAGGTGGGACAAGAACTACAACAATGGAGGCATCGAAAAAAAATCGGAAAAAGTAATTGGCTGGCTACATCAGGTGACCTCCAATTTATACGAATAGTGGATTTAATATCCGGTTCATATGAGACTGTGAACTATGTGACTGTGAGACAGGGATAGATGTACAGGCAGGGTTAGCTAGGGATTACCTTTATTTAGGTGGGAATGTTACTCAAACAGCTCTTTTGGGCTCTATCTTGTCGGGATCCCTGTCAGCTTGCGATATGCGGGAGCTAACTTTTTCCCATAGGAATGCATTGACCAGCGTTGAATGGCCGAATGGCATACAAAGTACAGCATTCGGCCAATCAACGTTGGTTCTGCCGGAGGAGGCGGAGTCTAAGATCAGTCCACAGCAGTCTCCATTCTGGTCCGATCTCAGATGTAGCAGTGTTGAGCGCACACATCTGCTACACCGGAGATGTAGCAGAGCTGGCCGTGCGCTGAGCTCTGCTACACCCGAGATGTAGCAGAGCTGAGTGTGCGCTGAGCTCTACTACTTCCCCTCCAGTCCACACTTTGGGGATGTTCCGGCAGTGACTTAGCTGCAGAGAGTCTGCTCATCAAGGGAGGCTTAAGAAGTCAGCTCCAGCAGCAGACTGTGGGCAGAGCTTGGCTGGGGAACCAACAGAGAGGTCATATTTTTGGAGCTGTGTCCTGAATGATTCTACTGGCATTTGGATTTCTGTTATCCTAGGTGAGGTAACCTATTCTATGTTTAGTTAGAGCTTAGCCGGGCAGGTATTTATTTTTTTATTGTTTCTTTTTGTTGCTGCACTACCTTTTTGAGTGAACATAAATTCTACCTTTGTTTTGGACTAAAGAATCTGGACTTTTGTGTCTATGCCACCCCACCTAGCAACCCCGGACCCTGACTATATATATATATATATATATATATATATATATATATATATATATAGCGAGCGCTTCCACCAGGACATTTCGGTGATGGAGTCACGCTATCAGGGTCGGTGGAGTGCAATATTGGCAGACTACTGTTGAACGCTTCAGCGTGATTTGTCAACTCATCAATATAAGCGGAAGTCCATGGCCAAGAGATTTAAACCATGAATATGTTTAATGAATTTTTGCACATATTTTACAGATACTACACTTCAAACTGAATTTTTGTTTATCATATAATGATGTATGTTCTATATCATTTCAGTAGCTATAGCCACGTTCATGTTTATGTTTAAAATCATGTAGCAATAACTTTTACAATACAAGTTTTTGTGCAAAAATCACATTTCTTATGTTTTAAAGTAATTGGAATATAACATTTAAGATTGTGGATATTTCAAGAATGGAGGGTGATACAGAAAAACGTTTTGCATATTCGAAATCAGCATGTTCAAATTGACCAAGATCGATTATTGTATACCAAGATATCCACGGAAAATTGTTTTTTGTTGTGTAGTGTCATCCCTCCCTATTGTCTATAATTCCCCAGCTGACCTTATTAATAGTTCCTCCTTATAAATAGCTCCCTATATAGAATTTTGTTGTACGCAGTATGTATATTTTCTGATAAAGTCATTGATTGTTAAAATTGAACTTCCTAAAATAAACTCTTTTGGTTTTCTTTTAATCAAAGTCTGATTGGAAAACCCCATGCTTCAGTCTATGCCCTACCTATAGTTGGAGTGCCAGGGTAAACTACTCAGCCCCAATTAACCCTAAATTACACTTCATTCCAGATCAAATAGCAGTGGGTAGAGAACCCACAAAAATTTGGGTTTAGCTGAACCTTAGAAAATATGGGTTCAACCAAACCCCAAATTGTAAAAAAAGAAAATCCTTATGTATGTGAGATTGTTTACATTTTAACATAGAGGCCACACTAGGATATTATACTGTGTGGAGGGCTACCATGGGACATTACACTGTGTGAAGGTGCCACTATGGGACATTTTACTGCATGAGGCCACTATGGGACAATATACTGTATGTGGGCCACTATAAGACATTATACTCTATGGGGACCACTATGGAACATTATTCTGAGTAAAGGACCACTATGGGACATTATACTGTATGAGGCCTCTATGGGTCATTATACTGTATGAGGCTACTATGGAACATTATACTGCATAGGGGCCACTATGGGACCATTCAGAAGGTCAATATGGGTTATTATACTGTGATGGTCACTATAAGATGTTTTATATTGTATGGAGGGCCATTATGGGTCATTATACTGTGTGATGGTGCCACTATGGGACATTATACTATATGGGAACCACTATGGAACAATATATTGTATATGGGGTACCAAGGAACATTATAATGTGTAGAGGACCAGTAGGGAATACTATACTGTATGAGGCCACTATGCAACATTATACTGTATGGGGCCACTATGGAACATTATACTGTATGGGGCCACTATGCAACATTATACTGTATGGAGCCACTATGGAACATTATACTGTGTAGAGGACCCCTGTGGGACATTATACTGTGTGGAGGGGCTACTATGGGACATTATACTGTGTGGGGGCCACAATGGTTCATTAAACTTCATGAGGCCTCTAAGGGACAATATACTACCTGGAAAGTGCAGATGGGACTATGGGACATGGGAAGGTGTGGAAGGTGTGGTGGTCACTATGGGACATTATATTGTGTGTGGGCCACTATTGGACATTATTCTGTCACAGCTATTCTTGCATGAATGAAATGGGCATGCTTTATGAACAGCCAAAGGCCAATGATACTCTTAATCCACCTAGAGGTAAGTAATGAATGCAATTTACCAATCACTCCTTAAAGGGGTATTCCCACGTCGCATACTCACCAGTCTTCATTGTTGTAAAATCTTCTTTCTTCCTGTTTTCTTGCGTCATTTGGTGGGCGGGGTTTCACATGCAACCTGCCGTTTAGCTCCACACCCAAATTAGCATGTAGCTCCGCCCAGCACATAGCGTGATCCTATGGGGCGGCTTAAGGGCCTGTGATGTCATCAAAGGTCCTCAAACAACACTATATGCACAATATTGGACTATGAAGTACAGGCAGGAGCAACTCAATTCTGTGTTACATACAGAGACTGCCTGTCTCTGCCATAATGAACACAACTGAATTAGCTAACCTGATAACTGGGAGAACAGAAGACGAGTTCAGAAATGAAAGCAGCTCCTCTCCCCTATCTGAGAGCAGGACGCTAGGTCACGTGGTGTAGACACAGGAATAGCTAGATACACAGGCTCGCTCCCGTGCACTTAGCCCCTCCTCCCTCCCCCCTGAGAGCAGCAGCTACATCACTTGACTTTTGATCAGACAAGTCAAGGGCTGTGTCAACAAAGAATTGAATAAAGTAAGATAGTGGACAAACAAAGCAGTTTTGCTGAAGCAATGTATTTAGGAAAAGTCTTACATCAACATTAAAGGGGTATTCCCATGTACATAATTATTTTTAAATTTGTAGATAATTAAAAGTTAAAAATTTTTGCAAATATAAGTAATTAAAAATTCTGCAGAGTTTTAAAGATTTTCTCTAACTTTCTTAGTGGTCACAGTCTGTTATCTTGATCGGTTGCCATGGATACGACCACCAATGCACAAAGGGCTAGTTCACACGTGGGCAAAGGGGAGGTTTTTGACAGCGGAATTCGCTTCAAAAACCTCTCCTTTAACATGGTGGTCTATGTAGACCACTACCTTTTTTTTTCCTCCTAGCGTTTTCCGCCTGAAGAAGCGACATGACCTTTCTTCAGGCGGAAAACGCCTGAAGAATTGCATAGAAGTGAATGGGAGGCGAAAACCGCGCGGTAAAAAACCGCACGGTTTTTTGCACACAAAACCGCGCGGTTTTTTGCAAAAAACCGCGCGGTTTTCGCCTGCAGTTTCTATAGCACATATAGGAAAAAAAAAACTAGCGAAAACCGCTAGCGAAAACCGCGTCAAAAACCTCGTCAAAAACCGCGTGGAATGCAAAAAACAGCATCAAAAAAACTCCCCGAGGTTTTTTACCTCGTACAAATAAGCTAGGCGGTTTTCACGTGTGAACTGACCCAAACTTTCTAAGGTCAGAAAATCAGCCATGATTTCTTTATTGTGGCCGGGATATCTTCTGATACATGTAGTGTCTCTGCCTGACAACCCAGGTACCATAAGAAGATCATAGCTGGGTTCCTGACAAGTCCCAGACCATAGAAAGTGTCTGCATTAGTGGTCGTATCCATGGCAACCGATCAAGATAAAAGACTGTCACCACTAAGAAAGTTAGAGAAAATCTTTAAAACTCTGCAGAATTTTTAATTACTTATATTTGCAAAAATGTTTAACTTTTAATTATCTACAAATTTAAAAATAATTATGTACATGGAAATACCCCTTTAACAAGCAGTATAGATAGGATCCTTGTGATGGGACAACCCCTTTAACAATCACTGCACATGGAGACCATCTTATTATAGGTGAGAAGCACTGTGAAGGCCGGTTAATTATATTTGAGGACACTGTGAGGGTCATTATTTTACATATGAAGGCCATTATATCACATGTGAGGATACTGAAGGGGCCAATATATTACTTGTAGGGCCACTGACAAGGATATTCTACTGAGTGTGGGGGAACTTAAGCAGTCATTATACTATATGTGGGTGCACTAAGGGGGATAATACATAATTGTTAACTCCAAATGAAGACTTATTTTATTAAAATATGTTTACGTGATTGCAACCTTGGGGATAATAAGTTGAAATGTAATGTCACTAGGGGGTTGAGAACCACTGCCATAGACTTACATTGGACAACTGCTACAGTACTCACTACAAATGCTATTAAAAGTATGGCGGATGAGCACTGTTGGACCCAGCAGTTGAACCATTGCTGATCTAAAACCGATGCCCTATCCTATGGATAAAAAGCTGGATAACTCTTTTGAGGAAGACATTTCATTCTCAGAGCATCTCTTTACAGTGGAGGGTTTGTGAATCTGTTGTAAACTATATGAACATACATTTCTATTTTATCTTTATAAACAAGCCATTTACAGTGACAGATTTGAAGAAGACATCAAATAAGCACATTGCGTACTATGGTATTGGAGGAACATATTTCTAAGAATATGTAATGCTGCCTGATCTCACACTGTCAAAGGTTATTGTATAAGAAGTAGTTAATGTATCCCCCTGAATAATCCATTAAAAAAATAAAAAAAATTGTGACTATAACTTTAATGTATCATTTTCCTTCCGACTTGCATGAAAAATGGACAGTGGTTTCAGAGTAAGGCTTTCCATTAACATAATGAGAGTAACTGCCCTCAGTTAGGTCTCCTCTTAATCCCGTCTAATGTTCCCTATGAGTGACAGCCAATGCCCTTCCTGATTTATATATGGAGCTTCTATTACTGCTTGGCTCTATAAATGTAAATATCAATCATATTTTTAGTGTCTTTTAACCACAAGCTGGCTCCAGTGTATGTGTGATACATCTAACCCCCTGCTCAGATCATTGTAACACATCTAACATAGTGAATATTATTAGAGCCCTTTAGGAAGAAATGCCTTACTGAAATCAGCTTGTTTTATGACGGAGATCTGAACACGATATTAGGGATTTTCTCACCTTTAGAACCTCACAAAAAATCAATATAAAACATCAATTATGAATTTCAACCCTTAATGGACTTCAGTTCTCGCAGACAGGATTTTTCTACTGGCAGTTCAGAGGTAAACGCCATCACTACCACACAGGGAGACGTTTCATGTCTGCTACAATGGAAAATTCAGGTTTTTAGAGACCTCGCTTTTTATGTTTTATCTACTGTATGACTAAATATCCTTTATAATCTCTTACATACATTTACACAATTATTTTAGTAATTAAGGTTACAAATTCAGTAGTCTTATATATTTATGAAACCAAAGCCCATATGAATATATGAAGATTGCCCGCATTTTCTTTATAGATGTCCATAAGCCTCCCCATCAGCAAACAAATCCCACAGCTTTTCTCTTCCCTCGGTGTACCATATAAGAGACTCTTTCTGTGACATGTTACTGTGTGAGACTTAAGATATGAGGGAAAAGGAGATGCACAAAGAAAGACATCAGATTGGTTTAGTACTCTATTCCACAGCAAAAAGAATACAGAATTCAGCACTGTAACAGATAAAATGTTGTGTGAGAGAAATCAAGTGGATGCGAACCTGAATTATGCTGATTAATACTAATAATAATACTCTGTACTTAATACCTTAATAATAACACTCCGTACTTAATACTGATGAGAATACTCTGTACTTAATACTGATAATAACACTCCATACGTAATACTGATCAGAATACTTCATACTTAATACTGATGATAACACTCCGTACCTATAATTAGAGATGAGCGAATAGTATTTGAAATACCACGCTCCATAAGAATGAATGGGAGCGGCCGCGTGCTGACCGGTCCTGGCAGCCGTCGCTTAACGCCTTGCAGTTGGCCAGCTCCAATTCATTCCTATGGGAGTGAGGTATTCGAAACTAGAGTTTCGAATAGTATTCGCTCATCTCTACTGATAACACTCTGTACTTAATACTGATAATAATACTCTGTACTTAAAGAGGTATTCTCATGTACATAGTTGTTTTTTAAATTTTTTAGATAATTAAAAGTTAAACATTTTTGCAAATATAAGTAATTAAATATTTTGTAGAGTTTTAAAGATTTTCTCTAAATATCTTGAGGTCACAGTTTTGTAGTTTTGATCGGTTGCCAGTGGATATGACCATGAATGCAGGACCTTTTTAAGGTCAGAAAATCAGCTATGATTTCCTTATTGTGGCCGGTACATCTTCTGATACATGTAGTGTCCCTGCATGATAACCCGGCTACAATAAGAAAATCATAGCTGGGTTCCTGACAAGTCCCAGACCATAGAAAGTTTCTGCATTAGTGGTCCTATCCATGGCAACCGATCAAGATAACAGAGGTCACCACTAAGAAAGTTAGAGAAAATCCTTAAAACTTTGCAGAATTTTTAATTACTTATATTTGCAAAACTGTTTAACTTTTAATTATCTACAAGTATAGATATGAATATGTACATGGGAATACCCCTTTAATACTGATAATAATACTGCGTACCTAATACTGATAATAATACTCCATATTTATTACTCATAATAATACTCCGTACTTAATACTGATAATAATATTCTGTACTTAATACTGTTAATAATACTCTGTACATAATACTGATAATAATACTCTGTACTTAATAACATTAATACTTCATTTTATATCTAAATTGTAATCATTATTATTAAAGTTAACATGAGTGTAACTGCAGCAGTCCAGATGGGGAGAACAAGAGGATGGGAGTAGTAAGGGTGGATGATGTGCCACCAGATAGGCCGAGTATTCTCAACCACTCTCTCCAGCTCTACTCCTAGACTGGACACCGATGAGGGGGGTCCTGCTGTGATACCTGATGGTGGTAGTAGTAGTTTTCCTCAGGACGCTTCCAGTTGAAGAGGTGACCCCTCTACTCTGAGATGGTGTGATGGTATTCAGAAGGGCGCTAATGGTGATGCAGGAACGACTCAGGAAGGCAGTTGTGCAGTTAAAACAGGTTTAACTTTATCTCAGCAACTGAACAATGGAACCAGCAGTATCCAAATGGGTGTTGTAGGATGCCCAGTGATGTTCAGGCTCTAGTGCCGTACTCCACTCCAACTCTACCTCCACTCCTCAGCCTCCTCCAGCAGCAGATACTAGGGGCTGTACTCCAGGGTAGTCCTCGCAGTGGTCTGGTTACCTTTGTAGAAGGTGATAAAAGATAACACCTCCTGTCACAGGACTCCATTACTCCTCCTGGCACAATGTCCAATATGTTAGACAGCTGGTCTCCCTGTCTCAGGACTTTAGGGCTTTAGGGTGAATCATTTTCCTGGAGGGGTGTGTTGGAAACTGCAGGGATCAATGTGCAGAACTAGCCTACCCTAATGGTTCCACTGGAGACTTAAAGGAGTATTCCCATCTACATAATTATTTTTTAATTTGTAGATGATTAAAAGTTAAACATCTTTGCAAATGTAAGTAATTAAAAATTCTGCAGAGAAAATCTTTAAAACTCTGCAGAATTTTTAATTACTTATATTTACGAAAATGTTTTTCATGTTAATTATCTACAAATATAGATATGATTATGTACATGGGAATACCCCTTTAAGTCTCCCAGACCCTTCTCAGGGGGTTGTGATAGGCCAGGGCTGTACCAAGTATGGGGATTGAACAAGGGAAAAACAGGAAAATAAGGGGTGAGAACTAAACAGTTACATTTAATACATAACATATAGACAGGGCATACAAACATAACCCAGAGGCACAAAGACAAACACGATATAAGCAGGAGCACTCTGGGATGCTGCATAACTACCACAGTAGCAGACATAGCAGGCACTATGGAGCCCACCAACTATTTACATTGAGATCTGGGGTATAATTAGTGATAACTGTGGATGATGAAAAGGGAAGGGGAAACCTGAATCCGCCCGCATTACTTTACTAGAACATCATAATACCTGCAAGTGACATTATCATTATTTTCTTCATATGCTGTGGTGTTACAGTGTACATAGTGATTGTTTTGTGGGTACATTATTCACTCTGCTTTTTGTGAATGTGTTATCCCTGTACTATGATATCACTGTGTGCATTATCCCGGTACTGTGACATCATTGTGTGCTTTATTCCCATTGTATATATTTTCTGTGTATTGTAAAATAACGGTGAGCAGGGGCATAGCTATAGGAGATTCAGAAGTAGCAGTCTGAAGGGGCCCAAAGATCTCATTACAGCATAATAGGACAACTGTATTATACATAGCACATGGAAGTGGTTGTTCTGTTATAAATTTTGCAAAGGTGCCCAGGAGCTTCTAGTTACGCCTCTGACTATGAGCATTATCTTGGTACTGTGACATCACTGTGTTTATTACCCCCTGTGCTATGACATCACTATGTTTATTATTCCTGGGTTTGCTCTCACTGTGTACATTATTCTTTTACTGTTTCATCACTATATGCATTATCTGTACTGTAAAATCACTATCCCTGTGTGTAAGGGAGGACCAAGTAATTGTATATTTATATTAGCTGGTTAACGTACTCATGGTATAGTCAAGCCCCATTATAAGTTTGCATTGGGACCCAATGGTTACTTGTTACATCCATGATGCAATAATATGAGTTTGTGAGAGCTTTTGAAGAAACAGAATATATTTAGTAACATCTCATGAAAAAGCTCCTGGCAAAAGAGATGACACGCATTATTTGATATTTATATCTCAGATCTAACCATAAAAGTAAATTTTTTGCTACATTGCATTTTATTGGTTATTTGTATTCACAGTAAGTAGGGCTTTTCCTAGCTTTATTATAACCAAAGGGACCACATTGGGTTACACCCAAAAGACTCCATAATATACAGCCTCATATCATATCTTTGTTTGTCCCTGGCTGGCAACTCCCTGCACCATGGGGAGTAATTGTCAGTCATAAATTTGAAAGTCATATAACATAAATGTGCCCTTGAGGACTTGACAACTTACAATAAGTTTTGCAGCAACTACAAAAAAATTAAAGAAATCTGCAGTTATCAATGGTAATTCCAGTATCAAATTGCATATGTTATGTGTGGATTGTGCTGAGGATTCACTAGGAAAATTAATGGGGATCACCTGAAATACTGCAATGGAATAAGCTTGCTGCAAATTTAAAATGTCCCACATGTATTGTACTACAATTCGCTTTAGATCTACTGTGCAGAATCTGCCAGGAATATATAACAATACAACAATAATAACTTCAGCACGAAACATCACTCTTATTAAATGTTCTATCTGTGGATTACATGAATTAAAATCTGACAATGACGCACCCCTTGTGATTGCAAGACTTCCTTTTTTTGTCACACAATAGTACCTTGAATGCTGTACGACCCCTCCCTCAGCTTTCCAAAGAGCCAGTGCAAAAAAGATACAGTATAATGTGTATTCTGCAGTGCTGAAAAATATATTATAGTCAATGACACATCTGTGAAATCCACCTGTCCAGTTATGAAGCAACACTGAATGTGAATCAATTTCTACTACTGTTGTGCACATGGAACAGACAACAGGTAGAAATGATAGGCAATAAGCAAGACCCTCCCTATAAAGGAGGGTTCTGCACAGGCCATTTCTCTGTTCTCATCCTATTTAGTTCTTGTTTTAGTCACTTTTGTATTTTGGCATTACTCTAGCCCCTACAGGCAGCATGCGGCGGTGTGTACAACCCACACAAGTGGCTCAAGTAGTGCAGCTCATCCAGGATGGCACATAAATGCAGGCTGTGGCAAGAAGGCTATCTGTATCTGTCAGCACAGTGTCTAGAATATGGAGCAGATACCAGGAGAGAGGCCAGTACACCAAGAGAGGTGAAGTGGGCTATAAGAGGGCAACAACCCAGCATTAGAACCACTACCTCCGCCTTTGTGCAAGGAGGAACAGGAGGAGCACTGGCAGAGCCCTGCAAACTGACCTCCAACATTCCACCAACATCCATGTGTCTGCTCAAACTGTCAGGAACAGACTCCATGACGGTGGTATGAGGGCCCAACATCCACGAGTGGGTGTTGTGCTTACAGCCCAGTACTGTGCAGCACGATTGGCATTTGCCAGAGAACACCAAGATTAGCAGATTCGACATTGTGCTCTTCACGGATGAGAGCAGGTTTACATATGTGAAGACGCCATTGAGAACCTTCTGCTGCCTTCAACATGATCCAGCATGACCGGTTTGTCAGTGAATCAGTAATAGTGTGAGGAGGCATTTCTTTGGAGGGCCGCACAGCCCTCCATGTGCTAGCCGGTAACTGACTGCCATTAGGTACCGGGATGAGATCCTCAGACCTGTTGTGAAACCATATGCTGGTGCGGTTAGCCATGGGTTCCTCCTAATTCAGGACTATGCTGGACCTTATGTGGCTGTAGTGTGTCAGCAGTTTCTGCATGACGAAGGCATTGATGCTATTGACTGGCCTGCCTGCTCCCCAAACCTGAATCCCATAGAGCACATATGAGTCATCATGTCTTGTTCCATCCACCAACGCCACGTTGCACCACACACTGTCCAGGAGTCGACTGAGGCTTTAATCCAGGTCTGGGAGCAGATCTCTCAGGAGAACATCCACCGCCTCATCAGCAGCATGCCCAGGCATTGTAGGGAGGTCATCCAGGCACGTGAAGGCCACACACACTACTGAGACTCATTTCCTTGTTCTTGAGGCATTTCCACTGAAGTTGGATCTGCTTTTAATTTGATTTTCCACTTTGGTTTTGAGTATCGTTCCAAACTCACATCCAGACCTCCATGGGATATTCATTTACATTGATCATTTTTATGTTTTATTGTTCTCAACACATTACAATATGCTGCCCTATTAGTTTTCTGGCTTCAGCGCATTTTGCGTTTCTGTCTGGAGTGAGGCATGTACGATACAGAGCAGTGTGACCCTTCCCCATCCATTAGTATTACTACTGGTTTCTTTAAATGTAATTCTGGCACAAATTATTGTAACAAAGTAAGTTGTTTGCAGCATATAACTAACATCTTACAAGCTATAACACAAACAGCTAGCCAGAAATATATAGAAGTTAAAGGGATCCTATCATTAAAACACAAACACACTTTAGATGTCTTCTCTGCGCCACCTTTCTGTAGAAATCCCGGTTTTTGTTGGTATGCAAATGAGTTCTCTTGCAGCACTGGGGGCGGTCACTGGCGCTCAAACAGCACTTGAGGCATCTCCAATGCTGCGAGAGAATTCTCCAATGACGCCTCCATCTTCTTCAGGAACGTCCTCTTCACGTGCCTTCTTCCGGCGCGGTCAGTCAAACTTCTAGGCCTCGGGTAGGGCTGACTGCGCATGTCCACAGGCCACAAGAAATTGGCTGCTTACTTACTGTAATTTTGTTGTGACAAACAGCAAAACAACAATTGTTAAAAAAAGCTTTACACTTCTATGTACAGTTGTCATCTGCTTGAATGGTTTGTATTGTAGAAAAAGTATACACAAGTCTGAAAGCATAATATACCCTGGATACAATGCTATTGACTCCTTCATAAATGGCACTAAAAAATGATGCTGAATTATTATATAAGATCTTCTTTATGTGGGGAGTCTAAAAAGGATATGGGGGGGTCAAGGGTCTGAATAGGACCCCATAATTCATAAAACAATAATAGATAAATGTCTATTTTATGCCAACTGATACCAAATGATGGCAAGAGAACACAACTTTTTTTTTTAAGTCTAATGTTTTTGATTTGCAAGGCGTGTATAGCTGTTTAGGATGTGCAAAGATGAGGGAAGAAGGTCACCGTACACCATCCTGCGGTGAATATCACAACAGCCTAGCATGATCAGTTATCCCAAAGCAATGTCAGCAATTTGAAACGTGTAGTGCTAAGTCAAGATAAGCAGACTTCTTCTAAGATTAATGATGGCTGCCTGTATCAACTCAAGGTGCAAGAATTACTCTGTAAGATGGTTAGTCTGTAAAAGATAAGACAAATGTGCTTAGAGAGAGATTTAATATATATTCATTTTATATATTAGTATTTCGCATGTGGATTCAGTACCATATGTATGCAGCTTGTACTGAGTTTACATTATTAAAGTACCATATTTTTCAGACTATAAGACGCAAGGAATATGAGGGTGATAATTGTATCATTTATATTGTATTTTGAAGTGGACAGACAACTAGTGTATGCAATTGCTTTGACATGCTATAGCCTTAGCATCAGTAGCGCAGCTAGCGAGGAGGGGGGGGGCAACTTCGGGGCCACCATCCATACATGCTTTACTTTTAACTTGATCGGTGTCTACAGAAATGTAGACTGAAATAGAATATATTATTAGCGGAGCTCAGCTACCAGCTAACATAGGGAATTGCAGCAATATTATAATTTTAGTGGATGTGTGTAGTTACTTTGTTTCATTTGGCACACGGCGTTAGATTTAATACAAAGCACAGACCGATGTGTGTAGCCTTTCAGTATTACGGGTGCCACGCTAGTTGTGCTACTTGAGCAGGCACAATCTACGTGGCATGATTAGATTTACTGTGTAAACTATCTCCATCAACAGAAAGTGGCGTATACTGCAACAGTAAGACTACCTGACAATACTAATCATTCATACTGCAAACAATTGTGACCCTCACAATATCTACTTGTGAAACTACATTTAGGTGCACTAACATAATGGCAACATTCTAGCACAGTGGTTACACCTTGTGATCTGTATACTGTATATGTGTGTAATGGGTGGATATTTCTAGTATCAAGTAAGCAATAGTGACTACTCCCTTTACTGCTCATGGTACACACCCGATACATACTGAGAACAGTGCTACATTTGAGTACGTATTGGAGTGGAGTCAGTCTGACTCATACTACTGGAATCCCCCGTCTTCTGGCACCTATATAGTTTTTGTGTGTGAGTTTTTTTTACTGATTGTCAATAAAAGTTATATTTTAGTCTTTACCATACAAGTTTTTGTGATCATTCATTTGAATGGGTTTGAAAAGTGTCTAGCCATGAGCACCCGTGAGCGTTTTATGCTCTCCGCGGCAAAATAGTTTTTTTTTTTTAACCGGACACAGAGTCGGACATGCAGGATTCTGTGTCCGGTTTAAAAAAAAAAAACGGTTTCGCCATGGAGATCATAAAATGCTCATCGGTGCTCACGGCCGGAGACAGGCTGACAGGTTTCCATCTTCTGCATGCAGAAGACAGAAACCTGAGAATGGAGTCCAGACGCTGGTGTGAACTCAGCATAAACTGGTAGACTATTAAAATTCCCCTACTCCTGAGATTCTCTGCCTTTATTGCAATTTGCAAGCTTAGCAGCACTCTCTGTCTCATGCATTGAGATGAATAAGATCTCACTGCATGATCTACCCTATAACCACCATTAGCCTCATGTTCAAGCCCACAGCACCCTATAAAGTGAATATGACATCAGCACTGTCAGCTGATGCCAGGTGGCACCAAAACATCACAGTGACTGACAAGACATGTGTCTCTTCTCTATTTTTCCTGCACTTGTGGCAGCGATCATTTTAGTTAATCTGAGATGAGTTGCCATTTATTTGTTTTTGTTACAAATCGAACAATTCGGAATATGCTGATTGAACCTAGCTCGTGACAACCATCTCTAGTCATCAAGATGAGATAATCCTTTAATACTCCCACCATGGGCAAATTCAATGTGTTACAGTAGCATAGATAAAACAGTAATATATTACAAGATAAAACACATACAAGCTCAGAATATCAGATATAAAAGTTAGTAGGAGTCATAGCAACTAAAAAGAAAAGAAAGACGCAGGATCATTTAGTTCTCTGTGTGGAGTGATCTTCGCTTAGCCTGATGTTGATTATACAGCCTGACTGTGCTTGGTAGGAAGGACCTCTGATAGCGCTCCTTCTCACACTTGGGGTGAAGCAGTCGGTCAGTACAGTACTGCCAAGTGTTGTCACGGTCTCATACATGGGATGTGAGATGTTCTCCAGTATGGAGCTCACCACGGACAGTATCCTTCTGTCAACAATCACCTGCACTGTCCCTAAAAAGATCAGAGATTCAATAACTCCTTCAATCATTTTTATGCCTTCTTCTAGCACTCAATTTGTTTAGACTTTTCTGATTTTTTTCTTGTGTTTGTTTTTTTGAACAGCTGAACTATTTGTATTTTATTTTTGACTGTATTGCACACTTGGTCTCTGCAGGCTTTGAGCAAATAGATTTGTAGACATGACTGTTGAAGGAAACCTAAACAATATTTATAGCTCATCTGTGAACTATTCTTTAGTTTCCATAGTTAATGACGTCTGTAGGTGCTTGTCCTTGAGTTGCACATAGCTGGTTTGGAGCACACTTTGTGTTTCTTAACCAGAATCAATTTGTCTGTGCGCTTGTTTTGTTTGCCTTTATACTGTTTGAAAGCTAAATGTTCTATTGAATATATTATTACTGATGCGTGCTCAGATGCTAATCACAGAATAATATAACTGCAAAAATAATTAATGTGGAGCATTCCAATACACCACTTCCATAATGATGAGTATTTATTTCCTGTTCTAATTAAAGGGATCCTGTCAACATGAAAATACTGTGTAATCTGCAGGCATTGTGTTATAGAGCAGGAAAAGATGAACGGATTGATACATAGGTTTGCGGTTAAGGATTCTGTATAACCTTTTATTTAGTAATTTATTCATTTATTTCTCTGTTACTTCAATGCTTAGATTGAGCTGATGATGATATGTTAGAAAAAAGTGGGGGTGGCTTAACAGCTCATGGAGAAAGACACATAGGAGAGGAGCTCTTGCAGCATTTATATAGGGACCTTTAACCTCAAATATCTGGAACATGATGATAAAAGCTGTAAATACATGGGACTGTCACAACCTGCTCAGACTTCACTTTGGGCTGCCACTGGGTCTCCTCCCCTTCCTGTATCTTCCTCTGGACCCTCTATTGCTCCTCCTGGCAGTCAGCTGTAAGATCCCTGTGTTGCTCAGTTTGTTGATGCTCCTGATTTTGTTGACCCTGGGGCGCCATTAGGGGACGCCCTGACTGAATTACGTCGCTTGAGTGCTACTATCAGTGCCATACCAACTAAGGCAGACATGGAATCTTATCTGCATAGACTGGAACAGTCTTATAAAGCTGAACTAGCCGCTGTCTCTTCCTCCGTGAAACGCCTGGAACATCGTGTAATCGCGGGTGAGTCCGCCTCTACTGTCACCTCCACTAGGCTTGACTACCACGACTAGGTCCTGCAATCGCTTGCCTTACAGCTGCAACACCTATCGGACTCTATTGATGATCTAGAAAATCGCAGCAGGCGCAATAACATTCGAGTCAGGGGGATCCCGGAATCTATTGAACCAAAGCTCCTGGACAAAACACTCTGCTCTATATTTAACTCTCTGCTGGGTGCCCCACCGGACTCTCCCTTAGAACTGGATCGTGCCCACAGGGCCCTGGATCCTCGCTCTTCGGATCCTGACAACCCTAGAGACGTCATCTGCAGGGTGCACCGCTATCAACTCAAGGAACGAATTATGAGGCACGCTAGGGACTCGGACCAAGTGCTCTTTCAGGGTCACCCTCACCCTGGCTAAGCGGAGAGCCCTGAAACCTCTGCTGGATATCCTGGTGCACAACAACATCGCTTACTCTTGGGGCTTCCCGTTTCGCCTGCAAGTTCGGAGGGAGGGCCGTTTCTTTGCTTTACATCATCTGGATGAAGTCCCGGCCTTCATGTTGGCCCTTGGCCTCCAACCAATGCACATTCCTAACTGGCCCATGTCTGGTGGCATCCTTGCTAGAGATGAGCGAACAGTGTTCTATCGAACACATGTTCGATCGGATATCAGGGTGTTCGCCATGTTCGAATCGAATCGAACACCACGTGGTAAAGTGCGCCAAAATTCGATTCCCCTCCCACCTTCCCTGGCGCCTTTTTTGCACCAATAACAGCGCAGGGGAGGTGGGACAGGAACTACGACACTGGGGGCATTGAAAAAAATTGGAAAAAGTCATTGGCTGCCGAAATCAGGTGACCTCCATTTTAGACGAATAGTGGATTTCAAATCCGGGTCATATGAGAATGTGAACTTTGTGACTATGAGACAGGGATAGCTGTACAGGCAGGGATAGCTAGGGATAACCTTTATTTAGGGGGGAATGTTATTAAAAATAACTTTTTGGGGCTCTATCGGGTGTGTAATTGTGATTTTTGTGAGATAAACTTTTTCCCATAGGGATGCATTGGCCAGCGCTGATTGGCCGAATTCCGTACTCTGGCCAATCAGTGCTGGCCAATGCATTCTATTAGCTTGATGAAGCAGAGTGTGCACAAGGGTTCAAGCGCACCCTCGGCTCTGATGTAGCAGAGCTGAGGCTGCACAAGGGTTCAAGCGCACCCTCGGCTCTGATGTAGGAGAGCCGAGGGTGCACTTGAACCCTTGTGCACCCTCGGCTCTGCTACATCAGAGCCGAGGGTGCGCTTGAACCCTTGTGCACACTCTGCTTCATCAAGCTAATAGAATGCATTGGCCAGCGCTGATTGGCCAATGCATTCTATTAGCCCGATGAAGTAGAGCTGAATGTGTGTGCTAAGCACACACATTCAGCTCTACTTCATCGGGCTGATAGAATGCATTGGCCAGCGCTGATTGGCCAGAGTACGGAATTCGGCCAATCAGCGCTGGCTCTGCTGGAGGAGGCGGAGTCTAAGATCGCTCCACACCAGTCTCCATTCAGGTCCGACCTTAGACTCCGCCTCCTCCAGCAGAGCCAGCGCTGATTGGCCGAATTCCGTACTCTGGCCAATCAGCACTGGCTAATGCATTGTAATGGCGTGATGAAGCAGTGCTGAATGTGTGTGCTTAGCACACACATTCAGCTCTACTTCATCGGGCTAATAGAATGCATTGGCCAGCGCTGATTGGCCAGAGTACGGAATTCGGCCAATCAGCGCTGGCTCTGCTGGAGGAGGCGGAGTCTAAGATCGCTCCACACCAGTCTCCATTCAGGTCCGACCTTAGACTCCGCCTCCTCCAGCAGAGCCAGCGCTGATTGGCCGAATTCCGTACTCTGGCCAATCAGCACTGGCTAATGCATTGTATTGGCGTGATGAAGCAGTGCTGAATGTGTGTGCTTAACACACACATTCAGCTCTACTTCATCGGGCTAATAGAATGCATTGGCCAATCAGCGCTGGCCAATGCATTCTATTAGCGTGAACTGAGTTTGCACAGGGGTTCTAGTGCACCCTCGGCTCTGCTACATCAGATTGCTACATCTGATGTAGCAGTGCCGAGTGTGCATCAGATGTGTAGTTGAGCAAAACTGACTCAGCACTGCTAAGTCTCTGCATTCGCATAGGAATGCATTGGCCAGCCTTCGGCCAATCAGCGCTGGCTCTGCCGGAGGAGGCGGAGTCTAAGGTCGGACCTGAATGGAGACTGGTGTGGAGCGATCTTAGACTCCGCCTCCTCCAGCAGAGCCAGCGCTGATTGGTCGAGTTCCGTACTCTGGCCAATCAGCACTGGCCAATGCATTTCTATGGGGAAAAGTTAGCTTGCGAAAATCGCAAACTGACAGGGATTTCCATGAAATAAAGTGACTTTTATGCCCCCAGACATGCTTCCCCTGCTGTCCCAGTGTCATTCCAGGGTGTTGGTATCATTTCCTGGGGTGTCATAGTGGACTTGGTGACCCTCCAGACACGAATTTGGGTTTCCCCCTTAACGAGTTTATGTTCCCCATAGACTATAATGGGGTTCGAAACCCATTCGAACACTCGAACAGTGAGCGGCTGTTCGAATCGAATTTCGAACCTCGAACATTTTAGTGTTCGCTCATCTCTAATCCTTGCTACTTATCCTGTGCCGGGCCCGAGAAGAAGATCCAGACCCCACCAACGCCCTCGGGCCCGAGCTCCTGCAGTCCTAACCGCTGGTCGAGAAGCTCCGCCTACCTGATCTGTATATCTGGCCCTGAGCCTTCCTCCCATGCTGCTGTGTTATGGACTTTTCTGTTGTTTGCCTTACTATTTTTTTTTTCTTTTTCCCCAGTCGACTGTTTGTGCCTTGTATATATTGTTGCCTGTATTTGCTTGGCCTCTGGGGGGAGCTGCACCACCCTTGTTCGGCTTCTCTCCCATCGGGGTCCTCACACCAAGTAGTGACTCTTGTGTTTAGGCTCGTCACCTCTCCCCATCTTTTCTAGGGAGGATATTCCCTCCCCCACTTAGTGCTACCTGTCTGTCTGTGTTCCTTGTTCTTGTCCTCCCCTTTCTTCGTCTCCTTTCTCCTTTTTGTGTTGTTCCCTTGTGTTTCTCTTCTGTGTACCCTCCTTGTAGTTCCTTTCCTTGTGTCCCCCCCCCCCTTCCTGAGGTCACTGGGTGATGGCCTCCGTTACTTTTTGTTCTTTTAATGCCCGGGGTCTTAATACCCTGCAAAAAAGGAGCCAGATCCTTTATCAATCACACAGATCTCACTATCTTGCTCTGATATTACAGGTGACACACTTCCGGAAGGACCACATCCTTACCATCCACAATAGATACTACTCAACGTGGTTCCACAGCGCCAATCCGGGCTCGAAATCGAAGGGGTCTCTATTGCTCTCCACGCTCTCTTCAACATGAGGTACTAGACTCGGTGCTCTGCCCCAACCGGAGGTTTCCCACTTGTCTTCCCAGTTTCCTTTTCGCTGGCAACCCCGGTCCATTAAGTACTTCGGGATTCAAGTTTCTGCCGATCCCAAAGACCTGGTCGATCTTAATTATTCCTCCCTCTTAGAGAAGACGTCCTCTGATTTAAGTTCATACGGTTCCCTCGGGTTGTCGTGGTTTGGGCGCATTAATGTCCTGAAGATGGACATCATCCCCAGATTCCTGTACCTTTTTCAAGCCCTTCTGATACCCGTCCCTAGATGTTTCTTCTCCGCACTCAAGATGCTCTTTGGGCGTTTTGTGTGGGGCCCTTCCCGTAGCATGATTCTCTTTCGGACCCTCACCAGACGCAAAACTGAGGTTTAGCAGACCCGCTCCTGTACTACCGAGCGTCGGTTCTTCTACGTATCCTAGACTGGCATTATAGATCCTGTGACAAACAATGGGTCTCCTTGGAATTTGAGCTTTTAGCTACCCATCTTCCTTCCCTCCCCTGTATACCCTTTCACTTTCACCCAGCGACTGTCGACGCTGCCTTACTTGCCTCACATTTTCTATCGGTGTGAGATAGCCTCTGCCGGTCGACCAACATAGCTAGAGTGCCCGGCCCCTTAAGCCCCCTATTTCGGAATCCCATGTTTCCGCCCGGCGTCTGCTCCCGCCGCTTCCTAGGATGGTCCGCATCCGAAGACGTTCACCTGGGTTCCTTCTTTGGTTCCTCGCCCTCCCCTCCCCCCCCTTCCTGAGTCAGCTGCAGGCTGCCTACCCAGATTCCCCCCTTTCCTGGCTGGAATATCTCCAGCTAACTGCCTCCTGGCGTAAGTTCTCCCTACAACCTCTTCTTTCCACTCCTCATACGGCTTTGGAGGACATGCTGGTATGCGCTGAGACTCCCCCTCATGCTCTCTCTCTCTTCTACAGCATCCTCTTGAAGGCCGCAACCCCTAGACTCCCCTCCTTTATCTGATCGTGGGAGGTCAACATAGGCACCCGCCTTTCTGCTGCTGATTGGGACAGATGTTTCCTTCTGTCGCACAAACTGCCCTTGCCTTGTAGTGCTCAAGAGAAGAATTTTAAGATTCTGTCCCGATGGTATTGCTGCCCGACTCTGCTCCATAAATTTTATCCTGCGGTCCCCAACCTCTGCTGGTGCTGTGGAACCGCGGAAGGCTCATTCTTTCATGTTTGGTGGGAATGTGGTGCGATCCAACCCTTCTGGTCCTCAGTGTTCGCTTTCTATGAGAAGGTCTCTGGCTGCTCCCTGACCCCATCCCCCCATTTGGCTCTCCTTTCCATCATACCAGGTAAATTGTCAAAGGTGAAAGGTGATCTTCTGCGTCACTTTCTCATGGCCGCCAAAACTGTCATCCCCCGCCATTGGCGCAGCCGAACACCTCCCTCTCTTGTGGAATGGCTTCAAGAGCTTCTACTTATCCGTAGAATAGAGAGCCTCGTTGTGAGGGATTCTCCTGATTCCTCCAAGTTTGATGCTCTCTGGCGGCCGTGGGTGGTGTTCCAGGAGACCTCGGAATTCTCCTCCCTGTTTGGCTGATCTGCTTCCCCCCCCCAGTGATCTTTTCTCTGTCACTTTCTTATTCGGTGTTTGTTTTTTTACCCCATCCCCTTTGTCGTGTTGTGTGTGTGTGTGTAGCCTGTGTGTTATTTGCTTTTCTCCTCATGTTAATCTGTTGGGGGCGGTGCCCCTGTGGTTTTGCATGTTCTTGTTTCGGTTCCTAGCATACTCCCCTTCATGTTGGGGGTCCTCCCCTGGATTGGGTTGTACTGTGTGGTCCTGTGAGACCTTTTTTCCATGGAACCTAGGGCCTTCAGCCCTCTCATTCTGTGCTTACAGTTCCTTTTATATTTCTGTTTTGTTTATTTTACTGAAAATTCAATAAATACCTGATTACACCCAAAATTGGGCTGTACAAAGGCTATTGAGATAATATAGCACTTTCTCTTCTGAATGGACCCCTTAGGCTGCATTCACACAGAGTAACGCCAGGCGTCATTTGTGTGTAATTTGTGTGTCTTTTATGGCCGTCATAAAACGTTTACATAGAGTTCTATAGGAAAAGACGTCCGTAATTTACTGCCGTCATTTACGGCCGTCATTGTAATGACGGCCGTAAATGACGGCAGTAAATTACGGACGTCTTTTCCTATAGAACTCTATGTAAACGTTTTATGACGGCCGTAAAAGACACACAAATTACACACAAATGACGCCTGGCGTTACTCTGTGTGAATGCAGCCTTAGGCTGCATTCAGGCAACCAATATCAAACTCATCAATGTTTGGTCTGGAAAAAAATCAACAATTTTAAATCAGTGAGACAGTTTCCATACAAAATGTGTTTTGTTCATGCGTTTTTTTTTCTGAATGTCAAAATCCTGAGATGTATGGTGGTGCCCGCTTTGTATATATTCTACCTAAGTGTTTGCACTGTATGTATCCATCAACATCAAGGATCAGTCTATAGTATTGCTGAATAATTTGTATTACATATTTCAGTGCGATAACATGACCACTACGGGAGTGCTTCTGTCTTGAAGCACCCCGATCACACGTTAATCCTGCCGTCCCTGCGCATGTGCTGTTGGATTTCACTCATGCTGGCAATCTGAAGGCCATTGGGTATCAGCACAGCAACGGCGTGAACCATCTTTACAGATGTGCAAATGCACTCGTCCCCCGCGCACCTTTTACATCTAGCGGTGGGAAGATCAGCTCGTGCATGCGCAGTTGATATTTCTGCATGCTGTATGTGCGGTGTGTGGGGTATGATCACTCGTGAGACCTCCTAAAGCTGAGAAGGAGCGCCTGATGAGAATTCCCAGAGTTTGAGTGCATTTATTGCCCGAACTGGAACTTGTACTTCACGGTACTAATGACTACTAATGTTTTTAATGTTTTATTAGCTGGGTCTTACTCATGTAAATTGGTCCCGTCGAGGCCCCACCCATTGAAAGGCGGAAACTATCGGGACAGTGCCTTTAAATGTTGGTATGTGCTGTTTCTGACTTTGTTTTATATCTCATTAACACTTGAAAAATGGAATTGAGTCACTGAAACACGTTGTGTGTTTGAGTATGCAATAAAGTGAATCTTATATGGTAAGAAGCGCGGATTCTTCTCATCTTTGGAGATTCCACTCCCATTTCCTGCACATTTTTGCCTGGATTGCATCCGGACTCTGGGAAGATCTGCAGCTACCATACACTATTGGTGTTGACAAGCGCTCATAGTAGTTGTGACTCATCACAACTACCCCAGGTGAGAGGCCAACTGTAATAACCACGCATTGATTGTAATTAGAGATGAGCGAACAGTGTTCTATCGAACACATGTTCGATCGGATATCAGGGTGTTCGCCATGTTCGAATCGAATCGAACACCGCGTGGTAAAGTGCGCCAAAATTCGATTCCCCTCCCACCTTCCCTGGCGCCTTTTTTGCACCAATAACAGCGCAGGGGAGGTGGGACAGGAACTACGACACCGGGGGCATTGAAAAAAATTGGAAAAAGTCATTGGCTGCCGAAATCAGGTGACCTCCATTTTAGACGAATAGTGGATTTCAAATCCGGGTCATATGAGAATGTGAACTTTGTGACTATGAGACAGGGATAGCTGTACAGGCAGGGATAGCTAGGGATAACCTTTATTTAGGGGGGAATGTTATTAAAAATAACTTTTTGGGGCTCTATCGGGTGTGTAATTGTGATTTTTGTGAGATAAACTTTTTCCCATAGGGATGCATTGGCCAGCGCTGATTGGCCGAATTCCGTACTCTGGCCAATCAGTGCTGGCCAATGCATTCTATTAGCTTGATGAAGCAGAGTGTGCACAAGGGTTCAAGCGCACCCTCGGCTCTGATGTAGCAGAGCCGAGGCTGCACAAGGGTTCAAGCGCACCCTCGGCTCTGATGTAGGAGAGCCGAGGGTGCACTTGAACCCTTGTGCACCCTCGGCTCTGCTACATCAGAGCCGAGGGTGCGCTTGAACCCTTGTGCACACACTGCTTCATCAAGCTAATAGAATGCATTGGCCAGCGCTGATTGGCCAATGCATTCTATTAGCCCGATGAAGTAGAGCTGAATGTGTGTGCTAAGCACACACATTCAGCTCTACTTCATCGGGCTAATAGAATGCATTGGCCAGCGCTGATTGGCCAGAGTACGGAACTCGACCAATCAGCGCTGGCTCTGCTGGAGGAGGCGGAGTCTAAGATCGCTCCACACCAGTCTCCATTCAGGTCCGACCTTAGACTCCGCCTCCTCCAGCAGAGCCAGCGCTGATTGGCCGAATTCCGTACTCTGGCCAATCAGCACTGGCTAATGCATTGTATTGGCGTGATGAAGCAGTGCTGAATGTGTGTGCTTAGCACACACATTCAGCTCTACTTCATCGGGCTAATAGAATGCATTGGCCAGCGCTGATTGGCCAGAGTACGGAATTCGGCCAATCAGCGCTGGCTCTGCTGGAGGAGGCGGAGTCTAAGATCGCTCCACACCAGTCTCCATTCAGGTCCGACCTTAGACTCCGCCTCCTCCAGCAGAGCCAGCGCTGATTGGCCGAATTCCGTACTCTGGCCAATCAGCACTGGCTAATGCATTGTATTGGCGTGATGAAGCAGTGCTGAATGTGTGTGCTTAGCACACACATTCAGCTCTACTTCATCGGGCTAATAGAATGCATTGGCCAATCAGCGCTGGCCAATGCATTCTATTAGCGTGAACTGAGTTTGCACAGGGGTTCTAGTGCACCCTCGGCTCTGCTACATCAGATTGCTACATCTGATGTAGCAGTGCCGAGTGTGCATCAGATGTGTAGTTGAGCAAAACTGACTCAGCACTGCTAAGTCTCTGCATTCGCATAGGAATGCATTGGCCAGCCTTCGGCCAATCAGCGCTGGCTCTGCCAGAGGAGGCGGAGTCTAAGGTCGGACCTGAATGGAGACTGGTGTGGAGCGATCTTAGACTCCGCCTCCTCCAGCAGAGCCAGCGCTGATTGGTCGAGTTCCGTACTCTGGCCAATCAGCACTGGCTAATGCATTGTATTGGCGTGATGAAGCAGTGCTGAATGAGTGTGCTTAGCACACACATTCAGCTCTACTTCATCGGGCTAATAGAATGCATTGGCCAATCAGCGCTGGCCAATGCATTCTATTAGCGTGAACTGAGTTTACACAGGGGTTCTAGTGCACCCTCGGCTCTGCTACATCAGATTGCTACATCTGATGTAGCAGTGCCGAGTGTGCATCAGATGTGTAGTTGAGCAAAACTGACTCAGCACTGCTAAGTCTCTGCATTCGCATAGGAATGCATTGGCCAGCCTTCGGCCAATCAGCGCTGGCTCTGCCGGAGGAGGCGGAGTCTAAGGTCGGCCCTGAATGGAGACTGGTGTGGAGCGATCTTAGACTCCGCCTCCTCCAGCAGAGCCAGCGCTGATTGGTCGAGTTCCATACTCTGGCCAATCAGCACTGGCCAATGCATTTCTATGGGGAAAGTTAGCTTGCGAAAATCGCAAACTGACAGGGATTTCCATGAAATAAAGTGACTTTTATGCCCCCAGACATGCTTCCCCTGCTGTCCAAGTGTCATTCCAGGGTGTTGGTATCATTTCCTGGGGTGTCATAGTGGACTTGGTGACCCTCCAGACACGAATTTTGGTTTCCCCCTTAACGAGTTTATGTTCCCCATAGACTATAATGGGGTTCGAAACCCATTCGAACACTCGAACAGTGAGCGGCTGTTCGAATCGAATTTCGAACCTCGAACATTTTAGTGTTCGCTCATCTCTAATTGTAATCTCTTTTGCAGGGTCTGTTATCTATCTTTGGTCACTGCCTTGAATTTGTGGGATTCCACCTTCACCTCCACACATTCAGCGCTTCCATCTCACTATGTCACACCATTATTGGCCTTGCCTTGTGTAATATCACACTGATACGCTATGTGCCGCTCGGTGTTGTTCTCTTTTTTATTTTGAAGAATCAGTCAAAAAACTTTCTTAGGGACCCTTCACACGGCTGATACGCTGGCTGCTTTAGAACGTGTAAACGTTCCGTAGCAGCGGCGTCTAAAGCAGTTCCCATTGTTTTCTATGGGAGCCGGCATACGTGCGCTCCCCATAGAAATGAATGGAAAAAGCAGCCCATTCATTTCTATGGCGAGCGCGCGTCTGCCGGCTCCCATAGAAAACAATGCGATCTGCTTTTAGACGCCGCTGCTACGGAACGTTTACACGTTCTAAAGCAGCCAGCGTATCAGCCGTGTGAAGGAGCCCTTATTCAGCATTTCCTAGCAACCATACAGAAGAAATAGACTGCACAAGGATGGATTACATGAGCTGTGCATGTTTTTCACTAACCCATTGACGTGACACTTTGCATTTGTATTTCTAATATTGTTAAAATTAAGTTATATAGCGCCATCATATTCTGAAGTGCTCTAAACATGTATAGTCAATACTGTCCCAAGTAGGGTTCACAAACCTATTTCCCTATCGGTATGTCTATGGAGTGTGGGAGGAAACCAGAGAACACAGAGGAATCCCACGCAAACACTGGGAGAACATACAAACTCCTTGCAAATGTCCTTGGCAGGATTCAAACCCAGGACTCCAGGTTTGAACGCTGCCCGATATGTCAAATGGATGTTGGTCTGCTTGAAACAGGGTTCAGCATACTGCAGCTGCTCGGTGACAAGGTAAGAACCTCTAATCATGTTTATTGTCATACCTTCTATGCAGCAGGATTCTTATAGGGCAATGGGCTGATGTACGTTGGTCTCTTTGTATCTCTTTTATACTGTCATATGAGCTGCCTTTTCCCACAACCAGCACTTATTCCATGGACACATAGAAATTAGAATGTCAGTGGGTGTTCTTGATTTATGTGCCTGTCTCTGTTACATATCGTAGACCTTGTATGTTGAAATAGTATCTTGGTAAAGATGAGAAAATTGATTCAAAACAAATCAAACTTATTACACATTCCCAAAATTGATCCTATTGCTTTGCTCTTTTCAGATAGCTCTGAATAATTTTTTTTTTTTTATATGGAAAGCATTCCTCTTTCATCTATGAATAAATATGGTTGTCCAGGTTAATATGTTAAAATGAATTTATGTATTACAGTTATAGCAATTATACGCTGTGACACAGTGAGTCTGTAAGAAGTCCTTAAAATGTGCTCAAACTCATTTATCACACAATTTCTCTGTACAGATAGAAGTACCGCAGGCAATATTAACATGACATTGATCTACAAAATGATATTGTCAGTGTAAGCTACAAAATGAACTACCCTTTTCCTTGATCAATTCATATTGCTTACGTCCTCTAAGAATGACTTTCTACCCCTTTAAGTAGTTACCTGGTAAAAAGGATCAAGGGCAATTCTGGAAGGAATCAGATATTTATTGTGTCTCATCAATAACATCGCATATTTAAGTTGTCAAAATCCTGAGACGAAAACTTAGGTTTTCAAGAAATGCAGAGATGTTTAATTTTATTACTACGTTTTGTCCATGAGTATTGTTACATTAGTACTGTACATTTAGGAATATGCATTTAATCTGCAGTTGGCTTTGTAAAATGTGTGTACTCTTTTCTTATCTTCACATATTTTGTCATACTATATTAATACTTTCTGAAAATAGATTTATCTCCAGACACCATATTCCCTGCAATCTCCATATTGACACCCTGTCATTTACCTTCCAAAGCAGCCTGTCTCCCTGGCTGGCACAATTCTCTAGCGTCTGATTGATATGAGGTAGTTGACCATTAATCGAGTGATTCAACGTGTTTAGAATATTAGGAAGATGGACCAGCTTGTGGATATGTGGATGTAGCCTAAAATACAGTACAGCGGGATGTTACATGTGCATTGTTATATTAAACTTGCTAAACACAGAAAATGGCCTAGTATTTGTAATGCAGATGTTGGGTTATTGTGATCTCATCTAAATCCAATAGGCGATTAAAAAATGTAATTTATGTTCACAAATTCAAGCATGCAATTTCAAGGGATACTCATATGCAGAATGGTAAAGACACTTTTTTTAGGCAGGAAAGCTGCTTTTTTGTGCCTATAGGTATAATTGAAGCTGAAAGGTTTCCTTTGTGGACTTTCTGTGAAAAACAGCACAGGAAAAACCGCCATGTGTTGCCACAGTTTTTTGCAGTGCTTTTTTGCTTTGGCTCGCTACATAGGTCCTTGGCCTAAAATACACTATTTAAGTGCTTTATGTGACATTTATGATTATTAATAGAGTGACAATGTATACAGGGGTGAACCTTTTTTTTTTCGCTGCCCGAGGTGGACGACAGAAAGCCGCCTCCACCCCTCCGGGAGGAGGGGGTGGAGTGGAGGGGGCGTGGTGGAGTGAAGGGGGCGTGGTGGAGTGAAGGGGGCGTGACTTAGCGGCGTTCGCAGGAAGAGAGCAGGCAGGGAGAGGACCTGCTCTCTGCCTGAGCGTGAGGGGAGGCCGCTGGAGCAGCGCTGCTCCAGCGGCCTCCCCAATCCACCGCTCGGTGCTAAGCCAGTCCAGGACAGCTTGTCCTGGACTGGCTTAGGTAACCAAAAATGCCACCCTCCCTGGGCCCTGGCATAGCGCCGCCTGAAGCGGTTGCTTCAGGTCGCCTCATGGGAGGTGCAGCACTGAATGTATACCAATTAACCTGGAGAAAATATCAGACACTGCAGGAAATGGCTGACAACAGAGAGCAGTAGAGTAGGGATAGATTTCAAACACCCAAATGCCATCACCAACGCCACTTGCAAAGCCAGATGGATTGTGCTGAATTTGGGGCCCAAGTTATCACCACAGTTAACACTTCACAAACTGCAGTCAAACCAGAACCCATGATACCTTATGAGGCAGATCAGAATCATGAGGATAAATTAGAAGAGTGAACATAGATTTCAAGTAGGAAGCAAAAGGTCCACTACAAAAGGTAACGTCAGAGATTAAATCAGAAAACCAGTAACAAGGCAAAGGTCAATATAGACTGTCCAGCAGAAGTAATCAATATATGAAGGCCCCACTAGGAACAAACAAATTGCAGACACCTGGCTAAGCAAGAAGAGGATTTAAATATACCTCCTCAGCTTCTAATTTGATAGCTTTTTGAAGCTTCTTAAAGCTGACCTTTCAACATTTTAAGTTCTTGGCATCTGTTAATAGGCGCTACTCCACTTATTCCAGCGCAATTTGAATTTGCTCTCTAGCCCCTGTGGTTCCCGAGAAACAAAGACAGTGAGATTTGATGCTTGATGCGCTATTTAACCCCTTCTGAATATCTGCCACCATAGTTGAGCGGAAGCCATAGCCGTTGAGTCTCTGCTGTTTTATACGATATGCGATTATATGCGATTGGGCATTAACCAAGATGGCAGCGTGTGGGCGCCACCATTTACCCAGGGATCGCTGGCACTCAGAGCAAGCACGGGGCCGGCGTTCCATTGCTATGACAGCCAGGAGCCTTGTGAAGGCTCCAAGGACTTTCTTTCAGTATGTTCTGTTGAAAGCTACTCTATATAGCCTGCAATAGAACTGGTAAAAATCCGTATAGATCCATGCCTGGTTCATTTTGACGCACTAGCTGTGGACAATTTCCTACTTCTAAGTGTTATAATGCCATCGTCTGCACTGAAAACCCTCTTGGCCATAACACTTGAGGCTGGATAAAACTCCCATGGAAAACTTTGCTCTAACCCCTGACACTAACTAAGGCACTGGAAGAGGAGGTGGACTGGGATTACGCAGAGGGCACCTGATTGTGTGTTAAAATAGCAGTTGCAGTGGTCTCACTTATTGCTGTATAATCAGAGGGCCATACAGCTATTCTTGCAAGTGTGTGTGTTGATCCAGGGGCCTGCCATGGTTGGTGATTTTGGCCAGCGTAATTGATGCCATCATCATCATCATCATCATCTTGAAAGAAATAAGAGTTAGCCTTCCCACCTGGCTGTGCCTGTGCTGTTGCCCCCTCTGAATCCAAAGGAGTCTTCTTCCTCTACTCCTCCTGTTCCTTCTCTTCTGTCTCTTGTTGCATGAGTATAATTGTTCCCTCTAAGATATACAATAAAGGGATCACATCGCTGATGCTGCATTTGTCCCTGCTGACAAATTTAGTGACCTCTTCATAGGAACTGACACACTCCAATTATTTATCTCGAAATAACACATTGTCCCTGTGGTCTACTACATGAAGTAATCGTTCACCACCTTCACCGAGTTGGAACATCACAAATAAGGCAGAACAAAGGCAGATGGACAATTAAGAGATGGTGTCATGAAAAAACTGTCTCAAAGCCACTTGTGTAAGTTAAAGCATCTCAAAGTTATTGCTATGCAAAGTGACACGTCAGTTTAGAAATTGAGGCTGTGTCTGTAAGGTACTTTTAGGTTGTGTCTCTAAGGGGTTAGTAATAGACTGGTTCAAATTCTGGTTGAGGAGTATCTGTATGGAGTACAGTGAGTGTACTGTGCCATAATAAGGTGAACTAGAGGCCCACTCAGCTCAGGGGCCCGCTGTGGATTCACCTGTTTACCTGTGGGCCAGTTTGAGCCTGTGTCTCAGTGTCAGAACATAAACCACCAGCTTTACCACATAAATGCTATATAATTATTTTTGGACCAGAAATAGTTTAAAATGATTGAAAATAAGTTTACGAAATCAAAGCTTTCAATTAAAGTAAAACAAAATACAGAGCAATGTGTATTGTACTGGAGACTTTGATCACATGTAAATGTGAATGACGGCATAATTAACTTGCCTATAACGTTTACTCAATCCATTCTTTAAATGTTCAGATAGCAGAGGTTTCAATTGCACATGACAATGAAATAGATTGAAATGATATCACACATATGCATATTAATAAATAAATTATTTCTGAATTATTTCCAAGCATCAGGAACATCAGCTCAGTAATTACAATATTGACCATGTGACTAGAGTTCAAGCCACCCTGAAAGTACACATCACATATTTACTGGAACATATAACTTGGTAATGGCCTGCACATTATGTTCTTTTTTATTGTCTTACCCTGTGAAGCAGAAGGATATGATGGTAATATGGAACTGGAACATGTTGGGAGTTGTACTAGGTTCACTGCAGCTGGAATGCCGAAGGTTGTGGACTCCTGCTGTAGCTTAAGATAACGTTAAACATTTTTGCAAAATAAGTTATTATAAAACTTGCAGAGTTGTAAAGATTTTCTCATATCTCCTTTATGATAACAGTTCTGTTGTCTTAACAGTTTTCCAATGGATATGACTGTGCATTCAGCAACTTCCTATGGTCTGGCATTTATTAGAAACCCATCCATGATTTTATCATTTATGGAAATGTTACCTTCTCATGCATGTGGAAATCATGACTGGATTTTTGACAAGACCACAGAAAGTTCCTAAATACATGATTGTATGCACTGACAATTGATTAAGACAAAAGACTTAAGATACTTAGGGAAAATCTTTTAGGCTAAGGCCTTACATAGTGGCCCATTGTGAAAAAGTGCTGCGGGAAAAACCATATCAAGAACAAATTATGTTTTTTCCTACAGTGTTTTTCACAGAAAGTCTGCAAATGTTTCCTAAGGTCCAAGGGAAGTGATTTAAAAAAACAAAACAAAAAAAAAACCTCACCTTTCCTGGGCTTTCTCGCTACAACATCTTTTTCAGTCCTCTTCTGCTTGTAACTGAAGCATCACTGCGGAGGCCTGTTGTAGTCACGTGGGGAGCGCTGACGTAATGATATTATTGCACCCCACATGACTGCTGGGGCCCAATCACCCTAGGGCACATGACTTTATTCACAGGCCAGAAGAGCCCCAAAAAGAATACTAGGGATAGTCGGTAGGTGAGCATAAGTGTTTGTTATCTTTACTTACCTCCCTAGGCAGACTATATGTATAGTGATCAGGGAACCAGGCTTTACCCAATCACTATGATGAAAAAATGCAAAACACAAAAGGCACTAGGTAAATCCACAAAACTAGAAAAAACACTGTGTCAGGAAGACAGGACTACCAATATATCATAAAAATTGATAAATTTTATTAATACAAAAGATAGAAAAATATGACATACAAAACATAAGGAGGGGGGAAAAAAGACCAAAGCTACCTAAAACAGGATATGTGGACGGTAAACCTGGAAAAAGATCATGTCAAATATATTCAAATAAATATTGAAGAGACAAAGTCTCACCAATGTAAAAAGACACATGCATATAATCAAATTTCCATGGAATGAAACTATATGTACATAGGGACCATACAAAAAGAAATAAATACAAATATGCAAGAATAACTGGTTTAACAAAAACCTGAAAGCAGGAATGTGTATGATGATGCTGTATTGGAAGCTACAAATAGTGTAATTGTAACCATGATGTATTGAAAAAAAAGTGGGCAAAATGCATACTCAAAGAATCCTACATGGTATCAATAATGGAGCCAAGAAAATACAGCAAAGAGAAAGTGCAGATCCCTATGGAAACATGCAAAGTAAATTCATGTAGATGGGAACCTACCACATGAATACGCACCCCGACGCGCGTTTCGCCAATATATGGCGAAGCTCTGCCCTCCATTGAAAACAATAGAAGGCAGAATCTAGGAGGAGACTTCTACAGATTCGGGAGCAGAATCTGTCTCCATATCTAAGGAAAATTTTTCCGTATGAACTTACTCCTAATGTACAGTGATGGATAATAGCAATAAACACTAATCCCTTCCCAACGCAGACATTTTTAATTTCTTTTTTTTTTTTAATCCCGCCTTCCAAAAGCCATAACTTCTTTATCTTTCCATTGATGGAGCCATATGATGGCTTAAGTTTTGTGGGAAAAATTATACTTCGTAATGGTATTATTTATTATTCTGTACAATGTACTGAGAAGCTGGAAAAATATTCAAAATTTGTTGGAATTTAAGAAAAACTGTGATTGCATGACTTTCTTATGGATTTTATTTTCATGGCATTCACTGTGCAGCCAAAATGATATGCCTCCTGCCCTTTGCCCTGTCCACAGCATCTTTTATTCCATTGGTAACATCAGCACTGTAAGGTATCCCTGTACCACTGACTATTAAAGGTACTCGGTAGGGTTGAGCGATCGTGTGATTGAGAAAATTTCACGATCGCCATCGGAATTCCGAACATGATCTTTTTATGTGGGATCGAGATCGGTGATCTTTTCCCACAATACATTGCTTAGCCTTCACACTGAGTATACGCTGTATACTCAGTGTGAAGGCTCTGCTGCGGTTCCATAGGAATGAATGGAAACAGCCGGCAAACAGCCTTAACCCCCTGCGCGCCGGCTACCTTCATTCATTGGAATAGGAGGCTAAACTAAACATCTCTAGCAGCTACTTACCTCTAGAGATGGCTGCTCTGGTGCCCTCCTTCTTGCCTCGCTGCCCCGCCTCCCAGGTTAGTGTTTAAAGCGCTAGGTAGGAGGGGTTTGTGGCTTAGGAGAGTGTGGGCGGGTACAGGGCGGGGAGACGTGACGTCTCCCCTCCCAGTACCCGCCCACACTCTCCTAACCTGGCAGGGTGGGGGCAGGGAGCAGCATGGAGCGGCAGCGAAGCAAAAAAGAAGGAAGGCACCGGACCAGCCATCTCTGGAGGTAAGTGGACACCAGGGGGGACTAAGTAGCCAGAGGTTTAAAAAAAATCCTCTGGCTACTTTAGTGATTCACTACACAGCGTGGATTCTAACAATTGTTAGATTCCATGCTGTATAGTGAATAGGATTGCTTTTAAAATCCGATCTACGATTAATTGAAAAATCCCATTGACTTGCATTGGGATCGGAATTGGGATCGAGATCAGGTTCGAATGAAAAATGATTGGAAATCGGATTTTAAAATCGATCCTGAAAAGTCAAGATCGGCTCAACCCTAGTACTCGGTTCTGTTTATTCAATCATATCACAAGCATTTCCTGCCTTTAGTCATATTTTTCTTACTCTTGGAAAACCCTTTAAATATAAGGAGCAGGAGAACAACTTAATATGTGGTGAAAGAAACAAAGGAAGCAAATATCTTTAATAAGACATATTTCGAAGTTTCCTAAATATAAAAGCATTATTTATGAAAAATTGTTTCTAACTGGATGTTTATAACTGGATGATCTTTAACATTGCTTTATTATAAGAATTTCTCCCGTTATCACAATTCACAAGATATTTTAAAACAACCTAGAGTGTATTCTAAAGCAAATGGATAATAGGGGCAAAATACTACTGTATGTGCCTAATATACTAAGCACTTAAGATTTGCTATATCTACACAGTGCACAATAAGGCTATTTGCTAGATACACTTGGGCATACAGCATGTGTTACGTTCCATTACCAGGTTTAAGAGGACAACACATTTCATTGCAGTAGTTTGATTTACGCATTTAACGTATGACTTAAGAAGGATATAAATATTTTCTACTTCTCAAGGTTGTTCTGTTCTTGTCTATGTTACCGATATGCATCATGTACAGCCAGAAGAAAGTGGGAGGGTGTAATTTAGGTAAATCAATTTGTCTATGCCACTGTCTATGTCTCAGAGGAGAATTGTAAAGTCAACTACATGAAGAGATAAGTTTGATTTTAGGAATATCTTTTAAGATCTTATCCCTAATAAAAGTTAAAGGGAACACAGTAGGGTTGATTTAGTACTAGATGTGCACTTTATTGTGAAAGTGGTGCCATTTTTGCCACACGCCATTGGGTTAGAAGAATTGTGACACTTTCAGTTCCGTAATAACTAGGAGAAGGTAAGTATCCATGGGACGATAGCTGCAAGGAGTTCTTGAGGCACTTCTATCACTGCTTTAAAATTTGGCCCCATGAGTGTTAGGTTTGGTTCATACCCAAGTTGGCTCTCCATATGGAGATTCCAATGCACGCGGACCACATTATAGTCTACGGGGTCTGCGGGTTTCCGCCAATGCATTACAAAAAAAACCCTGCAGTTCTATTGCATAGAGTAGCCTGAAATAGAAAATAATGAAAGACAGGTCTGGGAACCTGTCATGGTAACAAGTTGCTGGCCCTGGAGCTTATTCCAGGTGCCGGCAATCCCAGGCAAAATGGCTTCACCCATGCGCTATTAGTAAAATGGCACCATGGTCAGTTTTGACCAAGGCGCCATAGGGTTTAATGCCCGCAATGAGTGTGGGCACCCATCGCAGATAGAGATGAGCGAACACTAAAATGTTCGAGGTTCGAAATTCGATTCGAACAGCCGCTCAATGTTCGTGTGTTCGAACGGGTTTCGAACCCCATTATAGTCTATGGGGAACAGATACTCGTTAAGGGGGAAACCCAAATCCGTGTCTGGAGGGTCACCAAGTCCACTATGACACCCCAGGAAATGATGCCAACACCTCTGGAATGACACTGGGACAGCAGGGGAAGCATGTCTGGGGGCATCTAACACACCAAAGACCCTCTATTACCCCAACATCACAGCCTAACAACTACACACTTTACACACTCAATACCACCTCTCAGACAGTAGGAAAACACCTTGAAACATGTGTATTTGGCACTTGCAGTGAGGAGAGCTTGTCACCAGCAGTGAATTTGGCCCTTGTAGTAAGTTGAGGTTGGCACCAACATTTGTTTTGAAAATCAGGGTGGATTGAGCCTCTAACCAGCAGAGTTTGGGCAAATTCATGGTGGAGGGAGCCTCTAAACACCCCAGTTTGGGCAAATTCATGGTGGAGGGAGCCTCTAAAAACCCCAGTTTGGACCAATTCATGGTGGAGGGAGCCTCTAACCAGCCCAGTGTGGGCAAATTCATGGTGGAGGGAGCCTCTAAAAAACCCAGTTTGGACCAATTCATGGTGGAGGGAGCCTCTAACCAGCCCAGTTTGGGCAAATTCATGGTGGAGGGAGCCTCTAAAAAACCCAGTTTGGACCAATTCATGGTGGAGGGAGCCTCTAACCAGCCCAGTTTGGGCAAATTCATGGTGGAGGGAGCCTCTAAAAAACCCAGTTTGGACCAATTCATGGTGGAGGGAGCCTCTAACCAGCCCAGTTTGGGCACATTCATGGTGGAGGGAGCCTCTAACCAGCCCAGTTTGGACCAATTAATGGTGGAGGGAGCCGCTAAACAGCCCAGTTTGGACCAATTCATGGTGGAGGGAGCCTCTAAAAACCCCAGTTTGGACCAATTCATGGTGGAGGGAGCCTCTAAAAAACCCAGTTTGGACCAATTCATGGTGGAGGGAGCCTCTAACCAGCCCAGTTTGGACCAATTAATGGTGGAGGGAGCCTCTAACCAGCCCAGTTTGGACCAATTAATGGTGGAGGGAGCCGCTAAACAGCCCAGTTTGGACCAATTCATGGTGGAGGGAGCCTCTAACCAGCCCAGTTTGGGCAAATTCATGGTGGAGGGAGCCTCTAAACAGCCCAGTTTGGGCACATTCATGGTGGAGGGAGCCTCTAACCAGCCCAGTTTGGACCAATTAATGGTGGAGGGAGCCTCTAACCAGCCCAGTTTGGACCAATTAATGGTGGAGGGAGCCTCTAAACAGCCAAGTTTGGACCAATTAATGGTGGAGGGAGCCTCTAACCAGCCCAGTTTGGACCAATTAATGGTGGAGGGAGCCTCTAAACAGCCAAGTTTGGACCAATTAATGGTGGAGGGAGCCGCTAAACAGCCCAGTTTGGACCAATTCATGGTGGAGGGAGCCTCTAAACAGCCAAGTTTGGACCAATTAATGGTGGAGGGAGCCTCTAACCAGCCCAGTTTGGACCAATTAATGGTGGAGGGAGCCTCTAAACAGCCAAGTTTGGACCAATTAATGGTGGAGGGAGCCGCTAAACAGCCCAGTTTGGACCAATTAATGGTGGAGGGAGCCTCTAAACAGCCAAGTTTGGACCAATTAATGGTGGAGGGAGCCTCTAACCAGCCCAGTTTTGACCAATTAATGGTGGAGGGAGCCTCTAAACAGCCAAGTTTGGACCAATTAATGGTGGAGGGAGCCTCTAACCAGCCCAGTTTGGACCAATTAATGGTGGAGGGAGCCTCTAAACAGCCAAGTTTGGACCAATTAATGGTGGAGGGAGCCGCTAAACAGCCCAGTTTGGACCAATTCATGGTGGAGGGAGCCTCTAAACAGCCAAGTTTGGACCAATTAATGGTGGAGGGAGCCTCTAACCAGCCCAGTTTGGACCAATTAATGGTGGAGGGAGCCTCTAAACAGCCAAGTTTGGACCAATTAATGGTAGAGGGAGCCGCTAAACAGCCCAGTTTGGACCAATTAATGGTGGAGGGAGCCTCTAAACAGCCAAGTTTGGACCAATTAATGGTGGAGGGAGCCTCTAACCAGCCCAGTTTTGACCAATTAATGGTGGAGGGAGCCTCTAAACAGCCAAGTTTGGACCAATTAATGGTGGAGGGAGCCGCTAAACAGCCCAGTTTGGACCAATTCATGGTGGAGGGAGCCTCTAAAAACCCCAGTTTGGACCAATTCATGGTGGAGGGAGCCTCTAACCAGCCCAGTTTGGGCAAATTCATGGTGGAGGGAGCCTCTAAACAGCCCAGTTTGGACCAATTAATGGTGGAGGGAGCCTCTAACCAGCCCAGTTTGGACCAATTAATGGTGGAGGGAGCCTCTAAACAGCCAAGTTTGGACCAATTAATGGTGGAGGGAGCCTCTAACCAGCCCAGTTTGGACCAATTAATGGTGGAGGGAGCCTCTAAACAGCCAAGTTTGGACCAATTAATGGTGGAGGGAGCCGCTAAACAGCCCAGTTTGGACCAATTCATGGTGGAGGGAGCCTCTAACCAGTCCAGTTTGGACCAATTAATGGTGGAGGGAGCCTCTAAACAGCCAAGTTTGGACCAATTAATGGTGGAGGGAGCCTCTAACCAGCCCAGTTTGGACCAATTAATGGTGGAGGGAGCCTCTAAACAGCCAAGTTTGGACCAATTAATGGTGGAGGGAGCCGCTAAACAGCCCAGTTTGGACCAATTCATGGTGGAGGGAGCCTCTAAAAACCCCAGTTTGGACCAATTCATGGTGGAGGGAGCCTCTAAACAGCCCAGTTTGGGCAAATTCATGGTGGAGGGAGCCTCTAACCAGCAGAGTTGGTGGAAATCAGGGTGGAGGGAGCCTCTAACCAGCAGAGTTGGGGGAAATCAGGGTGGAGGGAGCCTAGTATTAGCAGAATTGTGCAACGCTTATGGTGGATGAGTATGAGGATGCGGAGGAATTGGAGAGGTTGAGTACAGACATGAAGTTTCATGTTGGGGTGCTTTACACAGGTGGGCACAAAAATGACGGCTCTACCCAGTGGTGGTTCATTTTTATCAAAGTGAGCCGGTCGGCACTCTCAGCTTACAGACGGGTGCGCTTGTCAGTGATGATGCCACCGGCTGCACTGAACACCCTCTCAGATAGGACGCTGGCGGCAGGACAGGACAGCACCTCCAAGGCATATAGGGCAAGTTCAAGCCACAGGTCCAACTTCGACACCCAATACGTGTAGGGCGCAGAGGGGTCGGAGAGGACAGGGCTGTGGTCGGAAAGGTATTCCCGCAACATGCGCCTATACTTCTCACGCCTGGTGACACTAGGACCCTCCGTGGCGGCACTTTGGTGAGGGGGTGCCATCAAGGTGTCCCAGACCTTAGACAGTGTGCCCCTCGTTTGTGTGGACCGGTGAGAACTTGGTTGCCTACTGGAGGAACTGCCCTCCCTGCCGCCAACGTCACATGCTGGAAACATCTCCATCATATTCTGCACCAATTGCCTGTGGCAAGCATTGATGCGATTGGCCCTCCCCTCTACCGGAATAAAAGACGAGATGTTGTTTTTATACCGGGGGTCAAGGATAGCAAAGATCCAGTACTGGTTGTCCTCCATGATTTTGACAATACGCTTGTCGGTTGTAAAGCACCCCAACATGAACTCAGCCATGTCTGCCACAGTGTTAGTTGGCATGACTCCTCTGGCCCCACCGGAAAGTTCAATCTCCATTTCCTCCTCATCCTCCATGTCTACCCATCCGCGCTGCAACAATGGGACGATTCGAAGTTGCCCGGAAGCCTCCTGTATCACCATCACATCATCGGACAACTCTTCTTCCTCCTCCTCCTCCTCCTCCTCCATTAAACGCAGTGAAGCGGACAGATGTGTGGACCTACTCTCCAGCTGTGACGGATCGGATGCTATCCCTAACTCCTCTGTGTGATCTGAGTTATCCCTGATGTCAATCAGGGATTCTCTCAGAACACACAAGAGCGGGATTGTAAGGCTCACCATCGCATCCTCAGAGCTCACCCTCCTTGTGGACTCCTCAAAGACCCGTAGGATGTCACAAAGGTCTCTCATCCATGGACACTCATGGATGTGAAACTGAGGCAGCTGACTTTGTGGCACCCTAGGGTTTTGTAGCTGGTATTCCATCAAAGGTCTCTGCTGCTCAACCACTCTATTCAACATCTGAAACGTTGAGTTCCAGCGTGTGGGGACGTCGCACAAAAGCCGGTGTTGTGGCACATGCAGGCGTTGCTGGAGAGATTTTAAGCTAGCAGCGGCTACTGTCGACTTGCGAAAGTGGGCGCACATGTGCCGCACTTTCACCAGTAGCTCTGGAACATTGGGGTAGCTCTTTAGGAAACGTTGCACCACTAGGTTGAAGACGTGGGCCAGGCATGGAACATGTTGGAGTCCGGCAAGCTCCAGAGCTGCTACCAGGTTCCGGCCGTTATCACAAACGACCATGCCTGGGCCCAGGTGCAGCGGCTCAAACCATATTGCCGTCTCATCGAGGAGGGCATCCCTCACCTCGGAGGCAGTGTGCTGTCTGTCCCCCAAGCTGATCAGCTTCAGCACAGCCTGCTGACGTCTACCAACGCCAGTGCTGCAACGTTTCCAACTCGTAGCTGGGGTCAATCTAACAGCGGAGGAGGAGGCGGTGGCGGAGGAGGAGGCGGTGGCGGAGGAGGAGGCGGTAGAGGAGGAGGAGGAGGGGGGTGTTCTTCTCGTGTCCCTGCCAGGAATGTTAGGCGGGGAGACGAGGTACACCGGGCCAGTTTGGGAAGCAGTCCCAGCCTCAACTACATTCACCCAGTGTGCCGTCAGTGAAATGTAGTGTCCCTGTCCGCATGCACTTGTCCACGCGTCGGTGGTCAAGTGGACCTTTGTGCAAAGCGCGGAACTAAGGGCCCGCCTGATGTTGAGTGACACGTGCTGGTGCAAGGCGGGGACGGCACACCGGGAGAAGTAGTGACGGCTAGGGACGGCATAGCGAGGTGCCGCAGTTGCCATCAGGTCCAGGAAGGCGGGAGTTTCAACAAGCCGGAACGCCAACATCTCCTGGGCCAGCAGTTTAGCGATGTTGGCGTTCAAGGCTTGCGCGTGTGGGTGGTTAGCAGTGTATTTCTGCCGCCGCTCCAATGTCTGAGAGATGGTGGGTTGTTGTAAAGAAACGCCTGATGGTGCCTTTGATGGTGCAGGAGAAGGAGATAAGACAGGACCAGGGGAGGATGAGGTAGAAGTCAACAAAGTGGCGGAGGCAGATGAAGTGGTGTCCTGGCTCGTCCTCTGGAGTGCATCGCCAGCACAGTCAGCAGTGGCAGTGGCAGAGGCAGTGGCAGAGGCAGTGGCAGTGGCGTGAACGGCAGGCGGCCTTTGTCCTGCCGTTGCTGCCTGCCACTGATTCCAGTGCTTGGATTCCAAATGACGGCGCATTGAAGTGGTGGACAGGTTGCTCTTCTCAGAGCCCCTAATCAATTTCGAGAGGCAAATTGTGCAGACAACACTATATCTGTCCTCGGCGCATTCCTTGAAAAAACTCCACACCTTCGAGAAACGTGCCCTCGAGGTGGGAGTTTTTCGGGGCTGGGTACGAACTGGAACATCTTGGGAGATTCCGGGTGTGGCCTGGCTTCGCCTAAGCTGCTGACCTCTGCCTCTGCCTCTAGCTACCCTTTTTGGTGCTGCACCTGCCTCAACATCCACACTACTTTCCCCGCTTGACATCCCCCCTGTCCAGGTCGGGTCAGTGTCCTCATCATCCACCACTTCCTCTTCCAACTCCTGTCTAATCTCCTCCTCCCGCACAATGCGCCGGTCAACTGGATGCCCTGACGGCAACTGCGTCACATCATCGTCGATGAGGGTGGGTTGCTGGTCATCCACCACCAAATCGAACGGAGATGGAGGAGACTCTAGTGTTTGAGCATCTGGACACAGATGCTCCTCTGTTAGGTTCGTGGAATCGTGACATGGAGAGGCAGGTTGAGGGACAATGAAAGGAGCGGAGAACAGCTCTGGGGAGCAGGGACAGTTTGGGTTATTGTTCTGTAAAGCTTCGGAATTTTGGGAGGAAGGAAGACAAGACTGTTGGGTAATAGGAGGAGAGGAGGCAGAGTCTGACTGGCTGCTGGACAATGTGCTGTAAGCGTTCTCTGACAGCCATTGCAAGACCTGTTCCTGGTTCTCGGGCCTACTAAGGTTTGTACCCTGCAGTTTAGTTAATGTGGCAAGCAACCCTGGCACTGTGGAGTGGCGCAATGCTTGCTGCCCCACAGGAGTAGGCACGGGACGCCCTGTGGCTTCACTGCTACCTTGCTCCCCAGAACCATTCCCCCGACCTCGCCCACGGCCTCGTCCACGTCCCTTTCCGGGAGCCTTGCGCATTTTGAATTCCTAGTTAGAAATTGGCACTGTATACCAGTAGTAAAAATTGTGGGTGCACGTAACCCCAATATATTCTTTGAATTACCAGTCAGAAACTGGCACTATATGGCAGTAGCAAGAAATGAGGGTATTTGTATTCCCAATATATTCTTTGAATTCCCAGTCAGACAATGGCACTGTATACCAGTAGTAAAAATTGTGGGTGCACGTAACCCCAATATATTCTTTGAATTCCCAGTCAGACACTGGCACTATATGGCAGTAGCAAGAAATGAGGGTATTTGTATTCCCAATATATTCTTTGAATTTCCAGTCAGACAATGGCACTGTATACCAGTAGTAAAAATTGTGGGTGCACGTAACCACAATATATTCTTTGAATTCCCAGTCAGACACTGGCACTATATGGCAGTAGCAAGAAATGAGGGTATTTGTATTCCCAATATATTCTTTGAATTCCCAGTCAGACAATGGCACTGTATACCAGTAGTAAAAATTGTGGGTGCACGTAACCACAATATATTCTTTGAATTCCCAGTCAGACACTGGCACTATATGGCAGTAGCAAGAAATGAGGGTATTTGTATTCCCAATATATTCTTTGAATTCCCAGTCAGACAATGGCACTGTATACCAGTAGTAAAAATTGTGGGTGCACGTAACCACAATATATTCTTTGAATTACCAGTCAGAAACTGGCACTATATGGCAGTAGCAAGAAATGAGGGTATTTGTATTCCCAATATATTCTTTGAATTCCCAGTCAGACAATGGCACTGTATACCAGTAGTAAAAATTGTGGGTGCACGTTACCCCAATATATTCTTTGAATTCCCAGTCAGACACTGGCACTATATGGCAGTAGCAAGAAATGAGGGTATTTGTATTCCCAATATATTCTTTGAATTCCCAGTCAGACAATGGCACTGTATACCAGTAGTAAAAATTGTGGGTGCACGTTACCCCAATATATTCTTTGAATTCCCAGTCAGACACTGGCACTATATGGCAGTAGCAAGAAATGAGGGTATTTGTATTCCCAATATATTCTTTGAATTCCCAGTCAGACAATGGCACTGTATACCAGTAGTAAAAATTGTGGGTGCACATAACCCCAATATATTCTTTGAATTCCCAGTCAGACACTGGCACTATATGGCAGTAGCAAGAAATGAGGGTATTTGTATTCCCAATATATTCTTTGAATTCCCAGTCAGACAATGGCACTGTATACCAGTAGTAAAAATTGTGGGTGCACGTAACCACAATATATTCTTTGAATTACCAGTCAGAAACTGGCACTATATGGCAGTAGCAAGAAATGAGGGTATTTGTATTCCCAATATATTCTTTGAATTCCCAGTCAGACAATGGCACTGTATACCAGTAGTAAAAATTGTGGGTGCACGTAACCACAATATATTCTTTGAATTACCAGTCAGAAACTGGCACTATATGGCAGTAGCAAAAATAGTGGGTGTATATAGCCCCAATTCTATTGCTAGGGGACTTGCAGGGTATTTCTGGGGTGAAGGTGGGGGGGCACACCGTTGGAACGGGTATCGGGGGTATATATCGGGTATACGGGAATACACTGACAGTGTATTCCATTCAGGATCCTGGGAAAGCTGGGTTGCGGCGATTGAGCCCGTCAGTGCCACGTTACACTGACAAGCTTCTCCCTGGAATTTAGCTCTTATAAGAGCTGTTGGTTGTCTTCTCCTTCCTATCCTAGCCTGTCCCTGCCTACCCAGAATCTAAGCCCTAGCTAGCTGGACGGAAACCTCCGTCCTCGGTGAATTGCAAGCTCAGAATGACGCGAACCTGGGCGGCGCTGTTCTTTTAAATTAGAGGTCACATGTTTTCGGCAGCCAATGGGTTTTGCCTACTTTTCTCAACGTCACCGGTGTCGTAGTTCCTGTCCCACCTACCCTGCGCTGTTATTGGAGCAAAAAAGGCGCCAGGGAAGGTGGGAGGGGAATCGAGTAATGGCGCACTTTACCACGCGGTGTTCGATTCGATTCGAACATGCCGAACAGCCTAATATCCGATCGAACATGAGTTCGATAGAACACTGTTCGCTCATCTCTAATCGCAGACATTAGCAGGCTCCTGAGCGACTGTCATTTTTAAATAACCGGCATCTGCTGTACTAGAACAGCGAATGTCGGGAAAGAGTTAATGTATGTAGGACCACTCAGAAATTATTATGGACTATCCTGTAACATGTGGAAAGAGTTGGTTTTTATTACCAAAAAAACAAAAACTGTGAAAACTGATAAAAACATATTCAAAACTACCAAAGAAATGAAATGTGAAATCAGCCTAAAAATTCATTTTGATGAGATATTGACTTAAAGGTTAAATTTTCTAAAAGGATAAAAATGAAACATGAGTAGAATGGAGGCTGTTTTGTATGTACTAAAATAAGCAGCAGAAATCACTCGAGCAACAAAATGTATGCATGAAGAAGATCCAGTTCATCAAACCTGAATGCCTCAGTAAGAATAGGTGCAGCTTTTCCAGATCAGCAGAAATTTTTATACATATTCAAATATTTGTAGTTTTATGGTTTATAAATAAGGTGCAAATAACACTGGTGCAGCAGTAGCACTTGCTACCAGGTCCCGGACTCTGACGGACTATCAGATACTTACAGTAACTTGGCTAAATTGGCAATTTTTAGAGAAACAGTAAGACTATTGCATGATGTTAAAGGGAATCTATCACTGCCCCCAGCAACTTTAAACTGCTCTTATAGTGCTGTAGGTGCTGTTAGCAGAATAAAAACCATACCTTGCTTAAGTTTCAGAGCCCCAGGGATGCTTAGAAAAAGCACTTTTATTATTTTTTTTTTTCAATAAAGATCTTGGAGCACAGGGGGAGCTTTCTTCTATTAGGGTCCATTCACACGGAGGAAAATGGTGCTGAATATGTTGCTGAATTTCAGCACTGAAAAAAGCCTCCCATTGACTTTAATGTGTTCCTTTTTCTGCTAGTAGAACTGAAATTCTGCTGGCAGAAAAAGGAACCCATTGAAGTCAATGGGAGGCTTTTTTTCAGCGCTGAAATTCAGCACTAAATTCTGCGCCATTTTCCTCTGTGTGAATGGACCCTAACTGAGAGCTGCTGCATCATCATCACTAAACATGTCCATCCTACATTCAGTTCATCCCCCTGATTTGATCCTCCCAGTGTCAGTTGATCTTCACACTGCCCATAGCTCATAGATGCCATCACTGGTATCTAACTAGATAGTAACTGCCTTTTCTATAACTTTTCATTGGAAGAGTAGTCAGCCTCAGCTCTGTCACTACTCAAGGCATCTAGGTCCATGGAGGATTTATTTTCTTTAGAAGGGGCTTAAGGGGCTCTATCAGCAAAATCATGCTGATAGAGCCCCACATATGGGGGGTAGTTTAATATAACTTTAGCGGTGCCTGAATAGCCTTTTTAAAGGCTATCCACGCATATGTGGGGCTCTATCAGCATGATTTTGCTTATAGAGCCCCTTTAATGCTGCCTACCTTCAGTAGATCAGGGAAGATCCCACTCCACATAGAACAGTTAACCATGTAACTATTTGAAGTGACCCTCCCACACCCTCATTTTCTCTACTACACAGTCCATTCTCCTGTATATAGTAAGATTCAGTGAGAGGCAGTAAAAGCTCTCAATACAGAAGCAGTGGGAAGAGCGATAAAATGCAGGATTTCACAGAAATGATCCCAAATGTGTTAATAAAATATAATACAAAATGTATTAATGACGCAAACACTACTAGAAAAGCAAAAGTTGACTGAAAGTTTAGTTGTACTTTAAGTAAAAAATAATTAGGAAAAATTTAGCTCTTGTAGTGAAATTAGCATGCTCTGTAAATTTTTTAAGAGAAGGTCACCACCTTAAATTTCTGGGTCAAGGATCATGAGGTACTTACAGTGATGTCAGAGAGGGGCTTGGAGTCACATTAGTAGGCACAATACTGTGGTTTGCTGTTAGTTGAATTGTCTAGTGCACATGTGATCATCTATCCAGATTAGTATGCGGAAACGGAAACCTGCATAACGGAGTCCCGGGCGCAGATGTGAACGAGCCCTTAGGAGGAACACAAGTCTCAACATGGCCAAGAAGCAAACAAATAAAATATAAGCTCAAGTGTTGCCAATATTAGTAGAAAAAAGCTTTATTGAAGGCTCAGTTGATAACATGTATCAGGGTCAACAATGTTTTTTCTATTCATACTGTCAACTTTCAAGTTTGGAATTTTTTTTCTTTTCATCTTGGGCAAGACTCTGAGATGGATACAGGTACATACAGCTCATGCAGTTCTGTTGTAACCACTATGCATTACATTTGTGACTTTTCACAACGCTAGGTACAAGCATTGATATTACAATATATCCAACTTTTACTTTTTCAGTACTAGACTATGTAGTCCATGGAACAGTTTTCAATTTAATTCAAATAAAAAAATCAGGGTACTTTTTTTTTTTTTTTTTTTAACAAATGTACCCATGTTTTAGTAAAGTACTCTTCTGGTTTGGTAAGACATTTATTGCTTTCTAGTGATGTACTAGACATGCTTCTCTGTTAAAAATATAAACATATAATATCCTATAGAAACATCAATAATGTTTGACTTAAAGGGGCTCTATCAGCAAAATCATGGTGATAGAGCCCCACATATGCATGAATAGCCTTTAAAAAGGCTATTCAGGCACCGTAAAAGTTATATTAAACTACCCCCCCCCCAGTTTTAAAATAAAACCCTAAAAAAGAATATTATCTACTTATGCATCGTGCACACTGGGCAGGCATTCAGGGTGTGTCTTCTTCTTCATCCACGCCTCTTCTTCCTCCGATGTCCTCCGGTCCCGTCTTCCTCCGGCGCTCGCAAACTGACACTGATAAAAAAAAATGGCCTGGGCGCCTGCGCAGTAGCCCTAGTAGAAGCCGCATGCTACTGCGCAGGCGCCCAGGCCATTTTTTTTTATATCAGTGTCAGTTCCTAAACTAAGCAAATTTAAAGATCCTGGATTTCTCACACTATGCAGTGCAATAACTTTTTAAGGCAAAGCATACACATCCATTTGGACATAAAGGGCAGCTTGGTCTCTGCTGGTGGTTGATTAATAATACTATGGAGCATAGATGACAAGCCTATCTTTAAAGGTGACTAGATGGCTCTGGGTTCTAGAATGGACTCAGAACCACGTTAATCATTGGGCAAACAGTGCACTTGCACCTGGCTCTATGGTTGAGGGGGCCCTCAAAACTGGGTTTGCGTGCCATGCATGCTGATACAGTTGAAGCATATGACAGGGCAGAGAGCTGTGTGCTCCAGCCCTGAGAGCTGCTGGCGTGTTGTGATGACATCACTCAAATAATGCCTGCAGCTCCCTGACAAGAGATTGCACAGAGCAGTAGGGAAGTAGACAAAGGTAAGTATCTTTGTTTTATTATGTTAAACTGGGGGAAGATGAAGGAGGGACATTAAACTAAGGGCAGATGAAGGGGGACATTAAACTGGAGGCAGATAAAGAGGACATCAAAGTGGAAGCAGATGGAGGGGGGATTGAAGAGAAACATTAAACAGGGTGCTTTAAACTGGGAACAGCTGAAGGGGGTATTAAACTAGGGGCAGATGGAGGGGGAATTAAAATGAGGCAGATGGAGGGGGCATTAAACTGGAGGAAGATGAAGGGGGCATTAAACTGGGGGGAGATGGAGGGGCAATATACTGGCAGAGATAAGAGGAACATTAAATTGGGGGAAGATTAAACTGGAAGTGGGACATTAATCTGGAGCAGCTGGAGGGGGATTTTAATGCTGGGGGCAGATAATGTTATGGTGATTGTAGGTGGATTATACTGTGTGGAGACACATAGAAAAATGGATGAGTGTGCAAAGTCAATGTGGAAGTGGGTGGAGCAAAATTTGCATGGCGCATCACACATTCTGTCCATCTTTCTATGTTTTGAAAGTTGGAAGTATGTTATAAATATTAGCCCCCATAAATATATTTTTTCCCCTTTTATACAATAGTTCCCCCTTAACAAAAAAGCCCTCCTTACAAATAAGTTTCCCCTTTATATAGTTGTCCCTTATAAATAATAGTGCCCCTTTTTATAAATAATAGTTCCCCTGTATAAATACCAGTCGGTTCTAGCACAGTGTTTATTTGGGAAAACCTTCCACAATCGAGGGACGCCTAGCCGGTCATACTGTTGGTCAATATTATGATATGAACAAGGAAAATGAATGTGCCTTGAGAACTAAAGAGTTCGGAGTAAAGTTGTGTCAATCAAAAAACAATTAATCCTAGTGTAATGGTGATGGAAAGGGGGAAAATATGAGTAAGCTCAGACCATATAATTGTGTTCATGACAGACATTGGTCACCTGTAATGATTAAAAAGGGGCACAGACTTAGCGATGCTAGGTCCCATGTGCCTCAATGCATTATTAGACCTGTCCAACTTTCCATTTTAGACAAATTTAAATTCCAACACCATATCAATTGAATCTCACCAGGTGGAATGATTGACATGTCTCTCACTGTCTGACATTACGCTGATACCCTAGTGGCCATCCTCACAGGGTCTAATTAGAGTGATGATTAGACAAAGATTCTCTCTACCTCCCATGACTATTTTAGGTAAATTTGCATATGCCGAGCTAAGGTTTGTAAAAGCTTATAACTTTTTAGCAACAGAAATCTTAATGAGGAAGACCACAGGAAAGGTCATTACTAGATGCTGCATATGCTACAACCAGTAAAGGAGAGGTATTTCCCTGAATGTGATCTAATGTTTAATCCTAAAGAAACTTAAATACAACTAAGATTACAAAGATGGTCAAATTGGGAGGAGCAGCTGCATATAAATATGCCAATCCCATGTTGGCGATTCCTCTGGAAATTTTACAGGTAAGGCACCATCTGGCATTACCCATTAGGCCATGTATCTCTCAGTGTAGATCAGGAAACTGAAAAAGGAAGACTGCCCACAATTTCCCATTGAATAAAAGATAACTTCCATTAGAATGACATATTCACTGGTACTGATAATATTTATGTGGAGGTTGATAATCCTGAGCAAGAAATAATTAATTTTGAACATAAGAAAACTTTCCAATTATAAAAAAATAAAAGCTTGTTAAAAATTATTGAATGGATCATTTCCACAAATGTGTGTACAATAGAGACACAAACAATTAGAAGAAAATAAACTATAATACAGAAAATGATATGAAGCAGCCGCTTTAGCTGAAAATAATACTTAACTAGAGATAAAAACAAAATAAAAACAGCAATTGAGAATGATAGTTGTTTTCAGCTGCATAGAAAGCTAATGAGGCTTGAAAAGGTGAAAGAGTGAGACGGAAAATTTTCTGCATAACACATTGGCAAAACCCACAATTAAACCTCATCCTTGTCATTTGTTTACACCAGCGGAGGAAAGTTCTACTGTATATGAAATTAGTACTTGAGAAAGCGATAAGGGTCACATCAAATTATAGGTTACATATGTGATGTTTTATGAAAACCCTGCTTAATGTATACATGCAGATAACTGTGTAATATGTCCTGAATTAGGCATTTCACAGTATTTATTAATAGACAAAGATGAAGGACTCCATTCATTGTATTGATGGTGGCTGTGACATGTTCATATAGGAGAGGATGATAGAGAAATAAGTGTTTATTCTGAGATTAAAGAGGTTGTCCAGGCAAAAATTTTAGATTTTAAGTAGGCTGGGGTGGGGGGGAGGGAATGAAAAAAAAGCTTAAAAAAAATCATCACCTTTCTCTGGGTGTCAGATGCCTCCCAGCATGGTCTGGTCCTGCCAGTCCATTGTTGTCTTCAAAAGGCAGTTCCCGCCGCAATCAATGAACTCAGCGAAGGACACGTAATGCCACTACTGGTCACTTCCTGAAAAACTTATTTTTAAAATAGGCAAGGGGAGGAGAAAAATTACAAAAATGATCTTTGTGATCCCTGCAGGCAATCAGATTCCTGGATCAATATTCAACATCAACCCTTTCCTGATAGCAGATGTTGGGTATTTATATATGGTAGCCATTCAGGAGCTGACCATCCGCCATAGGCAACGGGTCTCCACTTTATAATACACTGTACAATCAGTATTAACCACCCAACGCCTTTGTCAAAGCTGAGCGCACTGCCATTTTCATGTGGATGTGGCCTCGGGAGTGAAATCTGTGGCTGGCAATCAGGGTTAGACTGGCCCACCGGGGAACCGTGGAATTCCCCGGTGGGCCCCGAGCCTTGACTATCAGTCCTCGTTTTCCCAATGCAGATGCATTAACCAGGGGCCCGATCGGGATGTCAGGGGCCGGTTTGGGCCCCTGGCCAATGCATTTGCATTGACAAACTGAGGACTGATAGTGGTCCGGGGCCGGATCTGTAACCTCGGGGCCCCAGCACTGTAATGATTAAAGATGGTCGGCTGCCGGCAGTTTCCCAGAGTTCTGACACTTACACAGGGGCCTGTCCCCCCCTGGAATGGGCCAACTCTGGAGATTGCTGCCACCAGGCGGATGCCGCGGCTCACTGAGCCATGGAATCCACCTGAAGAAAGGGCAGCCTGCTTCTTTTTTCAGTGAACGGCAGCATGCCGCTCATGGAAAAAAGGAGCCTGGCGGTCTATATAGACCACCATTGTGAGTGAGTGAGGATTATACGTGGATTACGCGCCATAATCCACCCCCTCTGTGCCCGTGTGAACGGGTTCTTACATTTCTAGGAGCCATGCTGCTCACATTCCATACAGTGTGTAGCAGTGGATTTAGGTACTGTGGTGGTGCACATCATGTGGTGGGTGAGCAGCATGGCTACCGACATGTTTTTAACTTTAGTCACCCTGTCTCGGTAATGCTGGTCTGCAAGGGTCCTGATGGTGGGCCCCTAGAAACAATTCCACTGGTGGGCCCTAGACACCCCAGTCCGACACTGCTGGCAATCCATTACTAAGACAGCTGGGAGCCTATTGAAGGCTCCCAGACTTGTCTGCTATTAACTTCTAATATAGGCTCTGCTCTATAGGAGACAAAAACTAAAATGCGTCAGAAAGGGGTTAATACTAATATTCCAGTATATTCTGGTTTACAAGACAGGCACAGTATCTCATCAGACTTTCAGCTGTCTGTAACTCCGGTGGTCATATGTTCCATACCTTTCATAATGTTTCTAAACTTTGTGATGAACTTGTGCAGTGACTCCATGTATTCTGTTTAGTTTGATGAATAAATAATAAGTTAATAATAAGTTGTGGTATGTTTTATAGGGACCATTTATATATTTATATAAAGATATCATATATCATAGCCACTCTCACCCTTCTCTTCTCTAGGCGAAATAAATTTAGCCATAATAACGTATCTGCATAACTGAGATCTTCCAGACCACATGTTAATTTGGTTATACCACAATATTCTTGAGATAAATGTAAAGCTGTATGTCCAGCAGCTTACGTTGAGCAGAAATTGGGTCAATGGACAGGACAATAATCCTAGCACACAATAAACTTGACATGTTAATGACTAAAGAAAAAAAATACCAAATTAACACCAATGTGCCAGAATCTTAAAAGAATTGTTCAGAAATATCAAACAATGTCAACCACTAATTCAATGTTGTAAAGAAGCGTGAACTACAATATCAGATATTTTATATTGTAATTTCCATGAGATAAATCCTAGTACTTGGCTTTACTGCAAGGGATATTTTATATAGAGGAAAATGGGGGCTATTCACTTGAGCAATATTTTGATGGTTTATTATAATGGACTTTCAAAATGTAGGTTATTCTCTATTGTCTGTTTTCACAGATATCTCTTTAAACTGTAATGTATAATGGATCTGCAAATAAAGGCACCTATCAAGTGCAAAACAGCTGAGAAAAATGGACATATTTCACGGCTGTTTTCACTCATGTTCATGTGAATTTCGCCTTAGACTCTTTGTACCACGAGAGGCCTAAAACCAGTCAATAAAGTGTCATGCTGAATGACCATGTTTGTGTTATGGATTTTAATGGCAATTGAATAAAAGAGGACAGAATTGCGGTGTGTTGGTTGGACTTGGCATTTTATCAATGGCCACAATTACTTCAAAATGATGAATGATCAACTTCTAAAATAAATCTGTTTAAAGTTATCATTGCATACAGGGGTTGCACCATCTCTACAAATGGCGATATGTAAACTGACTTCATATTTTAGAGTAACTTTAAACAAACATGTTTTATAATAATATTTTATGCAGCAATGTCAGTTATTTGCTTACTGATGTTCAACATGTACAGTGTTGGCCAAAAGTATTGGTACCCCTGCAATTCTGTCAGATAATACTCATTTTCTTCCAGAAAATGATTGCAATCACAAATTCTTTGGTATTATTATCTTCATTTAATTTGTCTTCAATGGAAAACCGCAAAAAGAATTGTCAAAAAGCCAAATTGGATATAATTCCACACCAAACATAAAAAAGGGGGTGGACAAAAGTATTGGCACTGTTTGAAAAATCATGTGATGCTTCTCTAATTTGTGTAATTAACAACACCTGTTACTTACCTGAGGCACCTAACAGGTAGTGGCAATAACTAAATCACACTTGAAGCCAGTTGAAATGGATTAAAGTTGACTCAACCTCTGTCCTGTGTCCTTGTGTGTACCACATTGAGCATGGAGAAAAGAAAGAAGACCAAAGAACTGTCTGAGGACTTGAGAAGCAAAATTGTGAGGAAGCATGAGCAATCTCAAGGCTACAAGTCCATCTCCAAAGACCTGAATGTTCCTGTGTCTACCGTGTGCAGTGTCATCAAGTTTAAAGCCCATGGCACTGTGGCTAACCTCCCTAGATGTGGACGGAAAAGAAAAATTGACAAGAGATTTCAATGCAAGATTGTGCGGATGGTGGATAAAGAACCTCAACTAACATCCAAACAAGTTCAAGCTGCCCTGCAGTCCGAGAGTACAACAGTGTCAACTCGTACTATCCGTCGGCGTCTGAATGAAAAGGGACTGTATGGTAGGATACCCAGGAAGACCCCACTTCTTACCCAGAGACATAAAAAAGCCAGGCTGGAGTTTGCCAAAACTTACCTGAGAAAGCCAAAAACGTTTTGGAAGAATGTTCTCTGGTCAGATGAGACAAAAGTAGAGCTTTTTGGGAAAAGACATCAACATAGAGTTTACAGGGCAAAAAAAAGAGGCCTTCAAAGAAAAGAACACAGTCCCTACAGTCAAAAATGGCGGTTGCTTTTCTTCCTCTGGCACTGGACTTCTTGACCGTGTGCATGGCATTATGAAGTCTGAAGACTACCAACAAATTTTGCAGCATAATGTAGGGCCCAGTGTGAGAAAGCTGGGTCTCCCTCAGAGGTCATGGGTCTTCCAGCAGGACAATGACCCAAAACACACTTCAAAAAGCACTAGAAAATGGTTTGAGAGAAAGCACTGGAGACTTCTAAAGTGGCCAGCAATGAGTCCAGACCTGAATCCCATAGAACACCTGTGGAGAGATCTCAAAATAGCAGTTTGGAGAAGGCCCCCTTTACATCTCAGGGACCTGGAGCAGTTTGCCAAAGAAGAATGGTCTAAAATTCCAGCAGAGCATTGTAAGAAACTCATTGATGGTTACCGGAAGCGCTTGTTCGCAGTTATTTTGTCTAAAGGTTGTGCTACCAAGTATTAGGCTGAGGGTGCCAATACTTTTGTCTGGCCCATTTTTGGAGTTTTGTGTAAAATGATCAATGATTTGACTTTTTTTTCATTTTCTTTTGTGTTTTTTCATTACAAGCAAAATAAATGAAGATATTAATACCAAAGAGTTTGTGCTTGCAATCATTTTCTGGAAGAACATCAGTATTATCTGACAGAATTGCAGGGGTGCCAATACTTTTGGCCAACACTGTATAGGTCTATGCACATCATTCTAGTGAAATTCTCTTAGGCACGCATGGTCAGTAGAGTACAGTAGAGCTTATCCTCAAAGAGTCATTTAGCAGTTGGGAAAAGCAATGACTGTAGATAAGCAGCTCTCGGCTTCCTGCAGCATCCCTCATCAGTGACGGAGGTAAGAGAATGATTATTCAGGAAGAGTAGCATGGAGTAGTGAGGTGCTTATCTAGAACTGCTTTCCTCTCTCTGCTTTGAGTCTGAATGTGGACATTTAAAGCCCCTTGCACACTACTGATTGTGAGTTCATTGTGCTATTTTCCTGGATAGCACACTGACCCATTAATTTCTATCACTCACACAACCATGTATTACATGGAACAGCGTGTGGGCTGACAGTCCAGGCCACAAAACTCAGGACAGGTCCTATTGCTGTCCAGCTTTGTGGATGTGTTTCTGCAGCCCCATTCATTGAATAAATCGAGCCGTAGAAGCTCGGCCGGTGCACAGGCAGCACAAGGATGCTGTTCAATTGCGGCCAGCGGTCCTCACACGGTCGTGTACAATTAGCCTTACTATAACAAATGCTGCTGGACATAATGGGATATTCTCTGATAAACAAGAAGAAAGCCGCTGCGAAGATAAATGATAAATGGATTCTAGATTTTAAGGACATGTTGAGACTGCCAGATTGGAGTCGGGAAGGAATTTTTTTTCCCCTGAAATGGGGCAATTGTCATAAGCCTCATGGTTTGTTTGTTTTTGTTTTCCTCTGGATCAACACTGTAGGGGAGTGTAGGGTTATAGGTTGGACTTTATGGACTGTTGTCTTCACCCAACCTCATGTATTATGTGCTATGATATCCCTGCTTCATTCATTGAATTTACAGCAGACTGTGTATTGTATTCTACTAGGCATGCATTAATAACAGAGTCTGACATACAGTATACAGACCTACAGTATACATCTGCTTGAGGAATGGTTACAAATAGAGATGATTGAACAGTGAAATGTTCGAAGTTCGATTCGAGTAGCTCCTCAATACTCGACTGTTCGATCGAACATCAACCCCATTATAGTCTATGGGGAATAAATACTTGTTTAGGGGGAAACCAATATTCGACTCAGGAGGGTCACCAAGTCCACTATGACAACCCAGGAAATGATGCCAACAGCCTGGAATGCAACTGGGACAGCAGGGGAAGCATGTCTGGGGGCATCTAACATGCCCAAGTCACTGTATTACGTCGGGATCCCTTTCAGCTTGCAATATGCACAAGCTGACTTTTTCCCATAGGAATGCATTGACCAGTGTTGATTGGCTGAATGCCATACAGAGTACAGCATTCGGCCAAACAACGCTAGTTCTGCTGGAGGTTCGTCTGTGAGGAGGCGGAGTCTAATTTCGGACCAGAATGGAGACTGCTTTAGACCGATCTTAGACTCTGCCTCCTCCAGCAGAACCAGCGTTGATTGGCTGAATGCTGTACCCTGTATGGCATTCGGTCCTTCAACACTGGTCAATGCATTCCTATGCCGAGATGTAGCAGTCCTGGCCATGCGCTCAGCTCGACTACACCGGAGATGCAGCCGAGCTGAGCGCACGGCCAGCACTGCTACACTGAGATGTGAACCCTGCTGCACACTGTTAGGATTGGGTCCCGCAGGTTGCTCTCCCAGCGCACTGCGCCACCTGTGGGTCAGGCTAATTCCAGCTTTCACCCTACTGAGCATGCTCAGACTTTTGGAGCCGCTCACAAGCTAAGTGCCTTTTCTCCCCTATTGAGCATGAGCGGTGGGCGGGGACTTCCCTTTAAACAGTGTGAGCCGACGCCTGCCCGTGGCTCTCACTTTGATTGAATTTTCCTAAAGTCCACAGAAGCCTGTTTAATGACAGTAGTCTCAGGGATAGGCTCCAGTATTCAGGCAGGTTGCCAGACTAGACCTTTGTGTGGGGTTTCTCTGTTTCTATCTGGGTGCTGTTAGTTAGGACCTGTAAACCCTGAACTGTCAGCTCTTCACCAGGGCTAGGAGCAGTAGAGACTGTTCCAGCCTGAAGAGCTGCAGCAGGTTTGGTCTCTGAGATAGCCTTATTTAGACTGTCAAACTTCATTGGTAACTCCTAGCTGTGTGCAGGAGCACTCCTAGCTGTTTTCAGGAGCGTGCTCAGACTTCCGTGGTGGCTTCTAGCTGTTTCAGAAGCACTCGTAGCTGTGTGCATGAGTACCCTTAGCTGTTGCATGGGTAAGTGTGTTTGGTAACCCCAGCTGGTAACGGGCCCTATTTGCTTACGATCCTGGCAGGAGCTGGGATCGGTAAGTGACGCCACGGGCTCCATAAGCGCTATTATTATACTCGGGAGGTCTTTTCGGACCCCCGAGTATAATGATCGGAGACCCCGGAAAGATAAAGGAACATAATAAACGTGTTACTTACCTTTCCACGCTCCTGGCAGGCTTCGGGCCTAGTAGTGTGCCCTCCCATTAAAGATGGCCGACACCACCGAAGACTGCAGCGGAGCTGGAGATAGGTATGTAACAGTGGATTTTTATGTTTGTATCCCCTGGGGGTCTCCTATTATTATACTCTGGGGTCTGAAAAGACCCCAGAGTATATTAATTGTTCATGGGTATTCATTATGGGGCATAATACCGTGTACAGGGGTCACAATGTGGCGTAATACTGTGTGCAGGGGCCACTATGGGTTATAATACTGTGTGTAGGGGCCACTATGGGGCATAATACAGTGTACTGGGGCCACTATGGGGCATAATACTGTGTACTGGGGCTACTATGGGGACAATACCATGTACAGGGGCTACTATGGGAATAATACTGTGTACTGGGGCTTCTATGGGGATAATACCATGTACAGGGGTCACAATGTGGCATAATACTGTGTGCAGGGGCCACTATGGGTTATACTGTGTGTAGGGGCCACTATGGGGCATAATACTGTGTTACTGGGGTCACTATGGGGCAAAATAGAGCGCTCAGGAATGTGGCGGGGGGGGGGGGGGGGTTGGTCGGTCGAGGTCCTCGGTGTTGGTCAGGAAGGAGGGGGGGGCCCAAGTCAAAAGTTTGCCATGGGGCCCCACCAATTCTAGTTATGCCACTGATGAGAACATATTTTCTTTCTTTCAGATACAATCAGTACTGCACTCCATTTAAATGTGCAGTAGCTAGATGATCTATAGATAGATAGATCTCATTTAATTACTGTTATATATCGCATGCAGTTACTTAACGTACTAAACCTCTCTGGGTAATTGCATATAAAAGACACATATATAGAATTTATTGCTGTAGGTTGTGCATTTGCCATATGGCTTGGCAAGCAAAAGTAAAAATTGAATATAAATATCTATAAGACTATCTATAAAAGAGTTATAATAAGTACAAAAATCACTGTTTTAATGGGAATATATAATATATAGTATAATATTTTCTCAATTACATTTCTTACAGTGAACTTTTTGTTTTACATGCAGTCATTTTTTGGATACATATTTTAAATGTTTAATGTCACCATCTACATTAAGATAAATCCCAAAATATTGCATTTTAATATTGCCTGCTTAGACAATAGTTTAAAGCTTCTTGTGTTCAAGGCTTGGTTCATATTTGCGCACGGGTTTCTGTTTGGCAGTCAACTTGGTACCCCGAACAAAAATCTAATCCGCATAAAAAAGTGATTACTGTATATACTAGAGTATAAACCGAGTTTTTCAGCACAGTTTTTGTGCTGGAAAAAGTCCGCCTCGGCTTATACTAGGGTCATTACGGTAATTCAGCAATATCATAGTTGCAGACCTGGCATACAGACACCGGGCCGGGTGCCGGGCCGCAGCATCGCCACACTCATAGCAGGAGTGTAGCGATGCTGCTCATTTCAAACTGCAGAAGTACTTACGGTACTTCTGCTAGCAGGGCCGGAATACAGACCCCCCCACACACACACACACTCCATCATACGCCGGGAGACGTGGCCACGTAAGCTCAGGCCCGCACCTGGCGTGTATCTGCATTCCGGCCCTGCTAGCAGAAGTACCGTAAGTACTTCTGCAGTTTGAAATTGGCAGCATCGCTACACTCCTGCTATGAGCATGGCAATGCTGCGGCCCGGCCCGGTGTCTGTATGCCGCATATACAGTGTATAGCATTTGGCAAATCAACGCTGGTTCTGCTGCAGGCTCATCCTTGCTAGTCAGGAGAGTTGGCAGCTTGCTGTTACGAGCGAGCTTACTTTTTCTCATAGGAATGAATAGACCAGTGTTGATTGGCCAGTGTACAGCATTCGGTAAATCAACACTGGTTCTGCTGGAGGCTCATCTGTGAGATGAGATCGAACCACAGCAGTCTCCATTGTGGTCCGATTTTAGACTCTGGCTCATTAGAGATGAGCGAACAGTGAAATGTTCGAAGTTCGATTCGAGTAGTTGCTCAATACTCGACTGTTCGATCGAACATCGAACCCCATTATAGTCTATGGGGAATAAGTACTCGTTTAGGGGGAAACCACTATTCGACACTATTTGGTCATCAAGTCCACTATGATACCCCAGGAAATGATGCCAACAGCCTGGAATGCAACTGGGACAGCAGGGGAAGCATGTCTGGGGGCATCTAACATCTAATCTTCTACAAATGTGCAATCGGCTCTGCCAGCGGGCGGAGCTGACTGCACCTGCGCACAGCCATTTTTTTGTGGCCGCTTACGCGAGCTCTTGTAGTAAGCACCCACAAAAAAATATACACAACTAAATATAGGGCAAAAAATTGGCAAAGCAATATAAATAGAACACTATGCTAAAAAAGCGCACTGCCACAGAAAATGTTTAGCAAAAAATATATAAAGCTTTATTTAAATACATTTTAAAACATATATAAGACAGAAATAATAAATGGGGTGATACAACCAAACAGAACAATGAAGGCCCAAGATGGAATACTAATGGTTGATGATGAATAAATGACACTTACATTACATATATATAAGGATATGTGAAACATCCATGGTTTCTAAAGTGCATATATAACATATAGTTTTTTAAAGTGCAAATATTCTGTGAAATAACATGATACCAAATGGTAAATTACCTATGGGTGGACCTTCATGTAGTGAACGCGCCCCGACGCGCGTTTCGCCACTACCGTGGCTTCGTCAGGGGGAAAAAAAAGATGAGGAAAAAAATGGCCGCACGCAGGTGCAGTCGGCTCTGCCCGAGGCCCGCTGGCAGAGCCGATTGCGCATGTGTAGAAGATTCAAAGCCAGGCTGGAAGACGACGCGTAGAGGCCATTTCCTGAAGAAGATGGAGGCGGCGTTAGAGAGTTCTCTCGCAGCACTGAGGACGCCCCCAGTGCTGTTTGAGCGCTGGGGCCTGCCCCCAGTGTTGCGAGAGGACTCATTTGCATAAAGACGGAAGACGGAATAATTACCGAACGGCGGGGCGAAGAAGACATCTAAAGGTAGGAGAAGAATAGCCTTTCTTAAGGCTATTCGTACGTGTTAGTTAGAAAAAAATGGATTCTAATGATTGGATCCCTTTAATCAATACCCCTGGTATCGTAGAAATTGAAGGGAATATATATGTCAGTCTATACCTCCATGGAATGGATATTGCATCCACTGCCAAGAGATATTCCTCCTGATATAGAGAGCAGAAAATCTCCCCCATGGCAGTCTGGTGGCCATGAAATCCTTTTCTTGGGATCCCCACATTCAGGTAATCTGAAGAAATATGTTCTGATTTAGCCCTACAAAGACTATCATTATACTCGGGGGTCTGAAAAGACCCCGAGTATAATGATCGGAGGCCCGGGAGAGGTAAGGGAACGTAACAAACAGTGTTACTTACCTCTCCACGATCCGTGCAGGCCTCAGGCCTACAGTAGTTGTATGACGTCACATGATCCCGGCCTGCGTCCCGAGTCATGTGACGTCCAATGTCATTAAAGAAGGACGAGAGCGTCGGCCGACAGCATAGGAGCCGAGAGAAAGGTAAGCAACAGTGTTTTTTTTAATGTTTTTATTCCCCCGGGTCTCCGATTATTATACTCTGGGGTCTGAAAAGACCCCAGAGTATAATAATTGTTTATGGGTGTCCACAGTGGGGCATAATATTGTGTGCAGGGGCCACTATGGGGCATAATACTGTGTGCAGGGGCCACTAAGGGACATAATACTGTGTGCAGGGGCCACTAAGGGACATAATACTGTGTGCAGGGGCCACTAGGGGACATAATACTGTGTGCATGGGCCACTAAGGTACATAATACTGTGTGCAGGGGCCACTAAGGGACATAATACTGTGTGCAGGGGCCACTAAGGGACATAATACTGTGTGCAGGGGCCACTAAGGGACATAATACTGTGTGCAGGGGCCACTAATGGACATAATAGTGTGTGCAGGGGCCACTATGGGGCATAATACTGTGTGCAGGGCCCACTAAGGGACATAATACTGTGTGCAGGAGCCACTAAGGGATATAATACTGTGTGCAGGGGCCACTAAGGGACATAATGCTATGTTCAGGGGCCACTAAGGGACATAATAGAGCGCACATGAATGCGGAGGAGGGGTCGGTCAAGGTCTTTGGTGTCGGTCGGGGTGGGGGTGGGGGCCATGTCAAAAGTTTGCCACGGGGTCCCGCCATTCCTAGTTACATCACTGTTCTGATATGTACAGCCGACAAATTGGACAGCCTGTTTTCTGATTATGACAAAATCCTCCCCACTTCCCTGAGTAGTAGTTGGGATATGGTGCCTCCCTGTCTGTTGATATAGAGGTCAGTCGTCATGTTGTATGAATGAATCCTCACAGCTTTCCCTTTGAACTGAAGGGAGAATTGAAGTAACGCCAGATAAAATGCTCTGACACGGGTCTCCGCGCCAGAATCAGCGCCAATTTCCTCCATGTGAATGGACCCTTATATTGCCATCAAATATTTAGTATGCATAACCAAGCTATAGAATAAATGACTTTATATTTATGATATTAAATTGACATTCCCAAATTTGAGGTGGCCTTCCATCTCAGATAACTCTCCAAATTCCAGCCTGTGGATCCCACATTGGAAAAACAAAGCATAGCTGGATTCTTGCTCAGATATGATTGGCATAATAAGCAGTAGGCATTGTGGGTTTTCTGGCTGTATGAGCCCTGAAATTGATGTTCAAGCTAGAGGCTTCATTTTTCAGCGTCTTTATTCAGCAACATTAGTTATTCCTTCTATTGAATTCCATTTGCTAAAGTAGCTCCTCATGGACAATCTTGCATTATACAGTTCTATACAGTTATGTTGGAAGTCTACCTAAGATAAAGATGATAAAGCATTAAGACTTCGCAAAGACAAATGAAACGTCTTAAATTCAGTTTTCTATTTAGAACAATTGTACTAATTTTGATAGGCTATCAATATTAGATCTGCAGGAGTTCAACACTCGGATGCTCTGCAGATATTGGTATAGTTTGTACAACAAGCAATCAGCACTGTCTCTTGTATATAAACATACCAAGAGTCGCGCTCTCTCGATATAGGTATTAGGGGGCAGTTCACACGGAGTAAGCTGGCGTGCAATCTGGCACGTTTACGCTTGTCAGAGTTTGCGTTCTCAAAAAAGATCCCATTGTTTTCAATGGGGATTACGATCGTATAACCCGCATTATTTTACGCCCTTAATTTTACGGCCGCGCGTTATGGTTTGGTTTTAGAATACAGACCACGATGCAGATATCAACAGTGCCTTAAATTATTTTTTTATGTGTTAATGGTTTGTCAAAAATTGCATCAATGTTCTATACGTCTGATAATTGTATTTATGTCTACATCCGACCAATGCTTACAGTACCTTATGCGTAAGGCAAGGCTCACTGCTGCTTTTTAGTATGTTGTTTTGATCCATCACAGGATTAGATCAACGGACTTAACTTTGCCAAAATGACAGATGCAGACCGAGCATCCTTCACCATTCACTGTAATGTCAAAAATGAAACAAAAGCTTTCTTCCGACTTGTTTGTTATTTTAACAGGAAGATAGTCTTTTACCAGGTACAATAGTGCTGCATGCTTTTCCATAATATGTGTTGGAATCCCTTTAATTTTACAAAAATGATAGAAAGTATAAAATTAGTTGGAGTTTTCATTTACAAAAAAAAGATTACAAAGAAAGTAATTCACCAGAATTCTGCAGACAACACTCTGTTGTGAGACATCTATATTGTGGGTCGGACTTACTTTTAATAAGTTACATGAAAGAACTGAAGATTGAGAATGATGGCTGGTGGTGTGGATACAGACCCATCTGTTTTACATTATATTATTTTAGCTGTACATCTTCCTCCTTGAATGTGAGTGGCATATGTGCATGAAGAACTATAAAAATCCAGCCAGTTATTGTGGGTACCAAAATCCTTAGAGAAGAGAGAACATGATAAATGAGTCATTTTGTTGTTCTCATGCGACTGAGTTTAGCTACAGCCTTAGGGATTTATCCAAAGGTATTTGTTCTTTTCAAACAAGTTGCCTTTTATTTTCTTGCTAATATAGCAGCGAATGTTCCTGAAGCCTTAGATTATTATAGTATCAATGGTACTATTCTGTCTACTTCCTTCTAAATAGTACTTTAGCACTATTTATATCAAATGCATTACAAAGGTTACTACTATGACTCTGTATATACAATTTACAATTGGAAGAAGAGACAACATGCCAAGGATTCAATTGTGCAATTGCTGTTCCTTTACTCACACTTTACTCCAGTCTGTATCCTTCCTACACCTTGCGCCTGCCTCTACTACATAAACTGAACACACTAAGGGGTGTTCTGTATGTTAGTCTTAATCCATTCCGAGACAGATGCTAACTACACTTGAATTATTAACCCCTTCCTGCCAGTGACATTTTCCAATATTTGATTTTTTTTTTTGACTCCCCACTTTCCAAACCCCATAACTTTTTTATTTTTTTGCATTCACCAAGCCATACGAAGGCTTAAAGTTTGCAGAACAAATTGTTCTTCATAATGGTACCATTTATTATTCTCTAAAAGGTGCGGGCATTGATCAAGGGCACTAATGCTGTGTCTCTGCTGTATAACATGCCACCATATTTAAATACCCAACATCTACTCTAAGATTATGGCGGATGTCAGGAAAGGGTTAAGAGTAGAGTTGAGCCGATCTTGACTTTTCAGGATCGATTTTGAAATCCGATTTCCGATCATTTTTCATTCGAACCCGATCTCGATCCCAATTCCAATCCCAATGCAAGTCAATGGGATTTTTTTTACTAATTGGAGATCGGATTTTAAAAACATTCCTATTCACTATACAGCATGGAATCTAACAATTGAACACTTTAATCCAGGCTGTGTAGTGATTTTTTTTTTAATCATTAAGTAGACAGAGGATTTTTTTGCATCCTCTGGCTACTTAGTCCCCCCTGGTGTCCACTTACCTGCAGAGATGGCTGGTCCGGTGCCCGGTGTTCTCGTTCTTCTTCACCTCGTTGCCCCCTGCCTCCCAGGCTAGGAGAGTGTGGGTGGGTTAGGAGAGTGTGGGCGGGTACTGGGAGGGGAGACGTCACGTCTCCTCACCCTGTACCCGCCTACACTCTCCTAAGTCACAAGCCCTGCCTTCTTCCTAGCTCTTTAACACTAACCTGGGAGGCGGGGGGCAGCGAGGCGAAGAAGACCGAGAACACCGGGCATCAGACCAGCCATCTCTGCAGGTAAGTAGCTACTAGAGATGTTAGCTAGTCTCCCATTAGAATGAATGGACGCAGCTGGCGCGCAGGGGGTTATACCTGTTTGCCGGCTGCTTCCATTCATTCCTATGGAACCACAGCAGAGCTTTCACACTGAGTATACACTCCGCTTAGAATAAGCGGAGCGTAAACTCAGTGTGAAGGCTAACATTGTTAGCTTTTCCCACAATTCTTGGCCAGTAGAAAAGCATTGTGGGAAATAATCACCGATCTCGATCCCACCTAAAAAGATCGTGTTCGGAATTCCGATCGCGATTGTGAAATTTTCTCGATCGCCGATCGGAATCCGATCTTTTCTGAACACGATCGCTCAACCCTAGTTAAGAGTGTCTCACCTTTTAATAATTCAGATGCACTTCCCCATAGATTTCAGGTATGGATCCATGGCTTCCATGACTCACAACAATGAAAATAATTTAAAACAGCAACAGGTATGTTGCTATAAAGGATTCTATCATTTATATAGAGTGGGCCACATAAAGTTGAAGACTTTTGCCCTTGTGTAGTTTTACTGGCCGTGTCTGTCCTTAACTGTCCGTTCCCAACTGACTCATTGACAGTTATCGCAAGCACATGATGCAGTTGTGCCACCAAGGGTGGCACAACCAGTTGTTAGGTTTAGGTGACTATCATTTTTTAACATAGGGCCAGGATAACTTTTTTCTCTTAATAAATGAAATCATCATTGGAAAAACTGCATTTTCTATTCACTCAGGTTATCTTTGTCTGATATTGAAATTTGTTTGATTAACTTTTTATTTTACTATATTGGTGGGTAAGAAAAAAAGTACATTTTTCTTTTTTTTTTTTTTTTTTTTGGGGGGGGGGGGATTTGCAGGGATTGGGGTTTGTTTTTATGGTGTTCATCATGTGGTATAAATGACCTTAAACAATTTTTTACATTTTACTACTTTGCACAATAAAAACTATTTTTAATTAGAGATGAGCAAACCGTGAAAGATTCGAGATTCGATATTCATTTCGAATAGCCCCTCAATATTCGACTATTCAAACGAATATCGAACCCCATTATAGTCTATGGGGAAAAATGCTTAGTTTCAGGGGACTCAGGAGAGTCACCAAGTCCACTATGACACCCGACGAAATGATGCCAACATCCTGGTATGCAACTGGGACAACAGGGAAGCATGCCTGGGGGCATCTAACATGCCCAAGTACCTGTATTACGCCACTATCTCGTCAGGATCCCTGTCAGCTTGCAATATGCGGGAGCTGACTTTTTCCCATATGAATGCATTGACCAGCGTTGATTGGCCGAATGCCATACAGAGTACAACATTCGGCTAATCAACACTGGTTCTGCCGGAGGAGGTGGAGTCGTTGTCGTAGTTCCTGTCCCTTCCCTGCGCAGTTATTGGTGCAAAAAAAGCGCCAGGGAAGGTGGAAGGGGATACGAATTTTTAGTGCGTTTGCCTTGTGGTATTCCGATCGAATGTCAATTTGATTGAATGCCGTTTGCTCATCTCTATTTTTAATATCATTAAACATTTATTTTGATAAACATAAGTGTATTTAAATTTTTTAGATGATTAAAAGTTAAACATTTTTGCAAATCTAAATAATTAGACATTTTACATAATTTTTAAATTTTACTATTATATTACTGACTTCTGACCTCTGGCTTTCCCTATTGTCTATTCTTTGCATTTTGATTTGGCACTGCATAGCTCGACTGCTACCGAACCCTTGGCTTGCTGACCTCCCTTTTGTGTTGTTTGTCTTGTCTACGTTTTGTGTTTCACGTATATAGGTAGGGCCCGTTGCCCAGTTGTCTCTTATTACATAGGATAGTATCAGGCAAGCAGGAAGGGATAGTGGGGGGTTTCAGCTTAGGGCTCACTGTCTCTTGTGCCCCTTCTCAGGGTTTCCAGCAGCTACTAGGGAATTGCTGTCCTGGCACTTCCATAACATAGACCTCAACTATGAGAGACAAAATGAGAAAACAAATCCAGAAAATCACATTGTCTGATTTGGAAAGAATTTATTTGCAAATTATGGTGGAAAATAAGTATTTGGTCAATAACAAAAGTTCATCTCAATAGTTTGTTATATATCCTTTGTTGGCAATGACAGAGGTCAAACGTTTTCTGTAAGTCTTGACAAGGTTGGCACACACTGTTGCTGGTACATTGGCCCATTCCTCCAGGAAGATCTCCTCTAAAGCAGTGATGTTTTGGGGCTGGCGCTGGGGAACATGAATTTTCAACTCCCTCCCTTCAACCTATAGGGTTGAGATCTGGAGACTGGCTAGGCCACTCCAGGACCTTGAAATGTCTCTTACAAAGCCACTCCTTCATTGCCCTGGTGGTATTCTTGGGATTATTGTCATGTTGAAAGACCCAACCACGTTTCATCTTCAATGCCCTTGCTGATGGAAGGAGGTTCGCACTCAAAATCTCACAATACATGGCCCCATTCATTCTTTTATGTACACGTATCAGTCATCCTGGTCCCTGTGCAGAGAAACAGCCCCAAAGCATGATGTTGCCACCCCCATGCTTCAAAGTAGGTATAGTGTTCTTTGGATGCAACTCAGTATTCTTTCTGCTCTAAACACAATGAGTTGTGTTTCTACCAAACAGTTCCAGTTTGGTTTCATCTAACCATATGACATTCGCCCAATACTCTTCTGGATCATTCAAATGCTCTCTAGCAAACTTTAGACAGTCCCAGACGTACTGGCTTAAGCAGGGGAACATGTCTGGCACTGCAGGATATGAGTTCTTGGCAGCATAGTGTGTTACAGATGGTAGCCTTTGTTACATTGGTCCCAGCTCTTTGCAGGTCATTCACTAGCTTCCCTGATGTGGTTCTGGGATTTTTGATCACTGTTCTTGTGATCATTTTGACCCCACGGGGTGAGATTTTGCGTGGAGCCCCAGATCGAGGGAGATTCTCAGTGGTCTTGTATGTCTTCCATTCTCTAATTATTGCTCCCACAGTTGATTTCTTCACACCAAGCTGCTTGCCTATTGCAGAATCAGTCTTCTCAGCCTGGTGCAGGGCTACAATTTTGTTTCTGGTGTCCTTCGACAGCTCTTTGGTTTTCACCATAGTGGAGTTTGGAGTGTGACTGTTTGAGGTTGTGGACAGGGGTCTTTTATACTGATAACAGGAGCCATTACTACATGTAATGAGTGGAGGACAGAGGAGCCTCTTAAAGAAGAAGTTACAGGTCTGTGCTTGAATCTTGAAAATGACGTGGCCCTACAATTTTTACCCCTAGATCTCCTGGCATGATATATCACACAGAAAATCTGAAGAAAGTGGAGTACAATGCATTTTAACAGAGTTTTTATGTATGTTCTGTATATTGCTCTCATTACAAGAGGTGACATGCACAGATAATTATATGGCAAATAATCACACACACCATTTTGTCTTTTAGCTGGAGATCATTTTATGCTTTGGAACTTTAGTAGCCATAGGCAGCAAAGCAGGGCCAATATATCACATTAGTAGGCCCTGTTCAAAAGTTTCATAAGTGGGCCAACACCCACATAATATAATGTCCCCTCAAGTAGCCCCTACATAATGACCCCCTGTCCCCTCAGTGACCATATCTCTTCTCTCTATATTATAAAAATGAATTTCTGTCTGTCTGTCTGTCTGTCTGTTCTCTAATGCGAACCAAACGACTGGACCGATCTTCACCAAATTTGGTACAGAGATACTTCAGGTATCCGGGAAGGTTTAAGATGACACTCCAACTCGCTCGGACGTACCGTTGCTGAGATACAGCATTCCAAACACAATGCCCCCTCCCCTTAGCCAATACAAACCTGCAAGTCTTTCACTCATATTCCAACTGCAATACACACGGTCACTCCACATACACAACCCAACACTGATATCCAAACTGAGATACACGCATCAGAGGATTAGATACACAGATCAGGACACAGTATCATACACCAGAGGATTAGATACACGCGTCTGCACAAAGTACCACATGCCAAAGGATTGGATACACGCATCTGCACACAGTTCCACACACCAGAGCATAAGATATGCACATCTGCACACAGTACCACATGCTGTAGGATTAGATACACGCATCGACACACAGTTCCACATGCCGTAGGATTAGATATGCGCCTCTTCACACAATACCACACAGGGGAGGATTGGATACGTGTGTCTGCACACAGTACCACACTTTGGAGGATTAGATACATGCCTCTGCACACAGTACCACAAGCCAGAGAATTAAATACACGTCTCAGCACACAGTACCACACGGGAGAGGATTAGATACGCGCATCTGCACACAGTACCACATGCCAGAGGATTAGATATGTGCATCTGCACACAGTACCACACAGGGGAGGATTAAATACGCGCATCTGCACACAGTACCACATGCCAGACGATTAGATACGCGCATCTGCACACACTACCACACGCCAGAGGATTAGATACGCGCGTCTGCACACAGTACCACATGCCGTAGGATTAGATACGCTCGTCTACACACAGTTCCACACGCCATAGGATTAGATACGCACCTCTTCACACAATACCACACAGGGGAGGATTAGATATGTGTGTCTGCACACAGTACCACACTTTGGAGGATTAGATACATGCCTCTGCACACAGTACCACAAGCCAGAGAATTAGATACGCGTCTCAGCACACAGTACCACACGGGAGAATTAGATATGCGCATCTGCACACAGTACCACACGCCAGAGGATTAGATACACGCGTCTACACACAATTCCACACGCCGTAGGATTAGATACGCATCTCTTCACACAATACCACACAGGGGAGGATTAGATACGTGTGTCTGCACACAGTACCACACTTTGGAGGATTAGATACATGCCTCTGCACACAGTGCCACAAACCAGAGAATTAGATACGCGTCTCAGCACACAGTACCACACAGGGGAGAATTAGATGCACGCATCTGCACACAGTACCACTCACCAGAGGATTGGATACGCGCGTCTGCACACAGTAATACATGCCGTATAATTAGATACGCGCATCTACACACAGTACCACACGCCACAGGATTAGATACGTGCCTCTTCGCACAATACCACACAGGGGAGGATTAGATACGTGTGTCTGCACACAGTACCACCCGCCAGAGGATTAGATACACGTATAAGCACACAGTACCACATGCCACAGGATTAGATACGTGCCTCTTCACAGAATACCTCACAGGGGAGGATTAGATACATTTCTGCACACAGTACCACACTTTGGAGGAATAGATACATGCCTCTGCACACAGTACCACAAGCCAGAGAATTAGATACGCGTCTCAGCACACAGTACCACACAGGGAGGATTAGATACGCGCATCTGCACACAGTACCACACGCCGGAGGATTAGATACACGCGTCTGCACACAGTACCACATGCCGTAGGATTAGATACGCGTGTCTACACACAGTTCCACACGCCATAGGATTAGATACGCACCTCTTCACACAATACCACACAGGGGAGGATTAGATACGTGTGTCTGCATACAGTACCACACTTTGGAGGATTAGATACATGCCTCTGCACACAGTACCACAAGCCAGAGAATTAGATACGCGTCTCAGCACACAGTACCACACAGGGGAGAATTAGATATGTGCATCTGCACACGGTACCACACACCAGAGGATTAGATACGCGCGTCTACACACAATTCCACATGCCGTAGGATTAGATACGCGCCTCTTCACACAATACCACACAGGGGAGGATTAGATACGTGTGTCTGCACACAGTACCACACTTTGGAGGATTAGATACATGCCTCTGCACACAGTACCACAAACCAGAGAATTAGATACGCGTCTCAGCACACAGTACCACACAGGGGAGAATTAGATGCACGCATCTGCACACAGTACAACTCGCCAGAGGATTGGATATGCGCGTCTGCACACAGTAATACATGCCGTATAATTAGATACGCACATCTACACACAGTTCCACACGCCACAGGATTAGATACGTGCCTCTTCGCACAATACCACACAGGGGAGGATTAGATACGTGTGTCTGCACACAGTACCACACGCCAGAGGATTAGATACGCGTCTAAGCACACAGTACCACATGCCACAGGATTAGATACGTGCCTCTTCACAGAATACCTCACAGGGGAGGATTAGATACGTGTCTGCACACAGTACCACACTTTGGAGGATTAGATACATGCCTCTGCACACAGTACCACAAGCCAGAGAATTAGATATGTGTCTCAGCACACAGTACCACACGCCAGAGGATTAGATACGCGCATCTGCACACAGTATCACATGCCGTAGGATTAGATACGCGCATCAACACACAGTTCCAGACGCCATAGGATTAGATACGCGCCTAATCACACAATACCACACAGGGGAGGATTAGATACGCGCATCTACACACAGTTCCACACACCAGAGGATTAGATAAGCACGTCTGCACACAGTACCACATGCCGTAGGATTAGATACGCGCATCTGCCTACAGTTCCACATGCCAGACGATTAGATATGCACATCTTCACACAGTTGTACACGCCAAAGAATTAGATACATGCATCTGCATACAGTAGTACCAAATTCCGTAGGATTAGATACGCGTGTCTGCTTACAGTTCCACATGCTAGACGATTAGATGCGCACATCTTCACACAGTTGTACACGCCATAGGATTAGATACACGTGTCTGCATACAGTACCACATGCTGTAGGATTAGATACGCGTGTCTACACACATTTCCACAAGCCATAGGATTAGATACGTGCCTCTTCACACAATACCACACAAGTGAGGATTAGATACGTGTGTCTGAACACAGTAACACACTTTGGAGGATTAGATACGCGCATCTGCACACAGTACCTCACGCCAGAGGATTAGATACACCTGTCTGCACACAGTACCACACGCCAGAGGATTAGATACGCGTGTCTGCACACAGTTTCACTTACCGGAGGATTAGATACGTGCCTCTTCACACAGTACAACACGCCGGAGGATTAGATATGTGCATCTGCACACAGTACCACACCAACAAGGATTAGATACTTGCGTCTAAACACAGTACTACACGGAGAAGGATTAGATACAGCTTTACTCCAGGTATCCATAACAGCTGATCACAGGTTTTTCACTGATATCCAAAATGAGATACACATAATCACATGACGCTTATGGACATACACACAAACCACATACAAAATACACCAGTGCAAAATTGGACATTTCTTATGGGGCCACTACACAAACATAAAATGTAATATACCCGTGCGAAGCCGGGTCCTCCCTCTAGTAATGAATATATTACATACAAATTTTAAGGTCGCATTATGACAATTGAAAAAAAAAAAAAGCAATGAACCTGCAAAATCACGTAAAAATTCTCTCTTTTTCTCTCTTTCAATCCACTGTGATGTTATTGAACATTAAGTACTATAGAAACCAAAATACGTTTTTGGAGTTTAATTACATTTTTCCTCCTTCACACCAAAGAACAGTACCTTGTACTAGTAAAGTTTTAATATGTTTTTCCAGCACTGGTAAAATTGAACATGATTCCTCTTATGTCTTTATAAGACTGAAGTGCGTTGTGAAGCAATAAACTTGGGTGATTGGCCACCTGTTCCATAGCTCCAGGAGAAGTATTGTTTAGTGAGTTGCAAGTGGTAGTTACCGTGCCAGCCTTTATTGTGTCTTAGCAACAGGATGATAACGCAACGTGTTCAGGATTGATTCTGAATAACAAGAACCAACAGCAGTGACAGTATATTGACATAGACATAACACTGCACATTAACTCAACGTGTAAGACGTAAAAGAATTTTAGAAACTTATTTCTCTCATATTTCATAGGAGGTTTCCTGCATTTAAATAACACCTTGAACCTTTTCCTAGGGAAACTTAACCACTTCAGTACCGGGCCAATTTGTGGTCCAGGACTAGACACATTTTAGGTTTATTTTGTATGTGCGGTTTTGAGGGCTGTAAAATTTTTCTCGTATGTCTCAGTCAACTAATTTTTGCGTCTTTTTTCGGGGACACATAGGGTTTTATTTTTATGTTATTTTTTCTTTTCAAATGTGTTTTAATTTTTTTTATATCCAGGAAAATATAAACAAAATAGGAGGGAAATTGTGTCTCGTTTTTACTTTTTTTTAAAATTATTTTATAACACAAAGTGTCACTGAAAAACTTTATAATATAGTTTTTCCTCTCTGTTACAGTGATTTTTATTTTGTATGGTGTCGTCGGGGGTGGGGCTATAACATTTAATAACAGCGTTTTATTAGCGTATTATTTTTTTATTATTTATATTTTTTTAAACTTTATTTTTATTTATTTATTTTTTTCCAGATTGTGTCCCCATAAGGTGATAAGAGACCTTTGGGGACATCTGATCACTTTTTCTTTGTACTGGAGGCTGATTTCTCCTATAACTGGGGCTAGACCATTTAACTCCAGTTGCAGGAGAAATACAGCCTCCTGCACGCTGTATATACAGCTTACTGAGCTGATCTGGGGTCCTGTAGGACCCAGCAGCTTTTGCAAGACTCTGCTCCCAGCGGATCACGTGTCCGCCGGGTCAGAGGGCGGCTGAATTATGGCAGCGTCCATAGCTGTGTATACAGCGCTCAACCCTCCAGGGTATGCATTCCACAAGTCCTTGTATGATGGCTAGTGGTATTTTATTCTATTCGGCTTGGAGAAGACAGGTAAATTCATTCACCGATTTTGGACGGCTGCTGCACCCCTTAGTTCAGCGATCCAACTTGTCCCAGATGTGCTCGATAGGGTTAAAGTTTGGGCTCTGGGCAGGCCAGTCCAGTTGGTTAACCTGATTGTCACTGTACCAAGCCATGGTAGACCTCGCTACATGACAGCTGGCATTGTTGTCCTGGAGGAAACATTGGTCTGTCCCATAGAACCGCCATAATGTAAGAAGCACACTGTTATCTAAAATAGTGCAATGGATTCAGCATTGAGTTTACCATGCACTAGGACCAAGTGTCCCAGTCCATACCAGGAGAAACACCCCTAGACCATAACTTCACTTCCGCTGAACTTTACTGTGTGTCCAAATACTTATTGGTAGACAGTGTATTATCTGATCTGCATAAGTATTGTGATACTTAATAGTGTTGTTCAGAGAGAGGGAGGGGGATGGGGAGAAATGCAGGAAGCGAGAAGAAGATACTGCAGGCAGACTGCTGAAACAATGAGATGGGAAAAACCCTTTAATAACACCTGTGAAACGGCTGTGGGCAAAATTCTCACTATTCTCTGTGATAAATTCCTTGAGGGGTGTAGTTTACAAAATGGGTTCACTTTTGCAGGATTTCCACTGTATTGGTACTCTAGGGGCTTTGTAAATGAGACATAGCACCTGAAAACTATTCCAGAAAAATCTGCTTTTCAAACAACTAGTGTCTTTCTCACCTACGCGCTGCTGTGGTTATTGTTAAAGGGACTATTATTTATAAGAGGGCTATTATTTATAAGGGGGTATTATTGTTAAGAGGGCTATTATTTATAAGGGGGCTAATAGTGATAATGTAGACTATTATTTATAATGGGAACTGTTATTTATGAGAGGGATATTATAAATAAGGGGAACTATTTATAAGGTAGCACTATTATTTATGAGGGGGCTAATACTGATAAGGTGATTGCAAAAATGTATTAGGCAGTACAAAGATGGTTCTTTAAATTGTGCTTGGGCATAATGGGACTGGTTTTACTGTTTGGGGGGAAGAAAGGCAGCATTATTAAAGGGACTGCCACTGGAAATATGATGGCATTGTTGATATATCAGCATTTGGAGCCCTGCTTTTAATTTGTCTAAATCTGGCCCTGCTTACACCTGTAAGCCTTCTAACATCCAAAATAAATAATGGATGCTTGTTCAGATTGATTGACATTGAGCAGATTACACCAATTTAAAGCAAAGATATGGTAGATAATATTTATTAATGTATTTGGGTGTGATGATGAAGAGAATTTTACATTTTGAAAATTGTCAATTTTTCCAAATTTCCATTAAATTTCCTATTTTTTAAAAATAAATAAATAAATAAATAAATACAAAAATATTGATTAATGTTTGCCTGTAACATGAAGTATAATGTGTCAAGAAAAAACTCTCTCAAAATCACTTATTGGCATATAACGTGACACGTTAGTATTGAAAGATGAGGTTGTGCCCTTACTAAGGTTGAGCCGATCTTGACTTTTCATGATCGATTTTAAAATCCGATTTCCGATCATTTTTCATTTGAACCCGATCTCGATCCCAATTCCGATCCCAATGCAAGTCAATGGGAATTTTTTATTATTCGGAGATCGGATTTTAAAAGCAATCCTATTCACTATACAGCATGGAATCTAACAATTGTTAGAATCCACACTGTGTAGTGAATCACTAAAGTAGCCAGAGGATTTTTTTTTAATCCTCTGGCTACTTAGTCCCCCCTGGTGTCCAATTACCTCCAGAGCTGGCTGGTCCGGTGCCCGGTGACTTCCTTCTTCTTTGGCTCGATGCTGCTGCACACTGCTCTTCTCCCTTTTCTGCCCCCTCCCTGCCAGGTTAGGAGAGTGTGGGCGAGTTAGGAAAGTCTGGGCGGGTACTGGGAGGGGAGACGTCACGTCTCCCCACCCTGTACCTGCCCACACTCTCCTAAGCGACAAGCCCCGCCTACCTAGCACTTTAAACACTAACCTGGGAGGCGGGGCAGCGAGGCAGGAAGAAGGAGCAGCCATCTCTAGAGGTAAGTAGCTGCTAGAGATGTTTAGTTTAGCCTCCCATTTGAATGAATGGAGGCAGCTGGCGCACAGGGGGTTAAGGCTGTGTGCCGGCTGCTTCCATTCATTCCTGTGGAACTGCAACGCTGTATACTCAGTGTGAAGGCTAAGCAAAGCATTGTGGGAAAAGATCACCGATCTCAATCCCACATAAAAAGATCGTGTTTGGAATTCCGATGGCGATCATGAAATTTTCTCGATCGCTGATCGGAATCCGATCTTTTCCGAACACGATCGCTCAACTCTAGCCCTTACAGTACTTTTAGAATGTGTCCCCACTAGTGTCCACATCGGGACCTGAAATACGGAAACTCTATCTAGTTAAAAAGCAGTTACAAGCTGAAACCTGCAGACCCCATAAGCTATAATGGGGTTCACAGGTTTCCATATAAAATCATCAGAAAGAAATATCCTTCTTGCAGGACTTTTCGCTGCACAGATTTAAGCAGAATCTGAGACTGAGACAAGCAAATGCTACTGTGAACTTTGCATTATGCTGTAAGGGGAATGATTGATAAACCATTTTGCAATTGTTAGAGAATAAAATATTTTGCCAAATACAAGTTTCATTTGCAAATTTAGGCATAAGTGCAAATTTTAGACAAGAAGCTCAGGACATAACATCATTGCACTATATTTCTATTATAATCTACTGGCCATATTTGTGGCTGTTGGTGCTATGACACAACACAGCACAAACCTCTTAATAGATAGTCTATGCTGGATTTTGTTTATGAGATGAACAAATTCCCTGTTGAATTTCCTGGGAAGCAGATATTGCTGTAAACCAGCCCAGGTCACCCCTCCTGCCTTCAGAAACCAGCTTCAAACTTTCTGCTGCTTAGAAGATATGATCTGCATGATTCCTTTGTTCATGTAGGAGGGCATTTCTGGAATTGTGACTTCAATATGGCTGTAAAAGATAACAGATGTGCCACTCTTTCTCTATGACACCACCAGAAAGCCTGGGAAAAACTGTGAAGCTGATTATGGAAATTGATTTTGATAGAAAACTAGTCATTCATCATATGATATAGCACAGTACACAAAGCGGTTTGCACACTGCGATGTCTTCTCATCTTAAAGGAAGCCTCCAGCTAATTTATTAGTTCAATTCAGTTAAGCCCCTTCATGGTATAAAGAAAATAAAAGCAAAGGCTTATTTTGCTCTGCTTTAGTGCTTTTAGTGCAAGCATTATGCACCTGCAACCTGTCCAATGTTCAGCACATAACAGACATGAACTCCGTGACACAAATGATAAGCCGGAGCATCTCAGAAAACCTCACTAGACTCTGTAATTGTCATACCGCTACTGTTCACTCAAATACAACTCTTACAGCAGCGCCTTGTTACAGCTTCAGCTATTTTCAAGGATACACTACATGTCAAGAAATGGCATGCTCTATTCACTGAAAGAGAATGTATCACACATTTTTTTTTTTCCAAATTAAAACCAGCTAGTGAAACATGTCTTTTTCGTTTGTATTTTATGACTGTATAAAACCCCGAACACATATTCCATATATAGAGGCTTACAGTAAATTCCCTCTGCTTCATCGATTTGGAATGAACAGGTTAAATGTGTAGTTCATAATGGAATTAAAGGGGTTGTCTGGGATGAAACAAAAATTAACCAGCCATACAGTCTGGTCGCGGTTGGAAGGAAGGACTTGCAATAGCACTCCTTCTCACACTTGGGGTGAAGCAGACGGTCACTTACAGTGCTGCCAAGTCCCATCAAGGTCCTATACATGGGGTGAGAATTGTTCTCCTGCATGGAGGTCACCACGGACAGTATCCTTCTGTCACCCACCACCTGTACTGGGTCCAGGGGGCTCCCCAGGACAGAGCTGGCCCTTCTGATCAGCCTGTCAAGTCTATTTCTGTCCCTGGTCGATAGACTGCTCCCCAGCAGGACACACCGAAAAAGATGGCTGAAGCAACCACAGAGTTGAAAAAGGCCTTAAGAAGTGGCCCCTGGATTCCGAAGGCCCTCATTCTCCTGAGCAGGTAGAGTCTTCTGTGGCCCTTTCTGTGCAGCACCTCCAGGTGATCAGCCCAGTCTAGTTTATTATTGACATACTTATAGGTCCTGACTATCTCAATGTATGTCCCTTGGATCTCCACCGGGGTCTGAGCACTTCTCCATTTACTAAAGTCCACCACCATCTCCTTGGTCTTCCCAGCATTAATCTTTAGGTGGTTCTGCTGGCACTATTCAACAAAGTCCCGGTTTAAGTCTCTGTATTCCCTATCGTCACCATCAGTGATAAGGCCGACTATAGCAGAGTTATCGGAGTTCTTCTGTAAGTAACAGCTGGATGAGTTGTGCCTAAAGTCAGCTGTGTACAGTGTGAAGAGAAATGGGACAAGAACTGTACCTTGTGGTGCCTCCGAACTACAGATCACAGTGTCAGACACACAGTCCTGGGCTCTCACATACTGAGGGGAGTGGTTTGTCAGGTAGTCTAGGATCTAGTTGGACAGGTGATGGTCCACTCCACCAAGGTTCAGCTTCTCCCTCAGTAGCCCTGGCTGAATGGTGTTGAACGCACTGGAGAAATCAAAGAACATTATTCTCACAGTGTTCCCGGGTTTCTCCAGGTGAGAGAGAGCTCTGTGAAGAAGGTGGATGATGTCGTCATCTACCCCAATGCCTGGCAAACTGGAGGGGGTCCAGAGCGGAGCTCACCTGGGGGCGTAGGTGTGTCAGGACCAGTCTCTCTATGACCTTCATCAGGTAGGAATAAAAGGTAGAGAAGAAACAATACCAACATGATTCCGTAGTTGGTTCACTGTGGCCTAATTTCCAGGCCACAGGGTGCACACTTCAGTAAGAGAACCTCAGTCTCCTCACAAAGCTTACAGAATCAGAACTCCCTGTGTCTCCTTAGGGGACACCATTTAACTCTCCCCAGTCTCCTCCCTAAATGATGTAATGAGGGATAGAAGTCCAACCCTTCATCCTTGAAACCAAATAACTAAGAACAGTTGTAATTCCTCGCCAGATGATCACAGTATCAGGTCTTTTTGATACTTTTTATACCATATTTTGTGAGGCGAGATAGCAAAAAATCATTACTTAAGTTTTTTTTTCCACAATGTTCACTGTGCATGTTTCAGTTTTATTGTACAGGTTGTTATGCATGCAGCGATACCAAATATGTATTATCATAGCGGTAGCAGTTTTGGATGGATCTCTTCACTGATTGATGTTTGTACACAAGATATTTGTATGGATTAAGTAAAAGTTACATATTATTTTTAACTTTGGATCCAGGGGTGAACCTGCCCCTCTCGCCGCCCGAAGCGAACGAGAGAAAGTCACACACCCCCCCCCCGCCGGGGAGGGGCGGGGCTTAGCGGAGGGGGCGGGGCTTAGCGGAGGGGCTGGGCTTAGCGCCGTTCACAGACATGAGAGCAGGCCTGCTCTCTGCCTGAGTGTGAGGGGGCGGGGCTTAGCGCCGTTCGCAGGCAGAGAGCAGGCCTGCTCTCTGCCTGAGTGTGAGGGGAGGCTGCCGGAGCAGCGCTGCTCCAGTGGCCTCCCGAATCCACCGCTCCGTACTAAGCCAGTCCAGGACAGCTTGTCCTGGACTGGTTTAGGTAAGAAAAAATGCCGCCCTCCCTGAGGCCCTGCCATAGCGCCGCCTGAAGCGCTCGCTTCAGGTCGCCTCATGGGAGGTGCGGCACTGTTTGAATCCCTTCTTGGACTGCTGGACTCTTCAAATTCTTTTTTTTTTTTTTTTTTAACTATGGTTGAATAGCAAAGGATCATTTTAAGGGTTTTATTGATTTATTCATGTTTCTAACACTTTTGATTTCTTTTAACACTTTTGTACATTTTATTTTTTCATGTCCCACTAGGGGACTTTAATCATTGATCTTCTGATCGCTGGTTCAGTAGTATACACTGCAATATAAGTGTATTGCAGTTGTACATAGAAAGTCAGCCTATGCAGACACATAGGATGTTTTCCTCTTCTCTTGACAGGATTAACCAGGTATGTGGTATGATCAGACACAAACTTTTAAAAACACCTTAGATGCTGCAGTCATTTTTGACTTCCGCCAAACAACAGCTGGTTGTGTGAACTAACTCACTTCAACGCCATAATAGTATGGTGTGCTTCATTAAGGAGCTAAATGTTCATTTGGCTACAAAATGCTTAATATATTTTTATTACTATCCAAATTAAAAAAGTATTCACATGGACATACAGTAACACATTACACAAATAACACAAAGTAAACGGGATAAACCGTGAGGTTTATAAGTGCCAGCAAGCCAGAGTGATGTTGGTGAGACAAAAGCATAAATCTTAAAGTCAGTTTTTAGCCATGGGCAGGGCAACAGAGGGTTTAGTTGAATAGTATAAGTACACACACATATGCCATAACAAGACAACTAGTCCATTAATATGTAAAGTTACACATGGCATAATAGTCAACAGTCAAATGACTCAACCTTATCCCTAAGTGCCCACATATGAACAAAAATATGCCTTAGCTCACCTTTACATCATATAAACTGTCCGACGCGCGTTTCACCCCTGCTACAGGGCTTCGTCCAGGGATCCCGTTTACTTTGTGTTATTTGTGTAATGTGTTACTGTATGTCCATGTGAATACTTTTTTAATTTGGATAGTAATAAAAATATATTTTTATATTCATTTGTGGATATGGTTGTTTTCCTTGTATGTATGAGTTGAGTCCCATAACCACAGTATGTATTATTGGCCTCTTTATGTGTTTACATAAAATGCTTAATAGGAACATATTAACCTTTTAGATTTTGTGTTTTCTTCATTCATTTATTGCTGACTTGGAAGGAACAATGACGTGTCAAAGATGTGTCAGTATATTGGTCACAGCAGTAACCTTCAAGTAAAACAAAGTGACTCACATTCTGTGTAATGATGTTAGGGTCCTCCAAGTAGGGCTCCCATAGAGTAACACCAAGAAATATATACCATTCAAAAGTTTGGGGTCACCCAGACAATTTTGTGTTTTCCATGAAAACTCACACTTTTATTTATCAAATGAATCCTTCCATTTTTCTAATGTACATTTTTTTTTAACATTATAATGCATTTGTAAATAAAAACAAAATTACATTTTTTGGAATTATTTACCAGTATATATTTTATTTATTTTTTTAAATCCCACCTTGGGACTTGAACCAGAGTTTGTTCATCTTTTATTAACTAATTTTACTAACAGCTTGCAGGCTGAGAACTAATTTCCAGACTTGAACAATGATAAATCCAGAATCCAAGTCGGCTGCAAACATCATGCAGATACTGAATATACTCGAGTATAAGCCGACTTTTTCAGCACATTTTTCATGCTGAAAAAGCTCTCCTCGGCTTATACTCGAGTCAGGGTCCATGGAGCACAGACAACTGGAAGGACCTGCATAAATCAAAGGGGGAGGTCCTTTAGTGCTACTGCTCTGTGATTGGCTTGTTATTAGGTCACATGACTGTGATGTCATTAAAGGTAACCACTGGTATGTAACATCTGCAGATAAGGTTGAGTCTAAATCCTAATAGCCCCGCCCACTCCAGAGTCTGATCACGTGGTCACAACTTCATCAGAGGTCCTTTAGCCCACTAGGATTTAGCATCTACCCTGCAGATAAGTCAGTAGGCAAGATTCATTGTGTCTTATAGAAGATGTCTGTCGTATGGAGGAGAGGAAGCTACAGTAAAGTGAAAGTAACACACAGGTACCTGCTGTGCCTATTAATTTGCCTATTAATGTCAGGCATTTGGGGGTTATTAATTTAGTGTCAGTAACTCCATGTGCCTCACATTAATAGCAGTTAACCCCATCATGTGCCTCATATTAACCCCTGTGTGCCCCATATAAGAGTTACTAATATGTGAGACACATGAGGGTACTAACAAATTATTACCTTCATATGTCCCACATATCAGTAATTCTGAGTCAGGCACACTACCACCTGCTCATGACGCTACAACCACCTCTCTAGTTACCTAGAAAGTCTGCATCACAGCCTGAATATAACAGGAGGCAAGTATGTTTAAAGTCAGTTGCAGCGACACAGAAGATTCCTTACAAGTACACCACAGAATGTTTCATAGACTGGATTGATAGTTTAGGATGGCATCATACAAATACAAGGGGTAAGGTAAAGTGAACATAAATAAGCCCACATAAAGATGCATAAAGTGCCCCAAGATATTACAATCACTCTCTGTTAGCTATCATAGCCAGCAGAGAACTTATCATATGGGCATAACATTGACACAAAACAAAGACATCACAGGGGAGAGAAACACAAATATTACTGCTAGTACAAGCTCACTATATTGTATATTGTAGAGCAACAGGGAGATAACAGTCTCCTATACTCATGACATGAATAATTTATATTGTCCATTTCCATTAAGGCATCATCAACTGCAGGGGCGGATCCAGGGCCGGGCGAGCCGGGCAACCGGGCTTAGCGGGGCCCCGCGGCGCGGCTGGGACCTAACAAAATGGTCCCGGTCGGCATGTCCCGATTTCAACTGAGCTCAGCGTTAAAGCAGGAGCTGACAGCTGAGCTGTCACAGCTCAGCTCCTGCTTTAACGCTGAGCTCCGGCATTTGTAGCCGCGATGTGATGACGTCATCACATCGCAGCTACAATATGTGTATGAGGGAGAGAGCTGCGGGAGAACGAGGAATGGTGAGTGTGTGTGTGTGTGTGTGTGTGAGAACGGCATGACACTGGGGCAGATGGAGGGGGGAGAACAGCATGACACTGGGGCAGATGGAGGGGGGAGAACGGCATGGTACTGGGACAGATAGAGGGGGAGAGAACAGCATGACACTGGAGCAGATGGAGGGGGAGAACGGCATGGCACTGGGGTAGATAGAGGGGGAGAGAACAGCATGACACTGGGGCAGATGGAGGGGGAGAACGGCATGACACTGGGGCAGATGGAGGGGGGAGAACGGCATGACACTGGGGCAGATGGAGGGGGAGAACGGCATGGCACTGGGACAGATAGAGGGGGAGAGAACAGCATGACACTGGGGCAGATGGAGGGGGGAGAACGACATGACACTGGGGCAGATGAAGGGGGGAGAACAGCATGACACTGGGGCAAATGAAGGGGGAGAGAACAGCATGACACTGGGGCAGATGAAGGGGGGAGAACGGCATGACACTGGGGCATATGAAGGGGGGAGAACGGCATGACACTGGGGCATATGAAGGGGGGAGAACGGCATGACACTGGGGCAAATGAAGGGGGGGACGGCATGACACTGAAGCAGATGAAGGGGGGATGGCATGACACTGGGGCAGATGAAGGGGGGAGAACGGCATGACACTGGGGCAGAGACGGGGGGAAATGAAACTGTGGGCAGATAAAGGGGGAGAATGGCATTAAACTGGGGAGAGAGATAGAAGGGGGGACATGAAACTAGGGGTAGATGAAGGGTATATATGAAAATGGGGGAGAGATGGAGGGGGGGACATATAATTTACGGGTGACTGTAGGAGGATTATACTGTGTGGAATCACATGAAAATTGAATGAGAATGGGTGGAGTCAACATAAAAGTGGGCTGCGCGCGCCGCACGTTTTGTTCCCTCTTTCTAGTCTTCAACAGTTGGGAAGTACAGGTTAGAAGTGCGAGACCCCCAGTAAGTAGGACCCCGCCAAAGTCAATTGCCCAAGGCCCCGCAAACCCTGGATCCACCACTGATCAACTGTAATGGCACTGTTATTTGCTCTAAATATTATCTGTAATTAGCCTAAGGTCATTACATAAATAAAGCTACCTAGCTGTGCATTACCAGCCATATACTTAAAACTGAATTGCTACTACTGTAGATTTCATCAATACTAGTAAATTAGTAGAACAGAAAGACACTTTAACCAACTGGCCATGTACATAAAATTACTATATGTGATGCTTATTGTTGTAAAATCATATTGTAAAGTTTTCAGGCCACTTACATGGGCCATTTTGACAATTTTTAGGCACTTATCTTAATTGATTGAATCCAAAATTCAAAATGTCATAACTATTACCAACACTATTATTCTTACCTATTTCAATGGCTTCTATTATTCTACATGAGGTATAAATACATTAAGAGGATTGAAATGTGTGAGCTGCTCTAGAAAATCTCCTTCGGAAAGCAGGCTTTCTACTTATACAAGTGATAACCTATGCAGCACTGTGTGGAAAATATGCAATTAATATGGTAAGTTAGATGTTTCAAAGCAAAAGCAGACTTTGACTCAAAAGCAGCATATTCTAAGCTAAGGCAAAAATACAATCTAACTGAACAATGCACTAGAAAGTGAATAGACATCAAGAAGAGATTTCTCAACAGTAATGTATTTTTTTTTTTTTTTTTTTTTTTTAAGAAAGACATTTCCACAACATAAAAATCAGGTCACACTGCTTATGCTTGAAACAATATTGAAAAGACTTTGGACTAGGCTTGTCAATCATGCAGAGATGTCCTGCAGTCTCCCAAGAAGACTGGCGAGGTGGAAAGCTGTTCAGTGTATAATTATAGGAAGATCCATCAGGAGTGTGTGTGTATGTGTGTGTGTGTGTGTGTGTGTGTTTGGATAGATAGATAGATAGATAGATAGATAGATAGAGAGAGAGAGAGAGAGAGAGAGAGAGAGAGAGAGAGATAGATAGATAGATAGATAGATAGATAGATAGATAGATAGATAGATAGATAGATAGATAGGAGATATAGCAACACCAAGAAAGACAAGCTATAATATAGAGGAGATCAGGGGACACTAATGTCTGGAAATTATCAAATTTTCAAGCACTTAGTTCCAAGCTATGGCATTTTGGAGATGCATAAATCCAAGATTGAGAGCAAAAAATTTTAATACCTAGCAAATAATTGTTAATACCTCCTGTTTGTCAATGTGCCATTATCACCACTTTAGTGTGATCACTGTGTGTCAGCGCTATTCAATGTTGCATGTCCTGGTGGTTCAGAGAAAGACGGCGAACTGAACAGCAGCAAGAAGTATACGAGGAAAACCTCTGCATGGACAGATCATTTAATTGGAAGAATGGCGTGTGGTGATCCTTTCTGTATTGCAAGTGAAACTGGACGTCACATCCCAGACCTAGAGCAGCAAACAATGTTGAAACAAACCATCATGAGTTGTTTGTATGACAGCGGGCTATGAAACAAATGTACAGGTACAAGTGTTCCATTGACCTATATCTAGCTATAAAGCTGAATATCCTACTTGCTTTCCCTGCTGCATTGCATTGTTGCCTCATTTTGATCTAAAACACATAAACCCTATTACATGTTTTTGTTTAAAAATATTAAAAATAATAGAAAAACATAAAATAAAAAATAAACTGGTCGGCACTACTTAACTTTTGCTGGTGAGATTAGGAGGTCTACAATTGCTTGTATGTACTGAGGTTATCTGCCTCATGTCTCCAGGACAGTAGGTAGAACCAGGGGCTGAAAAAAAGTGTGGAAACACGAAATGGCTGTTGCCCATTAAGTTGATGTTATTGGCTAATTGAAATACAATGCTTTACCTGCTATGAGCGACAAATAGAGTGTAAAGATGTTTTAGATTCACTTTTTTCTACCTCACACATATTAAAAATGATAGGACCCACGATAGACCATTCAGGTACACTACTTAGGACTGCAACCCATTAACAACTATACATCAGCCAACTGTGAATCCACAGAACTATCCAAAAATGATGTTTAATCTTAATCAATTTATCTATGAGCATTTTATGTAGCACTGAAATCTAGGTAGGAAATCCACAGAACTACCTTTAGTGACATAGACAAATCAATAAGATTAGTTTGACCTGATCTTCCCTCAGTAAAGCCATGTTGTATTGAACAAGTTGCTGGTTTTAGGTGATTATCTTCAGTGGCGGATCCAGGGTTTGCGGGGCCCTGGGCAATTGACTTTGGCGGGGCCCTACGCGCAGCGCGCCGCAGCAAATTAGGCCCCGCCCACTTTTATGTTGACTCCGCCCATTCTCATTCATTTTTCATGTGATTCCACACAGTATAATCCTCCTACAGTCAGCCGTAAATTATATGTCCCCCCCCCTCCATCTCTCCCCATTTTCATATACACCCTTCATCTACCCCTAGTTTCATGTCCCCCCCCTCTATCTCTGTCCCCAGTTTCATGCCATTCTCCCCCTTTATCTGCCCACAGTTTCATGTCCCCCCCCCCGTCTCTGCCCCAGTGTCATGCTGTTCTCCCCCCCTCTATCTGCCCCAGTGTCATGCCGTTCTCCTTCCGTTCATCTGCCCCAGCGTCATACTGTTCTCACACACACTCACCTTCCCTCGTTCCCCCGCAGCTCTCTCCCTCATACACATATTGTAGGCGCGATGTGACATCATCACATCGCGACTACAAATGCCGGAGCTCAGCGTTAAAACAGGAGCTGAGCTGTGACACCTCCTGCTTTAAACGCCTATGTATTCAGCTCATCGGCGTCCTACGGACGCCGAGGAGTTGAAATCGGGTCATGCTGACCCAGGGCCGGCTCCAGGTTTTTATGGGCCCTTGGGCGACACAGCTTCAGTGGGCCCCCTTGTAAAGGAGGCGGGGGAGTCGAGACACTGTGCGTCGCAGATGAAGCGAGTGACGTCATGCAGGAGTGTGGCGTCACCAACGCCATACCTCCTAATTTTTAATGAGTAGAAAGAGGGGTAAAATGTGCGGTGCGCTCTGCGTGCCGCGGCAAATTTTGCTCCACCCACTTTTATGTTGATTCCACCCAGTCTCATTTATTTATCATGTGCTCCCACACAGTATAATCCTCCTACAGTCACCCGTAAATTATATGCCCCCCCTCCATCTCTCCCCCAGTTTCATATACACCCTTCCTCTGTCCCCAGTTTCATGTCCCCCCTCCATCTCTCCCCCAGTTTCATATACACCCTTCCTCTGTCCCCAGTTTCATGTCCCCCCCTCCATCTCTGTCCCCAGTTTCATCACGTTCTCCCTTCATCTGCCCACAGTTTAATGTCCCCCGTCTCTGCCCCAGTGTCATGCTGTTCCCCCCTCCCCTTCATTTGCCCCCCAGTTTCATTGGGCCCCCTCCATCTTTGTCCCCAGTTTCATGCCGTTCTCTCCTCACCCCCTTCATCTTCCCCAGTGTCATGCCGTTCCCCCCTCCCCTTCATTTGCCCCCAGTTTCATGGGCCCCCTTCATTATGTTCCACCTTAATATTTAATACAAAACAAACACTTACACTCACCTTCTATCACTCACCTTCCATCGTTCCCCTGACGCTCCTCTCTCCTCTCTCCCACTCCAGTCATATACGCGATTAAAGCAGGAGCTGTGACCTCAGCTCCTGCTTAGCTACGGCCCGGCTTGCGTGTGTAGGCGCGATGTGATGACGTCATCGCGCCTACACACGCAAGCCGGGCCGGAGCTTTAAAGCAGGAGCTGAGGTCAAAGCTCCTGCTTTAATCGCGTACAGTGGCGTAACTAGGAATGGCGGGGCCCCATGGCGAACTTTTGACATGGGGCCCCGCCCCTTCCTGACCGACACCGAAGATCTCGACCGACTACCCCCCCCACACACACACACACACACATTCCTGCACGCTCAATTATCCCCCATAGTGGCCCCTGCACACAATATTACACCCCATTGTGGCCCCTGCACACGGGATTATGCCCGATAATGAACACCCACGAACAATTATTATACTCTGGGGTATTTTCAGACCCCAGAGTATAATAATCGGAGACCGAGGGGAGATACAGACATAAAAAAAAAAAGTTACTTACCTGTCTCCGGCTCCGCTGCAGTCTTTGGTGGTGTTGGCCATCTTTAATAACACACTGATGTCACATTACATTTCATACCCTCCCTCCATCTGCCCCCAGTTTCATGTACCCCTCATCTCTACCCACATTTTCATGTCCTCTCCTCCATCTCTGCCCCTAGGTTACTGTTGCTCCTCACCACACATACATACACACTCACACACATAAACACTCACACACACTTACACACAGACAGACACTCTCCATCCTGCATCTCCCTTCCCCCTCCCCTTCATTACCTCGCAGCTCATCTCTCCTTCTCTTTCCAGGACTGTTCAGGCTATAGACACGCCCAACCAGTCATGTGATGGATGACGTCACTCAAGGTCCTTTCAGCTTTCCCCCGCTCTTAGCACAGTTAAAACAGTTTGTCTGTGATAAGAGCGGGGGTAGCAGAGGTAGCTGTCGCCGGGCCCCTTATGTCCCGGGCCCTGTGGCAGCTGCCTCTGCCACTGATCGCGTATGTATTCCAGCTCATCAGCGGACGGACGCCAATGAGCTGAAATCGTGACAGGCAAGTGCCGGGGGGCCCCCAGAGGCTCTGGGGCCCCGGCACTTGCCCGACTGCCGAGCTTACCGGGACCATTTTGTTAGGGCCGGCCCGGCCCTGGATCCACCCCTGATTATCTTATTTTTCTGTAGTGTTCCCATTACTTTGACTACTACCGAGCGCAAGCTAACAGGTTTGTAGTTTCCAGCTTCTTCTGTGAAGGGTACGACACTGACCATTGTCCAATCTTCAGGAACATCACCTGTTATGAGGGACTGGTTAAGTAAATCAGTTATAGAAGCAGCAATCCCAGGTTATGTTCTTTAGGGATTCTGGCGTAAACTTCATCTAGACCCATTGTTTTAAACATTCTAATTCACTCATAACGTCAGCCTTCAAAAATACTGGAGCTGAGCCCTCATACCTAGCAATATGCAATTCCCATGTAAGTTACAATTCTGAAAGCCACTTTCTGAAAATACTGAACAAAAGCAACTATTCAAATGGTCAGTGACAGCCTCATCCCCATCAATCTAGTTATTTTCCCTATTTCGAATCTTTGTAATCTTAGAGGTTTTTTCTTTCCACCACTATAGAATACACCTAAAGAAAATATGTTATCCCCTCTAAAAGACTCAACAATTTCTTCTTCCTTTGATGCTTCAGCAGCATTAATAATATGTTTGGCCTTCTTCTGTCTAATTTTATACAGCTCTCGATCAGCTACTTCTGGATTCTTTATACCTGTTAGACACGGCCTTCTTTGTTTCTGCTATATGTCATATTTCTCTAGTAAACCAAAATGTTTTTTTTACCCCTTTCACTTTTTCTAACCTGCCTGGCATATTGTTTACTTGTTCTCATAGAGCAGGGTCCTCACTCCTATTGTTTGATATGTTTATTTCTTTGTCACATTGTAATGGCTCATACTGTCTGTTTATTTATATAGCACCATTAATTCCATGGGGCTGTACATTTGAGGGTTTATATACTGTACTGTGGGGAAAAAAGTACTTAGTCAGCCACCAATTGTGCGAGTTCTCCCACTTAAAAAGATGAGGTCGGCCTGTAACTGACACCATAGGTAGACCTCAACTATGAGAGACCAAATGGGAAAACAAATCTAGAAAATCACAACGTCTGATTTGGAAATAATTTCCAAATTACGATGGAAAATAAGTATTTGGTCAGTAACAAAATTTCATCTCAATACTTTGTTATATATCCTTTGTTGGCAATGACAAAGGTCAAATGTTTTCTGTAAGCCTTCACAAGGTTGGCACACATAGTTGTGGGTATGTTGGCCCATTCCTCCATGTAAATCTCCTCTACAGCAGTGATGTCCCCCCCCCCTCATGACACTGCCTTTTTGACATTACAGAGCTTAAATAACATGAGACACCAAAAAAAAAAAAAAAAAACACTCAAGAGGGAAAATTCCGACTGCCCTACAATCAGTAGAGTGGCACCTATTAACAGGTGCTATGAACTAGAATTGCTATGGAGAACGAGGGCAGTCTCCACTATATCTATACAGAGAGTTGCCCTATGCTTTCTAGTCTATACCTTTGTCGGAGTGCAGTCAGTAAGTTGCTGAGTATTTTTGTATCTCTGGTTATCAGCAGTCATAAGAACACGGTTAGGACAGTTCTGGAATACCCTGTTGAATGGAGTTACAATAAATCACTTTGTGCAATTATGCAATTTGGCCTAGCTACATTGTCAGCCATTATGGTTCGGTATTGTGTTTGTATTGCCATATACTGTTCATATTGTATTACAAACTATTATCCTTCCTGTTTATCTACAGCTTGGCTTAGCACACTTTAGCATACTGTATGTTATTCACATTTGCACTTCATTACACTTACATATTGTGCCTCTGTTCTTCTGTAATGCTGAAGTTTATGGCATGTATATTCTTGTTTGTTAATCAATTTCATCCTAATCGGAGAACCAATTAATAAAGCAACAGATTTCCGCCTGGTCTCTTTTATTGACTCGAAGGAAGGTGTTTAATTGCCTGCTTCACATAGACCCACGGCATAATGCATGAGTAAAAATTGTTAAAAAGCACCCATAATTCCGTGGACTTAATCCTCTAGGGTATTCATTGATTGCAATATGATCTGTTTAGGTATGATTGTCATTGTATTACAATAATTGGCATGGTGGACTGTGGAATTTCACTATGCTGTTCAGATAGCGACTTTTTTAGACTGTCCAGAGGCAGTAGATGAGCCTGGAATGCAGAGTTTCATGAACATTCTGCTAAATCCATTTTCTGCAAATTTTCTATTGTTAGTAGAACGCAATTCAGAAGGATTTTATTTGGGTAACAATTTCAGCAGTGTTTATGTTCTATGGCATTGTCATGACCTGGTTGTTTGTGTATGGGGATTTGATCCGGGCTCCTGTGTTCTGCTGGTGGTTGCTTTACCGCTGGACCATCTGGTTTGGTATTGGTGCCAGTCCTCTTAGCAGACTTGAGGTTCCAGGAATCGAACCTCAGGTGTTTAATTTGCCATCACCCTATGGGAGGATTCTGGGGCCTTTTTTAAGGAAGAGGGCTGGCTCCACATGTTGCCGGTTTTCGTGGTTTACACCCTAGGATTCTTGGCTTTAGGAGGAAGATTGTTTTGGTGAAGGTTCCAGCAGATTAGGAAGTGGTGTGAGAGTTGCCTGTTGTGTGTATCTGGTTTGTTCCCTCACACTTCATCTCCACCCTATCCTTCTGCTCTGTTTGCCTGGCACTTTCTTATGGTTTGAGAGGTTTTGGGTTCCAGTGTTTTCCCCAGTCCTGTGTTTACCCTTTCCTCACCTCTCCACTGTCCCTCTCGTCATTCTCTTGTTTTGTTTTGTGTTGTGCTGCGTGTCCGTTGTCCAGCACCTCCCAGCCCATTTGTCTGTCTGCAGCTGCACCTAGATTTCTGTAGGGGTCACCACTTTAGAAACCCCAGTCCCTAGCTCTCCTATAGCTCTTGCCCTATCTGTCTGCTAGGTCATCGTGCTAGAGAGCCAGGAGTTGTCGGGTCAAGGCTAGCTTGGGGACAGCTGACCACCACCCGTAGGCAGGGCCTAGCTAGCCACCAGAGTGCCAGGGATAGTCTCACTTCCCTGTTTCCTTAGTGGTGCAACCTGCAATCCGGAATCTGGGTCTGGACTCAGACACGAACGTAACAGGCATTACAAGCTCCATTTTAGCCTGTAGGTGTAGGGTAATACTGTATCATCCAATTCATAGGGTCAATTATCACATTTCTAAGTACTTGTCCCTGGAGATCAATCTTTTAAACGGGCTCTATCATTGACAAAAGTAATTTTTAACTAAGCACATACTAGCATTGCCTTTAGAAAGGCTATTCCACGCATACCTTTTGTATGCAAATTGAATCAGTAGTGTTGGAATATGTCCGTTTTTATTCATATGCTAATTAGCCTTCTCCATACACCCAGTAGTGTCTGTGATCGGTCTGCTCTACGTGTATGTATAGCATAGCAGCCTCTCATCAGCATAGCAGCCTCTCTGCTCTCTTACACATAGAGAATAGAGGGTGCACAGATACACTTCCAGAGTGCATGGAGAAGGCTAATTAGCATATGAATAAAAACAAACTTATTCAAAAACTACTGAGGCAATTAACATACAAAAGATATGTGTGAAATAGCCTTTCTAAAGGCTATACAAGTATATGCTTAACTAAAAATGACTTTTCCCAATGATAGAGCCCCTTTAAGGACTGATAAATTGCCTTTGGAGATTAAAGGGATATCCCCACCTAGCACATTTATAGCATAACTACATTATATGCCATAAATGACTAACAGACACAAGTCCTATTCTTGAACCCACATCTGTCTCGAGGACAGGGGTCCACCAACTGTGACTCACATCCTCTGAATCTGGAGTTTGCATGGCTGCCTCTCCAGTCACAGTCTGCAAGCAAAAGGGTTAGAGCACTCACATCCCCCCATTCTTGAGATACGTGCAGATTCCAGGAAATGCGGTGGACATGCGGTAAATGTCTGAGATGAGAGTGTCCTTTAAGTCGGGGGACCCAGGAGGTGTAAATGCCGCAGTTCACCCATAGCAAAAATGTGGCATTTTACAGTCACAGCAAAGCGGATGGGAGCCTAGCAAATCCCACTCCCTTTATGCATTAAAATAAACGCTGCAGACACACATAGATTTCCAAAATCGTTGTGGTTTTGAATATTGCAGCACCTCTACGAACTTTCTGTCAAAAGCGCTGCAAGAAGAACAGCAATGCATTGCCGGCGCAGTTTTTCCCACAGTGCTTTTTTGCTGCAGGAGGCTACAAGGGCTCCTAGCCTAAGACTGATCCTGTTTGTATTTTAATTTTCTTAATCCCCCACCATTGTTGTAAAATAGGATATCTAATGGTAGTGTTTTACACAGCTGAAGTAAATACAGGAATTGTACAATACATTTTTTGTGGCACAGAAAATAATTAGCGGCTTGAAAACACAATATTTTAAAAGAAAGTAATTCTATAGGAAAAAGCATTTGCAGGAAAATAAACAGGCTTTAATATACTACAGCATACAGAAGATTTCTAGCAAAACTATCACATAACAAAGACAGTGAACAGATTGTTACAAGAAGAAGATACATGCACATTTTGCAAAGACATTTTAGTGTAAAAACATAGCAAAATAACATTTTGGAATACATATAGTATGTGTACCTCAATGAAGAAATGTATTTCATAACAATTCTAAATATTTAATAAAATTATCATTAAAAAGTGGTAACATCATACAAATAAGTACCTTTAAGGTAAGCATGTAAGCTTTCAATACACATATTAAATATATTAGTAGTGTGTCAGTTATATTAGTAGTGTCACAGTTCTCTGCCCAGTTCCCTATATCTAGTGTTATGAAGGGAAAGGTTGAGCCCTGCTCCTACTGCCTTTATATGCCTTCCTGTATCACTTTTTTATGGTTTACTAAAGGAGATCACATTGAAGCTTGGTCTGTAGTAGCTTTTGTAGAAATAACCAGACCTACAGAATCTCTGGACAGATCTATGAATATGCTGCAGCTGTAAACCTGGATTAAGACCACATTCACACATCTGCATATCACGTAAGTGTGGCATACCATAGGTCCGCAAAAAAAACATGAGAGGATGTCCTTTTTTCCACTGATACTGATGCATCACATCAATGAAAGTGAGTCCTTGAAAAAAACAGGATGACATCTATGTGTTAGGGTGGGTTCACACCTGCACCTGGTCTCCACTTCCAGGCTTCCGTCTTCTGCCAACAGGTGATGGAAACCCGGCAGACAGTCTCTGCCTGTGAGTGCCTGTGAGCGTTTTTTGGTCTCTGTGGCAAAACGTTTTTTTTTTTTTTTTTAACCAGACACAAAGTCCTGCATGTCCGCCTTTGTGTCCAGTTACAAAAAAAAATATTTTGCTGCGGAGACCACAAAACGCTCACAGGCACACACTTTGCACACCCATTCAAATGAATGGGTTTGAAAAGTGACTGCCGGTTTCCGTCTCCAGTCCAGTTTCTTGGCCAGAAGACAGAAACCTGAAAATGGAGACCGGGGCGCAGATGTGAACCCGCCCTTATCTGCTTTTCCTAGACCCAGAGACGTACACGGTATAAAAAATGAAATTAAAAAAAAAAAGCTTATATGCTTTTCCCAGACATGAAAAGTGGATCAACAATAGACAGTACACCATCGGCAAATGAGTAAGGTGGGGTGCTGTCCCTAAATAGCATGGACTTCACACGTTCACAGATGCGAACAAGTGATTGAGGCCTAGGACGCCTACCCTGTTTCCTTCCCTGGTGATCTCCTATACTGTAAGCATCAACGAAAGATAAATGTCTCATGGTGTGTACAAATACATTTTGGAGTGTTCATTCTGTAATCTTCCTAATTACTGTTATTTCAGGTATTTTATCCATAAACAAAAACGCAAATATTTATCCCAAAAAAATTTAGCTGTGGAAACAAAATGTACTACCTTCACGAAAGTCAAGACCTGTAATATTGTAAAACAACAATTCATAAAGATTATTAATTACATACAGTTAGTTAACAAGACTCTATCTTACTGAAATACCTACACGCAAATACGCAATGAATGACTCAAACAATTTACACAACAGACTATAGATCTATAGACCTGCACATGATGATCAATTGTCTGATGACATATTGAAAGTTTTAGTTTGTTGTAGGGTACAAAATTCTATTTTCATTTCAAGTATATGCTTCTTTTATGTCTATGCGGTCAGCGGTGTAGATTCACATTTCCATGATGTTTTCCTTGATAATAAAAAATAAAAGTATTAGAATAAAAAGCAAACACAATTTAAAGGGCATTTCAAAACACAATATATTGGCACAAATATAGATATTATGTAAAACAGTATAGAACAGATATGCCAAGAACCCCCTGGGTACTCTGAACACAATAAAAGTATTAAATTGTTATGTCTCAGATGGGGATAGTACTAAATAGAAGGTTTGCTTTGGTGCAAATTTACCTCTACGTACATCCCTATGGTAACATCTGAGGTCCCTATGGCTAAGGCACCTCGTAGTGAGCCACAGTCAAAACCACGTTGCCACCACAGTTTCCCCGCAGCACTTCTCACAGAAAGTTTGCAGAATTTTCTTCCGTGGATTTTCTGCTTAAATTATACCCATATGAAAAACACCAGTTTTTCCGTAGGTACAGTCCTATGAAAAAGTTTGGGCACCCCTATTAATCTTAATCATTTTTAGTTCTAAATATTTTGCTGTTTGCAGCAGCCATTTCAGTTTGATATATCTAATAACTGATGGACACAGTAATATTTCAGGATTGAAATGAGGTTTATTGTACTAACAGAAAATGCGCAATATGCATTAAACCAAAATTTGACCGGTGCAAAAATATGGGCACCTCAACAGAAAAGTGACATTAATATTTAGTACATCCTCCTTTTGCAAAGATAACAGCCTCTAGTCGCTTCCTGTAGCTTTTAATCAGTTCCTGGATCCTGGATGAAGGTATTTTGGACCATTTCTTTCTACAAAACAATTCAAGTTCAGTTAAGTTTGATGGTCGCCGAACATGGACAGCCCGCTCTCAAATGATCTGAAAACAAAGATTGTTCAACATAGTTGTTCAGGGGAAGGATACAAAACGTTGTCTCAGAGATTTAACCTGTCAGTTTCCACTGTGAGGAACATAGTAAGGAAATGGAAGACCACAGGGACAGTTCTTGTTAAGCCCAGAAGTGGCAGGCCAAGAAAAATATCAGAAAGGCAGAGAAGAAGAATGGTGAGAACAGTCAAGGACAATCCACAGACCACCTCCAAAGAGCTGCAGCATCATCTTGCTGCAGATGGTGTCACTGTGCATCGGTCAACTATACAGCGCACTTTGCACAAATAGAAGCTGTATGGGAGAGTGATGAGAAAGAAGCCGTTTCTGCACGTACGCCACAAATAGAGTTGCCTGAGGTATGAAAAAGCACATTTGGACAAGGCAGCTTCATTTTGGAAACAAAAATTGAGTTGTTTGGTTATAAAAAAAAGGCGTTATGCATGGCGTCCAAAAAGAAACAGCATTCCAAGAAAAACACATGCTACCCACTGTAAAATTTGGTGGAGGTTCCATCATGCTTTGGGGCTGTGTGGCCAATGCCGGCATCGGGAATCTTGTTAAAGTTGAGGGTCGCATGGATTCCACTCAGTATCAGCAGATTCTTGAGAATAATGTTCAAGAATCAGTGACGAAGTTGAAGTTACGCCGGGGATGGATATTTCAGCAAGACAATGATCCAAAACACCGCTCCAAATCCTCAGGCATTCATGCAGAGGAACAATTACAATGTTCTGGAATGGCCATCCCAGTCCCCAGACCTGAATATCATTGAACATCTGTGGGATGATTTGAAGCGGGCTGTCCATGCTCGGCGACCATCTAACTTAACTGAACTTGAATTGTTTGTCCAAAATACCTTTATCCAGGATCCAGGAACTGATTAAAAGCTACAGGAAGCGACTAGAGGCTGTTATCTTTGCAAAAGGAGGATCTACTAAATATTAATGTCACTTTTCTGTTGAGGTGCCCATACTTTTGCACCGGTCAAATTTTGGTTTAATGCATATTGCGCATTTTCTGTTAGTACAATAAACCTCATTTCAATCCTGAAATATTACTGTGTCCATCAGTTATTAGATATATCAAACTGAAATGACTGTTGCAAATACCAAAATATTTAGAACTAAAAATGATTAAGATTAATAGGGGTGCCCAAACTTTTTCATAGGACTGTATTGTTGAAAAGCCAACATTTACAAAAACGTAATGTTTTTTTAAATTGCGACATTTCAGCTACAGATGTTTTTCTGCAACGTGCAGATGGGATAAGTGAGAATCCCATCCACTTTGCAGGTACTGTAAAACACTGCAGCAAAATCACTTTGTTTACACTATTGGGACACCGACCTGATATAGCAAACTAACTGCTAATAAAGAATTGAAACTGAATATTGCGAGCTAATGCAGGCCTACAGCAAGTAGCTATCAAATAGGAGCTTACATAAGAATATCATTTTTTATCAACCTATAAAAACTGTAGAAATCTATACATTCATCTCTAGTGGTAATTGTTATTGCTATTATTTTAGCCTGTAACGGATATCGCTAGAGAGGCGTATTTTACTCTATAAAGTTCAGGTATGGACAGGGTGAAATGTAAACTTTGTGTATGTGTTGTATAAGTGTTTGGTACAACTCTTTTGGGGCTACGACCTGGACAATGGTAAACGTCTGGGTCATATCGTCAATAAACTTTCTTGTTATGTTAAGAGGGGTATTACAGAAGAATACCCCTATCATTAGGCTCAGAGGGGTATTACATTATCCCTTTATGCAAAAGTATTGTATGCTCTCTGATTGCTAGGAGAGGGGATAACATAGACAAGTCCTCGCTACCTCTCCCCCTGGTGTCACATACAGGTTATGCACAAATGAAGATGATTTATCATCGTCTGTGCAGTCTGCCACTCTGCTCCTTCCTCCTCCTCCTTCTTCCTTTTACACACAACTCTAATATGCTGCCAGAGGCTGGAAGGTGGAGAACATGTTAGAGCCCCATATCTCTGGATCCATTGGGCTATGAAGATGAGTTTTGATTCATTTTAAAGAAGAGAATCTGATCTTTAGAATAATACCAAGGTCATCCTGATATCCCATACAGATTCAGAGAGATCTGCTATTAAAAATGCTGTCGGGAATCGAGATCTGCATTGGGATCTCAATGCTGAATAGGGTTTTCACTGGGGAATATGGATTATAGTATATTAGTATTAAAAAGGATTTTCAATATCTAACTTTTTTACAGATTTTTTTTTCTCATTTTGATCTACCAGCACAATACTGAAAATACTGATAATTTTACAATAATTTGAAGATCAGTTTTTGAAGTCTGTTTTGCATTTCACTAATATATTAGTGTACATTTATACTGCAGTAATCTGTCACATTTACTACTTTTTTTTTTGCTTCTGCGCTTTATGCAGTATATGCCGCCAGCATGAAAACACAGAAACAGTCAGCCACATGTTTTTAATGATTATATCCATTAATCAGTCTGAAAAGTTCAGATAATCGTTGGGCGGTAAACATAGATAATTTGCAGTTGCTCGCACAGCATATCCATTTCTATGATCAATCTAAGTGAAGGGATAAAAAAAAAAAACAATGACAGAAAAACAAACCCCATGCACTTCTAGGAAGAGCAGAGACATGATGAGGGCTACTGTGGGGATTGGCAAGAGACACGGCATGGAGCTCATTTACAGCAGCCAATTTATTTTTCAGCTGCATGTTTTTACTTCTATGAACAGATATAACTGGCTGGTTCTTCAAATTAGAAAACTCAAAGATCCTTGAATGACTTTAAGCCACTTGCAAAATGTGACAGACACCCTGAGAACAAAGATTTACAACTATTACTATTCATATATCCAATTTTCAATCTCCAACTTGATGAAATTACTAGGGAGAAATTTCATATGTATTCTAAAATTAATCAATTTATTCTTGTTAGATCTCTTTTTTATTTCTCACATCTCAAGAAGTTTTAATCTCTGTAGAGACTCAAAGGCTAGTTTTAAAAACATTGCTAGATACAAGTCATGAAATTAGAAATATAGTAACTTTATTCCTATTTACTGATTTTTTTTCTTGCAGTACTGCAAATTTTGTTATTAGACAATGTACAACACTTTGCATTTTTCATTAAACCTAAGTCTGATGCTGGAGCTAGATAGAAATGTTTTATCACTACATCAGTACACGTTAGTGTTTCTCTCTATATGTCCTGCTTGTTCCAGGCACTGTTTTTTGAGAGAGAGAGAGAGAGAGAGAGACTGTAGAATATAGATAATTTATGACCAGTAAGGTAATGACCAGGAATAGTGCTATGCACAAACAAATAGCTTATCCTGAAAAGTCACCTGAAATGACAGGTACGCTTTAATTGGAAGCAATTAGGAACAAAGGACAGTGGTTGTATTCTAGTGACAGCTCCTTTAAGGAAAACTACTGTAAAAATGAATAATGCTCCCCAACTCTACAGTATAAGAATATTAAAAGCCCCCAGTGAACTCCATAGCTCAAGAAATATATCTGATACAGTGGTAAGTGTGCTGATAATTGAACTGAACCAAAGGAAAAAAGAAAAAATGCATAGATAAAAATTGCATGGTTTCCACACTTGTGCTAAATATTACAGCCATACAGCTAGTGAGTATCTATCAAACTATGTTTAAGTCTGACAAACTGGCAGGTGGTATTGATGTATATGCGGCCAATGGTCAAGTATTCGCACATCATTCATCACACTAGCTGAGATGGCATTTAGTTATTTAGTAGTCTCCATGTCATCTCCTATTGCCATATTAGGTCGCCTCAGGTTCCGGACCAAAAAACGGGTAGCCGCGACTGAATGCCGGTGCACTGCATTGGCATCCAGTCATGCACTCTGCACCAGATTAGGCCCAATGAATGGGCAAAGTAGGGAGGAGGGAGTGTCTTCAGGCCGAATCGGCCTGAAGAATGAGCATCTCGCTTCTTTTTCCAGGAGCAGGAACACACCGGCTCCTGGAAAAAAATAACTGACCGGCTCCCATTGATTTCAATGCGAGCCGTCTTTTTGGTCAGGATTCTGAGGCGGATACGGCCTCAAAATCCTGACCAAAAAATTCTATGTGAACTTACCCTAAACTGTTTCAGCTGATGCTTTCACCCTGCTTGTAACAACAGACTGTGATCACCAATGTGATTTAAATAGAGTCAAATAAAAGAACTTGTGAAGAACTTACATTACACTCTCTCACCCATAAATAGGTAAATAATAGCCCTCTAAACCTAGCATGTTTTGAATGACAAAGTACAGCTCACCAGAGGTATGGATCAGAGTAATGCAGAAAGCACGAGCGATATTCGCCCTGTTAGCCATGATGTATGGTGGCTATTGTGGGCACTAAAGCCCCTGGGGCCTCAGTCAAAGCATTGACTGCACGCATGCTGCCATTTTAGGTAAGATTGCCAGCATTCACAATGAGATCCAGGCCAGCGTCCTGTTGCCAAGATAACTATTGAGCCTAGGCATCTAGGTTTGTCTGGCATTCATTTGTATGACAGTATTTTGCAATGCATTCAGTGGCATAACTAGGAATGGCGGGGCCTTGTAGCGAACTTTTGACATGGACTCCCCCACACCTTCCTGATCGACACCAAAGACCTCGACCGACCAACCCCCTGCCGCATTTCTGTGCTCTCTATTATGCCCCAAAGTGGCCCCAGTACACAGTAGTATGTCCTATAGTGGCCCAGTACACAGTAGTATGTCCAATAGTGGCCCCTGCACACACTAGTTTGCCCCATAATGAACACCGATTAACAATTATTATATTCTGGGGTCTTTTCAGACCATAGAGTATAATAATCGGAGACCCGGGGGGATACAAACATTAAAAAAAAACACCGTTACTTACCTATCTCTGGCTCCGCTGCACTCCTCAGTGGTTTTGGCCATCTTTAATGATGTACTGATGTCACATGACCCAGGACACAAGCCCTGGTCATGTGACATCAGGAACGTCACACGACTAGGCCCAAAGCCTGCCAGGAGCGTGGAAAGGTAAGTAACACGTTTATTATGTTCTCTTACCTCTTCCGGGCCTCCGATCATTATACTTGGGAAAATGTAAACACCACCGAGTATAATAATAGTGCTTGTGGGGCCCGCGGCGTCACTTACCAATCCCGGCCCTTTGAAGGATCGGTAAGTAAATAGGGCCTGTTACCGGCTGGCCCTGCAAAAAAAAAAAATGCCCTATGCATACGTATCCATTTCCTGTACACGGAAATATAAAAATAGTTACAGATGTCATAGTATGGCGATTTTAAGAAAAAATCATAAACTACAGGTGACATGTCATTTTGGCTGCAAAGTGAATGTAGTAAAAATGAAACCCGTAAGAAATTTGCACAAATGCACATTATCTTCAATTCCATTCAAACCCCATTCAAATTATTTTCCAGCTTCTTAGTACATTGTACAGAATAATAAATGGCACCATTATGAAGAACAATTTCATATGGCTCTATGAATAGAAAAATAAAAAACGCTTTGAGATTTGGAAGGCGGTAAGTCAAAAACAAAAATTGAAAAATGCCATCCATGGGAGGGGGTTCAGAATAGAAGAATCAAGAGCATGATTTCTTGCTTTATTAAACTCTCACCTGGACCTCGCCTGCCGATATCGCTATCATAGCCTTCAGTAAATTCTCCAGGACAGCTTTCTGTGGCACTTCCAGCACTCCCACGATCACTACTAAGACTAGTCCGACTACATGATAACCCACTAGATAGAATTCCTCCAAAGTGTTTCTTGTGATTACCAGTTGAAGATAGAGTGGGCTCAGTACTTGAAACTAATAGTGAAAAACACATTAGTGCAGAATATACTCATATTTTACATGTACAGTATATATTGTATACCCCTAAAAATAGGTTTTAACCACATATTCTCTAGCATGAGTGGTGATTGTCATGGTATATTCAGTTTACTACATAGATAGCATACAGCATCTCATCAGCCCAAGTATACAAATATTACCCTGAACAGATTCATTTATAAAATACCCACTTTACCATTATACAGATGCAATGGGTGACTAGAATGCTATTTAGGTGCAGATAATATAAAAATCAAAAAAACTTGAGTCTTCAGTAGTTGATACCTTTTTTAATGGCTAACTAATCAGATTACAATGTTACGAAGCTCTGGGCTTCTTCTTCAGGTATATCTAAAAACAATTTCTGAAGAATGCATATTTATGTACAAAATGTACTGAAAATTTGTATGTTGGAGAGACTGGTCAGAAGCTTAGACTGCGAATTAACTCACATCGCCATACTATTAGAGAAAAAAGAATGGACCTTCCCGTGTCAAAACATTTCTGCAATGAAGACATAATATCACCAATGACATGAAAATTATGGTTTTAAGAGGGAATTTTAAATCAAGGAAAGAGAGACGAATTTATGAGTACAAGTTTATGACCCTGCTTCAAACATTGCAAGAAGGGATGAATCTGTCACATGGGTTCATAGCATATTATACCTTTATGTGACAATCAGACAGCAAAAGTATAGTATGCTCTCTGATTGGCAGGAGAAGGGTTAATAGGGACAGAAGAATCACTGCCACCCCCCTCCTGGTGTCACATACAAGTTATGCATTGAGTCAGATTTCTCTGTCTCTATGCACGCTGCTGGGCTGCTCGTGCCCCCCCCCCCCCTTTTCTGTTACAGTTCGCAAATTGCTCGCTTGGACAGGAGGGGGGGACAATTTAGAGCTCTATATCTTTGGACTGCATCAACATACACTCACCGGCCACTTTATTAGGTACACCTGTCCAACTGCTCGTTAACACTTAATTTCTAATCAGCCAATCACATGGCGGCAACTCAGTGCATTTAGGCATGCAGACATGGTCAAGACAATCTCCTGCAGTTCAAACTGAGCATCAGTATGGGGAAGAAAGGTGATTTGAGTGCCTTTGAACGTGGCATGGTTGTTGGTGCCAGAAGGGCTGGTCTGAGTATTTCAGAAACTGCTGATCTACTGGGATTTTCACGCACAACCATCTCTAGGGTTTACAGAGAATGGTCCGAAAAAGAAAAAACATCCAGCGAGCGGCAGTTCTGTGGGCGGAAATGCGTTGTTGATGCCAGAGGTCAGAGGAGAATGGCCAGACTGGTTCGAGCTGATAGAAAGGCAACAGTGACTCAAATAGCCACCCGTTACAACCAAGGTAGCCAGAAGAGCATCTCTGAACGCACAGTACGTCGAACTTTGAGGCAGATGGGCTACAGCAGCAGAAGACCACACCGGGTGCCACTCCTTTCAGCTAAGAACAGGAAACTGAGGCTACAATTTGCACAAGCTCATCGAAATTGGACAATTGAAGATTGCAAAAACGTTGCCTGGTCTGATGAGTCTCGATTTCTGCTGCGACATTCGGATGGTAGGGTCAGAATTTGGCGTCAACAACATGAAAGCATGGATCCATCCTGCCTTGTATCAACGGTTCAGGCTGGTGGTGGTGGTGTCATGGTGTGGGGAATATTTTCTTGGCACTCTTTGGGCCCCTTGGTACCAATTGAGCATCGTTGCAACGCCAAAGCCTACCTGAGTATTGTTGCTGACCATGTCCATCCCTTTATGACCACAATGTACCCAACATCAGATGGCTACTTTCAGCAGGATAATGCGCCATGTCATAAAGCTGGAATCATCTCAGACTGGTTTCTTGAACATGACAATGAGTTCACTGTACTGCAATGGCCTCCACAGTCACCAGATCTCAATCCAATAGAGCATCTTTGGGATGTGGTGGAACGGGAGATTCGCATCATGGATGTGCAGCCGACAAATCTGCGGCAACTGTGTGATGCCATCATGTCAATATGGACCAAAATCTCTGAGGAATGCTTCCAGCACCTTGTTGAATCTATGCCACGAAGAATTGAGGCAGTTCTGAAGGCAAAAGGGGGTCCAACCCGTTACTAGCATGGTGTACCTAATAAAGTGGCCGGTGAGTGTATCTTGATGCTTTAAAACGATACCAAGAACTTGATGATACAACTTATAGTTTCGGAGCAATTCACGGTTGAAACGCTGTCGGAAATTGAGATCTGCAGTTGGATCTCAATACCAAATAGCGTTTTCAACAGTGAATCGCTCCAAAACTGTAACTTGTATCATCACTTGTATCATTTTAAAGATGAGATTCTACTCTTTAAAATTCATTTTAAAGCATCAAGATATGTTGATGCAGTCCAGAGATATCGGCATTAGTAGGGAGGACATAGTAGCTACGTCCTCCGCTACTTATGTGCCACCTTGGTAGAACGCAAAGCTACGTGCTTGACAGTGAAAGGGTTAAAAAAGGTATCAACTACTGAAGACTCTCAAGTTTTTTGTTTTTTATATTTCCTACCCACTGGCTAACACGGTACAAAAACAAACATTTTCCTTATACTAAGTTTAGGTTCAGAGGCAGACTCAGCTGTTTCCTCACTCCCAAGGCCTTCCTCTTTATTGCAGGGGTTCCAATCACCTATCATTTTCAATTATCAATTTTGTTACTGCTACCTGCGACAATATTGTGAACACATATCAGCGAAGAGGACCATAGTCGAAGATGAACCCAAAGCAAGGGATATGCAGCAAACTACTACTGAAAAAGGTAATATTTGCAAGTGGCTGTACAGTGGCATATAAAATGATTTTTACTAGTGGACCCCCAGCACCCCAGTACAACATTCAATAAGTGCACACATTCCTGCCCTAGACCACCAATTTTAAATCTTTGTTTCATTGCATGTGAAGTTGCTGATATCCTTGTATCAGCAGGAGCTACTGAGATGCGGGAAGAAAGAATCAGGAGGATAAAACTCTCCTATTCATGCACCAGACATACCCATGAGCAATTTACAACAACTTACCAGAGTCTATTCTGTTTTTTCGATACTTCCCATCTTTGGAACTAAATGATTCTTTTTCATCCAGACTTGAAGAACTTAATTCAGAGTCACTCTCACTGTCACTCGAAGCCACTGAAAAACAAGAAAGCATTTCATTGACCAGCTACACAATTCCCAAATCTGACTGTTCTGTAATAAACAGCACGATCCTGAAAATATCATTCTCTGGTTCTGTACTTGAGCAGTAAAAAGTATCACCTGCGTTTTCCTCTCTTTTCCCTTTTTATTACACATTTATGCAAAAGAGAACACACAGACATACACAAGAGTCAAAATCTCTATGGGATCACCAAATTTGTTACTACTTTTCAATAAAAGACACCAGGTAAGATTTACTACTGAAAACGTGCCACAATTATGGCACAAAACTGTCATATGATAGTTACACCTCAGCATAGGTTTGTTTGGATTATTTTGTTACAGCTTTTTCTGCCTTTTTGTTTTTTTAAAGTTAAAGCCAGAAGTGGACCTAGAAGAGGATTTATCAGAAGGGGGTAGTACAAGTCATTCTTTTTGAAGATGTTCAGGTTTGGCTCAAAAACTGCAGCAAAATCTGAAACAAAAAATGGCTGCTGTTATTCTAATGGAGCATCTGGTGGTATTGTGGCAGGGGTCCCTGGACTTCTCTGTCTGGAGTCTAGGTTGAGTCACATATACAAACTTGCCCTCTATGCAGATGATTTACTATTATCCCTGACAAACCCCTCCATTTTGTTCCCTCCTACTCATTGAGGCATTTGACCGATTCGTGTATTTGAGTAATTTCAAGGTGAATTCCCATAAGTAGAAATAAATTTTGCTGCACACACTATATTTGCATTGGGAAAGTGTAATGATTTATTTTACAATAGAACAAACGCCATTGACACAGTGCAAAGAAAAAATTGAAAAAGGCAAACTAGATCAATCAATGTTTTGACGTTTCGGTCGTTAGACCTTCATCGGAATAGATCTAGTACATAGCATGGCAAGGAGAAGTGTCAGGGCGTGCTCGTAAGACCGAGATACTGAACACCACTCTCCCCTCTTATCAGGCTACTCAAGGAACAGAACTCTTTCTATTTTTAAATGGCAATCCAACGCCTTAAAGTATTTAGGCCTTTTGATGCCGAAGGACATGAACCGTTTTTTAACTGAGCTGAGCTAGTTCAATTTTGCTTTTCAATAAAATAAATGTCACTATAAATGTTATGAGACTGCAGTTTGATAAACTGTGGACTCCATGGGTCGACATTTCAGGACCCCTGGAATGGCTTATTATCTACAGAGATAATGATATACATTTTGTAAGTTTTTCTCCCTCAACCTAGAGGATCTTGAATTCTACATTTGGAAGTCAGTGTGTATCTCTGACTCCTTGTTAATGTAGGTTTCCTCTTTTCTCTATTTCTCCATTCCATATTCCTAATCAGTTTGTAGAAAAGTACATCAAGTAATTGTTCTGCATTGTACTTGTATATATCATCTGGTGTACTAGATATTAAATTGCTTTCACCCTCTTGCTATTTTTTTTATTTAATAAATTTCTTTTGAAACTGCAGGAGACAATTGTGGAAGGAGGTGCGCACCACCTTACAGAAAAAAAGAACTGGTTTTACCACGTGTTTGCTCCATACCCAACTGTGTCCTCACACTCTCTTCCTATTAAACATTCAACAAATACATGTTTCTGTTTTTAATAAATCCACTTACACAAAATTGTATTTTGTCTATAATTTACTGTGAATAAAACAGGAAAATAAAAGCATTTGACTGGTTTAACCTCACTTTTTCGATGTCACCGCATGATAACTTGTTACTTTGATATTGCTAAGGGAATGTGCTAGAATTGTGTGCCATCAGTCATCTTGGGCATGTGCCACTTTGCATCAGGAGCCGTTCATGAATCATTCAGTTCTCTGTGTATACTCCGCAGTCATTGATTAGTATTATGACCTTTTCTAAGTTACAGTTATATGAGTAAGATTAGATTGTATTTAAATATACAGAGTGCAACTTCTAAAATCATTTGCCATCCTGTGCTCATAATTGTAGGTCTCTGACTGCAAATTCTAAAGTGATAAAACTCACCCAGGTGACCTGTGCTTGGCCGAAAGCAGTTATAAATGAATAAAATGTGTAATATTCAATCTAACTAGAGATGAGCGAACAGTAAAATGTTCGAGGTTCGATATTCGTTTCGAGTAGTCCCTCAATATTCGACTACTCGAATCGAATATCAAACCCTATTATAGTCTATGGGGGGGAATGCTCGTTTCAGGGGTAGGCAACATTCGATCAAATTATACTTACCAAGTCCACGAGTGAGGGTCGGGCTGGATCCTCCGAGAAGTCTTCTTCATGCAGCGTCCCCGCGGCATCTTCCGGCTCTGAATTCACTCTGCCAGGCATCGGGCCTGGGCAGAGCTGACTGCGCATGCCCGCACTACAAGTGGACATGCGCAGTCGGCTCTGCCCAGGCCCGATGCCTGGCAGAGTGAATGAAGAGCTGGAAGACGCCGTGGGGACGCTGTGCGGAGAAGACTTCTAAAGGTAGGAGAAGAACCAGCGTTGATTGGCCGACTGTATAGCATTCAGCCAATCAATGCTGGTTCTGCATCGAACTTTTACATTCGAACAGCGAGTGGTACTCGATCGAGTACGAGTATTTTGAATACCGTAGTATTCGATCGAATACCTACTCGATCGAGTACTACTCGCTCATCTCTAAATCTAACGTCATGTGGTTGTTAGACTGCAGCAACATTTGCAATAGCTCAGTCTATATAAGATAAGATAAGATAATATCCTTTAATAGTCCCACAGTGGGGAAATTTCAGTCTATATGTTGCTATAATGATCTTTTTCATAGAGACCTAGTAGTTTTGCTTGCAGTTGCCTCATATCAGTACTTTTAAACTCCCAACAATATTTTTAACCCCTTCCCGCCGATGGCATTTTTTGATTTTCGTTTTTTGTTTTTGACTCCCCTCCTTCTAAACCCCATAACTTTTTTATTTCTCCGCTCCCAGAGCCATATGAGGTCTTAATTTTTGCGGGACAAATTTTTCTTCATGATGCTACCATTAATTATTCTATATAATGTACTGGGAAGCAGGAAAAAAAAATCAGAATGGGGTGGATTTGAAGAAAAAATGCATTTCTGCGACTTTCTTACAGGCTTTGGTTTTACGGCGTTCACTGTGCAGCCAAAATGATATGTCCCCTATATTCTGTGTTTCGGTACAGTTCCAGGGATACCAAATTTATATGGTTTTATTTACATTTTGACCCCTAAAAAAAATTCCAAAACTGTGTTAAAAATTTTTTTTTCTAAAAGTCGCCATATTCTGACGGCCGTAACTTTTTTATACGTAAGTGTACGGGGATGCATAGGGTCGGGTATACTTTTTAGTTCTACCATTTTTGGGAAATGTTATTGCTTTGATCACTTTTTATTCAAATTTTTATCAGAATCAAAACAGTGAAAAAACGGCAGTTTGGCACTTTCGACTATTTTTCCCACTACGGCGTTTACTGAACAGGAAAAATATTTTTATAGATTTGTAGAGCGGGCGATTTCGGACACGGGGATACCTAACATGTATATGTTTCACAGTTTTTAACTACTTTTATATGTGTTCTAGGGAAAGGGGGGTGATTTGAACTTTTAATTTTTATATTTTTTTAACTTTTTTTTTTTTTTTTTTGCATTTATTAGACCCCCTAGGGGTGTTGAACCCCAGGGGATCTGATCACTAATGCAATGCATTACAATGCTAATGCATTGCAATGCATTGCAAAAAAGCATCCTTTTTTTTGCAGGCTGCATAGACCAGCCTGCAAAAGAGAGGATTTGCAGACAAGCCTGGGAGCCTGTACAAGGCTCCCGGCTGTCATGGCAACGGGACTTGGTTTCTGTCTGGTTTCTGGGACTTCAGCATGCTCCAGGAGCCGGCGATCCCGGCCAAAATGGTGGCGCCCATGAGCCGCCGGGAAAATGGCGCCTCCAGCGCCTTTGACCGCGGCGCCGGAGGGGTTACTGCCTCCGATCGGTCCGGGGACCGATCGGAGGCATGAAAGACGGTTTGTCTACTGCTTAAAGCTCCCGGGCGGTCGCCATAGTTACAGACCCGACATGCGGCGTACTATTACGGCGCATGTCGGGAAGGGGTTAACATGCAGTTGGTCAGACATGTTAAATGTATGCGCAACCTTTCACAATGGGGCAGATTTCTTATTGCCAATTTTGGCACAAATTGCACCAAAAAACTGTCATGTATGCTTGACCGCACATTTATTAACTGTTTTAGGCTAAGGAGCCACATAGCGAGCTACTGTTTTTCACAAAAAGTTGTGTTTTTGAAAACGCATCTTTCCGTTAACCAGAATCCCATACACTTTGCATGTAATGTAAAATGCAGCATTTTCGTCGTGGAGACCCAACCTAAGAGCATTTTCTGTGCCTTGTCCAGCAAGGATGTGAGACTGGTCAAAAAAGGACATGGCTTTTTGGAAAAAGTACGGGACTTAAGATGCAACACTGTACACCGAAGGGTGTCAATTTTGTCACAGTTAGGGTGCATTCACACTAAGTATACGCTCATCTCATTCTGAACGTAAAACAAGTTGAGAATGAGCGCGTACAAAGCAGATCCCATTCATTTCTATGGGAGCCGGCATACGTGCACTTCCCATTGAAATGAATGGGAGGCTTTTTTCCCCTATTACTTTCTATGTGATACGCGCATATTAAATACTTTGACAAATGTGATGTATTTTAAGACTGTCTAGCCTATGTTTGCACTGTCTTACTTTTAGATAGTATTATTAAGTCTTCTCCAAGGTCTCCAAAGCAGAAACAAAATTTACATGGATGCAGCTATACAGTGGCGTAACTAGGAATGGCGGGGCCCCGTGGAGAACCTTTGACATACCCCCCCCCCCGGCTGACGCCGAAAACCCTGCACGACCCCACCCCCGCATTCCTACGCACACTATTACGCTCCATAGTGGCCCCTGCACACATTATTATACCCCATAGTGGCCCCTGCACACAGTATTATGTCCCTTAGTGGCCCCTGCACACATTATTATACCCCATAGTGGCCCCTGCACACAGTATTATACCCCATAGTGGCCCCTGCACACAGTATTATACCCCATAGTGGCCCCTGCACACATTATTATACCCCATAGTGGCCCCTGCACACAGTATTATACCCCATAGTGGCCCCTGCACACATTATTATATCCCATAGTGGCCACTGCACACATTATTATACCCCATAGTGGCCCTGCACACACTATTATGCACCATAGTGGCCCCTGCACACAGTATTATCCCCCATAGTGGCCCTGCACACAGTATTATGCCCCATTGTGGCCCCTACACACAGTATTATCCCCCATTGTGGCCCCTTCACCCACTATTATGCCCCGTATGCACCCATTAACAATTATTATACCCTGGGGTCAAGAGTATAATAATCGGAGACCCAGGGGAAGAACAACATAAAAAAAAAAAAAACACACTGTAACTTACCTGTCTCCCGACTCCCCGCTGGCGGCCATCTTCAATGACGTCAGGGACGTCATGTGACCGGGAGCCTGCGTCGCGACGCATAAGGACACAGGCCCCGATCATGTGACGTCTGAGACGTCACACAAGTAGGCCGAAGCCTGCGCGGAGCCTGGAGAGGTAAGTAACACAGTTTTTTATGTTCAGTTACCTCTCCTGCACTTCCGATCATTATACTCGGGGGTCCGAAAAGACCCCCGAGTATAATAGTGCTTGTGGGGCCCGCAGTGTCACTTACCGATCCCGGCCCCTGCCAGGATCGGTAAGTATATAGGGCCCGTTAGCGGCTGGAGTAACTCCAGCCGGTAACGGCCTATTAAAAAAAAACAAAAAAACGCAGCGGTAGCGGCTGCCACCAGGCCCCCAATGTCCCGGGCCCTGTGGCAGCTGCTACTGCTGCTACCACGGTAGTTACGCCACTGCAGCTATATCAGCATCCAGTCTGCAGGCCTCAAAGACAGACAACTCTGGCAGTGAGCGGGTTAAAGGTATTTTTATATGAAGAAAAGCACAAATGTCATACTGCAGTTTTTGGTCATCATGTACATCAAGTGGACTGAAATGTCTTATTTAATACTGCCACTTTGGATAACCTGTTTTGACAAGAAGAAAACTTATCGGTTTGACTGTATTATGTGCCATTGACTAAAATGTTCTGTCCCTACCTGTGAAACTTGAAATGGTGATGTTTATAAAAAGGAAATTTCCACAGCAATATTAAATAATACAGAAAGCATCCAGCAGAGAAGGACACCATGTCAAGTTAATTCCATTAAGACTTCAATTTAGTAGACAATCGCAAAACAAAAATCTTCATGAAATATTAACTTTGTGCTCGCAGTTCATTGAGATTTAATTAACTTGTGTGAAATAAAACAGAAAACAAATGAATGACTAAATACAGAGGGATTACAGATGTGAATATCAATTTAAATTACTTTTATTGTGAAGGTGGGCTATATAAAACTAATGTAGAGTACACATGGAGGGGATCCAGGTTTACTTTTCATATCAACACACATAACACATAAAAAACTGCTTAATATTTTATATTACAAACCTGCGGCTTGATTTAATACATATGTGAAATACTCACATACATAGGGAATGCTGACTTAGGTAGCAGAACAAGTACAAAATTGAGCAAAAAGCAAACAAAAGTCTGCACTCCCATATGGGTAATAGTCAAATCACAGTGTTCACCTAATGATGGGCATGGTCTATATTCCCCAAACTTAAAAGAAACATACTCGGGCACATTTATCAATACTGTCTATCTTTGCACTTGTCTTAAACTATGGTTGCCATTTGTAGGTTTAGGTTAAGGCCCCATGGGAAGACCTGTAGCTATAAAGTGCTGCGGGGAAAAACACAACGGCAACGCACTGCAGTTCTTCCCACAGTGTTTTAAACAGAAAGTTTGCCGAGTTTTCCTCCGCGGACTTTCTGTAAAAATGATATATCTACGGCATTTACGTAGATATAATTGACATGTTACGATTTCCAAAATCGTGCTGGTTTTTACCACAAAGTGGGCATGGGATTCGCAAGAATTCCACCACTTTGCAGTTACTATAAAGTGCCGTGATTTTCCCACGGCGTTTCCACTATGGGTAAATCGCGGCTTTTCCGTCCCGTGGGGCCCTGGCCTTAGACATATTTATGAATCTGTCATACTGACGTTCATAATCATGGCGTGTTTTTAGAAGCTCCAAAATTCTGTCTGCAATATGTGTGTGAATCTAGGGTTACTTTTATACACCTTAACATGCACTATATTTTTGCTTAAACACTGACTAGATCTCCTGGTAGAATTTACATATATATTGTACAAGGACTTTGTTTCATGTTCAGAATTGAGTGTTTTATCACGTAGAAGATTAATAAACCCTTCATTATTCAAATGAAGGAAATGAGTTGGAAACTGTCACAACCCAGGGAAAACTCTTACTGTATTACTGGGAATTAAAAACATAGTAATTATGAACTAGAAAATCATCCATCCCAAATGTGAAGAGTAGACTTCATTTATTTTAATAACAAGTTTCAATAAGAAGGAGTATAAAAAGCTACATTAATCATAGTCACAAAGTAGTACAGGTATAGCGGTTTATACTGTATGGTATACAGTATGAATGGCACAAAATAATAACAGTGTGCACCTGCCCAAGGGTTTCAATTTCTCAATCCCTCAATGAATGACTTGATTTAATTTTGTGCCATAGACCTAGACCCAAGAGATATAACAGTAATAGTGTAGATTCCCTTCTAGAAAGGTCAACTTGTTGTGGTAGATATGACTTACAAAGCAAAATTAATATGCGCAAAGAACCTTAAAACTGTTAAGGACCTGCTTAATCTCGTCCAGGGAGATTGGTGAAGTGAGTGCGGAAGCGTCCTCCGGAGAGAGGGTTGGGAGGGAGAGGGAGTTCAAAAACTCTTCCATTTTAGAACAACTAACACTGTTCGCGGAATCCGAAAGACCGGAGTTCAGGTTGTAAAGGTTGGAATAAAAAGTGAGAAATTAAGAGGCTTTTTGGTGGAGGTTTGAATAACGTCATCCTTATCTCTAATCGTGATAATAAAGCATTTTAGCGTTCTATTTTTAATCATGGAGGACATAAGTTTCCCTCCTTCCCGGTGGGCATACAACCTGTGCTGAAAATGAAGGAACTGCTTAGCAGTTCGGGCGTTGATCAGATCTTTAAGTTTTTCTCTAAGCTGTCTCAGTTCAGCATCTCTTGTTAGCCTCACACTCGCCTTCCTAATGCGTTCTATTGCAGCTATGTCAGCAATAAATTTGTCGAGTTCCTTTTGCGAGTCTTTTTTCACCTTTGATGCAAGGGAGATGAATACACCCCTAATCACTGATCTATGCGCCTCCCAGGTAATGGTAGGGCACCTCTCTCCATTAGCGTTAATGCTAAAGTAAGTTTCCAAATGTTGCCTAAATCTTGGAAGCAAGATCTGGGCGGTCTAGCAAGGATTAATTGAGTCTCTAGCACCAGTCCTCGAGAGGTAGCTGTCAGAGAGTCAATGTAGCCCAAACCGGGGCATGGTCAGAAACAGAGATCGGTTCAATCTTAGCTCTCAAAAATGAGGGGAGGAGTACGTTTGATGGGAAAATATAATCTAACCTCTGATAGGATTTTCTCAGATTAGAGAAAAAGGAGTAGTCTTTAGTGGTCGGGATGCACGAGTGCCACATTGGTCAGTCCTAAGTCACTCAAAGCCTGTTTGAGTTTACCTAGTGCTCTCTGTGGGATAGAGGAGGAGCCTGATGAGGTGTGTAGAGTCGGGTTTAGGGCTACATTTAGATCACCGGCTAATAGGATGGGGCTTTCTGCAATTAACTCGAGAGTATGTAATGTATCCAGCAGCCATGCTATCTGTCCTGTATTTGGAGCACATAAATTTGCGAAGGTATATTTGTGAGATGCTATAGAGCCTTTAAGAAAAAGAACAGTGCACTCTGCGTCCATGTAACTATGAGATAGTTGAAAGGGAACCGAATAGTGGAATAATATCGAGACACCAAAAGAAGAAGCTTTGGGGCTGGTAGAGTGATAGCTGTGGGGGAAAATTTTGAGTGGTAAGCGAGGGATTTTCTCAGTTTTGAAATGGGTTTCCAGGAGGAACACGAGATGGAAATGGATTTTGCATAGGAGAGTGCAGATTTGAGAATGTTTATTGGGCGAATTGAGCCCATGAACATTGAATGAGGTCAGAGTGAGGTCTGTCAAGTCGGTCTCAGGAGGGATCTGACCTGTAAAGGAATACTAGTGTGGGGTTAGTGATCAGTTGAAACATTAGTTAGAATGGTAAGTATGGTAAGTAAAAGAGTGAAAGCAGAAGAAGGAAGAGTAGGAGGGGGGGGGGGGCTACGTAAGCACTTGGAATACCTGGAATAGGAGAAGTAAAAGGGGAGAAAAATAAAATAAATTAAGATGGTGGAAAGTTTAGGTTGGCAGAAACGCCTGCTGCCAACTAGTTATTCAACTATCCAACAACAATAGGCTGTGGAGAAGGGGGGTACAGAGAGTTTCCTAATCGTAATAATCAAGAACCTAACACCACGCTTCTGAGCAAGGCGGTAACATAAAAATGGGCTTGCAAACAGAACAAATCTTATAGAGGGGGAGGTACTAAAAAGGTGGGAATCAGTATAAGGAATATCAGGAGTAGAGTATACATGGGGGGGAGGGGGGGGAGTAGGGTTGCGAGTCCAGGGAGCGTGGCACAGTCGCCAACATGGAGGACAACAAAAGCCTCGGGGGGTTTTATGAAGCATGCATAACAGGGGTACTGACAAAATAAAACAGATTTAAAGCAGCCCAGGAGCATGAACAAGCTAAGGTAAGCTCACATTTGGGTCTCCAGGTGGATATGCCTGTTCCCAGCCCCATGAGTCTGCCAAGAGTAACTAGTAATGTGAGCGTGTAAGACTAGCTAACATTCGTGGGAGCTACTTCAGATAGAATTCAACACTCACAGCCAGTGGAAAAGAATAGATTTGTGAGGAAAAAAGGTATGGGGGGGCTAGGAATTTAGGCATCAGTCAGGGCTCCCCATCACCTCGCGCCGTGGGTCCATACCCCCACATTGGAAGGGGCCCAGGGCACGGGGCAAGGAGGCAGGCCCCTAGTTTACACAGTGTAGCTCGAATGGACATAAAAAGACATAAAACAAGTCCGTAACAATAACACAATATCACCATCAAAGCGTAGCAGGGATTCCAGGCTATGACACTTTGTGGGGTTTACTGATTTTATGCACTTGATTAGCAGGGATTTGTGGTTCTTTGTTTTTAAAATTATGGATATTTTTAATGTATCTTGACTCTTTTTGGCATATTATTGATATTTTATTAATATCTCTCTATTTGGTAGATGTCCGGTAATATAGGTCATATCAGGACCAAAACGTCAGGTGTTACATAAATTTACATTACTAACCTATATAACACTGCCATTATTATCAATAAATGTGAATTAATAAAATGTGGATACAGTTTAACTCTGTAGTGCCATGGATTAGATAATTTCTCTATATACGAAAGATACAGTAACAATCTTTACTCCACAAAAAACAGTGCACCAAAAAAAACAACAACAAAACAATACAAAATAAATACCTGCCTGGTTAGGCTCTAACTACACTTATACATAGGTTACCTTCACCTATAATAGCAGATTCAATAGCAGAAATGGAATAGTACAAGACACAGCTTCCACAGTGTGACCCTCCAGCTGGCCCAACAGCCCAGGTCTGTCCAAAGTCTTGCTGCTGGAGCTGACTTTTTAAACCTCACTGATGAGGACAATCCACAGCAGCTGACATAATGTGTGGACTAGAGGGGGTGTGGAATGACAGGTCCCACTGCCAATCCTACCTGCCATTCCTAAAAAATCCAGCCCAATACTTAGCACATAACAAAATGCTCAGCAGACAAAAGCTGTCTGCTGAGAACAAGTCATTCCTGGACTTTCTCTCATCTTGTCCACCTGACGCTGGGTTCACACTAGCGTCGGCAGTCCGTTTTCAAGTTTCCGTCTAAAACCTGTCATGCCGAGTCCGGATGTGAACGTCGGTGAGCATTTATGCTCTTCGCAGCGAAACCGTTTTTTTAAAACCGGACACAGAGTACTGCATGTCCGACTGCATGTCCGACTCCGGTTTTGCCGCGGAGAGCATAAAACACTCACGCTGGACACCTTTCAAACTCATTCAAATGAATGAGTTTGAAAGAGTCCTGCAGCTTTCCGTCTCCTGCTCTGTTTTGTGCAGGAAACGGAAACCTGCAAAACGGACTCCCAGGTGCAGATGTGAACGAGCCCTTAGTAGTCTGGGCAAGATGTACACCCCCTCCATTATTTTGCCATTATATATTTATGTGTTTATATGCACACAGACACATATATGTGCATATGTTCACATGTTCACATCTTTGATTGTTCCTTAGAGGGTATATGCTAGTTTGTCTTGCATTCTGACAGTTTTCCTGTATGTCGACCTTTTGCCTGTTTCTTGACTTTATTTCTGTCTGCTCATTCTGCTCTGTCTGATTCCTATTATTGACCTTGGACTGCCATTGACTTCTGAACCTGTGCTGCCCACCCTGACCTTCAGCCTACCTACATCTCTGAAAATTATCTGTCTGCCCATGAATGCAGCCGTATTAGAGTACTCTGTTGCCTAGCCCTTGATGCTATGCACTGGTGCCACTCTAGCCCCTGGCCATCTATGCTGCAGCTATTCCAAGAGGTAATAGTATCCATGCAGAAAAGTATGGACCCCTGTACACTGGGGAGGCCACCACACCCTTGGGTGTTGTCCAAAGTCAAACTGGTTAGTTGGTGCAGTGGGTCAACAACTTGTTGTGTATTAAAGATACGCTAGATATAACATAATGACATAGATATGAGATAAATACAGTAGTGGAGAGTAATGAGAAGGGTTATGTTACTTCTGCTGCTCTGGCCATGTTTATGGACAATTAGAAATTTATGGGCATCACTTTCCATTGACTATACTCTGAGGATGTTTGGGAATGTCCTGTAGATAATAATGTCAGTGCCGAGATGAAAGGCCCTGTAATGTGGAAGGACCTGGGGAAACCCGCCTTCCCTGATGTCTCATGTACTACAGTTTGTAGCGTTAAAGAACACACCAATATAGAAGGACCTTCAAGCTCTTGAGTGGGAGCAGGTAACTGCACCCACTTTACATGAAATTTCTGGTAAACCCAGTGCCACTGGTGGGGAGAAAAGGAAAGGTTAGATAATTTTATTTTTTATGTAATACGTTCTTAAGGCTCATGTAACTTATTGGTAATTATATTGTTTTTTCCTACTATATTTCCCCTTTAAGACAACTGACTAGCATTGTTAATAGAATGACCATCTATGATCAGATAACAGTGTTGAGCAGTAAAAGGGTAAGTTGAAAAAGCTGGTAAACAGTAGTGATCAATTAGCAAAATAGGAGCGGAACTATATATTTATCTTACATATTGTGCAAGGTGCTGCTGAAAAACAAACCGTCTCAAAGGTTTATGTTCCCCTGTTCAATTGGCATTAAATGGATAGATAATGGATGAAGGATATAGAAGGAAACTGCTGGATATCAAAGTTTCCATAAGAATGATGCCACAATAACATACAGAAGCTTCACCAACGTCTACATCTGTGATAAGGTTTAGATTTTAGTAAGATAAAGTATAGGAGAGGACCACTTCACTGAGAGGAAGGTGAAGAAATCAAGTGGCAGAGCAGTATTGATGAACATTTTACATCTACAGTTCTTCATTAATTCAATTATTTCTCTGTTAGTTTTTCTATGGCCACAGCCAGATGAATGTACACATAAAATACAATTTAAAATCAATATGTTTGTTACTTCTTGTGAGAAGGTGACAAGCAGAGTGCTGGGATCTCACTATATCTCCCCCAGGTTTTTAACTTATGTGTGGTCCAGTGCGGGTCTTGAGTAAGCCTCAGCTCAAGGTGTGAGTCCTTGGCTTATTACTGGGCCAGAAAAACGCTACAGATTCTGCACTCTAGCTCAGATCCAGAGAGTGAAAGGAGGTGTATGGATCTGCCCTGTAACCCTGAGTCCGTTGAGACAAAGTTGTGCTTGTTTTGTTCATGTGGCTGGTAATAAGCTGCATGTACAGTTAGGTTAACATTTCTGTTTAGTCGCTCAGACGAGCAGGATCAGGGGTGAACCTACCCCTTTCGCCGCCCGAGGCGAACTACAGAAAGCCGCCCCCCCCCCCCCGGGAGGAGGGGGCGGAGTGAAGGGGGCATGGTGACGCGAGGGGGTATGGTGAAGGGGGCAGGGCTTAGCGCCGTTTGCAGGCAGAGAGCAGGCACGGAGAGGACCTGCTCTCTGCCTGAGCGTGAGGGGAGGCTGCTGGAGCAGTGCTGCTCCAGTGGCCTCCCCAAACCACCGCTCGGTGCTAAGCCAGTCCAGGACAGCTTGTCCTGGACTGGCTTAGGGAGGCAAAAATGCCACCCTCCCTGGGGCCCTGGCATAGCGCCGCCTGAAGCGCTCGCTTCAGGTCGCCTCATGGGAGGTGCGGCACTGAGCAGGATTTTGTTTTGTTTTTGCCTGAAGTTAAGGCTGTATTTTATTTTGCTAATTTTGTGCCTGAAGTGAATGTTTATTTATTGTCCTGTTTGTTTGTTTTTTAAATAAACCTGTTTGCTGCATATTTTGTGCCCCTGTCTTTGACTGTTTGAGTCCGCATCTTTGCTGGTACCGAGCTACCTTCCTCACATTCTGTATTTTCGACAGGTGGGTTTTTCTGTTCCCTACAATTCAAAAAAAGGAAGAGAAAGGAACGTAAGAAACAGTAATGCTTAATCCACCTATGTCACAGCTAGGGGACTTTAGAGGCATTCCTTTTTTGTTCTCTGTCTCAAGATGTGTTGTGTTACTGTTCCTCTAACAGCAGGCGTATTCATAATGTAAGAGGTGTGTTGGTGTGGTTGGCCAGAAGCCCATATAAGGAGGGGTCATATACTACGGGCCCTAATTTTTCACCCTTAAAAATACACAGTCAATTCAACTCTTGTTATTAGAAGATCTATACTTTTATTTTCTTTAAGATGTCAAATACACTTGCTGCATATATTATATTAGTTTTATATATTTAAAATATAATGGAGGTAGATTTATAAAATTGTTTATAATAAAAATTTTCTGATATAGCAACCATTCACAATCACAGTTTACATTTTTCAAGAGCACTGTATGAAATGAAAATGTTGAGTTTGGTTTCATGGACAACAAGGACAGTTTTTCTTCTCTGTGTCCACTCCAGCCCTTGGTTTGCAGATCAGTACAGTACAGTGATGGATGGTTACACACAAATAACAGATCCCAGAGCCTTGTGCTGCAACATATACTGCTGTCCCCATTAATGGAAAACTATTGGTCTTGCCCTCATCAGTAAGAACATGCTAACCTTTAGTGACAGGCTTTATCATAATAGCTCAAAGAGCTGTATTTTATGCTGTCACACATTTTCCCCTCTCACCATCTCATTTCCAGTGGCATCATCTTTTATTGCATTTTTGATTCATTTAGGTTGTCAAGCCTGAACACTGCCATTTTAACATCTACCTGAGAGCATCAGAAATCACATTTCTAATCTGGTTTAACAAATCTGGCTGTGAAAAGAGCGTTATCTATTTGCTAACTGCGAATGAAATTACATTACAAATGGGAATAATATATCATTGCCAGAAACGTTAACATAGAAATCTCAAAGAGATAGGCTGCTCTGTAAAGAGCTGTTCATTATTTCTTGCCCCCGTCTACTCCCAGCAGCCATTCACTGACTCAAGTTAATTGAGCCTGCCTTTTCTTTTATCACATGCTGACTCTAAGATTTTCTTTCCCCTCTTGCAACGTCATAATTTGCTAATATCTACAGTTAAACACATCACTGTGTAACTGTGGATCAATTACAGTCCGTACTTTAGTGGTGTGATAATCTTCTGTATTGTTGTTATGCCACTAATACACTACTTAACATACCTTCATCTGAATTATAATACGCTGTATCTAATTAAAGGTTTTACAAATACAATTGGACATGTTAGTTCAAGCAGACAGCCGCTAAGAAGAGCTGATCAGTAAAAATTACATCTTTATTTTCTCACTCTTGTTCAATGTTAATTTTTTGACACATTCTAATGTTAAATATTGTCTGTTCGTGTAACCTCTGATTTTAAAGTTATATGGAATCAGTTGGCGCTATATAAATGAAATTATCATTTAAAGCGATTATATCATTAAAACTGCATTTTTTCCTCACTAAAACATAGGAATAGCCTTAAGAAAGGCTATTCTTCTACCTTTAAATGTCTTCTCCGCGCTGCCGTTTCATAGATATCCCGGTTTTTGTCACTATGCAAATGAGTTTACTTGCTGCACTGGGGCGGTCCCCAGCACTCAAACAACACTGGGGGCGTTTGAGTGGCCGCAGGCATGGCAAAGCCGACGCGCATGTGTCCCATTTAAAGCCAGAAGAAGCCATCCAAAGAACACGTCGCGGAGAGGGTATTCCAGAGGAAGAAGAGGCCATCATTGGAGAGTTCTCTCGCATCACTGGTGACGCCCTCAATGCTATTTGAGAGCTGGGGACCGCTCCCAGTGCTGCTAGAGAAGTCATTTGCATATCAACGAAAACCGGGATATCTACAGAACGGTGGTGCGGACTAGACATCTAAAGGTAGGAGAAGAATAGCCTTTCTTAAGGCTATTCCTATGTGTTAGCGGGGGGAAAAAATGCAGTTTTCCTGATAGAATCCCTTTACGTATATGGAAAGTCCACCGGTCATGTCTACATTCAGCCTGGCTGTGGAATGCAAAGCAGGGGAAAAGGAATCCCGGTTCTTGAGATCGATGGGATCTCAACATTCAGATGCCCACCATTTTGCATGTTTAAACAAGCATTGTCTACAAAATGAATGAGAGCAGAGGAGAAATTGTGCAAAAGGTTACCAGACAAACTGCTTATTAAATGATGAAAATTAAGAGCACATATGTAATATCCACCTATAATTATTTGTCATTAGTATGTTAACAACTAGCTCAAGTTCTCATTTGTTGCATTATTGCATCAATTATCTACATATCTAAGATAGATAGATAGATAGAGAGATAGATAGATAAAAACAAAAATGTAAAGCAGCACTCTGACACAGCACAAAGAATCTAAAGAACAGAGATAAAAACTGCATTACAGCTATAAAAATACTAATGTGGTCTACAGACTAAATATATAAATTTAAATTTCTTCGTTATACATATTTGATCAAACAGTAGGAAGCCCACCTTCCCCGACAAGGCGACTTCATTAAGGTAGGACCCTACACTAACACCTCTCTCAGACCCAAATATGAGTCTACAATGTGAACACAGGGCAATGAACATACCTCTCCTGGACCCAGAACAGGTCCACAGTGTGAACACAGGGGGAGCAGGATCCAGTTATATAGCCTAGAGGAGATGGGGAACTGAAACGCATCCTCTATTCCAAATAAATAGGCCTATTTAATTGAATGAGAGTGCAAGTCCAATTAAAGGGATCCACACCCTTTTGCTATATGCATACAAGAAAATTCTGACAGCACCTCAGACAGGGAGGTGCTGTCTAAATTGTATTACTGATAGATAGATAGATAGATAGATAGATAGATAGATAGATAGATAGATATGCTTGAAGATTCACAATTGAAAAGTCCCTGCATTGAGATGCGTGACCCTGCAACATAAATTCAAGAGAGTTTTCAGTGGATCAGTTGTGGTGTGAGTCCACATTAGAATGTGAAGATCAAGTAATCTGGGTGAGTTCAACAAGAAAAGCTTAGTACTAAACTAGCCGACTAGTGTTTGAAATACTGACATTGGGGTTGACTTATGTTTGTTTTTTTTTTTCACACAACAGAATATACTGAGAATAGCATGATCAATGAAAAACATCCAGCAAAAAGGGATCCTATGGAAAGACAGAGGATGTCAAGAATCATGTGATGAAGAGGCGAAACAGTCATGCAAATTACATCTGAAGACACAACAATGATGTGCCAACTAACATGTTCAAACGCAGAACTCGTCCTTCTCTAGCATGAATGCATTACAATGGTCAGATGAATCTATATTTCTGTTACACCATGTTGATGGGGATACCTATGTATGCCATAATGAAAGACTGCAGTGCTGAAAGCTGAAGAATGTCCAACACACTACTAGATGGGTGCCTGTAATAAAATAGCTGTTCTGTTCGTCTGTCTATCTATTCAATGTGATCTTTTGATTTAGCCAATTAGACCATTATATAATAGTGTCACGTACATTCTATTTTAAACGCCATTTATTTTATGGTTGGAGAGAAAGTTTGAATGGCAGTTGTATAAGGGAGCAGATGCGTCACAGACAATGCACAGTCAAGAACTTAAATGTCTCAACTGGAGAGAAAATTAGAATCAGAACATGGGAGAGCCAGGAAGATCCAAGAATATAATATATCAAGGTTTGACATAGGCACAAAGTGAAATAATCAAAGAAAGCTAGTTGGTTTGGTAATGTGATGCAGAAGGCATGGCAGGAGGAGTAGCACAGAATTAGAAGTAAGGTAACATAAGTAGACAAGTACCTAACTAGTTTTTTTTAGAGCAAAATGATAATAGAACGTATGTTACATGAAATCTAGTTTTATTAGCTTTCTCATTATTTAATCTTTGTTAAGTTATAAAGCCACTGCATAATAGACTCCACTGACCAAAATTCACACAATGACTGGATTATCATTATTGACCAAGTTTTCCATTGCATTCTACTTCTACTTGCATTCTATTAAGCGCATCCTTTTTCAGGAATCCCTTGACCTTGCTTAAGTATCCTTGTCTCATGAGCTTTTGAATCGCCTTGAATAAGTCACTAGCTGAGCCCATTGTACTTAGAAAAATACAATTTTCTATACATATCAGAAAAGGCATCTACTGCACAAACCAAGAAAAGTACTCCTTCATCATTTGTAAAATTTTAGCTTCTTTGAGTGTTTAGTTTTTGCAACTATCTTTTACATATCACAGCAGAAAGATACAGAATATTTCAAATTGTTAGCTTCAGAAAAAAAAAAAAAACAAGTACCTTTGTGGTTAAATTCAACTTGATATGTGGAAATGAGGATAATTGTAATTAATGATTGATAATTTCTAGGTAGCAGTGGCACATCTGCCATCTGAAACCTTTTTATGACTAATGTAAGTGCGCAACAACACATCTTGAAGAAGTTCAAATATTCAACTCACATACACCTCTCTGGGGAAAGGTAATTGATAGAAAATTGCAAAGTTTCAGTGATTAAACCATAGCATATGTCAGAAAGGTATTTTGTTAGTAAGTAAATGGTCGGTGAGCTGCTAAAGCCACTACACAGTGAACAGAGCTGCATTTCCCATCCTTTTTCTGTATTAGTTCCAGCACAGCCACTGAGAATAACTGATCAGTCCAAGTTTGAACTCAACACCCTGTATCTAAGGCCCTGTGTGGCGTCCCGCAGCAAACAAGCGCTGCTAGAAAAACTGCAGCGGAAATGCATAGTGGTTCGTCCCACAGCGCTTTTGACAGAAAGTTCACAGAGTTTTCCTCTGCTGACTTTCAGCTTCAGTGCTTTGCGAAAGTATTCGGCCCCCTTGAACTTTTCAACCTTTTGCCACATTTCAGGCTTCAAACATAAAGATATAAAATTTACATTTTTTGGTGAAGAATCAACAAGTGGGATACAATTGTGAAGTGTAACGAAATTTATTGGATATTTTAAGCTTTAACAAATAAAAAACTGAAAAGTGGGGCGTGCAATATTATTTGGCCCCTTTACTTTCAGTGCAGCAAACTCACTCCGTTCAGTTCAGTGAGGATCTCTGAATGATCCAATGTTGTCCTAAATGACTGATGATGATAAATAGAATCCACCTGTGTGTAACCAAGTCTCCGTATACATGCACCTGCTCTGTGAGAGTCTCAGGGTTCTGTTTAAAGCGCAGAGAGCATCATGAAGACCAAGGAACACACCAGGCAGGTCCGAGATACTGTTGTGGAGAATGCCGGATTTGGATACAAAACGATTTCCCAAGCTTTAAACATTGCAAGGAGCACTGTGTAAGAAATCATATTGAAATGGAAGGAGTATCAGAGTACTGCAAATCTACCAAGACCCGGCCATCCCTCTAAACTTTCATCTCAAACAAGGAGAAGACTGATCAGAGATGTAGCCAAGAGGCCCATGATCTGCAGAGATCTACAGCTAAGGTGGGAGAGTCTGTCCATAGGACAACAATCACTGCACAAATCTGGCTTTTATGGAAGAGTGGCAAGAAGAAAGAAATTTCTCAAAGTTATCCATAAAAAGTATTGTTTAAAGTTTGCCACAAGCCTCCTGGAAGACACCAAACATGTGGAAGAAGGTGCTCCGGTCAGATGAAACCAAAATCCAACTTTTTGTCCACAATGCAAAACAATATGTTTGGCGTTAAAAGCAACACAGCTCATCACCCTGAACACACCATCCCCACTGTCAAACATGGTAGTGGCAGCATCCTGTTTTGGGCCTGCTGTTCTTCAGCAAGGAAGATGGTTAAAATTGATGAGAAAATGGATGGATTCAAATACAGGACCATTCTGGAAGAAAACCTGTTGGAGTCTGCAAAAGACCTGAGACTGGGATGGAGATTTATCTTCCAACAAGACAATGATCCAAAACATAAAGCAAAATCTACAATGGAATGGTCCACAAATAAATGTATCCAGGTGTTAGAATGGCCGAGTCAAAGTCCAGACCTGAATCCAATTGAGAACCTGTGGTAAGAGCTGAAAACTGCTGTTCACAAATGCTCTCCATCCAACCTCACTAAGATTGAGCTGTTTTGCAAGGAAGAACGGGCAAAAATTTCAGTCTCTCGATGTGCAAAACTGATAGAGACCTACCCCAAGCTGTAATCGTAGCAAAAGGTGGCGCTACAAAGTACTACCGCAAGGGGGCCAAATAATTTTGCACATTCAGTTTTTTGTTAAAAAAAAAGATTAAAATATCCAATAAATTTCATTCCACTTCACAATTGTATCCCACTTGTTGTTGATTTCTTTAAGTTTGAAGCCTGAAATGTGAAAAAAGGTTGAAAAGTTCAAGGGGGTCGAATACTTTTGCAAGGCACTGTATAGGGAAACTGCCAGCATTTCCATAGGTATAATTCACATAGTGCAGTTTCCAAAATGCCACTTGGGCCCTGGCCTTAAAGAGTATCTCCAGTTATAAGCAACTTTTCATACATGAATCGTGCATCTCAGTATAAGAAGCTTTGTGAAATATCTTAATACAGAGATCTAAGGAAAGGGGTGCTGAAAACTTAAGTTTTTTTTATTTATTTATTTATTTTTAAGGTTCCTTATACCATAGACTTCAATACTACTGTATAGTAGACTATGACAAATTCCATATGTAACTATTGAAGCCTGCTACAGTAAGCTTACTTCAATTCTCAAGTTGACTCGCTCTAAGTCTATGCACTTGAGAAAGGGCAATTTTGGCCCGAAACACTGTTGCGTTGTGCGTTGTCCAATAAAAGTTGTGTGTTCATTCTCCTTGACCTGAGAGCACCACCTCCACTATTCCTTGATGTTGTTGTCTGTTCCCGTTCCCTCCGGTATTCGGTGTTATCAGTAGGTGTGCGGCCACCTCCGCCTGGTTCTATTTATTTCCCATTGACTGTGACATTCTCACAACCACGACAGGTGAGAGGCCAACTGGTCCTTTGCTTTCATCTTTCAATATCCATTGTGATTTTTAAGCATTGTTACACTATATGGTTGCTCAGTGTCCGTTCCTCACTTTGAATTCCAGGTTGCTTTGATAGCAGCATTCAGCTCGTCTGCATTATTGGGTCTGGTGTCTCATCTTCCTCTTGACAATATCCCATAGATTCTCTATGGGGTTAAGGTCAGGCAAGTTTGCTGGCCAATCAAGAACAGTGATACTGTGGTTATTAACCCCTTAGCGACCCTTGACGTAACTGTACGTCATGGGTCGCATGGGGATGTATGGAGCGAGCTCACACGCTGAGCTCGCTCCATACACGGCAGATGCCGGCTGTATCATACAGCCAGGACCTGCCAATAACAGCAGCGGTCGGTGCCCGAGCCGATCGCTGCTGTTAACCCTTTACACACTGCGGTCACAGTGTGTAAACGGCGCCGGCGGCATGGGCGCCGCCATGTTTCCCCGATCGCCGCCCTCCTGAACGTCACATGAGGGCGGTGATCGGTTGCTATGACAGCCGGAAGCCTATTGAAGGCTTCCAGGCTTGTCTCTGCCCGAGATCTATTAGACGATGCCAGAGGCATCGTCTAATAGAAGTGCTGGGATTCTGCTATTCACTGCAGTACTGTAGTATTGCAGTGAATAGTATGAGCGATCAGACCCCCTAGGTTTCAAGGTACCTAAGGGGTCTGATCATAAATGTAACAGAAGAAAAAAAAAAGTTTTTAAAAGTATTAAAAAAATAAAAAAAATATAAAAGTTCAAATCACCCCCCTTTCCCTAGATTAGCTATAAAAGTAATTAAAGAACATTAAACATAAACATATTAGGTATCCCCGCGCTCCAAAATGCCCGAACTATTAGAATATTAAAACATTTATCCCGTACTGCGAACGGCGTAGCGGCAAAAAAAATAAAAACCGCCAAAAAGCTTTTTTTTCAACACTTTGCCTCCTATAAAAAATTGAATAAAAAGTGATCAAACCATCAGATCTTTCCCCAAATGGTATCAATAGAAACGTCATCTTGTCCCGCATAAAAAGACACCACAACCAGCTCCATACATGGAAATATGAAAAAGTTACAGGTGTTAGAACATGATGACACAAAAATTTTTTTCTATTTTGCAAAGTTTATCATTTTTTTAAAAGTATCAAAACATTTCAAATACTATATAAATTTGGTATCACCGCGTTCGTACTGACATGTAGAACACAGGTAACATGTCATTTGTACCAAACAGTGAACGCTGTAAAAATTAAACCCATAAGAAAATGGCGCAAATGCATTTTTTCTCCAATTGCACCTCATTCTGAATTTTTTTCCAGCTTCCCAGTACATTGCACAGCATATTGAATGATGCCATTACAAAGTACAATTTGTCCCGCAAACAATAAGCCATCATGTGACTCTGTGAACTGAAAAATGAAAAAGTTATGGCTCTTGAAATGTGAGGAGGGAAAAACGAAAATGCGAAACCAAAAAATGGCCGGGTCCTTAAGGGGTTAAGCCAGGTGTTGGTACTTTTGGTAATGTGGACAGGTGACAAGTCCTGTTGGAAAATGAAAATTTCATCTCTAAAAAGCTTTTCGGCAGTGGGAAGCATGAAGTGTTCTAAAATTTACTGGTAGATGGCTGTGCTGACTTTGGTCTTGATAAAACACAGTAGACCTACACCAGCAGACAGGGGTGAACCTAGCTTTTTCGCCGCCCGAGGTGGACGACAGGAGGCGGAGCGGAGGGGGCGGGTGGAGCAAAGGGGGTGGGGCGGAGTGAAGGGGGCGTGGCAGATCGGCGTTAGCAGGCAGGGAGAGGACCTGCTCTCTGCCTGAGCGTGAGGGGAGGCCACTGGAGCAGCACTGCTTCCACAGGGCCTCCCCAATCCACCGCTCGGTGAAGGTGACGCTAAGCCAGTCCAGGACAGCTTATCCTGGACTGGCTTAGGTCAGCAAAAATGCCGCCCTCCCCGGGGCCCTGGCATAGCGCCGCCTGAAGCGGTTGCATCAGGTCACCTCATGGGAGGTGCGGCACTGCCAGCAGATGACATGACTCCCCAAACCATTAGTGATTGTGAGAACTTCACACTAGACCTCAAGCAGCTTGGATTGTATACAGCAGCCTCTTCACTCTTCCTCCAGACTCTAGGACCGCGATTTCCAAATGAAATGCAACATATATTTTCAACTGAAAACACCTTTAACCACTGACTTTTTGATGATATTCTAATTTATTGAGATTCTTAGTATATACAGCTACCACTGAACTCAACAGAAGCTTTAAAAGTCTCCCTATACTGTGCTCCTCCTAGTGTGTACTGCAGGAAAATGAAGTGATTTATTGGCAGAAAGCAAAAAGATCAGCCCTGTGTCCCATTGCCCCACAGGCCCCATAACAGCTGTGAAGACTGCCAACATGGTAGGTATGCTACTGCCAACATTCAGCTGATAAGTGAGCAATCACCAATTTGTTGTTCATCACATCTGTTAAGGCGTAAAAAATATGCATTGTCACCAAGACATTCCATTCTGAAAGGAGGGAACGGGCTGCCAATAAATGCAAACTGTAGGCTTAGGGATGTTTATATTAACATATAGAAATTATCAGTCACTTCCATATGAGGTGTAAAGTTAAATACTAATGCTAATACTTTCAAAGTACCTACCAACAGCAGACTTAAGTCTGCCAAAAGCAAATCAGTCATGCTGGATATGTTCAGTTGGGGGGAAAGGAAGATTGGCCTCTTTGGGTCAAGAAGCCCCCATGGACCTGTACTGGGGGGAGGTGTTCCTCACAGTTTAGAGTCATCACGGGCGGTAAGGAAGGGCCCCTCTAACAGTACAGGTCTATGGATGAGTACTGTCAGTGGAGTGTTCCTCACAGCTAGATTGTCAAAAACACCCTTCTGATGGTGGGCAGATATCAGTGCTGAAACTAATGGCACAGATATCTCCAGCCTGGGGGCAAATAACAAGAAAGCTGACAGTGTGATTAATTCAGCACACTATCAGATTTCTAGCAGTATATAAAACCGCATGTGCAAGAGGACATGAAAGGACCTCTTTAAGTAAAGCACTTACTTGCTTCCTGCAGTATCTACAGTACATGTATGAAGCTAAGCCACACTGAAAAAAAACAGCAGTGGTGCTGTAGACAAAAGCACAGGCAAAACACATCACCTTCAGTATATTGCTCCTTTAATTATTCTAGATGATCAAGACTTTTACAACATAAATCCACTTACATTAATGAAAGCATCTAATCAATTGTAATTAACATTGGTAATTACATTGAAAATGTCAGACCTTGGCTTGTCACATTTGCACATCTAAGAAAATAAAGATTGCCGATTAACATAGACTAATTCTATTTAACCAAAATATTTAATAGAAAGTCAACAATGCATACAAGTTAAAATCAACCAAAACATAAGTATTAATGGGAAATTCACTTAAATGGCTTTGCAAAAGTCCAAAAATTAATTATCTTTCTTTAGAATAAGTAATTTGAGATTGATGGTGACTGATACCCAAGCTTCCTTCTAAGTGTTAGGAGCATGAAGTACAGAGTCGGAAACAATGGTGTAGTCACAATGAATAGGACCTGAGCTGCAATAATGGAGCCACTCCACAGTTTTTGGAACAGTCTGCTTGTGGCTTCATAAACTATGCATAAAATAGCTGATTGGTGCAGGGGCTGGGTGTCTGACCCCCACAGTTCTCAAATTAATGACCTATCCTAAAGATAGGACATTAACTTGTGGTCTTGGGTAACCGGTTTCAAAATACAGTAAGATAAAAAATAGGTCTTTAAATAAAAATCCATGGATGTCTTGTATTGGTGCACTGATTCCATGATTCATCACATGAATTGAGGTTACAAAGTTCTATGCACGCAGAGTGTCTACAGAATCAAGATTTGGAGGATGTGTGCAAGTAAAGAAATGCATATACGAGGGGGGACCCAAAAGTTTCCAGAATGAGGCTGCTGTGTGCGCAGTTTTCATAGTACGCGATTCTGCAGCTAGTTATTTGTTCAACCACGCCTTCTCAGTCAGTGTGCCAAGCGGCGTTTATGCGGAAGGTTTCGTGTACCCGCAGTGAATTTTCTTGCAAGAGCTGTTATGTCCAGCCGTCGTTTTTCTTCATGGAGAAGTTTTATGAGCAGCGCACGGCTATGAAGTTTTGCTTTCTGCTCGGGAAAAAAGCATCGGAAACCATTCAAATGTTGAAGACCACTTACAAGGATGACGCTGTGTGTCAAGCTTAAGTTTTAAAAATGGTGAAATTTCAATTGATGATCGACCGTGTTCTGGACGTCCATCAACTTCCCAAACGGATGAAAGTGTCCAAAAAAATCAATGAGCTTGTGCATGAAGATCGACGACGAACCATTGAGCAACTCAAAGAGTTGTCTGGAGTGAGTTGGAGCTCGATTCAGCGCATTTTATCGGATGAGTTGGGCATGTCACGGGTCGGAAACGTTTCGCCGACATGGAGGTGGTGAAGAGGAAAACGATGGAGGCGCTTGCACACATCAAAGTAGATGAGTTTAAAAAAATTTCGAACAATGGCAGAGGAGATTTGACAAGTGTATTGCCGCTAAAGGAGAGTACTTTGAAGGAGATTGAAGGAATTTTGTACAAAAAAATAAATACACGCTTCAAAAACAATTTTTCTGGAAACTTTTGGGTACCTCCTCGTATTCCATACAGAGTGAACTGCCAAGGAACCCTATGATTGGCAACTCCTTTAACCGCTTCTAGCCACAAGCATTTTCCAATTATGACTCCACGGCTTCCTAAAACCATAACTACTATGAGAAATTGACAGGTAATGTCCTAGAAGGCCCCCGATTCCTCTCTTATGTGTGGTGAGTGAAGTTAACACAGAGCTGTAGCAAAAACTTGTGATTCTAACCACTTCTTGCCCTACAGCAGGAAGGAGCTTTCAAGCACAGGTGGGTGGCATCTGGGCCTCATTAAAGGCCTGTAAAGCCTGGCAAAACCTCAGTCCTGGGTAGTTCCTGGGGAGAGTGGAGGAGCCGGTTCTGTCTCTACAGCCTGACCTCTGGTGAGAGACCAATGTGTGAACCACAGCCTCTGTTTTGTTTTGAAGAGAAATTGCAAACAGCCCAGATGTGTTTTTATGAATGTCATTGTGAAAAAACAGTTTTTTCTAATTCCAAGTTTTTACAAGCTTGCCAGTACATTATATGGAATAATAAATGGTACCACTACAAAGTATAATTTGTTCAGCAAAAATTAAGCTGTTGTATGACTATGAACAGAAAAATGAAAATACATAGTGTGGGGAGAGTAGGCTCAGCAGTAGCAGCTGGCAAGCTTGTAAAAACTTGGAATTAGAAAAAAAAACTGCGTTTTCACAATGACATTCATAAAAACAAAGACGTAAGAAAGTTGCATATGTCACCTGTATTCTATGGGTCTTTATGATTCCAGCGATACCAAAGTTATATTTTTTTTATGTCATAACTTGTAGTAGAGTCGGGATAGGAGGGAATATGGTAAGTAAGCATGGGAGAGGAATGAAATGAAGAGGCTACAGAAATTCTTGAAGAAAGAGTTAGGGAGGAAGATGGGAGCAGTTTGCAGGACGTAAAGTATCTTAGGGAGGAATATGTCTTGAGAATGTCCATCCAGGAGCCAAAGGGAATACACATTTTGAAAATGCTACATTTTGACACAGACTGATTCCCTCAAGAATACTTTATTCACGGCTAAACTCTTAATAACCTAAAAAATATACTTGTGCTCTTATGTACAGTTGAAGACTCTATGTGTGAAATTTGTTATATTTTCTCTAATTTGACACTAAGGTTTCAAAATTTTTAAAGGTCTGTTGAACAAGGAACACCACAGGTCAACTCACTTTGTAACAATGATGGTACTTCATACATATTTAATTTCTTGTTTTTGCAATCATCAAGATAGCACTACCCATTGTTAAACTCCAATATGTTTCAGGAAAAAAGGAAGCGTAGATGGCTTTTTCTTTATTTGTGTTCTTTTTTCTATATTTGATGTTAATGTGTGGGCTTTCTGCTGCTTCAGAATTGACATATCTGCTTTAAATGCAATCTTTCATAGATAATTGACCATTATGCAAGACTGAATCTGTAATCCTTCAGTTCTCATTTAGAATTTAATAAATAGATGGTTCCGAGAAAAGTTTTTGAATGGAGAGTTGAATAAAAAAAAAAAAGTCATTCATAGCTCTGTTTTCTTATATTTCAAATGCTAATGCATGCAAAATTAAACATAAAATTAAACAGGCACGAAAGCTGTTAAAACTGAGTTTAGCACAGAAACACTGAATAGCATTTTTTTTTACAAAATCATTGCTTCCACCTCTATGGCATTTACATAAAAAAGAAATGCTTTAAATAAACCTTCTGCATAAAGATGTGACACAAACAAGAACTGAACGCAGAACAATCAAAAAAATAAGTTTCTCTTTAAAGAGGCCGTTTCTCCACCTCCAACAAGTCCAACTCTTAGCATCAATTAATAGCCACTGATTCTGGCACAATTGGAATTTTTTTTCTAGCCCACACCATTCCAGGGCAATCAATGCTGTTCGTTATGGTGCCTGAAATGTTATTTCAGTTCTGTCCAGAGGGTGGTGTCAGACAGAAACAGACAAGAGGATTTTAAGCTCCGATACCAGCTGTCTGATTGCAGCTCTGAATCACACACCCCTGCTTGACACTTCCCTTCTGACATTACAAATCTTAAATAGCACATCAGGCACCAAAGTTAACTGTGCTTCTTATACAGGAACAGTAAGAGCTATAGAAAAGATCTAACTGTTGTTGGTGGAGGTGGTGAAAGGTCTTCCTTAAACTAAAAAAAAAATGTAGAATAAGTTGCATAGCATGAAGCAAGCATCCTTTATTAAATCACTAACTTTTCAGATAGCTTATTCTCACTTAATACAGCATGTGATTCAGGAGAAAAATGCAATGCACTTTAATTAAAATGTTACTACTTTTTGTCTAATAAATTTCTCTAAGGGTAAGTTCACACAGGGTTTTTTGGACCAGATTTTGACGCGGAGGCCGCCTTAGAATACGGTCCAAAAAAAGGCTAGCCGCAACTGGATGTTGGTGCAGTGCACTGGCATCCATTCGCAGCATTCCGCTTCAGATTAGGCCCAAATGAATGGTAGCGGTACTAGGTAATGAAAAAAATCAGCAAGCGGCTGAAGTCAATGGCAGCCGGTTTTGGCAGTGGATTTTGAGGCGGACAATCAGTTCAGCTAACTGCAGTTTGCTGATAAAGCAGGGTCTGTTATCTCTCTATGTAAACACACACACCAAGTCTGTTCTCTGCAAGCATGTGCATATTATCTGCTATGCATAAGTATTGTGATACTTCATAGTATACTTCATAGTATACAGGAAATGAGTAGAAGAGACAACAGGCAAACTTCTGAAACAGGGAGATGGGGAAAACCCTTTTAAGAAGAAAGCTTCTTGATCTGGGAGGCTTTTTATACCCATCTCCAATTACCTGCATACTCCATTCCTCCAATAGGAATGTTTCTAGTTCACCTGCTCTTTCAGGTGCCAAAATTTAAAATTTCCCATTTTTGGCGCCATTTTCCCAAAACCGGAAGTGTGTCATCCATAAACCAGAAGTGATGTTGGCGTGCATCCCGGCATGGAACACAGGCTCCAGCGGGCAGGCAGAGACACTACAGGCAGAGGGAGCCTCTGAGGAAGGACTGAGGCCAACACTACTCTTTATCTAGGATGGCTCAGGAAGAGATGGAACCACCGAGACTCCAAAGAGAAACAGCGCTGAACTGCAGGGACAGGTGCACTGGAGCTCACTCTGCCTGGTGACCACATCACAAAACCTCTTGTCTACCCACTAATAGGGACAGGAAAAAACACTGAAGAGTGAGGCAGGGAGGGTCTATTTACCCTCTTGTGTGCTTTTTCCTGTGGTTAGTGGGTGGAGATACAACCTTCCATGGTGCTGTCATGGAGGGTATTTTAGAAAATGTATCCAGCTTTCCACTACATCATACGGAATATTAAATGGCACCACTATAAAGTACAATTTGTCCCACACACAGTAATGGGGTTACCTTCTCACAACATGAACACAGTAGAGGCGTAAGGCATTGAGCAGACACCAAGGAGGAGGGAAAAGATTTGTGTTTTGGAAGTAATGCTTTGGCATGACCTGAAGAGAGCTGTACATGCAAGGAATCCAGGGGATATTAATGAACAAAAATGTAATTGCCCTTGAGAAAGGGCTCTTGAAGGCCTACAATGCGTCGTGCTGATCTGTCAATAAAAGGTTTATCAAGACTTTCCGATTTTGACATATGTATGAGCCAGTGAGCGCGGAGATATTGCTGTAGATCCTTGGTCTTCCTTTAACAGTAAAGGGGTTGACCAGGCAAAAATGGACAACCCATTTAAGTTTTAAATCAGCTGGGGCAGTGAAAAAAAATAAATGAAATTCATGCTCACTATTCCACAATGCTCCAGTGCCTCCCTGCATTCTCCGATCTTCTTGGTCCCTGGCTGACGTGGGGCAGAAGTCTCAGCCACATGTGACTGCTGAGGCCAATTAGTGTCATCAGCGGAGGGCATGCAATGTCATTAGCTGTGACATCATGGGTCTCTTCCTGAGGCCTGCTGAAGCCAATCAACAGATTCAGCTACACTCACAAAGAGACCCATGAGAAGCCGTCGTAACAGAAGGACTGCAATGTGCTGGCAGGACACCGGAGTATCGGGGACAGATAAGCATAATTTATTTTTTTTCTTGCCTTCCCCAGTTGCCGAGACATACAAAAATGACTGGACATCCTCTTTAAGTCCTCATATGGCTCTTTGAATGGGAGGGAAAAAAAAGCTATAGAAAATCAAAAATTCCAAAATGCCTGTGGTGGGAAGGGGTTAAAGAACTGACATAACAATAATGTTACTCTCCTATGCTTTTATATTAGAAAATAAAACGGTTGAAACAAGTCTCTTCTTCATCCTTTGTAGGACTTAGATTTAAAAATTCATTCGTATCATCACTTGCATTTTAACACCAACTAATATGAAGCAATTATTTGACTAAATTACACAATATAATCATATGGCAGCTTTGCATGTGAACCATCATACACATGCCATTTATAACACTGTCATTTATACATGCATAAACAAACAGGACACTTGGTTAATAGCCAATCTTTTGCAGATGTGACCTGCGTCATAAATGCCAATGTCTAGATGAATCTGATATATAATGTGTGCAAACACTATGTTAAATTACAGCTAGAAAATTGAAACAGGAATTGTGCCCAAAACAACATTCTGGAAGCAAATGGAGGAATCAATGAGTGGTGTTTGTCTTCAGTAATTATTCTATGTCTCGTTTCCTGTTGGCAGATGATCCTGGGTAAAACGAGAGACCTGTCACATTGCACGACCAGAGCGAACTTTCATTTAATTTGTGCCATAAAATAACAGCTGCAGTGTAGCCGTCAATAGCAGAAATAATGAAATCACAATGCACCAAACTCAGTCAGTCAGGCTCTATGACTACTTTCTGTCTACTTTACTTAGCATCTACAGTAGGGCAAAAAAGTATTTAGTCAGTCAAGTTCCACCACTTAAAAAGATGAGAGGCGTCTGTAATTTACATCATAGGTAGACCTCAACTATGAGAGACAAAATGAGAAAAAAAATCCAGAAAATCACATTGTCTGATTTTGTAAGAATTTATTTGCAAATTATGGTGGAAAATAAGTATTTGGTCAGTAACAAAATTTCATCTCAATACTTTGTTATATATCCTTTGTTGGCAATGACAGAGGTCAAACGTTTTCTGTAAGTCTTCACAAGGTTGGCACACACTGTTGTTGGTATGTTGGCCCATTCCTCCATGCAGATCTCCTCTAGAGCAGTGATGTTTTGGGGCTGCCGCTGGGCAACACGGACTTTCAACTCCCTCCAAAGGTTTTCTATAGGGTTGAGATCTGGAGACTGGCTAGGCCACTCCAGGACCTTCGTTGCCCTGGCGGTGTGCTTTGGATCATTGTCATGTTGAAAGACCCAGCCATGTTTCATCTTCAATGCCCTTGCTGATGGAAGGAGGTTTGCACTCAAAATCTCACGATACATGGCCCCATTCATTCTTTCATGTACCCGGATCAGTCGTCCTGGCCCCTTTGCAGAGAAACAGCCCCAAAGCATGATGTTTCCACCCCCATGCTTTACAGTAGGTATGGTGTTTGATGGATGCAACTCAGTATTCTTTTTCCTCCAAACACGAAAAGTTGTGTTTCTACCAAACAGTTCCAGTTTGGTTTCATCAGACCATAGGACATTCTCCCAATACTCTTCTGGATCATCCAAATGCTCTCTAGCAAACTTCAGATGGGCCCGGACATGTACTGGCTTAAGCAGTGGGACACGTCTGGCACTGCAGGATCTGAGTCCCTGGCAGCGTAGTGTGTTACTGATGGTAGGCTTTGTAACATTGGTCCCAGCTCTCTGCAGTTCATTCACTAGGTCCCCCCGCGTGGTTCTGGGATTTTTGCTCACCGTTCGCGTGATCATTTTGACCCCACGGGGTGAGATTTTGCTTGAAGCCCCAGATCGAGGGAGATTATCAGTGGTCTTGTATGTCTTCCATTTTCTAATTATTGCTCCCACAGTTGATTTCTTCAATCCAAGCTGGTTGCCTATTGCAGATTCAGTCTTCCCAGCCTGGTGCAGGGCTACAATTTTGTTTCTGGTGTCCTTTGACAGCTCTTTGGTCTTCACCATAGTGGAGTTTGGAGTCTGACTGTTTGAGGGTGTGCACAGGTGTCTTTTTATACTGATAACAAGTTTAAACAGGTGCCATTACTACAGGTAATGAGTGGAGGAAAGAGGAGACTCTTAAATAAGAAGTTACAGGTCTGTGAGAGCCAGAAATCTTGATTGTTTATAGGTGACCAAATACTTATTTTCCACCATAATTTGCAAATAAATTCTTACAAAATCAGACAATGTGATTTTCTGGATTTGTTTTCTCATTTTGTCTCTCATATTTGAGGTCTACCTATGATGTAAATTACAGACGCCTCTCATCTTTTTAAGTGGTGGAACTTGCACTATTGGTGACTGACTAAATACTTTTTTGCCCCACTGTATATGCTCATAAATAATGCTGTAAAATAAAATTGTAGCTAAAGTAGGCTTACATTCCTTATTTCCATTCAAAAGGCAAAGCTATATATGTACTTGTGGACCCCTGTTTATTTAGGACCCAGTATCTCTTTTTTTTTTTTGTATTGAACACTAACCAACCACAAAATGCTGATGCCCGGGTCTACCAATGATGATATTCCATGCCAAAATCAACTTCAAAAACATTTCCAAAAATGTAACCTTCATTTTAAACAGAAGATATTCGGTTATGGGGGCAAAATGGTGACAGGAGAAACACGGCAGTTCAGTGGTTAGCACTACAGCCTTGCAGTGCTGGAGTTTTGAGTTTGACTCCCGAAAGGAACAACATCTGCAAGGAGTTTGTTTGCTCTCTCCGTGTTGGTGTGAATTTCCTCCCATTCTACAAAGACATACTGATAGGAGAAAAAAATGGATATTGTGATCCCTATATGGGGCTCACAATCTACATAAAAAAAATAAAATAAATAAATTAATTAAAAAAAAGAAGATATTCAGTTATCTTATGAAGTAGTACTGCTAAAACCATAGCAAGGTCAATGCAGCATATTATCATTTTTGTCAAAACTGCCTCCCCACCCCCAATCCTGTGATTTGTCCTTTCTGCTTTGAAGTTTTCCTGTCACTCACTGTAAATTGCACTTTTATTTAGCAATAAAAAGGTTTATGTGTAAGAATATATGTAAAACTAGACCCAAGGTACAAGTAATGAACTCCAAGTGGGGATGTCCTCTGATCCACTGAGGTATTGCTCGGATGCTTTGAGGGATTCCCTTGCATTTTGGTGGGTCAAACATTTTAACAGGTTTTGTAGACAACAGAGTGATAAAGAGTGGACATAATCTAGACAGAAACACAAGCAAGTCAAAATTAAATTACAGAAGATTCTAAGCTAAAAACAAAATCAATAACAACACTGAATTATTACTTCTTTGCAGCAACCTTATTTACATTTTAATTGTCAAATGGGCAGCTTTATCTTCACTAATGTAAAAATGATCTCCATAAATTTACATGGCCATTAACCTTTCCAGAACCTTTGCATTAACCAATAATATAAGCAATTACAAGAACCTTTAACATAGGTCTCAAACTGGTTGCAGCTTGCCCTTACTTGACCATTTCTTGTCCATCTTAAGTCCTCAATCAGTGATTTATAAATAATTTGATATATTCTCTAGACTTGTATTCTGATATCACTTTTCCCAGAATATTCACTGAATTTTGACACATGAAAACGAGTGAAAGCTTGAAGAGATCCAGAATTATTTATTGGATGTGTTTCCATATATATATGTATGTTTGTTTAAAAAAAAAAATTGAATATGAAAAGCTTGTAGAGGTTATATCCTTCTTCTCTATGTTTTATCTAAATATTTTTAATTTAGATTTTTAATACTTATATATCACACACTTCCTCTTTCTAGTTTTTACTACGATCAATGACCTAGCCTTCGTACACACCGTGCAGTTTCTTTTTATGGGTTTACACAGTAAAGCCTCAACTCCTTATAGAATATGACTGCACTGAGGACCAGGGACCATATTAATACATTATATACTACAGTATACCTGCTCTATTAATAAATTTCATTAGCGGCCATACCACCCTGAATATGTCCAATTTTGGAAGCTAAACAGGGTCAGGCTCAGACTGCACTTGAATGGGAGACCTTCTGGGAAGAGCAGGTGCTTTAGGGTACTGTGTGTTTAAGAATATGTATTGCACACAGGCAGGCATTACAATCATGGTTGGTTTAGCTACAACAATAAGTGCCTATTCTTCTTATTGTGCCTTATTCAAAGAAGGCAATATACATATATTATATACTAGTGCGCACATGCTACTATTAGACATGTGGTGAGGATTTGATATACAGCGCTTGTCCATGCCCACTACCATGCATGAAGACTCGATCACAGTAAATGTTCTTATTTTTCTCCAATTCAATCTCTGAATGAACTGCTCTGAAAGATGGCCTAGGCACTGCGGCAATGGCAATCACTGGGTTTTCTTGTTCTGGTTCCAAAGAATCTTGTGCCTTACTTGAAGAAGAGACAATCTTAGGCTGACTGCTGGTTGCTTGTGCTGCAGCATTTGGAGTTGGGTCTGTCAGCCTTGTGATGAACTCCTCATTCTGGATCCCATTACTTTCAACAGTCTCTAAAGTCTTTGGACACTTTGAATTTTGTTCAGTTCCAAAGGACTCTGTGTTTAGATTTGGCTCAGTCACAGCTCCAGGACTTGCCTTGGAAGGCAAGGTTTCCTTTAGTGGCTCCATCTCAGCAGGATGATGATGATGAAGCTTGGTTAAATCTGGTGTCGGAAGGGAAAGTGGTTTCTGATCTACAGCTAAAGTACTGGAGCATGTTGTTTGGACTATTAACACCTGATCAGAATCCTGTAGAGGTAATGTAGAGTCCGATATTAGAGGACCATTACCGCTAGTAGTGGTTGCAGCCAATTCTCCACTTTTGTTGTCCTCTATATGAAAGTTACCCCCAGGAGTTGATAACAAAATGTTATCAATTTCACAATCAAAATCAAGGTCAATTATTATCCCACAAGATAATTTTATTGATTGTTTTTACTTTTACTGTTAAAGTTTATAGATTTTTTATTGACTTGTCAATGGTGAACTTTGTAATTTTGTAAAAATGTTACAAAAAAACTAATAAAATTGAGAATTAAAAAAAAAAAAAAAAATCAAGATCAATGTCTGGGTCCTCACTCCAATCCACTGCATCAATCCCACACAATGAGAATGATGGTTTTGGAACCACCGTTTTAGGGGCTAACAATTTTAAAGGTGCTAACACTCTGCTGCTGCAAGGCTCAACTCACTTAAAGGACCTAACACTCTGCCGGTGCAAGGCTCAACTCACTTAAATGGCCTAACACTCTGCTGGTGCAAGGCTGAACTAACTTAAAGGACCTCAAACTCTGCTGGTAAAAGGCTCAAGTCACCTCAAGGGCCTCAATCTCTGCTGGTAGCTCAGCTTAAGGGACTCATAATTAATTTGGAAGAGCTCACGTTAAGGGCCAGAAAAGTGAATTTTTGAAGGTCTTACCCAACTCCGCACCTCCCATGAGGCGACCTGAAGCGACCGGTTCAGGCGGCGCTATGCCAGGACCTCAGGGAGGGTGGCATTTTTCCTCCTAAGCCAGTCCAGGACAAGCTGTCCTGGACTGGCTTATTGTCATCGAGCGGTGGATTGGGGAGGCCGCTGGAGCAGCGCTGCTCCAGCGGCCTCCCCTCACGCTCAGGCAGAGGGCAGGTCCTCTCCGTGCCTGCTCTCTGCCTGCTAACGCCACTCCGTCACGCCCCCTTCGCTCCACCCCGCCCCCATTCGCTCCACCCCCTCCTCCCGGGGGGCGGGGCGGCTTTGTCGTCCACCTCGGGTGGCGAGACAGGCAGGTTCACCCCTGGTCTTACCACATCACACTCACACATATACACAATGTCAGTTAAGGGTGGGGGCTATCTGTGGTTGTCATGGGCAATGTGATTTAAAGGGGTGTATGGTAATGTTTCTTTAGCTTAAAATGTGTGTTTATGTCAATACTAATGTAGAGAAAAGAAGGTTTCCAAGTATTTTTCCACTTTCCATACTGAGTTTGGAGTGTCTAGTGAATAGGCTGTTATAGTGGGGTAATACTGGGACTTGGGCATGTTAGATGCAACCAGGCAGGCTTCTCCTGCTGTCCCAGTATCATTCCAGAGGTGTTGGCATCATTTGCTGAGGTGTCATAGTGGATTTGGTGACTATCCTTAGTGAAATAGTGGTTTCCCCTGAAACAAGCATTTTTTCCCCATAGACTATAATGGAATTCTCTACTTGATACCAGTGCTGTCTGTTACTTTATATATGCGCTAAACTAGGTTGTAAATCTGCCAATGCAAAACACATTAACAAATATATTACATCTAGGAATGTATAAAAGTATGTATATATGTAAGTATAAATATGCTCTAGAATACATATTACCTTTGATTTAGTCTGTATTAAGTGAAAGTCATAGTGTACTTAACTTATAAATTCTGCTGAATAATGATTACATAATTAATTAATGGAGCTTTGGAAACTATTTGTACTAGATAAAACAACAATAGAAGCTTCAGAGAAGTTGACAGGTCATTCATTATGCAGAACATCCTGCTGAAAAAATCCTGGGCCAACAGCTTTTTCAGGCAAGCTTTAACATCTAGCTTCAAGGTACATGGAGGCAACCAGTAATGAATAGTAAGCACGTTTTTTGACCACTGCATCTTTATATAGAAACGTGAGTGCCATATTTAGTTTTTTCTACTTGCACCATTGTTAATCATTTTTTAAAAGCAATTTAAATTTGAAGTGTTTATGTTTATTTAAAAAACAAACAAAAAACAAAAAAAAACAGGGTTGAAATGCATCTTATTCTGAGGGATATACCCTCAAAATGGAGGAAACGGTTGTGCGCTCCTTTCGGTGGAATGAAATGCTGGTATGCTGATGTAGCAACAACGTGATTTATTTAAGGTAACGCGTTTCGGGGTCCTTTGGTACTCCACAGACACCCCGCCTTCATCAGATCTTTCAGTGTTCGGCATTCAGAATCAGCGAGCGTATACTCCGTGTGAAGGGGCCCTTAATGTTAGGGTTCATAAGTAATGCCCTGTTCCCGTCTGCTTTTGTATTACATCCAGGGAGAGTCCACATGATTCGTGTGGGCAGTGCGCAGTAAGCACATGGACCCCATTATAGTCTATGGGGTCTGTGTGCTTTTATAGCACAGCGCTTGCAATTGCGTTTGTATTCCATTCAGGGAGGTCTCCATGCGGACTCTCCCTGGATGGAATACAAAGGCAGATGTAAACGAACCCTAAACCATCAGAAGGACACTGAACAACAACGGTGCGCATGACAGGTTGCAGGAAAAATGCTACTGCTTTAAAATAAGAACATTGCTGTCCAACTGCAGTTTGCTAAAGATTAGACATGAGCGAACAGTAAAATGTTCGAGATTCGATATTCGTTTCGAGTAGCCCCTCAATGTTCGACTACTTGAATCGAATATTGAACCCTATTATAGTCTATGGGGGGAAAATGCTAGTTTCAGGGGTAGGCAACATTCGAGCAAATTACACTTACCAAGTCCACGAGTGAGCGTCGGGCTGGATCCTCCGAGAAGTCTTCTCCGTGCAGCGTCCCCGCGGCATCTTCCGGCTCTAAATTCACTCTGCCAGGCATCGGGCCTGGGCAGAGCCGACTGCGCATGCCCGCACTACAAGCGGACATGTGTAGTCGGCTCTGCCCAGGCCCGATACCTGGCAGAGTGAATTCAGAGCCGGAAGACGCCGCAGGGAAGCTGCACTGAGAAGACTTCTAAAGGTAGGAGAAGAACCAGTGTTGACTGGCCGACTGTATAGCATTCAGCCAATCAGTGCTGGTTCTGCATCAAACTTTTCCATTCGAATAGCGAGTGGTACTCAGTGGTAATCGAGTACGAGTATTTCGAATACCGTAGTATTCGATCGAATACCTACTCGATCGAATACTACGCGCTCATCTCTACTAAAGATCACCTGCACAAGACTATTGAAACAATGTTTTGTGAACGGAATAGAGCTTTTTTGTATAAATGAGAAGCGTTCTGTTTGGAGAAAGGAAAACACTGCATTACAGTGGTAGAGGTATCATGGTTTGAGACAGTTTTGCAGGATCTGGGCCAGGACAGCTTGCCATCATTGGTGGAACATGGAATCATCCTGCACAATGTCAGCATATCCGTCCATGAGCAGAATCTCAAAAGTGCATTGATCATGAAGCTCGACAACAACCCTAGGCACTCAAGTTAGTTTACCAAAGAATGGCAAAGAATTTTAAGTAAAAAATTTTGAAATGGCGAAGACGAAGTGCTAACTTTAATCCAACAGAAATGTTGTGGAAAGATATGAAGCAAGCATTTCATGGAAGTAAATCCACAAAAGAGTTGAAGATATTTTGTAGTGAGGAACAGGCTAAAATTCCTACAAGTCAATGTACAGGACTAATTAACAATTACCAGAAATATTTACATAGAGTTATTGCTGTAAAATGGGGTCACACCAGATACTGAAGTCAAACGTTCCCATACTTTTGCAACTTACAGGTATGTGACACTGGATCAAGTCTAATATATCTGATTCATTGGTTTGATTTGGTTCTTTTTATATACAGCCCTACAAGAGGCTGTTTTACTAAGTAACAAATCAATTCAATTCACTTAAAAAGCATTAGACTGTATAATGAATTGAAAAAAATTACTGGGCAGATTTTTGAGACTGGCGTTACTAAAGCCAGTTTGAGGGTCAGTTCACAATTCCTCTTCATTTTCTGCCGCCGGCTTTTTTGTGTGGCTAGCCACGACGAGATGCCGATCCCGCTCCTGATTAGGCCTGGATGAATGGGCCTAATCTGGAGGGAGTCTCTAGCCGCAGATGCTGAAGCTGATTCAGATAGGTCATGTTGCTTTTTTTTCTGCAAGCTGAAAACAAAACACTAGTAGAAAAAAAACTGCTATTGACTCCCACTGAAATGAATGAGAGGCGGATTTTTTTAGGCAGATTTTGAGGTGGATTCCGCCTCAAAATCAGCCTGCAAAAAAACTCTGTGTGAACTGACCCTTAATATCCCCCAAGTCAGTAGAGGGTGCATCTCATATATGACACGTCACACACCTCCTCACAATGAAGAGCACCCTCCACCAGGCTCCAGCTTGTAGCTAGTGTACACTTCTTGCATCATGTTTTACACCAGATTTCTGGTGTAAATGATGATAAATTTGGTGAGGCCAATAGACCAATGGCCTGCACGCGTCCCACTGCGCCCATACATAAGATTTTAAGAAGAATAATTAATTAATTTATTTAAATATGAAACATTTCTTCATAAAGCTATTGAAATTTCCCCACTGAGGGACTATTAAAGGATTATCTTATCTTATTGTTCCAACACACTAAGGGGTTTTTATGTTTACCATCAAGATCATATGAAGAAATCACTGACCTCTTCCTTTTGCCCAGGTATATGTTCGACTTGTTACAACTGTCTTCAAGTCTTGAGTCTGAGGCTCGGCTGGTGTGTGTCTCATGTGAAATTCAGTAGTTTTACTTGAGATTTTCAATGGTAAAATATATTTTGGAATACCTTTGTAAAACCAAGCTCCTGATCTTTTCCAGACCTGAAAAAGAAGAGAGGTATGATGTAGTGTTTAAAGGGAACCAATGGGTTGGGCAACACGGTGGATCAGTGGTTAGCACTGTAGTACTGGAGTCCTGGGTTCGAATACCGCCAGGAACAACATCTGCAAGGAGTTTGTATGTTCTCCCCATGTTTGTGTGATAGGAAAAAAATATGTACATTGTGATCCCTATATGGGGCTCACAATCTATATATATATATATATATATATATATATATATATATATATATATATATATATATACGGAAACTAATAATAGATTGTCTTGGTTCCAGTGTCTAGAGTTCCACGAGATTCCTGACAACTACCTCCCTGTTTCCATCCCATAATTCTAAAATGTTTTACACATTTTACAAAGCACATGAAAATAAGGATAATATAAACTTGTAAATAACTACTATACAGTATCTTACCACATAGTTTTGATGAGAGAAAATGTACGCAAGCAAAGCCATTTTACTTGTCACATCTATATCACATCAAATCTATATCTAGAAACATATAGAATACCAATGTAAATATTACTATTCATGTCCACTGCAATCTCCAAAACGTATGGAAATGTGACATTACAAGAGTAATTACAAGCACTGGCAGACTCTGTCTAAAATGCATAATTACGCTCTATGTACTTTAACAAACAACAGTCTGTCGGCTTTGAGAAACATAATAAGCGCAGTTTATGCCGGTCTTTCTGCACAGCTGGGAAAGATTAAATCAAATCTCTGATATTCCAAATTTCAGCCAAGAGAAGGAGAGAGATGGGAAACCATGAAGCGTTATACCCAAACCTTGAGTAAAAAGCTGTGGAGACTGAATACATGGACTTGGATGCACCTTAAAAGTGCTATGTATATTAAAAAAAAATGAAAATTGTCATTATATAGTACATTCAACACACAAAGTAGCAAATGTGTAAAATGTATAAATTGATTATTGTTTTTTTTTTTTTTTTTGTAAAGCATTGCTCTATAGTTGTAAATTATATTTTCATTCAATGTCTTTTGACGTTTATAATTCACACTTAAAGGGAGTGTCCCGTTACGGGAGAAGTGACCAGCGATCCATTCACTTCTATGGGGTTAAGGGCACATTAAAGTCCAAGCAGCCTCATAGAAGAAAATTAGAGACATTGTGAATGGAGCTCCAGCGCACTTGTCTGACTGGCGCTCCATTCAGAAGGAGGCTTTAGGGAATGGTAGGTCTTGTGGACCACTGGGTGACCCAGTGATTAGGCCCCCAGAGATCAGACATTTATCCCCTGACCTGTGTATAAGGAATAAGTGTCTCTAATGGGACAACCCCTTTAACAGTAATAACAACATTATCAATACCGATAATTAATGATATCTTTATTATAATTTAACTAAGCCCATCTCAACAGGAATTTAGAGAATAATAATAGAAAAAGACGATAAATATAGGTTTACATAAGCATTGGTTTTGACAATTTCCTATTAAAGCTCGTAAGTGGGCAAAACTACAAAAGAAATACAGTTGTATGCCTCTATGCGAATATAAGAAAACATATAGTTCACAACAGTGTGTAACTCTTCAGCATATTTCCATTTTTCTCTGGGAAACATCCAGTTTATAGAATACGTCTCTGACTTGCCCTTTCAGAAGCAGAAGTGATCTGATTACAAAGAGTCACACAGGGAATAATTATCGCTCAATAAGGTCATTCCAAGCACTCACCAGCCTGATAACAATTTTCCTTAGGCAAACCTGCACTCCAGTCTGTTGAGCCACTTAATCATAGCACCGCTCTCTAGTAACTACCAACCACTGTCAAGAGCCTTCTTATTTAGGTTAAAGAGAATAGTTGCGTGACCTCTATGAAACAATGTTAAACAATAAGTCCATATGTTACCACAGTTTGGAGTAACTAATGAAGTGCAAGATAAGCCTTAGGCATGTTCTGCACTTTTGTAACTGTGTTTCACATTAGTGAACTCAGAATGGCTTTCTAGGGTATATAAACATATTTCACATTACATATATTATTCTAAAAGCAAATGTGAAAAAGGGAACAACACAGAGCAAATCTAGATTGTGCACACTTGTAGTATACATCCATAAGAAAAATCTGGATGACAAGGGTTTTACTAGTATCCAAGCAGAAAAGTTGGTAAGCCTAACAGCTCTGTACTGTTACAGAGGGAAAACAATTACATTTTAGCTGTAGATCTGACTTTTGTATAAACTGAGTTGAACAGGAGCAGATTTACTTCTTCTACAAATATTGCGACATCTAATGCAATGTCTAATGCAAAGTTTTGAAATGCTCACATGACACTGCCATAAAATGCCCAAACCATACTATGAAGTATTTTCTGCATTCTAGTTTCATAGTTTTGAAAAATTAGCACCAAAAACTGCTCATATTATACACTATACAGCATTGCAAAAAAACAACATATTGGGATCTCTATAGATGTCTATCATTTATATAGAGGTGGAAGTTTGGAAGAGTACCTCTACTCCCTATTTTTGACATTTGTTAGAAATCCTCAATTTTATGATGGACAGGACGACTGTACGTTCAGGGAGTGGATGTGAGTGGTTCTCTGCATAGTGATGGACATTCTTTAATCTTCTGAAAAGTGTCCCTTAAAGAGCTTGTTCAGGCTTAAAATATATTTTCTAATTAGGCCAGGGGGGGATGAAAAAAAAAACGTAAAAACAAAACACCAAAACATATTCACCTGTCCACGATGCTCTGGTATCCTCCCAGCGCATTCCAGTTCTGTTGCTCAGCTTTCTTCTTGCGGTGGAATCTGGCCTTAGAAAGGGACACGGGACATCACAAGTAGCGATATTCTGTGTCCTTTGTTGAGGCTGTTGATTAGCCTTAGTCGTCACATGAGGCTGGGACTTCCTGAGAACAGCAACACACCAGCAGGGCCAAACTTCAGGGTAAGGCACCAGACCACCAGGAACAGGAGTATTTTTTTTTTATCTTTTATATTCACCTCCCGGTCTAATTAAAAATAAAATTTAAGCCCCGACAACTTTCACCACGTATTTCAGTGTCTTACCGATACAGACTGGAACTCATACCTTCGGTGCTGGCTTAGAGACCAAAGGTAACTCAGCTACAGATCTTGTCAGACAAATTTTTCACGTGCCAATTGACAATTTCACTTTCAAGTCCTGCCTCATTAAATGGCAGCTAGATCAACCTGACTTAACTACATCTGTGCTATTAAAGTCTTTAACCCACGTAGCACCTGCTCTTCCATTAGCTTGCTTCAACAATATGCATCTACAAATCTACCACTGTGACCCCTGCAACCTCTATTATGCCCCTTAGTGGCCCCTGCAACCTCTATTATGCCCAACAGCGGTCCCCTGCAACCTCTATTATGCCCCACAGTCTATTGTGCTACTGTGGGGCATAATAGAAATTGTAGGGGCTTCTGTGAGGCATAATAGAGGCGGCAGAGGCCACTGTGGAGCATAACAGAGCCAGCAGGGGCCGCTGTGGGGCATAATTCTGCATGCAAGGGGCATTTATAAAATCGTTCATTATGAATAGAAGAGGTGTCAGGTGCATGAGAAGTGAGAAGTCAAAGATGTCTGCGTTGCAAGTATTATTGAATCAAGTCACAGCTAGAAGAGGTGGTCATGGCGGTCTAAAGGGAAGACAGGGGAAAAGCGAGAAGACATCTCCTGTAAGTAACAAAATATTACTGCACTGTATTCACTGTAATGTTACCACTACTATCCCCCCCACCCCCGGTATTCATTGTCCGCCTCAGGCAGCAGAGAGGCTAGGTTCACCTCTGATGCTTTGGTTCTACAATCCAAGAACAACCACTAGCAATGGATGCCCCAGCACTCCAGTGTGATATATCACTGCTGCTATAGACCATTGGGGGAGACCCGTATGCCACACTATTTTCAGACCTCAGTTGTTTTAAGTAGGTGACAACTTCCATAATAATTGTGCTGTGTTTTAGCTTAACCCTTTCATAAGGTTTGATGCTGATTCTCTTTGACACACTGTCTTTTTGCTATGTTGATGTGCCAAATACTATATATTATGATATTATATATTAGCTAATGCTGTGCATTTTGGATCTAGCGATGTATTGTGATTTAAAGATTCCCATATTTTTCACACAGTTGTATGTTGACAGATATATTTATTTTAAACTTTAATAAAAAAAATTATAAAAATATATTGGGATAAAGTAAAGAAATTCATGTACAAATCCTTTCGAACCAAAAGTAGACCATATTAAAATGTGCAGATTTATCATAGTAACAGATGCTGAATGATAAATCTGACACATCTATAGACTGCAAAGGCACAAACTCCATCCAGCACTTGGCTAGTAAAAAGAAAAATGAGATTTTATTCAAATCATAAAAGTGATGACAGTAGCGCTGTAAAAGTCTACGTGTTTTGCGATGCAAGCATGCTTACGCTGGGTTCACACTAGCGTTCAGCACTCCATTCTCAGGTTTCCGTCTTCTGCATGCAGAAGACGGAAACCTGTTATGCCAAGTCCGGCCGTGAGTGGTGGTGAGCATTTTATGCTCTCCGCGGTGAAACCGTTTTTTTAAAACCGAACACAGAGTACTGCATGTCCGACTGTGTCCGGTTTAAAAAAAAAAACGGTTTTGCTGCGTACAGCATCAAACATTCACCGGCGCTCACGGCTGGACAACTTTCAAACCCATTCAAGTGAATGGGTTTGAAAAATGCCTGCAGGTTTCCGTCTCCTGTCCAGCCCTTAACCAGAAGTCTTTAATCAGCATCTGAAATGCTTAGGCTTTCAAACTAATATTACTGGTGGTAACTTTTATGGTTTGAAAAAATTCTCCATAATTTTCTACTTGCCGGGTGTTAAATGAAGTCTGTGTTTTTAGCTGTTTGTTGGATGGAACACCAAGGCCTGTAAACTATAGATAAGCGAACAGTGAAATATTCGAGAATCGATATTCGTTTCGAGTAGAGCCTCAATATTCGACTACTCGATCGAATATCGAATCCCATTATAGTCTATGGGAAAAAATACTTGTTTCAGGGGAAACCACTATTCGACTAAAGGAGAGTCAGAAAGTCCACGAATAGCAGGAGGAGAGTGTTTAGGAGGAGCGCTGTGCAGTTAAAGCGCACGGACCCATTATAGTCTATGGTGTTCATGCGCTTTAACTACACAGCGCTTGCAGTTGCGCTTTTAAAAAGTAAGCTCCCTCGTAACCACAAGTTGCTAGCTTTTCCGACTAGCAAAGATGAGCCTGCGGCAAATCAACGCTGGTTCTGCAGCAGGCTCGTCCTTGCTAGTCGGGAGAGCTGGCAGCTTGCTGTTACGAGGGTGCTGACTTTTTTGTCATAGGAATGCATTGACCAGCATTGATTGGCCAGTGTACAGCATTCGGCCAATCAACGCTGGTTCTGCCGGAGGCTCGTCTGTGAGGAGGCGGAGTCTAAGATCGGACCATAATGGAGACTGCTGTGGTCCGATCTTAGACTCCGTTTTCAGGTTTCTGTCTTCTGCATGGAGAAGACGGAAACCTGTCATGCCGAGTCCAGACGTGAGCGCCAGTGGCGAAACCGTTTTTTTAAACCGGACAGAGTACTGTATGTCCGACTCTGTGTCCGGTTTAAAAAAACGGTTTTGCCACGGGGCGCATAAAACACTCACCGGCGCACACCGCCAGAGACTTTTCAAGCCCTTTCAAATGAATGGGATTGAAACATGCCGGCAGGTTTTCGTCTCCTGCCCCTGGTTTTGTGCAGGAAACGGAAACCTGCAGAACGGGCACAGATGTGAACGAGCCCTTATTGTGTCTGATACAATAGTGCCAGGCGTAAAATCTACAAATAGGACAAGACACAATAATGCCCCAATAATAGAACCAACCAGCCAAGTGTCTTAATGGACATACATGTAATAAAACTAGAAACATTATTTTAATTCAATCAATTTCAACATTTGGCAATAAATTATTGTTTTTACTGCATAGTAAATGGAGGGGAAAATGACATAAAAACAATAATGGATTTTACATTTTGTTGCATTCATTCCTCTAAAAATTTTCTGAAAGTTGATCATCACTGTCCCACAAAATGGCACCATTAAAAAATTCAATTTGGAATACAAAGAACAAACTCAAATGACTAAACAATAATATATGTCCGTTTAAGTCTTTAGGATGCAAAAATGAAAACATTTCAAGAGAACCTTTCACCATCAACAACAATTCCACCACACAAATTCTGGCACAGCTTTCGGTAGTCCCCACTATTCCAGAGCAATCAATGCTGCTAGTTTTGGTGCGTAATATGCTATTCAGACTCTGTACTGTCAGGAGAGCAGTATCAGACAGGAGCAAGAAATTGGTGTGATTCTGAGCTCTGACACTGGCTGCCTCTGATTGCAGCTCTGAATCACCCCCTGCCTGACACTGCTCTTCTGACATTACAAAGCTTAAACAGCATAACATCAGGGATCAAAACTAGCTATGTTTGTTTCTCGGATATGGTGGAGGCTAGAGAAAAAATTACATCTGTGCTGGAATCAGTGGAGCACCACCTATTAACAGATGATAAGAACTTGAAATGGTGGAAGTGGAGAATGGTCCTCTTTCACAAAATGCTTGGTCACAGGACTGGTTGTTAAAGGAGTTAAGTCCAATACTTCACATTGATAAACTATTATTAGGATATGTCCTCAAAATGAGATAGGTGATAGCCCAAAACCAAAACCAGCACCCCACTGGATCACCTGATAATAATTGCAATGTGTTCAATTGTTGGGCAAGGAGACAGAAGCTCTGCTGTTGGAGATCAGTGCAAACAGAAAGTGACAGGATGGGAAAGTGTATTAAAGATTAAAATACAGTAGCTGTGTAAATCACCAAAGAATATGTTATATATGCCAGGGAGATAAGTGGAAGGCTAAAGAGATTTACCTCCTAATGCGGCAGAATTCGGTTTAACATTCCTTGCGCACATATCAAGTCTTTTAGACACATTTATGGGCATGACTATGCTGGACAGAATCATGGCTTATCGAAAAGTGGGCATTATCTGGGTTGCGACACTGTGCATGCATCAAAATATTGGTACACTTGTCTGGCAAAAACTAAGACAACTAATAGGAGGTGTAAAGTTTCACAGTCTAAGCCTCCTTGCACACAACCGTATGAATGGTCAATGTGCTATCTGGGTTTTTTCTGGATAGCACACAGACCCATTAATTGGTATGGGCTATGACTGTGAATTACATGGTCACATGTGCGGGTTGACAGTCTTGGGCTGCAAAATATGGAACAGCTTCTATTCTTGTCTGATTTTGTGGCGCTGCTTTTGCAGATCCTATTCTTTGAATGAAAGGAGCCACGGAAGCACGGCTGATGCATGGGCAGCACACGGATGAAGCCCCACATTGCGGAATCACAGTGGTTTTTGGATTTAACAGAAAGGAAACTTCTAAGTACTTCCATTATATTTTTCATTTCCTTTCAAGCCACTCCAGAATTTTGGTTAAAAAAAAAAACAACACAGCAAAATCTGCAACAAAAACCGCTGCATTTCCACAATGTGGGGTCTTAGACTTAGGGGCATTCACACTACCGTCAGTGTCCGATAGGTAGTGTCCGCTCCTAGTGTCTGCTCAAAATCTCGCACGGACATTAGGAACGGACACTAGCTGTGTCCGTGACACCTGTCATTTATTTAAATGGGCATCGGGTGCGTTCTTTTGCACTCCATGCCTGTCCTTCCCTGTCCGCATGTAAAGATGTTCGACTTCTCAAGCGGACAGAAGAACCCTACATGTCGGATTTTTCTGTCTGCTTGAGAAGTCGGACATCTTTACATGCGGACAGGGAAGGAAGGGCACGGAGTGCAAAAGAACGCACCCGATTTCCATTTAAATAAATGACAGGTGTCACGGACACAGCTAGTGTCCGCTCCTAATGTCCATGCCAGATTTTGAACGGACACTAGGAGCGGACACTACCTATCGGACACCGACAGTAGTGTGAACGCCCTCTTAGACAGTAATTGTAAAACTGCCACAGAGAGTACAGACTCTCCTTAGAAATGTTCCATTCCTAAAAAGACTTTTTAATGAAAAGAAAGCGGTTTGCTATGTGAAGTCCCTTTGCAACCAGAGGAATCAGTTTTTTCATTTGGTCTCAAAACATTAAAAATACAATATAATTTTGGTATCACCATGATCATACTGAACCACAGAATACAGATAACATGTCATTTTTAACGCATTGTTAACACGTTAAAAATTAAACCAGTAACAAACTGGCGCATATGCATGTTATTTTCCAATTCCACCTCATTCAGAATGTTTTTCCAGCTTCAAAGTACATTGCACAGGATATTTAATGATGCTATTACAATTTGTTCCATAAACAGTAAACCATCGTGTGAACTGAAAAAAAAAGAGAAACATTAGGTCTCTTGGAATGGGTAAAGGATAAAACAGAAATGCAAAAACGAAACTTGGCTTAGACATTAAAGTGTTAAAGTAGTCCAATTCAGTGGATGTTATTCTATCTTGGGGAATCAGTTTCTCTCTCCCAGGGGTGAAGAATTCAGTATTTAAATTGTGGTATAAATCCAGGAAATTTTGGGTAAAAGATTTTTTGAGAGGGAGTAATTGAGCAAATTGGAAAGATATAGAGATCCAATTAAATTGGATCTTTGGAGAATTACACAACTGCATCGCTTTCTGAATACATTTGGACCTCCACCTGCTGGAGGACAGAGATAAAATTTGGAAAAACTATGTTTTGGAAGACTAGGCCAACACATGTTCTATCTAGATTGTATGTAGCTCTATCCCTTGTCCCCAGAACCTCAGTCCCAAGTTATAATTTGAAATGGGAGCAAGATTTGGGCGAAGAATTAGATGAGAGTCAAGAAGGAACATTTTCATTTTGGCCCATCAATCATCTCTAAGTATAGCCTATCAAGAAACATATTTTAAGATTTTATTGTGCTGGTACAGAATCCCCCATTTTTTGAATTCTGTTTATCAAGATGTAGACTCAAATGTGGGGGAGGGGGAATGAGTAGGAGTTTAGTGCTATTTATTATATTTATCATATTTTTTGGCTTTGTCCCTTTCTTTATCCATTTATGGATAGGTTGTTCCTGCTTAGTCACAGTAGTTGGCCCATTAGAAGATAGAAATATTCTTTACTTAACATTTTAATTTTGGCAGCTGACAATGTATCCCTTTAAATTGAAAAAAGAAGCAGTCAACATATTTTCTCTCCTGAGTTAGTTATTAAAGTTATTAATATTATGATAATGGAGAGCTTGACTGCCTATCTGAGGGATAAGCAAAACAAATTTATGGAGACCTGGACATGGCAATCATGGATGAATTTCCAACAGAGATCTAGAAGATTCTTTTTAGGGGAGACTACAGCTGGGTGGTGCCATGTGGGAATACTGGACACCCAGGGGTGGGTTTATATATATATATATATATATATATATATATATATATATATATATATATATATATATACACAGTGCCTACAAGTAGTATTCAACCCCCTGCAGATTTAGCAGGTTTGATAAGATGCAAATAAGTTAGAGCCTTCAAACTTCAAACAAGAGCAGGATTTATTAACAGATGCATAAATCTTACAAACCAAAAAGTTATGTTGCTCAGTTAAATTTTAATAAATTTTAAACATAAAAGTGTGGGTCAGGTCTCTGGAGTTATCTTGGCCCACTCCTCCATGCAGATCTTCTCCAAGTTATCTAGGTTCTTTGGGTGTCTCATGTGGACTTTAATCTTGAGCTCCTTCCACAAGTTTTCAATTGGGTTAAGGTCAGGAGACCGACTAGGCCACTGCAACACCTTGATTTTTTCCCTCTTGAACCAGGCCTTGGTTTTCTTGGCTGTGTGCTTTGGGTCGTTGTCTTGTTGGAAGATGAAATGATGACCCATCTTAAGATCCTTGATGGAGGAGCGGAGGTTCTTGGCCAAAATCTCCAGGTCGGCCGTGCTATCAATCTTCGCATGGATGCGGAACAGATGGCCAGGCCCCTTGGCTGAGAAGCAGCCCCACAGCATGATGCTGCCACCACCATGCTTGACTGTAGGGATGGTATTCTTGGGGTCATATGCAGTGCCATCCAGTCTCCAAACGTCACGTGTGTGGTTGGCACCAAAGATCTCGATCTTGGTCTCATCAGACCAGAGAACCTTGAACCAGTCTATCTCAGAGTCCTCCAAGTGATCATGAGAAAACTGTAGACGAGCCTTGACATGACGCTTTGAAAGTAAAGGTACCTTACGGGCTCGTCTGGAACGGAGACCATTGCGGTGGAGTATGTTACTTATGGTATTGACTGAAACCAATGTCCCCACTGCCATGAGATCTTCCCGGAGCTCCTTCCTTGTTGTCCTTGGGTTAGCCTTGACTCTTCGGACAAGCCTGGCCTCGGCACGGGAGGAAACTTTCAAAGGCTGTCCAGGCCGTGGTAGGCTAACAGTAGTTCCATAAGCCTTCCATTTCCGGATGATGCTCCCAACAGTGGAGACAGGTAGGCCCAACTCCTTGGAAAGGGTTTTGTACCCCTTGCCAGCCTTGTGACCCTCCACGATCTTGTCTCTGATGGCCTTGGAATGCTCCTTTGTCTTTCCCATGTTGACCATGCATGAGTGCTGTTCACAAGTTTGGGGAGGGTCTTAAATAGTCAGAAAAGGCTGGAAAAAGAGATAATTAATCCAAACATGTGAAGCTCATTCTTCTTTGTGCCTGAACTACTTCTTAATACTTTAGGAGAACCAAACAGAATTCTGGTGGTTTGAGGGGTTGAATAATAAATGACCCTCTGAATAAACTTTTCACAATTTAAAAAAAAAATTAAACAAAGAAATAACATTATTTTTTGCTGCAGTGCATTTCACACTTCCAGGCTGATATACAGTCCAAATGTCACAATGCCAAGTTAATTCCGAATGTGTAAACCTGCTAAATCTGCAGGGGGTTGAATACTACTTGTAGGCACTGTGTATATATATATATATATATATATATATATATATATATATATATATATATATATATATATATCTATATATATATATATATATATATATATATATAGATATATATATGTTTATATCGATATTATATTTTTCTTTCCCCTCTTTGTTTTTTCTGTTGGTGGTACATTTGGATATAAAATATGTATATTTAAATTTCAAATTACTGTATGTCTGATGTTTATATTTTGGCTGTGTGAATTTACATTCTGTATTATTTAAATTTTATTTAAATAAGGTAATTGAGAATTTAAAAAAAAATTCTTTCCATATCCTGGCTGAAGTGGATTAAGATTTCACAGTAAATCCTTTGCAAAAAAAATATGAAACACATAAAAATACATTGAATTGTAAATATATAAAACAGTGTATATAACAGGAGGTTCCAATGTAAAAAGTTATTAATTTAAGTTATTATAAATTAACCATGTTTGATCATAAATGGCATTTTAGAATTTGATAAATTCCCAAAGAACTGAAAATGATTAGTGATACATAAAAAAAGATGGAACATATAATAACTACATTACTAATGAAGATGTTCTCCTCAATTAAAACCACCAATATAATCTTTTTTCTATGCTTGTGCGTCTTCTATCATTATAACAAATTATTTTTTTTTTATAATTTGTGTGTATTAAATATTAAAAATGTATTTAATGGCAGTAATATATATTTAAAAAAGTTAAAAAAATTTTTAAAGTATACACTAAAGTAAGAATATGCTATAAAATAAATAAATAAATAGTACAAAAATACATTAGAACAAAAAGAAAATGATATCCTGGAATTACAGCATACATTCTAAATTCTGCAAATGTTTTTCTATGTCCCTTTAGCCCTTTTGTAATGCCTCGCATCCTTTTGATCTTTTGAAACTTTATGGCAGGTTTGTTAATTTTCTAAGGGAATATAATCTGAATAGAAATCACCCAACAGAAATGCTCAAGAAATCACCCAACAGAAATGCTCCAGAAAGGATCAGAGGGTCATCTTCTTTGAAGTGGAAAAAAATCAAAGCTCTACATAATTAACTCAATTGATGTAAGTAGCAAACATACTAGGTAACACAGGTTAACTGTGCTATGGTATACTATACTGGCATGGTATAGGGTTTGGATTGTGTGCCAAGGTATATGTGAATATGTGAAAAAATTACATTTATATCCTTTATATATATCCTTTATGCCTTAATGACAACATGCATTAAAGGGTTATTTCAGTCACAAATATTAATCACCACATAGATAATAAATGTCAGTTCGAGTCCAACTCCTGGAACCCACACTTATCGCCAAGGACAATAAATGCATCTTAGGGTACGTTCACATGGTGGTAAATGGATTCTGCGTGTGAGCATACCGCGCAGCTAGCCGTGACAGAATGCCGATGCAGTGCACCAGCATCCCGTCACGGCATTCCGCTCTAGATTAGGCCCGAATGAACGGGAGGGAGTCTTGCGCCGTGACGGAATCCACAGCAAGATAGGTCATCTCGCTTCTTTTTTCTACTTTTTCTAGCTAGTAGAAAAAAAGAAGTGACCAGTTCCCATTGAAGTCATTAGGAGCTATTTTAGCAGATGGATTTTGAGGCGGATTCCGCGTCAAAATCCGCAGCCAAAAAACTCTGTGTGAACTAGTTCTTATTGTGTGCACAGCACTATAGAAATTACAGCTGAAATAAGAATATTGCAGATACAAGTTTGGTGTCTGGCTGTTTAAACCCCTTCCCGTCAGAGGCATTTTTTGATTTTTGATTTTTGGCTCCCCATCTTTTATACCCCATAACTTTTTTATTTTTTCGTCATATGAGCGCTCAGGGTTTGCAGGACAAATTGTTCTGCATAATGGTACCATTTAACATTCTATACAATGTACTAGGAAGATGGGAAAAAAATCAGAATGGGATGAAATTGAAGAAAAGTGCTTTTTTGCAACTTTTTTACAGGCTTCGTTTTTATGTATTCAGTGTGAAGCCAAAATGACATGTCATCTGCATTTTATATTTTGGTAGGATTTGAGAAAACCAAATTTATATAGTTATATTTACATTTAACCCAGTAACAAATTTTGGGGACCGTCTATTGCTTTGGTCACTTTTTATACAAATTTTTATCAGAGGTGAAACAGCGAAAAAATGTAGGTTCAGCACTTTTAATATTTTTTTTTCCAGCTATGGCTTTCTACCATTTTCTTTACCTGGACTACTGGCCTTACTATTGCCAACACTGTATCTCTTGAGACCTCTGCAACCACTTTGCACTAATCAGAGGAAAAAACCTTGAAAGTGTCTGGATGTGTGTACGTGCGTACTGAGGAGCATATAATACTGTGTGTGTGGGGGGACGTACTGAGGAGTATATAATACAGTGTGGGGGGTGTACTGAGGAACATATAATACTGTGTGTATGTAAGGGCATACTGGAGAGTACATAATACACTGTGGGGGGTGTACTGAAGAGCAGATAATACTGTGTGAGAGGAGGCGTCCTGATGAGCATATAATACTATATGTGGAGGGGCGTATTGTGGAGCAGATAATACTGAGTGAGAGGGGGCATACTGAGGAGCATATAATACTATGTGTGGGGGGCGTACTGTGGAGCATATAATATTGTGGAGGGGCTGCTGTGGAGCATATAATACTTTGGGGGAGCTACTGTGGAGCATATAATCTTACTTTTTTTAAACTATATTTTGGTCGTCAAATGGTCTGAGGTACAGCGAACTGGCCCCCTGTTTTAAATGTTTGAGGACCCCTGAAGAAAAAGTTGAAATTCTTAGCAGCAAGACTGTACTTTAACATTTGAAAAGTATGTTCACTATGTCACTTACTGGCAATAAAACAGCATAATGGTGGTAGACCTCCTTTAAAATGGCTGTTCCTGTTTTTTACCACTCTTTTTTATGTAATAAAAAAGTACTTCACTCTTTTGTATGTTATCTTGTTTCTATTTGAGTTTGGCATATTTAGACATTATTCATTCCAACATAAACTGTCTTCATTGCAAATTAATTCCTTTACAGGGTTTTCCGCAATGTTAAATATTGTTGCCATCAGATAAACTGGCAGTCTGAGATGATCAGCTGTTTGAAAGGACTACAGTGCTGCTGGTATGCTAACCTGGTAATGAAGGATATCAATAAATGACATGAAAAAAATCTATATAGGTCAATCTATTATGAAGCAGTGTTAATCCACAGGAATGTAAAAGCAAATCCACTACTGCTAAGAGGAAAAAAAAAAAAAAAAAAAACATCTGCAAGGAGTTTGTATGTTTTCCTAGTGATTGCATGGGTTTCCTTTGGGTACTCCAGTTTCCTCCCACACTCCAAAGTCATACTATAGATTGTGAGCCGTATATGGAACAGTGACTGTCAATGTCTGTAAAGCGCTGCAAAATATGATGGTGCTACACAAGTAAACATAATAAATAAATAAAAAGGCCTCCATATTACCAAATCATTCTGTACAGATTTGTACAAATGCAACTCATAGTCTGTAATGGACTTAAGTGAATCCTCTGTATGATACTCTGTAAAATCAGAGACCCACAAAAAGGACAAAATCTGTGAGAAAAAAAAAAAATTATTGCTTCTAAATGACTAGGGGCATGTACGGTTCCCTATAGAGTGTATAAAATGAGTTACTTTTTCTAGGTCAATCACATTGGGGCATACGGTTTATGAGATTCTTTATGTCTAATTGCTGATATAATAGTACATATAGTACTACAGTACTGTGTGTACATTTTAGACAGGTATTGAAAGTGCTACAAGTAAGAATGCTTTCATAAATAGAAATGCTAATAGTTAATTTTTGCCAATAAGCAAAATTAAGGGAATGAACAATCTACATCAAAAAAATATTTGGTGTGACCAGCCTTTGGAGTAGGAGTCCTGGAAGTGAAGAAAGAGTCCCCACAGAGCCAGGATCTCAATATTATCAGATCTGTCTGTCTGTCTTCTGTTTCATGAAGGGACAGAAGGATTTGTGAAAGCCTACAACCAAAAGAAAAGATCTGTGGTTGGCTCTCTAGGTGTGAATTCACACTACGTAAACGGCAGCTTATTCTGAACGTAAAACACGTTCAGAATCATCGGCGTATAAAGCAGTTCCCATTCATTTCTATGGGAGCCGGCATACAAGCGCTCCCCATACAAATGAATGGGCTGCTTTTTTCACTACGAGCACTCCCATTGAAGTGAATGGGAAGTGCCCGCGTGTACAGCTCGGCATGAGCAGAGCTAGCCGTACACACGGGCACTTTCCATTCATTTCAATGGGAGTGCTCGTAGTGAAAAAAGCAGCCCATTCATTTCTATGGGGAGCGCTCGTATGCCGGCTCCCATAGAAATGAATGGTAAAGTCAAATATTGGCTATTACTTGTTGGAATAATCTGCAGGGATCCCCTCTAATACCTTCAAGGACCTGACTACAGCCTTCCCTAGATGTGAGCACAGAGTTGTTCTCCCAACACAGTCTGCAATGCTGGATTGTCTACTAGATATCTCCTGAGTGGTCTAGTTTACCCTCTTACATATGGATGCCATGACAAGAGTACACAGACTTCTATGAGCAGGAAACTGATCAAGGATCTTATTTCAGCATGTCTACTGTATACCACACAGCAGAATACCCCGGTGCACAACGGAGCAATAATGTTCCTAGTGTATATATGACAGCTGTGTGCAGAGCAGCAGCCAGGACACCTGGTGTATAGAAAGAGTCCCTCCTTGGCACTTAGTGGTCTCCCGCAGTGTAGTCATGTTTTGTATTAATCATATCAACATAGTCTGGTAACTGCTGGCCAAAAATCATACTCTGCACACTTGTTGCAACAGAAACTCGGCATTTAGTCAAACTCCTTCAGATATACATCAGAGAAGCATAAGTCAATAGTAGAACTACTCACATCTATAAAATGTCCCTCCTTGGTTAACACAATTAATGTTTTAACCCCAATGTAACTTACAAGCAACAAAAAATTATTGTTCATGTGTGTGGTCCATACTCTTTGTATCAAATGGTTTCTTTGAATTGGCCCAAAAACTGTAACATAACTTTGTTAAATGCAAATCAGTCTTCTACTTTGTATCCAAGTGGGTCACAGTGGGCTGGCAAGCTGTTAAATATCTTGTATTTGCCGGTGAGACTTGTGTCCACTGTTAAATATCCGGACCTGGCCTTGTCCACGATAGGAAGAAGTCAGCTTGTTATAAATCAGTGTAGAGGTTTATTAATATCTTGAAGGAAAACACAGGAACAGGGAAAATGTCCAAATAACACAAATATCAGTCAATTGTCAATAGCTTACATCTTCAGAGAAGTTAAATCATCTGGATATCTTGTAGTTACAGCTTGGTTCATGCTTGTCATCTGGTTGGTGGACTTGGGCTGGTTACGACGTCCATGGATGTCCATCTGCCTGGACCACCCACCCTGGTGTTCCCAAAGACAGACCTCCTGGTCTTCCCCTGGTCTTCCCAAAGACAGACCCAGACATGTGTATTTCTTACTCATTTATATTCATGAGAGTGGGTGTTACCTTCCATCTTGTAGCTATGTAAGGAGATTTTTAAAATAGTGTACACTAACCGCACCCATGTTCCAAGAATATAAGACTATGATGTCAGTAGAGTGTCTGCTAGAGAATATTGTAAATATATAATATTTAACATTTCCCCCTTTTGAGAGTGAAATATCTGTTTGAACTCTCAAGATATACTATACAACAATATTCATACAATTAGATTATATCTTCTTTCTTCTTTGCTGAATACTGGAACTTAATTTTCATTAATTGTCCATATAACAATAATTTCATCAATTTGCGATACATTTTGTCATTAATAAATGTTATGTTATGTTATGGTAAACTGTGATCAAAGATGAAACCAATTTGATCCACTATCTAACCTACACCTGATGAAGGCTCTTCTTTCATCGTCTGGTCTTCTGGTCATCTCTTCTTCCATCATAATAGAAAGCTTACCACAAATGTAGTTCTTGACTTAAAGTCCTTTAGATTTCCTCCGTGTTGTGCAGATATTATAACATTGTCCATTAAAGTTCATATTATGAAGATATTGATATAACAACAAAGTCCATATGTTATGTTTCACTTCACCAAGACATAGACTGTAGAGGAGTTTCCTTCTGTAATTCCCTTGACCACCTGTCACTGTACAATCATGTGACACTTCTGGAGCAATACTGCAAAAGCAAGGCAAGTGTGAATTCTGACATCATCCCTGCTGCTTGTCAGTAAGGTTCAGTCCTGGAATCTCAGTCTCTTGGATACACAATATCTGTGTTCGGGTTTTATCATTCATAACCCTTTTGCGTACAAACAACTTGAAGTCTTGAAATAGAGAGGATTCCACCAAACATTGATGAGGACGTCTTTATATCTGTCCAATCATCCGCTGATCAAAGGTTCCAAACTCCAGTAATAGTTTTTAAACACAGTCCTTGGCATAAGCTTAAGCATATAGCATCATACCTTCAGATTTTGTCTTTTCCCGCACATCTTCTTCTTGTAACTGTTAAAGTCTTTTTATTAACATTTGATATCAAACTTTATCATAATCTTGGACTTGATTGAAGATAAGTTTTCTTTCCCTAATAGCTAAGCCAAACTAGGCAATTAACTAAACTATAATATCACAGTGTACCATACCACTCATTTATATATCATACTTCTCTTTACATTGTATCAATATTTATATTTGACTTATTAAAATATTGATATTCAATACATTTATCAAACTATCAGATAATAGTACTTTGGATACAATAATCTATATAAACATCATATATCAACATATATATCTTTATATCTATATGTATGAATATATATGTGTAATTTACTTGTGATGACAAATTGCAACATAACTCTGAAATATAATGTGATTATTAATTACCATTCTATAGACAATCACAATATTTATTCTTTAGTTAGAACTTTTCACCAATTATACTAAACATATGTTCCTATATGAATGTGTTATCATACTTAATCATACATTTTAGTCACTTTATTTTCCTTTTTAATAAGAAATAATTTTATTTTAAACATTCATTTATTAAATATCATTGTGTTCTTTATCTGAGACACAATATTAACCTTTATTCATAAAAACGTATGTGCCTAAAGTTTCCTCTTAACACCTCGTCTCTTCACAGATTCCTGTGACCTTCTTAACCTTTCAGATACCTCCAATACCAAGAATAGAGACAAGACTTAAGACACTTGACTCTGTCTTACACTTAACTGTATATATTCTTGTGTACTGGTTGTATATGAACACCATATATATTAAATAAGTATATAAAACATAAGCATTTCAAAATGTCACATCCTATAATCAGAAGTTTAAAGAATAAACCAGAGACTATCACTCTTGATATCCCATATTCTTTGATGATATTATACTTTTCCTTTCATGAAGATGATTAGCTTATCTCATTTGCATATAAGACATATTTTTCCCAATGTTTGTAGATGTTGATGTGTGTAAGTGTATGCAAGTGTGTGCGTACATGTAAGAATACATAATCAATAAAACAATAATACAATAAATCAATACTGGCTATAACTAACTAGATTTTCTGCCATAACTAATATATTTATTATCCCATGATCCAATTACCCCAATAAGCCTTTATTGTTTGTCAGGTTTGAACAAATATATTGAAGAGCTATCTATATCTTAGTCAAAAGCTTCTTCTTTTGCAACAAACTATTCACAAACTAAAATAACCTTCACCCTACTGCATCTGTCACCTTTCCTCAGCTCATGTGACTTAAACACTTGGTTTTCCTGTAGGTATAAACATATGAGGTTCCTTTCAATGGATTTCAAATATATTTGCTAATTTCCCAGTTTAATATAGAGTATCACATAAGATAAAAAATAGAAAGAAATAGAAAAAGAAAATAGAAATAGAAAATAGAAAGAAATAGAAAATAGAAAGAAAATAGACGTCTCTTTGTTGGATATATTTTCCTTTTTTCCTTGTTGGATGCATCCTGATTTTCTTAGGCCTATTTGTGATGTCACAGATCTGTTGTATACACCAGTGGACACATAACACACATAACACTTATACTGACCAGCCCATCAGGGTCACAGGTCACAATGTGTTGCTGTCAATCAACTGACCACATGAACGAACACTTATTCTCACAGTAAGTAAGCGCTCCATGCCTAGTTGCATGCCTTCATACATAATGGATTATAACTTGAAAATCCTAAAAACATGGACTTTACATGAAACTATTGAAAAACATGCTTGAGGTAAGTTAGAACTTCTATCACTTTATCATGCATTGTTATTAGTCACACCATGTGAAATTAGTTTACTCATTAATAGTTAGACACTCCATGTATTCTTTTGGCTATAAGGAAAGAATGATGAATGAATGGACATCACTGATTGAACTGATCCATTTTTCCATATATCTATATCTGATGAGAAAAAATAGATAAACTTTAGCAAAAACCAAATTAATACAATAATGATTTTAACCAATGGAAAATTTAATAACTTTATGGATCCCTAGTACTATTTGATCATATTCATATAATGTACATAACATGTTCCTCCTCTCTCTGCATCCAGAGAGTGGACTATGACAAAAATCTGTCACCACACATCAGGCTCTCCTCCTATATGTGTGTGTATATATATAATAATATGATCCATAGTATTATTCACAATAGCATAATTAGGATTATTTTACAAACATTATCACATAATCATGTGGGTTATACCTGATCATTGGACTTCTCCTCATGTAAAAGGGATTTCTCTTTACATAGCCAGATAGTACATAAGTAAATACTCAATAGACAGTCATTCCTTCAGAGATACTTTTAAACTCGACCCCTGACCTTCCTGTCAATCACATCCCACAATAACTCCACCAGGTCATTAGAGAATGCCAAGCTTGCCCTTTTCCTAAAAATATTAGGTAGCTCAAATTCCTCTTGGTTACTGGGAAGATCTGACATTTTGGAGACAACTGGTACATTCCCAGATACATTCTTTTGCAGATACTCAATAGATTTGGCTGGCTGCAATTCTTTAATTTCAGTTAATAATGGAATTTCAATTTGTGGATTTTCTTGCATGGCATATGGTTTATATGCAACATGTAATTTCCTACGTTTCTCATAGATTTTGTCACTTTCCCTCCTATAAATAGGGGACACTTTAACATGATTTGACAGATGTCTCTTAATAGGCTTTGCTTTTTGCTTTGGACATACTCGATTTACATTTGACATATGTTTCTGATGTCTTCTGGCCATGTCCAATAAACTAGCAGCTTCAAATAAAGTCTTCTTATCTGACGCACTGGCAAGGGTGACTGCATCCAAGAATTTGAACTTTTTAACAAAACTTTTCACCATAGATGAAGAGTTCACCTTTTGAATGACAGTTTTGTATGTTCTCTCAAATTTAGACATGAATGCATATGTACATTCTTTTCTGCCAATCTTTATCTCATTCAGTATGTCAGGTGTTGGCATGCTGTCACCTCTAGTGCACCAGATTAGTTTCTTTAATCTCTCCACATCACTGTCTTTTAACCATTCATTTGACTCATTATCATAAGACATTTTTGCAGACAAACGTTCTGTAAAATCAATAGGAAGCCATAATTTAAACAGTTTATTTCTCTGTTCAATATTTAGATCAAATTTCTCTGCATGGCTTTCAAAAATTTCTGAGTTTCTACACACATGGATCTTTACATCATATGTGGGAATGGCTTTACTCAGATTGATCAAATATTCCTGAGATTTTAATTTCAATTTAGTTTCTTGTATCATTTGTTCCTCACCATCTATGGCCATTACTGCCACATGGTGCTCTTTATCAACATATTGAGATTTCTCATCTGTCTGAACAGATTTATGCATACTATTACTTAATTTCTTTTCTGTTACCATGTCATTAAAAATCTTTACCAAAGAAGCTATATTCCTAAATACCTGCTTCTCTTTTGTAGAACAAATTCTATTTTCAATCTTAGAATTTGCCTGCTCACATTGTGTATACAAATCTTGCCATATACTCGCTAAATTGTCACTAGACACAATTTTAAACTCAACGTTACATTTTTTAGACAATGACTCAAATTTTTCCATACTTTAAAAGTAAAATCTTTACTCACCACTGTAGAAAGCTTCACCTTTAGCTTGTCCTTGGAACAGCTGGTCCCTGTCATCAGAACGTCTCAGTACGTCTGGCACTTGTGGTCCTTCTGTGTTTCCTCACAGGCTTTCCTCACACAGGCTTCCGTATCATATAACACGTACAACAGTCATCTGTATCTCACCAATATAAGTTCTTTTTCGAAGTCTTCCTGAATCTTGCAATTCATACAACTTGCAAAATACTCCTCTCTTCCCCCTTAATTGCAAGTGAACGGAACGAGAAAAACAGGAAAAAAAACGACCGTGCTGGCTCGCCACTGTTAAATATCTTGTATTTGCCGGTGAGACTTGTGTCCACTGTTAAATATCCGGACCTGGCCTTGTCCACGATAGGAAGAAGTCAGCTTGTTATAAATCAGTGTAGAGGTTTATTAATATCTTGAAGGAAAACACAGGAACAGGGAAAATGTCCAAATAACACAAATATCAGTCAATTGTCAATAGCTTACATCTTCAGAGAAGTTAAATCATCTGGATATCTTGTAGTTACAGCTTGGTTCATGCTTGTCATCTGGTTGGTGGACTTGGGCTGGTTACGACGTCCATGGATGTCCATCTGCCTGGACCACCCACCCTGGTGTTCCCAAAGACAGACCTCCTGGTCTTCCCCTGGTCTTCCCAAAGACAGACCCAGACATGTGTATTTCTTACTCATTTATATTCATGAGAGTGGGTGTTACCTTCCATCTTGTAGCTATGTAAGGAGATTTTTAAAATAGTGTACACTAACCGCACCCATGTTCCAAGAATATAAGACTATGATGTCAGTAGAGTGTCTGCTAGAGAATATTGTAAATATATAATATTTAACACAAGCATGAAGAGAACCATGGAAAACAAACTTGCTGAGGTAGCATGATAACACCGTATGCGGGTGACATAGCAGCTGCACTTCTGAGGACAACACAGAACTGTTGTAATGTAAGGGTGGGTTTACACTACTGTCATTATAGTCTGTTGCTCTCATCTCTCTGAATTCACTCTACTGTAAAAAAAAAAAAAAAAAAACATAACAGAATATTTCTTCCATCATGTCTGTTTGCTTTTTGAGCAGAAGAAAATTCCTGCAAATATGATGTATTCTTCCATTTAAAGTAAACAAATATAATGTAAAAAGGTTTCTGTCATGTTTTAATGAATGCAGATAAAAGAGGCACCAACAAGTAGTGCAAACATGGAAGAGAAAAAATTTATGCGAACTCCACTGTGCTAAGACATCTTAAAGGGGCTCTATCAGCAAAATTATGCTGTATGAGCCCCGCATAGGCGTGAATAGCCTTTAAAAGGGCTATTCAGGCACCACTAATCTTATTTTAAAACCCCCTCCCGTTTTAAAATAAAACTATAAAATCATATATGTAAATCATACCTTAGCATGCACACTTGGTGGTCGTGCACGATCCAACATCATCTTCTGGCAAGCCCTCCGATCCTGGCTCTTCCCCGGCTTCATTGTCGTCTTCTTCTGGCGGTTCAAATTCGATTGGATCAAATCCGTCGCGTGCACACTGCCATTGAGAAAAATGGCGCTGGAGTGTGCGCAGTAGCTCTGGAGGGAGCGCTACTGTGCCTGATTTGAACCAATCGGATTTGAACCGCCGGAAGAAGACAACGATGAAGCTGGGGAAGAACCAGGACTAGAAATGAGCGAACAGTAAAATATTCGATATTTGTTATTCATTTCGAATAGCCGCTCAATATTCGACTATTTGAACGAATATCAAACCCCATTATAGTCTATGGGGAAAAATGCTTTGACTCAGGAGGATCACCAAGTCCAGTATGACACCTCAAGAAATGATGCCAACACCTCTGCAATGCAACTGGGACAGCAGGGGAAGCATGCCTGGGGGCATCTAACAAGCCCAAGTCACAGTTTTACCCCACTATCACAGCCTATCAACTACACACTTTCCACACTCAAAAAAAAACTCTATAAAAGTGGGAAAATACTTGGAAACCTTCTTTCCTCCCCAATTGGATGGACAGAAACCCAAATTTGACGCTAAAGAAACATTACCAAGCACCCCTTTAAATCACGTTGCCCATGACAACCACAGATGGAATAGGCAATGGGAAATCCAACAGTACCCACCCTGAACTGTCATTTTGGATGTGTGTGTGTGTGTGTGTGTGTTCGTGATGTGATAAGACCTTCCAAAATTCACTTTTCTGGCCCTTAACGTGAGCCCTTCCAAATTAAGGTAGAGGCCCTTAAGCTGAGCTACCAGCAGAGATTGAGGGCCTTTAGGTGACTTCAGGCCTCTTAACAGCGGAGTTTTAGGCCCTTTAACTTAGTTCACCCTTGCACCAGCAGAGTTTTTTGCCCTTTGGGTGAGTTGAGCCTTGCACCAGCAGAGTGTTAGCCCCTATAAAATTGTTAGCCCCTAAAACGGTGGTTCCAGAACCATCATTCTCATTGTGTTGGATTGATGCAGTGGATTGGACTGAGGACCCAGACATTCACCTTGATTTGGATTGGGAAATTCATAACATTTTGGCATCAAGTCCTGGGAGTCCTCTATTTAGAGGACCGCAAGGGTGGAGAATTGGCTGAAACCACTACTAGCGGTAATGGTCCTCTAATATCGGACTCTACATTACCTCTACAGGGTTCTGATCAGGTGTTAATAGTCCAAACAACATGCTCCAGTACTTTAGATGTAGATCAGAAAGCACTTTCCCTTCCGACACCAGATTTAACCAAGCTTCATCATTAGAGTTGAGCAATCGTGTTCGGAAAAGATCAGATTCCGATTGGCGATCAAGAAAATTTCACGATCGCGATTCCAAACACGATCTTTTTAGGTGGGATCGAGATTGGTACTATTTCCCACAATGCTTTGCTTAGCCTTCACACTGAGTATACGCTCTGCTCATTCTGAGCAGAGTGTATACTCAATGTGAAGGCACCGCTGCGGAATGAATGGAAGCAGCCGGCAAACAGCCTTATAACCCCCTGCACGCCGGCTGCCTCCATTCATTCTAATGGGAGACTAAACTAACATTTCTAGTAGCTACTTACCTCCAGAGATGGCTGGTCTGCAGTGCCTGGTGTTCTTCTTCGCCTCGCTGCCGCTCCACGCTGCTCTTCTCGCCTCACTGCCGCCGCCTCCCAGGTTAGTGTTTAAAGAGCTAGGAAAGCGGGGCTTGTGGCTTAGGAGAGTGTGGGCGGGTACAGGGTGTAGAGACGTGAAAAACTGGATTGAGCGTACATAGCCTGACTGAATTTCTGTGTATCCCACTTAGGTTTTGGGGGTAGACACCAGGGATATCTGGATTGAGCGTACATAGCCGGATCTAATTGCTATGTATCCCTGTTAGGTGCTTGGGGGGACACCGCCTGCAAAGCTGGGTTGAGGGTATAGAACTGGACTGAATTGTTCTGTATTCCTGTTTCTGGGGAACACCCCGTGGAAAGACTGACTCCTCTCCCTTCAGTATAGCTCTGAAAAGAGCTGTTGTTTTTCTTCAGTTTTTCCCTGCCTACTGGAAGCTAATCCTCTCTAGCCCTCAGCAGCACACCTGTCCCTACGTCTACAAGCCAGCAAAATGACACAAAGATGGCGCTGGCTATTCTTATAAATGGGAGGTCACATGTTTTTTCATCAGCCAAAGGGTTTTTTTCAATTTTTTTCAATGCCTCCTTTGACGTAGTTCCTGTCCCACCTCCCCTGCACAGTTATTGGTGCAAAAAACGCGCCAGGGAAGGTGGGAGGAGATACAAATTTTTACTGCGTATGCCGTGTGGTATTTGATTGGAAACAAATACCTCGAACGGCCTGATATTCGATCAAATACCTATTTGATCGAACGGTGTTCGCTCATCTCTAGCCAGGATCAGAGGGCGTCGCCGAAAACAGAAGAAAGAAAGGAAGGTGTGCCAGAAGATGATGTCGGATCGTGCACGACCACCCAGTGTGCACGCTAATGTATGATTTACATATATGTTTTTATAGTTTTATTTTAAAACGGGAGGGGGGTTTAAAATAAGATTAGTGGTGCCTGCATAGCCTTTTTAAAGGTTATTCACGCATATGTGGGGCTTATACAGCATTATTTTTTCTGATAGAGCCCCTTTAATGCCAACATGTGACATTACTGTAATTACTTTCTTCATATGTCATCATGTCTCCATGTGTGCAGTAATCTTTTGTATGTGAATTATCCCTGCAGTAGGACATCACTGTGTGCATACTTGTACTGTGACATCACTGTGTGCTTTATCCTGATACCAACATGACTATATTCATGATCTCTGTACTTTGACATTACTGTGTGTATTATCCTGTTACTGTGACATCATTTGTGTGCTTGCATTTGTGGATTACTTTCATTTGCTATCCAGGGCTAGGTTTATTTTCGGTCTAGGCAATAACTGAAAGCCATTCCAAGAACCACAGAAACTCCGCCATGAAATCCTGTGCTTCTAAAGAACCCACTTTGAGAACCACTGCTCTAGGAATGTTGAATGTCATTAATAGGAAAAAAAAATAAAAAATTATACATCTGTGAACTGACATTTATACAAAGGGGATGACATTAGCGTTGAGCGAATAGTATTCGTCTAATACCTCGCCGGCATAGGAAAGCGTGTAATCGGACGAACACCAAGGGGTTAAACGCATCAAATCTTCGAAGCGTTTAACCCCTTGGTGTTCGGCCGATTACACGCATTCCTATGCCAGCGAGGTAATCAACGAATACTATTCGCTCAACACTAGATGACATATAGATACTAAAGGAAATTCTAGCATCAATGCTTTGCAACTTTTTGGGCATATTTGTGTAACAATTTTGCAACATTTAGCATTTTTATACGGGGACAATAGGTGTGGTTAGCCTGTCAAGCTGATGTGCACCAGATTTTAAATTTTTATTTATGCCTTTCTTGCTATATCACACTCCATATTGTTTTTGAAGTGCATACATTTTCTAAAACACATAATAAAATCTGGTGCTGAAACAGCCAGAATTCAGAGCCTAAGGGGGGAGGGGAACCTGGATGTACGGACTGATACTTCTCCACTCAGGACAACAGTAAACTTGCTATACTAGAGGGCCATAGCTGAAGGTCTGAGAACCCTTGCTCTGTCTGCACTATTGATGTGAGCCTCCCTCCCCCTCCCTTTACATCTGGCACACATAGACAGTGTCCCTTGGGACTAACTGACAACACTTCCACTGGTGAAGGGGTTAATGCAGTGTGTAAGGGAACTCTTCTGCTCTCTGAACCCCTTGCTCTACCTGCTGCCTGGCCTCCCTGCATTGCCTGAAGTGGAGACACCTCACCCCCCCCTGCTGTTTTGGCTCCCATCCTGACACTTTCTGCTGGGACATTCTGCTAACTCTGTGAGTACTCCCTACTGTTTTTTGGACTTTCTTACCCTCTTCAGAGACCTTTCTAGCAGGGAATTTTTTTATTTTTTTTTTGTTGTCGTGCACTGCAGTGGTGTGAAGGGAGTGCTGAGCCCCTACTCCACCATCAGGGGGGGCTCCTCACCTTCCTCCACTTGCTGTGTGTTCCACGTTCTGCAGTATATCCCCACGGAACTAGCACTTCTCCCATTGCTCCTTTTGCACCTCATGGGTACCAGGTTTGATTATGGAACTGTGTGACCGCCTCATGTAAGGCCTGGTGATACTGCGAGTGTACCTTCCTTACCTTCTATGGTCGCTTCTCATTGTGATATGTCCAGAAGACGTCCTAACACCTCTACTGCTCCTTCCCGCACGCCGAGTCGCTCTCTTACTCACTCACCATCAATCTCTACCTTCCTGTCCCGATCTGGAACCTCGGCTACTGGGTCTGGCACTGATGACATGGCTCCTCCATCTCCTCCGCTTCGCCAATCGCAGCCACCTCCTTCACTGTCTGCCACCCTCCCTGGACATGACGTGCAATCCATGGATTCGGCCTCCCTGCCCTGCTCGGCAGCCCATATTGCCTCTGCGGACTTTCAGCTACTTCGGGACCTTATTCAAGCTCTGCCCACTAAACAGGACCTGGATGCTGTAGTTTCCCGAATGGAACAATCCCAGGCACACGCCCTCGGTGCGATCCAGTCTGATGTGTCTCAACTTACTACTAGGGCTGACGCTACTGATCAAACACTGTCCTCTTTGGAACAACGCCTGTCTGCAGTGGAGAGCAATCAAACCCACTCTGAGGCCCGCCTTCAACAAATTGCCTTGCTCCTGGATGACCAGGAGAACCGGGGTCGCAGAAATAATATTCGATTACGAGGAGTGCCAGAAAAAGGCCCTCAGGATGATCTGATCAGCCGTATTAATACCATTTTCAATATGGCGACTCAACGCCCGCTGGATGCTACCTTCATGATGGACCGTGTGCATAGAGTCCAACGTTCTGGCCCGCTTGACCCTGCTAATCCTAGAGACGTTCTGTGTAGACTACATTACTTCACGGACAAGGAACACATCCTGAGGTGTGCCTGGGATATGGGATCGGTGCCTTTTGAGAATGCCTCTGTCAAGCTCTACCCAGACGTCTCATCCCGCACATTGGCTATGCGCCGTGCCCTTCAGCCGGTGTTGACTCTGATTAAGGACTGTGGAGGTTCCTATAGGTGGGGTCATCCCTTCCATTTGATTGTTCGTGTTGGCTCGTCTTCGATTGTTGTCCGTTCCCCGGCGGACTTGCCTGATTTGTTTGCCTCCCTGGATGTGCGCCCTGTCTCAGTCCCGAACTGGCTTGCTCTGGATTCCTCCCGCCCTACTATACCCAGGCGCGGCCGCGGTTCCAGGCGTTCTTCTTCGGCTGCTTCCAGAGAGAGACCTCGGCGAAACTCATCTCCACGACGTCTTCCAATACCGGATCCGCCTGGGTCTCCGCTCCCCCAACCAGATCTCTCAGCTCAGCTTCCCATTGAAGCATGAGCCCTCATGCCGCCGGTCTTTGATCTGCCCACAGGACAGTGTTAATATCCTTTTATGTTGAGTGGTCTTGGACTTGTTTCGCGGTTGGTGGACATTTTCACTATGTTTATTTTGTTTTGTGACTACTCTGTTCCTCTTGATCCTGTTCCTGCTGGGCTTTATAGATGGCCCTTGTTGTTGGTATTGCTGTGTTTTTATACAATGTTGTTATTTGGACCTTAGAGTCAGTTTGTAGCCCTGTGCTTCCTATCCCTTTACACTTTGTTGGGGGTGGGGGCATAGGGTCTTCCTTACCAGGTACACTCGTGGTGCTTGCGGGCCCACTTCTCCCCCCATCTTTTCTTACTCCCTCACTCCTTCCTGTCTGTTGTTGTGCCCCTGGCCCATTTGTCTAGGGGTAGTTAGATTTGTTCTACTCTTGGTTCTTTTTCCCTTTCCTTTCTCCCCCCCCCCCCTCATTCTTTACTGCTCTCCTTCCTCTACTCTGTTACTTTTCTCTCTTTTTTTTTTTCTTTTCTCTCTCTGCTCCTAGGGTGTGAGCTGGGAAAGCCCGTCTCCCTCCATGCCTCCGCTTGATCGCCTTTCCTCCATCGCCGTGGGCTCCCTCAATGTGAGAGGCCTTCATAGTCCAGAGAAGCGCTCCGTACTCTTCAATCTGCTCAAAGGTAAGCGCCTTCATGTTGTGTTTTTGCAGGAAACTCACCATTGCTCTACCAAGCCATACAAGTTGACTAATGCTTGGTTTCCTCATGCATATCATAGCTCTTCTCCTGACCCGAAATCCAGAGGGACTAGTATCTTGATTTCTCGCTCCCTGCCTTGGGAACATTTGGAGACTCGCACTGATTCTGAGGGGAGACTTGTTATGGTCAAGGGTCGTATCTCCTCTCAGCTTTTTACTTTTGCCTCTTTGTATTTGCCTAACTCGGGACAGGGTCGTGCCCTTAGTTCTTACTTAGGGCTGTTGGACGGCTTTGTGGAGGGCTTCCTGGTGGCGGGGGGTGATCTTAATCTGGTCCTAGACCCTTCATTGGACTCTTCTGCTGGCGTCTCTTCTCACCCTTACTCGCTCATCAGGAGGATTAAGAGGGACCTTCATTCCCACCAGCTTGTGGACTCCTGGAGGTTACTCCACCCATTGGATAGGGATTACTCCTATTACTCTCCGGTCCATCACCGATACTCTCGTATCGACTACCTCTTTATCCGTCACCAACATCTCCACTCTTTGTTGGCTGCGGAAGTCGATAACATTACTTTCTCCGACCATGCTTTGGTTACTTTGTCTGTTTCCTTGTCCTCTCCTATTCCCTTCCAGCGTCAGTGGAAACTTAACGCATCACTTCTTGATGACGTAACCATCCTGGATGACATTAAGACCCGTTTGGGGGAATACTTTGAGAGGGAGGAATTGTCGGGGATTGCTCCTCCAATGGTGTGGGAGGCTCACAAATGTTTTATCCGGGGTATCCTGTTGCAACATGGTTCCCGCTTAAACAAGGAACGCCGGGCTTGTATTGAATCTCTGCTGCAGCGGATCCGCTCATTGGAACTTCTTCATAAACGCCAAATCACTCCTGATGTTTATTCCCAGCTTGCCAGCGCCCGAGAGGAATTGCGTACGCTCGTCACTGATAGGGTGAAGGGTACTCTAGCTAAATGCAGACGTCATTTTTATGAGTTTGGAAATAAGAGCGGGCGTTCACTAGCTAGGGCCCTTCGGGTTCAGCAGTCCTCCACCTACGTTCCATGCATCAATTCCGCCCAGGGTACTCGATTACACATGCCCCTTGATATTGCAGCTGCCTTTCGGGACTACTATGCCTCTTTGTATTCTGTAAACTCTGGCCCTTCTCCTCTCCCTGAAGCGGAGTTCCGAGATCGCATTCGTTCTTATCTCTCCTCCTCTGGTCTCCCGTCGTTGTCTCTAGAGGAATTGACGGCCTTGGAATCTCCTATTGTTGAAGAGGAAATTTCTTTAGCTATCTCCAGTATGGCAACGGGTAAGGCCCCAGGCCCAGACGGCCTTACCTTGGTATACTATAAGAAACTTGGCCCTGAACTCCGCCCCAGACTGTTGAAAGTTTTCAATTCTCTCACCGATGGCTCGGCCCTTTGTCGTGACTCCCTGTGTGCTCACATAGCGGTTATCCCCAAACCCGGAAAGGACCCTCTTCTGTGCTCTAACTACCGCCCCATTTCGCTAATCAATGTTGACCTAAAAATTTTAGCCAAGATCCTTGCGACGCGTTTATCGCCCTTGTTAGGAAATATTGTTCACGCGGATCAAGCTGGATTTTTACCCGGCTGTGAGGCTCGAGATAATACTACCAAAGCTATCAACCTCATGTATGGGGCTAAACAATCGGGCTCTCCTCTCATGCTTCTTTCAACTGACGCTGAGAAAGCCTTCGACAGGGTCAACTGGCGGTTCATGGAAGAGACCCTGTTACATATTGGTCTTGGAAATCGCATGATGAGTTGGATCATGGCTCTATACTCTCTCCCTACAGCGATGGTTAGGGTGAACGGTTTATTGTCCCAGTCCTTCCCTATCCGAAATGGCACTAGGCAAGGATGCCCCCTCTCGCCTCTCATTTTCGTCCTGACTCTTGAACCCTTCCTCCGCCAGGTTCGAGCCGACCCGAACATCTCAGGCGCTGCTCATTCTTCCTGTTTATACAAAGTGGCGGCTTATGCAGACGACTTGCTATTTTTTCTCTCCTCCCCTCATGTTTCTCTTCCAGCTCTGATGTCTGCCTTTCAGGTTTACTCGACCCTTTCGAATTTTAAAATCAACTTTTCGAAGTCGGAAGCCCTTAATGTGACCCTTTCCTCCTCGGCGGCCACCTCCTTGAGTCAATCTTTCCCTTTTCATTGGGCCCCCACTTCTCTCAAATATTTGGGGGTTTATCTTACTCCGGACCCGAAAGATCTCTTTCGTTGCAACTTCCCCCCACTTCTGGCGTCTATCAGGGCTGATTGTACTCGATGGTCCACTGGAGCCTTTACTTGGTTCAGGAGATGCGCGATTTTTAAAATGAACATTCTCCCTCGTCTTCTCTACTTGATGCAGGCGCTTCCCATTCACATCCCTCTGTCTTTTCTTAGATCCCTCACTTCCGTCCAATTGAAGTTCATCTGGTCGGGCAGACCCGCCCGAGTGAGCAAGGCTTTTCTCTTTCGTCCCAAGAGTTGCGGTGGTTTATTGCTTCCGGACCTGAAGTCCTATTACTTGGCTACCCACCTGACTCGTGTCGTGGACTGGTGTAGGCATGCTGTTTCTAAACCTTGGGTCTACATCGAACAGGCATTCTCTCCGATCCCTTTGCAGGTTGCCCCATGGCTGGACTCCTCCTCATTGTCATTTCTCTTTTCTCACCCTACCCTTGGTCCCACGCTTCGGATTTGCTCCAGGGGCCTTGTTCGCTCCACTCTCCTCCCTAAGGATTCTGCTCTTTTCCCAGTGCTGGGCAATCCTGCCTTTCCACCTGGAATGTTTGACCGAGTTTTTCGTAATTGGCGCCGTCATGGGATTTTCCGTGCCTGTCACTTCCAGGACGCTGGGGGATGGACTACACTTCTGAATTCCCAGGCCCCTCCTGAGCTGCCCCCTTTGGATGCTTGGCGGGGGATGCAACTTCGTCACTTTTTACATTCTCTCCCTGCTCCTGCAGAGTTCCGCGTCGAACCTACCCCCTTGGAGAAGATTTTTGTTGGTGCTGGCCCCCTTCGCCACTCCCTCTCGCTCACTTACCGGATCCTGGTTGAACCTCCGGAGGACTTTGTTCCGCCGTTCTTGTTGAAATGGGAATCTGACTTATCCCTTTCCCTCTCTCAGGAGCAGCGTAGGCGCATTTTTCGCCTTTCTCATACTGCTTCCATCGGCTCTCGCCACCAGGAGGCCAGCTACAAAATCTTGTCCCGATGGTATAGGGTTCCTACGAGACTCCATGCTATGTTTCCTCAGGTCTCCCCATTATGTTGGCGCTGTGGCGACGAGGAAGGCACGCTGCTACACATTTTTTGGTCCTGTCCTGCCCTTTCGTCCTTCTGGGAGGGGGTCAAGCGGATAACCCTCCAGCTTACTGAAACTTCTCACCATTTGGGCCCTGCCCTGTTCCTCCTTAATCATTGTGAGTCTTCTGTAAAGGTCTTTAAGCGTTCCCTACTTAGATTCCTGATCCTCGCTGCCCGGGCTTGTATCCCCCTTTTTTGGAAACGAGTGGATCCTCCTCCTCTCTCCCTCTGGATTTCGAAGGTCAACAAGATAATGCGCATGGAAAATCTCACGTCTTTCCTGCATGGCACGACTGAGGCGTACATCAAAACCTGGTTCTACTGGTTCAGGTTTCAACAGTCTGCAGAGTACCGGACGCTCCTGGGCTCTGACCCCTCCTCTGATTGATACTCTTGTTGTTCGTCTCAGGTATTTGACCAGTGGTTGCTCCCGAGCCCTTCCCAACTGGCTGTGGTATGGATGACCTGGCGAGCGCTCTCACTGGTTTCCTGACTGCTCACACTCACCCCTACCTACCCTTTCACCCCCCACATTTAGTCCTCTCCCCCACTCATATGTCCCACTAACCCCTCCCTCCCCCCCCCCCTTTTTTCCTTTTTCTTTTTTTTCTATGTTGCTTTCTTTGTCTTTAATTTTTTTTTTTTTTTTTTTTTTTATTCTTCTGATTGTATTTTGTGTTGCACTGTGTGCTTTTTCTGTTCGCAGGGCGGGTGTTTGCCTTGTAACTTGTAATTGTTTTTTCTTTTCTTATTGTTTAAAAAAATTTTCAATAAAAATTTGAGTTATAAAAAAGAAACAGCCAGAATTCTGACACATACAGGGTGTCCGGAAAGTAAGTACACAAAATGAAAGGGTGGACTTTAGTCAGTATAGGAAGCGTTTTTTTTATTAATGAACATGTGACCGGAAATGCACTGTTATGGCGCTGCAGGTAGACCAACACAGTGAATGTAAATGTAATTGTGAATGTAACAGTAATTCTTGTGGGGACATGTCAAGTCCGTTGTGTACACAACACCTGTGCCAACCAGTGAAGAGCTCATGAACTGTATCCAGGCTGCATTTGTTGCGGTGAGAGCCATGCCAGGAATCTGTGAATGAGTTTCGTCAATCCATCTCCCGGCATTGCACTGCTTGCATCGAGGCAGGCGGCCAGCATTTCAAGCAATTCTTTTAATAAGTAACAGTGACTAAACGGATTTCCCATTAAAGAGGACCTTTCATCAGATCGGGCACATGCAGTTTTATATACTGCTGGAAAGCTGACAGTGCACTGAATTCAGCGCACTGTCGGCTTTCCCAATCTGTGCCCGGTGTAAAGCGCTATCGGTTCTGACGGGGAGGAACCCGCTCCACAGTACAGCGCGATAGGCGCTGCTGGGCAGAAGGGCATCCCTGGCTAAGTGTCAGAAACGTCCTTCTGACACTAAAGCGCTACGGTAACGGGACCGATAGCGCTTTACATCGGGCACAGATCGGGGAAGCCGACAGTGCGCTGAATTCAGCGCACTGTCAGCTTTCCAGCAGTATATAGAACTGCATGTGCCCGATCTGATGAAAGGTCTTCTTTAAAGCGCTTTCTCTTCTACGTTTCTCCTTTCAGATGGCGCAGCAAGGGATAGGAAACAGACATCTCGGTCTACCTGCAGCGCCACAATGGAGTATTTCCGGTCACATGTTCATTAATAAAAAAAACTTCATTATCCCACCTAAAGTCCACCCTTTCATTTTGTGTACTTACTTTCCGGACACCCTGTGTAACTTACTTCTCATGGTGATAAGGGCCACCACTACTTCAACATACTTTATAACCAGAATTTTGGTTAGCTATTTTACCATGATAATCTACTTGTCCCATTTGGCATATTTTCATACTTGTATAATTACATACTTCCATTGACCTGGTATAAAGAACAATAGAAATGTGCAAAAGTACTTTTATTAGTTTTGTTAATGTTAAAAAAATTGAAGAAAACAAGCCCATGTAGATATATACTTATGGAATTATATTTACTTATAGTGCTAGAGGAAAGTTTACAGGTGCGGAGAGAAAACTATTTAGCTAACAGCATGATTTCCTGTTACTTCACGGTTGCTTTGTTAGGAAATTGCACTAGGTAAACAAAACTGTTGTATAACATAAAAATTCAGCTTCTCCTCGGAAAGTATACAGCAGTATTTAATAATTGCAAACTCAGTAAGGTTATTTGTCACACAGCAGGTAACAGATTCTAAAAAAACAATATCACCTTTAAAAATAAGAATGTTTATTATCTATCTGTAACCACCATGAACAAATGGCAATAACCATAACATGACTTTTAAAGCTTTAAATTTATTTTCGCACGGCAGATTTTAAAAATAAATCATGATAAACTACATTTATACACTTCGTAGTAACAAAACAATATAGAAAAGTATTCCATAACATCTTCCCGCCGGTGACATTTTATGCTTTTGACTTTTGACTCCCCGCCTTCCCAACTCCATAACATTTTTTATTTTTCCGTTCACAGAGCCATATAAGGACTTAATGCATATCGGACCAATTGTTCTTCATCATAGTACTATTTATTATTCTGTACAATGTACAATGGAAGCTGGAAAAAAAAAAATCTGAACTGGGTGGAATTGGAGAAAAAGTGCAACTGTGCGACTTTCTTACAGGCTTCAATTTTACAGCGTGCACTCTATAGCCAAAATGACATGTCACCTGTATTCTATGTTTCCATACGATTCAGTGTACACCAAATTTATATAGTGTAAGCTGATGGCTGGTCAGGTAAGAGAGGGAGTGTACATCTCACCCAGACTACTAAAGTGGGTGAGATGAGAAAACTCCAGAAAGAATGTTTGTTCTCAGCAGACAACTTTTGTCTGCTGAACATTTTAGTAAATGCTCAGTATTGGGCTGGATTTTTAGGAATGGCAGGTAGGTTGGTAATGGAACCTGTCATTCCACCCTCCTCCAGTCCACACTTTGGGGATGTTCCGGCAGCGACTCAGCTGCAGAGAGTCTGCTCTTTAAGGGAGCTTAAGAAGCCAGCTCCAGCAGCAGACTTTTGGGCAGAGCTTGGCTGGAGAGTCAACAGAGAGGTCATATTTTTGGAGCTGTGTCCTGAATGATTCTACTGGCTTTTGGATTTCTGTTATTCTAGGTGAGGTAACCTATTCCATGTTTAGTTAGAGCCTAGCCGGGCAGGTATTTATTTTTGTATTGTTTCCTTTTGTTGCTGCACTACTTTTTTGAGTGAAAATAAACTCTAAAACTCTAAAACAAAAATCTAAAACTTTGGAAAAAACATTTAATTCTTAAAGCCGTCCATACAAATGAATGGTGAACAAGCCTGGGAGCCTTTAATAGGCTTCCAGCTGTCATGCCAACAGGATGGCGATCCCCGGCAAAATTGCGGCGCCCAGACACCGCTGGCAAAATGAAGTCTCTGTAAGTTTTTTTTAAAATTCGGTTTATTTAAAGATTGTACATCATATTACACAATAGAAGTACAAAGTACAAAAACAATTAAAATATAACAATCTGGACGTTGTACAAAAACATAAAGAAAACCAGACAAAATAAAACAAAGAAGCAAAACATTTCTGCATAGTCCATAGCAGAAACAAAATATTGTCTAGAGCAGGGGTAGGGAACCTTTTTGGCTAGCAGAGCCATGAACGCAACATATTTCAAGATGTAATTGGACGAGAGCCATACAAAATTCTGTTGCTAAGCAATAATGAATAATGATGAATAAAGTACTACTTACCATTAATGTGACCTCTGGTATTGCATGGATTTGCTGATGGCTTTGTAGTCTGCTTTATAGGTGGTGAGGTTTAGCTTCATGCAGGCGTTGAGACTTCCATCTGTTAAACGTGATCGTAGGTTGGTCTTAATGTTCCTTAGATGTTAGAAAGACTGCTCACAAGCATATGTAGAGCCAAACATTGTCAGTATAGCAATACTCACACGTTGCAGTGTATGGTATGTGAGAGGAATCGCGTTCCAAGTTTTGAGAATCATCTGGTCTGCGGCTTGAAGTTTTTTTAGTTCTACCCACTTGTGTTTGCTCGCCAACTCTGCTTGCTGTCGTGCAAGTCTTTCCAAATCTTCATTCAGTAACTTGAACTTAGTCACCCACATGTCTGAGGCCTTCAGGTCAGCAGCTTGTAGTTCAAAATCTCTGACAGAGACACCGGGGATGTAACTTGAGGGGAGTTGGTAATGAAAGAGTAGTAGAATAGAGCGTTGTAAACTTACAGGCCCAAAGATGGCGTCAGCAACGTGACTCGTTTAGCAATCTGCGGCGGGGGTCTGTCCAGGACTCCAGAACAAGAAGAATCTTCTCCAGGAGGTGAAGAATCCTCACCAGCCAACTCAGGCCCAGTTTCTGTTGCCCAACTGTTTCTGCAGCGATGTAGCTGTAGGAAGGCCCTCCAGCCTAGCAGAAGATGGTGGCGGGCACGGAGCGGAGACTCGCAGGACTCGTCCTGGACTCGGGTCTCTGGCAATTCAGGGTGACCCCTAACAACACCTGGGGACCTGGGAAGGACCTGGGGAAAGTCTTGGGGTGCCCTCGGGTCGCAAGTACTTGTTACTGCTGGAGCTTGTCACCGCACGTCTGTGCATGTCTCGGCGGTTAGATGCGTACACGTGTAACATGCGTCGCCAGCATAACTAGCGTAGCCAACGTAACCAGCGTAGCCAGTGTCCTGCCGCTCCAGGTTGGTCCCGATATCATGACCAACCTGGAGCGGCAGGACGCTAGCTACGCTGGTTACGTTAGTTACGCTGGCGATGCATGTTACGGGTGTACGCATCTAACCGCCGAGACATGCATAGACGTGCGGTGACAGGCTCCAGGATATCCCCTCCCAGTAGTACTGTAGAAAACATTTAGATGTGTATGCGAGCCAGATGCGGCCTTCAAAAGAGCCACATCTGGCTCGTGAGCCATAGGTTCCCAACCCCTGGTCTAGAGGAAAGTCCAGGCCGGGGAAGTCAAAAGAAGCAAAAGTTCCAATCTGACCTGTAGAGGGCGAAATCATATAAACAATATGTATTTTCAGGACAAAAGCATGGGACCATGTGTAAAGTTAATGGTGAGTCACACCAACAGCCCCAAACCTTTTGAAATTTTTTGAGGACAACTCCTACCTTAATATACTATTTTATTTATTATATGGTACAACAGAATTTACCAGCTTCCTCCACATAGACGAAGTGGGCAGCCGGCTCAGGTTCCAGACCAAAAAACCCTGTGTGAACCCGGCCTAAGAGTGGATCCCAGGAGGGGATGGAGATGTGCAGTTGGGAGACGTAGAGGAGAAGATCATCAGCGTACTATTTCTTTGTTGCAAATTTTGCTGTGAAATTTTGAGCCAGGATGGTTTGCGCAGAAGGGAAAATATAAATGCTTCCAAGATATGTCTGGTTCCTTTTGTAACTACTACTAGGTTTGGTTTTTAAAAAATGCAGAAAAATCTGCCACAAAAAAAGGCAGTGTTTTGGCAATGTGGGGCTTCAGCATTGTAGGGGTATAATATACTTTGTAATTATTTTGTTATAATGTTCCCCAGTCTGTTCCCTCATTCTTGTTCCTAATTCCCTAAATGTAAAATTGCTAACAGAGATCGTGAAAACAATTTCAACTTAACTTTCAGTTTACGTTACTAAAAAATGTAAAATGGTATTGGTTAAAGAAAAAAAATTCTAAATTAAGAAACAGCTTGTTTTTCTTAGAGACAAGATTGCTAGCTCCATATAGAGTTCTAAATCTCACTATTCCGGCTCGATTATATTCTCTGCTAGTGTTACAAGTACCCAATTACAGACAGATGAATAGAGGGCATGGATTGATTTAGTCTCTAAATGTATTCTATATGCTTAACTGATTTACAAAGCCTACATGATTCTAATTTTTAATTAGATTTAATTTTTAATTTTAATCAGGTTTAGTAGACTTAAAAAAATAAAACTGACCAAATTACCAAATGATAGATATGCAGCATTCATTAGTTATACAGAGAAACATGCGGGTTATTTAAACCCTTCCTGCCATAGGCAATTATGGATTTTCGTTTTTGACTTCCTGCCTTCCAAAAGCCATAACTTTAATATTTTTCTTTTCACAGAACTGTAGAAGGGTTTTGATCAACAGAGAGATGGACCGCTAAAAAAAGCAGTAATACTGACTAAAGTGGGATCCGTCAGGTGTCCATCCTTTTAAAAACGAAACTGGAGGAAAAAGAAAATCCTCTGTGCAGGACTTTTTCCTCAGACAATGCGACTCTGATGCAGATGTGAACCTTGGCTGAGATGTATGGAGAATATACTAAGAACTAGAATGTTACTTATTTGTGCTACTTAATCAAGGATATAACCCTAAATTGCAACAAAGTTACCTAATATCCTCATTTTACAATAAGTAAATGTTGTATTTTTGGAATCCAAAATAAAAGCTTTTAAAAAAATAAAAAATAAAACAAAACATAATTCAGTAGATAAATACCATTTTCCCAAATGAATCAAATTAAAAAAAAAAAAAAAAAAAAAAAAAAAAAAAGACATGCACAAAAAATGTCTTTACCTCTCTCTGCTCACTGCATATCTTACAGAGCCAGGTGGGCCGCCTCAGGTTGCTGACAGTTTCAATTCCACATTTTGTACAGACTTTCTAAGACATAAACAGGTACATAATACAGATTAATACAGCAGACTTTTATATGTTTGTAGAGGCTGAGGTAATGCATTTGAAATAAAAATGATTCTTAAATGTCAGATTTATAATGTCATAAGGATACCAGAAAATTATAGGACATAGCTAGTAGTCCATGCTTTCTAGTTAACCGGATAAAGGTCTTAGCTGTTTACTGAGATTTTGCCATCACAAAACGTATTGTGATGGGGCCCCTAGAAGCCTAATGGCATTTAAAATAGTGGTATATTTTATGCTTTAGGGGGCATTCACACGGAGTAACGCCGGGCGTGTATCACAGCCGTACACGCCGGCGTTACGGCCGACTGCCGAACACTTCCCATTCATTTCAATGGGAGCACTCGTAACAGCGGCGTTTACGAGCGCTCCCATTGAAGTGAATGGGAAGTGTTCGGCAGTCTGCCGTAACGCCGGTGTGTACGGCTGTGATACACTCCCGGCGTTACTCCGTGTGAATGCCCCCTTAGAGTGACCTTTGAGGCCCCCTCAGAGTCTAAGGCCTGTTAGCAACTGCCACTAATGCAAACCTTATAGCTACGCCCCTGAAAGCAATATATCTTGTTCCAATTGGATCATGTACAATCTTAACATGAAAATATTTTCCCAGGTAACCCCTATTTCCAAGAACTAATGGCCCAAGTGTGTTAAATGTCTTTAGTGGGTCCATTATAACAATTAATATTTTCTGTATAGTCTCACAATAAATGTTATATCTAGTCGAATCCATGAGGAGAGCTGTCAGGTAAGATCTAGATAGGAATCAAAGATGTTAAATATTGCAGATGGCAATCCTACAAATACATATTATATATTTTGTATCTTTGGTATACCAAAGGCACTTCTCCCCACATCTGACATACTGTTGTAGGCAACATAGATTTATTAACTTCAGATCCAATAGTTGTGCCCAAAATTGTTGCTTGAAAGTCACAGATTGTAGTGAAACTGTACTATTTGTACCCATGGAAGTTTTGTTCGTTGAAGTTAGAATTGTTTAACTATCAACCAGGACCACTGCCAGAAAATAAAAATAAACATTTTGGGAATCCCAATCTACAGAAAAGTGATGGGTTGTCATTAAAGATTTACCAATTCGTACTTTTTTGTTTGCCAATGAGGGTTGAGCCGATCTTGAAATTTCAGGATCATTTTTAAAATCCGATTTCCAATCATTTTCCATTCAATCCTGATCCCAATTCCAAAAAAAGTAAAATAAACATAAAAAACCCATACACACAGGGTCAGAATTGTTGCCAATCACTATTATAATTAATCAGTGTGCAGTAAAAAAAAACAAATAAGTGACTGGTAAAAACAGGGCAGGGGACACGCAAAAGGAGGGAGCTGAGGAAACACTTGTGCAAGTACTAACAATAAGAATGTGGTTGGCAACAGCAATACTTCTTCTGGTTTTGGTTGCACTGCCAGTAGCTGCTGGATTCTCATACTTCCAGAGAATGAAGATGAAGTTCTTGATTACTTAGCTTGCTCATCTCAGTCACAGGAAGTTATCGCATCTGATATCCCTGGTAGTGATCTGGCACCTACTGAGAAATTTATTTCTCCTAAATATTCTTCATCTTTTTGTTGAGCAAGCAGTTAAGGAGGACATGACTGTTGGTGGTGAAAAGTAGTAGTGACAGGGGATGTGATACAACTAGTGGTAGTCATTCTCGTAGGGGAGCTATGGGGATATCTGGAGGAGCAAATTATGAAGTTGTGCAGGCATTCCATGGCCATGATGTGTTAGAATGAAGAAAGGAAGATGATAACATTGAAGATAGGACCCGTCAGGGTGACATCAGGTGAAGTGGGAGGCTTCAGTGGTGAAGTTAACGATGCCTGCGGCACAGCTAGGGGAAGTTCATGGGGTGGGAGTGGAAGAGGGGGTGGTGGTACTACTGGCAGACATAAGACACATTTCAGCTGCTGCTCGTCTTGTCAGTAGCAACTAAATGTGATCATCTCTTGTGTGGGAATTTTCTCTATACGTTGTCAAATAAAAAAAAATCCATGGCAATGTGCAAGATCTGCAAGCAGAAAATTATCCATGGCCATGCAGGAACAAATAAAGGAATGACATCTCTCCGTACTCACAGGCATCACCATCTTATTTGACAAAATAGACATCAAAGTGGCACTGGCAATGGTCCATCACTATTTTTGTCAAAATGAAGCCGGCATAGATCCATGACTATTTCTACACACCTGCAACTGATGCCTCCAGATAGTGTGGTGCCTCCATCTCTTTATCATCATATTCCATTTACTGCACTGTTTTGCTGATGCAGCCTGCTGCTCCTAAACAGCTACCGTCACTGTCAGAAAGACATGTCCTGCTGCTTGGTTCATCATATTATGCCCTGCTCACTGCCACATATTGCCAAAGCTACCACCGCTAATCCAGACATGTCCTGCAGCTCTGTTCATCATATCATTCCATGCTGCACTAGTTCTCATGCAGCCACAGCAACCACCAATGACACCACTCAGCCACACCTATCCTGCTGTCTGATCCATCACATTCCACTATACCTCACTGTTGGTGCCACAGTATTGGCATCAAAACAACATAATAATAATAATAATAATAATAATAATAATAATAATAATTAATAATAAATGATTTTTGCCATAAGTCACATTTTAATTAGGTTCCAAGAGATAATGACATCAGGAACATTTTGGATCTAGGCACAAAATTGGTTTTAACTACAATGAAAGACTATTCTAATGGCTTACTTCCCAAGTGTGATAAATATTTATCCATCTAGCTGAACCATTTTTTGAGATACTTTTCAGGAAAAGTATGGATATATGAATAGGGCATCATGGTTTTAGTACAGTCGACTTCATAATACAAGACCCTACCAAAGGTTTTAAAAACTGATTGTATAGCAGGAGACCCTGCCCTATAAATAATCCTTTAAAACCATGATAGCAGATACAAAAAGATCCATTACCAGAGTGAAGATTAGGGAAGACAAGGCCTTGCAGCATTCAATTTGATAGGTAAAAAAGGGGGATGTGTACATGATAAGAAACAGTGACAGGAATCCTTAACGAACCCTGTGAAAGGACTTTTCAGTGTCAAAAGAATAAAATAGTAGGGTTCTGGAGGGCGGGAGCTACTTGAATTAGATTAAATAATCTTAGTGTACCATCTGTAGCCTGTCTTCCTCTGCAAAAACCCAGTTGAACTGCTTTGCTCAAAGAAGGAATGAAGGAATCAATTCTCATTGCAAGAATCTTCACATACAGTATCTCACATTTTTATATCCCTCACATTTATGTAATTATTTCATTATATATTTTCATGGGACAACACAGAAGATTTGACAATTTGATACAATCTAAAGTAGTCAGTGTACAGTATGTATAACATTGTAAATTTAGTGTGCCACCAAAATCACTTAACACACAGACATTAAAGTCTAAACCCCTGGCAAGAAAGTGAGTACACCCCTATGTGACAATGGACAAATTGTGCCCCAAGTGTCAATATTTTGTTTCGCTATCATAATTCCCAGCACTGTCTTAACTCTCTTGGGCATGGAGTTCACTAGAGCGTCACAGGTTGGCACTAGAATAATCTTCCACTCCTCCAAGCTGACAGAGCTAGCGGACATTAAAGACCTTGTGCCCCTCCACATACCATTTTAGGATGGCCTACAGTGCCCAATAGGGTTTAGGTCTGAAGATATACTTGGCAAGTCTAGCATCTTTACACTCAGTTTCTTTAGCAAGGCAGTGGTCGTCTTGGAGGTGTGATTGGAGTTGTTATATTGGAATACAGGCCTAGGGCCCAGTTTCCATCTATGGTTCACTCAATGAATTGTAACTCCACACAGCCAGCAGCACTCATGCAGCCCCAAACCATGACACTCCAACCACTATGCTTGACTGTAGGCAAGACACACTTGTCTTTGTGTTCCTCACCTGGTAGCTGCCATACATGATTGCCACCATCTGAACAAAATAAATTTATGTTGGACTCATCAGACCACAGAATGTGGTTCTAGTAATGTCTTCAGCAAACTGTTTGGGGGTCTCTCCTAAACAACCTACGGTTACAACTATCCTCTCCCAGTGATTTCAAAGGGGTCAAATAGATCATGTGTCTAGAATACATATCAATTATTGGTAGAAATAATGGCTCTAAGATGGTTCTTTACTTCTGTATACTCTCTTATATGTGTATTTGTTTTATCAGCAAAGTGGTGTAATCCCACTTAATGTAATAAAATCTTAAGGCAACAAAAGTATGGTAAATTACCTTTTTACAGTCTTGGCAGAAGACAGAAGTGGTACCCAGTATTCCAAGGTGCTCTCCACACAACAGACATTGAGACATGCCATTTCCCATCACATTTTTCCTCATGTTTTCTAGTCTTTCCACAAGACGTCTACAAGTAAAAGCATATCACTTTCAACTTTATCACTTAAATGAATTCCATTGAAAGCCTGCAAGCAAATGCATATCCAATATTGTTGTAACATTCTAAAGACTTTTGAATTAAGTTTTACTTTTAGTCCCTATATATGATGACATGTCACCTCTCAAAAAAAACGGTTCAACAACCAAAATAACTCCTGTGTATCACTTCTCTGTAATTCCTGAGTTGTTAAAGGGGCTCGATCAGCAAATCATGCTGATAGAGCCCCACATATGCGTGAATAGCCTTTAAAAACGCTATTCAGGCACCGCTAAAGTTATATTAAACTACCCCTCCCCCCCCGTTTTAAAATAAAACCCTAAAAAGGAATATGTTAATCTTATCTATTGTGCGCGGTGGGTGGGCATTCAGGGTCCGTCGTCTTCTTCAGCCACGCCTCCTCTTCCAGCAATGTCCTCAGGTCCCATCTTCCTCCATCGCTCATGAACTGCCATTGATAAAAAAAATGGTGTGTAGCAGCATGCTACTACTACTACTACTACTACTACTGTTACTACGCATGCACCCACGCCATTTTTTTTATCAATGGCAGTTCGCGAGTGCCGGAGGAAGACGGGAACTGAGGACATCGCTGGAAGAGGAGGCATGGCTAAAGATGAAATCGGACCCTGAATGCCCGCCCCTTGTGCACGATAGATAAGTTCAACACATTCTTTTTTAGGGTTTTATTTTAAAATGGGGGGGTAGTTTACTATAAATTTAGCAGTGCCTGAATAGCCTTTTTAAAGGCTATTCACGCATATGTGGGGCTCTATCAGCATGATTTTGCCGATAGAGCCCCTTTAAATAAGTTTCTACTACTGTATATAATGTCTTGTAACCATATAGAAAAATTATAACTGGGATGCACATAAGAATAAAATACAATTCTTTAAAAAAAAATTAAGAATCAAAAAAGTGAAAAGTAATTTGCTCAACTTGCCAAACTGTACAACATTAAAAAGATCCTTATCTATTAGTTTGGGATGGCTGCTACATCTTCCACTGCCCAAAAGTCACAACTGAATGGGTAGCTCATAGGAATAGTCAAATAAATAAAAAAAGCAAAAAAAAACCAGAAGATTAAAGTGACGCTGACAGCCTATAAATGTTCATAGATTCAAGGTACAACGAAAGAAAGATATTTTATTGGATAATGTATTTCAAGGTGGTTTGTCCCTTTCATCGGGTTCAGTATGACTCTATCTTCTAGATTTTATTGAACTACTGGTCTAGAATAAGAAAATCATTGAAGATCGACACTAAAACATCGAAGGGGCAAACAATGTCATTTGCTAAATGCGTAATAGTATCAAAATGTATTTTCAGATTAAATTCTGTTTTTTCACCAGAAGATGGCAGAAAAGCAGCACTGCTGGAAAACTAAGATTCATATGTGCATGATTTTTTTTTCTCCAGTTTATTTTAGCTTGGTTAACACTATACAAATAAGATTAAAGAAAACCCAAAAAATAAGGAAAATGAGAAGAGTGCAAATACAAACTGCAATATCCCAGTTATCCGTTGGCTTTTCTTTTCTAACCAGTCAACACCACTGTCAAAAGGTCATTACCATTTACACATACATTATTACCTATATACATTTAAAACATGTTAAAATATTAACACTAAATCTCAGTGCATATTCCAACAAACATGCTAAGCACTGAGAAGTGAAAAAGTAATTTACACCCCTGGGTAACCTGTTTTCACAGATCCATCACAGATTTGAGGGCCGCCTGTGAAAAATACCTAGGAAATGGCAAGATGTATTTAATGGATCACTCACACAGACAGATTCATTATTTTCTATGGGGCCATGTGCTGGTCATTAATAAAGCAGGTACACACAGGCAGTAAACCCTATCATATGAATAAGCACATATACTGTTAATTCAACAGTCTGCCATTAAAAGTTCAGACATACCCAATTCTCTGTTGTTCCAATGTATCTACTTTCTCAGCTCTTCTAATGACTTGGAGGATTGATTCTATTTCATTTTGGTCAAGAGACTGATTCTTCCTCTGCTTGTCTGTTTGGTAAGTGTGTACGGACCAACCTGCCTGCAGCCTGTAAATTAGATTAACATTTATTAATGCATTACACTGATATTTTAAGGCTACAATTTTAAGCAAAATTTTAGTTTGACAAATCCAAAACATATACATTGGGAATGGTAAGCAGACATCTAAAACAAGCGGCATCACCAGAAAGGATATACAAAATATATTGGGCAGCATTTATTCCTACACTGTTCTTAATTTCCCTATTGGCACAAAGTTTGCCAGAATTAATCCGGCTTCCTAATAGTTCTGGCACATCTCATGTCATCCCAGATGTCCCAGAACTAAAATTTTCTCCAGCCAGATAGAAGTTACAACTCAGCTTTCTGAAATCGTAAACTAGTATAAATACACTTAAAATTTAACTTTTATTAATTTACTAAAAGTAAAATAAACTCTCTCTAAAACCAAATAGATAGCACACAGTTAGGGCCAAAGACTTAATCCAGGATAGCCAGTATCTGCCTACTCAAAGAGTGAAAAAGTCTGTGCAAAGTGTAATACAACAATGGCCCATTTCCCCTAAATAATAAGTCTCAAATATGACCTCAGCCTGATAGTCCCTACCGCCTAATAAGAGAACAGAAACACAAACAATGTAGGCCTCCAAGTTATTTGTAGTCAGTTAGTGGAGTCGGTCCTTTACTGACTTACAGTTATTAAGTGTGTGTTTGTGTTTCTATGCTCTTGTTAGTCCCTATCTTCTGTGTACGGCCTATCAGGCTGAGGTCATAATGAGAGTATTTGAGACTAGAGATGAGTGAGTACTGTTCAGATCAGCCGATCCGAACAGCACGCACGCATTGAAATGAATGCACGTAGCCAGCATGCGGGGGGTTAAGCGGCCGGCCGGCGTCAAAGCGGAAGTACCAGGTGCTTCCATTCATTTCTATGCGTGCGTGCTGTTCAGATCGGCTGATCCGAACAGTACTCGCTCATCTCTATTTGAGAGCTATTATTTAGGGGGACTGAGCCATAGGCCATATCCACTTGATACTGGCTATCCTGGATTAAGTCTTTGGCCCTAACTGTGTGCTATCTATTTGGTTTTAGAGATCATTTACTAAAAGTAAAATAAACTAATAAAAGTAAAATTTTAAGTGTATTTATACTAGTTTATGATTTCAGGTGCAATACACATACCCTTTATCTTCCTTCTCTATGGGACAACTCAGCTTTCTGGCATCATTTATAACAAATTTGCAGGTACCCCCTTGCGTCCCACTTTGCCATTCTCTCCACTCACGTTTTGCAAAGGGGGCAATTGAAGGTGTTATCCAGATTTTAAAAAAATATGGGTCAAATAACAGGATGCCTCAATACAAAGCACTTCCTAATATATATCTCATTTAAATTCAGCAACATTTATCTGATCTATTTTCATGTCTGTGTTTCATTACAGAGAGGCTGCATATAGAAACCAGCAGTTTTCTTTAAAAACCCTTTGAAATGAATGGGTTTTTTAACTTACTGCCGGCAAACAATCCCCTATGCATTTTCTCCGGGGATTAGGACAGGGGCGCAAGTGTGAACGTCCCCTTAATGGAATAAATACATATTTAGATTTTTTCAAAATTTTATCTAAATATATGGTGAGAAGGTGACAGGCAGAGTGATGGAGTCGCAATATATCTACCCCAGATTCCTGACATATGTGTGGTCCATATGTGGGCGGATCTTGAAGAAGCTGTAGCCCAGGTGTGGGTCATAGGCTCGTTACTGGGCTATAAAAGGCTGCAGAGCCTGCACTTCAGAGCGGATCCTGGGAGAAGAGGAAGTGGCTGGGTCTGCCCTGACACTGAGAGCCTGGTGTTTCAGTACAGTGTTGTTTTGGTTGATTAGTGTGGTTGGTAGTAAGCCACACATACAGTTATTATTTTCTGTTTAGTTAGAGCTCAGACGAGCAGGTTTTGTTTGGCCTTTTTGCCTAAAGTTAAGGCTGTATTTTATTTTGCTTATACCATGCCCGATGTAAAGGTTTATTTATTTTGCGGTTTCGCTTAAATAAAATGCTTTGCTGCAAGATAATAAACACTATAAAACAATACAATGCAATTGATGTATACATGAACTATGCAAGTATTTTATCTATTGTATGTTTCCAAGCCCTCTATTGTTGCACTGCTTTTGTATATAGCACTTGCTTTTTTGGTGAGTAAACAAAAAAGAAGGATCTAGCAGAGAAAGAACAAATATCAGAAATGAAAGATGGTAAACTCTGACAGCAAAGCTGACAGTGAGAAAACATCCCGCAGATGTGCCTCACATAATGAAATCGCTCTTACCAGCTCAAGAGAAGAACAAAATATATAAATGGGCACAAAGGCAAAGATTGGATCATATGAATAGCTGTTAGTTTACTAGAATATTAGCTTGGATTAAGATAAATCCAGGGTTACTTTATTTTGCATATGGTACCAGTTTTATTTTTTTTCTATTGAAAATACTTTATTCACAATCAGTCATCAACAAAAGTATATGGTGCCAATGTTACACTCAATATAGAAATCCAGTATGTGATATAATTGAAATTGAAGACCCATTCTATTACAGGTTGTATTAGCCCATATCATTATTCAATATGGATTATAAAATACTGACAATGATGAAGGTGAACAAGTTGAACTCTGCTATCCTGGACATAATTCACCCAAACCAAAACTTGATTGATTATACTCTGTAAGTCCATCTCAAAAAACCTAAGATGTTTTCATGTCATAAGCCAGAGAGGGGCATTCATTGAAGCAGACCTTTCTCCACCTTCACCAACTTAAGCTCTTTGAACTGTTCAATAGGTGCTGCTCTACTGATTCTGGCATAGTTCCTGAGTTATCAGTATTGTTAGTTTCAGCAATCATTTAGTACCTCTACTTTCAGGTTAGAGGTCCTGGGCTGACTACTCCAGCTCAGGACAGGCCCTCTGACAGTAGACCCGACAACTGAATCAGAATCCATGCAAACCTTTCTAAGGATGCAAAGTGTTGGTGGTTAAAAGTCTTTAAAACCCACTAAGGCATTTGATTAGATTAAGTGGCAGGTCCCAGGGCCAACAGACCGAGTCTGACAGCATGCAGGATTTTATTTTCCATACATTGAATGACTATCTCCAGCAGTTCTCACTGAAATGAACAGAGTATGAGGGCATGCATTTCAGACTGCCGCTTCATTCAAACTGACAAAACAGTACAGTTCTCATGATTTGTAGGGTTCCAGCATTAAGAGTCCCTCCAACCAGAAAGTGATTCCCCTGCATTTTTTTTAACATACTCTTCGAAGCCTAAAGGCTGGTTCTGTATATAGCATTACTAGCTTTTACCCGCGACTTCGTCTGCGGTGATTTGAGAATTGGGCGGACACAGATGTGTGAAACTGTACAAGTGCTTTAAAAAGTTTGGTGGGCTAGCAAATGTGATGTGATGTGTTATATTGTGTATGTCGTGATACAGACAATGTGATGTGTTGTATTGTGTATGTCGTGATACAGACAATTTGATGTGTTGTATTGTGTATGTCGTGATACAGACAATGTGATGTGTTGTATTGTGTCAGACAATGTGATGTGTTGTATTGTGTCAGACAATGTGATGTGTTGTATTGTGTCAGACAATGTGATGTGTTGTATTGTGTCAGACATTGTGATGTGTTGTATTGTGTATGTCGTGATACAGACAATGTGATGTGTTATACAGTGGAAAGCTATATGTAAATGTGAGTGAGTAGAGTGAGGGCTACTCCTGATGTGACAGTAAGGAGTGTGCAGGCAGGTTGAGGCAGGAAATGCCAGGCAGTGTGTGTGAGTGTGTATGTAGTGATACAGACAATGTGATGTGTTGTGTATGTAGTGATACAGACAATGTGATGTGTTATGTGAGTGAGTAGAGTGAGGGCTACTCCTAAGGTGACAGTAAGGATTGTGCAGGCAGGTTGAGGCAGGAAATGCCAGGCAGTGTGTGTGAGTCTATAGCTGGGGCTAGGAGTCCTGCTTTTGTGAGTCTCCTGCTAGGAAGCCATGTTGTTTAGTGGCACCTAAAGTAGCCTGTGACTCAATCCTAAGGGAAAACTATGTTTGTGGAAAATTGCACGCAAATCCGTCCAGGCGTTTTAGCGTGATTGAGGAACAAACATCCAAACTCACAAACATCCAAACACACAAACTTTCACACTTATAATATTAGTAGGATTTTTCAGAAAACTATCATGTTTTTCACAGCTTTTTTGCAAAAAGGTGTTACATTTTTTTTATTGAAATACTGTATACAATACACTATAAACAATGGGAGAAATTTATTAAGACTGGAGTTTATCTACACCAATCTTAATAACACAATAAAAACTGAAAAATTCTAATCAAGATAAAGGCCCTATTGTGTAGAACCAAAGAAAAATTATAAATAACAGGTTCTTATAATTGAGATTTACTGTCTTATGAAGACTATAACTTAACTTTTAATAAATATTGATAAAACTGAGCCAAAACCACATGCCCAAAGTGTAAATCAGAATTAAAATTGTATAGTTAGTCAATATACTATATCCCTAAACAAGGGGTCGCTCAAAACAAAAATAAATCCCTGATGTGAATAAAGAATTAGAAACCCCACACAAACAATGTCTAACTGTGTGGGAACTAATAAATATTCTAAATGCAAAAAACACCAAGAAGTTAAGACAACCTCTGATGGTGAGAAAGTCAGGAAAATGAAGTTCTAAAGTGCTTCTATACTAAGAGTCATCCCTACAATTCCAAGCTATAATTCGGCTTTTAACAAGAGATGATCATTACATTAGAGGATGACTCAATAGCGAAATATTAGTAGCATCCCAATATGGATTAAAAATTGAAAAACAGTCCCAACAGTCCCCTGCCTAACAGTTCATCAAAGGACGATGATGCATAGTGTACTGCTCTGATAAAGAGGTTGATCTACACAATGATCTTTGTGGTGGCATGCCTGCTGTTATGACTGACATCATTTAGCGTGTGGATTCAGTTTAGAACATGGTACAGAATAATTACTGGTAGCATCATGAAGAAAAATTTGTCCCACAAACATTAAGACTTCGTATGGCTCTGAGAGTGGAAGAATAGAAATGTTATGGGGTTTGGAAGGAATGGGGGGGGGGGGGGTGAAAGAGCCAAAAACGAAAATCGAAAAATGCCTATGACAGGAAGGGGTTAAAAGGCACACTGATGATTTGTCCTAAAATGTATGCCAATTTTTGGCATAACGCATCATAAATAGGCTGGTCAGTAGGTGGGCCACAATACTGCTGCTTAACCCAGGCCATCTTTCTGAAAAGTATCATATGGGGTGCAAAATAGCAAAAATTCACAAATTTTTGGGACAAGAATGTCACTTGCATGAGAGTCAGACAACTTTTTATGCCATAACACTGATGTGAAGAGTTTAAAACAATTTCCCCCATTTATGCCGTTTCTGTGGCATTTTTGGAAAGTTGGCAAAGAAACTCTTTAAATGACTAATGATTTTTCACAGAATTACATTGTTAATTACAAATTTGCTAGAATTTTACTTACTTGGCTCTGAGGGCTAGTTGTCTGTCATTGGGGCATACCCATTGATCTGTTCCATTGCCAAAAATTGTATCTGTCATGATGATCTGTTAGAGGAAAACAAACATGGATTATATTTCATGTACAACAGATTATATTATGATATTTTATGGCATCATGGTCACTGTAGAACAGCAAGCTACCACAATCATTGTGCAACGTCAATGTTTCCCTTGAGGTAAAAGTTGTGCAAAACCCACAAAATTTAAAAGGACTTGATTGTAAGAAATCTTTGGGAATGTAACTGTTATGTTAATGGTTAAGTTCATTGCAACAAAAGTTACTACAAGGCTGAAGCCCCACATGCAGTAAATATTGTGGCAAAGACTGCAGCGTTTTATATCTCCTGCAGTGATTCTAGCAAATACCATACACACATTGCAGAACAATACCAGCAGCAGAAATGCTGCAATTTCTAAAACCATCACATTTTTTCAAAAAATTGCAGCATGTCAACTATATTGACGGAAAATCTAGTAGTTTCTGTATAGGTATAATGGAAGCAAAAAGTCCACAAAGGAAAACTCTGGAGACTTTCCCAGAGTGCTTTTTGGCTGCAGCCCGCTACGTGGGCCTAAAGCAATATTCCTATGTGCAAATAAGAAGTACAAATTCCAGAGGATGTAATGTACCTTGTTATTAGAGATGAGCGAGTACTATTCAAAACTCCCGTTTCAAATAGCACGCACTCATAGGAATGAATGGACGCAACCAGAACGCAGGGAGTTAAGCGGCCGGAAACGTGTCTGCCAGTGCCATTACCACCCAAGCTTGCCTTAGAACTTCCACAGGCAGGTCTTTTGGATGATGGGGCTGCTCACCAGGTGGAATTCTTACATTTTATTGCAGCTGTCACCACCCTCTTCCTGTGAGGTCACCCTGTCCTGGTTGCAAGGTCTTATCGTTAATAGAATTATCATTGGATTCAGTAAGGCTATTATCTTCCCCACTTTTTTGTGACTCATCATGGCAATGGGATTCCTCTATGCCCTCACAATTCCTAACAGATTTGACCTTAGTGCCCATACCGCCAATAGTACACTCCTGCCACTACTACCTCCACCACCCATGTCTTCCACCTCTACCTCCTACAAATAAAAAAGAAACACTGGCAATTCTCATCCAACTCATCAAAAAAAGGAGAAGGAGGAGGAAGTATTGGGATATATATGGAATATCTCTCTCAGGGCTCGTTCACATCTGCGCCTGGTCTCTGTTCTGCAAGTTTCTGTTTCCTGCACAAAACAGAGGCAGGAGATGGAAACCTGCAGGACTCTTGAATGGGTTTGAAAGATGTCCAGTTGTGAGTGGCGGTGAGCGTTTTATGCTCTCTGCCGCGAAACCGGTTTTAAATCGGACACAGAGTCAGACATGCAGTACTCTGTCCGATTTTTAAAAAAACGGTTTCGTGGCGGAGAGCATAAAACGCTCACCGCTGCTCATGGCCGGACCCAGTCTGACAGCTTTCAGTCTTCTGCATGCAGAAGACGGAAAGCTGAGAACGGATTGCCGAACACTAGTGTGAACCTAGCGTCAGCAGATGTCACCTGAGTACTAGAGAACGGGATCTCTGTCAGTGAAGAAAAAGAAGATGACATGGTTGACAGTACAGAAAGATTGCTATTAGAGATGAGCGAGTACTGTTCGGATCAGCTGATCCGAACAACACGCTCCATAGAAATGAATGGATGCACCTGGTACTTCCGCTTTGACGTCGGCCGGCCGCTTAATCCCCCGCGTGCCGGCTATGTCCATTCATTTCTATGCGAGCGTGCTGTTCGGATCGGCTGATCCGAACAGTACTCGCTCATCTCTAATTGCTATGACTAAGGGACAGATGTTCTGAAACGCATAAGAGATTGTGGTGTTTTTTTCATGGTTTCTTTGAAACCTGTTGGAATTTTACATATCCTGAATTAAAAGCTAAGTTATACATAATTATTTTTTGCAAAGTGGAGTGCTAAAGGCTTAACAAGTCTCCACACACCTATATGGTGGTCTCTCCCTAAGGAGTGACAATATCCCCCGAACCCTGTCTAAGCCTCTCACCTCTACCAGGTTATAGTCCTCTCTACATCGGGCTGATGAGATCCAACCAGATCGAAACAGCTGTCCTCGATTGAGAGACTATAACCTGGTAATAATCCCAGCGTCATTGCTAAACAAAGGCCTCTTGGAAGGTCGGGCATGAGGCTAAAGGGAGCAGCCATTATTGGGTTATTTCACTGGAATCCTGTCTTAAGACAGGCTTGCACATTCCAGTGAGCGCCCTCTATTGGTTTGCAACAATGAGGCAGCAACTGTCTTCCTAATTACATCATGGAAGGCGGATTTGCATATTCTTCCCATAATTATTTTTGGACATATCCGGTTCATATGAGACTGTGAACTATGTGATTGAGAGACCGGGACAGATGTACAGGCAGGATTAGCTAGGGATTACCTTTATTTAGGTGGGAATGTTACTCAAACAGCTCTTTGGGGCTCTATCTGGTCGGGATCCCTGTCTCCGGTATAGCAGTGCTGGCCGTGCGCTCAGCTCGGCTCATCTCTGGAGTAGTTGAGCTGAGCGCACGGCCAGCTCTGCTTCATCTCCAATGTAGCAGTGCTGGCTGTGCACTCAGATTGGCTCATCTCCGGAGTAGCCGAGCTGAGTGCATGGCCAGCACTGCTACATCTCCGGTGTAGCAGTGCTGGCCGTGCGCTCAGCTCAGTTCATCTCTGGAGTAAAGGAAGTAAAGGAAACCAGCTGCATCCAGGAAGACGGTCAAGTAAACTCCACGGTAATTAAAATTTAACTTCTATTTTCCATACATGAATAAAAAAGCTACATAGTAACTATTGCGGTTAGTCAGTCAAGAAAAGCGACGCGTTTCGGGAACACATGGTCCCTTCCTCTCGACTCAACAATCTGGCTACAATGCAAACCTTATAAACATACATGTCTAACTAAACCACTCCCACCATTAGACTAGATAACTCTTACATTTCCAATACATCCACATTAAACGAATGCCTTACTTTTGGGGGGGGTGACCTAATTTCGGGGAAACACGGTATGTATACGACTCCTATGTACATAAGTTCAGTCCAGGTACTACAGCTCACACACGGCCTATGGCTGGTCTTACACGACCGTAGTTTTGCACCGCAAATGGTCCGCAATTGCAGGTTCAAAATTGCGGACCATTTACGGTCCCATAATTTTCTATGAGGCCTCTTACACAACCGTAGATTTTGTCAGTGGTGTGGCGTGCCGCAACCGTGGTCCGGACAGTATACCGCATGTCCGTAATGGCCGTGCTTTTACGGCACGGCATGGAAGGTCCAATAGAAGTCTATGGGCGCGTGCATTTTTGCAGATATACACTGAACATACATCAGTGTATATCCGCAATTGCAGATATCAACATGTGTGTTTTGTGGTGTGTTTTGTTTTTTGCGGATCCACATAATACTGATACACACGGAACGTTGCGGATGTCTGCGGAATTAATTTTTAAAGTGAAATTTGTATTGCGGACCGCAAAAACCACTACGGTCGTGTAAGGTCAGCCTATTTTCTAAGGAAGGGACTCGACCATGTGAAGGGTTCCTAAGGGTGTAAGGACAATTTCTTGTAATAGCAAATCATAACACAACAAAATTCTCTAAAAATACAAATGTTACTAAATTACACATATTTTAACCAAACTGATAAATAGCAGCAAACACTGTAAATGTCCATGATTATTAGAAGAACTTGGTAAACATTAGCAAATCTTCTTAGTGTGGTTAAGTTGACATAAGAATTTAAATGCCAAGCCTATTCGGGGATCCAAATGCTTTCCATTTTATCTTCACTTCCTGGAAACAGGTTCATGGTCAAGCTCTTTGTACTGTTTGGCCATCCTGCATATTGTGAATGGGATCATATGACTGATTTATTAACAGGTGCTGCTGTTGTCAAGGTGCTTAGGCTTACGTGTTACATTCTACATGAATCGAGCTGCTGCTGATGCATCTAGATTTATTTTACAGATAATAGTGCTAGTTGTAAGTAACCAAGATGTAACACAAAGATTTGTAAACTACTAGATGAATTAAGTTCAAGATGCTTGTATGAGAGAAACATGTATATGTAAATAGCTAAATAGTATGAAATAGTAAGTATTGTAAATCAGTATCCATCATTATCCAGGTCATGGGCATACATTTACTATAACAAGCATGCTGCTTTACCCCAGTTAATGGCCTTATGCTGCATTCAGCCCATGCTTTTATTTCTCAATAAGGCTGGGGGTTCACACAGGGCCTTTAAAAAAAAAAAAAAAAAATTGCATGCATTTTTTAATTGCAGTAACAGTTTACACATTACCATGTATTTCACCACTAAGATAATGGCCCACGTTTTATTTGTTGCAGATTTTGCTACAGTTTTCTTTAAGCCAAAAACAAGACTAGATTTAGCAGAAGGCAAAAGTATAAGAGTTTCTAGTAGCTATTCTTATTAGTAGTCATTCTAGTAGCCATTTAGTATTAGTGATAAGACCCCCTGTGGGTCTAAAAATAAAACTTCAGATCAGCCCCATTTCCCACACATTCAAAAATAAAGAGAAACAAATACATATTAGTTATTCCTGTGCCCAAAACACCCAGTCTCCAATTTTAGAAACCTATTTTTCAATAGACATTGCTCAAAATGGTATAAATAAGAAGTATAACTAGGCCGGCAAGAAACAGAAATCGAAATGTTATGGATGTCAGAAATGTTTTCTTTTTCTTGTAAAGTTTTTTTTTTTTAAGGGGGTTAAACTATTTTGAACTATCTTCTTTACTCATCTTGGCCTTCTGTCCATTTTACACAAACTCATGGTTATTGAACGCTAGAGATGAGCGAACAGTGTTCTATCGAACACATGTTCGATCGGATATCAGGCTGTTGGATGTGTTCGATTCGAATCGAACATCACGTGGCAAACTCCAAAAAAATTCGATTCCCCTCCCACCTTCCCTGGCGCTTTTTTTGCACCAATAACAGCGCAGGGGAGGTGGGACAGGAACTACGACACCGGAGGCATCGAAAAAAATCGGAAAAAGTCATTGGCTGCCGAAATCAGGTGACCTCCATCGGCTCTGCTACATCTGATGTGCCGGTCAGCCCATCTGATATAGCAGAGCCGAGTGTGCACATCTGATGTAGCAGAGCCGAGTGTGCACACTCAGCTCTGCTACATCTGATGTGTCGGTCAGCCCATCTGATATAGCAGAGCCGAGTGTGCACATCTGATGTAGCAGAGCCGAGTGTGCACACTCGGCTCTGCTACATCTGATGTGCCGGTCAGCCCATCTGATATAGCAGAGCTGAGTGTGCATTGGCCAGCCTTCGGCCAATCAGCGCTGGCTCTGCTGGAGGAGGCGGAGTCTAAGGTCGGACCTGAATGGAGACTGGTGTGGAGCGATCTTAGACTCCGCCTCCTCCAGCAGAGCCAGCGCTGATTGGTCGAATTCCGTACTCTGGCCAATCAGCGCTGGCCAATGCATTCCTATGGGGAAAAGTTAGCTTGCGAAAATCACAAGCTGACAGGGATTTCCATGAAATAAAGTGACTTTTATGCCCCCAGACATGCTTCCCCTGTTGTCCCAGTGTCATTCCAGGGTGTTGGTATCATTTCCTGGGGTGTCATAGTGGACTTGGTGACCCTCCAGACACGGATTTGGGTTTCCCCCTTAACGAGTATATGTTCCCCATAGACTATAATGGGGTTCGAAACCCGTTCGAACACTCGAACAGTGAGCGGCTGTTCGAATCGAATTTCGAACCTCGAACATTTTAGTGTTCGCTCATCTCTACTGAACGCTAAAAAATAAATGACAATATACTTTTCTTTTGCAGACACCAAGCAAAACATAGAAATACCCTATGGACCACAGCGATAACTTAGGGCACAGTATAAAAATATATTTAAAAAATCCACATGCGGACCCTTAGCAGAAAAAAAAAAACAACAACCAAAATTGAATGGTTTGTTCTGAAGGTTTCCTAGAGGTTCCCAGGTTAGTCTATAGCCCCCTGCAGACAACCCTGGTGTGGGTCAGTGTGGTATTCATCTATTTCATGGATAGCACACTGACCCATACTTTTCTGTGGGTCTGAACACACGGGCTGACAGTCTGGGCTGCATCAGATAGGACAGGTTCTATTCCTGTCCTATTTTGTGGCCTGTGCTTCTGTAGCTACTAATCATTCAATGAAAGGAGCTGCAGAAGCACAGCCTGTGCACGGACAGAACATGGGGACATCCCAGTGTCCCCCGTGTGCAACCTGTGATTTTAATTCACAGCAGGCCGGTTGCAGACAACTGTGCTGCAACCGGCCTAAGTTTCAGTCTTTGCAACAGAGATGTTAAAACCCACTCACAGCCTTACTCACAGCAATAATTGACATTCTCTGGATTCAAAACTCACAGCACAAGACATTTTGTGCTGAAGTTTTTTTTCTGCAGTGTGCGGATGAAATCCATTCCACTACATGTGCGTTGTACTCCACAGTGGGTTAATTGCATGTGACCTCAACCTTATCTACAAATTAGCCTGGTTTAGTGTATCTGTCCCATTAGGGTTAATGCACAATATTTCCCAAATAAGTTCACATTAGTCTGTTGTTTTGATGTGTTATAGGATCAGAATAATGGACAAGAAAAATAGTATAAAAATGGATGCGGACAGAGCACACTGGAGCAGATTTATTAAGACAGGTGTTCTATAATCCAGTCTTGATAAAAGACTCAACAGGTCCAGGCCACGGCTGATTTATGAAGAGGCACTGACTCCTATGCACTAGAATGGAGATCCAAGTTACTATCTGGTATAGATTTCCATTATAATTCATGCTAGAAAATAGAGTTGAAGCAGAGCAGGGGTTGTGCCACAAGAAAGGGTCGTGCGCCAAAACTGTGCCACAATATTATTGCTCTATGCTAGAAAACTGGTATAGAGGGATTAATAAATTCCTCCCACTCCATTGGCATCGATGATCATTCACTATAATGTAGAAAAACAAGATGTAACAAGGCTCTCTTTCATCTAGTTTGCTTACTTTTAAATGGAACATAAAGCCCAGCAAGCATGATTCTATCTTCCATGTAAAACTAAAACTTATTCTTAATAGTACATTAAATTACGAAAGAATCTTTCTCTTCTACATCCATCATTATATAAGAACAAAGGGCTGATGTGAACTTTGACTCATCTGAACCTGCTGAAATCATGCAGTGCACATCTTGAAGAGTTACTGAATTGAGTACTTCTAGTGCATTAACAAAACTGTACAATTATTATGCATTTATTTTATTAGAGGCTATACAGATTTTATTTCACTCCATGGAAATAAAGTATGAATATGAATGAGCATGTTTATTCTACTTTAAGCTCAGACGGAGTTGGAACCAAAGCCCCTCAGGAGTTTTTTCCAGGAGCCAGATTGTTCCGGCTCCCAGAAAAAGAAGCGAGGTGCTCATTCTTGAGGCTGTTTCGCCTTGCGATTCAACCTGAAGACACTCCCTCCTCCAGACTAGGCCCATTCATTTGGCCTATACTGGAGTGCAGTGCACCGACTTTCAGTGGCGGCTACCCAGCTTTTGGTCAGGAACCTGAGGCAACCTCCGCCTCAGGTTCCGGTCCAAAATACTCCGTCTGAACTTACCCTTAGACTTTGCAACGAAAAGCTGATTAGCCCCACTGAATTTCAATGAGGCTAATGCTTGTGCTCATCCGACAGCAAAGCATATTTGTGGCAGAAATAAGAGTTTCTTCAGTTTAAAGTATAGTTATAATCTTTATAAATATTCTAATATTCTTTATTGACAGATTTTGGCTCCTTTTCATGAATTCCTGTGCTGCAACCCACTTTCTGTCCCTTATTAATTTTCTCTCAGGAAGAGGACCCATGATGTCACAGGTAGTGACATTCAGGCCCTTCGCTGATTGGCCTCAGCGGTCACGTGACCATTGACGCCAATCAGTGGATTCAGCATAACACCAAAAGATGTTGTGGGAGCAGATGAACTGGGAGGTGCGAGAGGACACTCAGGGGTTAGATGGTCATGCATTCCAATGCTATTATGCTCTACTCCTGAATCTGTAGGCAATTATGCACAGGTAAAGCATTGTGTGGTCACTACAACCCACCAGTCATGTACATGCACAAAGTACGCCAAAGACTGCATGAAAACTCCATGCAGTCATTTCTAATGCCGTTTTGATGTGGTTTTAATGGCATCCAAACTGACCATCTGAATGCACCCTTTTAAAGAGCACCTATCACCAAGTACAAAATAATACTCTTACTCAATTTCCCTGGGGGTCTCCACCCTAAAACACTAACCATAACCTTCAATTTAACTATTCCTGACAATATTTATTCCTACCCTATTTACTGATATCCAGTATTGTGTGTTTAGCTACTAAGGACCTTATGTATATCACAAGATAAATAGATAGACAGACAGACAGACATATAGACAGATAGATTATTGAGAAGGAATGTTGACAGGCAGAGTGCTGGAGTCACAGTATATCTCCCCCAGATTCCTGACATATGTGTGGTCAAGGACGGATCTTGAATAAGCTGCAGCTCAGTACTGGGCCATAAAAGCCTGCAGAGCCTGCACCTCAGGGCAGATCCTGGAAGGAGAGGAAGTGGTTGGGTCTATCCTGACACTGAGAGCTTTGTGTACGGTACATTGTTGTTTTGATTCATGGGGCTGGTAGTAAGCCACACGTACAGCTAGTATTTTCTGTTTAGTTAGCTCTCAGACGAACAGGTTTTATTTTGCCTGGCATTAAGGCTGTATTTTATTTTGCTTATCCTGTGCCTGACATAAAGATTTAATTTGCTGTTTTTCTTAAATAAACCGCTGTGGCACCATTTCTCACCGGGGAACCTCAGAAGGCCTACTATGACCTGTATGAACAGGAGGCTAAGGACAACTCCAGACTGAGAGGTGAGATCCTGGCATGTCTGGGTGTGAACATGCATGTACGTGTTGGGAGAGTGCAGATGGTGGAGAGAGTGGTGCTGGACAAGTACATCAGGTCACTTCCACCTAGGGTTCAGGGCTGGGTGGGAAAAGCAGGACTGTCAACTGCTGACCAGCTGGTGTGTTTGGTGAAAAGATACCAAGCCACCAAGGAGCTTCTGCAGACGTCTCCCAGACCAGTTACCCCCCAAAACGGGTAAGACTGTACTGACTAATGTGGGGGTGAGAAAAGTTGTGATGAGAGGATACTCAGAGGGGGAAGAGGCAGAGGGGACTGTAAACTTTAAACTCCGATCTGAGAATGGAGACCCATACCTTCTCAGATGTTGGTGGTGCCATGAACTGGGTTATGTGGCCTACGTCCCCGGACGACTGAGCCCATGGACTGCAGCAGTTCCAGGCGGGAGTCCCTATTTGCACAACCCGCTTATTCAGCAGAAACTGCGACTGAACCACAGATGTGCAATGTGACTGTGGCTGGGCATGCTGTACTGGCTCTCCTGGACTCAGGGAGCCTGGTAATCCTGGTGCACAATGATCTTCTCGACCCTGCACTGTGCAATGGACAAACTATTGGGGTCTTGTCTATACATGGTGAAACAAAAGAGTATCCTATTGCACAGGTCACCATTAAAACTACCTCTGACCCAGCCTCTCAAAAAGTGGGCGTGGTTAAGTCCCTGTTCCATAGTGTGATAATAGGAAGGGACTTTCCTCTGTTTTGGGATATATGGAAAAAACAGAGGCTACCATGTCCTACAAATTTTTATGATGTCTTGCCTGAAGTTAACCCTGAACCCTTTGATCCTAACATTGAAACACCAGCTGTAGGGGTGATCCAAGATGGTAAAAGTTTTCCCCTGTCTCTGTTAGCTGATGATGCAGAAGGTCAGGAGGGAGTTCCCAAGATGCTGGAGCTCCAGGTGTCCTGTGGCAATTTTGGGAATGGTCAAATTAGAGATCATAATCAGGCACATGCCAGAGAAAATGTAAAGGTGGTAAATGTAGAACCCCAGTATCCGGGGACAGACAAGGAGTTCCCATATATGTCCATGAACTAGGACCTTCTGTATAGGGTAAACCAAATATGGGGAAAAAAATTGATGAACAATTGGTGGTGCACTGGCCCTATGAAGGCTAGTTTTAAATTTATCTTATTTTATTTTTTTAAATGTAGATTGTGAGCCTCATATAGGGATCACAATGTACTTTAAAAAAAAAAAAAAAAATTCCTATTAGTATGTCTTTGTAGAATGGGAGGAAATCCATGCAAACACGGGGAGAATATACAAACTCCTTGCATATGTTGTTCCTGGCGGGATTTGAACCCAGGACCTGAGCGCCGAAGTGCTAACCACTGAGCCACCATGTTGCAGGGTAGTTTTAGATTTGGCACATAAGCATGTGTTAGGAGGACATTTGGGGTACGAAAAAGAGCGCATTCTACAGAGTGGCCATGGACCTGGTAGGTCTTGTTGTAAAGTCTGCTAGGGGGCATACATATATATTAGTGCAGTCAGATTATGCTACACGATACCCTGAGGATGTACCCTTGAGGCATACTTTGGCTAAGCTAATTGCCAAGGAGCTCTTTTATATGTTCTCTTGGACAGGTATACCCTGACTGAAGGGAATCCTTTTATGTCCAAGGTAATGAAAGAAATGTGCAAACTCCTGCAAATTAAACACCTGGAAACCTCTGTGTATCATCCCCAAACAGATGGCCTGGTAGAGAGGTTCAATAAAACCCTTAAGGGCATGTTAAAGAGGGTAATTAGCAAGACGGCAAAGATTGGGATTGACTACAACCCTATGTAATGTTTGCATTCCTGGAGGTACCCTAGTCCTCCACAGATTTTTTTTCCCCATTTGAGTTTGTGTATGGTAGACACCCACAAGGGCTGTCCGCATGTGAAGTCGGCTCTGCCCGCGGCCCCCTGACAGAGCCGACTTGAGCATGCGTTGAATTTTGACCCCCTGCGTGCCGGAAGAAGACGCCTGAAGAGGCAGTTACTGAAGAAGATGGAGGCAGCGCTGGAAAGACTTCTCTCGCGGCATTGGGAATGCCCCCAGTGCTGTTGAAGCGCTGTGGCCCGCCCCCAGTGCTGCAAGAGAACTCATTTGCATACCGACGAAAAATGGGATTTCAAGTGAATGGCGGCGCGGAGAAGACATCAAAACATAGTAAAAGAATAGCCTTTAAGGCTATTCCAACATGCTAGTGAGAAAAAAAAATGAGTTTGAATGATAGGATCCCTTTTAACAAGGCATTGAATTTATTATTTCACAAAATGCTGTAGCATTGATACTGGATTCAGGAAGTTGTGGCTCAAGGTAAATACTACTCACCCTATTCTTTAAATTGTGATGGATGAGACACAGATTTCTATCATTGATAGTACACTAAAGGAAGTTATGTTGTACATACAAACTTTAAATCTGAGCTCTCCATACGTGACCTACTGTTTAGATTCACCATTGTTTTTATGTGAAATTAGTCATCAAGATATATGAAGGAATCCTGCATAAAAACCAGTTTTACCAGTAAATTTTACAACTGAAAAAGAGATACGTGCACTTAGTCTATGATTGTCAAGGGACAACAATATGCAGTTTTTCTGCAAATTTCAATATGTGAGCAAGACTGAAAATGTTATAAATCACTTAGTACGCTTATGAATGTGCAATTGCCTCAGTATATGCATGGAGATTATCTAATTATGTAGTCACAGAAAACAAAAGCCCTATGCAGAATATATAACAGTCACAAAAGCAAACTTGTATCGAAACTTACTACAACTTAAAAAAACACTTGCCAATTATTTTTTTTATTCATTACGTACCTAACCCCCAGATATATGTATATTATATTTACTTCAACCAGTATTCCCTCATTTAGTTATTCTTTTCTATCTGAATCCTTCTCTTGGTGCAACACTTAGACCAGACAAAATGTATAGGAATTAGGCTTATTGCAGACGACAGTGTGTATTTGGCGGTCAACAAACGAGTAATTAGTCTTCAGTTTTTGTGGACAGAGTGTGTGTTCAGTGTTTCTTCAGCATCAGTGAAGTATGTCCGCAAAAATGGACAGTATGTCATCCTAGTTAGCGGATACACCAAAAAAAAAAAAACCCCACAAAAGACATCTAATGATATCCCTAGCTTGTCCACAAAAATGGACGCACACTGAGTACATCAGTGTCCCCTCCTAGGTTTTTAGTCTCGCATAGGCTGGGTTCACTCCAGCGGTGGCTGTGGACGTACAGGGATTATGTTTCCCTGTCCGCATTTTTCACCTTTTTTGGGAAGAAACTACTTTTTTAAGTGGATTAGGTTTCCATTCAGGGGGCCGCATGGGGAAACCCAAAAGCAGATGTGAACCCTACCATAGACTTCTATGGATGAGGCCGTTCTTCAAAGACTGAAAAGAATAGGACCTGTTCTATTTAATGCGTATGGACTCTCAACCCGCACACTGATCAGTGGAAATTATGGTCATGTGCATGTGCCCATAGAAATGAATGGGTCATTGTGCTATCCGGGAAAAACACAGATAGCACACTGATCTCGCCCACGGTTGTCTGCAAGGGGCGTTGATGCAAAGATACCTGACCTTGTGTATGATGGACTGTACTACACAGGCTCTCTACAGAGGGATACAAAAACTAGAAATGAGCAGAGAGTTCCTGTCACACAGCTATAACAAGGGAGTTCACAGCTCAGCCTCCATAACTATATACTTGTAGTCTTGTAGACTATTTAGTACAATATAGAGAGAATAATAATTATACTGCCCTCAGCAAGTAGATATAGTATTTCTCTAGCTGCTCATATGATGCTCTGCTGATGCATAATGAGATTGATGGCAAAGCAAACAAAAAGAGAAATTTATAAACCAAGATGGTGTCAGATCAAAAGCTGAGGTGAAGCTGGATTGCAGAAAAATGGCAGAGTATTATACATGAAAGGAGAAATGTGACAATCAGTTTAGGGCTACAGGGATAGAAAATAAGTGTTTATACTGGAGAGATGAGGGTACATACAGCGATGTTGAATTTTGTACATGGATATTCTGCAGTGTTCCTCTGAAAGCTTTTGTGGAAAAATATATCCAAAACCAAATTAGTTTTGCTGCAGCACACGATAGGCCACAGCTGGGACATACAATTGGCTAGAATTACTATTACCCTTCATTGGCAGTGGGCCTAAAAAACAACCCCATACCATCATTTTCACCAAATATAACTGAATGCATCTAGCAAACCTAGATTCAACAATGGACTAAATAGTGAAATGTGATTCATGACTCCCGATAACGTGTCCATTTCCGCATTGTCCAGTGGTAGTTTACTTTAAACAGTGGACACTGCAGAATAGTGATCTAAGACATATGTGCAGTTGCTTGACTCATTTCATGTTCCTGTAGCACAGTACTGGTGCCACTTCCAGAGTGAGTGATACAAGAGAGAAAGGCAATTCTTACATGCTATATAGAGATGAGCGAACAGTAAAATGTTCGATATTCGTTTTGAATAGCCGCTCAATATTCTACTATTCGAACGAATATCGAAACCCATTATAGTCTATGGGAGAAAATGCTTCGCTACAGGGGATCCCACCATTCGACTCAGGAGGGTCACCAAGCCCACTATGACACCCCAGGAAATGATGCCAACACCCTAGAATGCAACTGGGACAGCAGGGGAAGAATGTCTGGGGGCATCAAGTACCTTTATTATGTCGGGATCCCTGTCAGCTTGCGATATGCCGGAGCTGACTTTTTCCCATAGGAATGCATTGACCAGCATTGATTGGCCGAATGCCATACAGAAGTACGGCATTCGGCCAATCAACTCTGGTCAATGCATTCCTATGCCGAGATGAAGCAGAGCTGAACCTGCTACACACTCAGCTCTGCCGATGTAGCATTGTCCGATGTAGCAGTCCGATGCAGCAGAGCTGATTGTGTAGCAGGTCCAGCTCTGCTGCATTGGACTGCTGCATCAGACTGCTACATCGGCCAGCACTTAGGGTTGAGCCAATCTTGACATTTCAGTCCAGTCCATCTGTACAGATTTAGCAGAAAAAAATTTACAAACTGATTTTTAGGAAAGATGACATCCTATGATAGTGTCACATTTATGTATAACCATGCTATAGTTTCTTGCATGCCCAAAATGAGTGCAAGTGCATAAGAGATAGGTATACTACATTCACTTTAACTTGCACAACTCCTGAATTTGCAGGAAACCAGTGCAGGCATAGCGCGTTTCAATGTGAGGTGCTGATGGAGTGGTGGTATATAATGCAACCCAGCTATCGACAGCCATTTTCATTATCACCATCGATTTTCTCTCTCTCTCTGACCATGTCAGATCAGGTGGAAAATATTATTCTATGTCAAGAGAGACTGTTGCTAAAGAAACTACCTGACATCCAGCAAGTAACTTGCACAGGTCCTATTATTTAGAATAGTAAATGTGTATAATGGATGTCTTGAATGTTGTGCGTGACTAACTCCATGCTGAATGTAGTTCTCAGGATACAAAAGCTTGGGGACCACTGACTTACTGTATACTACAGGGCTGATCACCCGGATGCGCTACAAAGAAAGGGTTACAGTAGGCTCTACCTGCTCAGGAGGCTGAGGGCCTTTGGAGTAGACGGGGAACTTCTTAGGGCCTTTTTAAACTCTGCATTAGCATTAGCCATCTTCTTTGGAGTGGCCTGCTGGGGGAGTAGCATACCAGTCAGGGACAGAAATAGACTTGACAGGCTGATTAGAAGTGTCAGCTCTGTCCTGGGGAGCCCCCTGGACCCAGTACAGGTGGTTGGTGATAGAAGGATACTGTCCGTGGTGACCTCCATGCAGGAGAACAACTCCCATCCCATGTATGAGACCGTGAGAGCACTGGGCAGTACTGTCAGTGACTGACTGCTTCACCCCAAGTGTGAGAAGGAGCACTATCGGAGGTTCTTCCTCTCAACCGTGATCAGGCTGTATAATCAACATCAGGCTAAGGGTTGGTTCACACTAGTGTTTGTATTCCGTCCGCAAGGAGACCCCCCCGGACAGAATGCAATTGCAACTGCAAGCGATGTGCTTGCAAAGCACATGGAGCCCATAGACTATAATGGGCTCCGTGTGCTTTCTGCGCACTGCCCGCACGAATGAATTGTGCAGGAAGTGCGCGGCAAGCACACGGAGCCCATTATAGTCTATGGGCTCCGTGTGCTTAACTGCACAGCACTTGCATTAACGTTGGTATTCCATCCGGGGGGGGGGTATTATCCATGCTGCTGTAACACACTGAATTTCCCCATGATGGGACTATTAAAGGATTATATTATCTTAATATTTGTTTATGGAGGCTAGCTATGTGCTTGATTTTGTGAATCGATTAGCAATGGGTGTGGTGAACTCTAGAATCAAGAACTGTGCCTTCATACTTTTGTCCATTTAATGTATAATGAGGGGTTGAAGAACTGTAAAAAAAAAAAAAAAAAAAAAAAGCAATTCCTTCCTTAATCCCTTTGAACCTACTCCCTCATAATTCTGCACATGTTCAAGAGACCAAACTTCCCCTTCTATATCATGTGTCTAGCTGTAAGTCGACTTACTGCAAAAGAAGCCTTCTCCTCTGCAAAAAGTTATAAGAATATTAGATCTGCCTCTTAAGATTCTTAGGATAAAGACTTGGGGGAGATTTATAAAGACTTATATTATCAACACCAGACTTCCAAGCTCCATCCTCAGTGAAGGGAATGCCTCAAACAACAAGGTGCAAGCCTACACATAAATGAGGCGCCCCCTCCATCAGGGCGTTCACCTGGAAGGAAATCTATGCCTGCTCCTGGCATACATGATAACTCTGGCAGAGGTAATGATCTCGCCCCCTGCACGTCCTTGGCAAGGATAGAACAAATAACAAATTCACATTTTTTTGTGCAAAATTAAAAATTAAAAAAAATTACAACTTTTTAAATCTTTTACTCCAATTTTATGGTGTACATGGCATGATAAATTTGTCCCACCATGTATGTAGTTATACTTGCAGTTCTGGGGTTACAGGTGTCATGACTAATAAGTAAGCTATTCCAGGCTATTTCTCATTACTGCACACTGTGGTGCGGATGTATAGCAATTTTCGTGATTAAGGGACGTGGCAAAAGTGTGTCAGTGGTGAGGCCATCAACCCCGCCAGATTTACTGACATTTGGTGTAAATGACAGGGAAAATGTTCACCAGCTATGAGTTGACATACATCTTTTCCCCAGGTGCACAGCCTGACAGAGTGTGCACCTAATCATATGTGTGTCGCACCAACCAATGGCACTGAGCTATAAAAACTGGCGTTAGTAATGCCAGTCTTCATAAATCTGCCTATATGTATTTGGATGTAGTTAGAACTGCAGTCAGTTCTGCGGTCACTAACAAGTAAGTGTCACACTTAATAATTCCAGGTTATGTGTCATTACTGACTGTGAAGTTATGTTCTGCACAAAGCCCGTAATGAGAATTAATGTGTATTTCACTTATTTATTATTGACGGCTCCTGTAACCCTGGAACAGAGAATAGTTATAACTGCATGCAGGTACATAGTAAGGCAGATTTAAAGGAGTATTTCCATCTCACGGATCTTATCTATACTGCTAGCTTATGTAAATTCAAGAGTTTTTCTAATAGATTGCTTTAGCAATGCAGCTTCATTTGCATGCTAAGTGATTATTCCTCCCATTGTTTACACAAAGCATTCAGTCTCTTGGGGGGGGGGAGGGTTGTGCGTTCTCCAGATTGTGCTTGCTTTCAAAGCTAATAAGTACAGTTCAGTGGTTAGGATAATCAATTCAACTAAATGCAGTTTGCTGATAAAGGCTTGGACAATTTATTTATATCTCTCTATATAGCAAAGATAACATTTAGTTTACAGTTCTCAGCATGGAGCATGTAAGTGTTTTCCAACCCTGTGTAATGTAATATACATTTACTGTGCATATTTGATCTGCAAAGGCAAGGTCTTTATCCATTGAGGTACTTCATACTGTCCCGTTCAATAAATATTTAAAGCCTACCCATTAGATTGTTAAAAAATACAAGTAATGAGAAGAGAGACAGGAAAAGTGCTGAGAAAGAGAGATGGTAAAATGTGGCAGATTTATTATGCCTTGCATACCAGTTTACACAAAGCATCCAGCTCTTGGGGGTAGGGTGGTGTGTCAGTCAGTGCGGAGGCCGCCTCAGGTTCCGGACCAAAATACAGGTAGCTGCGACTGGATGCCGATGCAGTGCACTGGCATCCAGTCGCGCACTTCACTCCAGATTAGGCCAAAATGAATGGGCCTAGTCAGGAGGGCGTGTCTTCAGGTGGATGTCATGAGGCGAATCTGCCTGAAAGAATGAGCATCTCGCTTTGTTTATCCAGCTCCCGGAAAAAAGAACTGACCGGCTCCCATTCATTTCAACAGGAGCTGTCTTTTTGTTCAGGATTTTGAGGTGGATACGGCCTCAAAATCCTGACCAAAAAACCCCGTGTGAACTTACCCTTAGGAGGCTGTTGTAATTATTTGAGTGAGTACACAGTAACACCATGTGGCTTTGTATTACTCCATAAAATATAACAATCTGTGATCAGGCTCCAGACTCTCTACAATGAATTATCGTATGGGGGCTGATGTTATTTCACTATCCATTGTTTGGGGGTAATATATAGGGCAAGGGTGCTCACACTTTGTCACCATGTGAGCTACTTTATTACATGACCAAGTCGAAAGATCTAGCCACTTCTTGTGGGCGGGGCTGGGCGGAGTGTGAGAGCAGGAGACAGCGGCGTTCTGTGGCCGCCCAGGGATCCTCGCTGTCTGCTTGTTCACAGCGCAGGCTGAGAGTTATCTCTGGACACTGGTAGGCTGGGCCTGCAGCAGCTCCGCCTGCCAGTGTCCGTAGATGACTCTCAGCCTGCACTGTGAACAAGCAGACACCGGGGATCCCTGGCTGCAGCCCACGATCGTCCCATACGTCCATTGCGATCGACCAGTAGATCGCGATCGACGTATTGGGCACCCCTGATATAGGGTTACCTTGACAGGAGCCAGTAATTATTATTGCCAAAAGAGGGCAATGAGAGTATGGTGGATGGTCCCGAGAACACAATGGACACACTGGCCATACAAATAATTTCATCTGACAGACACGAGGGGTCACCATTCTGAGATCCTTAAGTATTACCTTCATTTTCATTCAGGGAGTCCCATTGGACTCTCTTGCGTACCTCCAGAACCTCCTACACCTGGGTAAAAAGACATCCAGGTTGTTTCTTTATTTGTGCACAGCCGCTAAGATTCTTATTACTAAACATTGGCGGTCAACTGCCCCTTTCCATCCCCCCCACCTTCCATTCCACCCCGCCACCCCTAATCCCAGCCACTGAACTCGTCGCAAGGATGAAAGATGTTCGTAGTCTTGAATTCCTAACTGCAAACCTCCATAACACTGTAGATGCATTCCAAGCTATCTGAACCCCTTGGAACACACTGTATTTTAAAGGTTTCTGACCTCAGCTTCCCCCTGCCCCCTTCTTTCCTTTGTGTTCTTCCCTTTGTCTTTTAGGCTTGTATTACTTTTTTTTTTGTATTTTTTTATTGTACATGTAGTCATTAGAGTAGCACCCGTTGGGTGGGAATCAATCCCTAATGGCTGCCCCCCTCCACATGTGCTACCCCACATGGTATTAGGTGAAGCCAATGTGGGGGTAGCAGAGGAGCTGTCCCCATGCACTGCAAGTTACAGCACAAATAGTAATTTAAAAAAGAAGTGCTGTGATTTGTAGTACTTGGGGGACAGCTCCTATACACCCCCCCCCCCACATGTGCTTCACCTAATACCATCAGGGATAGCACACATGCAGCCATTAGCAATTGATTGTTGACCCCCACATGTGCTACCCCGATGGTATTAGTTAAAGCACATTTTTTTAGCAAAAAACTGACGCAAACGGAGGCACATCCATTAACGGAACCAATTTTTTTTATGCATGAATTGACATCAGTTTGTGTCAGTTTTTTTTTATTAAAATAACAGATCCGTTTAACTAATCAGTTAAACTGATGTGAATAACATGATGTGAAAACACCCTAAGGGCGGGTTCATACCTGCACCTGGTCTCTGCTTTCAGGTTTCCGTCTTCTGCCCAAGAAACTGGACAGGAGATGGAAACCAGCAGTCACTTTTTAAACCCATTCACTTGAACGGGTTTGCAAAGTGTCCGCCTGCGAGCGTCTTCTGGTCTCCGTGGCGAAACCGTTTTTTGTTTTTTTTAACCAACCACAAAGTCGGACATGCAGGACTTTATGTCCAGTTTTTAAAAAAACTGTTTCACCTCGGAGACCAGAAGACGCTCACGGGCTAACACTGAATGCCGGGTTTCCATCTCCTGTTGGCAGAAGATGGAAACCCACAAAGCGAAGACTGGGCGCAGGTGTGAACCCGCCCATGTGCTAGGCATTACTGAAATTATAACACACATGCAGTTGCTTTTTTTTTTTTTTTTTTTTTTTTGCATACTGGGAAGTAGCTACAAATAAAATAGAAGATATAAAGACAGCACTTACACTTCTCCCTAATACACTCCTGACTATCGCTAGGTTCACACTAGAGGTTGGCTCTTCGTCTTTTGGGTCCCATGTGGACCCAAACAATGGATAGCCCGTCTGCTAAAAAACTAAAAAGTGATTTCCCGCAGACCCAAGTGATTTCTGTCAGTTTTATACTGAAATCAGCAGAAAAGACCTCCTTGCAGGACCTTCACACCACACAGATGTGAACAAAATACAGCAAACATGTGGCCTCAGCCTAACTAAAGTATGGGTTGTGGTCATAACAGCAATTAATACAACAAAAACCCAGCCTGAAATGTATGTAGTAAACACCTGTCACCAAGGTTACTATCTGTATGCAGCTCTATAAGGGATTATCTGCACATGCACAATTATATGAACCATGTCACCGGAGGAGAGTTTCAGGCTTACACAGTCAAGCAAACAAATACAGACAGCTTCTGAACACCCGACGGTCTACACACGTAATGACACAGATTTTTAGCATAAGGAAAAACATTCAAGAATTTCCATTGTATCAGTGTTGATACTGAGCACAGTATTCCTTAAAAGGTGAGAGCCAGGTTTAGAAATACAGTACACTATAGCATATCACTATAGTATATCACTCAGCAGTAAACGATCTGTTACAATTGGACTGAAGAAAACCATAGCACAAAACAAATGAGCAATTAAAAAGTTGTTACATTTTTTGGCAGAAGTTCCAGCACCTGTAAAACATTTGGAATGGTAGTGCAATGGATCTGATTTATTCTCTCATCAGGTTGCTATCAGTCTTAACCACAAATAACACCGTCAATATGTCAAAAATCCATTCATTTCTATTAACAGTACATGTAATGAATCTGCTTACCTCAGAATGTAAAGAAAACGTGTGCAAGCAAAAAAAAAAGAAAAGGTCACTTACCTAGTAAACTTCAGCTGCCTGCTTACTACTGGTTGCATATTCATTCCAAGCCAATATTTAGAGAATACATTTCAGCTCCTGTTTGTACATTTCGAACTTGCTACAAGGTGGAAATGTTACAGTAGCAATCCACGCCTAAAGAGAAAATAGATCCTCCCAACTGTTGAGAGTCTGGGAGCAGAAAATCACGTGCTTCAATTGTTCAGCTAACAACATCCTGTTACCACTTGAACAGTGTTCACTGGTTAAAGGTGCAGCAGCTGCAGGCAAACAGAATCTCCAGGAGATGTTCTTATTAGTTGTCTACAGAAACACAGTCAGCCAGCGTACAGCGCTTTGCTTGAGCAGAGCGAAAAATCATTCTCCTTTCACATTGAAGACTTGAATTTTAAATACATTTTAGCATAAGAATATACAAAAGCACACAATAGGGCAGATATGTCGGTACTTCCACACGGTGTTACTAGGGCGTGCCAGTGCTGCCCCTTGTAGTAAATCAGATTTCTATCATTCTGAGGGTGAACAGAAATGGAGGGGGGTAGGGGGTTATTTATCATCTGCTCTTTAGACTTATTTTTTTGCAAGTGCATCTTTTTTAAGGCTAAGGCCCCACGTAGCGGACTTGCAGAAAAAAAAGCACTGCGGAAAAAGACACGGTAGAAATGTATTGCAGTTTTTCCTTCAGTGCTTTTCATAATACCTAAAGGAAAACCGCCAGCATTTCCGAAGGTATAGTTGACATGCTGCGATTTCCCAAACCGCAATGATTTTGGAAATTGCAGCTTTTTGCTGTGCGTATTTTTCTGCAATGGTGTGGATAGGATTCACCACTTATCAGTGACTGTAAAACACTGTAGTTTTTTTTGTTTTTTTTTGGTCAAACTGCCGTGTTTACACCATGTGGGGCACCAGCCTCAGACTAGTTGCTTAAAGACACTTGTGAAATGAATATTGTGTAAATTTCACCACATGGAATTATAATTTGGCTGGGTTTACATAGCACTTTTTGGCTGAAGGAGCTTTCACTTTAATGATTGTTAGCATACAGATGAAATGCAGAGTAACACTAGGTTCACATTAGCGTTTGGGTTTTCAACCGGAAACCCTATCCGCTAAATAAACGGTTACACATGGAAACCCATGGATCCCATAGACTATAATGGAATCCAGTAGGTTTCTGCCAAAAACAGCGGAGGACTTTTCTCTCTGTGATTTTAAGCAAAATGGGTGACGGAGTCTCATATTGACATTCCTATGCTAGTGTGAACCTAGTGTAATATGTGCTAAAAATTACTGCATTTAACAACCATGTGGAGTATTTAAAAAAAAAAAAAAAAAAAAAAGTGCCATGTGAACCCAGCCTCCCTGTTAAGCAGTCCGGCAATGAGAAATAGCGTGGAATCAGTCAGTGTGCCACTTACATATCAATGAGGACATCTGTGGCCCCAGAACTGACTGCAGGTATAACTGCATAAGGATTTATAAGGACAGGCATTACTCACGCCAGTCTTCATAGGCCTGGAGCTGGCAGAGGGTTATGTCACCTGTTTCCTAGCCTCCTTTCTGGGTTCTGAAATTCGTAGCCAACCCCTTTAGGACGGGGCCATACATGGTGTAAACACCACGATTTTGCTGCGGTGGAAACGTAGCAGCAAAAACCGCGGGAAATGTATAGGAAGCTCTTATACTTCACTCTTCTGCTCAATCCACTCCTGGCTTTGGCTAAAAAAAATGCAGCAAAATCTACAATAGAAAAATCTGCGTTTCCACATTGTGGAGCCTGCTGTAAAATGCTACATTTTTGCAACATGGGACCCTGCCTTCAAGAAGGATGCATATCTTCCAGTGCTGCACAGTAAAAAAAAATCCACTTTAAAGCAACACATATTTTTTACCTCAACTTATCCTTGCAATTAGTTTTTTTTGACGATTCAGTTTTAATTGGCGAAACATTTTAAAAACATTTCTCACCTATAAAATAAATAAATTACATGACTCACTGAAAATAGGACCCCTAAAACATAACCTTTATTAGATACTAGCTGGTACCCGCGACTTCGCCTGCGGTGATTGTAGCAGTGGGTATATACAGGCGTGGGTAAGGTTTTCGTACTGTGTATAAGGTATGGGATATGAAATGTAACTTTGTATCTTGTTTTTTCTGTAATTCTGAGAATACGTGAGACTTTTGTGTTGAAGTTAATTTGTATTTGAGCTGCTATATATACGGTTTTGTGAGAAACTTTACATAGTGACTTTGGGACAGAAGTATTTGAAGTTAACCCTTTCCCGCCAATGGCATTTTTTTTATTTCTCCGCTCCCAGAGCCATATGAGGTCTTAATTTTTGCGGGACAAATTTTTCTTCATGATGCCGCCATTAATTATTCTATATAATGTACTAGGAAGCAGGGAAAAAATTCAAAATGGGGTGGATTTCAAGAAAAAATGCATTTCTGCGACTTTCTTACGGGCTTTGGTTTTACGGCGTTCACTGTGCAACCAAAATGACATGTCCCCTGTATTCTGTGTTTCGTTACGATTCCGGGGATACCAAATTTATATGGTTTTAGTTACATTTTGACCCCTTAAAAACAAATCCAAAACTGTTAAAAAAAATTTTTTTGAAAAGTCGCCATATTCCGACAGCCGTAACTTTTTTATACGTGCGTGTATGGGGATGTATAGAGCGTTTTTTTTTTTTTTGCGGGGCCGGGTATACTTTGTAGCTCTACCATTTTCGGGAAATGTTATTGCTTTGATCACTTTTTATTCAAATTTTTATCAGAATCAAAACAGTGAAAAAACGGCAGTTTGGCACTTTTGACCATTTTTCCTGCTACGGCGTTTACCGAACAGGAAAAATATTTGTATAGCTTTGAAGAGCGGGCAATTTTGGACGCGGGGATACCTAACATGTATGTGTTTCACAGTTTTTAACTACTTTTATATGTGTTCTAGGGAAAGGGGGGTGATTTGAATTTTTAATCCTTTTTTTTTTTGTTTTTAATATTTTTTTTACTTTTTTAAAACTTTTTTTTTGCATTTATTAGACCGCCTAGGGGTATTGACATGGGTGGGCGGTGTCGCGGATTGTCAGAGCGGTGGGGGTTGGCAAACATGGCTGCTCCGGAGCGTTAAAGAGAGCCTCCTGGAGTATCGTTAAGGTGAGGGGCAAAGTGGTAAAGTATATGTATATGTGATTGTGTGGGGTTAGGGGCCAGGCTGTAGAGGGCAATATGAATTTTGTGGCTTGCTATGGTCCAAAGTGTGTGAAATTGCAGACATGGTGGTGTGAGTGTGGGGTTTGTGGGGGTCCTGGGAAAAAACGTATGTGCGCTATTGTGACGAAAAGTAGCCTATTGCGCAATGGGGTGTATTAACTATGTGGAAAATTTCAGCCAAATCGGTCGAGCGGGTTTTGCGTGATTGACTAACAAACATGCAAACACACAAACCCACAAACATCCAAACTCACAAACTTTCACATTTATAATATTAATAGGATGATATAAAATCAGATGCAAGTAAACTAAAATTGTAAGTAACCAGCAATGGGTCGGCCTTTTTCTAGTACTGCAGCCTACCATCTGGGCTGCAGGAATTGCTCTTTTTACTGAATTATCTATCGCTCTTGATAATCCCCCTATGGGTGGGGGGTGAAACATGTAGAGCACCGCACCCACGACTCCCTATAGGATCACATTGCTTAGCTAAGGACTCTATTCACTAGGAGATGTGGCACATATTAGCTTATAGATAATGAGTTGTGCGGATGGAGCCTGTACCTCATACTGAACAGCTGCAGCACTGTGTTGGGGCTGAGTTACACATTGTCCTGTTACCGCTAGTTTGTCTTTTTTTCAGAGTTGGGCCACATAGATTACCACTACTACATTGGTGGCTTACATTTTTGTATTACCGTATACACTCAAGTATAAGCCAAGTTTTTCAGCACAGTTTTTCAGCACAGAATATGATGATTCAAAGAATTTGTTTTTCTTCAAAATTTAGAATTTTTGTAAAGTTATTAAAACATCAAAAAAACTGCATAAATTTGATATCTCTGTGATCGTACTGATCTGCAGAATAAAGCTAAGGGCTTGATCACATCAGCGCCCGCGTCTCCATTTTGCAGGTTTCCGTTTCCTGCCCGAAACTGGGACGGAAACCTGCAGTAATTTTTCAAACCCATTCATTTGAATGGGTTTGGAAAGTGTCCGGCCGTAGGCGCCTGTGAGCGTTTTGTGCTCTCCGTGGCGAAACCTTTATTTTTTTTTTTTAACCGGACACAAAGTCGAACATGCAGGATGTTGTGTCCGGTTAAAAAAAAAAAAATGCTTTCGACGTGGAGAGCACAAAACGCTCACAAGTGCTCACGGCCAGCCACGGTCTGCCAGGTTTCCGTCTTCTGTCTGCAGAAGACGGAAACCTGAAAACGGAGATCAGATGCTGGTGTGAACCCAGCGTAACACAGCATTTTTACTGCAAAGTGCAAGCTGTAAAAAAAAAAAAAAAAAAGACATAAGAAAACGGCGGTACTGTGTTTTGCTTTGTTTTTCTCAATTCCACTTCATTCTGAATTTTTTGTCCACTTCCCGTTACATTGCACAGAATAATAAATAGTACCATTTGGAAATACAACTTGCAATGTAAAAATCAAACCCACATATCACTATGTAAACAGAAAAATGAGAAAGTTATGACTTTTGGAATGTAAGTAGTAAAAAACAAAAACACAAAAATGAAACATGTCTGCGTCTCCTAAGGGTTAATGTAGATGATTGTAAGGCTAAGGCCCCATGGGCCAGAAATGGAGCGCTAAAGCGCAGCGAGAACAACCGTGGTGGGAACGCATCATGGTTCTTCCCTGAACACTTTGAACAAAAGGTTCACAGAGATTTCCTTTGCGGACTTTCTGTTACCATTATACCTACGGGAAAGTCGCCGGTGTTTCTGTAGATATAATTAACATGTTGCGATTTCCAAAATCGTTTTGGAAATCATAGCGTGTTCGCACTGTGGATTTTAGCGCAAAATGGGCATGGGATTCGCATGAATCCCATCCACTTTGCTGTTACTGTATAACGCCGCGATTTTTCCCTGCGGCATTTCCGGCCTGTGGGGCGCCAGCCTTATAGTTTAGACAGCACAACAGGATGAGATTTGCCATAAGTCTAAAAGGAAAATCAACAAAACTTCAAAATACACAGAGGACCTTCATGTCCCCAAAAATGTGCGGTAATATATACCATTAGAAACCCAACAGTGCACTGAATTCATCTTTCCCGGTTTGCGCCCCAGAGCTGGAGCTTTCAGTGCCGTTAATTTCAGCACTGATATCTCTCCAGAATGGAGGAAATTTATAGCCTAGAGTCATCGCTGGGCTGTGAGGAATGCTCCTCCCCTGACAGTACTCTTCTATAAACTTGTACGGTTGGGAGGGAGAGCCCTTCCTATCCGCCCAGCGATGACACTAGGCTGTAAGGCCCATCTTTCTGACTTTGGGGAGATATCTCCAGCATGGGGCACATACCTGGAAAGTAGGCTGAATCTAGCTTTGTAGCAGTACATAATACTACACATCTAATGATGTGAAAGATCTTACCAGCTACAAGTTTTAACAGTAATTAGCAGTGAACAAATATAGCTTGCAACAACAAACTAATTACAATGTATAAAGCATACCTCCCAACTTTTGAACCGAAAGAGGAACAAAATTTGCGGCGCGCGTGGCGCGCTGCTGCAAATTTAGCCCCGCCCACTTTTGTCTTGACTCCGCCCACTCATTAATTTTTCATGTGCCCGCACACCGTATAATCTTCCTACAGTCACCCGTAAATTATATGTCCCCCACATCAAATTATTCATGTCCTCTACATCTCTGCCCCCAGATTCATGTCCCCACATCTCTGCCCCCAGTGTCATGCCGTCCTCTCCATCTCTGCCCCCAGTGTCATGCCGTCCTCTCCATCTCTGCCCCCAGTGTCATGCCGTCCCCTCCTTCATCTGCCCCCAGTGTCATGCCATCCTCTCCATCTCTGCCCCCAGTGTCATGACATCATCTCCATCTCTGCCCCCAGTGTCATGCCGTCCTCTCCATCTCTGTCCCCAGTGTCATGCCGTCCTCTCCATCTCTGCCCCCAGTGTCATGCCGTCCTCTCCATCTCTGCCTCCAGTGTCATGCCGTCCCCTCCTTCATCTGCCCCCAGTGTCATGCCATCCTCTCCATCTCTGCCCCCAGTGTCATGCCGTCCTCTCCATCTCTGTCCCCAGTGTCATGCCGTCCTCTCCATCTCTGCCCCCAGTGTCATGCCGTCCTCTCCATCTCTGCCTCCAGTGTCATGCCGTCCCCTCCTTCATCTGCCCCCAGTGTCATGCCATCCTCTCCATCTCTGCCCCCAGTGTCATGCCGTCCTCTCCATCTCTGCCCCCAGTGTCATGCCATCCTCTCCATCTCTGCCCCCAGTGTCATGCCGTCCTCTCCATCTCTGCCTCCAGTGTCATGCCGTCCTCTCCTTCATCTGCCCCCAGTTTCACGTTCCACCTCCACATTACACTTACCTTCTCCTCCTGCGCGCCTCTCTCGCTGACACATATGCGGCTGAAACAAGGAGCTGACACAGGTCAGCTCCTCGCTTCGCCGCTGCGCACCTCTCTCGCTGACACATATGCGGCTGAAGCGAGGAGCTGACCTGTATCAGCTCCTCGCTTTGCCGCTGCCGCCGGCTACTGGCTTGTAGACGCGAACATCGCGTCTACAAGCCAGTAGCTGGCGGCAGCGGTGAAGCAAGGAGCTGACACAGGTCAGCTCCTTGCTTCAGCCGCATATGTGCCAGCGCGTCTACAAGCCAGTAGCCGGCGGTAGCGGCGAAGCGAGGAGCTGACACAGGTCAGCTACTCGCTTCAGCCGCATATGTGTCAGCGAGAGAGGCGCGCAGCGGCGAAGCGAGGAACTGACCTGTGTCAGCTCCTTGCTTCAGCCGCATATGTGTTTGACGCAGATCTGAGTTGAAATCGGGACATACCTCCCTCCAACCGGGACCGCGGGACATGTCACCCAAATCGTGAATATCCCGCGGAAATCGGGACGGTTGGGAGGTATGTGTAAAGTAAAGACAAAAAGTAACTGTAATAGTCGAATATTGAGGGGCTATTCGAAACGAATATCGACTATTTCACTGTTCGCTCATCTCCAGTAATTACCTTTAGGGGAACTCTCTTAAATCCAGTTAATTTGGGTTTGTTTGTTTTTTGTTTATTTTGAATATACCTACCCTTAACCAATACATTCCCTATTGTACAGCACGTTCTAAATGACACCATGGGTTTCCTATTAGCTACTTCATTTAACAGTGGATCAGTCTCAACTATATGCGAATTCCTACATATAATGGATTTTATATTACATATAGGCATATGTAGATGTAAGCTTACGATAGCGCATTCCCTGTAAACCTTCCTTGTCCAAATACATTTGGACATCCAAAACTTCAATAGATTGATCCCAGTGTTTATAGGTAAATTTCATATTCAGATAGTTAGAATTGATATAACTCAAAAAGTCCAAAAACTGATCGACTATGTTGTTAAAATGTCGTCGATATAAGGCAAATATAACTGTATACACTGTAAATATGGATTCTCCGCTGTATATATTTTCTGTTCTTTAAATCAGCCTAAAAAAATTGTAAAAGGAGGAGCAACCGGGGTCTGGGAACCACTTGTTATTAAATTGAAAGGCATTATGACTTAAATCAAATATTAATAAATCTGAAATGTACAACATAAAACCCCTATCTGTTATTACTCATTGTAGGAATGTTTGCACAGTTTGTACATCCGCATCCTGAGGGATACGGGTGTACAGATTTTCAACATCAATCGCAGCCAACTTATAATTCTTCTGCCATGGAAACTCATCTAAAATAGAAAGAAACTGTACTGTGTCACCAAAATACAATGGTATTAATTGTAATAAAGGTCTAAGAGTCCAATCCACATATTTTGATACATATTCAGTCACTGAACCAATTCCTGCAACAATTGAATGGCCAGGTGGGTTATCCATTATTTTATGGATTTTCAGTAGAAAATACCAATATGACTTTTTGGGAAATTAAACCATTAGTAGAGATGAGCGAACAGTGTTCTATCGAACACATGTTCGATCGGATATCAGGGTGTTCGCCATGTTCGAATCGAATCGAATACCACGTGGTAAAGTGCGCCAAAATTCGATTCCCCTCCCACCTTCCCTGGCGCCTTTTTTGCACCAATAACAGCGCAGGGGAGGTGGGACAGGAACTACGACACCGGGGGCATTGAAAAAAATTGGAAAAAGTCATTGGCTGCCGAAATCAGGTGACCTCCATTTTAGACGAATAGTGGATTTCAAATCCGGGTCATATGAGAATGTGAACTTTGTGACTATGAGACAGGGATAGCTGTACAGGCAGGGATAGCTAGGGATAACCTTTATTTAGGGGGGAATGTTATTAAAAATAACTTTTTGGGGCTCTATCGGGTGTGTAATTGTGATTTTTGTGAGATAAACTTTTTCCCATAGGGATGCATTGGCCAGCGCTGATTGGCCGAATTCCGTACTCTGGCCAATCAGTGCTGGCCAATGCATTCTATTAGCTTGATGAAGCAGAGTGTGCACAAGGGTTCAAGCGCACCCTCGGCTCTGATGTAGCAGAGCCGAGGGTGCACAAGGGTTCAAGTGCACCCTCGGCTCTCCTACATCAGAGCCGAGGGTGCGCTTGAACCCTTGTGCAGCCTCGGCTCTGCTACATCAGAGCAGAGGGTGCGCTTGAACCCTTGTGCACACTCTGCTTCATCAAGCTAATAGAATGCATTGGCCAGCGCTGATTGGCCAATGTATTCTATTAGCCTGATGAAGTAGAGCTGAATGTGTGTGCTAAGCACACACATTCAGCTCTACTTCATCGGGCTAATAGAATGCATTGGCCAGCGCTGATTGGCCAGAGTACGGAACTCGACCAATCAGCGCTGGCTCTGCTGGAGGAGGTGGAGTCTAAGATCGCTCCACACCAGTCTCCATTCAGGTCCGACCTTAGACTCCGCCTCCTCCGGCAGAGCCAGCGCTGATTGGCCGAAGGCTGGCCAATGCATTCCTATGCGAATGCAGAGACTTAGCAGTGCTGAGTCAGTTTTGCTCAACTACACATCTGATGCACACTCGGCACTGTTACATCAGATGTAGCAATCTGATGTAGCAGAGCCGAGGGTGCACTAGAACCCCTGTGCAAACTCAGTTCACGCTAATAGAATGCATTGGCCAGCGCTGATTGGCCAATGCATTCTATTAGCCCGATGAAGTAGAGCTGAATGTGTGTGCTAAGCACACACATTCAGCACTGCTTCATCACGCCAATACAATGCATTAGCCAGTGCTGATTGGCCAGAGTACGGAATTCGGCCAATCAGCGCTGGCCAATGCATTCTATTAGCCTGATGAAGTAGAGCTGAATGTGTGTGCTAAGCACACACATTCAGCACTGCTTCATCACGCCAATACAATGCATTAGCCAGTGCTGAATGGCCAGAGTACGGAATTCGGCCAATCAGCGCTGGCTCTGCTGGAGGAGGCGGAGTCTAAGGTCGGACCTGAATGGAGACTGGTGTGGAGCGATCTTAGACTCCGCCTCCTCCAGCAGAGCCAGCGCTGATTGGCCGAATTCCGTACTCTGGCCAATCAGCACTGGCTAATGCATTGTATTGGCGTGATGAAGCAGTGCTGAATGTGTGTGCTTAGCACACACATTCAGCTCTACTTCATCGGGCTAATAGAATGCATTGGCCAATCAACGCTGGCCAATGCATTCTATTAGCGTGAACTGAGTTTGCACAGGGGTTCTAGTGCACCCTCGGCTCTGCTACATCAGATTGCTACATCTGATGTAGCAGTGCCGAGTGTGCATCAGATGTGTAGTTGAGCAAAACTGACTCAGCACTGCTAAGTCTGCATTCGCATAGGAATGCATTGGCCAGCCTTCGGCCAATCAGCGCTGGCTCTGCCGGAGGAGGCGGAGTCTAAGGTCGGACCTGAATGGAGACTGGTGTGGAGCGATCTTAGACTCCACCTCCTCCAGCAGAGCCAGCGCTGATTGGTCGAGTTCCGTACTCTGGCCAATCAGCACTGGCCAATGCATTTCTATGGGGAAAAGTTAGCTTGCGAAAATCGCAAGCTGACAGGGATTTCCATGAAATAAAGTGACTTTTATGCCCCCAGACATGCTTCCCCTGCTGTCCCAGTGTCATTCCAGGGTGTTGGTATCATTTCCTGGGGTGTCATAGTGGACTTGGTGACCCTCCAGACACGAATTTGGGTTTCCCCCTTAACGAGTTTATGTTCCCCATAGACTATAATGGGGTTCGAAACCCATTCGAACACTCGAACAGTGAGCGGCTGTTCGAATCGAATTTCGAACCTCGAACATTTTAGTGTTCGCTCATCTCTAACCATTAGTCCTTCAGCAAATTTTTGGACAAAAAAGCCTTCTTCTACCCTTTTTCTTAATAATGTCCTGAGTAAATCCTGATAATAGGTAGAAATGTAAGAGTTGGCGGATGTACCTGCTCAGTAAATGAATTAATTACATGTCGGACTCAATTTGTGGTATACTTGATCTTCTGTAGTTGTGGTTGTTTTGTATGTGGGAAAAACAATTCTCCGAATGTATGTGCATTTTTGCAGATCATATTAATTCTATACACACAGGTGTTGGTTCTCCCAGGTTAACTGAGCACATAAGAACAGACCACAATTCTGACACATCTGCTTTGAAATTCTCAGGTTTGCAAGTGGTTTAGCAACCTTCTTTTGAAGGGGATCAGCATAAGCAATTGCTTCGGATAGAAGCGGCAATATAAATGGAAACGCAAGTGCTTGCTCATTTAGGTAGGAATGACCGCAAGTATTTCTACATATATATATATATATATATATAACTTATTATTTATTTATTTATTTATCATGCTTACTTATATAGCACCATCATATTCCGCAGCGCTTTACAGATATCGTCAGTCACTGTCCCATATAGGGCTCATAATCTACAATCCCTATCAGTATGTCTTTGGTGTGTGGGAGGAAACCGGAGTACCCGGAGGAAACCCAGGCAAACACGGGGACAACATACAAACTCCTTGCAGATGTTGTCCCTGGCAGGATTCGAACCCTGGGCTCCAGCATTGCAAGCCTGCAGTGCTAACCACTGAGCCACCGTGCTGCCCTATATATAATAAGTATTTGTATTTCAAAAGCACTTGGAGATCGTAATAGGAGAAGGGAATATCACTTTGTAATACTCCTTAAACATGTTTTTAAAGTTTTTTTTATACTTTTGTGATTGTTTATGAAAATAACAATACAATGTATAAATAGAGGGGTGTGTCTTGAAAACGAGACGGATGCCTTGACGAAGCATGACCGCATGTGAAATGGCTGTTGCCTGTTTATTCTCCCGACAATGTACAATAGTGCTGCTATTGATCTTTCTTACAATTTAATATTAAAGTGCACTTAAAAAAGCTTACATTACTAAACACAATAAATAGTGTACAACAGTTCTTTCAAATGCATAATGTATAAAATCTTACCAAAAAAAAAAAAAAAGGTACTCTGGTTTTCATGGCATAATTTTTGTAGAGTCCAGGATACAATTTTGCTCATACATTTTTATTTTAACAGTTTAATCCATTAGCAACACAAGAAGTAATAGTATGTTCTGGCTGACGGTGTCTTAACAACCAAGGATGTACTATTATCTCCTGTGTATGAACAGACAGCAGTGGATGAGGTTCCTCCAAATCCATTTCCAGAACGTTACTTGCCCCCCCCCCCCCCCAATCCAGTTGTAGCGGATGGACAGGAATATTACACTGTTGAAAAAATACTGGACTCTAGGAGTTTCAGAAGTCATCTGCAATACCTAAAAAAATGGCAGGGGTATGGCCACGAGGACAATTAATGGAAACCTGTAACCAACATCAATGCTCCCCAGCTACTTAAGGAATTTCATCAAAGATATCCAGAAAAACTGTGCCAAGCATCATCCGGAGTTCAATGCTGAAGGAGGGAATAATATCAGAATCTTGGTATGGTTTGCTAATCTACCACCAATGGCCAATGTTTCTCTTACTCTGAACTATTGTGTTGCACTTCCACTCTGCAACACTGGAGGCTGCTGTATTTATCCTGGAAATGCCTTTAACAAAGATGACCAATCTGTGCCAATGTGAAGCCATCTTGCTTCCTGTTTGTGGCCTATTTATACCTATGAGGCAGTACAGCCATTGCTCAAATATTGTGACTTGTTCCAGGCTCCTGCTCCTCAGAACTGTCTTTCTCAGACTGTTCTACTCTTCACTACACTATCACCTTGCGATCTACATCTCAAGCTGCACCCCGGACTACAACTTTGCTATTCCTGACTGCGCCTGGCTTATTCCATCTGGCTACTGGATTCCAGCCATGTCTTCCAAAATTATAACAATAGGTGTGTGCCACCCAGCCGGCGGTGATAACTGGAGAGAGCGAACATGCCCCAAGAATGAATGAGCCAGCAACACAGAGACCCACTGAGAACGCATAATCCACGGACACACAGTGAGGATAATATAAATATCTCCGCCCAGAGTCTAGTGCAGCCAGCCATCATGGCTAGCCAGGTAGACTCACCTATGCTTAAGATATTATGCTTTGGCTCTAAGTTTATAGGGCTATCTAATATATAGACCTGTATAATCCCCTTCAGAACTGAAGAGGTCCCTAAAAAATTTGTTTGGGAAATGTTCTTGTAAATCTGGAAAATCACTCTTATACTATATTAAAGGATGATTAAAAGATGATGCCAATATAAAGCACAGATATTGTAGATATTTATTAATGTCAGTTTTGAAAAAATGAGGCTGACCTTTCACCACCTCCAACAAGTTCAAAGCAATTGATAGCTGCCCCTCCACTGATTCTGGCACAGTTGGAATTGTTACTCTAACCCCCACTAGGTCCCAGAAATCACTGCTGTTATTGATGTCTGATGTTTTCCAGGCTCTATACTGTCAGGAGAGCGGTGTCAGGCAGAAGCAGACATGGAATTCGATTTTGAGCTCTGACACTGTCTGCTTCTGATATTGGAGCTCTGAATCACGCAGTTAAAGAGCCTTGAAATACCTTTGCAAACAGTACAGTAAAAAAGTTATAAGCATCAGAATACGGTGACCCCAGGAAAATCGGTAATTTTCAAAAAAGTGATATTTTATTTGCCATGTAGTTTTTAATGCAGAGTAAATGCAGAAAAAACAAAATGCTAAATGTTTTTTCACACAATCCCCCCCAAAAAATTAATAAAGATGATCTAAACATTATATATACTCCAAAATTATGTAAATTTTGGAAGGCGGGTAAAGAAAATAGGAAAAGAAAGCATTAACGTACAAAGTACCCCGCATTCTTAATGGATTACATAAGCATTTATCCATACACTTTTACTCTTCACTGGATACAAGAAGTCTCCGAAAACCAATACTTCCCTGCACTGCTCTCCTTTTCTACATTATAATAATAACACATTTTATTTATATAGCGGAAACATATTCTGTAGCACTGTACAATTTGTAGGGTTAAAGTAAAGACAAAAAAGATACAAGAGTCAATTTCCACAATGGGACTTAGGGCCCTGCTTGCAAGAGCTTACAATTTATAAGGTAGACGGGGTGACACAAGAGGTACAGGAGTGGCATCAGAGGTAACATTACTTATACAATGGTCAGACAATTCTGTAATAGAGGCTACTGTCATTACACAAACATAAAACTGTATGAGCCATCACCAGTCGTGTTCTTTAACGTGCAGATGGTGCCTGGGCATATAAAGTTAGTCTGAAATGGCAAGGTGAGACAGCTGCCTCAGGCGGCACTTTTGGAGGGGGCGGCGCTGCGGCAATTTGATTATTTTTTTTCTAAACTAGCGCACTTTCTGAAAACAAACCAAGTGGCCCTATCCTGTACTGGTTTAGACCTCTGCTTCTCAGCGTAGAGGCATCATCAAGCCTCCTGCACTGAGATGCAGACGTCTTATTGCCGGGTGAAAGGAGGAGGTGGCGGCAGCAGGAGCAGCAGCAAGAAGGTTGGTAAGTACATTTTTTTTTTCTTTTTTTAATAGGCCACTACCTACTGGGGATACTCCTATTTACCTACCTATTTACCTACCTCCCCGGGCCTGTTCATGGCCGCCCCCTGCATCCCTTTCTGCTATAGGATGCAGGGGGCGACCATGAGCAGGCCCAGGCACAGGCAGCGAACCCCAATTGAAAAGACCCCAGAGTATACTATTAGTTCATGGGTGGGCCACTATGGGGCATAATAGAGGTTGCAGGGTCCACTGTGGACCCCTCAACCTCTATTATGCCCCACAGTGGCCCCTGCAACCTCTGTTATGTACTATTTCAAAGTTTTGTGGGGGGGGGGGGGTTAAGTTACTATAAGAAAAAGTCTATATAAATTTGGTTCACTGCCACCATATTGACTTCCAGGATGAAAGGAACATGTCCTTTTTACTGTGGTAATAACAAAATCCATCTTATTCAAAACTGTTTTCTACCACATTGTATGGTTCCATTAAAAATTACAATTTGTCCTACTAACAACAAGCTCTCATGGCTATGTTGGCAGAGAATAAAAAAAACAATGGCCCTTGGAAGATGGGGAAGAAAAACCAAAATAGATAAATGGAAAATTGCAGTGTTAACAACATGGAAGGGTATTGCAGAAAAAAAAAAAAAAGATGTAACCTCACTGTTTCATTATGTTCAAACGTTCATTAGACACGCCTGTAAATATTGCTCAGCTACAAGATTGAAAGAGTGTGTAAACTTAATGCAGTACAAATATTTTAAAGGGACTTGTTCCATCTTCTAACTTGTGCCTCTACAAATATTAGCTTTCTTACATAATACTAACAGTTCTTAATTCAGTCCAAATACAGGCAAAACATAACACATACTGTGTAGCGTACTAAGCTCTGTTTTGAAAGAATGATATATCAACTAAGACAACTATTTTGGTATATCTGAAAAGTTTTGTATAAAATATAAAACAAATTCCTCCTTGCAGGTGTACCATATTGTCAGTGAAGTTAGAAATGGATACTATAAGGCCTTTGTACCACAAATCAACGCCAAGATTAATGTAAGTGTGAAGCAGGACACCCACTATTAACTAAAACAAGACAACAGGTAAAACTGATTTCTATTTGTGCAAAATTGGAAGGGACCAAGTACCAGGTGTCACTAAATTCTCCTAAGTCCCCATGCAGAAAATCCAGACTATACATTGCCTACTTCTCCTGGACTGTTTGTGGTCCAGAAACTGGGATTTCTTGCATCATGATATATAATGCTAGAAGCTCCTGACTTCTTGAAGCTCTACTTTCTTGTGCTATATACTGTATGGGACAATAGAGCCACAGGAAGCAAGGCTTCTAGCATCATAGATCATAATTATGTCAAAAGAGTCAATCTTTGAACCTCATTCAGTTTGGGAAATGAGGGCAGTGTAACATTGGCATCTGTTCAGACTTCTGCACTATCTTCCAGCTGTATGCTACAGTGCAGGAGGTGTGCCCGGCTATGATTTTATTTCTTGTTGTACACTGTCTGAACACAGCTCTATCTCATCTCTTCTACTGTTTGCTTCCCTCTGCTCCTCAGTTAACCTCAGTTTTGCTTATGTGATTGACATCCTTTCTTTCCAATGAAGCCTGGGGCGGATTCCTGACATCTAATATAGTTTTGTAACCCACATCTGAGGGCTTCCTATTAGTCTCTCTTGAGCGTGCTAGCTTTTTCTCCTGTATCTCTGATCTAGTTGTTTCCTGACCTCTGCTTTTGCAGGCCTTTCTATTCTTCTAGTCCTTATTTTGTTCATGCTGCCCGACTGGTTCTGACCCTAGGCTTTTTTCCTGTTCATTCTTCGTTTGTCTTTTCTGCGTTTGTACTTTCATTTTTTTTCACAGCAACGGACCGTCTCCTAGTTGTCCTCAACCGCTTAGGGTAGCTGAGGCAAGCAGGTAGGGACATGTGGATGGGTCAAAGTATTAGGGCTCTCTGTCTTTGTCTTCCTTTTTGTTTCTTCTTGTATTTTTGCAGCAGCCATAACCTACGTAACAGGCAGATATTTCAGACAGGACTTGCTCATGTGCATGGGACCTAAACTGGACACAAACTTCTATAACTTTACTTCCATCTGTATTTTCTTGGCTGTCAATATAGTCATATTGTCCAAACTTAGACTTTAGAACATGGATACTCGACACCTTTTCTATGGTCTCCTTTTTTGTCTGAGTGGAGAGGTACTCCTGGGAAATTATGTCCATGCACTTTTCTCGAGATCCCAGAAGTACTGCTGCCCTCTCCTTTCTGTTTTAAAAAAAATAAATAAATAAAGTGTTTTTATTTTTTCCTGATAATACAGGAGAGACCCTCCATGGCCAGTTGTTTTATACAGAACAAAGGAATTATAGAGGGCCGCTTGGGTTAAATATAAACAAATTTATAGGGCTGCAGTACCTGACCTGAAATATCCACCCCTCCCATGAACTGGTTATAGTCCTGTATACAGTACATACAGGCTTGTTGGTCTGCCCTGTAGTTCCCTAGACTGAGACTGCAGTGGGTCAGTCGGTGGGGAGTCTAGAAAGAACAAGAACATCACGCTTGTCCTTGTATTTGACTAGCATTAACTTGTCAGAGTAAACAGCCCTGCTTTACCCCTGGCGCAGTTTTTGCTTTATAAAAGTCTTGGGGAGTTCTTTTTGGGGGGTTTTGAATTGTGCACATGCTGGGATACCTCGGGCAGCAACGTACGGTAGAAGGGGAACTCTGTTATAGAAATTATCAATAAATAATTTATATCCATGGTCCAGCATGGGATGGAACAAAACCCAAACTCTGCTAAAATCTGGTGGCTCAAATTTGGAATCTTTTTTTTTCCATATACATAAAAGCGTATTGTGTGTCCAGATACACTTTCCCAAAGTTTGTACAGCTTCACACAATACCTAGCTCTTTTGTTGGTTAGATACTTGTGGAAATGTATTCTGCCATTAAAGTGGACTAGTGAATCATCCACTTCAAGCCCTTTTTGGGGGATATAAACCTGTCCAAACTTTGAATTGTAGTGATCAACCACTGGCCTTATTTTAAAACGTTCGTCATCTGGAAGTGGGCATTCATCATTGTTATTGCAGTGCAGAAATCTAAGTAAGCTTTCAAAACAGGCTCTTGACATGTCGAGATGGTAAAAGTGGGTGTGATGGAGAATGTCTTTACTTCAGTAGTAACATATAGTGGGCTTTTTGGTAAAGCCCATGCTAAGTAAAATTCCCTAAAATGTCCCCATTCCAGTGGGGTTAGTAGGGGTCTGTTTGTAGAGCTTAGCCATATAACTGTTGGGATTGGGGGAAATAAATTGATCCACGTTTTTTCTTAAAAATGTTGGTAGCTAACCACATTTCCTACCTTATTTTATAACAAAAAAATGCTGAAAACTATATATTATAGGTAAAAGCAAATATCTTCTAAATGCACTAAATGTCATTAAACAAAAATGTCCATTATTTAAAGAAACTATATTTATGGTGATTCAGCCGTCTCTTAATCTCAAGCATGATGATAAATGAGGACTACATCTGCACAAGTACCATCATATCTGATAATAGTAACAAGTACCAAGTAATGTATTTCTCTGAACTGATCTGAAGCTGTACACTCCATTAAAGTAAGGCCAAGACCAAATCTACAGCAGTGCAGCGCCAGTACAATATGAAAACATATTACAGCTATATGAGGAATATCAATATAAAATGCACTTAGTCCTCAATCAGCCCTTCCTTTTATTACATAGCCGCTTGTAAATAAATATGTCTGTGCCTTACACATGATTTCAGTTACTGTGTCTTACAATGGGTATATTATCAACTAATTTGTAGAAAGGATTACCACATCTTATTTACCATTCAGGCCACTTTCACATCTATGTGAGAGTCTCCATTGCAGCCGTTATCAAAAATTGATGGGGGAATAAGTCCTGCAAGGGGGGATTTTTCCTCTGCCAGATTCAGTTTAAAAACAACGGATATCCGCTGGACACCATGATGGTCCCGAACAACGCAGAAATGACGCTAGTGCGAACCTGTGTATACAATACTTAAGCAAACTTCTATTCTTGACCTATATCTCATGATTAAGGGGATATCGTCACTCCTTAGGGAGAGACCACCATTTTGGTGTGTGGAGTATTATTAAGCCATTTGTGTTCCACTGTGCAAAGGAACATGGGAAGAATATGCAAATCTGTCTTCCATGATATAATTAGTAAGACAGTGCCTCAGTCATGCAGCCCAATAGAGGGCGCTCCCTTTAACATCATGCCCGACCTTCCCAGAGGCCTTTGCTGCAATGATGTGGGATTTTACCAAGTACAGTCTCTCAGTTAAAGGGAGTGCCCTCTATTGGTCTGCATGACTGAGGCACTGTCTTCCTAATTACATCATGGAAGACAGATTTGCATATTCTTCCTATATCTCATGAGTCATAATCTTAAAGCGGCTGTGCCTGATGTGTTTACTTTTGCAATGTGATGTCGAGTATCATAAAATTATATGCAGAACACATTGGCTAGGAAAATACAAAAAGAGGGGCTATACAGAGGGGCTGCAGCAGTGACATCACCTCAACTGGAAAGCTGTAGACAACCATTACTCTACTCTGTAGACTGCTGATAGCGGCAGTTGGCTGCAGCGGTCGTGCTGATGTGATGTCACTGCTGTAGCTGCTCTGTATACAAACAGAACTACAGTCGTGAAGAGAACAACAGACAGGTGGACCACAAAAATAGCAGTGGAGCAATGGAACTCATTGATTTGTTTTTATAATTAATCAGAGTTTATTAAAGCAAATTTTTCAAAACAATAACAAACAATATAACAGAGAGGATAACAATGAGACATGGTAAAGAGAAGGCTGTTTGGTGCTATAAAGAACTGAGTGATGTGAGCACTAGGACGCAAGCATAATGGGAGCCAGCAGAGATGGGACCAGAGGGGGGGAAATGTGATTGGGCTAATCCATTGAACCATTGCTTTTAGGCTAAGGCCCCATGTCGCGAGCTGCAGCAACCATGAGCTGCGGGAAAAAAAAGTGGCAGCAACACATTGCAACACAAAGGTTTCCTCTGCTGACTTTCAGCTTCAATTATACCTACACTGAAACTCAAGGGGACTTAAACTTTAGGGGGTCTGATCACCATTACAATATACTGCAATACTGATACACATCTGTGTGGTGTACATGGGGCTTTATTCTTCTTTTATTAAATTTAGTTTTATGTAGAAAACCTCTTTTAGTCTTAAAGGGGTTGTTCAGTAACTACAGATCTTCTGAAAAGAGGCTGGGGAAGGTGAAAATTAAAACAAACAAAAAAAACAACATACTCACCTATCCCTTGTCCCGGCATAGGTCCTCACTACATGTGACCGTTGAGGCCAATAGTGGCCTCAGCAGTCACAGGACGTCACCAAAGCAGTGGGGACAGTTAAGTATTAGAGATGAGCGAGTAGTGAAATATTCGAGATTCGAGATTAGTTTTGAGTAGAGCCCCGATATTCGACTACTCGATCGAATATCAAATCCCATTATAGTCTATGGGAAAAAATGCTCGTTTCAGGGGAAACCATTCGACTAAAAGAGAGTCACCAAGTCCACGATTAGCAGAAGGAGAGTGTTTAGGAGGAGCGCTGTGCAGTTAAAGCGCACAGACCCCATAGACTATAACGGCTCGTCCTTGCTAGTCGGGAGAGCTGGCAGCTTGCGGTTATGTGGGAGCTGACTTTTTCTCATAGGAATGCATTGACCAGCGTTGATTGACAGAATGCTATACAGTGTACAGCATTCAGCCAATCAATGCTGGTTCTGCTGGAGGAGGCGGAGTCTAAGATCGGTCCACAGCAGTCTCTATTGTGGTCCAATCTTAGACTCCGCCTCATCACAGACGAGCCTCCAGCAGAACCAGCTCTCCCGACTAGCAAAGAGGAGCCCGCTGCAGAACCAGCGTTGATTTGCGGAATGCTATACACTGTATAGCATTCGGCCAATAAACACTGGTTCTGAATCGAATCTTTACTGCGAATAGCGAATAGTATTCGAACGAGTACGAGTATTTCGAATACTGTAGTTTTCTCAATCGAATACTACTTGCTCGTCTCTATTAAGTATGGGTTTTTTGGGGGGTTTTTTGCAATGTGTCCATAACATGAAATACAATCTCATTCAGGCTGAGTCCCCACATTGCGGAAACACAGCTTTTTTTGTTGCAGTTTTTGTTATGTTTTTTTTTAGCAAAAGCCAGGAGTGAATTGAGCAGAGGGTACAAGTATAATATTTTCCATTCCTTTTGGAACCAACAAAATCTGCAACTAGAAAAGCTGGATTTCTGCAACGTGGGGACTCACTTACTTTGCCGATACTGTAAACTGCACCGTTGTTTCTGATGCATTTCCAGAGAAGCAAAACTACTGTGTTTCTCCAACTTGGGACTTTAGCCAAATTCATTGTTAAATAAATGTGCCCCATCCTGTGCATGGTTCACTTCATACCTATCAACAGATACCCACCTGAAATGATGCGGAAAGTCGGACAGATTGCAGCCTAGAAGCAGCACTTCACACTTTTTCATGTATCTCAGAGGTAAACAAGACATAATAGCTATTGGTATTCATAGCAGTCTCAAGTTCTGACAACCAAAATGTTTTGTGAATGAAACGCAAGAGCTGAGTATTGGGAGACGTATGACAGTGACAGGAAACTTACCTCAGCAGCAGCTGTCTGGACGTGTCTGGCTTCTGCTTGAGCTCTGGGCACTGAGAGAAGCTGCTGTGAACGTGTCTGCTAGCAGAGAAGTGAGCAGCTGGCGGGAAGAGGACCTGGCCAGTCAGTCAGTCACCACACACGAGCCTATGCACGTCACAAGGACAGGCTGAGTCACAGGTGGGGACAGCTACACGTGTGTCTGTTCTGGCTGCAATGGGGGCAGGCTGTATTTGTGTATACTGATGGCCGTACACAATGCACTGCATTATCGCTGTATATCTGCAACTCTGACCTCTAGTGTTATCTGACTAATGAGGCTTCTCTCTGCCATTCAACTACAAACCTACTAAGCAAAATGCTTCAGAGTTCTAAGGCTCGGTTCACACTACCGTAGGTGTTCGACAGCGACGACATGCAGGATTTTTCTGTCCGCTTGAAAAATTGGACTTAGTTGTAAACGGACACTTAAGGACACCTACGGACACTAAAGGACAAAACATACAGCTAGTGTCCATTGCTAAAATCCTGCGCCGTTATTAGCTACGGACACTAGCTGTCGCACACCTACGGTAGTATGAACCCAGCCTAACAAAATGGCACCTAAAAATGTTTACATACTGTGCGCCAAATGCAGCGCCGCACCTCCCATGAGGCAACCTGAAGCGAGCGCTTCAGGTGGCGCTATGCCAGGGCCTCAGGGAGGGCGGCATTTTTGCTAACCTAAGCCAGTCCAGGACAAGCTGTCCTGGACTGGCTTAGCACGGAGCGGTGGTTTGGGGAGGCCACTGGAGCAGGGCTGCTCCAGCAGCCTCCCCTCACGCTCAGGCAGAGCGCAGGCAGTCTCCGGGCCTGCTCTCTGCCGGCGAACAGCGCTAAGCCACGCCCCTTCAGTTTGCCGTGCCCCCCTCTGCTAAGCCACGCCCCCGCTCCGCCCCCTCCCCCCGGCAAGGGGGGGGCGGCTTTCTGTACTTCGCCTCGGGCGGCGAAAGGAGCAGGTTCACCCCTGACCAAATGTAATGTGTTTTTGATTTAAAAAAATTTAGATTTCACATGACAGTTTTGAAAATCATCAAAGTATAGGTAGAAAATAAACTGGACAAGAAGTGGAGTGAGGAAGTGATAAAGTTATATAAAGGTCTTAAGCCCCTTGCAGACGCCCATGTGATAGGTCAGTGTGCTGTCTGGGTTTGTTCCGGATAGCACACTGACCCATTCATTTCTATTATACTCTTTTCAGACCTCACAGTATAATGATCAGAGGCCCAGGGGAGGTGAAAAACATAAAAACCAGTGTTACTCACCTCTACGGAACGACTTCCTGCTGTTTTTGTCCCTCATCAATGACGTCACCAACCTGAGTTACACTGTTAATACACTGGTTTTTATGTTTGCTCACCTACCGTTGGCCTCCAATCATTATACTCTGGGGTTTAAGATAAGATAAGATAATCCTTTAATAGTCCCACAATGGGGAAATTTCAGTGATACAGTTTCATAGATAAAGGAATTTCACCGAGCAAACCACCAAGACTTCTATTCGAACTGGATAGTGGATTTAAAAACAGGAGCTTTTCAGCAGCAGTGTCAACATCCGGCACCTTCCAAAGGTGAAATAGACACAAATCAAGCAGACCAATGGATGAGAAAAGAACTGCGCTTGCTCCAAATCCGTTGATTAAACACGTTCTTTTATTATGGTTCTAAATACACGACGCAGCGGACTGCGTTTCGGGGCTTCCCCTTTATCAAGTGTATTACCACTGTACACACTTATCCTATCAATAAAAACAGAATACAAGACAATTGTTCTCTTAGATTTGTCTCCTTAGTTCACAACACAAATAACAATCAAGTTGCATCAATATTGCCTGATAAAAGTATCAATCACACAGTACAAAAAATATGCATGTCAAAATATATCTTAAAATATAGCCTGTCAACTTCGAAGATCATGATAGTTACAGTAAGGACTGACACAATCAGAATAATAAACTAAGAGATTCCCAAAATACTGGTGGATGAAACTATAGAATATTCTATTTGATTTAAACCAGCCAAGAGGACAAGAAAAAGTTGTTTCTTACCTTACAGATAGATGACTATCCGAGTAAGTGTTACTAGTCATCTATCTGTAAGGTAAGAAACAACTTTTTCTTGTCTTCTTGGCTGGTTTAAATCAAATAGAATATTCTATAGTTTCATCCACCAGTATTTTGGGAATCTCTTAGTTTATTATTCTGATTGTGTCAGTCCTTACTGTAACTATCATGATCTTTGAAGTTGACAGGCTATATTTTAAGATATATTTTGACATGCATATTTTTTGTACTGTGTGATTGATACTTTTATCAGGCAATATTGATGCAACTTGATTGTTATTTGTGTTGTGAACTAAGGAGACAAATCTAAGAGAACAATTGTCTTGTATTCTGTTTTTATTGATAGGATAAGTGTGTACAGTGGTAATACACTTGATAAAGGGGAAGCCCCGAAACGCAGTCCGCTGCGTCGTGTATTTAGAACCATAATAAAAGAACGTGTTTAATCAACGGATTTGGAGCAAGCGCAGTTCTTTTCTCATCCATTGGTCTGCTTGATTTGTGACAGTTTCATAGATGGTACAGTAGTATATAACAAGAGAGAAAAACACATACAAGTTCATGGCAGATAGAGAAATCCTAGGAATCATAGCAACTAAAAAAAGAAAGAAACACAGACACACTGCAGGATCATTTAGTTCTCTGTGCGGAGTGATGTTAATAATACAGCCGAATGTGGTTGGAGGACATGAGGAGGGGGGTCACAGCATGTAGATATAACAGGCAAAAAACGTTTTTTGCAGAGGTGGGGACCTATGCAGCTATCATGATAACATGTGGCAGTTCCTTTGGTAGGTGGTGAGATCTCATGCTCACAGCTAATAGTTCGGTATCTTGCATCAGCACTATTGTCCATTAACCACAAAAAAAAAAAAAAAAAAATGCCCCAAATGTCCTTCATCACAAGCCCTCTTCCTTTCTTCTTACCACTGTGTTCTACTGCCCAGAGAGGTCTGAAGCCATCCAGGTAGACAGGGTGCTGCTCTCTTGCCAAGCTTCCATAAACACATGGGGTAGGTGGGTGATGGTAGGTTCCCAGGTTGTAACAGAGTCCCACGTGTCCACAGTAATAGAAAGAAATACCAGTCAGCTGTAGGCATCTTCATACATCAGCAATAGATGCCAAAAATCATCTCCTTGAAAAGAAGAAGTCCACACTTCCATATAGGTTTCTCCTCCATGCCACATGGTGTCCATGCTGTTCTTAGCTCCTGGGGGGATGGTAACAGGCACTTGTGCACAGGAAAGGCTCCAGGTCTTGAGTCATTGTCCATGATTAACAATAGAAACAAAAGGAACAAATTACTCCTCAGGATCTTCCATTCGATTTATAGTTGCTAATTCATAGTGCTAGTTTGCTTAGTTCTTGAAGGATTGCTTCAGGATTCTTGAAGATACAGAGAAAAAGAGTGAAAAAGGAAAGATAAAGGTTGCTCCCAGCTTGGAGCACTGTATCAAGGCAGCCAGCCACACAGGTGGCGCCAGGAAGTTTGAAGAGATCCTAGAATATAATAGCAGTATTTGTTGTGGTTCGCTGATTTCCCCTGTAACTGGGGCTGATACCTTAGCCCCAGCTGCAGGAGGAATACAGCCATGGTCGGACTGGGGTATCTAGGGCCCACCAGTGGAACTGCTTATAGGAACCCACTGCCAGGACCCTGCAGATCAGCGGCACCGAGACACAACGGCTAAAGGTAATAACATGTTGGGAGCTATGTTGCTCACCCACTATACCATGTGCACTACCTAAACCTACTGCTACACCTTGTATGGCTACTGAACAGCATGGCTCCTAGAAATGTTACCATTACCTGTAGTTGCTCTACTCCTGGAAAAATATGATCTGCAGAGATCCTGGCTGTTGTATCATAAATATTGATGGCCTATCCTAAGGACAGACTATCAATATTAGAAAGATGGATAAATCTTTTAAAGTGGTTGTCCAGGAATTGGAGCAACTCATGTCTCGGGCGGGAGGTGAAAAATAAAAAACAAATAAATAAAAAAGAATACTCTTCTGTCCCCGTCGCTCCGTTGTGCGCCACCAGTGTCCATTTGGTCTCGTGCTGACGCCTCTTTGCTGGCAGTCCTGCACCTCATGTGATTGCTGAGACCAATTAGGTACAGGATTTCCAGAAATTAGGCCATGAGACCGTACAGACACAGGCAGGGGAAAACTGACTGAACCCCCAACTGAAACCCCACATTGCAGAAACACAACATCTTTGTCTACTACAGAAAAAAAATATATATATATGTGTTTTACAGAACCAGCAAAGTGAATGAAATTTAATCAAATTTACCTCGTCCACACATTGCAGGAAAAAAGACGTGGGACAGCCGCAAACTCTACAATGCGTGCACTTCTAAAAACATGGCCGGTTACTTTCAACTGCACAATCAGGAGAAAGTGCCAGGAAAATGCATCAAAAGCACAATAAAAAACACTGTGGAAAAAATACATTGAGTTCACCGCTATTTATTCCACAGGGATTTTTAGCTGCGTCTTGCTGTTGGGCCTCAACCTGATCATTTCAATATACTGTGTACTACACTATAAGGCTGCTTTCACATGGAGTAACGCACTGCTCATTCTGACACGTAAACACGTGTCAGAGTGAGCACAGTAAAACAGAATCCCATTGACTTCAATGGGTTCGGTCTTACGTGCGCTACCAATTGAACTCAATGGGAGGCTTTTTTACCTATTGCTTTCAATGTGATATGCGCGTATGCGCATGGGGACCCCCCCAAACAGTCTACTGAACGCATTAGCAAGCGGTGAGCTTATGAAAGCACATGGGTCCGTGTGCTTTCCGCGCGGTGTCACACGAAACATGCTGTCAGAAAAGTACTTCATGATCTACTCTCCTGTCCACATGACTTGTGCAGACACTGCGCGGAAAGCACACGGACCCCATTATAGTCTATGGGGAGTGTGTTCTCACTGCATACCGCTTGCTAATGCATTCGGAAATCCATTTAGGGGGTCCCCATGTGGACTCCCCGAACAGATTACCGAATGCAGATCTGAACCAGGCCTTATACATATACCATATATACTCAAACATATAGATTATTATAGCATATATACACACATATACATTTATATACATTCATATACCATATATAAGTCATACAGTCCTATGAAAAAGTTTGGGCACCCCTATTAATCTTAATCATTTTTAGTTCTAAATATTTTGGTGTTTGCAACAGCCATTTCAGTTTGATATATCTAATAACTGATGGACACAGTAATATTTCAGGATTGAAATGAGGTTTATTGTACTAACAGAAAATGCGCAATATGCATTAAACCAAAATTTGACCGGTGCAAAAGTATGGGCACCCTTATCATTTTATTGATTTGAATTCCCCTAACTACTTTTTACTGACACTGAAGCACAAAATTGGTTTTGTAACCTCAGTGAGCTTTGAACTTCATAGCCAGATGTATCCAATCATAAGAAAAGGTATTTAAGGTGGCCAATTGCAAGTTGATCTCCTATTTGAATCTCCTCTGAAGAGTGGCATCATGGGCTACTCAAAACAACTCTCAAATGATCTGAAAACAAAGATTGTTCAACATAGTTGTTCAGGGGAAGGATACAAAAAGTTGTCTCAGAGATTTAACCTGTCAGTTTCCACTGTGAGGAACATAGTAAGGAAATGGAAGACCACAGGGACAGTTCTTGTTAAGCCCAGAAGTGGCAGGCCAAGAAAAATATCAGAAAGGCAGAGAAGAAGAATGGTGAGAACAGTCAAGGACAATCCACAGACCACCTCCAAAGAGCTGCAGCATCATCTTGCTGCAGATGGTGTCACTGTGCATCGGTCAACTATACAGCGCACTTTGCACAAATAGAAGCTGTATGGGAGAGTGATGAGAAAGAAGCCGTTTCTGCACGTACGCCACAAATAGAGTTGCCTGAGGTATGAAAAAGCACATTTGGACAAGGCAGCTTCATTTTGAAAACAAAAATTGAGTTGTTTGGTTATAAAAAAAGGCATTATGCATGGCGTCCAAAAAGAAACAGCATTCCAAGAAAAACACATGCTACCCACTGTAAAATTTGGTGGAGGTTCCATCATGCTTTGGGGCTGTGTGGCCAATGCCGGCATCGGGAATCTTGTTAAAGTTGAGGGTCGCATGGATTCCACTCAGTATCAGCAGATTCTTGAGAATAATGTTCAAGAATCAGTGACGAAGTTGAAGTTACGCCGGAGATGGATATTTCAGCAAGACAATGATCCAAAACACCGCTCCAAATCCTCAGGCATTCATGCAGAGGAACAATTACAATGTTCTGGAATGGCCATCCCAGTCCCCAGACCTGAATATCATTGAACATCTGTGGGATGATTTGGAGCGGGCTGTCCATGCTCGGCGACCATCAAACTTAACTGAACTTGAATTGTTTGTCCAAAATACCTTTATCCAGGATCCAGGAACTGATTAAAAGCTACAGGAAGCGACTAGAGGCTGTTATCTTTGCAAAAGGAGGATCTACTAAATATTAATGTCACTTTTCTGTTGAGGTGCCCATACTTTTGCACCGGTCAAATTTTGGTTTAATGCATATTGCGCATTTTCTGTTAGTACAATAAACCTCATTTCAATCCTGAAATATTACTGTGTCCATCAGTTATTAGATATATCAAACTGAAATGGCTGGTGCAAATACCAAAATATTTAGAACTAAAAATGATTAAGATTAATAGGGGTGCCCAAACTTTTTCATAGGACTGTATATATATTTATATGAATTCTATATATACTCGCATATATACATACACTCATACATACACATTATTATAGCATACTATATATACTCACACAAATCAAATCAAATAGGCTTTATTGGCACGTCCGAATGGATATTTGGCATTGCCAAAGCTAGTAAAGTGGGGGGGGAGTTGGAGTCGAGGGGGAGAGTATGGGGGGGGGGGTGGCTGATTTGGGGTATAACACACATACCGGTATACAAACATACAGTACTCACACAGTATACAAGACACATATTTTACACAAATGTACATATACATACATATTAAATATACATATTTTAACATAAGAATATACTCACATTTTCCAGCAGTGAAGCATCTCAGCCAGTGCCGCACCTCCCATGAGGCGACCTGAAGCGATCGCTTCAGGCGGCACTATGCCAGGGCCCCAGGGAGGGCGGCATTTTTGCTTACCTAAGCCAGTCCAGGACAAGCTGTCCTGGACTGGCTTAGCACCGAGCGGTGGTTTGGGGAGGCCACTGGAGCAGTGCTGCTCCAGCAGCCTCCCCTCACGCTCAGGCAGAGAGCAGGTTCCCTTCCGTGCCTACTCTCTGCCAGCGAACGGCGCTAAGCCCCACCCCCCGAGGGGGGACAGTGCTAAGCCCCGCCCCCTTCACACCACCATGACCCTTCGAGTCGACACGCCCCCTCGGCTCCGCCCCCTCCTCCCTGGGGCGGCGGCTTTCTGTAGTTCACCTCGGGCGGCGAAAGGGATAGCTTCACCCCTGATCGCAGCAGACGGCTCCCTGTCTTCCCCTCACGCTACGATGTGAGAGACGACTCACTGTGAGGAGGTGGGGGAAGGGGAGGGAGGTAGTCTGGGCAGCACAGCAGGTCCTCATAGGAAAGCAGCGATAGCTGCTGCAGATAAGTGAGAGGATTACAAGCAGCCATTAGCAGATGCTGAAGCTACACATGGTGTCCTCCGATATATACTCTCCCTATATATCGGGAGGACACCATGTACAGCTTCAGCCTCAGCTAATGGGGGCCCCTGTTTATTGAGGCAAATGCATTGGTCACGTTCTCGATTGGGGGCCCCTGACCAATGCATCTAAAAATGAGGACTTAACAGTCAGGGCTTGGGGCCCACCAGGGATTCAGCGGTTCCCCATTGGGCCAGTCCGACCTTGAATACAGACTTCTGCCCATAACTATAGAGCTGATCTGGGTCCTGCAGCTCTAATTGCCTCTGATCTCGGGGGATTACGTGACCGCCGGGTCAGAGGGGAGCGTCTCCCATAGATGTGTATACAGCGCTATTGAGCACTGAGAACACAGCGATTGGGAAGGCGGGGACAGTAATAAACCATCCCTGCCTTCTCTATGGGAGTTCTGGCTGTAGTGCAGCTGCTGAAAACTGCAAACATGTACCAGTACATCCTTGTAGGACTAGACAACCACTCTCCAGATGTACATATCCAATGAGCGGTCTTTAAGTGGTTAAATAATATGATTTTTTAATTTTTTTAATTTACACTCTAAAACCCAAAAAGTGCAGCTCCTTCCCTTCAAAGGCCTGTTGTATTCCCAAACAGTAATTTACACCCACAAATCCACCATTTATGACTTTCTGCAAACTTTCTGTTTCAATTGTACCTATGGGGAAACCGCCAGTGTTTCCATAGATATAATTGACATGTTGTGATTTCCAAACCCCTGCCAATTTTGGAAATCGCTGTGTGTTCACTCCACGGTTTTTACCGCAAAGTGAGCATGGGATTCGCTAGAATCCCATCCACTTTGCTCTGACTGTAATGCGCTGTGGTGTGATTCACACAGGGTGATATTCTGGCCACACGTGACCCTCATGCCAATCAGCAGCCTAAGGAAAGGATATGGGATGTCACTACCGGTCATATTTTGGAGTATCATTTTTTTTCTTTTAATTTCGACCCTCTGCAATTGCCTGCCAATGCAGTGTAAATAACAAATCAGACCACAAATGCACGGTGTTCTTTTTAAATTCTGAGCCCTGTCTTATTTCCAGGAAAAAGATTAGAGACACCATGTAGGGTGTTTGTAAAATCAGGAAACAGAATAATGAGGATAGCTGACTTTTCACAGTGCTTCAAGCTGGGTATGACTTATTGGCACTGACATCTGGAAAAAAATTTCATTTTCATTTTGCACCATACACTGTATTTCTTTTGAAAAACATGTCTGGGGTCAAAATGATGACTTTACCCTTTGAGAGGTGCAGTTTCCAAAATGAAGTCACATCATGGTAATATCCATTGCAGCGGCACCTTGGAGGAAAATACATCATGATACCTTAAAATGATTCTGCCATCCAAAAGCCTAATTGTGCCCCCACCTTTTGTGCCCTGCTATGTTGCCAAAACAGAAGTTTTCACCCACATGCGGGGTATTTCCATACTCGGGAGAAATTACATTACAAATAACATTTTATGCATTTTTTTACTTTAACCTCTTGTGCACATTAAAAGTTTGTTGGTAAAGTGACATTTTCACGTAAATAATGTATTTCTTTTTACTTTCACTGACCAGTTCTGTGAAAGACCTGTCAGGTCAAAATACTCACTTTCTCGTTTACAAAATGGGATCTGTTTTGGGGGGTTTCCACTGGTCTGGCACGTAAGGGGCTCTGCAAACGCAACAGGCACCCGAAAAGTATTTCAGCAAATTTTGCAATCTAAAAGCTAAATAGCAATTTCCATTCCAAGCTTCACCATGCACCCATACAGCACCTTGTATCCACATATGAGGTATTTATGTGTTCAGGGAGGAATTAAAGAAAAAAAAAAAACTGTGAGGTGCTTTTTCTTCTTTGGTCTTTAGTGAAAATAAGAAATTTGGGGCTACATTCCATGAAGTGTGTAGTTACCAAAATGGGGTCATTTGTTGGGGGTTTCCACTGTGCTGGTACTTCAGAGGTTCTGTAAATGCAACATGGTGCCTGAAACCAATTTCAGCAAAATAGGCGCTGTGAAAAGCTCAGCAGTCCTTTTTCTCTACTTTGTGTCCATAGTATATTCAGCAAATTGCTGCCGTCGATGGTTTGCCTGCTTTGTTGTTTCGTCAGCTCTCACGCTGTCCTGCTGCTGAACTTGTTCCTCACACTGTGCCTGTGATTGTTCCGGCATCTCAGCAGCTCGTTCGACGCCATATAATGAGCGTGTTGTGGTGTTGATTATCTGCTTACTCCGGCATTTTGGCAGCTGTCAAGCTTTCCTGCTGCTGAACTCAATCCTCACAACGTGCCTGTGATTGTTCCGGCATCTCAGCAGCTCGCTGGTAAGCCATACAATGAGCGTGTTGTTGGTGTTGATCCCCCTGAGCCCTGCTTGAGGAGAACTCTATTGACTGGCTACCTTCATAGCTCTCATTGTTTTAGAATTTTGTGGCAAATTAGATTTTCTTTTTCCCGGTATGTTTAAAATTAGCACACTGCCAATTTGGATTAAAGGTGTTTTTCCATCCAGTGTGTCAGCACTGAGTGAGCAGATCAGATAATATGCAAATGCATGTACACAATGGACTCATGGTTAGCTGTGTGTTTACATAGAGAGATAACAAAATTATGTATTTGCCAAATTTCATCCGAATCTGTTCAGCCATTTTTACGTGATTAAGGAACAAACATTAAAACTTTCACATTTATAATATTAGTAGGATTAGTAGGATAGGATAGGATAGGATTAGTAGGATAGGATAAGAAATTATTCCAGCAAAATCTAATCTCCAAAAGCCAAATAGCTCTCTTGTCCTTTACCTGTTATGTGCTTATACAGCTGTTTATGACCACATATAGGGTATTGCCATGCTCAGGAGTAATTGTGTAACAAACAGGGGTGTTTGTAGTCCTTTAACACCTTATGAAGGTGAAAAATATGGGGCTAAACAAACATTTTATCTGAGAAAAGTAATTGTTATATTCCAATTATAATAGTCTATGAAAAACCTATTGGCTCAAAATACTCACTATATAGCTTGATAAATTACTTGAGAAGTCTAGTTTTCAAAATGGGGTCGCTTTGGAGGGGTTCTAATATACTGGTATCTCAGGGGCTCTGCAAATTTAACATGGTGCCTGAAACTGATCACAGCAAAATCTGCCCTCCAAAAGAGCCCTCTAAAATCTGCATCCTCCTTTTTGGCCATATATCAGTTTACATCCACATTTGGGGTATTTCTGTAGTCAGGAGAACTTGCATAACAAATTTGTGGGATACATTTAATTTCTTGTGAATATTTAACCCCTTCCCGACATGCGCCGTAATAGTACAGCACATGTCGGGTCTGTAACTATGGTGACCGCCCGGGAGCCGGGCGGCCGCCATAGCCGCCGGGTGTCTACTTTTTGCCCGGGATCGCCGGCTCCTGGAGCATGCTCCAGGGCTGACGTCCCATTGCCATGACAGCCGGGAGCCTTGTACAGGCTCCCAGGCTTGTCTGCAAATCCTCTCTTTTGCAGGCTGGTCTATGCAGCCTGCAAAAGAAAGGATGCTTTTTTGCAGTACATTGCAATGCATTAGCATTGTAATGCATTGCATTAGTGATCAGACCCCCTGGGGTTCAACACCCCTAGGGGGTCTAATAAATGCAAAAAAAAAAATAAAAAAAAAAGTTTAAAAAAATATAAAAAAATATAAAAAGAATTAAAAGTTCAAATCACTCCCCTTTCCCAAGAATACATATAAAAGTAGTTAAAAACTGTGAAACATATACATGTTAGGTATCCCTGCGTCCGAAATCGCCCGCTCTACAAATATATAAAAATATTTTTCCTGTTCGGTAAACGCCGTAGCGGGAAAAATAGTCGAAAGTGCCAAACTGCCGCTTTTTCACTGTTTTGATTCTGATAAAAATTTGAATAAAAAGTGATCAAAGCAATAACATTTCCCGAAAATGGTAGAACTACAAAGTACACCCGGTCCCGCAAAAAAAGACGCCCTATGCATCCCCGTACACTTACGTATAAAAAAGTTACAGCCGTCGAAATATGGCGACTTTTAGAAAAAAAAATTTTTAACACAGTTTTGGAAATTTTTTTAGGGGTCAAAATGTAAATAAAACCATATAAATTTGGTATCCCTGGAACCGTACCGAAACACAGAATATAGGGGACATGTCATTTTGGCTGCACAGTGAACGCCGTAAAACCAAAGCCCGTAAGAAAGTCGCAGAAATGCATTTTTTTCTTCAAATCCACCCCATTCTGAATTTTTTTCCTGCTTCCCAGTACATTATATGGAATAATTAATGGTAGCATCATGAAGAAAAATTTGTCCCGCAAAAATTAAGACCTCATATGGCTCTGGGAGCGGAGAAATAAAAAAGTTATGGGGTTTAGAAGGAGGGGAGTCAAAAACGAAAAACGAAAATCAAAAAATGCCATCGGCGGGAAGGGGTTAAACTCTTTGGCTAAATGAGTGTACTGGTGAATGAAATTGAAATGTGTAAATTTCACCTCCACTATTTTTTTGTAATTCCTGTGAAATGATTAAAGAGTAAAGGAACTTCCTTTAGGCTGTTTTGACTTATTATTTATGGGGGTTTCTAAGACAGAGGCATTTCAAAGTCCCTTCAGAACTGATTTAGTCCCTTGAAAAATTAGTTTTGGAAATGTTCCTGAAAATTTGAAAAATAAATGTTTAACTTGTAAGGAATATAATGTCCAAAAAAAGTAAAGCCCACTTAAAACTAGATGACAACCTAAAGCAGAGATATAATTATGACTATTTATATGTAAAGCAGATAATTTAACCCCTTAATGACCTTGGACATACTATAACATCCTAGATGCCTGGTACATCACGCACCAGGGCGTAATACTACACCCAAGGCCGGCCACCCCCTCACTATCTGAGCAAGCAGCATTGGAAGTGGGTTTTAGTTGTTACTGACAGCTAACACCCTTTTTCACAACCTCCCATTGGAGCTGAGCTCCAATTGGAGGTTTTAACCACTTGGATGCTGTGTTCAAACATAACTGCGGTTCTACCCCTGGTCTGGATAGGCTGATTTCCTCTATAGACTGCAAGATGTGCATGCTGTGTCTTGTAGTATATAGTATTGAATCAGTGATCAGAGCATCGCTGCTTCAAGTGTCCTAAAGGTACATATTAAAAAGTAAAAAAAAAAAAAATTATGAAAAAAATTTATAAAGTTATAAAGCCCCAAAAATTCCCTTTTTTCTATAGAAAATGAATTATTTAAAAAAAAAAAAACAATTATAAAAACAATGCATATTTGCGATCGTCGCATCCATAACAACCTGTACAGTAAAACTGAAACAATGTTTAATGTACACGGTGAGCCTCAGAAAAAAAAACATATGCTATAAAAAGTGATCAAGAAGTCATATGTACCCCAAAAAAGTACCAATAAAAAGCACAGTTTGTCCCGCAAAAATAAGCCCTCAATCAACACTTTCAACCAAAAAATAAAAATTATACGCATCTCAGAAGATGCAAAAATCATTTATATCCACAAATGGGTTTTTGTTCTGCAGAATTACTAATGCATTAAAAAATAATATAAATATATTAGAAATGTATGAGCTTCCTATATATTTTCCATTTCTTTTGTAGCCATTCTTGGCTTTGGCTCAAAAAAACGCAAGAAAATCTTGAACAAAAAAACCTGCGTTTCTGCAACGTGGGGAGTAGCCTTAATAAGTAAGGTCATGTAACTGAATCTGTATGCGCATGTCATCTGGAATTTGTGAATATACAGATACCAAGTACATGGATTGCAAGGCAACTTCTGTATAGATTCAGGTCAGGTTTTGAAGAACAGAGTGGAAAGGATAGTTTAGGATAAAAACTTATGCAAATGATCAAATTTGGCTGCTGGCAGCTGCCTTTGCAATTGTTATCACAGAAACCCAATACTAAGGCAAACTATCAGATATAACTTTCAATAAATATCCAATAAAATGTTCACTGATAAGAGGTGTTTACATACTTGGGCTTCTAAGTGATTTGTATATGCTGTAATAGCCCTTAATAGAGATGAGCGAACAGTGTTCTATCGAACTCATGTTCGATCGGATATTAGGCTGTTCGGCATGTTCGAATCGAATCGAACACCGCGTGGTAAAGTGCGCCATTACTCGATTCCCCTCCCACCTTCCCTGGCGCCTTTTTTGCTCCAATAACAGCGCAGGGTAGGTGGGACAGGAACTACGACACCGGTGACGTTGAAAAAAGTAGGCAAAACCCATTGGCTGCCGAAAACATGTGACCTCTAATTTAAAAGAACAGCGCCGCCCAGGTTCGCGTCATTCTGAGCTTGCAATTCACCGAGGACGGAGGTTTCCGTCCAGCTAGCTAGGGCTTAGATTCTGGGTAGGCAGGGACAGGCTAGGATAGGAAGGAGAAGACAACCAACAGCTCTTATAAGAGCTAAATTCCAGGGAGAAGCTTGTCAGTGTAACGTGGCACTGACGGGCTCAATCGCCGCAACCCAGCTTTCCCAGGATCCTGAATGGAATACACTGTCAGTGTATTCCCGTATACCCGATATATACCCCGATACCCGTTCCAACGGTGTGCCCCCCCACCTTCACCCCAGAAATACCCTGCAAGTCCCCTAGCAATAGAATTGGGGCTATATACACCCACAATTTTTACTACTGGTATACAGTGCCATTGTCTGACTGGGAATTCAAAGAATATATTGGGAATACAAATACCCTCATTTCTTGCTACTGCCATATAGTGCCAGTGTCTGACTGGGAATTCAAAGAATATATTGGGGTTACGTGCACCCACAATTTTTACTACTGGTATACAGTGCCATTGTCTGACTGGGAATTCAAAGAATATATTGGGAATACAAATACCCTCATTTCTTGCTACTGCCATATAGTGCCAGTGTCTGACTGGTAATTCAAAGAATATATTGGGGTTACGTGCACCCACAATTTTTACTACTGGTATACAGTGCCATTGTCTGACTGGGAATTCAAAGAATATATTGGGAATACAAATACCCTCATTTCTTGCTACTGCCATATAGTGCCAGTGTCTGACTGGGAATTCAAAGAATATATTGGGGTTACGTGCACCCACAATTTTTACTACTGGTATACAGTGCCATTGTCTGACTGGGAATTCAAAGAATATATTGGGGTTATAAATACCCTCATTTCTTGCTACTGCCATATAGTGCCAGTTTCTGACTGGTAATTCAAAGAATATATTGGGGTTACGTGCACCCACAATTTTTACTACTGGTATACAGTGCCATTGTTTGACTGGGAATTCAAAGAGTATATTGGGAATACAAATACCCTCATTTCTTGCTACTGCCATATAGTGCCAGTTTCTGACTGGGAATTCAAAGAATATATTGGGGTTACGTGCACCCACAATTTTTACTACTGGTATACAGTGCCATTGTCTGACTGGGAATTCAAAGAATATATTGGGGTTATAAATACCCTCATTTCTTGCTACTGCCATATAGTGCCAGTTTCTGACTGGTAATTCAAAGAATATATTGGGGTTACGTGCACCCACAATTTTTACTACTGGTATACAGTGCCATTGTCTGACTGGGAATTCAAAGAGTATATTGGGAATACAAATACCCTCATTTCTTGCTACTGCCATATAGTGCCAGTTTCTGACTGGGAATTCAAAGAATATATTGGGGTTACGTGCACCCACAATTTTTACTACTGGTATACAGTGCCATTGTCTGACTGGGAATTCAAAGAATATATTGGGGTTATAAATACCCTCATTTCTTGCTACTGCCATATAGTGCCAGTTTCTGACTGGTAATTCAAAGAATATATTGGGGTTACGTGCACCCACAATTTTTACTACTGGTATACAGTGCCATTGTCTGACTGGGAATTCAAAGAATATATTGGGGTTATAAATACCCTCATTTCTTGCTACTGCCATATAGTGCCAGTTTCTGACTGGTAATTCAAAGAATATATTGGGGTTACGTGCACCCACAATTTTTACTACTGGTATACAGTGCCATTGTCTGACTGGGAATTCAAAGAATATATTGGGGTTATAAATACCCTCATTTCTTGCTACTGCCATATAGTGCCAGTTTCTGACTGGTAATTCAAAGAATATATTGGGGTTACGTGCACCCACAATTTTTACTACTGGTATACAGTGCCATTGTCTGACTGGGAATTCAAAGAATATATTGGGGTTATAAATACCCTCATTTCTTGCTACTGCCATATAGTGCCAGTTTCTGACTGGTAATTCAAAGAATATATTGGGGTTACGTGCACCCACAATTTTTACTACTGGTATACAGTGCCATTGTCTGACTGGGAATTCAAAGAGTATATTGGGAATACAAATACCCTCATTTCTTGCTACTGCCATATAGTGCCAGTTTCTGACTGGGAATTCAAAGAATATATTGGGGTTACGTGCACCCACAATTTTTACTACTGGTATACAGTGCCATTGTCTGACTGGGAATTCAAAGAATATATTGGGGTTATAAATACCCTCATTTCTTGCTACTGCCATATAGTGCCAGTTTCTGACTGGTAATTCAAAGAATATATTGGGGTTACGTGCACCCACAATTTTTACTACTGGTATACAGTGCCATTGTCTGACTGGGAATTCAAAGAATATATTGGGGTTATAAATACCCTCATTTCTTGCTACTGCCATATAGTGCCAGTTTCTGACTGGTAATTCAAAGAATATATTGGGGTTACGTGCACCCACAATTTTTACTACTGGTATACAGTGCCATTGTCTGACTGGGAATTCAAAGAATATATTGGGGTTATAAATACCCTCATTTCTTGCTACTGCCATATAGTGCCAGTTTCTGACTGGTAATTCAAAGAATATATTGGGGTTACGTGCACCCACAATTTTTACTACTGGTATACAGTGCCATTGTCTGACTGGGAATTCAAAGAGTATATTGGGAATACAAATACCCTCATTTCTTGCTACTGCCATATAGTGCCAGTTTCTGACTGGGAATTCAAAGAATATATTGGGGTTACGTGCACCCACAATTTTTACTACTGGTATACAGTGCCATTGTCTGACTGGGAATTCAAAGAATATATTGGGGTTATAAATACCCTCATTTCTTGCTACTGCCATATAGTGCCAGTTTCTGACTGGTAATTCAAAGAATATATTGGGGTTACGTGCACCCACAATTTTTACTACTGGTATACAGTGCCATTGTCTGACTGGGAATTCAAAGAGTATATTGGGAATACAAATACCCTCATTTCTTGCTACTGCCATATAGTGCCAGTGTCTGACTGGGAATTCAAAGAATATATTGGGGTTACGTGCACCCACAATTTTTACTACTGGTATACAGTGCCAATTTCTAACTAGGAATTCAAAATGCGCAAGGCTCCCGGAAAGGGACGTGGACGAGGCCGTGGGCGAGGTCGGGGGAATGGTTCTGGGGAGCAAGGTAGCAGTGAAGCCACAGGGCGTCCCGTGCCTACTCCTGTGGGGCAGCAAGCATTGCGCCACTCCACAGTGCCAGGGTTGCTTGCCACATTAACTAAACTGCAGGGTACAAACCTTAGTAGGCCCGAGAACCAGGAACAGGTCTTGCAATGGCTGTCAGAGAACGCTTACAGCACATTGTCCAGCAGCCAGTCAGACTCTGCCTCCTCTCCTCCTATTACCCAACAGTCTTGTCTTCCTTCCTCCCAAAATTCCGAAGCTTTACAGAACAATAACCCAAACTGTCCCTGCTCCCCAGAGCTGATCTCCGCTCCTTTCATTGTCCCTCAACCTGCCTCTCCACGTCACGATTCCACGAACCTAACAGAGGAGCATCTGTGTCCAGATGCTCAAACACTAGAGTCTCCTCCATCTCCGTTCGATTTGGTGGTGGATGACCAGCAACCCACCCTCATCGACGATGATGTGACGCAGTTGCCGTCAGGGCATCCAGTTGACCGGCGCATTGTGCGGGAGGAGGAGATGAGACAGGAGTTGGAAGAGGAAGTGGTGGATGATGAGGACACTGACCCGACCTGGACAGGGGGGATGTCAAGCGGGGAAAGTAGTGTGGATGTTGAGGCAGGTGCAGCACCAAAAAGGGTAGCTAGAGGCAGAGGCAGAGGTCAGCAGCTTAGGCGAAGCCAGGCCACACCCGGAATCTCCCAAGATGTTCCAGTTCGTACCCAGCCCCGAAAAACTCCCACCTCGAGGGCACGTTTCTCGAAGGTGTGGAGTTTTTTCAAGGAATGCGCCGAGGACAGATATAGTGTTGTCTGCACAATTTGCCTCTCGAAATTGATTAGGGGCTCTGAGAAGAGCAACCTGTCCACCACTTCAATGCGCCGTCATTTGGAATCCAAGCACTGGAATCAGTGGCAGGCAGCAACGGCAGGACAAAGGCCGCCTGCCGTTCACGCCACTGCCACTGCCTCTGCCACTGCCTCTGCCTCTGCCACTGCCACTGCTGACTGTGCTGGCGATGCACTCCAGAGGACGAGCCAGGACACCACTTCATCTGCCTCCGCCACTTTGTTGACTTCTACCTCATCCTCCCCTGGTCCTGTCTTATCTCCTTCTCCTGCACCATCAAAGGCACCATCAGGCGTTTCTTTACAACAACCCACCATCTCTCAGACATTGGAGCGGCGGCAGAAATACACTGCTAACCACCCACACGCGCAAGCCTTGAACGCCAACATCGCTAAACTGCTGGCCCAGGAGATGTTGGCGTTCCGGCTTGTTGAAACTCCCGCCTTCCTGGACCTGATGGCAACTGCGGCACCTCGCTATGCCGTCCCTAGCCGTCACTACTTCTCCCGGTGTGCCGTCCCCGCCTTGCACCAGCACGTGTCACTCAACATCAGGCGGGCCCTTAGTTCCGCGCTTTGCACAAAGGTCCACTTGACCACCGACGCGTGGACAAGTGCATGCGGACAGGGACGCTACATTTCACTGACGGCACACTGGGTGAATGTAGTTGAGGCTGGGACTGCTTCCCAAACTGGCCCGGTGTACCTCGTCTCCCCGCCTAACATTCCTGGCAGGGACACGAGAAGAACACCCCCCTCCTCCTCCTCCTCTACCGCCTCCTCCTCCGCCACCGCCTCCTCCTCCGCCACCGCCTCCTCCTCCGCTGTTAGATTGACCCCAGCTACGAGTTGGAAACGTTGCAGCACTGGCGTTGGTAGACGTCAGCAGGCTGTGCTGAAGCTTATCAGCTTGGGGGACAGACAGCACACTGCCTCCGAGGTGAGGGATGCCCTCCTCGATGAGACGGCAATATGGTTTGAGCCGCTGCACCTGGGCCCAGGCATGGTCGTTTGTGATAACGGCCGGAACCTGGTAGCAGCTCTGGAGCTTGCCGGACTCCAACATGTTCCATGCCTGGCCCACGTCTTCAACCTAGTGGTGCAACGTTTCCTAAAGAGCTACCCCAATGTTCCAGAGCTACTGGTGAAAGTGCGGCGCATGTGCGCCCACTTTCGCAAGTCGACAGTAGCCGCTGCTAGCTTAAAATCTCTCCAGCAACGCCTGCATGTGCCACAACACCGGCTTTTGTGCGACGTCCCCACACGCTGGAACTCAACGTTTCAGATGTTGAATAGAGTGGTTGAGCAGCAGAGACCTTTGATGGAATACCAGCTACAAAACCCTAGGGTGCCACAAAGTCAGCTGCCTCAGTTTCACATCCATGAGTGGCCATGGATGAGAGACCTTTGTGACATCCTACGGGTCTTTGAGGAGTCCACAAGGAGGGTGAGCTCTGAGGATGCGATGGGGAGCCTTACAATCCCGCTCTTGTGTGTTCTGAGAGAATCCCTGATTGACATCAGGGATAACTCAGATCACACAGAGGAGTTAGGGATAGCATCCGATCCGTCACAGCTGGAGAGTAGGTCCACACATCTGTCCGCTTCACTGCGTTTAATGGAGGAGGAGGAGGAGGAGGAGGAGGAAGAAGAGTTGTCCGATGATGTGATGGTGATACAGGAGGCTTCCGGGCAACTTCGAATCGTCCCATTGTTGCAGCGCGGATGGGTAGACATGGAGGATGAGGAGGAAATGGAGATTGAACTTTCCGGTGGGGCCAGAGGAGTCATGCCAACTAACACTGTGGCAGACATGGCTGAGTTCATGTTGGGGTGCTTTACAACCGACAAGCGTATTGTCAAAATCATGGAGGACAACCAGTACTGGATCTTTGCTATCCTTGACCCCCGGTATAAAAACAACATCTCGTCTTTTATTCCGGTAGAGGGGAGGGCCAATCGCATCAATGCTTGCCACAGGCAATTGGTGCAGAATATGATGGAGATGTTTCCAGCATGTGACGTTGGCGGCAGGGAGGGCAGTTCCTCCAGTAGGCAACCAAGTTCTCACCGGTCCACACAAACGAGGGGCACACTGTCTAAGGTCTGGGACACCTTGATGGCACCCCCTCGCCAAAGTGCCGCCACGGAGGGTCCTAGTGTCACCAGGCGTGAGAAGTATAGGCGCATGTTGCGGGAATACCTTTCCGACCACAGCCCTGTCCTCTCCGACCCCTCTGCGCCCTACACGTATTGGGTGTCGAAGTTGGACCTGTGGCTTGAACTTGCCCTATATGCCTTGGAGGTGCTGTCCTGTCCTGCCGCCAGCGTCCTATCTGAGAGGGTGTTCAGTGCAGCCGGTGGCATCATCACTGACAAGCGCACCCGTCTGTCAGCTGAGAGTGCCGACCGGCTCACTTTGATAAAAATGAACCACCACTGGATAGAGCCTTCATTTTTGTGCCCACCTGTGTAAAGCACCCCAACATGAAACTCCATGTCTGTACTCAACCTCTCCAATTCCTCCGCATCCTCATACTCATCCACCATAAGCGTTGCACAATTCTGCTAATACTAGGCTCCCTCCAACATGATTTCCCCCAACTCTGCTGGTTAGAGGCTCCCTCCACCCTGATTTCCACCAACTCTGCTGGTTAGAGGCTCCCTCCACCCTGCTTTCCCACAACTCTGCTGGTTAGAGGCTCCTTCCACCATGAATTTGCCCAAACTGGGCTGTTTAGAGGCTCCCTCCACCATGAATTGGTCCAAACTGGGCTGGTTAGAGGCTCCCTCCACCATTAATTGGTCCAAACTGGGCTGGTTAGAGGCTCCCTCCACCATGAATTTGCCCAAACTGGGCTGTTTAGAGGCTCCCTCCACCATGAATTTGCCCAAACTGGGCTGTTTAGAGGCTCCCTCCACCATGAATTGGTCCAAACTGGGTTTTTTAGAGGCTCCCTCCACCATGAATTGGTCCAAACTGGGCTGGTTAGAGGCTCCCTCCACCATGAATTGGTCCAAACTGGGGTGGTTAGAGGCTCCCTCCACCATTAATTGGTCCAAACTGGGCTGGTTAGAGGCTCCCTCCACCATTAATTGGTCCAAACTGGGCTGGTTAGAGGCTCCCTCCACCATGAATTTGCCCAAACTGGGCTGTTTAGAGGCTCCCTCCACCATGAATTGGTCCAAACTGGGTTTTTTAGAGGCTCCCTCCACCATGAATTGGTCCAAACTGGGCTGGTTAGAGGCTCCCTCCACCATGAATTGGTCCAAACTGGGGTGGTTAGAGGCTCCCTCCACCATGAATTGGTCCAAACTGGGTTTTTTAGAGGCTCCCTCCACTATGAATTTGCCCAAACTGGGCTGTTTAGAGGCTCCCTCCACCATGAATTGGTCCAAACTGGGCTGGTTAGAGGCTCCCTCCACCATGAATTTCCCAAAACTTGGCTGTTTAGAGGCTCCCTCCACCATTAATTGGTCCAAACTGGGCTGGTTAGAGGCTCCCTCCACCATGAATTGGTCCAAACTGGGCTGGTTAGAGGCTCCCTCCACCTTGAATTGGTCCAAACTTGGCTGTTTAGAGGCTCCCTCCACCATGAATTGGTCCAAACTGGGGTGGTTAGAGGCTCCCTCCACCATTAATTGGTCCAAACTGGGCTGGTTAGAGGCTCCCTCCACCATTAATTGGTCCAAACTGGGCTGGTTAGAGGCTCCCTCCACCATGAATTTGCCCAAACTGGGCTGTTTAGAGGCTCCCTCCACCATGAATTTGCCCAAACTGGGCTGGTTAGAGGCTCCCTCCACCATGAATTGGTCCAAACGGGTTTTTAGAGGCTCCCTTCACCATGAATTGGTCCAAACTTGGCTGTTTAGAGGCTCCCTCCACCATGAATTGGTCCAAACTGGGTTTTTTAGAGGCTCCCTCCACCATGAATTTGCCCAAACTGGGCTGTTTAGAGGCTCCCTCCACCATGAATTTGCCCAAACTGGGCTGGTTAGAGGCTCCCTCCACCATGAATTGGTCCAAACTGGGGTTTTTAGAGGCTCCCTCCACCATGAATTGGTCCAAACTTGGCTGTTTAGAGGCTCCCTCCACCATGAATTGGTCCAAACTGGGGTGGTTAGAGGCTCCCTCCACCATTAATTGGTCCAAACTGGGCTGGTTAGAGGCTCCCTCCACCATTAATTGGTCCAAACTGGGCTGGTTAGAGGCTCCCTCCACCATGAATTGGTCCAAACTGGGTTTTTTAGAGGCTCCCTCCACCATGAATTTGCCCAAACTGGGCTGTTTAGAGGCTCCCTCCACCATGAATTGGTCCAAACTGGGGTGGTTAGAGGCTCCCTCCACCATTAATTGGTCCAAACTGGGCTGGTTAGAGGCTCCCTCCACCATTAATTGGTCCAAACTGGGCTGGTTAGAGGCTCCCTCCACCATGAATTTGCCCAAACTGGGCTGTTTAGAGGCTCCCTCCACCATGAATTGGTCCAAACTGGGTTTTTTAGAGGCTCCCTCCACCATGAATTGGTCCAAACTGGGCTGGTTAGAGGCTCCCTCCACCATGAATTGGTCCAAACTGGGGTGGTTAGAGGCTCCCTCCACCATGAATTGGTCCAAACTGGGTTTTTTAGAGGCTCCCTCCACCATGAATTTGCCCAAACTGGGCTGTTTAGAGGCTCCCTCCACCATGAATTGGTCCAAACTGGGCTGGTTAGAGGCTCCCTCCACCATGAATTTCCCAAAACTTGGCTGTTTAGAGGCTCCCTCCACCATTAATTGGTCCAAACTGGGCTGGTTAGAGGCTCCCTCCACCATGAATTGGTCCAAACTGGGGTTTTTAGAGGCTCCCTCCACCATGAATTGGTCCAAACTTGGCTGTTTAGAGGCTCCCTCCACCATGAATTGGTCCAAACTGGGGTGGTTAGAGGCTCCCTCCACCATTAATTGGTCCAAACTGGGCTGGTTAGAGGCTCCCTCCACCATTAATTGGTCCAAACTGGGCTGGTTAGAGGCTCCCTCCACCATGAATTTGCCCAAACTGGGCTGTTTAGAGGCTCCCTCCACCATGAATTTGCCCAAACTGGGCTGGTTAGAGGCTCCCTCCACCATGAATTGGTCCAAACGGGTTTTTAGAGGCTCCCTTCACCATGAATTGGTCCAAACTTGGCTGTTTAGAGGCTCCCTCCACCATGAATTGGTCCAAACTGGGTTTTTTAGAGGCTCCCTCCACCATGAATTTGCCCAAACTGGGCTGTTTAGAGGCTCCCTCCACCATGAATTTGCCCAAACTGGGCTGGTTAGAGGCTCCCTCCACCATGAATTGGTCCAAACTGGGGTTTTTAGAGGCTCCCTCCACCATGAATTGGTCCAAACTTGGCTGTTTAGAGGCTCCCTCCACCATGAATTGGTCCAAACTGGGGTGGTTAGAGGCTCCCTCCACCATTAATTGGTCCAAACTGGGCTGGTTAGAGGCTCCCTCCACCATTAATTGGTCCAAACTGGGCTGGTTAGAGGCTCCCTCCACCATGAATTGGTCCAAACTGGGTTTTTTAGAGGCTCCCTCCACCATGAATTTGCCCAAACTGGGCTGTTTAGAGGCTCCCTCCACCATGAATTGGTCCAAACTGGGCTGGTTAGAGGCTCCCTCCACCATGAATTTCCCAAAACTTGGCTGTTTAGAGGCTCCCTCCACCATTAATTGGTCCAAACTGGGCTGGTTAGAGGCTCCCTCCACCATGAATTGGTCCAAACTGGGGTTTTTAGAGGCTCCCTCCACCATGAATTGGTCCAAACTTGGCTGTTTAGAGGCTCCCTCCACCATGAATTGGTCCAAACTGGGGTGGTTAGAGGCTCCCTCCACCATTAATTGGTCCAAACTGGGCTGGTTAGAGGCTCCCTCCACCATTAATTGGTCCAAACTGGGCTGGTTAGAGGCTCCCTCCACCATGAATTTGCCCAAACTGGGCTGTTTAGAGGCTCCCTCCACCATGAATTTGCCCAAACTGGGCTGGTTAGAGGCTCCCTCCACCATGAATTGGTCCAAATGGGTTTTTAGAGGCTCCCTTCACCATGAATTGGTCCAAACTTGGCTGTTTAGAGGCTCCCTCCACCATGAATTGGTCCAAACTGGGGTGGTTAGAGGCTCCCTCCACCATTAATTGGTCCAAACTGGGCTGGTTAGAGGCTCCCTCCACCATTAATTGGTCCAAACTGGGCTGGTTAGAGGCTCCCTCCACCATGAATTGGTCCAAACTGGGGTTTTTAGAGGCTCCCTCCACCATGAATTGGTCCAAACTTGGCTGTTTAGAGGCTCCCTCCACCATTAATTGGTCCAAACTGGGCTGGTTAGAGGCTCCCTCCACCATGAATTGGTCCAAACTGGGTTTTTTAGAGGCTCCCTCCACCATGAATTTGCCCAAACTGGGCTGTTTAGAGGCTCCCTCCACCATGAATTGGTCCAAACTGGGTTTTTTAGAGGCTCCCTCCACCATGAATTGGTCCAAACTGGGCTGGTTAGAGGCTCCCTCCACCATGAATTGGTCCAAACTGGGGTGGTTAGAGGCTCCCTCCACCATTAATTGGTCCAAACTGGGCTGGTTAGAGGCTCCCTCCACCATTAATTGGTCCAAACTGGGCTGGTTAGAGGCTCCCTCCACCATTAATTGGTCCAAACTGGGCTGGTTAGAGGCTCCCTCCACCATGAATTTGCCCAAACTGGGCTGTTTAGAGGCTCCCTCCACCATGAATTTGCCCAAACTGGGCTGGTTAGAGGCTCCCTCCACCATGAATTGGTCCAAACTGGGGTTTTTAGAGGCTCCCTCCACCATGAATTGGTCCAAACTTGGCTGTTTAGAGGCTCCCTCCACCATTAATTGGTCCAAACTGGGCTGGTTAGAGGCTCCCTCCACCATGAATTGGTCCAAACTGGGTTTTTTAGAGGCTCCCTCCACCATGAATTTGCCCAAACTGGGCTGTTTAGAGGCTCCCTCCACCATGAATTGGTCCAAACTGGGGTGGTTAGAGGCTCCCTCCACCATTAATTGGTCCAAACTGGGCTGGTTAGAGGCTCCCTCCACCATTAATTGGTCCAAACTGGGCTGGTTAGAGGCTCCCTCCACCATGAATTTGCCCAAACTGGGCTGGTTAGAGGCTCCCTCCACCATGAATTGGTCCAAACTGGGTTTTTTAGAGGCTCCCTCCACCATGAATTTGCCCAAACTGGGCTGGTTAGAGGCTCCCTCCACCATGAATTGGTCCAAACTGGGGTTTTTAGAGGCTCCCTCCACCATGAATTTGCCCAAACTCTGCTGGTTAGAGGCTCAATCCACCCTGATTTTCAAAACAAATGTTGGTGCCAACCTCAACTTACTACAAGGGCCAAATTCACTGCTGGTGACAAGCTCTCCTCACTGCAAGTGCCAAATACACATGTTTCAAGGTGTTTTCCTACTGTCAGAGAGGTGGTATTGAGTGTGTAAAGTGTGTAGTTGTTAGGCTGTGATGTTGGGGTAATAGAGGGTCTTTGGTGTGTTAGATGCCCCCAGACATGCTTCCCCTGCTGTCCCAGTGTCATTCCAGAGGTGTTGGCATCATTTCCTGGGGTGTCATAGTGGACTTGGTGACCCTCCAGACACGGATTTGGGTTTCCCCCTTAACGAGTATCTGTTCCCCATAGACTATAATGGGGTTCGAAACCCGTTCGAACACACGAACATTGAGCGGCTGTTCGAATCGAATTTCGAACCTCGAACATTTTAGTGTTCGCTCATCTCTAGCCCTTAAGGAGTTTTTTGACAGAATCGTTCCCCTCTGGCAGATAATAAAGTATGGCACCCACTCACAAGCTCATAACAGACTAATCTCTAATAAGTTCTTTGCAATCGTGGGCATTAAATGCTCGTGGGTTGTCATTCCTCGCCTTTGTGCTGATCATCCGCCACTGCAGTGGAACATTTCTGTGTTCGGGAGAAATTGTTTGGTTGGTTTTTTTTATGTAGATTGAGAGCCCTACATAGATCTCACAATGTACATTTTTCCCTATCAGTATGTCTTCGGAATATGGGATGGAAATCCATGCAAACATGGGGAGAACATACAAACTCATTGCAGATGGTTTTTTTGCCCTTAGATTGGATTTGAACACCAGGACCCAGCGCTGAAAGGCTGCAGTGCTAACCACTGAGCCACCATGTAGCCCCTGTTCAGGAGAAATTGTGTAACAATTGTGTTTTTAACACCTTGTAAAAAATAAAATATATAGCACTAAATAGACGGTTTATTGGCAAAATAAAGCAATTTTTCATTTTCACGTCCCACCGTTAATAAAATCTGTGAAACAGCTGTAGGGTAAGAATGCTCACTATACCCCTTGATATATTTTGTGAAGGGTGTAGTTTCCAAAATGGGGTCACTTTTGGGGATTTCCATTGTATTGGTACACTAGTGTCTCTGCAAATGAGACATGGCACCTGAAATCTATTCCAGTAAAATGTTCCCTCGAAAAGTTAAATTGCACTCTTTCCATTCCGAGCCTCACCATGAATCCATACAGCAGATTGCGATCACATATGGGGTATTGCTATGTTCAGGAGCAATTGTGTAACAAACTATGGGGTGTTTTTTCTCTTGTAACCCCTTATGAAAATGAAAACCTTGGAATAAAGTGACGTTTTAGTAATTTTTTATTTTCACATCACAATGTTAATAAAATCTGTGAAATGGCTGTGGGGTCATTATTAACAACTAGATTCCTTGATAAATTCTGTGAGAGGTGTAGTTTCCAAAATAGGATCACTTTTGGGGGGTTTCCATTGTATTGGTACTCCAGGAGCTCTGCAATTAATGCATGGCTCCAGAAAACTATTCCAGCAAAATCTGCTATTCAAATACCCAGTAGCGCTTCTTCCTTTCCGTGAACTTCCTTTCTATCAGTTCACATCCATATGTGGGGTATTTCTGTGCTCGGGAGAAAATGCATAAACTGTGAGATGCATTTTCCCATTTAATCCTTTGTTAATGTGTTAATTTTAGGGCTAAATGAATGTATTAGTGAAAAATAATGAAATTAAATGTCTAAATTTCAACCCCAAATTTTTTTAATTACCGTGAAATGCTTAAAGGGTTAACAATATTCCCAAATGCTGTTTTGAATTATTTGAGGGGTGCAGTTTTCAAAATGGGGTGATTTATGGGTTATATATACATATATATATATATATATATATATATATATATATATATATATATATCTTTATAATCCCCTTCAGATCTGAATTGGTCCTTACTAGAGATGAATGAACACTGTTCGGATCAGCCAATCCGAAAAGCACGCTCCCATAGAAATGAATGGAAGCACCTGGCACGCAGACTTTGCCGGCGGCCGGTCGCTTAACCCCCTGCATGCCGGCCGCTTCCATTCATTTCTATGGGAGCGTGCTGTGAGCGTGCTGTTCGGAACGGCTGTTCTGAACAGTGTTCGCTCATCTCTAGTCCTTAGAAAATTAGTTTGGGAGATTTTCTTGTAAATATGGAAAATTGCAGTTACCCTTCTAGGGTGATTAGAAGATAATGCCAATATAAAGCAGAGATATGGTAGATATTTATTAATGTATTTAGGTAGTGAGACTGTCTGGAAAGCAGAGCATTTCACATTTACAAATTTCTATCAAATTTCCAATTTTTTTATAAGTAAATCCAAAAATAATGATCAATGTTTACCACTAAAATAAAGTACAATGTGTCTCAAAATCACTTGTGTAAATTAAAGCATCTAAAAGTTATTTCCATATAAAGTGACTAATGAGGCTGTGTCCATAATATGCTTATAGGCTGTGTGCTTAAGGGGTTAAAGACTCGTTTTATAGATTAGAGATCAATGTATAGAGAAGCTGTATTACGCATTACAAAATCAACCATATTTTTGAGAGGGCCTCTATCTAAAAGCCTTTGTGGATCTATATAGAGTCTCTGCTAATAATATCCCACGATTTTGCTTTCTTACACACAGCATCTAGTCTCACACATCCTGTAAGCTTGTTATTTCCACCTGTATTGGAGTATGATGCGGAATGAGTCACAATATGATTGAGGGAGAAGTAATAGGCCACTTCTGATTCTCATCTATCCAATGGATTAATCAGGGCTCCACTAGGACAGCATGTTTTCTACCAAGTGTATAGATCAAAGGCTATCCTTCACATCTTTATGATTTAAATTGGTCTATGAAAACTATACACTTACATATGTGCTTCAGTTTTAGCATTCAGCAGTGTTTATTAAAGGGCTATTACTAGAGATGAGTGAGTAGTGAAATATTCAAGATTCGATATTTGTTTCGATATTCGGGGATTCAATATTCGACTACTCGATTGAATATCGAATCCCATTATAGTCTATGGGAAAAAATGCTTGTTGCAGGGGAAACCACTATTCGACTAAAGGAAAGTCACCAAGTCCACGAGTAGCAGGAGGAGAGAGTTTAGGAGGAGTGAAGTGCAGTTGAGGAGTGTTGAGGAGGAGCGCTGTGCAGTTAAAGCACATGAACCCCATAGACTATAACAAGGTCCGTATGCTTGCAGCGCACTGCCCACAAGAATGATTTGTGCATGCAGTGCGCAGCGAGCATATGGACCCCATTATAGTCTATGGGGTCCGTGTGCTTTAACTGCACAGCGCTTGCAGTTGCACTGATATTCCATTCGGGGGGGTCTCCCTGCGGACTCCTTCCGAACGGGAGGCAAGCGCTAATGTGGACCGGCCCTAAAGGCAAAGTGGAAGGAGTAGGACACGGCGCGTGGAGAATGTTAGACCCGCAGGATAGTATTGTAGCATCCCTCCTGCAGAACCAGCGTTGATTGGTTGAATCCTATACAGTATATAGCATTCAGCCAATCAACGCTGGTTCTGCAGGAGGCTCATCTTTGACGAGGCGAAGTCTAAGATCGGACCAAAATGAAGAATGCTCTAATGTTAAATATGCAGTCTACATTGTGGTCCAATTCGTGCGGGCAGTGCGCGGCAAGCACACGCAGCCCATTATATGCTATGGGGTCCGTGTGCTTAAGTGTCCAGCGCTTGCAGTTGCGCTGATATTCCGTTCGGTGGGGTCCTCCTGTGGACTCCTTCCGGACGGGAGGCAAGCACTAATATGAACTGGCCCTTACTCGTCCTGCAGAACCAGCATTGATTGGCCGAATGTATAGACTGTATAGCATTCGGCCAATCAACGCTGGTTCTGCAGCAGGCTCATCTTTACTAGTCGGGAGAGCTGGCAGCTTGCGTTATGCGGGAGCTGACTTTTTCTCATAGGAATACATTGATCAGCGTTGATTGGCCGAATACTATACAGTGTACAGCATTCGGCCAATCAACGCTTTTTCTGCAGGAGGCTCGTCTTTGTCGAGGCGGAGTCTAAGATTGGACCACAATGAAGACTGCTGTGGTATGATCTTAGACTCCGCCTCATCACAGATGAGCCTCTGGCAGAACCAGCATTGATTGGCCGAATGCTGTACACTGTATAGCATTCAGCCAATCAACAATGATTCTGAATCAAATTTTTACTGCGAATAGCGAGTAGTATTCGATCGAGTACGAGTATTTTAAATACCGTAGTATTCGATCGAATACCTACTCGATGGAATACTACTCGCTCATCTCTAGCTATTACTTTTGTAATTCTTCATTAGTAAGCCCTTTAGGTTCCTTTTTGAATATTTTTTTCTTGGAGAGACAGAATATGTTTGTAATACCACTTAACAGGTGCAACAGTCAACAATTAAAGGGATTGTCTTATCAAGGCAACCCTTTTATAAACTGAAGCCAGGCCACCACTAGTATGGCTCCAGAAACCCCTGAGCAAAGTGAAGCTGGCCATACATTTCCCTTCTAGCATACCCTATGGGGAAAATTAAGTATCAACTGCAGCCAATTCAAATAAATAGATGCTTGTATGATACACGGATGGAACAGTTGACTAGAACAAGAGCTGACATTTTTTAACAGCGCTGTAGGAATGGGCTTCTATGCATATGCCTTAGATGTATATATTAAAAGGAGATGTGTTGAGACATCTCCATTTACTGTGCCAGATCTCTTTAGTCTGGTGCAGATTGTCATTACTGTCATCAGTTCTAGCACTAGACTTTTTTCAAGTGTGGCTTGATGCAATTGAGTGATCACTATTCCCTTCCACCATAGGAGATACTGATCTGTTAGTGCTATTAATAGGTTAATAAGTGCACCCACATATCTTTAGCAGTGTGTTGAGTGATTTTCTGGGTTTCTATGTGAGCTCCTGACATCTCCATTTGTTTGCATGTATATCTTCCTGTTTGGTTTTCCTACAACTACCATGATGCCTTGGGCAACTCAGAGCTGAGTCATGCCACTTCCCTCTCTCACTCCCTTCCACTATCTTTCTCGCTCACTTCCCCTCCATGTTTCCCTAACTAGCCCACCCACTACTAGCCTTTCCTAACCAACTCAACTTCCCCCCTCCACCACGTCATTTATTTTATTTTGGACGTTAGAAGGCTTTAGCCTTGTTTACTGTGATGTCTATTTATGATGTAGCCACCTTCTTACTAAATGTTATGCATATGTTAGTTAGTTTAGATGTGCACCTTTTTTGCACGTTTTTGTTAAAAAACGTGCAATTACTCCTTTTTTTATGCTGTCTGACCTGAAAGATTTTTTTCACGCTGCCTGTGTACTGGATTGCATTTGTGCCTTTTTTCTCAGCTTTTTATGGTAGGACTCCACTTTGTGGAGAAGCTGCTTTTTTGTAGCTACAGAAGGAATCCTACTAATATTATAAGTGTGAAAGTTTGTGTGTTTGGATGTTTGGATGTATGTGAGTTTGGATGTTTGTTCCTCAATCACGCTAAAACGCCTGGACGGATTTGCGTGCAATTTTCCACAAACATAGTTTTCCCTTAGGATTGAGTCACAGGCTACTTTAGGTGCCACTAAACAACATGGCTTCCTAGCAGGAGACTCACAAAAGCAGGACTCCTAGCCCCAGCTATAGGCTCACACACACTGCCTGGCATTTCCTGCCTCAACCTGCCTGCACAATCCTTACTGTCACCTTAGGAGTAGCCCTCACTCTACTCACTCACATAACACATCACATTGTCTGTATCACTACATACACAACACATCACATTGTCTGTATCACTACATACACACTCACACACACTGCCTGGCATTTCCTGCCTCAACCTGCCTGCACACTCCTTACTGTCACCTCAGGAGTAGCCCTCACTCTACTCACTCACATTTACATATAGCTTTCCACTGTATAACACATCACATTGTCTGTATCACGACATACACAATACAACACATCACAATGTCTGACACAATACAACACATCACATTGTCTGACACAATACAACACATCGCATTGTCTGACACAATACAACACATCACATTGTCTGTATCACGACATACACAATACAACACATCACATTGTCTGACACAATACAACACATCACATTGTCTTACACAATACAACACATCACATTGTCTGTATCACGACATACACAATACAACACATCACATTGTCTGACACAATACAACACATCACATCGTCTGTATCACGACATACACAATACAACACATCAAATTGTCTGTATCACGACATACACAATACAACACATCACATTGTCTGTATCACGCCATACACAATACAACACATCACATTGTCTGTATCACGCCATACACAATACAACACATCACATTGTCTGTATCACGACATACACAATACAACACATCATATTGTCTGTATCACGACATACACAATACAACACATCACATTGTCTGTATCACGACATACACAATATAACACATCACATTGTCTGTATCACGACATACACAATATAACACATCACATCACATTTGCTAGCCCATTAAACTTTTTAAAGCACTTGTACAGTTTCACACGTCTGTGTCCGCCCAATTCTCAAATCACCGCATACGAAGTCGCGGGTAAAAGCTAGTCTCTAAATATAACTGCCTTGTGTGTACATAAAATCACAAGTAAGCACCATTCCCCCAAAAAAGAGTAATTTTTGGAGGGTTTTAAATGTTAAAATGTGTAAAAGCAGTGCAGTGAATGGTTAAACCAGTATTTTGTATCCACTGTTTACCATCCATTTCTCCAATTTTACTTTGACATAACTTCAGTTGTGTTTGCCTTAGAGAGCAGTTAACTGGATAGATAGGGTCCTAAGATCCTGACAAAGTCATACACTATGCTTTAAGTCTATTTAAAATGTGATTTGCACCTAACTTTTTCAACCTGAAAACTAATTTTTTGGAGAAATACAAAACAAATCTTGAGAGGCTCGCCCATCTCTGGTGTTGAAACGTGTTGCCTAATAAAAGACAGAAATTACTGACTCCTACACACTGGCTTCTTTGATCTGGATACTCCTCAGAGTCCCGATTATCTTCTGTTTTTCTTCTCTCCTCTCCACTATATTGATGACAGCAGTACCATCACCTTTCAGCTCAAGAGCAGGCTGGCGCTGACTAAAATGTATTAATATTAGAGATGAGCGAACACTAAAATGTTCGAGGTTCGAAATTCGATTCGAACAGCCGCTCAATGTTCGTGTGTTCGAACGGGTTTCGAACCCCATTATAGTCTATGGGGAACAGATACTCGTTAAGGGGGAAACCCAAATCCGTGTCTGGAGGGTCACCAAGTCCACTATGACACCCCAGGAAATGATGCCAACACCTCTGGAATGACACTGGGACAGCAGGGGAAGCATGTCTGGGGGCATCTAACACACCAAAGACCCTCTATTACCCCAACATCACAGCCTAACAACTACACACTTTACACACTCAATACCACCTCTCTGACAGTAGGAAAACACCTTGAAACATGTGTATTTGGCACTTGCAGTGAGGAGAGCTTGTCACCAGCAGTGAATTTGGCCCTTGTAGTAAGTTGAGGTTGGCACCAACATTTGTTTTGAAAATCAGGGTGGATTGAGCCTCTAACCAGCAGAGTTTGGGCAAATTCATGGTGGAGGGAGCCTCTAAAAACCCCAGTTTGGACCAATTCATGGTGGAGGGAGCCTCTAACCAGCCCAGTTTGGGCAAATTCATGGTGGAGGGAGCCTCTAAAAAACCCAGTTTGGACCAATTCATGGTGGAGGGAGCCTCTAACCAGCCCAGTTTGGGCAAATTCATGGTGGAGGGAGCCTCTAACCAGCCCAGTTTGGACCAATTAATGGTGGAGGGAGCCTCTAACCAGCCCAGTTTGGACCAATTAATGGTGGAGGGAGCCTCTAACCACCCCAGTTTGGACCAATTCATGGTGGAGGGAGCCTCTAAACAGCCCAGTTTGGGCAAATTCATGGTGGAGGGAGCCTCTAAAAAACCCAGTTTGGACCAATTCATGGTGGAGGGAGCCTCTAACCAGCCCAGTTTGGACCAATTAATGGTGGAGGGAGCCTCTAAACAGCCAAGTTTGGACCAATTCATGGTGGAGGGAGCCTCTAAAAACCCCAGTTTGGACCAATTCATGGTGGAGGGAGCCTCTAACCAGCCCAGTTTGGGCAAATTCATGGTGGAGGGAGCCTCTAAACAGCCCAGTTTGGGCAAATTCATGGTGGAGGGAGCCTCTAACCAGCCCAGTTTGGACCAATTAATGGTGGAGGGAGCCTCTAACCAGCCCAGTTTGGACCAATTAATGGTGGAGGGAGCCTCTAACCACCCCAGTTTGGACCAATTCATGGTGGAGGGAGCCTCTAACCAGCCCAGTTTGGACCAATTCATGGTGGAGGGAGCCTCTAAAAAACCCAGTTTGGACCAATTCATGGTGGAGGGAGCCTCTAAACAGCCCAGTTTGGGCAAATTCATGGTGGAGGGAGCCTCTAAAAACCCCAGTTTGGACCAATTCATGGTGGAGGGAGCCTCTAACCAGCCCAGTTTGGGCAAATTCATGGTGGAGGGAGCCTCTAAAAAACCCAGTTTGGACCAATTCATGGTGGAGGGAGCCTCTAACCAGCCCAGTTTGGGCAAATTCATGGTGGAGGGAGCCTCTAACCAGCCCAGTTTGGACCAATTAATGGTGGAGGGAGCCTCTAACCAGCCCAGTTTGGACCAATTAATGGTGGAGGGAGCCTCTAACCACCCCAGTTTGGACCAATTCATGGTGGAGGGAGCCTCTAAACAGCCCAGTTTGGGCAAATTCATGGTGGAGGGAGCCTCTAAAAAACCCAGTTTGGACCAATTCATGGTGGAGGGAGCCTCTAACCAGCCCAGTTTGGACCAATTAATGGTGGAGGGAGCCTCTAAACAGCCAAGTTTGGACCAATTCATGGTGGAGGGAGCCTCTAAAAACCCCAGTTTGGACCAATTCATGGTGGAGGGAGCCTCTAACCAGCCCAGTTTGGGCAAATTCATGGTGGAGGGAGCCTCTAAACAGCCCAGTTTTGGCAAATTCATGGTGGAGGGAGCCTCTAACCAGCCCAGTTTGGACCAATTAATGGTGGAGGGAGCCTCTAACCAGCCCAGTTTGGACCAATTAATGGTGGAGGGAGCCTCTAACCAGCCCAGTTTGGACCAATTAATGGTGGAGGGAGCCTCTAACCACCCCAGTTTGGACCAATTCATGGTGGAGGGAGCCTCTAACCAGCCCAGTTTGGACCAATTCATGGTGGAGGGAGCCTCTAAAAAACCCAGTTTGGACCAATTCATGGTGGAGGGAGCCTCTAAACAGCCCAGTTTGGGCAAATTCATGGTGGAGGGAGCCTCTAAAAAACCCAGTTTGGACCAATTCATGGTGGAGGGAGCCTCTAACCAGCCCAGTTTGGACCAATTAATGGTGGAGGGAGCCTCTAAACAGCCAAGTTTGGACCAATTCATGGTGGAGGGAGCCTCTAAAAACCCCAGTTTGGACCAATTCATGGTGGAGGGAGCCTCTAACCAGCCCAGTTTGGACCAATTAATGGTGGAGGGAGCCTCTAACTAGCCCAGTTTGGACCAATTAATGGTGGAGGGAGCCTCTAACCACCCCAGTTTGGACCAATTCATGGTGGAGGGAGCCTCTAAACAGCCCAGTTTGGGCAAATTCATGGTGGAGGGAGCCTCTAAAAAACCCAGTTTGGACCAATTCATGGTGGAGGGAGCCTCTAACCAGCCCAGTTTGGACCAATTAATGGTGGAGGGAGCCTCTAAACAGCCAAGTTTGGACCAATTCATGGTGGAGGGAGCCTCTAAAAACCCCAGTTTGGACCAATTCATGGTGGAGGGAGCCTCTAACCAGCCCAGTTTGGACCAATTAATGGTGGAGGGAGCCTCTAACCAGCCCAGTTTGGACCAATTAATGGTGGAGGGAGCCTCTAACCACCCCAGTTTGGACCAATTCATGGTGGAGGGAGCCTCTAAACAGCCCAGTTTGGGCAAATTCATGGTGGATGGAGCCTCTAAAAAACCCAGTTTGGACCAATTCATGGTGGAGGGAGCCTCTAACCAGCCCAGTTTGGACCAATTAATGGTGGAGGGAGCCTCTAAACAGCCAAGTTTGGACCAATTCATGGTGGAGGGAGCCTCTAAAAACCCCAGTTTGGACCAATTCATGGTGGAGGGAGCCTCTAACCAGCCCAGTTTGGGCAAATTCATGGTGGAGGGAGCCTCTAAACAGCCCAGTTTGGGCAAATTCATGGTGGAGGGAGCCTCTAACCAGCCCAGTTTGGACCAATTAATGGTGGAGGGAGCCTCTAACCAGCCCAGTTTGGACCAATTCATGGTGGAGGGAGCCTCTAACCAGCCCAGTTTGGACCAATTAATGGTAGAGGGAGCCTCTAACCACCCCAGTTTGGACCAATTCATGGTGGAGGGAGCCTCTAACCAGCCCAGTTTGGACCAATTCATGGTGGAGGGAGCCTCTAAAAAACCCAGTTTGGACCAATTCATGGTGGAGGGAGCCTCTAAACAGCCCAGTTTGGGCAAATTCATGGTGGAGGGAGCCTCTAAAAAACCCAGTTTGGACCAATTCATGGTGGAGGGAGCCTCTAAACAGCCCAGTTTGGGCAAATTCATGGTGGAGGGAGCCTCTAAAAAACCCAGTTTGGACCAATTCATGGTGGAGGGAGCCTCTAACCAGCCAAGTTTGGACCAATTCATGGTGGAGGGAGCCTCTAAAAACCCCAGTTTGGACCAATTCATGGTGGAGGGAGCCTCTAACCAGCCCAGTTTGGACCAATTAATGGTGGAGGGAGCCTCTAACCAGCCCAGTTTGGACCAATTAATGGTGGAGGGAGCCTCTAACCACCCCAGTTTGGACCAATTCATGGTGGAGGGAGCCTCTAAACAGCCCAGTTTGGGCAAATTCATGGTGGATGGAGCCTCTAAAAAACCCAGTTTGGACCAATTCATGGTGGAGGGAGCCTCTAACCAGCCCAGTTTGGACCAATTAATGGTGGAGGGAGCCTCTAAACAGCCAAGTTTGGACCAATTCATGGTGGAGGGAGCCTCTAAAAACCCCAGTTTGGACCAATTCATGGTGGAGGGAGCCTCTAACCAGCCCAGTTTGGGCAAATTCATGGTGGAGGGAGCCTCTAAACAGCCCAGTTTGGGCAAATTCATGGTGGAGGGAGCCTCTAACCAGCCCAGTTTGGACCAATTAATGGTGGAGGGAGCCTCTAACCAGCCCAGTTTGGACCAATTCATGGTGGAGGGAGCCTCTAACCAGCCCAGTTTGGACCAATTAATGGTGGAGGGAGCCTCTAACCACCCCAGTTTGGACCAATTCATGGTGGAGGGAGCCTCTAACCAGCCCAGTTTGGACCAATTCATGGTGGAGGGAGCCTCTAAAAAACCCAGTTTGGACCAATTCATGGTGGAGGGAGCCTCTAAACAGCCCAGTTTGGGCAAATTCATGGTGGAGGGAGCCTCTAAAAAACCCAGTTTGGACCAATTCATGGTGGAGGGAGCCTCTAACCAGCCCAGTTTGGACCAATTAATGGTGGAGGGAGCCTCTAAACAGCCAAGTTTGGACCAATTCATGGTGGAGGGAGCCTCTAAAAACCCCAGTTTGGACCAATTCATGGTGGAGGGAGCCTCTAACCAGCCCAGTTTGGACCAATTAATGGTGGAGGGAGCCTCTAACCAGCCCAGTTTGGACCAATTAATGGTGGAGGGAGCCTCTAACCACCCCAGTTTGGACCAATTCATGGTGGAGGGAGCCTCTAAACAGCCAAGTTTGGACCAATTCATGGTGAAGGGAGCCTCTAAAAACCCGTTTGGACCAATTCATGGTGGAGGGAGCCTCTAACCAGCCCAGTTTGGGCAAATTCATGGTGGAGGGAGCCTCTAAACAGCCCAGTTTGGGCAAATTCATGGTGGAGGGAGCCTCTAACCAGCCCAGTTTGGACCAATTAATGGTGGAGGGAGCCTCTAACCAGCCCAGTTTGGACCAATTAATGGTGGAGGGAGCCTCTAACCACCCCAGTTTGGACCAATTCATGGTGGAGGGAGCCTCTAAACAGCCAAGTTTGGACCAATTCATGGTGGAGGGAGCCTCTAAAAACCCCAGTTTGGACCAATTCATGGTGGAGGGAGCCTCTAACCAGCCCAGTTTGGACCAATTAATGGTGGAGGGAGCCTCTAAACAGCCAAGTTTTGGGAAATTCATGGTGGAGGGAGCCTCTAACCAGCCCAGTTTGGACCAATTCATGGTGGAGGGAGCCTCTAAACAGCCCAGTTTGGGCAAATTCATGGTGGAGGGAGCCTCTAAAAAACCCAGTTTGGACCAATTCATGGTGGAGGGAGCCTTTAACCAGCCCAGTTTGGACCAATTAATGGTGGAGGGAGCCTCTAACCAGCCCAGTTTGGACCAATTAATGGTGGAGGGAGCCTCTAACCACCCCAGTTTGGACCAATTCATGGTGGAGGGAGCCTCTAAACAGCCAAGTTTGGACCAATTCATGGTGGAGGGAGCCTCTAACCAGCCCAGTTTGGACCAATTCATGGTGGAGGGAGCCTCTAAACAGCCCAGTTTTGGCAAATTCATGGTGGAAGGAGCCTCTAACCAGCAGAGTTGTGGGAAAGCAGGGTGGAGGGAGCCTCTAACCAGCAGAGTTGGTGGAAATCAGGGTGGAGGGAGCCTCTAACCAGCAGAGTTGGGGGAAATCATGTTGGAGGGAGCCTAGTATTAGCAGAATTGTGCAACGCTTATGGTGGATGAGTATGAGGATGCGGAGGAATTGGAGAGGTTGAGTACAGACATGGAGTTTCATGTTGGGGTGCTTTACACAGGTGGGCACAAAAATGAAGGCTCTATCCAGTGGTGGTTCATTTTTATCAAAGTGAGCCGGTCGGCACTCTCAGCTGACAGACGGGTGCGCTTGTCAGTGATGATGCCACCGGCTGCACTGAACACCCTCTCAGATAGGACGCTGGCGGCAGGACAGGACAGCACCTCCAAGGCATATAGGGCAAGTTCAAGCCACAGGTCCAACTTCGACACCCAATACGTGTAGGGCGCAGAGGGGTCAGAGAGGACAGGGCTGTGGTCGGAAAGGTATTCCCGCAACATGCGCCTATACTTCTCACGCCTGGTGACACTAGGACCCTCCGTGGTGGCACTTTGGCGAGGGGGTGCCATCAAGGTGTCCCAGACCTTAGACAGTGTGCCCCTCGTTTGTGTGGACCGGTGAGAACTTGGTTGCCTACTGGAGGAACTGCCCTCCCTGCCGCCAACGTCACATGCTGGAAACATCTCCATCATATTCTGCACCAATTGCCTGTGGCAAGCATTGATGCGATTGGCCCTCCCCTCTACCGGAATAAAAGACGAGATGTTGTTTTTATACCGGGGGTCAAGGATAGCAAAGATCCAGTACTGGTTGTCCTCCATGATTTTGACAATACGCTTGTCGGTTGTAAAGCACCCCAACATGAACTCAGCCATGTCTGCCACAGTGTTAGTTGGCATGACTCCTCTGGCCCCACCGGAAAGTTCAATCTCCATTTCCTCCTCATCCTCCATGTCTACCCATCCGCGCTGCAACAATGGGACGATTCGAAGTTGCCCGGAAGCCTCCTGTATCACCATCACATCATCGGACAACTCTTCTTCCTCCTCCTCCTCCTCCATTAAACGCAGTGAAGCGGACAGATGTGTGGACCTACTCTCCAGCTGTGACGGATCGGATGCTATCCCTAACTCCTCTGTGTGATCTGAGTTATCCCTGATGTCAATCAGGGATTCTCTCAGAACACACAAGAGCGGGATTGTAAGGCTCACCATCGCATCCTCAGAGCTCACCCTCCTTGTGGACTCCTCAAAGACCCGTAGGATGTCACAAAGGTCTCTCATCCATGGCCACTCATGGATGTGAAACTGAGGCAGCTGACTTTGTGGCACCCTAGGGTTTTGTAGCTGGTATTCCATCAAAGGTCTCTGCTGCTCAACCACTCTATTCAACATCTGAAACGTTGAGTTCCAGCGTGTGGGGACGTCGCACAAAAGCCGGTGTTGTGGCACATGCAGGCGTTGCTGGAGAGATTTTAAGCTAGCAGCGGCTACTGTCGACTTGCGAAAGTGGGCGCACATGCGCCGCACTTTCACCAGTAGCTCTGGAACATTGGGGTAGCTCTTTAGGAAACGTTGCACCACTAGGTTGAAGACGTGGGCCAGGCATGGAACATGTTGGAGTCCGGCAAGCTCCAGAGCTGCTACCAGGTTCCGGCCATTATCACAAACGACCATGCCTGGGCCCAGGTGCAGCGGCTCAAACCATATTGCCGTCTCATCGAGGAGGGCATCCCTCACCTCGGAGGCAGTGTGCTGTCTGTCCCCCAAGCTGATCAGCTTCAGCACAGCCTGCTGACGTCTACCAACGCCAGTGCTGCAACGTTTCCAACTCGTAGCTGGGGTCAATCTAACAGCGGAGGAGGAGGCGGTGGCGGAGGAGGAGGCGGTGGCGGAGGAGGAGGCGGTAGAGGAGGAGGAGGAGGGGGGTGTTCTTCTCGTGTCCCTGCCAGGAATGTTAGGCGGGGAGACGAGGTACACCGGGCCAGTTTGGGAAGCAGTCCCAGCCTCAACTACATTCACCCAGTGTGCCGTCAGTGAAATGTAGCGTCCCTGTCCGCATGCACTTGTCCACGCGTCGGTGGTCAAGTGGACCTTTGTGCAAAGCGCGGAACTAAGGGCCCGCCTGATGTTGAGTGACACGTGCTGGTGCAAGGCGGGGACGGCACACCGGGAGAAGTAGTGACGGCTAGGGACGGCATAGCGAGGTGCCGCAGTTGCCATCAGGTCCAGGAAGGCGGGAGTTTCAACAAGCCGGAACGCCAACATCTCCTGGGCCAGCAGTTTAGCGATGTTGGCGTTCAAGGCTTGCGCGTGTGGGTGGTTAGCAGTGTATTTCTGCCGCCGCTCCAATGTCTGAGAGATGGTGGGTTGTTGTAAAGAAACGCCTGATGGTGCCTTTGATGGTGCAGGAGAAGGAGATAAGACAGGACCAGGGGAGGATGAGGTAGAAGTCAACAAAGTGGCGGAGGCAGATGAAGTGGTGTCCTGGCTCGTCCTCTGGAGTGCATCGCCAGCACAGTCAGCAGTGGCAGTGGCAGAGGCAGTGGCAGTGGCGTGAACGGCAGGCGGCCTTTGTCCTGCCGTTGCTGCCTGCCACTGATTCCAGTGCTTGGATTCCAAATGACGGCGCATTGAAGTGGTGGACAGGTTGCTCTTCTCAGAGCCCCTAATCAATTTCGAGAGGCAAATTGTGCAGACAACACTATATCTGTCCTCGGCGCATTCCTTGAAAAAACTCCACACCTTCGAGAAACGTGCCCTCGAGGTGGGAGTTTTTCGGGGCTGGGTACGAACTGGAACATCTTGGGAGATTCCGGGTGTGGCCTGGCTTCGCCTAAGCTGCTGACCTCTGCCTCTGCCTCTAGCTACCCTTTTTGGTGCTGCACCTGCCTCAACATCCACACTACTTTCCCCGCTTGACATCCCCCCTGTCCAGGTCGGGTCAGTGTCCTCATCATCCACCACTTCCTCTTCCAACTCCTGTCTCATCTCCTCCTCCCGCACAATGCGCCGGTCAACTGGATGCCCTGACGGCAACTGCGTCACATCATCGTCGATGAGGGTGGGTTGCTGGTCATCCACCACCAAATCGAACGGAGATGGAGGAGACTCTAGTGTTTGAGCATCTGGACACAGATGCTCCTCTGTTAGGTTCGTGGAATCGTGACGTGGAGAGGCAGGTTGAGGGACAATGAAAGGAGCGGAGAACAGCTCTGGGGAGCAGGGACAGTTTGGGTTATTGTTCTGTAAAGCTTCGGAATTTTGGGAGGAAGGAAGACAAGACTGTTGGGTAATAGGAGGAGAGGAGGCAGAGTCTGACTGGCTGCTGGACAATGTGCTGTAAGCGTTCTCTGACAGCCATTGCAAGACCTGTTCCTGGTTCTCGGGCCTACTAAGGTTTGTACCCTGCAGTTTAGTTAATGTGGCAAGCAACCCTGGCACTGTGGAGTAGCGCAATGCTTGCTGCCCCACAGGAGTAGGCACGGGACGCCCTGTGGCTTCACTGCTACCTTGCTCCCCAGAACCATTCCCCCGACCTCGCCCACGGCCTCGTCCACGTCCCTTTCCGGGAGCCTTGCGCATTTTGAATTCCTAGTTAGAAATTGGCACTGTATACCAGTAGTAAAAATTGTGGGTGCACGTAACCCCAATATATTCTTTGAATTCCCAGTCAGAAACTGGCACTATATGGCAGTAGCAAGAAATGAGGGTATTTGTATTCCCAATATACTCTTTGAATTCCCAGTCAGACAATGGCACTGTATACCAGTAGTAAAAATTGTGGGTGCACGTAACCCCAATATATTCTTTGAATTACCAGTCAGAAACTGGCACTATATGGCAGTAGCAAGAAATGAGGGTATTTATAACCCCAATATATTCTTTGAATTCCCAGTCAGACAATGGCACTGTATACCAGTAGTAAAAATTGTGGGTGCACGTAACCCCAATATATTCTTTGAATTCCCAGTCAGAAACTGGCACTATATGGCAGTAGCAAGAAATGAGGGTATTTGTATTCCCAATATACTCTTTGAATTCCCAGTCAGACAATGGCACTGTATACCAGTAGTAAAAATTGTGGGTGCACGTAACCCCAATATATTCTTTGAATTACCAGTCAGAAACTGGCACTATATGGCAGTAGCAAGAAATGAGGGTATTTATAACCCCAATATATTCTTTGAATTCCCAGTCAGACAATGGCACTGTATACCAGTAGTAAAAATTGTGGGTGCACGTAACCCCAATATATTCTTTGAATTCCCAGTCAGAAACTGGCACTATATGGCAGTAGCAAGAAATGAGGGTATTTGTATTCCCAATATACTCTTTGAATTCCCAGTCAGACAATGGCACTGTATACCAGTAGTAAAAATTGTGGGTGCACGTAACCCCAATATATTCTTTGAATTACCAGTCAGAAACTGGCACTATATGGCAGTAGCAAGAAATGAGGGTATTTATAACCCCAATATATTCTTTGAATTCCCAGTCAGACAATGGCACTGTATACCAGTAGTAAAAATTGTGGGTGCACGTAACCCCAATATATTCTTTGAATTCCCAGTCAGAAACTGGCACTATATGGCAGTAGCAAGAAATGAGGGTATTTGTATTCCCAATATACTCTTTGAATTCCCAGTCAGACAATGGCACTGTATACCAGTAGTAAAAATTGTGGGTGCACGTAACCCCAATATATTCTTTGAATTACCAGTCAGAAACTGGCACTATATGGCAGTAGCAAGAAATGAGGGTATTTATAACCCCAATATATTCTTTGAATTCCCAGTCAGACAATGGCACTGTATACCAGTAGTAAAAATTGTGGGTGCACGTAACCCCAATATATTCTTTGAATTCCCAGTCAGAAACTGGCACTATATGGCAGTAGCAAGAAATGAGGGTATTTGTATTCCCAATATACTCTTTGAATTCCCAGTCAGACAATGGCACTGTATACCAGTAGTAAAAATTGTGGGTGCACGTAACCCCAATATATTCTTTGAATTACCAGTCAGAAACTGGCACTATATGGCAGTAGCAAGAAATGAGGGTATTTATAACCCCAATATATTCTTTGAATTCCCAGTCAGACAATGGCACTGTATACCAGTAGTAAAAATTGTGGGTGCACGTAACCCCAATATATTCTTTGAATTACCAGTCAGAAACTGGCACTATATGGCAGTAGCAAGAAATGAGGGTATTTGTATTCCCAATATACTCTTTGAATTCCCAGTCAGACAATGGCACTGTATACCAGTAGTAAAAATTGTGGGTGCACGTAACCCCAATATATTCTTTGAATTACCAGTCAGAAACTGGCACTATATGGCAGTAGCAAGAAATGAGGGTATTTGTATTCCCAATATACTCTTTGAATTCCCAGTCAAACAATGGCACTGTATACCAGTAGTAAAAATTGTGGGTGCACGTAACCCCAATATATTCTTTGAATTACCAGTCAGAAACTGGCACTATATGGCAGTAGCAAGAAATGAGGGTATTTATAACCCCAATATATTCTTTGAATTCCCAGTCAGACAATGGCACTGTATACCAGTAGTAAAAATTGTGGGTGCACGTAACCCCAATATATTCTTTGAATTACCAGTCAGAAACTGGCACTATATGGCAGTAGCAAGAAATGAGGGTATTTGTATTCCCAATATACTCTTTGAATTCCCAGTCAGACAATGGCACTGTATACCAGTAGTAAAAATTGTGGGTGCACGTAACCCCAATATATTCTTTGAATTACCAGTCAGAAACTGGCACTATATGGCAGTAGCAAGAAATGAGGGTATTTATAACCCCAATATATTCTTTGAATTCCCAGTCAGACAATGGCACTGTATACCAGTAGTAAAAATTGTGGGTGCACGTAACCCCAATATATTCTTTGAATTCCCAGTCAGACACTGGCACTATATGGCAGTAGCAAGAAATGAGGGTATTTGTATTCCCAATATATTCTTTGAATTCCCAGTCAGACAATGGCACTGTATACCAGTAGTAAAAATTGTGGGTGCACGTAACCCCAATATATTCTTTGAATTCCCAGTCAGACACTGGCACTATATGGCAGTAGCAAGAAATGAGGGTATTTGTATTCCCAATATATTCTTTGAATTCCCAGTCAGACAATGGCACTGTATACCAGTAGTAAAAATTGTGGGTGCACGTAACCCCAATATATTCTTTGAATTCCCAGTCAGACACTGGCACTATATGGCAGTAGCAAGAAATGAGGGTATTTGTATTCCCAATATATTCTTTGAATTCCCAGTCAGACAATGGCACTGTATACCAGTAGTAAAAATTGTGGGTGCACGTAACCCCAATATATTCTTTGAATTACCAGTCAGAAACTGGCACTATATGGCAGTAGCAAGAAATGAGGGTATTTGTATTCCCAATATATTCTTTGAATTCCCAGTCAGACAATGGCACTGTATACCAGTAGTAAAAATTGTGGGTGCACGTAACCCCAATATATTCTTTGAATTCCCAGTCAGACACTGGCACTATATGGCAGTAGCAAGAAATGAGGGTATTTGTATTCCCAATATATTCTTTGAATTCCCAGTCAGACAATGGCACTGTATACCAGTAGTAAAAATTGTGGGTGTATATAGCCCCAATTCTATTGCTAGGGGACTTGCAGGGTATTTCTGGGGTGAAGGTGGGGGGGCACACCGTTGGAACGGGTATCGGGGTATATATCGGGTATACGGGAATACACTGACAGTGTATTCCATTCAGGATCCTGGGAAAGCTGGGTTGCGGCGATTGAGCCCGTCAGTGCCACGTTACACTGACAAGCTTCTCCCTGGAATTTAGCTCTTACAAGAGCTGTTGGTTGTCTTCTCCTTCCTATCCTAGCCTGTCCCTGCCTACCCAGAATCTAAGCCCTAGCTAGCTGGACGGAAACCTCCGTCCTCGGTGAATTGCAAGCTCAGAATGACGCGAACCTGGGCGGCGCTGTTCTTTTAAATTAGAGGTCACATGTATTCGGCAGCCAATGGGTTTTGCCTACTTTTTTCAACGTCACCGGTGTCGTAGTTCCTGTCCCACCTACCCTGCGCTGTTATTGGAGCAAAAAAGGCGCCAGGGAAGGTGGGAGGGGAATCGAGTAATGGCGCACTTTACCACGCGGTGTTCGATTCGATTCGAACATGCCGAACAGCCTAATATCCGATCGAACATGAGTTCGATAGAACACTGTTCGCTCATCTTTAATTAATATTGTTTCACTGCATAGTTGTACAGTGCAATCAGGTGAGCATAACAACTTCAGGGTCACATTGCCTGCTCTCTCATCCTTCCCCTTACCACTTCCAGACCACCATTGAGTATATACTTCTTGATAGTGGCTTCCTTGTTCTGCAAGGACATACCAGCACATCCAACAGAACTTGCTCTACTGCTTCCCCCCCCACACACACACACACTGTACTGAGGTCTGAGGTTCCGCTGTTAATAGACAGCGGAGACCTCAAAGCTTTCCCCAGAGACTACTCTGTGTGGTCTCCAGGTATGTGATCACTGTGACAAATTGTCAAAGTGATTGCAATGACAGTCGGCACATGAGCAAATTGCTCTGCTGTGCCTTTTCCCCCCCTTCCCTCTTGCACTCAGCTCTCTAATATGTCAATAGACAGTGGAGATCTCAGAGTTTTGCCTGAAGATGAGCCTGTGTGGTTTCTGGGCATGCGAGTGTCTGTCATAGCGATCACATCGTCTGGCGCATGAGCAGAATGGAGCAGAATATGCTACACTGCACCCCCCCCCCTTCCTGCACTAAACTCCAAGATACCGCTGTCAATAGACAGTGGAGACCTCGCGGTTTTGCCCAAAGACCAGCCTGGGTGGTTTCTGGACATCTGAATGGTTGTCACAGTGATCGCAATGAAGTTTGTTACATGGTGACAAACTTCATTGGTGTAACGCCGATCTCCCTCTGCTTATCAGAGAGGGCGATCAGCACTTCTGTCTCCACCACCAGGACTACTCCATAGTCAGCTGTTAGAAGACATCTATGACCACGGAGTTTTGCCCAGAGGCCATCCTGATTGGGCATAGTGGTCTCTGTGGCATGTGAGCACTGTGACAGCCTGTCACAGTGTTCACAAAGTTTATTTTGTAAACAGTAAAAATATTTTTTTTAAAAGTGGCTTTGAATCTCCCTCTTCTAAGATCCTGGCAGAGAGGAAGATTGAAATGTAAAAATCACTACATGTACACACACTCCCCCCACCCTACAGTGGCCCCCACTTTCTCATGTCTCATCTATCTATCTATCTATCTATCTATCTTTCTAATTTTTTAAATATCCATCTATATATCTACATAAATTCATAATTTTTGTGACCCATAAATAAAGATTATTACACTTTTAGGATGCAGACACGCACCCTAAAATACACTTGTCATATAAAAGCAGATTTTTTTGTGCTATAAGATAAGATAATCCTTTAATAGTCCCATGGTGGGGAAATTTCAGCATGTTACAGCAGCATAGTAATACAGATACAGGATAATACACAGTAATATATTACAGAAGCAGACACACATAAGCTGAGAAGACAAGATATACTAGGAGTCCATAGCAGCTAAGGAACAGAAGAAGAAAGAAGGAAGACTTGAGTGATCTTCGCTTGGTCTGATGTAGATTATACAGCCTGATCACAGTTGGGAAGAAGAACCTCTGATAGTGCTCCTTCTCACACTTGGGGTGAAGCAGACGGTCACTTACAGTGCTGCTAAGTGCCATCAAGGTCTCATACATGGGGTGGGATTTGTTCTCCCACATGGAGCTCACCATGGACAGTGTTCTTCTGTCACCCACCACCTATACTGGGTCCAGGGGGGTCCCCAGGACAGAGCTGGCCCTTCTGATGAGCCTGTCAAGTCTATTTCTGTCCCTGGTTGATATGCTGCTCCCCCAGCAGGCCACACCTCCTATATACATGAAGTTTATTGTCATACTACCAATTTACATGATTGCTACCTTTTATGTACATACTTTAGTTAAATATATTTATTTTCATTTTATTTTCTCATTATTTCTTTTCTGTATTGGTTGTTATATTGTATAGCCTGAAGAAGGTTCCAAAGCGACCGCAAAAACATTTTCACTCTATGGTTACTCTACAGGTTATTGCACTACTTGTACCACTGGATCTGTTGATCAATAAAAATATACCCTATTTGCACCGCAGAAGTGTGAAGTCTGTTATATTATTCGTACTGAAACATAGAATACAGGTGTCATGTCACTTTGGCTGCATAGTGAATGCTGTAAAAACAAACCCGTATGAAAGTCGCACACAAGCACTTTCTCTCCAGTGCCACCAAATTCTAAATTTCTTTCCAGCTTCCCAGTACATTGTACAGAATAATACATAGCATAATTATGAAGAACAATTTGTCCAACAACCATTGAGACCTTATATGGCTTTGTGAAGAGAAAAATAAAAAAAGGTATGGGGTTTGAAAGGAGGAGAGTCAAAATCGAAAAGTGCCACCGGCAGAAAAGGTTACACACCTTTGCAGTGAACTAGAATGGACATTGCTAGCCAGTAGAGATGAGCGAGTACTGTTCGGATCAGCCGATCCGAACAGCATGCTCCATAGAAATGAATGGATGCACCTGGTACTTCCGCTTGGACGTAGCCGGCGCACTTAACCGCCCGAGTGCCGGCTACGTCCATACATTTCTATGCGAGCATGCTGTTCGGATCGGCTGATCCGAACAGTACTCGCTCATCTCTACTAGCCAGGTCTTCTCGTCCAATATCTGTGCCTGATATCACAAATTTTCTGGCTGAATGGCAAACACCGTAACAGAATGCTTTGATTTAATCCATACAGTAGCTGGGACTTTTTCAAGTATAAAATGCACATTGTCAAAGCTAATATTTAAATGTACTTAAATGACCAATCCTTTTCAAGTTATATTTAACCAAACAAAAAAAAAAAAAATGTGACCTGTTAAAAAAGTCTTTTTTCCTTTATTTAGGGTACATAGCTCTCAATATAGTGATAATAAAATTATAGCGCTTTGCTAAGGTTTAGTATGTATATGGCTTTATACATGATACTTTAGAGCAGTGATGGCGAACCTTTTTGAGACCGAGTGCCCAAACTGTAACCCAAAACCCAATAAATTATCACAGAGTGCCAACACGGCAATTTAACCTTAAAACTATTTGGATCCACAATTGCGGACTCACAAATTACAGTCGTGTGAATTGGGCTTTACAGAGCTTGTACTGAAAGGTCTGTACACAGTACAATCTGCCCCGCAGTGGCCCCCACACACACAGTACAATCTGCCCTGCAGTGGCCCCCACACACACAGTACAATCTGCCTCGCAGTGGCCCCCACACACAGTACAATCTGCCCTGCAGTGGCCCCCACACACACAGTACAATCTGTCCCGCAGTGGCCCCCACAGACAGTACAATCTGCCAGGGGGCCACACGGTGGCTCAGTGGTTAGCACTGCAGCTTTGCAGCGCTGGAATCCTGGTGTTCGAATCCCACCAAGGGCATAAAACCAACTGCAAGGAGTTTGTATGTTCTCCCCGTGTTTGCATGGATTTCCATCCCATATTCCAAAGTCATACTGATAGGGAAAAATGTACATTGTGAGCTCTATGTGGGGCTCACAATCTACATAACAAAAACAAAACAAAATCAGTACAATCTGCCCTGCAGTGGCCCCCACAGACACAGGACAATCTGCCCCGCAGTGGCCCCCACACACACTACAATCTGCCCTGCAGTGACCCCCACAGACAGTACAATTTGCCCCGCGGTGCCCCCTCCCCCCCAAGGGATTATACCTGTATACTCCACAGTAGCCCCCTTCCCACACAGCATGAGGTGGTCCTCAGTAGCCCCCTGCCCAGACAGCATGAAATATTCCACAGTAGCCCCCTCCCCACACAGCATGAGATGGTCCTCAGTAGCCCCCTGCCCACACAGCATGAAATGGTCCATAGTAGTTCCCCCTCCCCAAACAGCACGAAATGGTCCACAGTAGCCCCTTCCCCACACAACATGAAATATTCCACAGTAGCCCCCTCCCCACACAGCATGAAATATTCCACAGTAGTTCCCTCTACCCAACAGCACAAAATGGTCCAGAGCAGCCCCCTCCCCAGACAATACACATATATACTTACCTGAAGGGCCGCCAGGCGTCCTCTCTCTCACCTGTTCACTACGGGCGCTGATGACTTACGTCATCATGTCCGCACCAGTGCAGAGGTCACACTCTGTATAGTCAATGTAGGCCGTGCGTACCGCGCGGCCTACACTGACAGCTTTCAGCTGGGTGTGCATTTGCACATCCAGCTGAAAGCAGCGATTGCTCACTAACGGGGAATCCTGTACCGGATTCCCCGTTACTGAGCGATCCGGGAGACCGCAACCGTGCCAGCATAGAGGGCTCTGCGTGCCCTCTCTGGCACGCATGCCATAGGTTCGCCATCACTGCTTTAGAGGGATACATGGTACCATAAGTCCCAATAAATAAAAATTTAATCTTACCACTACTAATAAATAAACACACAAACACACCAAAAACATTTATGGATATTTATTTGGCCACGGTGTTTATCAAGGATTTAATTTTAAAACCATCAATAAATAAATAAATAAATAATTAAATAATTCCAGCAATAAATTAAATAAATAATTCATTAAAATAAATATTCAATTAAATTAAATAATTTAATAAATAAACAAACCACTGAATAAAAACTTAATCCATAAAAGGTATGTCCTATCAGCAATACGCTGATAGACTGACCCCCTTCAATAAACACCATGACAATCTCATATAATATAAGGGCGGGAGGGTGGGTGCTTGCTTGACGATCTTCTTCAACTGCCCCGAACAGCTGATTGAGCGGCTATTTATTTTCAAAATTCCCACCTAAACTAAAATAGCCGCCAATCAGCTGACAAGCTTCAGAATCACCTGATTTTAACCCCGCCTCTTTCGAACCTTCCAGAAGAATCCTGTCAGCTGATCTAACCGTCTCGAGACTTGTCTAACTACCTGAGGTAAGATATTAAAATTGGTGGGAAATTTAAAATTACTGTGAATTCCCTGACCCTAAGCCTTCCTGAGGAGAAATTTATAGTTAAATTTAAAACACATTTTATTATGGTACTATGGTACCATGCGTCCCCCCGAGCAATACTGCTCTGGCGGGGGTCCCCTCATTCTAGTTCACTCCTCTAAGCTTCCATTCATATTGTATAGCCATTAAGTGAATATATATACACAAATTGTGGGGAACGAGGGTATTAGTGTTATCTCCCTCTACATGTGTCCCCAATACCTTGCTGCCAATGTGTATATATGTAGCACTGCTTAATAGCGTCCGCAGTGTCAATAACAGACTATCCACACTAGTACAGACCGAGGATTGCATAGACACAGCTGTGCATGTGGGAACTAGCATAGATATCGTAGGGACGAGGACTAGTTAACTACACTCCATCCCACACGATCATGTCCTAGCCCCTAAGCCAGTATTCAATGTCCTGTCAGCAATATCCATCTGCTTAGTCCATATCTAGTCTGATAGGGTCGGTCAATAAAAACTATGCTCTCCTATCTCACATCAGGAGTCTCTGCCTTAAATCATCCACCTAGGTATTTTAAATTCCTCCTTTCTTAACCCTACGCGTTTCGCCTCTATATTACGGCTCATCAGGGGTATCTCTGGTGGGATATCTTATTTGCAGGCGCTCATTTCTCCCTAATATTTAGGGCAAACAGGCGACCACCGTCTAGTGACGCCGCACTGATGTCCCATTCGGTGTATACTGACCGCAGTCGCGGCCGTCTCTGCAGCGCTTGATATAGCCGTGCGCTATGAGGTGCCGCCTCCCACTGGGCGTGGTTTTGACCTCGCTTCTAATCCAATCATGGGTTGCCAGCGCGCAGACCCATGTTAGAAGCTCTATGTCCTGGTCTACTCTCCTCCCAGGGGGGCATGGTTATCTGAGAATACGGCGGCTATTAGATAGAGGGCAGTGAAGATGACGGGGAGTGTCATCTCCTGATCTCGATATTTGATTAACCTCTTCCATAACTTCCTACAGCAGTGTTGATATGTTCTATATATGTCTCCACTGAGGGTCCATGTTGTATCATCTATGTTATTGATCTTGCATGATTCATATATATCACTTATCGAGGATTTCGTAACCATACGACTTTAAACATACTGCTTTAGATCTCTTGTATGGATGCCTGATTGTTAGTTTGGTCGTAAGCAGTGCTACATATATACACATTGGCAGCAAGGTATTGGGGACACATGTAGAGGGAGATAACACTAATACCCTCGTTCCCCACAATTTGTGTATATATATTCACTTAATGGCTATACAATATGAATGGAAGCTTAGAGGAGTGAACTAGAATGTATCCCTCTAAAGTATCATGTATAAAGCCATATACATACTAAACCTTAGCAAAGCGCTATAATTTTATTATCACTATATTGAGGGCTATGTACCCTAAATAAAGGAAAAAATACTTTTTTAACAGGTCACTTTTTTTTTTTTTTTTTTTTTTGTTAGATTTAATATTTGTGATTTAGCACCACGATTACTTTAAGTGTGGTATTTGTTCCAAGGTTATATTTAACCAATCAACTCATTGGAGACTTAACTCCTTATCTACAATATAAGTGTAAAAAGTGGATATATTTTATATTCTATATAGATTAATAAAGTACAACAGTGGAAATAGCTTGTCTCAGACAGGAGCTAGTCAGCTTTAAAGCTTATGTAGGTTCATATAATTTTGTTTTCCTCATTGCTTTCCTTCAGCCATGTAGTTTTTTGTCCCTTGGTGGAACTTGAAGGACATACGTCTTCTTTAAAAATATCATACTATTTGATAACTATTTCAGTTTATGCCAATTTAGAGCATAATTTGTCGTAAATTGGATGGGCTGCTCGAGGTTCTGTACTTCATGTGACACGATACCCCACCCCCTGAGAGTGGCAAGAGTAGTGCAGAACAGCTAAGTTTTTGGCTATGGCCTCATATAGCAAAACAGTAGAGTTTTACTATATGGACGTTCTGCCTTTATTATACATTTATGGAAATACCAGCATTTCCACAGGTATACTTGACATACAGCAATTTTCAAAAACGTCAGCATTTTTTAAAACAGTTTTTGCGTTGCGGATTTCTTTCTGCAATGTGTGGCTGGGATTAGCCAGAATCCCATTCACTTTGCAGCTACTGTAAAACGCAGCGTTGTTTTCTAACGGCAAAAACATTAGCATTTTCAAAACGTGAGGCTTTAGCCTTTATGACTTTTTTATGGTCTGAATCTGTCATAGGGAAAACGATATTCACTCCATTGTCTTCATTGCGTTTATATCCAAAGCATTTATGCTGTTTGAATACTGCCTCATCTCAGGTCAATAAATTGAATTGTAGATTAAGAAGTAATAAAGTTGTAATATCAACAGAAAACATACTGAACCAAAAGATTATTTTGAACTACTGTTGTAAAACACAGTCAAGTTCTCAGGCCTGAAGTGTCAGAGTGGAGACCAGCTTTTGGTAGAGTCAGAGTTGAAGTAAAAAAAAAAATGTTAGGAACTCTTGCTTCAAAATAAAATGATTATTTTAAATAGTATTTTACAATTATTGATAGTGTATAACTAATTAAAAGGGTCGTTTGTTGCATATTTACTTTCTTGAGAATTCAGTTAGCTTTTTACTGAATTAGGGGAGGTTTGCAGCTTCTGTCTGATAATGTCTGTCAGCCATTTATGAAGGAGTCAGAGTTGGAGTCAGAATGTGGGAAAAGAGAGTCGGAGTCAGTGGTTTGGACTACAGTTCCAACATAAAACATTGACATTTATGGGTATTAAAGGTATGTACAATAGACTGAGGTTCTCAGGTCTGAGAAATTGTTTTCAGCAAGTGTTCGTTATTTTTTTAACACTGAAGTCTATGGACAATGGACTTCTAATGGTCAGTAACTGATAGCCATCAGTTACTGTCCGTTATGTTAGGTGTCCGGATGTTTTTTTTGTTTTTAAATGGACACCTTCTGAACTGAATCCAACAGTAGTGTGAACACTACCTAACCCATGAAAAAAACAGTATCCTCTATTTTTAATGGCTCTCGGCCTCACACGTCCAATGTACTTGGTCGTTTGATTAGGAGTGATACTGTATCTGCTATAAATGGGTTGTCAAGGATCAAATCACATATAATCTAAGGATAGATAATTTGTAATTCAGTTAAGATCCCTAATTATAATTTGTGAAGATGTAAACAAATATTGCTTATAAAATCATTGGAGCAATACACAGTCACATAACAGAAATATGAAACTCTGGCTGGCAAACTGCTGTCATCGTATTTTTTTTTTTTGACAAATAATGAAAGCTAATTTTGTATTAGCATAACATGTAAACAGGCTGTGCATTTCATTGTCTTTTTAGCTAATTAGCTATAATAAATGTTTTCTAATTTTGTTCAAGTACAAAACCTATGTGTGTGATGCATATAAAGTACATGTAAATATTAGATATGAGCGAACAGTAAAATATTTGATATTCGTTATTAGTTTCGAATAGCCGCTCAATATTCAACTATTCGATCGAATATCAAACCCCATTATAGTCTATGGGGAAAAAATGCTTAGTTTCAGGGGAACCCACCATTCGACTCAGGAGGGTCACCAAGTCCACTATGACACCTCACCAAATGATGACAACACCTCTGCAATGCAACTGGGACAGCAGGGGAAGTATGTCTGGGGGCATCTAACAAGCCCAAGTCACAGTTTTACCCCACCATCACAGCCAATCAACTATACACTTTCCACACTCAAAAAACCTCTATCAAAGTAGGAAAATACCTGGAAACCTTCTTTCTTCCCCAAATGGATGGAAAGAAACCCAAATTTAAGCTAAAGAAACATTAACAAGCACCCCTTTAAATCACGTTGCCCATGACAACCACAGATGGAATAGGCAATGGGAAATCCTAAAGCCCCCACCCGCCCTTAACTGTCATTGTGGACGTGGATGTGTGTGTGTGTGTGATGTGGTGAGACCTTTCAAAATTCGCTTTTCTGGCCCTTAACGTGAGCCCTTCCAAATAAAGTTAGAGTCCTTTAAGCTGAGCTACCAGCAGAGATTGAGGCCCTTTAGGTGACTTCAGCCTCTTACCAGCAGAGTTTTAGGTCCTTTAACTTAGTTCACCCTTGCACCAGCAGAGTTTTTTGCCCTTTAAGTGAGTAGAGCCTTGCACCAGCAGAGTTTTTTGCCCTTTGGGTGAGTTGAGCCTTGCACCAGCAGAGTGTTAGCCCCTTTGAAACTCTTTGCCCCTAAAACAGTGGTTCCAGAACCATCATTCTCATTGTGTGGGATTGATGCTGAGGATTGGACTGAGGACCTAGACATTGACCTTGATTTTGATTGTCTAATTGATAACATTTTGGCATCAAGTCCTGGGAGTCCTCTATTTAGAGGACCGCAAAGGTGGAGAATTGGCTGAAACCACTACTACCAGTAATGGTCCTCTAATATCGGACTCTACTTTACCTCTACAGGGTTCTGATCAGGTGTTAATAGTCCAAACAACATGCTCCAGTACTTTAGATGTAGATCAGAAACCACTTTCCCTTCCGACACCAGATTTAACCAAGCTTCATCATCATCATCCTGCTGAGATGGAGCCACTAAAGGAAACCTTGCCTTCCAAGGCATGTCCTGGAGCTGCGACTGAGCCAAATCTAAACACAGATTTGTTTGGAACTGAACAAAATTTACTCTGGTTTGGGGTGGAGCAAGGGAATCAGCAGGTGAGGTAAAACTGGTCTGAACTAGTACATAGAAATTAGCACATAATTAACTTGGGCTATCAGTGTGACACTCACCTAGGAGAGTTTTTTTAGGGGTTAATTTGGATGGCTCGGGATAACAGGAGTTGTCTTTTTTGAGGTGTTGCAATTGGATTGGGAGTGGATATATACTATGCACTCAAATGACCCTAACCACCTGCTAGTCTCCATATGACATACTGCTCATACAAACATATCACAGAGTGAATGGTGACCTTGAATAGGGTTTATGGTATTAGAACCCGGATAAAAATATTTATACCAGGGGGCCAAAAGTGGATAATAACATTTTAATCAGATATATTAAAGGTTAAGTTTTATACATTTTCTTTTTTCTTTTGGGGGTACACATTTGGATTGTGCTATTTAGTCAGGTGGTTGGTGTCTGGTAGCAGGTAAGATGCGTGGTTCTGAGCTCTGACACTGTTCATCTCTAGAGCTCTGAATCACACCCCCTCCCCTGCTCCTGCTTGATACCACCGCCTGTAGAGAGCCTAAGGGCTCGTTCACATGGAGTAAACGCAATGCGCCGCGTTTACGGGACGTTTGCGCCGCAATTTTGACGGTGCATGTTTGTGGTCGCGTTAGCGCCACGTAAACGCGCATTAACGCGGCGTTAACGCGACCGCAAACATGCACCCGTAAACGCGGCGCATTGCGTGCCGCGTTTACTCTGTGTGAATGAGCCCTAAGGGTTGGTTCATATCTGCCTTGGTATTCCGTCCAGGGGAGTCCACATGGGGACCCCCCGAAAAGAATACCAAACGCAATTGCAAGCGCTTTGCAGTAAAAGCACACGGATCTAGATAGACTATAATGGGGTCTGTGTGCTTGCCGCCAGATCTTCGCACAGAACATGCGGACAGGAAAGTAGTTCACATGGTAAGAACTGCAGTACTGGGTAATCTTATTGCCTTTGTTTGATTGTTCTTCAGGAACCGGCCTTTATACGTCATCTTCCGGCCTGGCTTTCAATCTTCTACTCATGTTCAGTCGGCCCTGCCAGCGGGACTTGGGCAGAGCGTACTGCACCTGTCCGCGGCCATTTTTTTGTGGCAGCTTACTACAGGCCGTGTGTAGGTGCAGTCCACTCTGCCCAAGGCCCACTGGCAGAACCGACTGCGCATGCGTAGAAGATTGAAAGCCAGGCCAGAAGACGATGCTTAGAGGGCGGTTCCTGAAGAAGATGGAGGCGTCGCTGGAGAATTCTCTCACAGCATTGGGGACGCCCCCAGTGCTGTTTGAGTGCTGGGGCTCGTCCCCAGTGCTGTGAGGGAACTCATTTGCATAAAGACAGAAAACAGAATATCTACCGAATGGCTGCACGGAGAAGACATCTAAAGGTAGGAGAAGAATAGCCTTTCTTAAGGCTATTCCGACGAAAAAAAGGGATTCTAATGATAGGATCCCTTTAAACATGTTTTGATTTTAGTTACTGTAGGTCTCTGTTGCTCAATCGTTAAGGCAAATATTTTCAGCATTGCACAAATGTAAAATTGCAGACATCAGACATTTCTGTAGAGAGTAAATAGTTTGGAAAAAAATCTGGGTGTGCTATAATTGTGATATAACTTGATTTCACTGAAAATGTTGGAATATATTACATTGTATGGAATATTTCTGCCATTCATTTATTCAATTTATCAATGATAGTGCTTTGTGCCAGAAGCAATAATATTACACAAAAAGCCATGTTCTGTGTTGTGCAAATTGTGATATAATAAAATAAAATAAAAAATCGTCATGGCAAGATACTGCTCTTAATCTCCACTGATACTTGGAAAACATTATCTTCTGTGACTGTAAGACAGCATGTATTAGAAATAATACCTACTACAGATACATTCATAATAGGAAACACAAATTAAATCACAGCAGGAACACATATTCTCCTTGTGTAATGGAAAGCCATGTAATACCAGTTACATTTATCTGCTATATTCAATGATTGCACCAACAAAGAAAATCCTTCTCAGTTTAATAACCTATGGTGTTGTAAAACAGTTGAAAGATTGAGAAAGAGCAGGTTAAAAAAGCAATAAAACAGTGAAGGTGAACAACAGAAACAGTCCACTGGATGACTCCTCATCATTTCTATAGGGTGTGGTCTTCAGTACTACCAACACTACTATGAATCTGCTTTCCCTTAGTCCCAACAGCAGCACAATACTGGGGTATTTCTGCCCTTGTGTGCTGATAGGACAGAATGGAAATATTACTAATATGCATATAAATGGTTAAATTAAGACCCTCCTCCTCTCAATATAAGGAAGGAAGACCTATACCCCGAATGTGTTATTATAAAGACAAATACAATACACACAGGGAGGAAGCCTTGTGCTGCTATTGGGACTAAGGGAAAACAGATTAAAATCATAATCTCTGCTTCTTTTCCATCCCACAACCAGCATAATAGTAGGGAAATAGAAGAACCCATAGGGAGGGCCCTCTTGACGGACAGAATTTAATATGGTATGGTCAAAAGCAGTGGCCTCTGAACCCCGAGAATTTAATTTTTAGTGATTTCACAAAGGTCTGATGTGAACTCCCAGAGGCTGCTGAAAAAATTAGTTCCAGAGGTCAGAGTTTCTTTCTGCCGAGGATGTAGAAACAGCTCTAGTGGAGTGTGCCTTAACAAATTCAGGAGGTTCAAAATCCTAAAATATGAAGGCTAACCTTGTTTTTGCCTGAAAAGGAGAGGAACAGATTTTCTAAACTCTTAGAAATTTGATCTCTTTAGGAGTAGTTGTTCTGGAAAATATACCGGCAATGAGATTACCTGGTTCAGATTAGTCTGTGATGGCACCTTGGAACAGAATCCTGGCATAAAACACAACTGTACTCTATTCTCATGAAAGGAGATGTATGGTTCCACGGAGTATAAGGCCTGCAATTCTCCAATTCTTTTGGCTGAGGTTACTACTAGCAGAAACACAGTTTTAAGTGTGAGAAACTTAATTCCCACTTCCTCCAGAGTCTCAAAAGGAGGTTCACACAACCCTCATAGGACCCTGGACAAGACCCATTGGGAAATGGGGTGATTAACAGGAGGTCTTAGTCTAGACAATCCCGTAAGGAACCTCTTTATTATAGGATGCTGAAAGAGCTGCTTACTAGGGTTGAGCCGATCTTGAGATTTCAGGATCGTTTTTAAAATCCGATTTTCCATCCGAACCCAATCCCGATCCCAATTCCGATCCTAATGGAAGACAATGGGAATTTTTAATGATCGAAAATCGGATTTTAAAAACGATCCTATTCACTACACAGCATGGAGTCCAAAAATTGAACGCTTCAATTTTTGGACTCCACACTGTGTAGTGATTAAAAAATCCGCCGGCTTCTTAGTCCCCCCTGCTGTCCGGTTACCTGCACAGAACCGCTGCCACTCCCAGTTATTCTCGGTCCTCTCCTCTCTCCTTCACATGCCTGCAGAGCGCTGCACGCGCCCCCGCCTCCCTAGGCTAGTGTTACTGATGCTTGGAGTAGGCGGGGCTTGTTGTGGCTTAGGAGAGTGTGGGTGGGTACAGAGCAGGGAGACGTAAGTGCATCACTCATGTCTCCCCTCCCTGTACCCGCCCACATTCTCCCAAGCCACAACACGGCGCTCGGCAGGCATGTGAATGAGAGAGGAGAGGACTGAGAACAACGGCCTGGAGCTCTGGGGAGCAGCAGCGGTTCTGTGCAGGGAGGTTGAGCGATCGGGATCGGAATTCCATTCCTGATCTTTTTTTTGGCGGGATCGGAACCCGATTGTGACCATGAAATTTACTTGATCGCTGATCGGGATCCAATCTTTTCCAATCCCGATCGCTCAAACCTACTGCTTACCTAAGCAGTCTGAAGAGGCTGAAACTTGAATCTTCATTGTGGAATGACTAAGGCCAGTGGTGTAACAATTGTGGTCACAGGGGTGTGACCAGACCCGGCAAGGTACAGGGCCCACGGCCAGCTGGAGATGGGAGGAAGGGTGCTGAGGAGGGGGAGCCCAGATAAAAGTTTGCTACCCAGGTCTATTGTTTTCTATTGTATTTTGTTGTTGATAAGAGCACGTGTCAATATTGGGATTATTTTTCCTTCAAGGACTAACACTAAGTTATTTATGAAGCAATGTAGCCTTTTTTGATTAGTACTATGGTGTGTTTTTTGTTGTTCTATTTCTGGATAACCCCATTTCTGGGAGATTGACTGGAAGACTTCTGGATAGAGAGACCATTGCCCTGGAATGGCGAGACCTTGACTAAATTGATGTGTTAGATTCTTCTTTGCTCAACTCAAGATATTCCCCACTTCATTTAGAAGAGGTTGAGACCAAGTTCTTACATGTTTGTTTAAAGGGGTTGTCCCATCACAAGGATCCTATCTATACTGCTTGTTAATGTGGATTTAAGACTTTTCCTAAATACACTGCTTCAGCAAAACTGCTTTGTTTGTCCACTATATTACTTTATTCAATTCTTTGTGGCCAAAGCCCTGACCTAGCTGATCCTGAGTCAAGTGATGTATCTGCCAAGTGATGTATCTCAGGGTGGAGGGAGGAGGGGCTAAGTGCACAGGAGCGAGCCTGTGTATCTAGCTATTCCTGTGTCTACACCACGTGACCTTCCTGCACTCAGATAGGGGAGAGGAGCTGCTTTCATTTCTTCTGTTCTCCCAGTTATCAGGTTAGCTAATTTAATTGTTTTCATTATGGCAGAGACAGGCAGTCTCTGTATGTAACACAGAATGGAGTTGCTGCTGCCTGTACTTCATAGTCCAATATGGGTGGGCAGAGCTACACGTGGTTGCGTGTGAAACCCCGCCCACCAAATGATGCAAGAAACCAGGAAGAAAGAAGATTTTACAGCAGTAAAGACTGATGAGTATGTGAGGTGGGAATACCCCTTTAAAGGGGTATTCCCATGTACATAATCATATCTATATTTGTAGATAATTAAAAGTTAAACATTTTTGCAAATATAAGTAATTAAAAATTCTGCAGAGTTTTAAAGACTTTCTCTAACTTTCTTAGTGGTGACAGTCTGTTATCTAGATCGGTTGCCATGGATACGACCACTAATGCAGAAACTTTCTATGGTCTGGGTCTTGTCAGGAACCCAGCCATGACTTTCTTACTGTAGCCGGGTTATCAGGCAGGGACACTACATGTATCAGAAGATATCCCGGCCACAATAAGGAAATCATGGCATTTTCTGACCTTAGAAAGTTTCTGCATTGGTGGTCGTATCCATGGCAACCGATCTAGATAACAGACTGTCACCACTAAGAAAGTTAGAGAAAATCTTTAAAACTCTGCAGAATTTTTAATTACTTATATTTGCAAAAATGTTTAACTTTTAATTATCTACAAATTTAAAAATAATTATGTAGATGGGAATACCCCTTTAAGTAGAGAACTGTTCTCATGTTTTCTGACCTTACTCTGACTGCTTTCCCCTGCAGCGAAGTGCAGGAATGCCAACCATACAGCTCAGTGTTCTCTCCATGGGACTACATCATCCTATTGTGGGTATTCCAAGATGCCTGGACAGGAATCTCAACTGGATGGGCTCCTTAACCTGAGAGCAATGCGTCCATTGTCGACAGGGTCCATTGAGGTTGGACTGTGGACTTCCCATACTTTAAATAAATCCATCACTTGAGGGATATACAGGCTTCTAGAGATGGGGAACTTTCTGTCGAATCCACTGGGAATGTGATTCCAGGCCAATAGAATTTCATCTGGAGGTGGCGAAGATGCCATAATGTCCATGGAGCCACATTTACGGCTGCGGACATTAGCCCATAAGCTTTTATGTCTGTGCTGATGGTGATCGGACAGGGGATCAATGGAAAGTTTACGGTGGCTATAATCCTCTCCTTTCTGGAGGAGGTAAGCGAGATCTTCATCAGACCAGAATCGATGATGAACCCAAGAAACTGCTTCTGGGTTGCTGAAGTTATATGGGAATTCACTATGCAACCAAACTGTTGAAGGAAACTTTTGGTGGTAGATAGGTGCTGCTCTACAGTTGCAATGGACAGGGCTTTTATTAGCCAATCATCCAGTACAGGACAATGGAGATCCCCTGGACTCTGAGAGGTCCAGCTATTGATGACACTACCTTCTGAGGTAATTCCTAGGTAATTCCAAATGAGAGAGCGGTAAACTGTAGTTGCTTTAAATGACCTTCTATGACCACCACGATTCTTAGATACTTCCTGTGAGAAGAAAAGATAGGAACGTGAAAATAGGCATCCTTTAGATCCAGTATGGCCATATAGCCTCCCTATTTCCTTTTTTTGATATGACAGTTGGGATATCTAAGGTCGATTTATCATTCTCCAGTCCCCTTAAGGTTTTAGTACGAGAAAGACTTGAGAATAAACGCCAGTCAATTGATTATGAGCAGGAACCGCCTCCAGAACATGTTTTATGTATTCCTTGATCAACCTTAATTTGCCAGGCTCCTAGGGTAATTTGTAGATATTAAACTTAGACTCATTATCTGCCATGGTTTAAAGTGGCCTCATTCAGGAAGTGTGCTTCCAGAGATATACCTTTCAAGGAGGTTAGCAGATCATCAATAGACACACCGGAATCAATATCCCCATTGAGAGAGACAAAATCCATGTATAATTTTCTAGCCACTTTGCAAGAAGCTACACAGAGCACTGGGCTGAGGAGGCGGAATAAGCTCTTCTCATGGAACACTCAGCATGCCTGTCCATTGGGACGTATAAATTGAACCCATCCTCCAAAGGACAGGACAAATGTTGTTTTCTGGGTTTTTTCACTCAGTGGACATGGCTTTCTGTAACATGTCTCCCACATTGAAGGCCCTGGGCCCCTAGAGATGGATTCAGAGGCTTCCCTGGAGTAAAACTCATGGTCGCTCAACCTGATGGACTTCAGCAGTTTCTGGATTTTATTTAGCAGTAATATAGATTTTTCTGTATCCAAATCAGAAATTACTGAGGAGTTGGCCTCATCCATGATTCTGAATTCCTCATCGGAATAGATGATAGATGAAGATGCCTCACTGCGTCTTGATCTCTTAGGCTGGGTTCACACTACTGTAGGTGTCCGACAGCTAGTGTCCGTAGCTAATGTCTGTGCAAGATTTTACAACGGACACTAGCTGTGTCCGTTTACAATTTCCATTAATTTAAATGGGATATTATGTTGTGTCCATGTGTGTCCTTAAGTGTCCGTTTGCAACCATGTCCGATTTGTCAAGCAGACAGAAAAATCCTGCATAACCATAGATTTAGATGTTTGGTATCTGGACGCCATGTCATGTTTGCAGAGCCTCTAAGGTACCAGAAATGTGGAATCCACTAGGGAGTAACCCCATTTTAAAAACTGCACCCCTCAAAGAATTTATCAAGGGGTGTACTGAGCATTATTATCCCATGAATGCACAGCAGATAGTGAAAGTGTATATGTAAGCTGTGCGTAGTACATTGGGAACGCCAAATTCCCTACAATTTCCCTAGTAGCTCCTATGATTGGGAGAGGTTACTTTTGGGGTCAGTTCTGGTTTATTTTCCCTTCTAAACTCTAAATCTGGGGTGTCTTCTGATATATACTCGCACAACTTATACATTCCTTTCCTGCCGCAGCCAGTGTTTTTTCTATACATTATGCAATCTAGTTTTTTTTTCCATTTTTCTGGTGATGTAGCCATATGAGGGCTGTTTTAGCAGGATGAGATGATTAATTTTTGGTGCCTATAACTTATTGAATAAATTTTATTAACTTTTTCTTGGTGGATTAAAAGAAAAAAATCAATTCTGGCATAGCTTTTTACCTTTTAATTTCTTTTGCCATTCAGCATACAGGTACAGATTGGTAAGATTATGATGATTCCCAGTTTATATCGTTATATTGTTTTATGCATTACTAATTTTACGGAACAAAAACCCATTTGGGGACATAAATCAATTATATTTGCATCACTATCTCCTTAGATGTGTAAATTTTTTATGTATCAGTTGACAGAATTTGTTGAGGACTTATTTTGTGCAGGTCGACCTGTGCTTTTCATTGGTAATGATTTGGGGTACTATAACTTTTTAATGACTTTTTTACAGCATTTTTTTGTAAGGCAAGATAGTGAAAAATCATTGTTCGCCTTGCAAGTTAAATCATGTTTCAGTCTTTTTAAAGGCTATGCACGCATATGTGGGGCTCTATCTGCAGGATTTTGCTGATAGAGCCCCTTTAAGAGATCTGAACCAGCAGTGTGCATGGGGACCCCCCAAACGGAATACCAAACGCATTGGCAAGCGGCGTGCAGTGAAAGCACAAGGACCTCATAGACTATAATGGGTTCCATGTGCTCTCTGCGCAGTGTCCGCATGGAACATGCAGACAGAAAAGTAGACCGTGATCTACTTTCATGTCCACATGATTTGTGTGGGCAGCGTGCGGAAAGCACACAGACCCCATTTTAACCTATGCGGTCCATGTGCTTTCACTGCACACTGCTTGCCAGTGCGTTCAGTATTCCGTTCGAGGGGTCCCCATGCAGACTCCCCGAACAGATGACCAAACGCAGATGTGAACCAGGCATGAGACTGAAAGGGAAATACTCGTGGATTCAGGCAATTACAAGGAAATGCATTAGCAACATATAGTAATAAAATATACATTTTTAAATTGGTCTCTTCATATACAAATTACAACTGGCTTATGTGCATCACTGCAAGAAACAACTGTTTTTTTTTCTTCAAATCTTACAATGAATAGAAAATTCTCAGATCCTCAGCTAAGCTGTAACTCTGGCTACATGCTTGAAAGGATGACAGTAAATGGGAGGTTGTCATGGCAACCCTCATTCATGACTGACGAGTACAGTTGCTTTTAATTGCTATTACTCCATTTATCTATCCGGACATAAAAATTATCATAAAAGTATTTAGCACACAGCCACATATAGACATTGCTTGATTTCTTTGTAGGTGAAATGTAAGGCAGCATTAGAGCTGATAAAATCTGATTATTGTAGCTTGGCATTTATCAAGTGAAATTATAGTTAAATGATGTGATTATCTAAAGGCAGGGTTGTACCTGGTAAAGTATCTTATCTTGTGTATCGGAGAAGCAATGGTGCTGTATATTTAGCTTAGACAGGAAAAAATGTGTAATTAGTAGAGATGAGCGAACACTAAAATGTTCGAGGTTCGAAATTCGATTCGAACAGCCGCTCAATGTTCGTGTGTTCAAACGGGTTTCGAACCCCATTATAGTCTATGGGGAACAGATACTCGTTAAGGGGGAAACCCAAATCCGTGTCTGGAGGGTCACCAAGTCCACTATGACACCCCAGGAAATGATGCCAACACCTCTGGAATGACACTGGGACAGCAGGGGAAGCATGTCTGGGGGCATCTAACACACCAAAGACCCTCTATTACCCCAACATCACAGCCTAACAACTACACACTTTACACACTCAATACCACCTCTCTGACAGTAGGAAAACACCTTGAAACATGTGTATTTGGCACTTGCAGTGAGGAGAGCTTGTCACCAGCAGTGAATTTGGCCCTTGTAGTAAGTTGAGGTTGGCACCAACATTTGTTTTGAAAATCAGGGTGGATTGAGCCTCTAACCAGCAGAGTTGGGGCAAATTCATGGTGGAGGGAGCCTCTAAAAAACCCAGTTTGGACCAATTCATGGTGGAGGGAGCCTCTAAAAACCCCAGTTTGGACCAATTCATGGTGGAGGGAGCCTCTAAAAACCCCAGTTTGGACCAATTCATGGTGGAGGGAGCCTCTAAAAAACCCAGTTTGGACCAATTCATGGTGGAGGGAGCCTCTAAAAACCCCAGTTTGGACCAATTCATGGTGGAGGGAGCCTCTAAAAACCCCAGTTTGGACCAATTCATGGTGGAGGGAGCCTCTAAAAACCCCAGTTTGGACCAATTCATGGTGGAGGGAGCCTCTAAAAACCCCAGTTTGGACCAATTCATGATGGAGGGAGCCTCTAACCAGCCCAGTTTGGGCAAATTCATGGTGGAGGGAGCCTCTAAAAACCCCAGTTTGGACCAATTCATGGTGGAGGGAGCCTCTAAAAACCCCAGTTTGGACCAATTCATGGTGGAGGGAGCCTCTAAAAACCCCAGTTTGGACCAATTCATGATGGAGGGAGCCTCTAACCAGCCCAGTTTGGGCAAATTCATGGTGGAGGGAGCCTCTAAAAACCCCAGTTTGGACCAATTCATGGTGGAGGGAGCCTCTAAAAACCCCAGTTTGGACCAATTCATGATGGAGGGAGCCTCTAACCAGCCCAGTTTGGGCAAATTCATGGTGGAGGGAGCCTCTAAAAACCCCAGTTTGGACCAATTCATGGTGGAGGGAGCCTCTAAAAACCCCAGTTTGGACCAATTCATGGTGGAGGGAGCCTCTAAAAACCCCAGTTTGGACCAATTCATGATGGAGGGAGCCTCTAACCAGCCCAGTTTGGGCAAATTCATGGTGGAGGGAGCCTCTAAAAACCCCAGTTTGGACCAATTCATGGTGGAGGGAGCCTCTAAAAACCCCAGTTTGGACCAATTCATGGTGGAGGGAGCCTCTAACCAGCCCAGTTTGGGCAAATTCATGGTGGAGGGAGCCTCTAAAAACCCCAGTTTGGACCAATTCATGGTGGAGGGAGCCTCTAAAAACCCCAGTTTGGACCAATTCATGGTGGAGGGAGCCTCTAAAAACCCCAGTTTGGACCAATTCATTGTGGAGGGAGCCTCTAAAAACCCCAGTTTGGACCAATTCATGGTGGAGGGAGCCTCTAAAAACCCCAGTTTGGACCAATTCATGGTGGAGGGAGCCTCTAAAAACCCCAGTTTGGACCAATTCATGGTGGAGGGAGCCTCTAAAAACCCCAGTTTGGACCAATTCATGGTGGAGGGAGCCTCTAAAAACCCCAGTTAGGCCAAATTCATGGTGGAGGGAGCCTATAACCAGCCCAGTTTGGGCAAATTCATGGTGGAGGGAGCCTCTAAAAACCCCAGTTTGGACCAATTCATGGTGTAGGGAGCCTTTAAACAGCTCAGTTTGGGCAAATTCATGGTGGAGGGACCCTCTAAAAACCCCAGTTTGGACCAATTCATGGTGGAGGGAGCCTCTAACCAGCAGAGTTGTGGGAAATCATGGTGGAGGGAGCCTCTAAAAACCCCAGTTTGGACCAATTCATGGTGGAGGGAGCCTCTAAAAACCCCAGTTTGGACCAATTCATGGTGGAGGGAGCCTCTAACCAGCAGAGTTGGGGGAAATCATGGTGGAGGGAGCCTCTAAAAACCCCAGTTTGGACCAATTCATGGTGGAGGGAGCCTCTAACCAGCAGAGTTGGGGGAAATCAGGGTGGAGGGAGCCTCTAACCAGCAGAGTTGTGGGAAAGCAGGGTGGAGGGAGCCTCTAACCAGCAGAGTTGTGGGAAAGCAGGGTGGAGGGAGCCTCTAACCAGCAGAGTTGTGGGAAATCAGGGTGGAGGGAGACTCTAACCAGCAGAGTTGTGGGAAAGCAGGGTGGAGGGAGCCTCTAACCAGCAGAGTTGGGGGAAATCAGGGTGGAGGGAGCCTCTAACCAGCAGAGTTGGGGGAAATCAGGGTGGGGGGAGCCTAGTATTAGCAGAATTGTGCAACGCTTATGGTGGATGAGTATGAGGATGCGGAGGAATTGGAGAGGTTGAGCACAGACATGGAGTTTCATGTTGGGGTGCTTTACACAGGTGGGCACAAAAATGAAGGCTCTATCCAGTGGTGGTTCATTTTTATCAAAGTGAGCCGGTCGGCACTCTCAGCTGACAGACGGGTGCGCTTGTCAGTGATGATGCCACCGGCTGCACTGAACACCCTCTCAGATAGGACGCTGGCGGCAGGACAGGACAGCACCTCCAAGGCATATAGGGCAAGTTCAAGCCACAGGTCCAACTTCGACACCCAATACGTGTAGGGCTCAGAGGGGTCGGAGAGGACAGGGCTGTGGTCGGAAAGGTATTCCCGCAACATGCGCCTATACTTCTCATGCCTGGTGACACTAGGACCCTCCGTGGCGGCACTTTGGCGAGGGGGTGCCATCAAGGTGTCCCAGACCTTAGACAGTGTGCCCCTCGTTTGTGTGGACCGGTGAGAACTTGGTCGCCTACTGGAGGAACTGCCCTCCCTGCCGCCAACGTCACATGCTGGAAACATCTCCATCATATTCTGCACCAATTGCTTGTGGCAAGCATTGATGCGATTGGCCCTCCCCTCTACCGGAATAAAAGAGGAGATGTTGTTTTTATACCGGGGGTCAAGGATAGCAAAGATCCAGTACTGGTTGTCCTCCATGATTTTGACAATACGCTTGTCGGTTGTAAAGCATCCCAACATGAACTCAGCCATGTCTGCCACAGTGTTAGTTGGCATGACTCCTCTGGCCCCACCGGAAAGTTCAATCTCCATTTCCTCCTCATCGTCCATGTCTACCCATCCGCGCTGCAACAATGGGACGATTCGAAGTTGCCCGGAAGCCTCCTGTATCACCATCACATCATCGGACAACTCTTCTTCCTCCTCCTCCTCCTCCTCCTCCATTAAACGCGATGAAGCGGACAGATGTGTGGACCTACTCTCCAGCTGTGACGGATCGGATGCTATCCCTGACTCCTCTGTGTGATCTGAGTTATCCCTGATGTCAATCAGGGATTCTCTCAGAACACACAAGAGCGGGATTGTAAGGCTCACCATCGCATCCTCAGAGCTCACCCTCCTTGTGGACTCCTCAAACACCCGTAGGATGTCACCAAGGTCTCTCATCCATGGCCACTCATGGATGAGAAACTGAGGCAGCTGACTTTGTGGCACCCTAGGGTTTTGTAGCTGGTATTCCATCAAAGGTCTCTGCTGCTCAACCACTCTATTCAACATCTGAAACGTTGAGTTCCAGCGTGTGGGGACGTCGCACAAAAGCCGGTGTTGTGGCACATGCAGGCGTTGCTGGAGAGATTTTAAGCTAGCAGCGGCTACTGTCGACTTGCGAAAGTGGGCGCACATGCGCCGCACTTTCACCAGTAGCTCTGGAACATTGGGGTAGCTCTTTAGGAAACGTTGCACCACTAGGTTGAAGACGTGGGCCAGGCATGGAACATGTTGGAGTCCGGCAAGCTCCAGAGCTGCTACCAGGTTCCGGCCGTTATCACAAACGACCATGCCTGGGCCAAGGTGCAGCGGCTCAAACCATATTGCCGTCTCATCGAGGAGGGCATCCCTCACCTCGGAGGCAGTGTGCTGTCTGTCCCCCAAGCTGATCAGCTTCAGCACGGCCTGCTGACATCTACCAACGCCAGTGCTGCAACGTTTCCAACTCGTAGCTGGGGTCAATCTAACAGCGGAGGAGGAGGCGGTGGCGGAGGAGGAGGCGGTGGTGGAGGAGGAGGTGGTGGAGGAGGAGGAGGAGGGGAGTGTTCTTCTCGTGTCCCTGCCAGGAATGTTAGGCGGGGAGACGAGGTACACCGGGCCAGTTTGGGAAGCAGTCCCAGCCTCAACTACATTCACCCAGTGTGCCGTCAGTGAAATGTAGCGTCCCTGTCCGCATGCACTTGTCCACGCGTCGGTGGTCAAGTGGACCTTTGTGCAAAGCGCGGAACTAAGGGCCCGCCTGATATTGAGTGACACGTGCTGGTGCAAGGCGGGGACGGCACACCGGGAGAAGTAGTGACGGCTAGGAACGGCGTAGCGAGGTGCCGCAGTTGCCATCAGGTCCAGGAAGGCGGGAGTTTCAACAAGCCGGAACGCCAACATCTCCTGGGCCAGCAGTTTAGCGATGTTGGCGTTGAAGGCTTGCGCGTGTGGGTGGTTAGCAGTGTATTTCTGCCGCCGCTCCAATGTCTGAGAGATGGTGGGTTGTTGTAAAGAAGCGCCTGATGGTGCCTTTGATGGTGCAGGAGAAGGAGATAAGACAGGAACAGGGGAGGATGAGGAAGAAGTCAACAAAGTGGCGGAGGCAGATGAAGTGGTGTCCTGGCTCGTCCTCTGGAGTGCATCGCCAGCACAGTCAGCAGTGGCAGTGGCAGAGGCAGAGGCAGTGGCGTGAACGGCAGGCGGCCTTTGTCCTGCCGTTGCTGCCTGCCACTGATTCCAGTGCTTGGATTCCAAATGACGGCGCAATGAAGTGGTGGACAGGTTGCTCTTCTCAGAGCCCCTAATCGATTTCGAGAGGCAAATTGTGCAGACAACACTATATCTGTCCTCGGCACATTCCTTGAAAAAACTCCACACCTTCGAGAAACGTGCCCTCGAGGTGGGAGTTTTTCGGGGCTGGGTACGAACTGGAACATCTTGGGAGATTCCGGGTGTGGCCTGGCTTCACCTAAGCTGCTGACCTCTGCCTCTGCCTCTAGCTACCCTTTTTGGTGTTGCACCTGCCTCAACATCCACACTACTTTCCCCGCTTGACATCCCCCCTGTCCAGGTCAGGTCAGTGTCCTCATCATCCACCACTTCCTCTTCCAACTCCTGTCTCATCTCCTCCTCCCGCACAATGCGCAGGTCAACTGGATGCCCTGACGGCAACTGCGTCACATCATCGTCGATGAGGGTGGTTGCTGGTCATCCACCACCAAATCGAACGGAGATGGAGGAGACTCTAGTGTTTGAGCATCTGGACACAGATGCTCCTCTGTTAGGTTCGTGGAATCGCGACGTGGAGGGGCAGGTTGAGGGACAATGAAAGGAGCAGAGAACAGCTCTGGGGAGCAGGGACAGTTGGGGTTATTGTTCTGTGAAGCTTGGGAATTTTGGGAGGAAGGAGGACAAGACTGTTGGGTAATAGGAGGAGAGGAGGCAGAGTCTGACTGGCTGCTGGACAATGTGCTGTAAGCGTTATCCGACAGCCATTGCAAGACCTGTTCCTGGTTCTCGGGCCTACTAAGGTTTGTACCCTGCAGTTTAGTTAATGTGGCAAGCAACCCTGGCACTGTGGAGTGGTGCAATGCTTGCTGCCCCACAGAAGTAGGCACGGGACGCCCTGTGGCTTCACTGCTACCTTGCTCCCCAGAAACATTCCCCCGACCTCGCCCACGGCCTCGTCCACGTCCCTTTCCGGGAGCCTCTGAATTCCCAGTCAGAAACTGGCACTATATAGCAGTAGCAGAAATGAGGGTATTTGTAAACCCAATATATTCTTTGAATTCCCAGTCCGACAATGGCACTATATAGCAGTAGCAAAAATTGTGGGTGCACGTAACCCCAATATATTCTTTGAATTCCCAGTCAGAAACTGGCACTGTATGGCAGTAGCAAGAAATGAGGGTATTTGTAACCCCAATATATTCTTTGAATTCCCATTCAGACAATGGCACTATATACCAGTAGCAAAAATTGTGGGTGCACGTAACCCCAATATATTCTTTGAATTCCCAGTCAGACAATGGCACTATATACCAGTAGCAAAAATTGTGGGTGCACGTAACCCCAATATATTCTTTGAATTCCCAGTCAGACAATGGCACTATATAGCGGTAGCAAAAATTGTGGGTGCACGTAACCCCAATATATTCTTTGAATTCCCAGTCAGAAACTGGCACTATATGGCAGTAGCAAGAAATGAGGGTATTTGTAACCCCAATATATTCTTTGAATTCCCAGTCAGACAATGGCACTATATACCAGTAGCAAAAATTGTGGGTGCACGTAACCCCAATATATTCTTTGAATTCCCAGTCAGACAATGGCACTATATACCAGTAGCAAAAATTGTGGGTGCACGTAACCCCAATATATTCTTTGAATTCCCAGTCAGACAATGGCACTATATACCAGTAGCAAAAATTGTGGGTGCACGTAACCCCAATATATTCTTTGAATTCTCAGTCAGAAACTGGCACTATATGGCAGTAGCAAGAAATGAGGGTATTTGTAACCCCAATATATTCTTTGAATTCCCAGTCAGACAATGGCACTATATACCAGTAGCAAAAATTGTGGGTGCACGACCCCCCAATATATTCTTTGAATTCCCAGTCAGACAATGGCACTATATACCAGTAGCAAAAATTGTGGGTGCACGTAACCCCAATATATTCTTTGAATTCCCAGTCAGAAACTGGCACTATATGGCAGTAGCAAGAAATGAGGGTATTTGTAACCCCAATATATTCTTTTAATTCCCAGTCAGACAATGGCACTATATACCAGTAGCAAAAATTGTGGGTGCACGTAACCCCAATATATTCTTTGAATTCCCAGTCAGACAATGGCACTATATACCAGTAGCAAAAATTGTGGGTGCACGTAACCCCAATATATTCTTTGAATTCCCAGTCAGACAATGGCACTATATACCAGTAGCAAAAATTGTGGGTGCACGTAACCCCAATATATTCTTTGAATTCCCAGTCAGACAATGGCACTATATAGCAGTAGCAAAAATTGTGGGTGCACGTAACCCCAATATATTCTTTGAATTCCCAGTCAGAAACTGGCACTATATGGCAGTAGCAAGAAATGAGGGTATTTGTAACCCCAATATATTCTTTGAATTCCCAGTCAGATAATGGCACTATATACCAGTAGCAAAAATTGTGGGTGCACGTAACCCCAATATATTCTTTGAATTCCCAGTCAGACAATGGCACTATATACCAGTAGCAAAAATTGTGGGTGCACGTAACCCCAATATATTCTTTGAAATCCCAGTCAGACAATGGCACTATATACCAGTAGCAAAAATTGTGGGTGCACGTAACCCCAATATATTCTTTGAATTCCCAGTCAGAAACTGGCACTATATGGCAGTAGCAAGAAATGAGGGTATTTGTAACCCCAATATATCCTTTGAATTCCCAGTCAGACAATGGCACTATATACCAGTAGCAAAAATTGTGGGTGCACGTAACCCCAATATATTCTTTGAATTCCCAGTCAGACAATGGCACTATATAGCAGTAGCAAAAATTGTGGGTGCACCTAGCCCCAATATATTCTTTGAATTCCCAGTCAGAAATTGGCACTATATGGCAGTAGCAAGAAATGAGGGTATTTGTAACCCCAATATATTCTTTGAATTCCCAGTCAGACAATGGCACTATATACCAGTAGCAAAAATTGTGGGTGCACGTAACCCCAGTATATTCTTTGAATTCCCAGTCAGACAATGGCACTATATACCAGTAGCAAAAATTGTGGGTGCACGTAACCCCAATATATTCTTTGAATTCCCAGTCAGAAACTGGCACTATATGGCAGTAGCAAGAAATGAGGGTATTTGTAACCCCAATATATTCTTTGAATTCCCAGTCAGACAATGGCACTATATACCAGTAGCAAAAATTGTGGGTGCACGTAACCCCAATATATTCTTTGAATTCCCAGTCAGACAATGGCACTATATACCAGTAGCAAAAATTGTGGGTGCACGTAACCCCAATATATTCTTTGAATTCCCAGTCAGAAACTGGCACTATATGGCAGTAGCAAGAAATGAGGGTATTTGTAACCCCAATATATTCTTTGAATTCCCAGTCAGAAACTGGCACTATATGGCAGTAGCAAGAAATGAGGGTATTTGTAACCCCAATATATTCTTTGAATTCCCAGTCAGACAATGGCACTATATACCAGTAGCAAAAATTGTGGGTGCACGTAACCCCAATATATTCTTTGAATTCCCAGTCAGACAATGGCACTATATAGCAGTAGCAAAAATTGTGGGTGCACGTAACCCCAATATATTCTTTGAATTCCCAGTCAGAAACTGGCACTATATGGCAGTAGCAAGAAATGAGGGTATTTGTAACCCCAATATATTCTTTGAATTCCCAGTCAGAAACTGGCACTATATGGCAGTAGCAAGAAATGAGGGTATTTGTAACCCCAATATAGTCTTTGAATTCCCAGTCAGACAATGGCACTATATACCAGTAGCAAAAATTGTGGGTGCACGTAACCCCAATATATTCTTTGAATTCCCAGTCAGAAACTGGCACTATATGGCAGTAGCAAGAAATGAGGGTATTTGTAACCCCAATATATTCTTTGAATTCCCAGTCAGACAATGGCACTATATACCAGTAGCAAAAATTATGGGTGCACGTAACCCCAATATATTCTTTGAATTCCCAGTCAGACAATGGCACTATATACCAGTAGCAAAAATTGTGGGTGCACGTAACCCCAATATATTCTTTGAATTCCCAGTCAGAAACTGGCACTATATGGCAGTAGCAAGAAATGAGGGTATTTGTAACCCCAATATATTCTTTGAATTCCCAGTCAGACAATGGCACTATATACCGGTAGCAAAAATTGTGGGTGCACGTAACCCCAATATATTCTTTGAATTCCCAGTCAGAAACTGGCACTATATGGCAGTAGCAAGAAATGAGGGTATTTGTAACCCCAATATATTCTTTGAATTCCCAGTCAGACAATGGCACTATATACCAGTAGCAAAAATTGTGGGTGCACGTAACCCCAATATATTCTTTGAATTCCCAGTCAGACAATGGCACTATATACCAGTAGCAAAAATTGTGGGTGCACGTAACCCCAATATATTCTTTGAATTCCCAGTCAGAAACTGGCACTATATGGCAGTAGCAAGAAATGAGGGTATTTGTAACCCCAATATATTCTTTGAATTCCCAGTCAGAAACTGGCACTATATGGCAGTAGCAAGAAATGAGGGTATTTGTAACCCCAATATATTCTTTGAATTCCCAGTCAGACAATGGCACTATATACCAGTAGCAAAAATTGTGGGTGCACGTAACCCCAATATATTCTTTGAATTCCCAGTCAGACAATGGCACTATATAGCAGTAGCAAAAATTGTGGGTGCACGTAACCCCAATATATTCTTTGAATTCCCAGTCAGAAACTGGCACTATATGGCAGTAGCAAGAAATGAGGGTATTTGTAACCCCAATATATTCTTTGAATTCCCAGTCAGAAACTGGCACTATATGGCAGTAGCAAGAAATGAGGGTATTTGTAACCCCAATATAGTCTTTGAATTCCCAGTCAGACAATGGCACTATATACCAGTAGCAAAAATTGTGGGTGCACGTAACCCCAATATATTCTTTGAATTCCCAGTCAGAAACTGGCACTATATGGCAGTAGCAAGAAATGAGGGTATTTGTAACCCCAATATATTCTTTGAATTCCCAGTCAGACAATGGCACTATATACCAGTAGCAAAAATTATGGGTGCACGTAACCCCAATATATTCTTTGAATTCCCAGTCAGACAATGGCACTATATACCAGTAGCAAAAATTGTGGGTGCACGTAACCCCAATATATTCTTTGAATTCCCAGTCAGAAACTGGCACTATATGGCAGTAGCAAGAAATGAGGGTATTTGTAACCCCAATATATTCTTTGAATTCCCAGTCAGACAATGGCACTATATACCGGTAGCAAAAATTGTGGGTGCACGTAACCCCAATATATTCTTTGAATTCCCAGTCAGAAACTGGCACTATATGGCAGTAGCAAGAAATGAGGGTATTTGTAACCCCAATATATTCTTTGAATTCCCAGTCAGACAATGGCACTATATACCAGTAGCAAAAATTGTGGGTGCACGTAACCCCAATATATTCTTTGAATTCCCAGTCAGACAATGGCACTATATAGCAGTAGCAAAAATTGTGGGTGCACGTAACCCCAATATATTCTTTGAATTCCCAGTCAGACAATGGCACTATATGGCAGTAGCAAAAATAGTGGGTGTATATAGCCCCAATTCTATTGCTAGGGGACTTGCAGGGTATTTCTGGGGTGAAGGTGGGGGGGGGGCACACCGTTGGAACAGGGATCGGGTGTATATATAGGGTATACGGGAATACACTGTCAGTGTATTCCATTCAGGATCCTGGGAAAGCTGGGTTGCGGCGATTGAGCCCGTCAGTGCCACATTACACTGACAAGCTTCTCCCTGGAATTTAGCTCTTATAAGAGCTGTTGGTTGTCTTCTCCTTCCTATCCTAGCCTGTCCCTGCCTACCCAGAATCTAAGCCCTAGCTAGCTGGACGGAAACCTCCGTCCTCGGTGAATTGCAAGCTCAGAATGACGCGAACCTGGGCGGCGCTGTTCTTTTAAATTAGAGGTCACATGTTTTCGGCAGCCAATGGGTTTTGCCTACTTTTCTCAACGTCACCGGTGTCGTAGTTCCTGTCCCACCTACCCTGCGCTGTTATTGGAGCAAAAAAGGCGCCAGGGAAGGTGGGAGGGGAATCGAGTAATGGCGCACTTTACCACGCGGTGTTCGATTCGATTCGAACATGCCGAACAGCCTAATATCCGATCGAACATGAGTTCGATAGAACACTGTTCGCTCATCTCTAGTAATTAGCTCACCGCAATGTAGAAAATAGGTGCAGTCACCCCAGGGCGCTGACTCTCAATGGACTCCTAATTTTGTGGAGTATATTAAATCCAATAATTGAAACCTCAGGTTTACTGCCAAATACCATGTGAGAGGTATCATATACCTAAGAGGTGATTTACAGAGGGGAACAGTTCATACCAGTCCATCTAGGAAACCAATGAATGGCAATACAACCTTCCATATTATCAGGTGTTACATACCATAAAAATTTGCCCTTGTTCTGCAGCATCTACGTAGCAATATGAATGCCTAACTTTTTTTGCACAGGGCTATATCTATTGTAGCTTCTAAGGAAAGATCACAATACCTTGACGCTGGGTTCACAGCAGCGCCTGAACTCCGTTTTCAGGTTTCCGTCTTCTGCATGCAGAAGACGGAAACCTGTCATGCCGAGTCCGGCCGTGAGCGCCGGTGAGAGTTTTATGCGCTCCACGGCGAAACCGTTTTTTTCTTTTTTAACCGGACACAGAGTACTGCATGTCCAACTTTATGTCTGGTTTAAAAAAAAATGGCTTCGCCGCTGAGTGCATAAAACGTTCACCGACGCACTTGGCTGGAGACTTTTCAAGCCCATTCAAATGAATAGGCTTGAAACATGCCGGCAGGTTTCCGTCTCCTGCCCCTGTTTTGTGCAGGAAATGGAAACCTGCAGAACGGAGTACGGGCGCAGATGTGAACGAGCCCTTATCCTGACCATACCAGTAAGGGGAAGTTTTCACCTAGTGTCATTTTTTCCACACCCTTTAGTGAACCATACCATGAGATAGTGAAGATTATTCAGAGATATTTTTTTTAAAGAAACCAAACAAATTCTGACTCTTCTCGAATGAGCAAAAATGGTCGCCACATAGCTGGGTTCCTGACAAGTCCCAGACCATAGAAAGGTTCTGCATTTGTGGTTGTATCCATTGGCAAACGATCGAGACAACAGACTGACACCAATAAGATAGTAGAAGAAATCTTTAAAACTCTGCAGAATTTTTAACTACTTATAATAACTGCAAAAATATTTAACTCTATCTACCAATATAGATATGATTATGTTCATGGGAGTAGCCCTTTAAAGGGGTACTCCCACGTCGCATACTCACCCGTCTTCGTTCCTCTGCATTGTGAAGGCTAGACTGGTGTATGAGCTTGCACGCAGGGCCGGCGGCATCTCGCCGCTTGGCTTTGCATATGTGACCCCGGAGCGGAACAACATCGCTTCTGCCGCTGCTGTCTTCATGCAGGGCAGAAGCATAGCAATGTGCCTGTGTCGGCGTCTAACAGTCCCCAGCATCCGCCTATTACAGCGGATGCCGGGGAGTTAGACGCCGGCACAGGTGAAGCCAGCAACATCGCTATGCTTCTGCCCTGCATGAAGATAGCAGCAGCAGAAGTGATGCTGTTATTCCGCTCCTCCGCCCCCGCCCCGGAAAAGCAGCATCGCTTCTGCCGCTGCTGGCTTCATGCAGGGCAGAAGCATAGCGATGTTGCTGGCTTCACCTGTCCCCCAAAGGGTAAACTACCCCCCCCCCACCAGGCTCGCTCCCGTGTACTTAGCCCCTCCTCCCTCCCCCCTGAGAGCAGGCAGACACATCACTTGACTCAGGTCAGGGCTGTGGCCACAAAAAAATTAATAAAGTAAGATAGTGGCCAAACAAAGCAGTTTTGCTGAAGCATTGTATTTAGGAAAAGTCTTACATTCACATTAATAAGCATTATAGATAGGATCCTTGTGACGGGACAACCCCTTTAAGGCAAGAGTTTAAATTTTGTCAATAATTACATACAAACTGCAGTGCTAACAGTGAAGTACTGATTCTGCCTGCGCAAATCTGAAAAATATCTCCATTATTTAAGTGGGTTTTTTGTTGTTGTTATTCAACGAAAATACAGTCTAAGGCTAAGATCCAATATTGCGGAAATGCAGCTTTTTTTGTTGCAGATTTTACTGTGTTTTTTTTGAGCCAGAATTTCCTATATATTTGCCATTTCTTTTCTAGCCATTCTTGGCTTTGGCTATAAAAAAAAATGCAACAAAAAAGCTGTGGTCCTGCAACATGGGGCCTTAACCTTAACCTGTTCTGAATCCGAATCACTAATCTGAAAAAAAGAACTCTTGTTATTTAATGTTTATTTTTCTGCTCTGCCAACCAATACATAATGAAAGAGCGTTAATCTGGAAAGCAACAGCAAGAAATTGGCTGATATCTGCGAGCACTAGAGACTAGAGTTGAGCAAACAGTGAAATATTCGATATTCGTTTCGAGTAGCCCCTCAATATTCGACTACTGGAATCGAATATCGAATCCTATTATACTCTATGGGGGAAAAATGCTCGTTTCAGGGGTAGGCAACATTCGATCAAATTGAACTTACCAAGTCCACGAGTGAGGGTCGGGCTTGGGCAGAGCTGACTGCGCATGCCCATACTACAAGAAAATGCCCACTTACAGTCAAAGCGGCCATTTTCTTGTAGCGCGGGCATGAGCAGTCAGCTCTGCCCAGGCCCGATGCCTGGCAGAGTGAATTCAGAGCCGGAAGACGCTGCGGGGAAGCTGCACGTAAAAGACTTCTAAAAGTAGGAGAAGAACCAGCGATGATTGGCCGACTGTATAGCATTTGGCCAATCAACGCTGGTTCTGCATCAGATTTTTCCATTCGAATAGTGAGTGGTACTCGATCGAGTACGAGTATTTTGAATACCGTAGTATTCAATCGAATACCTACTCGATCGAATACTACTCACTCATCTCTAGTAGAGACAGCTATCTACCACTAACACACCTCGGCGAGTCAAGACAGACACCCAGATGCCTTCACCAGTGCTTGCCGCATTGAGAGATGTGCTTTGTTTGATCTGGGGATCTGAACAATGTCCAGAAAAACTAAGAAAGAGACATGAATGCAGATAAATTGAGACAGAGTCGAAACCAGGAGAGAACATAATAACCAGAGACAGGAGACAAAAGCAATATTCGGGAAACTAGCCAAGGGTCACAAATACAGCCGGGAACATTCCAACAGAATCAAGAGGCAAAAGGGGAATCCAAGGAGCAAGCCAGTAGTCAGAGATCAAGCAGGCATACAAAAGCAGTAAGGGTTAGTTCACATGGGGCTTTTTGGACCAGAACTTGAGGTGGAGGCCACATCAGGTTCCGGTCCAAAATAGGGGTAGCTGCGACTGGATGCTGGTGCAGCGCACTCTGCTCCGGATTAGGCCCAAATGAATGAGCCTAGTCGGGAGAGAGTGTCTTCAGACAGATGTCATGAGGCAAATTCGCCTGAAAGAATGAGCATCTCGCTTCTTTTTCTGGGAGTCGGAACAAACCGACTCCTGGAAAAAAAAGAACTGACCCGCTCCCATTGATTGCAATGGGAGATGTCTTTTTGGTCAGGATTTTGAGGCGGATCAAAATCCTGACCAAAAAAACCTGTGTGAACTTGCCCTCAGAGTCAAACTAATGAGCAGCAAAAATTAGTCAGAACCTGAATCAAAAGGAGTGATCATATTAAGGCCTCTGTAGCTGCTTATAGGTCAAGGCATGGAAGTATAGAACAGAAAGCTTCGCTAAATTGTCACAGTAACCTTAATGAAGCAGCAGCTGAAGAGACAGTCCTGACAATTATTATTTTCTGAAACATTTTGTTTCTGCTCATATACAGTGCCTTACGAAAATATTCGTCCCCCTTGAACTTTTGCGACATTTCAGGCTTCAAACATAAAGATATCAAATTTAAATTTGGGGGGGAAGAATCAACAAGTGGGACACAATTGTGAAGTGGAACAAAATTTATTGGATATTTTAAACTTTTTTTTAACAAATAAAAAACTGAAAAGTGGGGTGTGCAAAATTATTCGGCCCCCTTGCATTAATACTTTGTAGCGCCACCTTTTGCTGTAATTACACCTGCAAGTCGCTTGGGGTATGTCTCTATCAATTTTGCACATTGAGAGACTGAAATTGTTGCCCATTCTTCCTTGCAAAACAGCTCTCCAGCTACATTTCCATATGACATAGTTAAAGAATTTGTGCCAGTAAATACGGTGAGCCATTTGCAAGTGATCAGTCCACTAATCGTAAGTGGAAAGTCTGTACAGGAATGCAAGCCAAAACCATAACCATTGTACAGGTAACACTGATTATCACTCGGGGAACAGTAGTCACTGTGGGCGTCCCGCCCTGTTCCCTGGGAGACGCGTGCTACTACTCCACGTGCTTATACAGTGCAGCCAATACATGAGCCATCAGCTACAGCATGCAGATCATGCCTTCTATCCACTGAGGTGCATGGACTGAGCTGGGACAATATGGAAGGATTACAGAACAGTAAGCGCAAGGAGATATCTATACTGACTGCAGCTTCTTCTGACAGAAAGAAATTACCTAAGAAGGAGAAAACTCACAAAAAACCTAGCAAGAAGAGAGGATATGTCTCCAGTACTCCATCCACTGCAGATGAGGCAGGTGAGGTGCTATTACTATCAGTTATCAGCAATTCTGCTGATTCTTCTATGTGGACATGTATATTTGCAATATAATATATTGTGTGTGTGTGGTGCAATAGGGAAAAAATACAATTCCACTATTGTTTATAGAGATACATTATTATTACATACTGTGTGCAGTAAAAATAACATGTAACTTTATCCTGAGGCTTCTATGATTCTACTGATACCAAGTTTAGGCTCCATTCAGATCATGTTTTTTACATCCATTTAGCGGATCCATTTAATGGATGCAAAAAAAGGAAGCAAAAGATGCAAATGATCACCCATCTACATAGAAATCAATGTTAACCCCTTAGGCTGAGGCCCCACGTTGCGGAAACGCAACTTTTTTTGCTACAGATTTTGCTGCGTTTTTTTAAGCCAAATCCAAGAAAAAAAACTCTTTGAATGAGAAAGTGTGTCCAAACTTTTGGTCTGTACTGTATGTGTATGAAACTCTATCTAGTTGGCTAATGATCGCGCAGTTAGGCTAAGGCAAGCTACAGCCAAAAAACGCCGGGGAAAAGACTGTAGCAGGAATAAAAGCGGACTTTCTGCTTCTATTATACCTATAGGAAAAACACCTGTAGATTTCTGTAGGTATAATTGACATGCTTCAATCACAGGAAAATGGCCGACAGACATGCACAGTCGGTGCTTTTGGATGAAGACGCAATGGGAGCACGGGAGAAGAGGCAGAGAAGAAGATGGAGGCATCTCTGGGGAGTTTTCAAGCAACACAGGGAACACTCCTAGTGCTATTTGAGCACAGGGAAATGCCCCCAATGCTGTGAGAAAACTAATTTGCATAACCAACGGCAGCGCGGAGAAGACTTCTAAAGATAGGAGCAGCACCGTGGCTCTGTGGTTAGCACTGCAGCACTGGAGTCCTGGGTTCGAATCCTGCCAAGGATGACATCTGCAAGGAGTTTGTATGTTCTCCCCGTGTTTGCGTGGGTTTCCTCCGGGTACTCCGGTTTCCTCCCACACGCCAAAGACATACTGCTAGGGACTGTAGATTGTGAGCCCTATATGGGACAGTGACTGTCAATGTCTGTAAAGCGCTGCGGAATATGATGGCACTATACAAGTAAGCATAATAAATAAATAATAATAGGAGAAGTATAGCCTTTTTTAAGGCTAAGCCTACATGTATTTAGTTAAAAAGGGTATTCTAATGATAGAATCCCTTTAAGGTTCAGATTGAGCAGTCACTTTAGGTTTATTGCTGCACAGATGTCTGCCTGTACATTCCGCAGAGCTGTTTGTTGCAATAGGTGTACATATTATTACTTGCAACTTGCTCTCTTTCTAGCTGAAAAAACATGATATAAAATATTTAATATGGGGTCTGAAAATTGTTCTGCAAATAGAGAGTAGTTTAGTGAGTAACCAAAGTAAGTGCACATGGCCAAACGCATGAATAGGTCGGTTCCTGGTACATAATGAACTTCTCTTTATCCACAGATGAGCAGATTAGTCTATGTGATAAGAACCCTTTAAAGCAAGTAATAGACATAGCTATGTACACAAAAGTTATCTAATGTTTATGGGCAACATAAATCCAACCTGTAACAGCAAGATCAGTTGTGTGTTTGTTCAAGAAATATGAGAAGTTCTATTACACAAGACATCTTCTGTTCCAATCCTATTTATATAAAAGAACAGTCATCGGAGGTTGGATAATTTATTAAATGACTCTAATGGGAACTACTGAATGTCCACAATGGTTTTGGAAACCACAGTATTTCCACTGCACGTATTTTCTGCAAATACTATCAACTTTGCAGGGACTGTAAAACTCTGTGGATTCTGCCGTAGTGTTTACGCTACGTGGGGCCCCAGCCTAAAGGGGTTTTCCGAGCAAATAATACTGATGACCTATCCTTAGGATGGGTCATCAATATCATATCAGTGGAGATTTGACATCCAAGACCCTGCTAGTGACCAAGACCTCTGCTCTTACCAGCTGTTATACAGAGAACAGAGTCAAATGCAAATATCTATGCTATCAAAGTTAGGGCTCGTTCACATCTGCGCCCGGCATCTCTGCTTTCAGGTTTCCATTTCCTGTCCGAAACTGGGCAGGAAACGGAGACCTGCAGGCATTTTTCATTTGAATGGGTTTGAAAAGTGTCCGGCCGTGAGCGCCTGTGAGCGTTTTATGCTCTCCACGGCGAAACCGTTTTTTTTTTTTTTTTTTAACTGGACACAAATTCAGATATGCAGGACTTTGTGTCCAGATAAAAAAAAATGGTTTAACCGCAGAGAGCATAAACGCTCACCGGCGCTCACGGCCGGACTTGGCATGACAGGTTTCCGTCTTCTGCATGCAGAAGACAGAAACTGAAAGTGGAGACCCAAACGCTGGTGTGAACCCAGCGTTACTGCAGTTCAGCTCCATTTTACTTGTATAAGAGTGAAGATCCAGTATAGCTACCACATGGAGAACAGAGCTATCTACTTCCAACTAGGTCATAAATATCATTTGCTTGGAAACCCCTTTAAGGCTAATGTCCCACGGAATGACCGGCAGCTATAAAGCGCTGCGGGAAATACCCGTTTTCCTCTGCAGACTTTCTGTTACAGTTATATCTACGGGGAATCCACCGGCGTTTCCATAGATATAATTGACATGCTGCGATTTCCAAAACCGTGCCGGTTTTTCCGCACAGTGGGCATGGGATTCGCAAGAATCCCATCCACTTTGCAGTTTCTGTAAAACGATGCGATTTTTCCCATGGTATTTCTGTCACAGGCAAATTGTGGCGTTTCCAGCCCCTGGGGCCCTGGCCTTGTGCTCATATGTGTACTCAGATGTAATGGCCAGCTACCATTTTCATCTCTCATGATGATAATATTTTGGTCTTTTTGGGGTCCATTTGCCCAGGTTAATGAGACAGCAAACAAGTGATTAAAAAAAAAATTCCTGCTGGTTTTTAGGATTGTCAAATGGTTTATGCATTACTAAAAATGCTCGCTGGATAGTAGAACATCTCACTATGTAAACGGAGTATGCCCTACCAATATAATACAGCAATATGAGGGAAAAGTTATCACACCAACTTAACCTGATACTGCATTTTGGACTTTATTTCGAGTGGAGGTGTCTAAATGTTAAACCTTAACATTTCTCTCTGTGAGGCCCTATGTAGTGTAAACACCACAATTGTTTTACAGAACCTACAAAGTAGAAGGGATAATTCTGACTAATCCCATCCACACATTGCAGAAAAATATCAGCAGCAGACATGCTGCGATTTGAAAAAACCTTGTATTTTTGTAAATCACAGCATATCAGTTATACCTACGGAAGAGCTGGTGTTTTCCTTATAGATAATTGAAGCAGAAAGTCCGCAGAGAAAACATGTTTTTTCCTGCAGCTCTTTTTGGCTGCGGCTCACTATGTGGGACCTTTGCCTTATATCGTTGTATACAGTATAACCTATACAGAACCTTGTGATTGTACCATTTTACCAAATTACAAGTCTGTTGCTTCAATCTATGCTTCGTCGTTGCATTAGTGACACAATTAAAGGTGCCTATACATCTTCAGTGGCTGTCGACCAAACACATGCACACTGTCCAATTTCAGACAAATATGAGAGATAAATGTTGTTTACATAATGAAAAGTTATACAGTTTTCCTATACACTGTCTACCAATAAGTATTTGGACACCCATGCAAATGAAGATATCTGCGGTCGTGATTTAAGTCACGCCTTCCACCGTTAAATATCATGTAGGAAACAACATTGGCATTAGTCGCATGCAAGATGCCACAAGGTGCAGAGTTGTCTGATTTTGAGAAAGGGGTAATTGTGGGGTATCACAGAAATGGTTGATCCTTAAGGGACATAGCAAGCGAACTGAATTACCCACAATCGACAGTGTCCTATGTGATTACGAAGTGGAAGGTTAACGGTGATTGTCGAAATGTGCCCCAAGTCGGCAGACCACCGAAACTGCAGCTGTCCAAAATTAGTGAAAGAACTTAGTTGACTTCTCCAAGCCGAATGGAATAAAATACCACTAGCCATCATACAAGGACTTGTAGAAAGCATGCCCCGGAGGGCTGAGGATGTAATTGCCGCTCGTGGAGGCTCTACCAATTATTGAATATGAATAAATGTGGTTTTCTATTCTACCACAGATGTCCAAATACTTACTGGTTGACAGTGTATACTATCTGTATTAATTTATGATCGTTTTCTAGATCTTTGCTTACTGTCATTCATTCTGCTTATGTCGAGTGGATAAAAATCAGTCCATGGTCATGTGATATACAGTCCATGGTCATGTGATATAGAGTCCATGGTCATTTGATGAACACATAGGTGCACATGGTCATCACTTGACCATGGACTGATTTTTATCCACTCGACATAAGCAGAATGAATGGCAGCAAGCAAAGATCTAGAAAACTATGAGAAATCAATACACAAAGTATATTGGAAAATTACATAATTTTTCATTATTGGCACAATAACATTTGTCTCTCAATATTTGTCTGAAACTGGATAACCCCTTTAAGAGAGAGGAGCAAGGATCAAACATTAAAAACTGACATGCCCAATCTTTTAAATATCTTCTGTCTGGGAGATAGTCAGGAAATTCTGTTGTTGAGTGTTGGTCAATCTAGATGACATTATCAAATCCACCAAATTAATGAAATCAACTGAATTTTCATTCAATTGTATAGAGATTTAACCCATTCCAGTCACAGCAATTTTTCAATGTATGATTTTTATTTTTGACTCCCTGACTTCCAAAAGCCATAGCTTTATTTTTCTGTTCATAGAGCCACATGAGGGCTTAACTTTGGTGGGAAAATTGTATTATATAGAGAAAAAAAAAATAACTTTGTTTTTACAGTGTTCCCTGTGCAGCTAGCATAACATGTTGCCTGTATTTCATGGGTTGGTATGATTCTGAGGTTACTAAATTTATACGTTTTTTTTACATTATAATCCCTTCAAAAATCCAAAACTTTGTCACCATTGCTTCCATGATGCTGTTACAACCATACCTATTTAGGTTTCTAATATGCAACTTTTAATTTGTATGATCTTTTGGGCTTGATGCATCTCTCTCCTTGAAGATATAACTGCACTGATTATTATATTTTATATGTATTTTTTAGCTTGTTTGCACTTGAGAAAGGGCTGAGGTAGCCCGAAACGTTTCGTGCTATTTTATTCTTGGACGATAAATCTATTCTGCATTGGACATTCCGGTCTCCATAGCATTCCTTTACCAGTGAGTGCAAATTTTCACTCCAACACGAATAATTGGTTCTTGGTTTCATGATTAAAAAAACTGCCAAGGCTACATTCACATATGTGTCCAACTTGCATTAACTCCTGCAAGTTTGACTTTTTCATCTAGTGGTTTCAATGTTAAAGAATGAACCCGTGACGGATCCCATTATAGATCAATGAGACGGCCGATGCTAGTGTAAACCTACCGTATGCTGGATAAGCTTATTACTATGTTATTTTGTTTCCGATCTTTATGTACTTACTGTTGCTGCAACATTGCAATTTGATCACCAACAGGATCAAAAAGCATTCCTGTAACAACAGCAATCATAAGTAGAGAGATCATCTTTAGTTATCGCATAGTCTCTTAGCACAAGAGCTTTAATTCCCTCACAATTGTGGCTCACAATGGTCAAGTACAAAAAGGCGCAGATCATAATTTGGCAACTCTTTCCTTGCACACAGTAAACAAACAAACTGAAATAGTCAGGCTCCTCCAAGATGTATGTAGGATTTAAGCAATATGTCTCATAGTGGAAACAGAATGAACTAAGTGGTGTAGCTGGGGTTTTTCCATCCCGGTGCAAAACCTAGATCACCAAGGTTATCACACTGCATTGCCATGGTATGTTGCTGATTAGTAAAACATTAATGCTTTCATCTAAAAACAGCAACATTCCTATCTGTAGATTATTTGTGGTTTAGCAGCTCAGCACTATTTATTAGTAATGAGAAGCAATATCACAAACATCCTGTGTACATGGCATGTATATGGCAATGTTTTTCTAATTGTGTAAAACCCCTTTAGGCCGGGGCCCCTCATGGTGTAAACGCCGTTTGGCCGTGGCCGAAACACTGTGGCAAAAACCAATCACTAGCGAATCCCATCCAAACATTGCGGAAAAATACATGCAGTGGTCATGCTGTGATTTCCAAAACTGTTGCGATTTTGGAAATCGCAGTATGTCAATAATACCAATGTGCAGGGCTGGTTTTGGTGAAAGTGAGGCCCTGGGCAAAATTAAAAGTGGGGCCCCAAATATTGAAATATTGTACCTACTAAATAGTCACATTTTGTTAATTTGATGTGCTGCAGTGCTTAAGGCCGGGGCCCCCCACATTGCGAAAGCGCATTGTTTTGGCCGCAGCAGAAATGCAGAAGGAAAAAAACGCAATGTTTAACAGTACCTGCAAAGTGGAATGGATTCTGGGTAATCCCATACACACATTGCAGAAAACAAATCAGCAGCAGAAAAGCTGTGTTTTCACAGCATGTGAATTATACCTTCAGAAACACTGGTGTTTTCCGTATAAGTATAAGAAGTGCAGAAAGTCCACAGAGTTCATGCAGTTTTGCACCGCCAAACTAGTTTCTTGTGACCCTTTAAATATCAGATGCACAAGCAATAATAGATATATGTCTATCCCAACACACAATAAAATATTCATATACATACAGAATTATCAAATAGGACCATTATACCAGGACTAAATACTGTCACGTCACCCACTGACCGCTATACCAGGACTAAATACTGTCACATGACCCACTGACCACTATGCCAAGACTAAATACTGTCACATCAGCCACTGACCGCTATACCAGGACTAAATACTATCACGTCACCCACTGACCACTATGCCAAGACTAAATACTGTCACGTCACCCGCTGACTTCTATACCAGGACTAAATACTGTCACGTCACCCGCTGACCGCTATACCAGGACTAAATACTGTCACCCGCTGACTGCTTTACCAGGACTAAATACTGTCACGTCACCTGCTGACCGCTATACCAGGACTAAATACTGTCACGTCACCCACTGACCGCTATACCAGGACTAAATACTGTCACGTCACCCGCTGACCGCTATACTAGGACTAAATACTGTCACGTCACCCGCTGACTGCTATACCAGGACTAAATACTGTCACGTCACCCGCTGATCGCTATACCAGGACTAAATACTGTCAAGTCACCCACTGACCACTATACCAGGACTAAATACTGTCACATCAGCCACTGACTGCTATACCAGGACTAAATCCTGTTACATCACCCACTGACCGCTATACCAGGACTAAATACTGTCACATCAGCTACTCACTGCTATACCAGGACTAAATACTGTCACATCAGCCACTGACCACTATACCAGGAATAAATACTGTTACGTCACCCGCTGACTTCTATACCAGGACTAAATACTGTCACGTCACCCACTGACCGCTATACCAGGACTAAATACTGTCACCCGCTGACTGCTATACCAGGACTAAATACTGTCATGTCACCCGCTGACTGCTATACCAGGACTAAATACTGTCACGTCACCTGCTGACCGCTATACCAGGACTAAATACTGTCACGTCACCCGCTGATCGCTATACCAGGACTAAATACTGTCAAGTCACCCACTGACCACTATACCAGGACTAAATACTGTCACATCAGCCACTGACTGCTATACCAGGACTAAATGCTGTTACATCACCCACTGACCGCTATACCAGGACTAAATACTGTCACATCAGCCACTGACCACTATACCAGGACTAAATACTGTCACGGCACCCACTGACCACTATACCAGGACTAAATACTGTCACGTCACCCGCTGACCGCTATACCAGGACTAAATACTGTTACATCACCCGCTGACCGCTATACCAGGACTAAATACTGTCACCCGCTGACCGCTTTACCAGGACTAAATACTGTCACGTCACCTGCTGACCGCTATACCAGGACTAAATACTGTCACGTCACCCACTGACCGCTATACCAGGACTAAATACTGTCACGTCACCCACTGACCACTATACCAGGACTAAATACTGTCACATCAGCCACTGACTGCTATACCAGGACTAAATCCTGTTACATCACCCACTGACCGCTATACCAGGACTAAATACTGTCACATCAGCTACTCACTGCTATACCAGGACTAAATACTGTCACATCAGCCACTGACCACTATACCAGGAATAAATACTGTCACGTCACCCGCTGACTTCTATACCAGGACTAAATACTGTCACGTCACCCACTGACCGCTATACCAGGACTAAATACTGTCACCCGCTGACTGCTATACCAGGACTAAATACTGTCACGTCACCTGCTGACCGCTATACCAGGACTAAATACTGTCACGTCACCCGCTGACCGCTATACCAGGACTAAATACTGTCACGTCACCCGCTGACCACTATACCAGGACTAAATACTGTCACGTCACCCGCTGACCGCTATACCAGGACTAAATACTGTCACGTCACCCGCTGTCTGCTATACCAGGACTAAATACTGTCACGTCACCCGCTGACCGCTATACCAGGACTAAATACTGTCACGTCACCCGCTGACCGCTATACCAGGACTAAATACTGTCACGTCACCTGCTGACCGCTATACCAGGACTAAATACTGTCACGTCACCCGCTGATCGCTATACCAGGACTAAATACTGTCAAGTCACCCACTGACCACTATACCAGGACTAAATACTGTCACATCAGCCACTGACTGCTATACCAGGACTAAATCCTGTTACATCACCCACTGACCGCTATACCAGGACTAAATACTGTCACATCAGCCACTGACCACTATACCAGGACTAAATACTGTCACGGCACCCACTGACCACTATACCAGGACTAAATACTGTCACGTCACCCGCTGACCGCTATACCAGGACTAAATACTGTTACATCACCCACTGACCGCTATACCAGGACTAAATACTGTCACCCGCTGACTGCTTTACCAGGACTAAATACTGTCACGTCACCTGCTGACCGCTATACCAGGACTAAATACTGTCACGTCACCCACTGACCGCTATACCAGGACTAAATACTGTCACGTCACCCACTGACCACTATACCAGGACTAAATACTGTCACATCAGCCACTGACTGCTATACCAGGACTAAATCCTGTTACATCACCCACTGACCGCTATACCAGGACTAAATACTGTCACATCAGCTACTCACTGCTATACCAGGACTAAATACTGTCACATCAGCCACTGACCACTATACCAGGAATAAATACTGTCACGTCACCCGCTGACTTCTATACCAGGACTAAATACTGTCACGTCACCCACTGACCGCTATACCAGGACTAAATACTGTCACCCGCTGACTGCTATACCAGGACTAAATACTGTCACGTCACCTGCTGACCGCTATACCAGGACTAAATACTGTCACGTCACCCGCTGACCGCTATACCAGGACTAAATACTGTCACGTCACCCGCTGACTGCTATACCAGGACTAAATACTGTCACGTCACCCGCTGACCGCTATACCAGGACTAAATACTGTCACGTCACCCGCTGACCGCTATACCAGGACTAAATACTGTCACGTCACCCGCTGACCGCTATACCAGGACTAAATACTGTCACGTCACCCGCTGATCGCTATACCAGGACTAAATACTGTCAAGTCACCCACTGACCACTATACCAGGACTAAATACTGTCACATCAGCCACTGACTGCTATACCAGGACTAAATCCTGTTACATCACCCACTGAGCGCTATACCAGGACTAAATACTGTCACATCAGCCACTGACCACTATACCAGGACTAAATACTGTCACGTCACCCACTGACCGCTATACCAGGACTAAATACTATCACGTCACCCACTGACCACTATGCCAAGACTAAATACTGTCACGTGACCCACTAACCACTACACCAAGACTGAATACTGTCACATCACCCACTGACCGCTATATCAAGACTAAATACTGTCACATCAGCCACTGACCGCTATACCAGGACTAAATACTGTCACATCAGCTACTGATCGCTATACCAGCACTAAATACTGTCACATCAGCTACTTACTGCTATACCACACTTTACACATCATGAATAGTCTCAAAAAAATAAAATAAAACATAACCTTTATTAATAACAATAAAAACAAATATAAGGACATCTACTACACTAAAAAAGACAAAATGGTAGAATACCATCACACCACCCTAATAGAATAAACACTAATAACGTCCACAACTATACCTAAAGTGGGTGAAATAATTTTCTTCTACCCATGCGTAATTCAGTACCCCCACCTATATCTCCACTATTCTATGGTTATGAAGTGTAAAAGTACTCAGTCTGGGGCAAGTGTCCGCTTGTACGTAACCCCTTAACCCCATGTATACTCAGATGATTACTAAAATCAAGTCACCCGTTCCAAAGAGCTACTAATATGAGTCTTCGGGTAACAACCATGCACACCTATTCAATAGGGTATTCTACCATTTCATCTGTTTTAGTGTAGTAGACGTCCTTACACTTGTTTTATTATTATTAATAAAGGTTATGTTTTATATTTTTTTCAAGACCATTCATGATCTGTGAAGTGTTTTGATGGGAAATGGTTGATCACCCTCTGTGATAGTGTTACTGCTATACCAAGACTAAATACTATCACGTATGAATAAGTATGCATGGACCGCTATACCAGGACTAAATACTGTCACGTCACCCGCTGACTGCTATACCAGGACTAAATACTATCACGTCAGCCACTGACCGCTATACCAGGACTAAATACTATCACGTATGAATAAGTGTACATGGACCGCTATACCAGGACTAAATGTTGTCACATCAGCCATTGACTGCTATACCAGGAATAATTGATGTCATGTCAGCCGCTGATGCAAGCGAAATACATTATATAAGATGTGGCGGTGGGCACTGCAGCATCGCATGACCCTTGACCTGGTTAGTGGCCATTTTCAGGCCACCAAGGTTTGGCGTTTCACAATGAGATTGTATAGAGAATGTATTAGTAAACTGACAACATGCTCGTACCTAGTCTTCTGTACAGACTACAGATACTTCCACATAGTATAAGTGATGGTGTAGGCTATCAGCAGGAAGTTTTTGGGTGGGCCCCCTAGAACAAGTTCCTGTGGTGGGCCCTAGGTCCTTAAGTTCAACACTGAGTTGGGCAGGTGATAACGTGAAGATCTGTGAGGGTCCTACTCTTTGGTCTCCGATCAGGAGAACAGAGGTCCATTGTACCCCGTTTGAATGTAGCAGAGAGTATAATAGTGAATGTTTATTTTTGGATGTTATATAATAACATTATTTAAAAGGAGTAGTGTGCTGCTACCCCTCCATTTATCCCATTTAGGTGGCTCTAAGTCCTGGTCAGATCAGCTTTCTGGATGCACATAATGTATGCATGTATTAAATGTGTCTACTGAATTTATTTATCTCATAAATCACTATGATAAAAATTATATCCCACTCAATGCCAACCAATTCTGTCAGGGATCCATACACCCTACTCTCCACACAAGTACATGTGACCCAGGATGTGATCATAAAGGGTGATTCCACTTCCACACTCACTTATCACATTAGGCTACATGGGAGTGAAGTGACACCTCATCTGCACATATCCACGCAAATACTATTTGTCACCACCCACTACTTTATGGTAGGCAAGACATGGATATACCAAAACAATGTACAAATAGCAACCAAAAGATATTTACCTTTTTCAGAATTTGGGAGATGTTTAGAGCAAAGGAGAGTCTTTTTAAAATGAATATATACAAAAAGTACAGTACTTAACAAAAAAAATGTTACAATAAAACCATATATATGCGATTGTTTATAAAGTCTTTATCCACACATTGAAACCCAAAAAACCTGGAAAACTGACTTAATTTTTCAGACAACTGAGGGTGGGTTCACACCAGCGCCCAATCTCCGTTATGCAGGTTTCTGTTTTCTGTCGGCAGAAGACGGAAACTGGCATTCAGTGTACGCCAGTGAGTGCATGTGAGCATCTTCTACTCTCGGCGGTGAAACCGTTTTTTTTTTAACCGGACACAAAGTCCTGCATGTTTGACTTTGTGTCCGGTTAAAAAAAAAATGGTTTCGCCACAGAGAGCAGAAGACGCTCAAGGGAGGACACTTTTCAAACCCATTCAAATGAATGGGTTTGAAAACTGCCTGACGGTTTCTGTCTCCTATCCAGTTTCTCGGGCAGGTAATGGAAACCTGCAAAACGGAGATTGGGCGCTGGTATGAACCCGCCCTTAGTCTCATTTAGTAGATCTTGTGAATCAGGCATAAAATGTAATGAGCTTTACATACAAATGTTGCTGTTTTCTACCTGAAAAAACTCTGTAAAGTTCCTGCCACTAGGTGTCTCCCTTTTATATAATTTTTACTCCTTGTTACTAGGGATCTTCCATCCTCAGGCTGAGTTCAGACAGAGTCTTTTGGAGAGGAATTTGAGGCAGAGGCAGCCTCAGATTTTGGACCAAAAAAACGGTAGCCTCGACTGGTTGCCAGTACAGTGCAGCGGCATCCAGTCACGGCACTCCAATCCGGATTACGCCCAAATGAATGGGGCTTGTTGGGAGGGAATGTCTTCAGGCGGACGTCCGAGGCTGAACCGGCTGCAGCATCCATCTGAAGAATGAGCATGTCGCTTCTTTTTTCCGGGAGCCGGAATAAACTGCTCCCAGAAAAAAGAACTGACCGACTCCCATTGGTTTCAATTGGAGCCGTTTTTTGGTCAGGATTTTGAGGCAAATTCCGACCAAAATAGCCCGTGTGAACTCAGCCTCAGTTATGTGTTAAAGCAAGCGTTCTCACAGTGAGTAGAGGAGAAAGGGACTTTTTTTTCTTCACATAGCGATTGCAATGATTGGACAGGCGAGGGGCTGATTTTCCTCACATGGAATTCTGTACATGTCTTTGTACATTGGACTGACAGGATTCTGCAGAATCTCACAGTTTACAATGTAATAAAAGTTTGCCTCTGCAATATGCCCCTCCCCTGAGAGACAAATTCACTGCAACTACTGCAGATATTTCAACTTCTCATGAAAACTCAAGTACTCTTTAAATTCTGTTAATACATTTCCAACCATACATATTTTTACTATTATATTATTATTAGAGATGAGCGAGTAGTATTCGATCGAGTAGGTATTCGATCGAATACTACGGTATTCAAAATATACGTACTCGATCGAATACTACTACCTATTCACAGTAAATATTCGATTCAGAGCCAGCGTTGATTGGCCGAATGCTATACAGTGTGTCAGGAGAGCTGGCAGCTTGCTGTTACAAGGGAGCTTTCTTTTTCTCATAGGAATGAATTGACCAGCGTTGATTGGCCATTGTACAGCATTTGGCCAATCAACGCTGGTTCTGCCAGAGGCTCGTCTGTGAGGATTACTATTCGAAACAAATATCGAATCTCGAATATTTCACTGTTCGCTCATCTCTAATTATTTTTTCTCTAAGGGTGCATTCACACTGAGTAAACGCTAGCTTAGGGTGCATTCACACTGAGTAAACGCTAGCTTATTTTGTAGAGTAAAATTACACTTGTAAATTTTGCTATCCCATTGACTTCAATGATATTTTTTTACAAGTGTAAAAATACGCCAGTAAAAAATACGCCTGTAAAAAATACGCCTGTAAAAATACGCCTGTAAAATGTCATTGAAGTCAATGGGATAGCAAAATTTACAAGTGTAATTTTACTCTACAAAATAAGCTAGCGTTTACTCAGTGTGAATGCACCCTAAGGGTGCATTCAGACTACGTAACGCCGGGCGTGTATGAGAGCCGTACACGCCGGCATTACGGCAGACTGCCGAACACTTCCCATTCACTTCAATGGGAGCGCTCGTAACAGCGGCGTTTACGAGCGCTCCCATTGAAGTGAATGGGAAGTGTTCGGCAGTCTGCTGTAATGCCGGCGTGTACGGCTCTCATACACGCCCGGCGTTACGTAGTCTGAATGCACCCTTAGGGTGCATTCACACGGAGTAAAATGGAGTGTAATTTGGAGCGTTTACGGAGCGTATACGGAGCGTATACGGAGCGTATACGGAGCGTTTACGTAAACGCTCCGTATATGCTCCGTATACGCTCCGTAAACGCTCCGTAAACGCTCCAAATTACACTCCATTTTACTCCGTGTGAATGCACCCTAATACGTTTTAAAAGTGTAATTGAGAAATTCTACAATATGTTTCTTGATAATACCAGCAGATGGCGCTCATGTTATTTATTGTTCTTTGAACAGCCTTTTCTCCTGTGAATCTTACACTAGTGGATTACCGTAAATTTCATTATTCACGCTAGTGAAATGTCTTGCTTGGGCATTTTCCAAAGTGATTGAATAATTCATAAAAAGATTGTAATGATTATACTGATTATATCCAATTTTTCTTTTCTTCTTTGGAAATAAATGTTATAAACTGATCTGGATTTATTTTACTAAAAGATTCTCCAGCTAATGTTCTATATAGACATAACAAAACACACATGCACAATAAAAAAAAGTAAAAAAGATAAATTTAATACAAAAATATACATTTGTGACTATTAAAGGATATTAGGGAAAAAAATTGTAATAATCACCGAAAACAATATAATCCATTGTAAAGATACAGTATGATGTCTAACTGATAAACTAACCTTATGAAAACCTTTCCTGTCTAATTTGATAACTTGAGATATATACTGTATGGCCAAACCAATGAGACCACCTAAACACTTATATAAACTTATTGTATGTCACATTTTAAAATGATGGTCATTAATGCAGAGCTGGGGTTCCTTTGTGGATATAACATCATTTACCATTTTTTCACAGGCTTTTGGAGTGTGTCTAGGGAAATTGTTGTCCACAAAAGACAGGCACCACTGGATGAGCAGATTTGGTGCCCAATCTGCATTTCTGTTCATCATATAAGTGGGTTAAGATCAGGACTCTGCACGTCCTCTCAAGTTTCTACACACCAAATTCATCAAACCATATCTTCATCGACCTCACTGTGCACTGAGGTAAAGACATGTGGGAACAGAACAAGGCCTTCCCTTAAAGGCTGACACAAAGTTGGAAGTATGTACAGTAGTTGTCTTAAATGGGTTATCCAGGGAATAATAAACCTTAAAATAAAATATAACTTTTATTAATATCCTCTAAAAATAATGCAAACTACTATAGACATTGGCTACCCAATGCCTCAGCTGTGATGCCTCTAAAATGCCACACCCGTCTTGGTGGAATAGGGGATATAAGGAACCTGGTTAGTGAAAATACATCTCTGCCCCCACTATTTGTGGCTCAACCGTTCAAGTGTCCCACAATGTCTAGTGATGAACATGGGGAAAATGGGGAATCCCACAACAACCCCTGTCATGCCATATCTAATACAAGAACACAATCTTCTAACAAGGACTAGGGCTGTCTATACCTCCGATTAATCTCCAATAAACTTAGACTCAGGATGTCATGATAATTAGTTAAAGATATATATATATATATATATATATATATATATATATATATATATATATCTGCTATATCACATCCAATGTGTCTTTTGTCCCATGATCATCAGTGAGTCTAGTTCATTTCATCTGCTAAAATAATCCCAACCATGCAATGGGTGTGGCTAGATCCCCCAGCTGAAACCTCCTTACTGCCAAGAGGGTCGCTGTATGGGTCACTATCAATGGAGATTACAAATACCACTATTGGTATATGCAGAGTCCCGATTTCGGTAAGAATAGAAGAAAAAGCACCCCACAGTACGTTATACAATCACTCCTGAATAAAAAAAATACCCCATTTGTAGTCGGAAAATGTTGTATGGGCACATGGTATTGCTCAGAATGGAAAGAGCGCTATTTGGCTTTTGGAAGACAGATTTTGCTGGAATATTTGGGTGCCATGTCACATTTACAGAGCCCCTAAAGTACCAGTACAGTGGAAACGCCCAAAAATGACCCCATTTTGCAAACTACACCCCTTACAGAATTTTGAACCAAGAGATGGTTTTTAAAAAAGAAATGTGTAGTAGATAATGCAAAAGGAAATTGAAATATTCCCAGATGTGCCACTTCAGTGCCCATGCCATATGTGGGTAAAAAGTGCTGTTCAGGAACAGCCAGGCACAGAAGTAAAGGAGCACTATTTGGTTTTTGGAGCACTGTTTGGTTTTTTGAAGTCATGCCACTTTTGCAAAGTCCTTTAATTGCCAATAAAGCGGAATCTGCAGACATGTCACCCCATTTTAGGAACTACACCACTGAAGGGATTTATCAAGTGGCGTAGCGAGCATTTTTAACCCTTGAGTGTTGCATTCATTTAGTTTCCAGAAATGAATGCGCAGTGAAAAGTGAAAAAAAAAAATTAAGAGATATTCCCTTCCAGTGCCCGATAGTGACTTAAAGCTAAGCTCAATATGTGTCAGCAGAGACACACACTCCAGGAACTGTTAAACAGTCATTCCGGACACAACAACTTTTGAACCGTTCATCTCTGACACAAGCTGGGCACAACATATTAAACACTGAAAGGACATATTTCTGGAAAAATTGTCATTTAAATGTTTCACCTTCTGGAAAATAAATGCATAATGCATTAATGGATACATTTCTTCAGAGGTGTAGACTCCTAAAACAGGGTCATTTGTCAAGGGATTCCAATTTACTGCATTTCAGGGGCTCTGCAAAAGTGGCATGCTGTCCATAAAACTGTCTAAATTTCCCAAAAATAAATAGCGTCACTTCCCTTTTGTGGCCGGCTGTGTGCCGAAACAGTAGTTTATACCCACATATGACATTGTTAACTACGATATACTGTGTACAACAGTGTCATACATGTGGGCATATACTGTAGTTTGGGCATACAGCACAGTGCAAATGTGAAGGAGCCCTATATTGCTTATAGAATGCAGTTTTAGATGTTTGGTATTTGTATTAAGTTTTATTTTATATCTGAATATTACTTTTACAGAAAATACTGTGAGTCAGACAGTCATTCTTCCATCATCAGAGTTGCAAACAACCACCATAAGTGACTCAACAGATAAGTCAGAAGAATCAATAAAAAAGAAAGAGATTCACTCTGCCTGTTTATCTACTATAACCCAGGAGGTTCTAGTCAATGAGAGCTTGAGATGGGAAGGAGTTCTTAAAGATCCTAAAGCAGAAGAAGAGAGGATCCGCCAATATAAAATCAACAGGCGTAAGCGTTATTTGTTGGCTGCCCAGAAGTCCTCATCAACTCCCAAAGCAGATCTCGAAGAACCATTCTCTGTAGGTCAAAAACAAGATCCCTTCAAAAAAGTGGAAAACAAAGATGAGTCTACTACAGTGAATGTTGTGCAATGTACAAGTGACTTAAAGATAAACTCTCATATGACAAAGCTGCCATTGCTTAAAAACATATTGAAAATTGGCATTTATTGAAATTATATCTTGAGATAGAGTTACGCTAGTTTCACTCAAGCACTTGTATTATGTTTGGGGATTGCATTCCCATCTACACATGAAAAATGTGGAGAGAAAAGTGCTACAAGTAGCGCTTTTCTCTCCACATTTTTGTCCTTTTCAGGCAGAAACCGAGCAGAAGCCACACGGACCCGTTGCTGGCTCCAGGTTTGTGTGTGCCCTTGGGTGACTGAGCCTCAGTGGGCCCCTTTTGAAGCAACCCATGTGCACCACAGCAAAAAAAATATCAGAAAGTAAAGAGGAATTTTACGCGACATCTGCCTCTGATTCCTCTTTATTTTCTGCCATCAGCTCATGGTGGTGGATACAGAGCATCAGCAGGTCCTTGCAGCTTTCCACCCCTGATTAGGCCCAAATAAATGGGTTTAATCAGTGCAGAGTCTCAAGCCGTGGCCTCTGAATCAGCTGCAGAATCTGCGACAAGATCCAGCAGGACACTTTTTTTTTTTTAGTGGAAAAAAAACTAGCGGCACCCATCAAAGTCAATGGGAGGCTTTTTTTTCAGCGCTGAAAATTCAGCACCAAATATAGCACCATTTTCCTCCGTGTGAATAGATCCTTAGTCTTAATAAAGCCCAAGTGCCACCTTAATTAAATTAATTGCCCCTCATAACAAGCCTCTGATTCCCCCTGACATAAATACTGTACCCATAATGGCGCCTTAAATAAATAACTTCTCTCTTGTATTCATAATGCCCCCTAATAACCCTTATATAAATGACCCCACCCCCACCTTTATAGTTATAATTCCCCCCCTCAAAAAAAAACCCTTATACTATTAAAATACACACAACTAAGCTTAAAAAAAAAAAGTTATACTCGCCTACCTGGGATCCTGATGAACAGAGCTACCATCTCCTCCCTGTTCATGCGCAGGACGTCTGTGTATCAGCACAGGCGGCACGATGCTATGATGTCATCACACACCTGTGCTGAGAAGCAGACATCCATTTGCATTCTCCTTGTCTTGCAAACTGCAGGCCTGATGTGGCTTGTGGTTTACAAGACAGGCAAGTTGCAGGAAGCATTTTAACTAGATTGGTGCCTGCAGACACCGATCTAGTTAAAAATAAAAGATATATTAATAACAGTTGCCCTCTGTACCCCCCTCCCCCTTCCACACACACACACACACCACACAGTTAGCATCCGGCAGCCCAGTGAACTCCCTCATAAGCTTGGGGCCCCGGAACTTTTCCCACTTTGCCAGGCACAGACACCAGCCCTCCACGGACCCCTTTGTAGTCTAAGGAGTCTGTAGGTTTCCTAAGGTAACCACTTTTTTATGCAGTTTAGTTTTCTGTTTGGGGATCCCCAAGCAGACCCCCCGATCGGTAACCCAAATGTATTTGAGAACCTAGCCTTAGAAGACAACATAAAAGGAGACTGGGAAAACCTTCAAATATGGAACAGAAAATGTGAGACTGCTTTTTTACATATATGTTATACAAAGTTTAATTCTTCATTTATATATGTTGAGATTAAACAAATGTATAAATGTGAATTCTGAGGCGGCATTGAACTAAGTACAGTACTGTTTCCAGATACACTGGTAAATCAGGATACCAATAGCACAACTGAAATACTCCTGAGGAACTTGGGAAAAAATAATATTTGATCAACTCTGCATTTGGTAGGATGCTATTACCATGCAGAAATATTGTATGATACCCCGGGGGCTAGTAAGAAAACTCTTTACTATTATTTATGGGGATAAGTTCACAAAGGAATGGAACATGCTGCTTAGAGATTGCTCATTTAGACTAATGGGACCTATTAATTATTAGGATAAACTATTTACAAAATAAAGAAACAAAGAACATGTTGAAAAAAAAAACAACATAGTGCACAACAGGATTGTCTGAACATTAGCATCCAGGAAAACTGAACTGGAAATAACATCATACAAATTAAAAAAGTATATTCAGAAATTAATTTTAGATAATAATACTTTTCTAATGGACTCAATATATAGACGGAAAAGAACATATTCCATGTCTAAATATATTTTTAAAAATTGGCATATTTCAAAAATACAAAACCAGGTTACATTCAGCTCGTCTGACTATGAAACATTGGATGTGACTACAAACTGAATGATGAATTCAGCACACTATTGGCTTTCACATTCTGTGCCCTCGGTGAAAAGCTATTGTTGCTGGTACCGTAGCTCTTCACTGTCAGAAGGGCGTTTCTGACAGTCAGTCGGGAACACCCTTCCTCACAGCAGGGTCTATAGCGCTGTACTATGAGAGCGGGAGGAACGCCTCCCTCTCCTCCTGCTAGTATGGGTCCACTGGGGGGGGGTGTCCCTCACCGCTCAGCATCATGGCTGGGCGGTAAGGAACGCTCCCCCTCTCACAGTACAGTGCAATAGACGCTGCTGTGAGGAAGGGTGTTCCTGATAGACTGTCAGAAACTCCCTTCTGACAGTAAAGAGCTATGGTATCGGCACCGATAACTCTGCACCGGGGCACAGAACATGAAAGCAGATAGTGCGCTGAATTCAGAGCACTGTCGACTTTCTAGCGGTGTATTAAATACATGTGCCCCCAGATGGTGAAAGGTCCTCTTTAATGTTGTATCTGCATACAATATAAATCTAAACAACAATATTAAGGATGTTGATAAATTTGCATGCCTTTTACTTGTATGAAGTTACTACCCATGAGGAACAATGGGAGGCGCTGCCAAATACCAACGCATTCAGTGACAACTGTATCTATTCACAAAGGAAATGTTCTGACCAAGCTGTATTGATGCAACTAATGTATTACTGATGAATTACAAAGCACTAACAATATGTATACACTCCAAGTGTTAACAGTTGTATATCCAGCCCATTTTTTATCCTGTACAGTGGTGTGTACTACACATGGTTAGTAATCACATCAGGTTAGCCTCAGAGATATCATAGCAGCTAACTCCCTGCCATCTATAGAACCTGCATTCTGGATACAAATCGCATCTACAATTAAATCCTCCAGAAACTCCACTAAGGCATCTAGTTTCCTAATATCCTAAGTGCTATGATACAATATAGATAAGGGAATACATCTGAAGAAAACGCAAATACACAATTAATTAAATGGGGATAAGGAATATGAATATTTAAGTACCCTGTAAATTAGGAATGTACTTTACATCTAAATATTGTGTGAAACCTAATATTAATGTTGTTTTCTGTATTTTAGGATAAAAGATGGAACTGATTTCCATGGTAAGGGCTGTATTAGACACACATATTTTCTTAACAAGTGTAGATCATCGACATACCACCACCACAGACACAGACTCAGGCTGAGCATGTGCATAAGGAACAATTGACAAATCATGAATTTTAAAAGGGGTTGACAAGTTTGTAGAAAAGTTCTACAATTTTCCAATGTGCTTTCTGTATCAATTCCTAATGGTTTCTACAATTTTCCAATATGCTTTCTGTGTCAATTCCTTGCAGCTGTCTAGCTTTCTGCCTGCTCTCATTCTTTCTGCTTACTTCTAGTGGATAAAATTCTGACCATGGTCATGTAATGTACAGTCCATGGTCAGTTGATATACAGTACATTGTCATGTGATGTACAATCCATAATCATCAGGGAGAGTGTGTGCCTACATACATAGGCAGTATGGAGACTTACAAGTCATTCCTGCTCCGCTAGGGATTCTGGGTAAAAAATATGTAAATCTATTCTCCAGCATGTAATTAGGAGAACAGTGCACTCTGTATGCTGCCCTCTAGAGGGCAGCATCCTTAACATCATGCATGACTCAGTTAAAAAGTCTACTGTCATGATGCGGATTTAATTGCCAAATTAGTATTTCTATTCCAAAAGGAACAGATTCCCAATTCATAATCATGTGATGTACAATCCATAGTCATGTGATATACAGTCCATGGTCATGTGATGTATAGTCCATGGTCATGTGATATACAGTTCATGGTCATGTGATGTATAGTCCATGGTCATGTGATATACAGTCCATGGTCATGTGATGTATAGTCCATGGTCATGTGATATACAGTGCATGGTCATGTGATGTATAGTCCATGGTCATGTGATGAGCACACAGGTGCACAGCTCACTACAGTCACAACTCAGTAATCAGACATCTGCATGGTAATGAGCTATGCCCTTGTGTGTCCATCACATGACTATAGAGCATATATCACATGATCATAGGCTGATTTTCCACTGACAGCAAGCAGAGATCTAGTAGGGAACTATAGCGAAATGATACAGAAGGTATATTGGAAAATTGTATATCTTTTCTTTATACAAACAATAACAATTTTCTCTTACTGTTAGTCTGAAACTGAACAACCCCTTTAACTGTTTGCTGGAAGCATAACCCTTATTGTCCAATGTGACATCCCGCCAGTCAACAGTGATTTTGTGTTCCTCCAAAAACAAGCAATCCCCTGATCACTGGCTGCACTGTTAGGCTGCATTCACATGGAGTAAACGCTGGCGTTTTTTGTGTGTTTTTTGCACATAGCGCCGCGTTTACGCCGCGTAGCGTCGCATTAACGCCGCGTATACGCCGCGTTAACGCCGGGCAACGCCACCGCTAAATAGCGCGGCGTTAACGCGGCGTATACGCGGCGTTAACGCGACGCTACGCGGCGTAAACGCGGCGCTATGTGCAAAAAACACACAAAAAACGCCAGCGTTTACTCCATGTGAATACAGGGCTACTATCAGGAATCGGTATTCCTCATTCCTAGGTGTGCTGGTTGCCAATAACAGCCCTGAATATTTGTCTGCCCAGTAGGGTCTTAACTCTCAAGTTTGCTACATCCTGCCATCAATTCTTGTCTTCAGATTTAAAAAATCTGAACATTACCCAAATAATCTTGGTGGATTATAAGAATGACAGATTGCCCTTACATTCTAAATGTTTTCTCAAGCTAGTGTTTTATTCAGATAAGATGCCAAATGTATTAATAGATTTGTTTATTGAAAGTTCAGCCGGATAATACATCCGACACTGCGATCTTTCCTGAGGATCCAAATCATTCCAGTCTTGTTTGTGCCTCCATTAACCTCGACAGGCATGCTAAAACAGTTAGGCAACTTCTACGGTATCTCACTATTCATTTGTCCTTAGGGTCTTCTTGAGTAAATAATGTATCAGACCAGAACGTGCTCATTGGGAAAAGAAAGAAAAAAAAGATACAAAGAAAACGCAAAAATCTGTTTAAAGCATAATTCTGGATTTCTCATTAAGTTGCCTACTACTGAGACACAAATGGCATTATGCTTTTTTACACATTTTTACACATGTACACAGGAAATAAAATGTGGGCCTGCACTTCCAGATATAACTGATGGAATGTCTATTTGTCCAGTTCACAACGGAGATGGAGATGGAATTCAGTCAGTAACTGCCATCTTGTCAACGTCTTACTGATCTGCAAAAGAGAAGAAAAAGCGAGCCAAGAACTCTGCACTAATGAGCAGCATTATATACATTACATGTGACATGATGGGACTTGTACTTCTATTTCTACTGCTTACTTTCCTTTAAATTTACAAAATTGCAAGATGAGGATATGACATGCTTTTGGCTGGCAGCAAAGTGTATTAGTTACAGTACAAACCTACTGTGGTTATTTCTGTTCATATACTTCTTTTGAATGTATGTAAAACTAAAATTATATAAAATGTAGAAAAAAATGATCATGTGTCTAAGATATATATATACAAAATATATATAAGGAATCCTATTCTTCATTGTTTCTTCTTCAATTTTTTTATTTTCCAATATAATAATAATATTAATATTAATAATAATAATAATAATAATAATATAATGTTATAAAAGTATATTTATAATAATATATATTTATATTATCTAAATATAAATCAAAACCAAATCACGGCCGAAAAATAACGCGGCGTATATGATCCTAACTCCCATTGAAATGAATGGAATCTTTTTGCGAGCGCAATCTGCTCACACGTGTATACATGCCAGATTGCGCTCCACTTTCCTCCGTGTGAACTCACCCTAACGTGCATTTTCCATATAAAAGGCCCTTCAGCCTCTTCCACTGCAGATATTTTTCAATTTTGATTTTTTCACCCCAAACTCCAAACCTTTTTTTTTTTCCATTCATAGAACTGTATAAGAACTTAATGTGTGCGGGACAAATTGTGCTTCGTAGTGGTAGCATTTAATATTCCTTACAACAAACTGGGTGAAGCTGGAAACAAAATTCAGAATGGGGTGGAATTCAAGAGAAAAAACTTCCTTACAGGCTTTGTTTTTACGGCGTTCACTGTACAGCAAAAAAGAAATGTCATCTGTATTCTATGGATCAGTACAATTACGGTATCAAATTTATATGTTTTTTTTTCTATTTTAACCCCTTCCCGCCGATGGCATTTTTTGATTTTCGTTTTTCATTTTTGACTCCCCTCCTTCTAAACCCCATAACTTTTTTATTTCTCCGCTCCCAGAGCCATATGAGGTCTTCATTTTTGCGGGACAAATTTTTCTTCATGATGCTACCATTAATTATTCTGTAGAATGTACTGGGAATCAGGAAAAAAATTCAGAATGGGGTGGATTTGAAGAAAAAATGCATTTCTGCGACTTTCTTACGGGCTTTGGTTTTACGGCGTTCACTGTGCAGCCAAAATGACATGTCCCCTATATTGTGTGTTTCGGTACGGTTCCAGGGATACCAAATATATATGGTTTTATTTACATTTTGACCCCTAAAAAAAATTCCAAAACTGTGTTAAAAAAAATTTTTTCTAAAAGTCGCCATATTCTGACGGCCGTAACTTTTTTATACGTAGGTGTACGGGGATGCATAGGGCGTCTTTTTTTGCGAGGCCGGGTGTACTTTTTAGTTCTACCATTTTCGGGAAATGTTATTGCTTTGATCACTTTTTATTCAAATTTTTATCAGAATCAAAACAGTGAAAAAAAGGCAGTTTGGCACTTTCGACTATTTTTCCCGCTACGGCGTTTACCGAACAGGAAAAATATTTTTATAGATTTGTAGAGCGGGCGATTTCGGCCTGCATAGACCAGCCTGCAAAAGAGAGGATTTGCAGACAAGCCTGGGAGCCTGTACAAGGCTCCTGGCTGTCATGGCAATGGGACGTTGGCCCTGGAGCATGCTCCAGGAGCCGGCGATGCCGGGCAAAATGGCGGCGCCCATGCGCCGCCGGGAGAATGGCGCCTCCGGCGCCTTTGACCGCGGCGCCAGAGGAGTTAATGCCTCCAATTGGTCCGGGGACCGATCAGAGGCAATAGAGCCAGTTGTCTACTGCTTAGTTACAGACCCGACATGCACCGTACTATTACAGCGCATGTAGGGAAGGGGTTAACCCCTTAAATAAAGGGTCTTATATTATTTTTTGCTACAAAAATCATGAAAAAGTATGCTAGGGTTTATGTTCAGGGTAGATCTTATTTTCTGGGCTCTCAGCTGTCATGCAAATGGATTACGGACTCCAGATCTCATTCTGGGGGGGAACACTGATGGTGGGAATTGCCATTGCTTCTCCACTGTATAATACATCAGAGACCCAATGGCTATAATGGCCACTAAGGTCCTGAGCGGCCACCATATTTAAATGCCTGTCATCTGCTGTACTATTATGGTGGATGTCAAGAATGAGTTAAAGGTATTAAAATATTAAAAAACTATATAAACAGTGTTTTTTAAAAAAAAAAAAAAAAAATTCCACCCATTCTATTGTTACCATACTGTATAGATTATCAAATGATGCTACTATTAAGTACAATTAGTTGTGTAAAAAAGAAGACCAAACACGGTTCTGTTAAATAGTTATGGCCTTTAGGAGGTGGTGAGTAAAAAATAAAGACATGTAGGAGTTAGTGTTAGGCATTATATTTCAGAACACAAACTCCATATCCATTTCCATTTCATGTTTACCTACCCATACAAACCTAAGATAAGTGCGAAGAATAAGACTGGTAACAGAAAACACAGATGAAATCCTGAACTGATATAAACATTTATTTCACATTTATGACATTCATATACATGTATCTTTTTACATTGTTCAGTATTAGGATCATAGATTCAATATAAATCAATTGGGTACATTTTTATATTAATCATTCTGGCAGCATTTCATTTACACTGACTATTGTGTTTATGGGAACAATGAACTCCCTATCCTAAGCAATTCAATGAAACCAAAAGGTCAATGACTTATAAGATCTCTATTGGAGAGACTGGAACTCGTCCCATGCCAAGGAATTTACTGTGTGTTTCACTTATGCCCTTGTAATTGACCTAGTGGTCTTCTACTAGAGAAATATACTTTAAAAAAAGAGCTTAGTCTAGGAGTTTTTCCTTTGTAAAGTGACAATTACCCTTTTTAATAGGGCCCAGTCTTACAGCATTCATTGTATGGTACAAATGACATTATATTTACCTTGGAGGTCAGTACCATAACAGTGATACCAAATATACAGTATATATCTTTTTTATCCTGAACTAATGTATAACAAAACTTTATATGTGAATTGAGTATTTTTGCAGAAAAAAAAATCACTTTTTTCCAACAGCATTTTTCATTACATTTTTTTCTACATTTATCTGTGTGGTTTTCCCTCCCCTGTTCAATCTATAAGGAATATGTGAGCATTACTGCAGGTAAAATTGGTATGTTGCAAGTTTTTGCAGCATTTTTTTCTGCAATGTGTGAATGGGATTAGCCAAAGTCTCATCCACTTTGCTGGTAATGTAAGATGCATTGCGTAGAGCACAGAGGGGGCACTTTCACTGTTTAGGTGTACAAAGAGGGCCTTGTTACAGATTTAGCACCATTTTCCTGTAGGGTCCTGGAACCTTTCATTGTTCCACAATTTCATTATTAGCTTTGGTAACCTGATATAACAAATTGTTATATATTTCATAAAAAGTATACCATATGTTGGCCCCTGGTTCTTGAGGAATAATTTATTAGAAGGAGAACTTGCAACTGAGCATTCCTAAAATTAACTCAAGACACTTTGAGGTCTGACAAGGCTAGTTCAGAATCTTTAGGGAAAGTTCACACAGAGTTTTTTGGTCAGGGTTTTGAGGCTGTATCCGCCTCAAAACCCTAACCAAAAAGACAAGAAAAGGGAATACGGAAACCGAGCAAACCTTAGTGTAGTATTTTTGAGAAGATAGATTTACAATAAAGGAATGACGCTCACCTTGAAGGGTTGTGAACCTAAGTCACAACTCTGTGATCACAGTGAATATGTAGCCAGAGGACTCCTCCTTAGGTAAAGCTGCAACGTTCCTAACACCTTGCAGGCGTAAATAGGAATGAAAGAAACAAATTTCCCTGAGGAAGGGCATAGTCTGACGCCTGAAACGCGTTGTGTGAGTTTGTTACCAATAAAACCATATATATCAACTAAACAAGGGGAGTGCAGTTCCTTAATATCAGATTTATCACTGAATCTGAGTTGCTGGTTCTTCCATTTCTAACCAAAAAGACAGCTCCCATTGAAATCAATGGGAGACGCTCAGGTCTTTTTCCGGGAGCCATTTCTTCCAGCTACCACAAAAAATAAGCCAAATTCTCATTCTTCAGGCCGGGTTGCCTCGCAATTCGGCTTGAAGACACACCCTCCTTTGGACTAGGCCCATTCATTGGGCCTCCGCCTCAGGTTCCGATCCAGAAAAGCCTGTGTGAACTTACCCTTAGACTCATCTACCAGAATAGCTAGAGGAAAATTAGCAGGCACATGAGTGTTTTCCCCTACCATTTTAGAGTGCAGACCATTTTCCGTAGGCTTACCGCCAAGAGACACACTATCACAAGTGTTAGAGTTATTATCACAGGAAGATGTCACTTTACCCCAAAGCTCCCAGAAGTGAGGAAAGTCATGTCCTATTATGAATACATACAACACTTTGTGGGAAACATTACATAGATACATAGTCTTTATGTTAACTTGAGCATTGGGGTAATCCTTAACATATCCATCTTTGGATGGAGTCTTTTCAAGAAACTCAAAACATATGGGAAAGCTCATCGCTAACAAGGGTTACCAGACTTACTGAGTTCAGAAATGCAGTCACAACATTTTCCATTGACTGACAGATCTGTGGTTCGCTGGTTTGAGATGACACGGTACTACAGACAGGGTGGGCAAACAATGAGCACTGGCAAACCACATTTACACTCCAAGGACTCTTCCCTCATAGGACAATGTGCTGCTGTGTCCTCAGGGGTATGATAGCTCCAGCAGACTATTTGGCAGGGGTGAGTTTTAGAATTGGTTGCCAGGTTCTCCATTTTCTTGTACACTGGCACTTGTCTCATCTTTCCCCCTTGTTTAAACAACCTTCTACTGGATTCAACATGAACCTTGCAGTTCCTCAGATAAGATTTCTCCATATTTGGTTCTAAGAGGAGGTTCTCGGCTGTACAACCCAATACTGCATTGGCATGGGAAGAGCACAAACATAGCTATCCATCACAGTTCTCTCTACCATCTGCTCTTGCACAATGAATTCTGGTTGTCACCATTTCTGTACCAAGTGAAACAGATCATACATTTGTGACCTTGTGGCTTTTTCTTTATAGAAAGTCCACTATTGTACCTGCTGGGCCTGAACTGCGGGCAAGTATTTCAGCCTTTAATTTGCATTTGTAGTCCTTTAAATCCTGCAAGGTGAGATGAAAATGTGCCTTTTGTGACTCACCCATCAAATATGAAGGCAACAATTCAACCCTCTATTCTAATGGCAATTTTTCTCTGTCTGCTATTCGTTCAAAGACATTTAAGTAAGCCTCTACATCATCTTTATTAGTCATTTTCTGTGGTACAGTCTTCACTGTTCTTTTGGACATCACCCTCAGAGCTTGGAGCAGTTACAGAAACAACTCGCTGCACAGTCATCACTTCTCTGAGCGCTGCCACTTGCTCTAATAGTAAGCAGTTCAGCTCCTTCTTTTGCAAATTGTCCTGCACCATCTGTCCAACAAGCTCCTCCATTACTAAAATGTCTTTCCTCAGTGCTATAGCTGCTTTCACCCAGGGCATTCATGGTCTGAAAGTTTGGCAACTTCAAAACATGCATGCTGTTGCCCATAGCAATGGTTTGCTCTCATCCTCCACCATATGTAAACATAGGACCTTCTAAATAGCCTTGTCAACAACAACACTGGCACACATAGGCAGATGTAAAGGTTCAATAGTCCAGGTTTATTGTGCACAGCCATAAACAGCAAATTAAAGAGGCTTGCTTCAGAAGAAAAAAATCAAAGGTCAAATAAAGTGTCTTTAATTCACAGGAACAATCATACAACTCAAAGTTCTCTGCTTCTCACCAGACCCTGAGGGCTGAATTCCAACATGCCTTCCACTTAGCTCTGTATGTTCAGGCATAGCACCCCGATGTGGTGTTTCTCCTCCAGGTCAGCACAGACCACACTACTCTTTGGCAGCTTTCATTTCATTAATGGCTGCCCATATCTGGGCAAAGTTTAGATCCTACACAGGACCTTCAGTAACGCTTACGTCCCGGACCCAAACTCCAATTATTTACATCACTGAGACAACAAATCTCCGTGCCACATATCTGTAAGTGAAGGAGAATATGATGCTGGACTAGTGAGAAGTCAAAGATGTCTGTCATAATGGGCTCGGCGAGATGGAAAAGAGACTGTTAGCAGAAAGTTACTACATATAACGGTAATGTAATCGCTTGTACTATCTGTAGAGCTATTGCAAAACTGGTATGCACCATTATATGGTCACAGTATGAAGGTAATAATTGTCGTAGCAACTTAGCAATGTCTTTTTATTCAATCGCCATGCGGTGGTAATATGTGGTCATGCTTGAGAGGTATTAGTTGATAAAAGTATTGTAGTCTTTTTCACTGACTATATTATGGTAATCCAGAGGCATAATGTGGTGATATTTTTTTAGCCCTGCTGTAGTAAAAGTTATAAAAAAGAAGTGCAGTGTGCAAAAACTCTGAATTAAGCCATGCCCCAAACCATGCCAACCCCAGACATCCCAAGGCTCTTCCGCATCCTTCCTATCTAATCAGGACAGACGATAGGTAGTGTCCAGCTATAAATATAGGCAATGTCTGTGAGTGGGGAAGGAAGGAGATATGGCATTTTACACTGGTAATCCTATAGCAAGCCCTTGATGCATAAAAAACACAAAGGCACTATGATAATGAAAATTATTACTTCTGTGCTATGATGCATCATCCCTGTTCAAACCACTGTTGAATCTTGCCAATAGCTTCTTTGAGATTGATTCATCTTTTTCTGGTAGAGAGAATGAGCATCCTAATTGTCTCTAATTGTACATTTGTTCCGTGAGACAACATTGGTCTGGTATATTCAACTTCTACTTCTAGGGTTTAGCAGTATGAAAAATATCATGAAAATAGCAGATCCAATTGGTTCTTGCATGTCCTCACATTCTTTGACCATCTGAATCTAAAAATATAGATCATCATCAGATTCTCTCCCATGAAATGCTTTACTCTATTCTCCTTTCTTCATAAATAAGGTAAAGCATGTTTATTATCTCATGTCTGCCACTACCCAACAGTGCCAAGAGGCGAGATACTTTAGGCAGCAAGTGAACAGTAAGTTCTAGAAGTTGGTATGTTGGAAACAGGATAATGGCACATGTAAGTGTCCAAGCATCTTTGAAAAGGGACAAATTGTCAGGACTAAATGACTTAGTCTAAAACGTTGGGCCTTGTGTAGTGTTCTGAATATGCAGTTGTTAGTGCAATCCTAGCCTTGTACAATAACCATTATTCTTATTTTGTATTAAAGGGGACCTCTACCAATGCAAGTTCTAAGCATCTGCTAACAGATGCTGCTCCACTGATTCCAGCACTGTTGGAATTATTTCTCTAGCCATTCCCAGCAAAAAGCACAGTTAGATTTAGTATACAATGTGTTATATAAGCTCTGTAATGTCAGAAGGGAGGTGTCAGGCAGGGGGCATGATTTAAAGCTCCAATCAGAGGTAGCCAGTGCCAGAGCTCAGAGTCACAGCCCTTGTCTGCTCCTGCTTGACACCGCCCTCCTGACAGTACAAAGCCTAAATAGCATATCAGAGACCAAAGATAACAGCACAGATTGCGTTGGAATGGTGGGGGCTAGAGAAAAAAAATAAACTATGCAAAAATCAGCAACTATTAAATTATATAAAGAGCTGAATTTCTTGGATATGGTGACATATAAGACTGATGTAAATCTAATTTATATGAATAATACATATGATCTTCTGTTTGTTCATGTACATTAAGTGCTTTATTGTTTATGAATGAAGGCATGTAAAATTAAATACGATTACCAATAACCAAATAGACGTTCTCAACAAAAAAATGTCCACACAAGTTACTCCTAAGAGTATTGGAGTATTGTGTATTCATACCAAACTCTTCCAATTCTAGAGTTACACATTGCATACTTGAACCAGTTAAAAGCTTCTAGATCATATTAGTATATAATCTTCTAAGGATAATTTTAATCATAGGCCAAGACCTAGATGATCCTTGTTCCTATTACTGTCCATATAAAAACAGATGTGGCATTGAACAGATCAAATTATTTTATAATATTTCCTTTCATTGTAGTGTCCGATGCATTTTATGGTGCAGATGACATGTAAAATAAATTGTTTATTGCTCAATATTAGAGATGAGCGAACACTAAAATGTTCGAGGTTCGAAATTCGATTCGAACAGCCGCTCACTGTTCGAGTGTTCGAATGGGTTTCGAACCCCATTATAGTCTATGGGGAACATAAACTCGTTAAGGGGGAAACCCAAATTCGTGTCTGGAGGGTCACCAAGTCCACTATGACACCCCAGGAAAAGATACCAACACCCTGGAATGACACTGGGACAGCAGGGGAAGCATGTCTGGGGGCATAAAAGTCACTTTATTTCATGGAAATCCCTGTCAGTTTGCGATTTTCGCAAGCTAACTTTTCCCCATAGAAATGCATTGGCCAGTGCTGATTGGCCAGAGTACGGAACTCGACCAATCAGCGCTGGCTCTGCTGGAGGAGGCGGAGTCTAAGATAGCTCCACACCAGTCTCCATTCAGGTCCGACCTTAGACTCCGCCTCCTCCGGCAGAGCCAGCGCTGATTGGCCGAAGGCTGGCCAATGCATTCCTATGCGAATGCAGACTTAGCAGTGCTGAGTCAGTTTTGCTCAACTACACATCTGATGCACACTCGGCACTGCTACATCAGATGTAGCAATCTGATGTAGCAGAGCCGAGGGTGCACTAGAACCCCTGTGCAAACTCAGTTCACGCTAATAGAATGCATTGGCCAGCGCTGATTGGCCAATGCATTCTATTAGCCCGATGAAGTAGAGCTGAATGTGTGTGCTAAGCACACACATTCAGCACTGCTTCATCAAGCCAATACAATGCATTAGCCAGTGCTGATTGGCCAGAGTACGGAATTCGGCCAATCAGCGCTGGCCAATGCATTCTATTAGCCCGATGAAGTAGAGCTGAATGTGTGTGCTAAGCACACACATTCAGCACTGCTTCATCAAGCCAATACAATGCATTAGCCAGTGCTGATTGGCCAGAGTACGGAATTCGGCCAATCAGCGCTGGCTCTGCTGGAGGAGGCGGAGTCTAAGGTCGGACCTGAATGGAGACTGGTGTGGAGCGATCTTAGACTCCGCCTCCTCCAGCAGAGCCAGCGCTGATTGGCCGAATTCCGTACTCTGGCCAATCAGCACTGGCTAATGCATTGTATTGGCGTGATGAAGCAGTGCTGAATGTGTGTGCTTAGCACACACATTCAGCTCTACTTCATCGGGCTAATAGAATGCATTGGCCAGCGCTGATTGGCCGAATTCCGTACTCTGGCCAATCAGTGCTGGCCAATGCATTCTATTAGCTTGATGAAGCAGAGTGTGCACAAGGGTTCAAGCGCACCCTCGGCTCTGATGTAGCAGAGCCGAGGCTGCACAAGGGTTCAAGCGCACCCTCGGCTCTGATGTAGGAGAGCCGAGGGTGCACTTGAACCCTTGTGCAGCCTCGGCTCTGCTACATCAGAGCCGAGGGTGCGCTTGAACCCTTGTGCACACTCTGCTTCATCAAGCTAATAGAATGCATTGGCCAGCGCTGATTGGCCAATGTATTCTATTAGCCTGATGAAGTAGAGCTGAATGTGTGTGCTAAGCACACACATTCAGCTCTACTTCATCGGGCTAATAGAATGCATTGGCCAGCGCTGATTGGCCAGAGTACGGAACTCGACCAATCAGCGCTGGCTCTGCTGGAGGAGGCGGAGTCTAAGATCGCTCCACACCAGTCTCCATTCAGGTCCGACCTTAGACTCCGCCTCCTCCAGCAGAGCCAGCGCTGATTGGCCGAATTCCGTACTCTGGCCAATCAGCACTGGCTAATGCATTGTATTGGCGTGATGAAGCAGTGCTGAATGTGTGTGCTTAGCACACACATTCAGCTCTACTTCATCGGGCTAATAGAATGCATTGGCCAATCAGCGCTGGCCAATGCATTCTATTAGCGTGAACTGAGTTTGCACAGGGGTTCTAGTGCACCCTCGGCTCTGCTACATCAGATTGCTACATCTGATGTAGCAGTGCCGAGTGTGCATCAGATGTGTAGTTGAGCAAAACTGACTCAGCACTGCTAAGTCTCTGCATTCGCATAGGAATGCATTGGCCAGCCTTCGGCCAATCAGCGCTGGCTCTGCCGGAGGAGGCGGAGTCTAAGGTCGGACCTGAATGGAGACTGGTGTGGAGCGATCTTAGACTCCGCCTCCTCCAGCAGAGCCAGCGCTGATTGGTCGAGTTCCGTACTCTGGCCAATCAGCGCTGGCCAATGCATTCTATTAGCCCGATGAAGTAGAGCTGAATGTGTGTGCTTAGCACACACATTCAGCTCTACTTCATCAGGCTAATAGAATACATTGGCCAATCAGCGCTGGCCAATGCATTCTATTAGCTTGATGAAGCAGAGTGTGCACAAGGGTTCAAGCGCACCCTCGGCTCTGATGTAGCAGAGCCGAGGCTGCACAAGGGTTCAAGTGCACCCTCGGCTCTCCTACATCAGAGCCGAGGGTGCGCTTGAACCCTTGTGCAGCCTCGGCTCTGCTACATCAGAGCCGAGGGTGCACTTGAACCCTTGTGCACACTCTGCTTCATCAAGCTAATAGAATGCATTGGCCAGCACTGATTGGCCAGAGTACGGAATTCGGCCAATCAGCGCTGGCCAATGCATCCCTATGGGAAAAAGTTTATCTCACAAAAATCACAATTACACACCCGATAGAGCCCCAAAAAGTTATTTTTAATAACATTCCCCCCTAAATAAAGGTTATCCCTAGCTATCCCTGCCTGTACAGCTATCCCTGTCTCATAGTCACAAAGTTCACATTCTCATATGACCCGGATTTGAAATCCACTATTCGTCTAAAATGGAGGTCACCTGATTTCGGCAGCCAATGACTTTTTCCAATTTTTTTCAATGCCCCCAGTGTCGTAGTTCCTGTCCCACCTCCCCTGCGCTGTTATTGGTGCAAAAAAGGCGCCAGGGAAGGTGGGAGGGGAATCGAATTTTGGCGCACTTTACCACGTGGTGTTCGATTCGATTCGAACATGGCGAACACCCTGATATCCGATCGAACATGTGTTCGATAGAACACTGTTCGCTCATCTCTACTCAATATCCTTTGGTTTTGGAAATGAGGTTATAGTTTTTATATTCACAATGTCCCAAGTATTTACAGTCTTATGAGTAGGGTTAAAATAGCAGTCATTCTGCAGATTATACGATTACCTAAATGAGGTTTCAGAACTTGTAGGTCTATTAGATTTCATACTATTTTTGGGTGAAAGACTTTCATATATAAAGTTTTATCATCTTAGAGCCTTTGACTGAGTTCTGCAGGTTTGAAGTTGTTCAAAGGCTCAATGCTCTTTGTAGTTCTCTAAGGGTGGACATAAAAGCAATCAGTATTCATCCACTAAGCATTCGCTGCCCACATGTTCAGCTGACTCAAGCTCTACACTGGAGAGAAAGCGCCTCATACATTTCTTGCAGTTGTAATCCAAAGTAGTAGTGTACACTGTTTTTGTGTGCTTTGGATAGACAATTGTGGTGGTCATGAATCTTTGTGGCTTGTTCTTTGGTTTGAAGTGAACTTCAGCTCTGTAGTTGCGCCATGTACAGTTTGGAATGCAGATCACAGTCTGACTACACGAAGAGACTCCCAGTCCTACCGGCATGTATATATTGTCAATGAAATGCCTGTCAGAGTCATATTTAACTGAGGATGTATACCTGAAAAAAAAAACAGAGAAAACTCTATATTAGTACAGTGAGATTCATGGTCATAACTGACTCAAATGTTGCATCATTTATGTATCGTATGATGTAAAAATATATTTTTTTTACCAAATTTCACATTTTCAATAGTAAACAATTCCTACTTGAATTAAAAGAAGTAGGAAAAATAATTCAAATCCCATATTAGAAAATCCTAAACTGATAGATGTAGGTTTCCCAAATAGGACCCTCCTCTATTATCTATAGAAGAGAATAATTGTAAGACATGTTTCTAAAGCTGAACGACCCAAAACAAGCATGTATAACAGAAATAGCCCATGACTTTTTACTGAGAACTATGTAATGCTTAAAGGAGTTTTCCTATGAAAGCAAGGGGATAAATTTCAGATAAGTGGGGGGTCTGACCCCAACAGGGGACTTTCATCTCCCCTTCTAAATGTAACGGTAGTTGTGAAGCATGCACACCTCTCCATTCAGTTCTAAGGTAGTACTAGAGATAGCCGAACTACAGCAGTCAGCGATCTCCAGCACTCCCATTCAAATGAATGGAGTACTGTGTGTCCATTGTCCGACCACCACTCCAGTCACAAAAGTCCCCCATTCTCCTGATCAACAAGGTCTGAGTGATCGGACCACAACTGATCTGCAGGATAACCCATATCTTATGAAATAGAAATAGCATAAAAATTCCTGTGGGTGTACTGTGTAGGTGTCACAATATTTTTGCCCATATAGTGTATAATGTATATCTACAATTTCCCATCATGAAAACAGCAGACCATAACTAAGAGTCTGCGGTATTCTTTCAGCACTACCGTTATCCAATTGGCACAATGGCACATTCATTAGCTACAGAAGTCGAGTACAGAGTAAAGCACACATGAGAGTGCTCACAATTCCCATTTAGTAAATATAATACTTTAGTTTGATATTCAGGAGGATCAGCAGTGCCAGAAATGTGCTCTGAACATCCAGTGCTTACTTTACCATCCGGTTTTTCAATCATATGGAAGGCAGGTTTTAATGTCTTAAGTGTTAAACGTCCTGTAGCCTGTTGCTGACAGTTTTCCTTGGGTGGAAATGATACTATTATTTTAACATAGAGGCTCCACAAGTTCTGTATCTTTGCTTTGTATTTACCTATTTAAAAGAACAATTTTGCAATAAAATGATTTGATTGAAAAGTGTTTTGGGACAAGGCTGAAAATAATCTTTTTATTTTCAGCTAGCACTTCATTATGGGCAAAATAAGCACATATGATTTATAGGAGGAGACAGCACAGGTCCGAATGGGCTATAAAAAAAGGCTACGATCAATCCAAGAGGAAGACTTGCAGAGTTATTTCCATACATCCAGATGACCGCCAAGAACTATTGTAACTGTTTGCAGCAGAAGGAGAAAGGTTTACTAGAAACAAGATATCAGTAAAGCCTTATTTAACGCCACAATGTGACGAGTGTTCTAACATGTATACCGCAATAAGAAAAGGAGATAAGTAATCTGTAGCGTAAGACCTCCTGCACATGACATACTGCGTCCACATTTTCCAGACCCTACTACGGCTGGAAATCCCATTCAGGCCATGGGTTTAATGACCCAAACTTGCAGAATCATAGATCCTATTCTGTTGTAAGTTTGGGCCATCTGACCCAAGGTCTGAATGAAATTTGCAGCTGTAAAATGGTCTGGAAAATCCAGACATATTATGGCCATGTGCTGGAGGTCTAAGTGTACTGATTTTAATAATGTATTTTTCATCCTTTGTATGTAACTATTTTATCATCTAAAACAAGGACCTTCCTTGTGATATGAGAGACCATGCATCTTATGGAAACATACAATGATATACAATATCTTCATTACATACTGTATTTACAAACTGTGTTTCATACTGCTGTTTGACAGAATATTATAATCTGTTCTGCTATTCCATCAAATTGATCCTAAGATTGGTGGTGGAGATCTGTGCAAAAATGTTGCAACTTTTTATGTTTGGTAAGCCAGAAAGACATCCAAAGTATTATAAATCTGCCCCACTGTATTGACTTTGGGTAGCTAAAAGTCAAAAGTATATATTTATATCCATTGACTAGTCATAATGTATGCCAAAAAGATGATCCCTTTGGGATAAATGTCAGCATACTTTATGTCAGCATACTTTTTTTTAGCTGTATTGAAAAGCGTCTATCTATCTACCTACCTACACATACTTCAAGGGTACACAACCAAAACCATAACCCTGACAATGACAGATTGTCAGATCAGATACACCATATCATCTGTCCATGCACAAATAAAGGAGTATGCTTCCTATACAGTAAATCAAAGGGACATTATAAAGTCATACTCACTCTTCCTTCTTTCCTAGATCAAAATCTTGCTTTTAACATAAGAGGAACAACATATGCAAATGTCATAAAATGTCATGTCCGTGGGGCAAATACTGTCCCACACTCCAATAAAAAAAATATCATATATCAGGAAGTGTACTCATGGCTAAATATTAACTAATCTGTTGTTTGTTTAACTCCTACATTTGCATCTAGAGTATTTGTTCAACTAAGATATTCAAGCTACAAATACCAAAGTATAATAACCTGCCAACATGATTTTATAAAACACATGGCATGTGTGGATGTCCCCATCAAAACTAGAAAAATCAGGTCTACTCTGTAAAGGATAAAGGAGAGCTGATTTGCTATCAAAATACAACTAGTATCTATGCAGAACCTGTCCCTTTTTAAAAAATAAATAAATAAATAACAATCAGATTAACTCATATTGTTATTTACATAATGTCCATGATTGTATATATATATATATATATATATATATATATATATATATTTATATGTATAAGGTTATTATAAATATACAATGGCTGCCACTATTATGAACAAAAAGCATGTGATTGACTGGCCTTAGCAGTCACGTGCCATGCCCAGGTCACTATAGAAGTTAGTGATTGACTACAGTGATCACAAAATGACAAATATGACATTATCACTTCTTGTCTGGCAAGTTGAGTCCGCTATGTGTTATGTTTTTTTACACAAAGCCCTGCCTTTAATACAACCCATTTAAAGGGCCTATATGGCCAAAGATAGGAGAATAAGGGGAAGGATCTCACAATATACCATTCAATTTTGTATGCTATTTAAACTCATTCAGGCCCAGTTCACATTTGCGTTCAGGTTTCTGTTCAGGGAGTCCATTTGGGGACCCCCAGAATGCAAACTTATACGCATTAAAAAGTGGTTACCTAAGGAAACCCACAGACCCCATAGAGTGCTGTTTGCGGAAACCACACGGACCCCATTATAGTCTATGGGGTCTGAGAGTTTCCTTAGGTAATCACTTTTTAATGCGTATAGGTTTCCGGTTGGGGGTCCTCAAGCGAATTCCCCGAACACAGATGTGAACTGGGGCTAAGCGCAACATGGAAATGCACAATATATTTGCAAATGTGGGTACCACTATGATGTTGGTCAATCATTAGGGAGTACACTTTGTTAGCAGAGAAGCCTCAGGATAGATTCTAATTAGTGCAGATTTGGTCATAATGTAGTGGGGCCTCCAGACATAATTTTGCTTGGAGCTCCAGATATGCCAAATCTGCCCTTTCTTCTAATAAAATAACCTGACTGCATAGAAGACTGTAGTCAGATTCTACTTGTTTACCACTAAATTCTATAAATCAGTAGCAAATACACCCAGCCATAAAACAATTAAGAAGTAAAAATAGTTAATTATTACAAAGTGGAAGAGGTGACTTACATTATATATGGTCACTACTTTTTTATACAGCTTAATCTCATTTAATAGAACATGTGATCGTGGACCAAAATGTAATGAACTTTAAACAAAAATATGGCTGCTTTAATTCTGAAAAAGCTCTCTAAAGTTCCTGCCACTAATGTCTCCCTTCTAGATAATTTGTAGTTCACTCTCTGTTGCTAGGCTAGTTTTCTCTCCGTAGATGCAAGACGAATCACAGTGAATGGAAGGGGGAGTGGGAGCTAGTCTCTTCACACAGTGGATGCAGAGGTTGATTCTTCTGACATACTTCACATACGCTGCAAACTTTTCTGTATAAAGGACTTTTGCACATCTCACATCATACAATGTAAGGAAAGTCTTCTATGTACTTGTATCGTCTTCTGTCTGTTTTTGTGATTAAAGATGGGATCTTATTCACAGACAGCAACTTTCCTGACTGTGTTCATAGATTGCTCTTTTCCTGTGTCATGCTTACATGGCAGATGCCAGAATGTAGTGGGTACCTCCATGTATCTGCCCAATTCTTGAATCTCATACCCTGTTTCCCCGACAATAAGTCATCCCCCGAAAGTAAGACATAGCAGAGGTTTTGTTGAGTTGCCTAATATAAGGCACCCCCCGAAAGTAAGACATCCTCCAATAATAATTATTTTTCTGCGCAAAGATTGTATGAAGAAAAACATTGCAGCCGGCTGAACACTGTGCGCGAGGCGTGTGCACAGGTATGCCGGCTGCTGATGCCTCTGCGATACGTTGTATCCACTGTTCCTGCCTCTGTAGGATGACCTGGGAGATGCCCACTCTGTATACACTAAGCATCGTATGTGGCGGGGGTCCACTCTCACAGCTCATCCCACAGCAGCAGGAACAGTAGATACAACATACGGTATCACAGCAGCAATGTTTTTCTTCATACAGTCTTTGCGCAGCAAGCACATCTCATCGTAGCTCAGTGGTGGCAGCAGCACACAAAAATAAAATAAGACATCCCCTGAAAATAAGACATAGCATATCTTTAGGACCAAAATTTAATATAAGACACTGTCTTATTTTCGGGGAAACACGGTATGTGATGATCACTTAGGCTCAAGCTATTTGTTTGATTCTGTACAGCTACTCCTGGTAGAATTAAATGTGGAAAAGCCACACTAGTTATAATGGCTAGGGGACGTGTCAAACTGCTCCTTATTGTACACAACTCCTGCCTCCAAGATAAATGCAAAATGTGTTGCAGTCATAATGTGATTATTAGCAGCAGAGAAATGGTGGGACAAAGTAGGAAGGCTTACACAACCATAGAAAAGACTTCTTACAAAGACCCTGCATATATTAATTTTCATGAAAACTCAGTCTTAAATGATAAAGTTACAGAAGCACAGTCAACTGAAGGCACTTGTGTAAAAACTGTACTTTACCAAGTTTTATAATGTAAAGAAAAACACCAGTTCTTCAAATTCATCATGAACTGTGACTTGACATTCAGGTATATTTGTATTAGAATAATAGGCAATAAACTTCAACTTCATCATGCTCACACAATGTTACCTTATCTCCTTGGGTGGCAATGGATCCAACTCCACGCCTTCTCCAAATGACAGAGGACACAGCCGTGGGGTGTAGCTGCTTGACAAGCTTAGTGAAGGTGACGTACTCTATGAAGAAACGTACATAGTATTATACCACACATCTCAAAACTCATTTAATACATTAAAACATAAATATAAAAAATGGAAATTGAGCAATTCTATATAATGTTTTTATTTTTCTTTCTAATCCCAGTGAATGTTGATTAAGGAATATGTAAATAAGACCTCTTGGTGGAAATGAGGTTTCTAATGCCATCATTTACAAGGTTGCTCCTCATAGATTAAAACCTAATACCATAATCTGGGAATAATAGCCAAGTCATTATGTAAAATGTTGAATTATCAATCAAATTCCAAGGGGAATCTTTCAGATATTATTCAGAATAGTGGACAGACTGCTTTTATTAGAACAGAGGTGAGCTTGAGTACATCTCCTCTATGTTTCCTTTGTATCAGAATCAACCAAGCTGGAGGTTGTTTTTTTTTTTTTAGACTTTTATAGATTATTTAATTTTTAAACAAGCTTCAAAGTATAAAAATACATCATTATGGCTGGTTGTGCAAGGTTAGAAAAACATGCCTGCTTCCTTCAAGAAACAATGCCACACCTGTCAATGTGTCATTAGTGTATTGCATATCAGCCAATTTCTTCAGTGCAGCAGTTACCAGACATAAGCAATGGATAGATGTGACGCTAGGGTAACACCTGCGTTCGAGTTTCCGTTCTTCGGGTCCGCTTGGGAATCCGAAAAACTGAAACCCAATCCACTTAAAAAGCGGTTACCAGACTCCATAAAATATAATGGGGTCCACCCGGTTTCCGCACAAAAAATTCAGAGAGAAAAGCCCTTCTTGGAGAAATTTTTTCCCTACGCATTTTTCAAGCGGATTTGGGGACGAAGACCCTGAATGAAATCCAGACGAAGTTGTGAACTGTCCTGACACTGTTTCTTGAAGAAAGCAGCCATGTTTTGTAAACCTATCAATCCCTTTCATTTAACTGTCAAAAGGGTTTCATGATACTGTAAATGTGGTGATATAATGTATCAGTGCAAAAATATTTTACTTTGCATATAGTGAGTGTGTCAGTGCTGAAGTCATAAAGACAGGCAATAACATTTTTATGCCAAACTAAGAACATCTTTGAATTTTCCCATCTATACGCTGTTGTAAATTTCTAAGCAGCAACTATTGGCAGTAATCTAAGTAATTCATAAAGGACACAATTGAAGGATATCCCTTCTAGTTTCAGTAATGAGAACTAACTAGCCTGTGATCAGCTGGAGATATCCTTAAAACCTTTACATATGTTTCCTAGAACATAACATGCTCATTTATTTTTAGGACATAAGCTGAAAAGCAGCATTGGAGAATATTGTAAGTTTCTAGAAAGGGAAGCTCAAGTTTTAGAAGATTTTTGACAAACTGGAAGCATGTCTTATAAATGCACATTGTTCAAAAACAGAGTTGCACAAAACCCTGCAGGCAATGGGAACAGCGTACAGGCCTGATCAGGCTTACAATCTTATCTGAACAAATTATATTTGCTGAATGTTAAAGGGAATCTGTCAGCAAAATGGCTATTGAATCGGCGCCAACACCTTGTAGTGTGTAGAGTGATAGACATCTTCATGCCTTTCATTATGTGAATTGTAACTTCACCATTTTGTAGAAAATTTCTCGCATTTTTCACAATATGCAGATTAGCTCTAAGTGCAATGAGGAAGTTTCTTTGCATGTAGGGACTCCCTTGCCATCCCTGCCTCCACAAGAAAACCATAGAGTTGATGGACATCCCCTTCAATTTCCGGGCTCTGATTTCCATTTGGAGCACTCCCTGTCCTCCAATAACTATATGGGGAAAGCACTGTACAGGATCTTTGAGCAGGGAGACCCCGCATGCTAAGAAATGCAATCTTTCCCTTGGTGCTAATTTTCATTATCTTCTACATAATGGAGCTATTACGGATCACTGATTCAATAAGTATTTTGCAGCTAACAGTATCCCCTTAAGGCACATTCTGTATTAAGTAATCCCTATTATGGATCAGTCACATGCCAAGCTGACAAAGAATATGTTTGAGTGTCAGCAAAGATCAGTTTTTGGAAATGCTCTGCTGCGGTTCAATAGTTCCTTCACAACCAGTCCAACCACTAAGAAAGCAATGAATGCTGGAATGAAAGAGCAGTGCTTCCTTCTTTTACAATATATTCCTCTGTCAATAAGGTTATTTTCATTTCTGCGTCAGAGGTTCCATCAAAAATAACAGATGTAAAAGTGATAGCTACTCAATGGACCCCAATATAGTCAAGAGGGTCCATCACCGAACCGGTTCTCATCTCGATTTCCATTTTTGTATTTCTATAATCAAGCAGACAATGAAAGTGCAAAAGGGGTTTTGAACACAGCCTAAATCAGCATGAAGAACAAATGCTTGTGCAAACAGAGCCTATAGGTGTTTTGTCTCTAAATCTAAATATTGACAACCATCTAATATCTAAAAGTAATAGAAAGTAGAAAGAAAAAAAACGTATTTACATTAAATAGGGAACAGTACTGGCTTTCTGCTGTTATAACACAGTATACAACAGTGCCCCACAAAACATACCCCACTTTCAGAGAAGCATCTGTAAATGTCAGGTTCATCAGGAATAACCGTCATCGTCACCCCTAATTCAGGCAGAACCCTACAGCTCCTGAGACTTTGTGCAGCACACTCCCTCCTATACCAGAAGCACACACTGTTTTATACCTCTGAAGAGGACAGAGATAAGATAAGAAAGTGCACTCACCCAGGAAGTTAGACCCACACCTGCCAGCTATGTATAGTAAAGTAGTGTTACACCTCAGATAAAGTAGAGCAAAAATAACTTGTAACTTTTGACCAATAAGGAACTGACTATAAAGTACCAACAAGACTACAAACAGAAGCTACACCCCTGCCACTCCTACAATGAGAATACACCGAGAAAATCTAGCTCAGAAAATACTTTCATAAGTAATGCCTACAAAAATAGAGGTTTTGTTAATTTGGATAGCGCATATCTGTGCAGCCATTTTGTATGAATCGGTTGTTAATGAGAACTACCATGATGACATAATGACTACTCTGCTTACCGGCTCATACACACAGCATAGCCCTATGCACATAGCATATATGGCAGTCCATAGATCCTTCAACCTGTACGCAATGCCAAACAGGATCCATCCGGTGCCGTCTGTACGCATGTATCACATTGAAAGCAATAGGTAAAAAAGCCTTCCATTGATTTCAATGGGGAGCGCGCGTATGGGATCTGTTTTTTACGCCGCTTACTCTGAACGATTTTTACGTTCAGAATGAGCAAGCGTAAACTGCGTGTGAAGGCTCCCAAAGGCTGAAATCTTATGAAAAATTAAAAGGTTTTTTTTTTAGAATTTTGAAGGTGTTGTCCAGGAGTACAATATTGATGACTTTTTCTTAGCATAGGTCATCAATAGCAGATCGACAGGGTGCAACACTATACTGGTACTAGCACAGTTTCATGCACTGGAGAGGTCAGGAAAGGGGACTGTAAGCTCAGTTTCCATCAAATTAATGATACTGAGTTTGCTGCACCATTTCTGGACTCTACAGTGTACACAGAGCTGCACTAGTTGCAATACACTGCAGCAGCTGTAAAAAGCTGATAAGCAGAGGCACCAAGAGTCAACCCTTCCCTAAAAGTGGGAAATATTATTTAAAAAAACACAATACAATAATTTAATACAAAAATAAATGTACTTGTTAAATTCACTTCTGCTCAGGTTCTCCACAGAGGGTGGTCTGAACAAGCCCAAGAAGTAACCCCAGTGCTGACCTTACTATCTCACACCCTTTCTCTATGTACACACTCCTTTACATAGTATACAATTAGAGAATGCTTATGTATCACAGATGATTTAATAAAATCTGACTCCCTTCCTGTACATTCCTTGTGAAGCTGAGACGTTCACTAGATGTTCATACCAATCACAATTTCTGAGGCTAACCACTGTACAGAGCAAGTAAATGGCCATTACTCCTAAAAACCTTATCCCAGATTTCATCCTATCTCAGTATAACCTCTAAGTTCTAGAGAGACATAATACAGCATCAATACACTTTGGGCCCTACTGTATCTTTGTATATTTATCATTTCTATCATTTTACGTGTCTCCATCTGACAAAAAACATGGCATGTCCTGTCAAGTTCTATAATACGAAGCATTTCTTTTTCAAAATAGTAAGGATACTTTCACACCAAGGAAAATTTCCTAGCTGAAAAATTCTGGAGCAGAATTTGCAAATTCTGCACCGGTCAGGCAAAAATGCTCTGCCTCCCATTCACTTCAATGGTAGTTTTCAGGTAGAATCCACCTAAAGATAGAGCATGACGCTAAGGCTGGGCTCAAACAGGGTTTTTTGGTCAGGATTTTGACGCGGAATCCGTGTCAAAATCCTGCTCAAAAAACCGCCTCCCATTGAAATCAATGGGAGCCAGTCATTTCCTTTTTCCGCAAGCGGTTTGTTCTCGCTTGCGGAAAAGAGAAGCGACATGCCCTTTCTTCAGGTGGATTCGCCTTGTGACTCCTCCCGCACGACTAGGCCCATTCATTTGGGCCTAATCTGGAGCGGAATACGCAACTAACTGTTTTTTGGTCCGGAATCTGAGGCGGCCCCCATGTCAAATTCCAGACCAAAAAACCCTATCTGAATCCGGCCTAAGGGTCAGTGCACACAGAGTTTTTGGGCACTGATTTTGACGTTGAATCCGCCTCAAAATCAGCCTCCAAAAAAAGATTTCCAATAGAACTGTAAAAACAGCGATCTATGTGAAAATGCGCACCAAATCTGAACAACAGAAACACATTTGGAATTTGTAGAATCACTTCTACATGGTAATGTAGTTAGGTTTATAACCAGTTTACTGCTGAGAGACCCCTTTAGGCTAAAGCCCACGTAGCAAAACGAAGCAAAAAACTGCTGCAGAAAAAAACATTGCGGAATCGCATTGTGTTTATATCTGCAGCATTTTTCAATGCGTTTTCGCAGAGTTTTCCTCTGCGGACTTTTTGTCTTTATAACACCTATATGGAAAACACCAGCATTTTCACAGGTATAATTGACATGCTGCGATTTTCAAAAACATAGCCATACATTTCCTTTAGGTGGGCACCTGTATTATATTTTTTATGTACTACAAAATTATTTCAGTGTTTGCGAATTGTTGCAGAGTAACTAAACATTTTGTCAACTTTTGATTTTCTGGCAGCTCAAATTGAGTTTCTTTCTGTAGACCTCAATGTTAAAAAAAATGCTGATATGCTGCTGTCCATCGTGTATCCTTATTTTCTAGACAAAGCAAAAGTGCTGCAAGTCCAACTGTTGTCTCCGCCAAAAAAGGCAGAAATGTTCCAAACACACATCGGCAGATGGTTTTAAATACCCATTGAGACCAATAAATTTTTTATTTAAATGACTCTTTTTAATCAGTTTTTATGATCCTTCAGCAGATCACAAATACTGATTAGGTGTGGACACACCATCATAGATGTGAACTGTCTTACCTACCTAGTGGGTTAAAAAAAAGACCAAACTGTTTCATACTTATAAACCAAAGTTTATCCATAAGAAGGCAAATAACTATGTGTCAATCACACAGACCCAATTCACCATCACAGTATAAAAAAATTACAATACTTCCTGACCCCTACTGGCAATCTGACAGATCCCTGGATCAACACTCTATTTTAATACCGGTAGCGCTGTATACACTCTATTACACTTGAGTTTTATCAGAACCATTTATATACTGTATTTATATAAATATATTCTATCCCCCTTATCCTTATTTTCTCTAGATTTAGTAGATTCCGTTTTGATAACCTGTGAGATCTTCCATACCGCATATTAGGTTACTGAACCCTCTTCAGCTCCCTAATGTAATCTGTATGAACTGGGTAAAGAAGAGTATGGACAGCATACCTGGTATAATAGTCTGGTGCATGCTATCTCTTTGGCCTGGTCAAAAAGACCCCAAAGAACTAAAAACCAAAGAGAGAAGCAGGACACAGAATGTAACAAACTAGTGAATCTATTCTAGAATGTGACACTTTGGTTTAATTACAGCCTTTATCAAGGCAACACGTTTATTTATGGAATAAATCCACTTATGTGTTTAAATTCACCCTGTGTGCACCCTCCCTTTTTGTGTTTTATGAACTAGTGCCCAAAACTGGCTGGCATACTCCAGATGCAGTCGCACCAGTGCAATATAGAGGGGTATAAAGAGGACCTTTCGCCACCTCCAACTAGTCTAGCTTTTTAGAGCAATTAATAGACATGGCTCCACTGATTCTGGCACAGTTGGAATTTTTCCTCTAGCCCCCACCCTTCCCTAGCAGTCAGTGCTGTTTGTTTTGGTGCCTGCTATACTGTTTAGCCTCTGTAATGTCAGGCTAGTGTCAGGCGGGAGCAGACAAAGGGTGTTATTCTAAGCTCTGATACTGTCTGCCTATGATTAAAGCTCTAACCCCCCCCCCCCCCCCCCAGCTTGACACTGCCCTTCTGACATTACAGCGCTTAAATAGTACATCAGATAGCAAAACTAACTGCACTTGTTGCTCGGGAATGATGGGTGCTAGAGAGAAAATTCCAACTGTGCTGGAATCAGTGGAGCATCAACTATTGAACTTGAATTAGTGGAGGTAGTGAAAGACTATCTTTAAGTAAACTCTTCCTCTATAGAAGCCAAGACTTTCTTGAAGCTTCACTCCAGTCATTTTTGATAAAGATAATCATAAAGCCATAAGCCATGATTAAGAGGCTTTATGCCTTGAAACACGTAGGCTAGTTTGTTTACCCACCTCTGCACTTGGACCTACTTTTGATTTTACTTCAAGCATGTCTCCCATTAAATAAAAGTCAAGTTTTATTCAAACATCGATGGTGGATCTCAGAGTGCTGGATATTTCAACATTTCATCTTCAACATTTTTGATAATCCATAGCCCTGTACCACAGGGCATACTGTATTATAATGAAGGGTAAGAGCACTCACTCACTGCTGATACACACACGAGCTGGAAGTCACTGTTTTCTATGCAAGAGCATAACATACAGGATTTCATAGGCTCACATGGTAAAAATGACTTCTTGTTAGTGATTGAATCGACATGACCAGCCAGAGAACTCGCTCAGAGGTTGAATAAACTGAAGGAAATTCTGGAAGAGTGATCTCAACCTTCATTATACTACTGTATTCCCAGTTCTATGGCTGAGTTCACACAGGGTATTTTGGTCAGGATTATGAGGCCGTATCCGCCTCAAAATCCTGACCAAAAAGACGGCTCCCATTGAAATCAATGGGAGCCGGTAAGGTCTTTTTTCCGGGAGCCGTTTGTTCCGACTCCTGGAAAAAAGAGCGGACATGCTCATTCTTCAGGCCGATTCGCCTAGCGAATCCGCCTGAAGACACTCCTTCCTCCCGACTAGGCCCATTCATTGGGCCTAATCCGGAGCGGAGTGCACAACTAGATGCCGGTGCACTGGACCCGTCAGTTTCTGGACCAAAACACCCCATGTGCACTCATCCTAAGGGGTTAGGTGTTATACAAAATGACTGGAGTGGCGCTTCAAAGGAATTTTCCATTCTTAGCAAGTTATCCCTTATCCATAGGTTAGGGGATAACTTGAAGATTGGTAGCAGTTTGACTATTGCATACGGGAAAGAGAGTTATGTCTCTTATTTTAAATGAAACGGCAGTTGGTTAGGCAACACATGCACCAGATGTCCCAGATTAGAATTGCTATAATTTAGTTAATTATCAAAATTACTCCCAAATCCTTCTCCACCCACTAATGGCCCATTTACGGTATAACTAAAATGTATGTATTTTGACCGATAATGTATAACCTTACAGTGATCAACATTGAACCTCAAGTTCAATTTTGCTGCCTGTTTAGTCAGTTTAGCCAGGTCAGCCTGTAGGGATTGGGCATAAGCTGTATCTACAACACCACATCGATTGTGTCAGTTACAAATACAGAAAAGAACTATAAAGTTCAATTTCTGCATAATGTATAGACAGGTTAAACAGTAACGGTCCCAGTACAAACCCCTGGGGTACACCACTCATAACTTTAGTCCAGTAAAGGTCCCATACAGACCCCAAGGGTACTCCTACTGCCTATGGTAATTTTTTGTATGGCTAGTTATACAATTTTTTCCAACCATATTTCTCCAATACACCTACATGCAATACTGCAGAGAAATCTAGTACTTCCCAGAAACATTGGGAAGGAGACTGATCAGATATCCTGCTTAGGGCATCTGAACGTCACCCCCAAGATCATTAGAATGGTGACTCCGATTCCCTCAACACTGTTTCACCACAAAATGTCATAATATATTCCCATTTGTCTATGCTACCTAACGCTAGGCTCACACTAGCATTCGGGTCTCCATCGTTCAGGTCTGCAGTCCCCATAAGCTATAATGGGATCTGCCCAATTTTCACTGGTTTTATACTGAAACCCGGCGGAAAGCACTTGCAGAATTTTTCTCTCCGCCAACTTTAAGCGGAATCTGTGACAAATTCTCCGACAGAGACTCAAATGCAGATGTGAATCCAGCCCAACTTGGTAGAATGTCTTTTACCCAAAAAAGGTCTCACTTATAAAAAAGTATAGGAGTGCACAAGACAGTAAATATGACAGTGTGCACAATACGGTTGGTCCGCCACAAACACATCCATTCTAATAACTTACAAGACTGTGCTACTAGCTATGTTGTTCCAGATGCAGGAGCCTACAAGCTATTTGCACAGGGAGGATCTGATCTATAACAGTTTTACAAGACATCTTTAGAAGCAAGAGTAAATATAGTGTAAGCACAACTCTTATTTAATTGGATGGAGTAAGGTAACTGACAAGTAAATTATTATTTTTCTAGATTTATTTCTACATGAATAAAAGTGATTATCAATATATGACTATAAACACAGTTTATTTTCAGCTGTACACATGTCCCCTCTTGTCTTCATATATACTGTATATATATATGAGATTACAATATGTGAAAACTAAAAGCAACAGGCTTCACTGTGAAACAAAACCCAAACAAGGAGAGACAGATGTGATGTGTATGTAACACACTGACAAATTAATACATTGTTAAAATTCACCAGATGAGACAGATGGATTATACAGGGAACCATTCTAGACCTGCAGCTGCAGAGCTCTCACTAGACAGTATGTGCTGCACTTGCAATAACAAGTAACCCTCAGCTCCTTCCTGTCTAGGGCTCAGAGTCACAGGGGTTTAAGGACATTTAGGGTCAGTTGAATGTGCCGAACACAAATGAATTCTCTTGGTCTGAGGCTATTGTATAACTTAAGACAATATTATATTATGCATCCACCTAAATATAGATAGTACACATAGTTACATAGTAACATAGTAGATGAGGTTGGATAAAGACATCAGTCCATCAAGTCTAACCTATAACCCTACAATCCCCTACAGCGTTGATCCAGGGGAAGGCAAAAAAACCCATGAGGCTCATGCCTCATATTGTGCTTTATATTGTATCCCGTGTTATTAATATAATCACCACTACATGATATATCATATTCCATAACAAACATGAAATTGTGTAATAAATGCAGGTAGTATATAACACATACAATATAGACTGTACACATACTAAGTAATACGCAAATATATCAAATTATATATGTAACCAATATATCATATAGACATGCTTTAACATACAGTTCTGTACACCTACTGTATAAGACAGATTTTTTATATACTATATCCATAGATCATTTCATATTCACACACATAATAGGCACAACTTATGTATTTCCAAGAAGTCATGTGATGTATCTCGTCAGGTCAATGTCATAGTATGAGTGTGGCTAGTATGTGACACCTGAGCTAGGGTCCATGACCCTTCCATGTCAGTAGTGTACTCACCACCTGCACTGTATGGCTGGAGATGTCCTGCTCAGGGGACTTCTCGGTGGTCACTGAGCTTAGGAGCCAGTTACTGGGACAGGGGCTTGGTGGGAGTCCTGAGTCCGGACTGTCCAGGACCCTCTCACTCTTCTTCTTCATGTCCAGGAGGTCAGGGACATCGTGCAGGTTAAGCCTCCCAACCATAGCTGCTTACTGCTGGGCTGGGGCTGAAGAGAACTATAAAAGTGAGATGTCACCAAACCAAGGCCAAATGTCAATGGACAGAGCAAGCTGAAGAGGACAGCTCCTGTAAGGAATCAGTCACACAGTAGTGGCTGGCAGTGCAGGAGCAGACACCTTCTGAGGAGCCTCCAGGACTGGAGCTATGTGAGAGGGAACTGCTGTGTAGCTGTAGTAGCAGCCGCTCATGGGGCTGGACCGCCCTCAGCTGCCTCCCCCTCCTCTCCAGCTGGACTCCTGGGTTTATTATTAAGCCTCAGTTAATTGTTAATATGGAGGCAGGAGAGTTCTCACGCCTCAGGCTACTGACACCATATAGCCCCTCTGCATACTGGACTTACTGTATGTGAGGGAGGAGAAACTCAGGCTGCACTGCTCCAAGTCCATGGAACTTTCTCAGACATAGTGCTCTCTCACTGGGGATATAGACACATGTACGGTAGATAATAGAGAAACTAATGTGAGGTAGATGTTAGAGAGAAAGAAGACAGAGAAACTGATGTAAGGTAGATGTTATATAGAGAGAAAGAAGATAGAAACTGATGTAAGGTAGATGTTATATAGAGAAAAAGAAGACAGAGAAACTGATGTAAGGTAGATGTTATATAGAGAGAAAGAAGATGGAAACTGATGTAAGGTAGATGTTAGATAGAGAGAAAGAAGAGAGACATAGAAACTGATGTGAGGTAGATGTTAGATAGAAAGAAGATAGACATAGAAACTAATGTGAGGTAGATGTTAAATAGAAAGAAGATAGACATAGAAACTGATGTAAGGTAGATGTTAGAGAGAAGGAAAACAGAGAAACTGATGAAAGGTAGATGTTAGATAGAAAGAAAGAAGACATAGAAACTAATGTAAGGTAGATGTTAAATAGAAAGAAGATAGACATAGAAACTAATGTGAGGTAGATGTTAGATAGAAAGAAGATAGACATAGAAACTAATGTGAGGTAGATGTTAAATAGAAAGAAGATAGACATAGAAACTGATGTAAGGTAGATGTTAGAGAGAAGGAAAACAGAGAAACTGATGAAAGGTAGATGTTAGAAAGAAAGAAGACATAGAAACTAATGTAAGGTAGATGTTATATAGAGAGAAATAAGGTAGACATAGAAACTGATGTGAGGTAGATGTTAGATAGAAAGAAGATAGACATAGAAACTAATGTGAGATAGATGTTAAATAGAAAGAAGATAGACATAGAAACTGATGTAAGGTAGATGTTAGAGAGAAGGAAAACAGAGAAACTGATGAAAGGTAGATGTTAGATAGAAAGAAAGAAGACATAGAAACTAATGTAAGGTAGATGTTAGAGAGAAGGAATAAACGTTGATAGTTGATAGATATGTAATATATGGTGGAGAAACAGCTGTAAAGAATGACGATAGATATGTAATATATGGGGCGCTCCATAGCTGGGTAGGCTCATTATATTAGTGGATTGTACTCTGTCCTGGGTCTTTATACTTTTCACCATTGGGTTGTAATTTTTACTGTGGTTGTATGTTTTGTGCTTCACTTTATTACTGGTATTTTTATGGTACTTTGGCTCATTTAGCTGATTGCATGTTGTTTGCACAGTTCTTTATATACGACCCAGCTCAGTCTTACCACCATTATACCATATCATGCTAGCCTCCCATACTATGGTATATATTTTATATTGGTCCTTCCCATATTTAATATATTATTGAATATTGTGTGTTATTGTCTCTATTTATTTCAATAAACATTTGTACTTTATTTTCAAGTGATCCTGTCTTTTTGACACTGTTGTTCTATATGTAATATATGGTAGAGATACAGATGTGAAGAATGATGATAGATATGTAATATATGGGGACGGGTCCTCTCTCACCTGGTTTCAAGCACACACTCCATCATGGGTATGAGCTTACTTTTTAACTGTCATTATGGGCTCTGAATCATTTCATACTACATGTCCTTTATTTACCCTGGGCCTGTAGTGAAGTGACTATTTCTTTGAAATATATCCTTTTGTCTGTACTTGAACCCTACAAATTGTACAGCGCTGCGGAATATATTGGCGCTATCTAAATAAAATGTATTATTATTATGAAACTTTTTCAAATATATTTCTCTACAACTTAATAGCTAGATAAGTAGATGGATGAAAAGATGGAGATAAGGGAGATATGAGAATGAAAGAAATGATAGATAGAGACATGTGAAATAGATATTATATAGAGAGTTAGAGATTTAGATAAGAGAAAGATTAAAAAAATCATGAACTGTGGATCAAGTTTGGTTGTCTGCTTTAAAGTGTACCTGTGATGTCCTGTGTCCTCCCCTTAAGCCCCTAAGGCCGCTGATTGGTCTCAGCGGTCACGTGCGACAAGGACTTTCACCGAAACAAGACACCGTAACAGCGGGACCGGATTACGCTGGGATACGCTGGAGCACTGGTGTATGTAATTTAAAAATAAAAAAAAATCACGTCCACCGGCCACATATTAAAAAAAGATTTATCCCGGACAACCCCTTTAACCACCCAAAGATCCTCATAGACTGGGGGTTTAGTGTCACAAAACACTTGCACACTATAATTGCACCCCTATCTGTGAATTGTACAGTAAAATGACTCCCCACTATTGCCCCCACATATTTTCTTAGTCAGCTTTTAGTATGGCCCACATTAAGTGTCCCTAAACAGTGATGATGTCTCCTTAGTGTCCCCTCATAGTATGATTTCTCTTTAGTTTCCCCACACAGAAATGTTGCCCTCTTAGTGACTGCCACACAGTATGGTAACCCTTCATTACTCCCCCACAGTGCCCCCAACACAATATGATTTCCCATTAGTGCCTCTCACATAGTCAAATGCCAACACAGTGTCTCCCATACAGAAACAGTGCCATAAAATTATATATAAAGTAATAATCTCCTAGTCTTGTTCCCACAGGTCTCTTCTTGTTTGTGCTGTCTTTGGCTCAACACAGCAGATATAAATATGTCACTTCATTGTGCCATGGTAGGGGTCAGAGGGTAAACGGTGGAGCAGGGAGTTCATGACTCCTTGCTTGACCATTGAATTGAACTGTATTTTCATTCTAAATAATGCAGACACCGCTGACTTGTGATGTGTCTCCAGCTTAAGTTGAGTCCTGGGTTGGCAATGCATCTCTCCTACCCCAGTTCTCAGAGCCAGCTGTTATTTTAACAGTTGGGTTGGGAGAACAGACTGCATCCCGCCACACCATGAGAATCAACTACACATTGATCACTGATGTTCCAACAGATGAAACATCTGGCAATCAGTAAGGAGATGCACATTTACCATATTACACAGTGTACAGAGCCAGATTTATAAAAAAAAATATATATAATGAAGATTACATACTGGAAATACCAGGAAAGTGTTGTTCAATGAAAGTGAGGAAAATCTTTAATTTAATTTAAGATATAGTATAATGAAGGTATAATTTGTTACTTTTGCTGTCTATATAAGACATCCACAACAGAAAATGTTCACCTCATCAAAAACATAATCTAAAAAATCGGCATTACTGAATCAAGATTTCTTAGAATTTTTTTTTATTATTATTATTTTAGTGTTATAATTTTGTAAAGAGGACAAGGAGTTTGGGGTTGCATGTTTGGCAATGAATCTTTAGTCCTCCTGACTACGTTTTTCTATGTGCCTTCCTAGATGAAGTATCACTTGAGCTGGTATGAACTGCATTATAATAAGCATTATTCTTCATAAGACTTTGATTTACTCATGATATTTCTTCAATTCTGCTGTCGTGAACTTTCTGTCTAGTTTGCATATGGTGGTTATACATCCATTTGTTTACTCAACACCCTTTGCAATGTCTAATGGTAAAGCTATAAATACCAGAACTCACATTTGCACTTTTAGGCACACCACATGTTTAGAAGCTCATGTCTGCTGATAATCTAGGAAGGAAGGCATGAAAAGTGTGTGAAAAGATGCTGTTCCTCTATTATGTGTCAAGTATTCTGTTGTTGATAGTAAACAATTTCTGTAGGAATGAAGCTTCTGTTCCTAGTAATGGCGATACAAAACAGGTTCTTGATGTGACCCACCTACTCCAGGAAGCCATTCTCCAGGTATTGTGGAAACGAGCACAACTGACTAGATATAGGGGAGGATGGAGGCCTTGTGGTCCTCAGGCCATGGTTTTGAAACCAAGGACAAAATCTTTATTTGGTTTGGTTGATCTCTATTATTTTTATTATTATTGTTTATTTATATAGCACAATTAATTCCATGGTGCTTTACATTTGGGGTTTACATACAATACACAAAATATACAGGTAGATATAATTCTAACAGTGACCGACTGGCACAGTGGGGTAGAGGGCCCTGCCCGCAAAGGCTTACAATCTATGGGGGAAGGGGGTAGAGACAGAAGGAGAGGGGGAGACTGTACAGATGGTGGTGCGGTGATAGTGTTATTGGAGGTTGTAGGCCTTCCTGAATAGGTGAGTCTTCAGGGCCTTCTTGAATCCTGTGATTGTGGGGGTCAGTCTTATGTGTCTTGATAAGGAGTTCCAGAGTATGGGGGATGCATGGGATGCAATTTAGTTTATTTTTTATGCAGACTCCAAAATCATACTCATAGGTTTTGATGAAACTCTAGTGCTGTATAATAGAATATTGCTTTAAAAGTAATAGGAGATAAATCTATAGGTTATATTACAGACATTTGCTTATTGTGTATAATTTATTTAGGTGTAACATTTCAAAGAACCATTTATCTTACTCTATATAGTTTACTTTTATTTAACTTTGTTTTTCTTTGCTATTCTGCCTGTTCACTATTTACATGGAAGGAAATAGAAGCATGTTTTGTTTTTATACTTCTTCAGTCTATATAAATGTTTCTTAAGATGCGGTGTGCCTACCCCTGGGGGCATGTCCAACTGTCCCCAGGGGTATGCACTGTGGTGAAAGGCCTCCCCAATGGTAGATCGTGGAGTTCGTCACCCACAACCTACAATTATATTCTGAGGGTCTCTTTAGACTCTCAGAGTATAATTTTGTGGAGGCCGTTTAAAGGTAAACAAACATAAAAACAACTTTTACTTACCTTTCCTGGGCCCCGGGACTTCTCCCCATGCTGCTCCGGCATACAGAGATGACTTTATCTCTGTAGGCCTGAGCAGCAAGGGAAGAGGTGCCAAAGCCAAGAAAAGGTAAGTAATAGTGTTAGGTTTACCTCCGTGTAGCCTCCACTAATTAAACTGTATGGAGGCCACTAGAGTGTAGGAGCCATTGTGGGACATTATACTGTATGGAAGGGCTACAATGGGACATTATACTGTATGAAGGTGCTATGGCACTGTGGGGATTCTTATTTTCATGTGGAGACCATTATATTATATGTGGGGGATATTATATTAGATGTGTTGCACTAAAGTGTAAGGACCATTATAATACACATGGGGGGCACTAGTGGTGCCATTATACCGAGTGTGGGCCCACTGAGAGAGTCATTATATTACATGTGCAAGAAACCGAGTGGGCCTTTACATAATTATTACTGAAAGCTTGAAAAAAAACAACTTTATTTTATCAACGTGTTGGGACATTTTCTCACCCGGGGGTACTTTGCTTGAAAAGGTTTAGATCACTTTAGTATCTTTGTGCAGCTGAGAAATAATGAGCATTGGTATCCAAACGGAGGTGTCATGAACCTTTGCTTGCAGCTAGTACTCCATATAGAGAGAGGTATTTCCCATGACAGTGTGTTCTTTCTTTACAATAAATTCCCCTGTCTAACCCTAATATAAAACTAGGGCCTGCAAGCCTTTATTGAAATCCTCAAATGAAGTGTTTCATAACTTCTCCATTGAACAGGAGCAGTCACTATTTTCTTCAAATTACCTACCTGCTAATGTACTGACAAGTGTACAAATAACACTGGCTACAAGGGAATAGTTAGAAGTATTTGGGGCTTTATGTATTATTATATGTTTTTGTTCAGTGACAGCAAGCAGAAATTGAAAAAGCTTGAAACAGGCGCGCAGTTATAACACATTGAGGCCAAGTCACATTTCATATGCTAGTTTTACATACAGTATAATGTTGCCACTGGTGTGAGATTGAGATATGCAGAATTTCTATCGTTCTCACTATTAACTATTATCCTAGTTAACTACATTACTCCATGTGACTTTAATATTTTCATACAGTTTCCAGTGCTTTGTGTAGCTCGCTAGTCGTACTTTTTCTAGCATTGTAATAAAGTACATTTAAATGTATATAATGTAATAAATGTACAACACAGTGCAAATGCCAAAACAGGATCAAATTGTATTTCCAGACTCTGGACCTATAAATTATCCATGATATATGCAACACACTGAAAAGACTGCATTTCTTCTTTGACAAGCACAATATAAAGGTTTACTGGTATTAACCCTTTAAGGCCCCAGGGTAGTTTGTAGCCTAATGCTCGATGACTTTTTCATACTTTCCTTCTACATCTTCTAAAATTCATAACTTTTTTATGTTTCTATTGACATAGATATGTGTGGTCTTATTCTTTGCATGTCAAGTTGTACTTTCATTTTGCACCATTTTGAGGTACATATAAAGTTTTGACTTTTTGATTACTTTTTATTGCTAATTTTTAAGGAAAGTGAAGTGACCAAAGTACGTTAATTTGTGCATTGTGGTGTATATATATATTTACACTTTTTTATTTATGTTATGTGATTTTTATAGTAAAAGGTGGGTGTTTGAAACTTTTTATTTTTAACTATTTTTATACTTTTTATCTGTCCTTCAAGGCAACTTAAAGAGGATATTTCATCTCCTCAGGCACGTGTGTTTTTATATACCACTAGAAAGCTGACAGTGTGCTGAGTTCAGCGCACTTTCGGCTTTCCTGTTATGTGCCCTGGGGCTGGAAATTTTTGTGCCGTTACTGATCTTTGCTCACTGTCAGACAGTTTAGCTGATCTGTGAAGAACGCCCATTCTGACAGTACTTGTCCATGACTTGTACTGTCAGAGGGGGCGTTCCTTACCACCCAGCGATGACGCTAAGCCCCCCCCCCCTCCTCAGTACAGGGCTATGGACGAGTACAGACATGGGAGGGGCATTCCTCACAGCTCAGCTAGACTGTCAGGAATGCCCTTCTGACAGTGGGTGGAGATCGAAAAGGGCACCAATATCTCCAGGCCCGGTCACATAATGGGAAAGCCAACACTGAACTGGATTCAGGGCATTGTTGGCTTTCTAGTGGTATTTAAAACCACATGTGCCTGAGGATATGAAAGGTCCTCTTTAAACCTGGGATCTCTGATCTGCAGTGCAATGTAATCACCTCACAATGTATGATGGGCATAGACACACAGAAGGCCGTTGCTCAACCTCCTGGCTGCCATGGAAACCCCTCAGTTCCCACAATGTTATCATGGGGGATACGAGGGGTGGCAGGGAGGGCAATCTTGCCCCCGGCCCCCTTGGGTATTGTGATCATTATTGGTCACGAGATCCAAGGAGTTAATTCGCCACAGTTGGAGTATTTTCCAATTTCAGCAGCTAGTACCGGACCTTGGCTGTGCAATACAGCTGAGTGCCGAAAGCAATGCCAGGAGCACAGCCATTGTTCTAACACATTATAGCACCGCACTATTACGGCATTGAGCGTTATCTACACACTGAGCTTGACATAATAGTACAGCGGGGAAAGGGAAGGGGTTAAAGAGGAAACGTCCATCATAGAACGTTATTGCAGATCATTAGGATATGCTATAACATGATAACTGGTGAGGATTGGTGAGAGGTCCAGCCTGTGGCATCTTCATCAACCCAGACACAACAGTTGTACAAGGAATTTCAACATATTATCATTCAAGGTAATAGGACTGTGTTGCATTTCCTTGCACGTCAGGTTGCCAGGACATTACTTATTACTTGCAGGAAAACATTGTATAATCATTTACTAATTTGAAGTTGGATATTAATTTTGAAGCCAAAGTCTGAATTAAAGTGAAAGTGTGGTTTACTTTTCTTTGTACTATTGTTTATGGGGTGATTGGTGAATATTTCTACTTCCTTTCCCTTAACAACTGATGTAAATAATTCCATTGCCTGAGATAATCCATATACAAACTGTGTATTGCCAGTATGTATAGATGTAGCAGTTACCAAAGGAGAGAGACTTCAAATAGCTATCAGGAATGCCCTGCGTAAAAAGCTTACATTGTATCATTGAAAGATGAGAATCCGCAGTTCTTGCTGGTATAAAAACAGGGATACAGCTATGCGAATTGAATACCCCCTCATGTTCAGTAACTTGTGCATCTGTACATACTGGTAATACCCAGTGGGTCATATCATATACAAGTCATAATTAATTCTTCCGGACTGATCAGGAGATGAACTAAGAAATTATATCTAAAATAGTCATGGACTGGCCTAGGTTCAGGTTTAATTAAGATTTTTGTTTTTTACTCCCTTCTTTCCAAAAACAATGTCTTTTTTATTTTTCCCATTCACAGAGCCATGCAAGTACTTATTTTTTGCAGAACAGACTGTACTTTGTAATGGTACCATTTAATAATCCATATGATGCACTGGAAAGCTGGGAAAAATTCAGAGTGGATTTTTTTTCTGCTATGGCAATCACCTTATTGGAAAAGCATTTCTGAAAGGCAGAAAAATCAGTCAGAATACATTTTCACACATTGAATGCCACAATATAAAATCCCAGGCAGCTTTCAGATGGTTATAATCGCCGGTGGTGATGGAGGGGAACCCACTTATGAAAATTTTGCCAGTTTGTTAAAACAGCCTTGCATAGTAGATGGCAGTAATGCTTGCCATCTAAGCCACTATAGTCATTTTTAGATTCTGATTACCCCAATTTGATGTAAAGATAAAATCGGACCTTTATATGTTTATTATGTAGTACTAAATTCTGACATGGTAGTTTTATCTCTTGGCTATTTCTGCTTTGTAGGTTATACAACTTTTGAAAATTGTATTAAACATAGATTCTGTGGTAGGATCGGATAAATAAAATACTAATAATGATAAATAATAATAATTTTATTTATTTAGGACCAACATATTCCATAGCACTTTACAAATCAGAGGATATATGAACAGACAATGACATTACAATGTGACAAAATAACATATCAAACAATAGGAGTGAGGGCCCTGCTCTCAAGAGCTTACATTCTATGAGGAGAAAGGGATCTGTATTATAATCACCAGATGGCATGTTATGTGAATAGTAAAGGGGCCCCACACAGCATAATATGCTCCACAATGGCCCCCACACAGTATTCTAGTCACCTGCTCTGGGATGGCATCTATTTCCTTTAACAATATGTATAGCAGTTGGGGAACCAAGCTTTCCCTGACCGCTATCTTGATGTGGGGCCCCAGTCTCTCCAGCTGGTCACAGGCCCGTACCACTCCAGGTCCATTCGCATTCACACTCCCTGCGACCATAATCGTTACGCTAATACTTCCGATAAGAAATGTTAACTTAGTGTGAGGAAATATAAAACAATATGGAAGCCTGCCTAAACAGATATACTGGCAAGTTAAAAATCTGATGTGAAGAACATCCACATGACATGTACATTTTGTCACAATAGGATTTTGTTGGCCATATATGTTTAACTACCCATTAGATAAGGGAGATAAAAGGTCTACTAAAATTTGCCATTGTAATTGTTACAATAAAGATGTATATCCTTGTCCTTGTAGTAGAACTAGTTTTCTATTGACACAGTGATCCTCCTCTTCAACTACAGTGTCTGAGTTGAGCCCTGATTTAACATAGCCTTGTAAAGGGTATCATCAGGGCTCCTTAATCCCTCAATTCATCCTGTTATTGAATGCAGAGCCGGGGTCATGTAGAACATATTTTTAATTTATCAAATTTCTCATTTCTATTGCTTATTTTTTTGATAGTCAAGGATATATTTTTTGCTTTAAGAAATTAAATCCAAAGGCATTTCACAATATATTGACAGAATATTCACTGTTTTTCAGTGTTCTACTGTTATCTTCTTTTCTTCTAAAATTATATGAAGTGTTAACAACAATACAACTGAAAACTACTAAAGATATTATGCATTCACCATTGTATTCAGATGCCTGCATGCAGACGCTGAAATTCTGAAAAAAATTGGTTAAAGTCAAATATTCAGATGTACTTTTTACCCATTGTCTTATTGCCTTTTATTTTCTACTCATACTCAGTGACATTTACAAGTCGCATTCTACTAAATGATATTATGTGACTTTCTAAATAGACATATTTCTTTTGTTACATTTAACAAAGCAGCTCACCTTAGTGAAAAGTACAAGTCCATTCAGCTATTTTAGGATGACTGAGACCCTGTATTCTTGTTACAACAAAGGATTCAGCCAAAACAAACATTCTAGTGAACTGTAACACACATACACATAAGGCGGCTTGATCTGTCCAGCACAAGTGAACTGAGAATCCTGAGGAAGAAATAGAGAAATTCTTCTGCAACCAAAATTAAAAGCAGACTGTGGCCCCGGGCGTCTGCGGTCTACAGTTATGTTCTGACAGTAACTGCTGATACTTCCTAAAGGAATTTACATTCTTTCAAGAAACACTGACAGGCTGTTAGACTGCATATCCTGAAGACTGAAAACTTGAAGCTGCTTATACATGGGGATTATGTCAATTCAAGATTTCTGAATCTTTGATCCCATACAATGTCAGAGGTGCCATATTAGCCTGTGGTGCCCTGAGAAAATTGTCAGGAAATTTAGTTCCCGCACAAGCCAAATAGCTATTGTATGTTTCCCTTATGGTATAGGCAATATATAGAGGTATACAGTATAAGCATTAACATATAAGAGCTGCCTTCTGTATATATACATATACACAAAGCAGAATAAAGTGTCTAATGCAGTTAGAAAATATTTACAACCAAACTTAACTAAAAAAAACCTGTTATACTAATGATAGAGCACAAAATCATGTAAAATAATTTTTGAGATCACACCAGTATATCACACTGAACCAAGCCCAGAGTTGGACTTGGAAAACAGCTATGAAACTGTACACTAGTTACCCCAACCCATACCCAGGGGTGGATTGGCAATATATGTCACCAGGAAAATTCCCAATAAAAATTCAATATGAGCTACGGAGCCGGCAAGCTACCTGCCCCAAGGCCCCTTACCCTGAAGAGTGCAGCCTCGTAGCCTCCACTCCATACCTTTGGAGCAGAGGCCTCCAGGCAGCACTGAACAGGTCTGTGCCAAAACTGTTATTATACTGTGGGGTCTCTTCTGACCCCAGAGTATAATGATTGTCGGCTTAGTGGAGGGTATTAAACATAATAAAAAGTGTTACTTAGGGCTTGTTCAAATCTGCGCCCGGGCCTCCGTTATGCAGGTTTCCGTTTCCTGCACGAAACAGGGCAGGAAATGGAAACCTGCAGGCATCTTTGAACGTTTTATGCTCTCCGCGGCAAAACCGTTTTTTTTTTAACCAGAAACAGTCAGACATGCAGGAATCTTATTCAGGACGAAAAGGGACACTTGAAAAAGGGACAGATAGTGTCCCGAAACGCGTTGTGTGTAGTCTATTTGAAAGCTGAATAAAAATCGCTGGGAGGGTAAGCGTGGATCCATTGTTTTATTGTCTATCTTGTGTATTCACACTGGGATGACTGGTCCTTTGTGATTATGCAGGACTCTGTGTCCGGTTTAAAAAAATTGGTTTTGCCGTGGAGAGCATAAGACGATCACTGGGGCTCACGGCCGGACTTGGCATGACAGGTTTCCGTTTTCTGCATGCAGAAAGTGGAGACCCGAACGCTGGTGTGAACCCAGCGTTACCTCTCCTGGGCCTGTCTTCGGGCCTCTTCTGGTTATAGAGACGTCACTGATAATGTCCAAGACCACTGAGGCTTCTGATTGGGCCTCAGCAGTCACATCGGCGTCATGATGCAAAATCATGCAGATGTAACACATCATGTTACACTGGCGTAATTTTGCGTCATGAGATGCTGACGTAATGGCTGAGGCCCAATCAGAGGCCTCAGCTGTCTTTGACATCATTCGTCATCATGTTTAATCACATGGGCCTCTGATTAGAGATGAGCGAACACTGTTCGGATCAGCCGATCCGAACAGCACGCACCCATAGAAATGAATGGAAGCACCTGTGACGCCGGCCGCCGGCAAAGTCAGCGTCACAGGTGCTTCCATTCATTCCTATGGGTGCGTGCTGTTCGGATCGGCTGATCCGAACAGTGTTCGCTCATCTCTACCTCTGATCATTATACTGATGAGACCCCAGAGTATAATAACGGATTGTATTTAACGAAAATTTGTAAAGAAAACTGTATGGGCCACCATAGGACATTACACTGTGTAAGGGCCACTGTGGGACCTTATGATGTATGCACTATGGGACATTATCCTTAAAGATGTTGTCCAGGAATTGGACAACGCCTGGAGAAGCTGGGGCAGGTGTAACATTAAGAAAAAAACTATATAATCATCTGTCCAGTGTGTGACTAATCAGGACATTGTGTTGCGCACTGTGCTTCATTACCCCTGCACTCCCTGTGACCACTGACGCCAATTAGCCACCTCAGCAGTTGCTGGAGAGGAGAAAGGGACGTCACTCACATATGTCAGCAGCCCCTCTCTAGTGACTGCTGATTGGCCTCAGTGATTATGTGGGGTGCTTTGGTTCCTAAGAAGACGCCAGAGCACCAGGGAATGTGTTTTTCTTTTTTTATGTTACATCCACCCCAGGCTCCTCCAGAGTTTGGTCAAATCCTGAGAGCCTCTAGAGTGAGGAGTCAGTGGAGTGTGATGGCAGCGGCTGCTGCACCCACAGTTGTATTGCCACCCTGACCCAACTTCCTTTATCTTTACTTACATAGGACTGCTGCCTTGACATATAAAACTGGCAGGTCTGTGTAACAGAAATGTCTGTTTTACATGGATTGAAAGACAGCAGTCCTGTGTAAGTTACAGTTTCAGTCTGACATGGTAACTTACATAGGACTGCTGCCTCTCCCTCTATGTAAAGCAATTCTGTGTATATTTAATTTACACAGGACTGCTGTACATAGAGGAGCTACTTGTGCGGGGTCTGCCTACTTGTATTGATTCTGTCTATAAAATTGGGCCACATTTACATTTCTTTTCCAGGGCCACATTCAGGTCCTCATCTACCCCTGCCAATACCTGAATGCCCTGGATAGCTCTACATAAAGCCACCATGAAATATATGCCCCTCATCTGTACATTGCAGAAGTACAGAAGTTAAAGGCTTAGATTTCTTGTATTGCAAAATAATCTAATCCCAGTAATTATTGCAGGGATTAGATTATCACTGTCCTCCTGCAGCATCTGCCAGGATCAGACAAATCTCTGTTACCCACCATGGTCAATATCGGCTGCAGCATCGAAGAAGATTGACAGAGGTAGGAGGAGGATCTTTCCATCTGCCCATCACGGACACTAGATACAAGGTGCTGACTAGTTCCAAGTCTGCCAAAGGTATAAGTAGCCTATCAGGCCATGCCAGAAACTTGGCCTGATAAATTGTCTAACAGTCTATAATGCTTGGGAATAAGAGGAAGAGGAATGTTTCTCATTGAAGAAACAAAATGGTGTATGGAGACTTACTACTCAAGCAAAAAAGTCTTAGAATGCAGTGCCAGTAAAATAAGATTTTTCAATAATTTTTTTTTTTTTTTTGCAAAGGAACAACAATGAAAAAAGAAAACTGTAAAATAAAGTATTTTTACCAATTGATAAACAGCAGAAAAAACGCACAAAAACAATGGCAGTTCATATACCCCTCAAAGCTATTGGTGGCTCAGCGGTTAGCACTGTTGCCTTGCAGAGTCCTGGGTTTCAATCCAGCCAAGAACAACATCAGCAAGGAGTTTGCATGTTCCGGTTTTCTCCCATACTTCAAAGACATACTGATAGGGAATTTAGATTGTAACCCTTACTTGGGAAAGTGAGTGATGACAATATCTGTAAAAGTGATACAGATTATGTTGGTGCTATAAAAAGTAAGCCAATAAATAATACCGCCAAATAGTGACATTTAAAAATACCCTTCCTGGGAAAAATCAGGCCCGCATGCAGATACATTGATATTAAAATAAAAGTGCTATGGCTATTGGCGTGTGATTGTTAAAAAAAAGTCCATAATAGTTTTATAGAAAGAAGAAATCTAACACATCAGATCCCAGTATTCAGATATCTGTCTTCAGTGTGTCTGATATGGCCTTGAATATCACTAAAGGAGTTATATACACTCACCGGCCACTTTATTAGGTACACCTGTCCAACTGCTCGTTAACACTAAATTTCTAATCAGCCAATCACATGGCGGCAACTCAGTGCATTTAGGCATGGTCAAGACAATCTCCTGCAGTTCAAACCGAGCATCAGTATGGGGAAGAAAGGTGATTTGAGTGCCTTTGAACGTGGCATGGTTGTTGGTGCCAGAAGGGCTGGTCTGAGTATTTCAGAAACTGCTGATCTACTGGGATTTTCACGCACAACCATCTCTAGGGTTTACAGAGAATGGTCCGAAAAAGAAAAAACATCCAGTGAGCGGCAGTTCTGTGGGCGGAAATGCGTTGTTGATGCCAGAGGTCAGAGGGGAATGGCCAGACTGGTTCGAGCTGATAGAAAGGCAACAGTGACTCAAATAGCCACCCGTTACAACCAAGGTAGCCAGAAGAGCATCTCTGAACACACAGTACGTCGAACTTTGAGGCAGATGGGCTACAGCAGCAGAAGACCACACCGGGTGCCACTCCTTTCAGCTAAGAACAGGAAACTGAGGCTACAATTTGCACAAGCTCATCGAAATTGGACAATTGAAGATTGGAAAAACGTTGCCTGGTCTGATGAGTCTCGATTTCTGCTGCGACATTCGGATGGTAGGGTCAGAATTTGGCGTCAACAACATGAAAGCATGGATCCATCCTGCCTTGTATCAACGGTTCAGGCTGGTGGTGGTGGTGTCATGGTGTGGGGAATATTTTCTTGGCACTCTTTGGGCCCCTTGGTACCAATTGAGCATCGTTGCAACGCCAAAGCCTACCTGAGTATTGTTGCTGACCATGTCCATCCCTTTATGACCACAATGTACCCAACATCTGATGGCTACTTTCAGCAGGATAATGCAATGCCATGTCATAAAGCTGGAATCATCTCAGACTGGTTTCTTGAACATGACAATGAGTTCACTGTACTCCAATGGCCTCCACAGTCACCAGATCTCAATCCAATAGAGCATCTTTGGGATGTGGTGGAATGGGAGATTCGCATCATGGATGTGCAGCCGACAAATCTGCGGCAACTGTGTGATGCCATCATGTCAATATGGACCAAAATCTCTGAGGAATGCTTCCAGCACCTTGTTGAATCTATGCCACGAAGAATTGAGGCAGTTCTGAAGGCAAAAGGGGGTCCAACCCGTTACTAGCATGGTGTACCTAATAAAGTGGCCGGTGAGTGTACGCGGTCAAAGTCTGTTGCTTAGAATGGCATATATCACTAGTGTATGGCCAACTTTAATTATCTACAGTGTCTGTCTATTAAATGCAGTGGGGTATTAAGATATTTATCTAGTAAAACCTATTTTCTGGTCTGGATCTTAGCCAGTGGTATTCCTAAAAGCAAGACGTGCATTCCCCTCTTCTTGCCCATATACAGTGAATCTACTTGAACTTTTGGCATAGAGGTCACTACTACCGTTTGTGATTTTGAGGACCTGAACCTAAACCCTTTATTTTATACCTTTAAGACTCTAATATCTGCAGTTTCATGGAATCAGTGCCTATTTTAGAGGTGTCTCCAAACAGGACTAAAATTGTTGTAGCATGCTAAGGATAATGGGGGGGGGGGATGCCATTGTCTAATCTTTGGTTGTATTATTTAGCAGCACAGGTGTAATACAGCCAGGGATGGGGTGATAATGTGGTGAAAGGTACATCCAGGAAATAATGTAAAACATTGGTTGAAGGGATGTAACTAAAAACCTGGGACCCAAAGACTTGGCCCCTTGCAGTTCCACATGGCATAGTGTCCCCTTTACAGTCCCCCACATAGTAAAACGCTCCCTTTACTGACCCCACATGGTATAATCCCCATTGCTAGTTCCCCACATAGTATAAAGACACCCTTACTCCCCACATTGTATAGTTTCCTTTACTGCCTCACACATAGTATATTGTCCCTTTATTGGCTCCTAAGCAGTAAGTGTCCCCTTTACAGGCTCCCATATGGTAAGTGGTAGTGACTTTAGGCCACCCCCTGCTTCAAGCATCTCCGGAGTTTGTCCAATTCCTGGACAACCCCTTTAAAGGGGCTCTAACATTGGGAAAAGTCATTTTTAACTAAGCACATACTTGCATAGCTTTTAGAAGGCTATTCCACATATACCTTTTGTATCTAAATTGCCTCAGTAGTTTTTGAATGAGCCTGTTTTTATTCATATGCTAATTAGCTTCCACCATGCCGCCTGAAGAAAGGGCATGTCGCTTCTTTTTTCAGCAAGTGGAATATTATAGTGTGGGTTAAGGATCATTGGATATTGGCTGTGGACTGTGTGTTTTTTTAGATTAAGGATCATTGTACTGTGAGTGGGAGTATTAAAGAGCATTATACTGTGGCAGGTACTAATGGGACACAGTTTAATACCCCATTATTGTACTTCCTCAGTATGTTCTTTAGTAATAAGATAAGATAAGATAAGATAATCCTTTAATAGTCCCACATTGGGGAAATTTCAGCATGTTACAGCAGCATAGTAATACAGGTACAGGATAATACACAGTAATATAATACAGACGTAGGCACGCATATGCTGAGAAGAGAAGATATACTAGGAGTCCATAGCAGCTAAGGAAAAACGGAAGAGAAAGAGGAAGACCTCATGGTCATCGTCATAATCATTAGTTCTCTGCGCGGACTGATCTACGCTTGGTTTGATGTAGATTATACAGCCTGGTCGCGGTTGGAAGGAAGGACCTGCGATAGCGCTCCTTCTCACACTTGGGGTGAAGCAGACGGTCACTTACAGAGCTGCCAAGTCCCATCAGGGTCCCATACATGGGGTGGGATTTGTTCTCCCGCATGGAGGTCACCACAGACAGTATCCTTCTGTCACCCACCATCTGTACTGGGTCCAAGAGGCTTCCCAGGACAGAGCTGGCCCTCCTGATCAGCCTGTCAAGTCTATTTCTGTCCCTGGTTGATATACTGCTCCCCCAGCAGGCCACACCGAAAAAGATGGCTGAAGCAACCACAGAGTTGAAGAAGGCCCTAAGAAGTATCCCCTGGACTCCGAAGGCCCTCAGCCTCCTGAGCAGGTAGACTCTGCTGTGGCCCTTTCTGTGCAGCACCTCCAGGTGATCAGCCCAGTCTAGTTTATTGTTGAGGATCACGCCCAGATACTTATAGGTCCTAACTATCTCAATACATGTTCCTTGGATCTCCATCGGGGTCGAAGCACCTCTCCGTTTACTAAAGTCCATCACCATCTCCTTGGTCTTCCCAGCATTAATCCTGAGCTGGTTCTACTGGCACCATTCAACAAAATCCCGGTTTAAGTCTCTGTATTCCCTATCGTCGCCATCAGTGATAAGGCCTACTATAGCAGAGTCATTGGAGTACTTCTGTAAGTAACAACTGGATGAGTTGTGCCTAAAGTCAGCAGTGTACAGTGTGAAGAGAAATGGGGCAAGAACTGTCCAGGCCCTCATAATCTCCCGCCTAGACTACTGCAACACCCTTCTGCATGGACTCCCAGCAAACACCCTCGCCCCCCTCCAGTCCACCTTAAACTGCGCTGCTCGCTTAATCACCTCACCCCCCGATCTTTATCGGCTGCTCCCCTATGCCAGTCCCTCCACTGGCTACCTATAGCCCAGCGAATTGAGTACAAGCTACGAACGCTAACATACAAAGCCATCCACAACCTGTCCCCTCCATATATCTCTGAACTAATCTCCCGCTACCTGCCCACACGTAACCTCAGATTCTCCAATGACCTCCTACTCTGCTCTTCTCTCATCCACTCCTCACACAACCGTCTCCAAGATTTCTCTTGTGCATCCCCCATACTCTGGAACTCCTTACCACGACACATAAGACTGACCCCCACAATCACAGGCTTCAAGAAGGCCCTGAAGACTCACCTATTCAGGAAGGCCTACAACCTCCAATAACACTATCACCGCACCACCATCTGTACAGTCTCCACCTCTCCTTCTGTCTCTACCCCCCTTCCCTCATAGATTGTAAGCCCTGGCAGGCAGGGCCCTCTACCCCACTGTGCCAGTCGGTCATTGTTAGTATTATATCTACCTGTATATTCTGTGTATTGTATGTAACCCCCAAATGTAAAGCACCATGGAATTAATGGTGCTATATAAATAAATAATAATAACTGTACCTTGTGGTGCCCCCGTACTACAGATCACAGTGTCAGACATACTGTCCTGGGCTCTCGCATACTGAGGGCGGTTTGTCAGGTAGTCTAGGATCCAGTTGGACAGGTGATGGTCCACACCACCAAGGTTCAGCTTCTCCCTCAGTAGCCCTGGCTGAATGGTGTTGAAAGCACTGGAGAAGTCAAAGAACATTATTCTCACAGTGTTCCCGGGTTTCTCTAGGTGAGAAAGAGCTCTATGAAGAAGGTGGATGATGGTGTCATCTACCCCAATGCCCGGCCGATAGGCAAACTGGAGGGGGTCCAAAGCGGAGCTCACTAGGGGGCGTAGATGTGTCAGGACCAGTCTCTCTAGGACCTTCATCAGGTGGGATGTCAGTGCTACAGGTCGGTAGTCATTGTAGCCCATCGGGTTCGGTTTCTTTGGGACTGGTACCACGCAAGATGTTTTCCACAGTCGAGGTACCACTCCCAGCTTTAGACTCATATTGTACATGTGCATAATAATACCACCTAGCTGGTCACTGCACATTTTAAGAACTCTTGCGCTTATACCATCAGGTCCTCCTGCTTTGTCTGCTTTAATCTTCTTCATTTCCCTACACACCTGAGACTCCTGCAGGATCAGATAGTCAGATTGCAGTTGACCGCAGGTCGGTGGTGGTTGGGTCTTGGTGTGTGAGGAGAGGGGGGTTGTCTGACATGCTGATGGAGAGAGCATTGACTTGGAGTCGAATCTATTGAAGAATAGATTAAGCTCGTTAAGCCACTTCCTGTGCCCTACTGTTCTGACCTGTCTTTTGTTTGTGTCCAGATATAGCCTTAAGGCTATCCCACACCTCTGAGATTCTACCCTCCCCCATCTGTAGTTCCATCTTCCGCCTGTAGTTGGCTTTCCCTTCTCTGATCAATTGTCTTAGCTGTTTCTGCACTGCCCCCAGGCTATTTTCGTCCCCAGACCTAAAAATTCTCTTTTTTTCCTTGAGAAGAGTTTTAATTTCAGAGTTGATACATGGTTGGTTATTGGAGAAACACCTCACCTTTCTAGTTGGTACCGTGCTGTCCACACAGAAATTAATGTAGTCTGTTATGCAGTGTGTGAGTCCCTCAATGTCCTCTGGAAATGAGTCTTGAAACACTTCCCATAATCTCCCCATCCACAGTATAATTCCCCATTAGTGCCTCCATACCATTTTACATTAACAGTGACCAGGAGAAACATTCATCTCCCACTCACTGTCCCCAAACCTAATTCCTTAAGGTCCACTCACACAGAGTTTTTTAGCACTGATTTTGATGCTAGCGGTAGAAGGAACCCATTGAAGTCAATGGGAGGCTTTTTTTCAACGTCTATTCTGACGTGGATTCAGCGTCAATATCAGCATCAAAAAACTCTGTGTGAATGGACCCTTACACTAAACGGCAGCAGGGATCTGCAGTCATCCCTGCTGTCTGCACTAGAGCTCATGTGTGAAGGCAATTGAGACTTAGATATGAAGAGTGGGCAGGAAATGGTTTCTCCCCTGCATCGGTATAGTGAAGCAGTTGCCAGCTTCACTATTAGATGAGTGGGGGTACAGGGCACAGCACCTACAGGAGGTGCTGCCGAGCCCAGGAGAATTCCCCCTGATCCATTACAGTAGTGATGCCGCATCCATCTTCAGGCAGCACCTGGCTGCATCTGGCACTGAAGAAATTGAATGGGAGTCAGATGGGAAAACCCTGCAGGTAGTGTTTTTCTATCCAGCTGAGTCACAGGTCCGGCACCATACGGTGCCTGAATCGATCCCAGAGAGAACTATGGGATCCATCCTTGCATCAGTTTTACTCTGTTTTGTGTACACCATGGAAGGAAACCGATAGGTGCACCGTACATATATGAACGCACCCTTACTTTTATTTTTAATTTGTAAATATTATAAATGTGCAAAAAAGAAAAGAAGCCTGGCTATGTTACCTTCCTCTTCGGTAAGTCCAACTGAGTTTTGCTCTCATATGCATATTAATATAGCCATAACTTGTTTATTTTCAATTTTCTAAACATGCGTAGCAGTTTATAACTCATCATATGTTGCTCTAATGACATTCCCTATGCTGTTTTTGTCGTCTCTATCCATATGACACAAAAGAGCTTTCATTCGTACACCAGCGGTGTTTGTTTATATAAAAGCACGGCTGTCTGCAGAATTATAGTTACATAATTGATTCTGAAACGTTTTACTTTGTAAGACTCCGAGGTCTTAAATTCAAAAACTCTTAAGCTAGTTGGTGTATGCCAACATGTTCTGTAATGTTGTCTGAACGTCAGCCATGTATAAATGCACAAATGAGCAGAAAAGGCTACTCAGCTAAAACAGGACAACAATCTCATAAAATTAATCCGAAACCAGGTTCATATAGGGTAGTTTACAATGCAGTTTTTTAAGCTTAAGCAAATATTGGATACAAACATAATGAGTATTTTACCCCTTGCTTTAATTAAAAAATTATCCAAGTCGCCATGTGTGATTTTGATCCTAAGATGGATCTTCCAGGTTCTTCAGTTTGACAGTTGCTTGATGATGGGATGATCTAGGGTTCTGGCTGCTGACAGTCAGCTAATATTGTCCAGGGAAGCTGCCAGAGACTCCTTTATTGATGCTAGGTTCACACTTGGGTTTGGGTTTCTGTTCTTCATGTCCTCCTGAGGACCCGAAATACAGAAATCCAATCCACACTCAAACTATTTTAGCAAAATCTACCCTCCAAAATCCAAACAGCGCGCATTCTATTCCGAGTCCCATCATGTACCCATACAACACTTAACAACCATATATGGGGTATTGCTGAGTTCAGGAGAAATGGTTTAACAAGCCTTGGAGAGCTTTTTGTTTTTTATCCTCGGCCTCAAAATCCTGACCAAAAATCTCCGTGTGAACTTAGCCTAACAATCCTTCCATTCTGAGCCAGCCATGTACCCATACCACAGATTATGAACACACCTAAAAACTTTTCCAGCAAAATCTGCTTTTCAAACGTTCAGTGTCGCTCCTTCCCTTCCACTACATCCACGTGTGGGTTATTAGTGTGCCCAGGAGAAATTGGATAATAATTGATGAGATGCATTTATCCTTTTAACTCTCTGTTAAAGTTTTAGGACTAAATGAAGATATTATTGAAAAAAATGAAATGTCTAAATTGCAACTATATATTTTTTATATTCCCATGAAATGCTAAAAGGATTAACAAACTTCCCAAATGGCGTTTTGAATTATTTGATGGTGCAGTTTTGAAAAAAGGTTGATATATGGGGGGGGGGGGGCTTTCTAATGTATAGGCCTTCCTTGTAAATCTGGAAAATCTTTTGTAAGCATTCTAACATTCAATGTACTGTATCAAGGATGATAAAAAGATGATGCCAATATAAAGCAGAGATGTGTAAGTAATATTTATAAATGTATTTGGGTGGTATGGCTCATTGTACGAAAAAGAGAGCATTTCATATTTTGAAAATGTAAAATTTTTCCAAATTTCCATCAAATTTGCTATTGTTTTTATAAATACAAAAATATTGACCCATATTTACTACTAACATGAAGTACAATGTGTCACGAAAAAATAATATCGAGATCACTTTAGTAAGGTAAAGCGTCTTAAAGTTATTGCTATATAAAGTGTCAGTTTTTAAAAATGGAGAAGTGTCCTTCAGGGTGCATTCACACTGAGTATACGCTCACTGATTCTGAACATGTAACTCGTTCCGAATCAGCTGCATTAAAACAGATCCCATTGCTTTCTATGGGAGCCCGCATACATGCGCTTCCCATAGAAATGAATGGGCTGCTTTTTTCCTTATTGCTTTCAATGTGATACGCACAATGCCTCCATCTTCTTCAGCAACCGGCATGTGCAGTCGGCTCCGCGTGAGGCCCGATGGCAGAGCCGACTGCGCAGGCGTCGAAGTGTGACCCCAGCTGGAAGAAGACAAATGAAGGGGCGGTTGCTGAAGAAGATGGAGGCATCGTGCTGGCCAACTGGCCAATAAAAAAAGGGGGCCCTTCAGTTCTCCATGCAGGGATAAGTTGCCAGCTGATTCTGACTGGTTACCAACGTATCCCGGCAAGGGAGGCCAAAAACACAATGTGAACACTCCTTTAAAGTGAAAGTCCCACCCCCAAACAGGCTGCTATGCTAGTAACATAGCAGCCTACATCATTATTATTCTCCAGCTAAAAACTTATATATTATATATTATTGCCCCAGTTCCCTCTCCGCAGTGCCGCACACCCGATGCCCCAACAATCCCCCCCGTCCACCTTCTAACATCTTTCCATTGCCCCCTGTACCCATACCTCCCAACTTTTGAAGAACCAAAAGAGGGACAAAATGTGCGGCGCGCTTTGGGAAATTTAGCCCCACCCACTGTTATGTTGACTCCGCCCACTGATTAATTTTTCATGTGCCCGCACACTGTATAATCCTCCTACAGTCACCCGTAAATTATATGTCCCCCCTCTATCTCTCCCCCAGCTTCATATACTCCCTTCATCTGCCCCAAATTCATGTCCCCCCTCCATCTCTGCCCCAGTTTCATGTCCCCTCCATCTCTACCCCCAGATTCATGCCCCCATCCCTGCCCCCAGATTCATGTCCCTCCATCTCTGCCCTCAGTGTCATGCCGTCCTCTCCATCTCTGCCCCCAGTGTCATGCCGTCCTCTCCATCTCTGCCCCCAGTGTCATGCCGTCATCTCCATCTCTGCCCCCAGTGTCATGCCGTCCCCTCCATCTCTGCCCCCAGTGTCATGCCATCCTCTCCATCTCTGCCACCAGTGTCATGCCGTCCTCTCTATCTCTGCCCCCAGTGTCATGCCGTCCTCTCCATCTCTGCCCCCAGATTCATGTCCGTCCATCTCTGCCCCCAGTGTCATGCCGTCCTCTCCATCTCTGCCCCCAGTGTCATGCCGTCCTCTCCATCTCTGCCCCCAGTGTCATGCCGTCCTCTCCATCTCTGCCCCCAGTGTCATGCCGTCCTCTCCATCTCTGCCCCCAGTGTCATGCCGTCCTCTCCATCTCTGCCCCCAGTGTCATGCCGTCCTCTCCATCTCTGCCCCCAGTGTCATGCCGTCATCTCCATCTCTGCCCCCAGTGTCATGCCGTCCTCTCCATCTCTGCCCCCAGTGTCATGCCGTCCTCTCCATCTCTGCCCCCAGTGTCATGCCATCATCTCCATCTCTGCCCCCAGTGTCATGCCGTCCTCTCCTTCATCTGCCCCCAGTTTCACGTTCCACATTACACTGACTTACCTTCTCCTTTGTCCCCCCGCTGCTCTCTGCGCACCTCTCTCTCTTACTGGCGCACAGTTGTAGACGCGTTGTAATGTCATCACATCGCGACTACACTGCCAGTAAGTCCTCTGGACGCAGATCTGAGTTGAAATAGGACATACGACTGCTGCAGGCGCCAGGGGTCGGCGCACGGTGGCGGGCCAAAATCGGGCCCCCCATTTTTCAATTTGGCCGGGCCCCTGACGCCAGTAGCAGTAGTACTGGCCTATCGGTGGCCCTGCGAGGGGGAACCGATTCGATGGTGGAATTTACTTGGATGACACACTGATGATATTCAAGTGGCTCCTGTTCCCGCTGACCTGCTCTATAATCATGATAGAACCTTGGCCTCCACAGTCGGTCATGTGTATTAGGCCTTACGAGACCACATGTATTTTTTTGAAACTGCACAAGTGTTTTAGATTTTTCATGAGTATTAGTTATTTTCATTGGTGTGCAATTAATCCAAGCAAAAACAGCACATGTACCCTTAGGGTATGTTCAAAATGTGTAACTGGAGAAGAATTTTAGGACGTGTTCATTTTTCTATGGTGTATGACCTGTGACATGAAACTGTATCCTACAATTCCATATTAACATAGAGATGGTTGGAATACCTGCCTGAGAGTGCCGTGCACTACCCAGCTTTCCGAGCTACTATGACAGCACACAACTTTTCAGCTGCCACCACAATTAACCAGTATTATTACACTTTAATGTTAGGTAGAGATGAGTGAAAGGAGGAGGCAGGAGTTGTTGGCTATACATGTGAATTTCCAGATGGTTCTAGGCATGAAAATGAACGCAGAGCATGCCCGTCAATTCCAATAAATAGCCAGCAGCAAGACACAGGGAAATCGCACATCAGCAAAAAAACAAAACAAAAAAAACAGATGTTACACAGCCCAGTTACATACACATTGTCATATGTATGGAGCCTAACATAGCTCCTCATCAGGGCAAAACACTATAGTACAGCACAAAATAGCCACCGAGAAGGTCCAAATACCCCAGTGTACCCCAGAGTTACGCCAGCCGGTAACAGCCTTTTTTTTTTTTTTTTTTTTTAAACCCACAGTGGTAAAAGCTGTCACTGGGCCCCCTAATCTCCCAGGCCCTGTGGCAGCCACTACCGCTGCTACCCCGGTAGTTGCACTCCTGATACTTGGATCATATTGAACTGTGCTGCTTGCCTAATTCACCTCACCCCACATTTTTCACCGGCTGCTCCCCTCTGCCAATCCCTTCACTGGTTACACATTGCCCAGCGTATTGAGTTCAAGCTATTAACATTAACATATAAAGCCATCCACAACCTGTACCCTCAATATATCTCCGACCTAATCTCCCGCTACCTGCCTACACGTAACCTCAGATCCTCCAAAGACCTCCTACTCTGCTCTGCTCTCATCTGCTCCTCACACAACCGCCTCCAAGATTTCTCTCATGCATCCCCCATACTCTGGAACTTCTTACCAAGACACATAAGACTGATCCGCACAATCACAGGATTCAAGAAGGCCCTGAAGACTCACCTATTCAGGAAGGCCTACAACCTCCAATAACACTACTGCCACCACACTGCCATCTAAACAGTCTCCCCCTCACCTTCTGTCTCTATCCCTCTTCCCTACGGATTGTAAGCCCTCGCGGGCAGGGCCCTCTACCCCACTGTGCCAGTCATTGTTAGTATTATATTTATTTGTACAATTTATGTACCGTATGTAAACCCTCAAATGTAAAGCACCATGGGATTAATGGTGCTATGTAAATAATAATAATAATAATAATAATAATAACCTATAGGCATCCTATATTGAATTTAGTTGTTAGATCACTGAATACTAACATCCACCTTTTCAAGAATAAAATAGAAACCACCACCAAAAAAGATTTATGGGCATGGTGTTTTTTTTCTTTTTCTCAAGTGTTTTAAATCACTGGAAAAAGTGCATGTGATGAATCGCTTCGGTTAAAGCCATATGGGACAGGTTTGTGGCAGGATTTCCATAGTTGGATAGCAGACCAGACCTCACAAAAAACTTCTGAAATTAGGTTATTTTGTTGCAGTTTTCTGCTGTGATTTTTCTGTGGCCACCTCAGCTTTCAACTTTTATTTTGTTTTACCAAATAGATTTTTATGAAATAAGTCTATAAGACTGAGGCGCCACATTGCGGAACTGCAGCAGGAAAAAGCACTGAATTTTAAAGTACCTGTAAAGGGAATGGGATTCTGGCCAATCCCATCCACACTTTGCCGGAAAAAAAAATTGTAGCAGAAAAGCTGCTTTTTCGTAAATCACAGCATGCCAATTATATTTACAAAAACACTGGCATCTTCCATATACAGTAGGTATAATAGGGGCAGAAAGTCTGCATGGGAAACATCTGCAGAAAATAAACGCAATGCATTTCCACCACAGTCTTTTCTGCAGTGGCTCTCTACGTGAAGCCTTAGCGTTAGGCCAGGGCCCCATGGGTCGGAAACGCTGCCGGAAAAGTCATGGCATTTTACAGTAATTGCAAAGTAGATGGGATTCTTGCGAATCCCATGCCCACTTTGCGGGAAAAATCGCAGAGCAGACACGCTGCGGTTTTGGAAATCTCAGCATGTCAATTATATCTACGGAAACGCTGGCGGCTTCCCCATAGATAATTGTAACAGAAACTCCGTGGAAGAGAACTCCGAGAACTTTCCGTTTAAAGTGCTATGGGAAGAACCACAATGCGTTCCCACTGCGTTTTTTCCTGCAGCGCTTTAAAACTGCGTATTGTCCCGTAGAGCCTTAAACAGTTTTATTGGGATATGCACATTCTGTAGATCTATTCTGGTAAGGGCAGATATAGTTAGTGATTTGCCTGGTTAACTGTCTGTATCAGATTGTCATAGTTTCTGTTTCTTTGATGATTCAGGTTGGGGTTATTTTGCCGATTTCATGGCAGACTTCTTATTACTCCCATTTTGCTCGGAGTCATCCAGCAATTAGCTTACCAGATGATCTCTGATGTGATTTACAAGCGCTGAATCCTCTGTTTTACTACTGTCTACTGAGTGTCAGGAAGGAGGGAAGCTGCTGGATAACTATTTATTTGTCATTGGAGAGAGCTTCGGCTATAGTAAAGGCTGTGATTATTAGCTTCACAATGCCCACTCCTCACAGCAGACAATAGTTCATTGATATTAATCTGTAGTCAACCTCTTGAATTCAGATTTAGAAACCAATAGTTATCTGAGAACCGTGGAAAATCTTCTCCAAATGGTGAGCTTTCCTGTAGAGCCCTAGCTGCTCTCTGCCGCAGGGAATTCAGATCCCCCTGGATTTGGATAATTGCTAAGGAGCTAAAGTATCTTCACATAGTCCAAGTTCACTAGCACAAGTTCAACACATGGATACTTTTTCTTTATATTCGGAGTCTGAATTTTACAGACCTCATTGGTGCATAGAATCTTAAGGCACATAGAGGAGTTATGGACAATGAGCTGTACCTATTTACTTCTATTCACTTGATTCAGACATCTGCCCGCCTACATCAACTTATTGAAAGGTATTTTAAAACCTTTGACTTCTTAATTGTATAAATATTACAAATAGAGATGAGTGAATGGCGTTCGAATATCAGGCCATTCGAGGTATTCGATTACAATCGAATACCACGAGGCAAATGCACTAAAAATTTGTATGCTCTCCCACCTTCCCTGGCGCTTTTTTTGCACCAATAACTGCGCAGGGGAGGTGGGACAGGAACTACGACAACGGAGGCATCGAAAAAACATTGGAAAAGTGATTGGCTGGCTAAATCAGATGACCTCCACTTTATACGAATAGTGGATTTAATATCCGGGTCATATGTGAGACTGTGAACTATGTGACTGTGAGACAGGGATAGATGTACTGGCAAGGTTAGCTAGGGATTACCTTTATTTAGGTGGGAATTAGAGATGAGCGAACACTGTTTGGATCAGCCGATCCGAACAGCACGCTCCCATAGAAATGAATGGAAGCACCTGCGATGCCGGCCGGCCGCCGGCAAAGTCAGCGTCACAGGTGCTTCCATTCATTTCTATGGGAGCGTGCTGTTCGGATCGGCTTATCCGAACAGTGTTCGCTCTTCTCTAGTGGGAATGTTACTCACCCAGCTCTTTGGGGCTCTATCTGGTCGGGATCCCTGTCAGCTTGCGATATGCGGGAGCTGACTTTTTCCCATAGGAATTCATTGACCAGCGTTGATTGGCTGAATGCCATACAGAGTACAGCATTCGGCCAATCAACGCTGGTTCTGCCGGAGGAGGCGGAGTCTAAGATCGGTCCACAGCAGTCTCCATTGTGGTCCGATCTCAGATGTAGCAGTGTTGAGTGCTGTACGCTGAGCTCTGCTACACCCGAGATGTAGCAGAGCTGAGTGTGCGCTAAGCTCTGCTACACCCGAGATGTAGCAGAGCTGAGTGTGCACTGAGCTCTGCTACATCAGAGATGTAGCAGAGCTGAGTACCAGAGGAGGCGCAGTCTAAGATCGGTCCACAGTCCGATCTCAGATGTAGCAGTGTTGAGCGCACAGCTTTGCTACACCGGAGACGTAGCAGAGCTGGCCATGCGCTGAGCTCTGCTAAACCCAAGATGAAGCAGAGCTGAGTGTGCGCCGGGCTACATCCAGAGATGTAGCAGAGCTGAGTGCCGGAGGAGGCGCAGTCTAAGATCAGTCCACAGTCCGATCTCAGATGTAGTAGTGTTGAACGCACAGCTTTGCTACACCGGAGATGTAGCAGAGCTGGCCGTGCGCTGAGCTCTGCTACCCCGGAGATGTAGCAGAGCTGAGTGAGCGCTGAGCTCTGCTACATCCAAATTGAATGGACTTTTTGTATGTCTCAGACGTTCACGTAATGCTAGAAAAATGGTATTACCCATTGAAGATTTACCGTAAAAGCAGGTATTGGCCACATTCACCTACCTTCAATAGAACATCCAAAAAAGAAGATTTTTATCTGATCTATACTATGAGTAAATAAAACACCTTCACCATGCCATAAAAAGGTTGGCTAAGGTTGGGGAAAATTTGGCACCCTAGATCTGTAAATAAAACATTTTAGCAAACATAAAATAATTGAGACCAAGTAGGAACTGTGTGCTGTGATAAAATATTCTGTGATAAAATATTCGCAGAACGCCTCCATATACTAGCAGTAATAGTAAAAGGTGAATGGAACTGCTGGGAGGTAGGGACTGAGGGACTGCTGGAGGTAGCCAATTTTTGTCTCATCTGACCACAGCACCTTCTCCTAGTTATTCTCAGAATCATCCAGATTGGTCAGATGAGACAAAAATTGAGCTCTTTGGCGTTAGCTCAACCTTCTTCCCTCCGCCAGGACATTAAAAATGTGCTTGCCAACAAGGGTTTTGCCACCAAGTATTAAGTCTTGTTTGCCAGAGGAATCAAATACTTATTTCTCTATGCAAAATCCAAATAAATTTCTACAATGTGATTTACTGTATTTTATTTTTGATATTCTATCACTTAAAATTTCTGTTTATGTCTGTCAGTGGGCAACCTTACAAAATCAGCAAGGGATCAAATCTATTTCCTTCACTGTACACACCAATAAAAATTATACTTTACTTTTCATCTTGCTCTCAGCACTTTCAATGAGAAGGTATGAATATGGTTGCAATAGTCCAGGATGGATGTCTTCTCCCTTCTTATAAAAAGGTAGTTCCCGATAAGCTGTATAGTGTTCTTTAATCTCAGTACACTGTAATGGTGTCGCCGAGAAATACAACCTCTCTCCCATTCACTTGACCAGGAGCAGGGTTGTTTCATTATATACCTTTTGGCAGCTGTCGCACCCTGCTGAAGCCCTGGAATAGATTATTACTTATTTGATGGCAATAACCTTGTATACACTTGACACTTACTTTTAATCTTAGTTCAGCTTGCTTGGTGTAAATGTGTTGTTTTTTTAATTAAATAAAAAAGGGAAAAAAATACATAAATCTGATATTCCATTAATGGTATAACAAGCCGTCCTGTTAAGAGGATCCCATGACAGTAGGCAGATCACCGGCTAGTCTCCCCAGGCTGTAGTAAAACCTGACAGTAAGGTTATAGTCAATCAACAATGATAAACATTAGTGTGACCTGTCCTATTTTAATGGATCCCTAAATATGGCGGATGATCTATGGCCAGATGTTTTAGGACAGATTCCAATATTGCCAATTTGCTAAATTTGGAAGAACAAAAAGCAAATGATCACCTTACTATGAAAGCACACATTATAGTGCATGGAAAAAATGGTTAACGCAATTTATAGTTTATCTTGTGATATTTATTGTACTTAAGAATTATTCTCAAAGAATCAGGAATATTTCTGTATGTGGTGCATAAGTGGTTGGTACTGTCAATGACTGTAGTGCTTATACACTGTCCGCCATACTAAACAAATGTTTGTGTATATGCGTGTTCAGAATAGTAACACACAGCAAGTGAATGCGAATATTGTGAGAAAGAACCTATTCATCCAAACCTCGTAAATTCAGGAAGGTGGAAAATGTGTGAGGAGGAACTCCCAATTCATGAAAATGTCAAAGCAGCAGACACAGGACTAAATGTCAAGTTTTGATTTGTGTTTAGTCATGAGGAACAAAGAGCTGAGAAAATAAAGAATTCGACACTCCCAGTCAGAAAAGAAGTACAAGCTAGAAAAAATAGAAGTCGACTTTTATGTTTTATTTTCCATATTTTCTGCTGGTTAATGGCATAACTAGACCCCCGGGTTACACAAACAGCGAGGGGGCCGAGGAGTGTGTGCTAGCTAATAAAAAAGGGGCTGTATTTTGTACACATTAAGAAAATTGGCCTGTCATGATGTTTTTAGAATGTCAGCTTCATTTGTATCAACAAACCATGAAAAAAAGAATTCTATGTATTAAGACAGCCGGTCCCGACACCCTGCCCGAAAGGTCAGATTTTACATATGCTTACTAATGCATAACCCAGGGGAAGCTTTCAGAATGACAGTGTATGCAGGGGCGTAACTATCGTAGAGGCAGCAGAGGCGGCTGCCACAGGGCCTGGACCATAAGGGGGCCCGGTGACAGCCGCTACCGCTGCGTTTTTTTTTTTTAATAGGCCGTTCCGGGCCCTATTCACTTGCCGATCCTGGCAGGGCCGGGATCGGTAAGTGACACCGCGGGCCCCACAAACACTATCATTATACTCGGGGGTAAGGGAACATAACAAAAAGTGTTACTTACCTCTCCACGATCCTGCCAGGCCTCCGTCCTACTTTGTCTGACGTCTCTGGCATCACATGTACCCGGCATGCTTCCCGGGTCATGTGACGTCCGACGTCATTAAAGTAGGACGTGAGCAGCGGTCGACAGCGTAGGAGCCGGGGGACAGGTAAACTACAGTGGTTTGTTTTTTTTAATGTTTTTATTCCCCCGGGTCTCCGATTATTATACTCTGGGGTCTGAAAATACTCTGGGGTCTGTGTGTCCACAGAGGGACATAATACTGTGTGGAGGGGACACTATTGGGGTTAATACTGTGTGCAGGGGCCACTATTGGGGTTAATACTGTGTGCAGGGGCCACTATTGGGGTTAATACTGTGTGCAGGGGACACTATGGGAGATAATACTGTGTGCAGGGGCCACTATGGGGTATAATACTGTGTGCAGGGGCCACTATGGGGGATAATACTGTGTGCAGGTGACACTATTGGGGTTAATACTGTGTGCAGGGGCCACTATTGGGGTTAATACTGTGTGCAGGGGCCACTATTGGGGTTAATACTGTGTGCAGGGGCCACTATTGGGGATAATACTGTGTGCAGGGGCCACTAAGGGGGATAATACTGTGTGCAGGGGCCACTATGGGACATAATACTGTGTGCAGGGGACACTATTGGGGATAATACTGTGTGCAGGGGCCAATATTGGGGTTAATACGGTGTGCAGGGGCCACTATTGGGGTTAATACGGTGTGAAGGGCCACTATTGGGGTTAATACTGTGCACAGGGGACACTATTGGGGATAATACTGTGCGCAGGGGACACTATTGGGGATAATACTGTGTGCAGGGGACACTATGGGGGATAATACTGTGTGCAGGGGCCACTATGGGACATAATACTGTGTGCAGGGGACACTATTGGGGATAATACTGTGTGCAGGGGCCACTATTGGGGATAATACTGTGTGCAGGGGACACCATTGGGGATAATACTGTGTGCAGGGGCCACTATGGGGGATATGACTGTGTGCAGGGGCCACTATGGGGGATATGACTGTGTGCAGAGGACACCATTGGGGATAATACTGTGTGCAGGGGACACTATTGGGGATAATGTTGTGTGCAGGGGACACCATTGGGGATAATACTGTGTGCAGGGGCCACTATGGGGGATATGACTGTGTGCAGGGGCCACTATGGGGGATATGACTGTGTGCAGGGGCCACTATTGGGGATAATACTGTGTGCAGGGGACACCATTGGGGATAATACTGTGTGCAGGGGCCACTATGGGGGATATGACTGTGTGCAGGGGACACTATTGGGGATAATACTGTTTGTAGGGGACACTATTGGGGATAATACAGTGTGCAGGGGCCAGTAAGGGACATAATACTGTGTGCAGGGGCCAGTAAGGGACATAATACTGTGTGCAGGGGTCACTATGGGGGATAATACTGTGTGCAGGGGCCACTAATGGACATAATACCGTGTGCAGGGCTTACTAAGGGACATAATAGAGTGTGGAGGAGGGGGTCAGTCGAGGTCTTCGGCGTCAGTTGGGATGGGGGGGGCGGCCATGTCAAAAGTTCGCCACGGGGCCCCGCCATTCCTAGTTACGCCACTGAGTATATGCTCATACTGCACAACTTTACAACTGCTGAGAGTTTCATAGACCCCAAAAACAAAGGTTTTAACAGACAGTGCTACTAATATCAACATATAAACTGGTCATATATAGAAAATGGCTAACCATCTAATATCAATGGGGACCTCTTACAGGGTAGATATGGATTGGTTTCTTGCCCTCTCCCATTCAGTACACATTTACCACTTGGCCAAGCCAAGCATGCATTTGCATAGTTGCCAACTGTCCTGAACTTGCCAGGTCCTGAAATTTCATATACAATCCCAGGAAATTTTGGCACATCTGAGCCCTAAAGTGGAACAGTTTAGAAAGTTCCACCCAAAAGCTGGACTTAAAAGGGTTGTCCACAATTTTTGGAACCTCTGGAGGAGGCTAGGGAAGGCACAAAAATATGATACCCGTCCCTAGTACTCAGTTGTCCACTGCAGCTGTCCAGTCTAGTGCGCACTGGTGACTGTACCAACTGAAGTCTCATGCTGCACATGACCACTGACATATTTCTCCTTCCCTGGCCTCCATCCAGGTTTCCAAACACAATCCCTTTAAAAGTTATAATTTTACCCAAATAAAAGTTGATCAGTATGCACATGTATGTAGAGATCAAGTACGATAACAGTTTCTCCTACCAATCACTTGGCTGACTGACAGCTATCTTTTGTGGCTAGCATTAGATATTCCAGAATCATACAAGTATGAAAAATGCTGCATTTCAGTTAAAAGGATGCTAGATCATAGACTACACAAGCGATCATGGAAAGGCTTGATATTTTTGAAGGTCACTATACTTAAACTGCCCAACAATAAATAACTGGAGCTAGTTTTATGTTCAGTGATTATCAAAAGGCAAGCTACCTATGGACTGGCGAAAAGCTAATATATCTCTATACACAAGAAAGGTTCAAGGACAAAGCCCTACAACTATAGGCTGGGATTAAGTTCTATAGCTGGAAAATTAATTAAGAGAGCATAATGAGCAGTATTTTTTAGTTGTTTAAGATAAGATAAGATAAGATAATCCTTTAATACTCACACCATGGGAAAATGTAGTGTGTTACAACAGCATGGATAATACAGTAATATATTACAAGAAATAAACACATACAAGCTCAGAATAGCAGATAGAAAACTAAAAAGAAAATAAGACTTCAGGATCATTTAGTCCTCTGTGCAGAAAAAAAATATACAAATCCATTCTCCAGGATGTAATTAGGAGAACAGTGCACTCTGTACGCCGCCCTCTAGAGGGCAGCATCCTTAACATCATGCAAGTTAAAAAGTCTTCTATCATGATGCAGATTTAATTGCCAAATTAGTATTTATATCCCAAAAGGAACAGATTCCCAGCTATGGACAGCGCCGTTTCGGCCTATTGAGCCTCCTCAGCATAGCGCAGGGATACTGATTTGGCAGAGTGATAGACTATAGACCAGGGTCAGGGGATAATCGTACACATCAGGGAGTGTATGTGCCTACATAGTACTGCTGCTACCACAGAGTTGGTGAAGGCCCTAAAGAGTACCCCCTGGACTCCAAAGACCTTTAGCCTCCTGAGCAGGTAGAGTCTGCTGTGACCCTTTCTGTGCAGCACATCCAGGTGATCAGCCCAGTCCAGCTTATTATTAAGGAGCACATCCAGGTACTTATAGGTCTTGACTATCTCAATGTCTTTCCCCTGGATGTCCACCAGATTCGGGGCATTCCTCCATTTACTAAAGTCCACCAACATCTCCTTGGTTCTCCCAGGGAGAAAATGTTTGAAAATTCCTGCTATAACATGTACATGCAAATGAGGCACACATGGAGATAAGGTGCAATTTCAGAAATTCCACAAACTTCAAATATAATCTGGCCCGAAAACTATTATAACCAACCACAGCAACACCAACTTGGAGTATTCTGGGAAATTTTGAGAGTGCCCAACTTTTCAATACATCGATTTTTCTCAGTCAGGATTGTGAGTTGATTTTTATGTGGGCTAATGGAGCATTTGTTGTCGTTACTCGTGCCCGCATCTCGTTTGTAGTTTTTCACTCAAAAGAAGAGTAGACCTTCCATAAATGTTCACTTTATATTTTCCTTTTTTTTTTTTTTTAAATCTACTCCTGTTTCTGGGTTAAAAAAAAAACAAAAAAAAAAACAAAAAACACTCTACCAGGGAATGGCTTGTGAGTTGCACGGTGAAGACATGCGGTGCCAGAACTCTGGGGCAGCAGCTGAAATTTCTTGAGGTCCGATCGGTTATTGTTCCACATCTACCCTCAAGAGTATGGGAGAAGATCGACCCTAGTACTTCACTTCGCACTGGACCTCTGCTATGCAGCAAGGTACCAACGTGGCACTTATCTCTTCCTTTACAGCAGTCAACCACTGACCGTACAATCCGGAGGTATCCTCCTGCCTCACTTTGCCCCCTGCCCCATCTGGACCCATGATTAAGCGGAATAATGTAAAGCTGTGGGGCATGCCACAGACTGTTCAGGCTAACTCTCTGAGACAAACAGTGACCATTATCTTTAATCGTGTATTTGACTCCCCTCTGGAACTAGGAAAGGTCCCTCAGGTGTATAAGATCCTCTGATAGTAGCCACCCTCAAGATGTTCTGTGCAGAGCACACTTTCTTCAGAAGGAAGTTATCTTACAAAATGTCTGGTTGCACAATGACGACAATAACGACTTGCCCCCCTCATTCATCTTTCTCTCCCTTTTTTTGTCCCTCCCTCACTTGCCATCTTAAATTACTTCTTCCTGTTTCACCTTCACCCCTCCTGGTGCAGTGGATCAACTTCATGTGGTTTCCCTACAGGGGTTAAAAATCCTTGAACAATGCTCCTCCTTGCTATAATTACTCTGGAGAAAACGTGCCTCCATAATTTTTTTTTTTTTTTAATTTTGCAGGAAACACATTTTCGCAGAGACCAGATTTCTAGACTTACCCCCATTTTTGTGGACGTTTACCATAATTGCACGCTAGACTAAGACTAGAGGCTTCTCTATACTTGTTGCACAGACTGTTGCTTGGCAGTTTATGGATAGTTCTTAAATGACTCTGGCCGCTATCTCATCGTCAAAGGTAAAATAGCGGGCAGAACCTTTACCCTGAGCACAGCGTATCTCGAACTCTGGTCACGTCTCTTGTTTAGCCTCTATTTTAGGGGAAGTTGAGGATTTTTTGGAGGTGGTGTTAGGGGGGACCTCAACATGGCTCTTGACAGTCATACTTTTTCACTTCATAGGAGATGTCAAAGAACGTCTTCTATACTTCTCATTCCTTTGGAAGTCACTTTTTCATTTATTCTAAAATAAGAAAAATCTGCAACAAAAAAATGCGTCTTTTCCACAACATGTGACCTCAATCTTAGGAAGTTTTTGATGCAGTTTGTGGAGTCATAGAAAAGAGACTAAATGGGTCTGTCTTTCCCTTAGACGGTAGTTTTTCTTTCAAATCCTTTTATGCCATTGGTAACAAACTGCATGATAAACGTGACGTGTGATTACAAATTAAAGTAAAATTATATATTGAGAAAGAAGTTGACGAGGAAAGAAGATAACAGTTTAGAAAAAAAAAATAAGTTAATCTGAATATTTGAACAATGATTTCATATACACGAGGAAAAATGTTTGAAAGGACCCATTTATTACATAAGTATGTGCTATTTATAACATACAGTATTGGTGCATTTATGCGACTGTAGTAAAACCATCATAAAGTACATAACTTAATTATTAACAATGTAGTGCACTTTGTGAGATGTCATTACCGATGGCTAGATTCTCATGATCTATATGTAACATTCACCAAAAATCACTGGAATTTATCCTCAATTTTAACTAGTAATATGTTCGATTTACAAATGAAAAGAAAATGTATTGACTGCCTTTATGTTGAAATTTGTAAGTATATTACAATTAAGTAGACAAGTCTATGAACACGCAATGGCTATAAACATGATACAATAGCAGGGAAGTATGAGAAGTCATGTTTAGCCTGCTTACATATTGAATGACATGGCAAATAATTTATGTAATGCCGAATAACGAAAAGTGACGAATAACGTCAATCCAGAGCCCAGCAATGGATTCTTGATAGGCCTAACTAACATAGTATGTATTAGACTTCAGATTAAGATTTCAGTGTTATTCTCAGCAATTCAGGTAATGCAAGTCAATAAATCACTGTTACAAGAAAAAAAAAAAATCCTAACCCCAATCTAACCAGATTAAGGCTTTTCAAATGAAAAAGCATCTCAGTCGTCAACCCGGTCAGACCAAAAGAACATAAATATTACAGAACGGTTACTGGATACCTTGAAAATAAAAGTGTCTATATTAATTACCCAAATGTCAGAAATGAAATTTTTTTTTTTTTCAATAGAAGTGAAAAGTTGTTTAAAAAAAACAACAACTTTTCATAAAGGAATAGTACATGCGAATATAAGAAACTTTGTAATATCTCATTGAAGAAAAAGTTTCCTCCTCCATTCATCAAGTTAAGTTACTAATTACATAGGACTCTATGGAGAGGGGAGGGGAAAAACACACAATTAACTGCAGCTGTGGCACTGTGCCTGAGGTAGCTCTTTTAACACTGCTATGTTTCACAATAACAAACTACCAGTGCACAGAATAAGGCAATTATCAATTAACCAGCCGCCAGCAGCCCCCTCCTCTCTCCATAGACTTCTATGAGTGAGCTGGGTACAGATCCAGATTCTATTTAAACAGACTGATAAGATAAGGAGGAAAGCAGCTTAAGTTTAGAAAAAATGTCCTAATAAGATACAAAGTTTTGCAAAGTTTCTTATGTTCACACTTACTATTTATTCATGAAAAGTTATTTTTAGAATTGGAGGTAAACTTTAATTTTAATAATTTCAACTCCTATGCAGATTAAATATATATTTTTTCATCACCATTCAAAATATACATAAAAAGCTGAACAACTTTGCAAATGCATTGCTTTACCTATCTTGTACTGATCACGAGTCATAGTCTGTATTATGCTGCAGAGCTGCAATCACGATTCTGTATACTTCAGAGCTGAATTTCTTACTCTCGCGATTTGCACAGACATGCCAGCAACTTTACACAAGATATTTACAGTAGGTGTTTGATGTCGCAATAGCAGAGGTATCCGTCTGACTTCAAGCTGATCCTCTATTTCCAGTAACATCCAACATGGTGAATGCAGCTATTGACAACACAGGCATCAACTCATTAGAAAATAAGCTATGTAATGTATTTGTCCTGAATGGGAATGCTGACCACACGCTTCAAAATAAAAACTAATACAAATATAATATTTAGGCCAACTAAAGGAGACACCATGGTCATTTTAAAACCTTCTTTAAATTCAAAACCAGGCAATATTCTAAAGCTCCTGTTGTGATGGAGCCCTTTAGCTAAATATATTAATAATTCACAATATATTCTTTCATAACCAGGACTAGTCAATAGTTTCTAGAATAAAATATGTACATTCAAATAATGAGACAAAGACAGACCATAACCATGTAACAAACAAGGCCTAGACAGGGATACTATAGCTTACACAAGCTAGCTTCACATGTACTATATATGATGATTTTTTTTTTTTTTTGGAGAGAGATAGTGTAGGTATGTAAATAGTCTTATAGCGAGTCACAAACTGCTATGTGTACCAGCATCCTCAGTTACAGAAAATGCTTCCCTGCGTGTATATCAGGTTGTCAAATGCAGAATTATTGTGGTTTCATCGACATTCCTGACAACAGGCCAGTTCAGAAGTCAGAAGAATGGATTACAAGATAGTGGTCACAACTATATGAATTATAGAGCTTTTAGTTTGTGCAACTTTAAGGGTACAACCATCCACAGCTCTATCACCACTGGCCACATATTCCATTGTAATGAACTGGATTTGTATAAAACCACATTCATGTAATCTGGTTGAACGACTTGTTGCCACTTCCATAGTTTGTCATGGATTTATTGTGTTTTTTTCCCTTACCCTAATGTCTTCACATACCAGAACGTTCCTACAACTGCTTTTATTACAGTACACCTGTCTTGAGAGATGTAACAGACACAATATTTAGTTGTCTATCAGCACAAAATATACAGTATAATAGGTTTCAGTAAAAGAAAAGAAGTTGAAATAAATCTTAGTAATCCAAGCTTCTGGGAGTGTTGCCTTCGCAGTCAAAATAATCAAAACAATTCCAAGACAAGGCCAAGTGATATACTAACAAACTTATCATAACAATCTACAAAGAATACTGGATCATGAAAACATGACATTTTATCTGAAGCGCTGTGGTTTAGAGTTATGAAGTGACTACATAAAGGAGACATAACACACTTACGTGAATAACATCTCTATCATTGGAGTCTACTCCTTTATAAGCCTGGAGTTATTTTACTGATACTTCTAAACATCTTCAAAAGGCATCCACCTAAAACGGACTCTTAATAAAGTTATATTGTATGTACGTATGCAGCACATTTACATCTTAAACTTATTGGGTGGGAATTAACCCTATTTTGTAATATTTGGGTATAGGAAATAGAGCAGTATTACTTTAATAGTCACTCTTGCACTGCTTTTAAGAGCCTGTTATGTCTATTATGTATGTGACTGGTTAACACAGCAGGAATAAAAGTGCCTCCTTAAATAGTAGAACCCAATGCTATGTCCCGGCACACAAGCCCCAGGCAAAACCAAATAGAAAAATCAGGGGGAATAATTCTGTGACCACATACTCCCTAACAGTGTTTTAACATGCTTGAGGGACTGGCTCATCTAGATATGTTCTGTCTAGACAGAAAAACTTCAAGCATTTAGTCAGTCCCAATGTGTTCTCGCTGGCTCAGACCCTGCGCAGCTGACATCTAACATTATTAATTAAAGGGGATGTGAGAGTATAATAGGGTGGCTGTTAGAGTGCTAGAATGGAGCTGCTTGTAAACACTGCTAGTATGCCACTGTTAAATCCACAGGTCTCTCTGCTAGCTTTACAGTCGCTTCTTGATGAGTTTTTCCAGTTTTCGTATCCGTGAGGACTCCTGCTCAGGGGTTGGAGTTTGCAAAGTCACAGAGTTGTTTTCAGCGCCGGAAGGAGGATTTGGAAGTCTCTGTCGAAACAGGTCAAGCATGCTGCTCTGCTCGCTCCTCTTTAGTCCCTGAAGAGAGAAAGAGAGGAAAAAAGGGGGCATGAAACAAAGGTGGACAACAGAACAGTGGTACATACATAATTCAAACTAACAGCAAGTAAGGTGAATTTATTAAATGTAGAAAAGTAAATAAATATTTTTAGCAACAAAAAAAACAAACAAAAACATAGCTTTACAAGTCAAAGAATTAGTTGTTGACATTTATAATACATATAGCAGGGGTTGGCAAGGTGGCACTCCATCCATATTTGTCCGCTGTGGGAGTGCTTACCCTGTGATGGAGGCAGCGAAACCAATAATTACAAGCATTACACCATGAAGGACATTCTGACACTAGCGCTGGAGTCAGGCCAAGGAATGAAAGTGCCAATTAGTTATTAAAGATGTTCTTTAATAACTAATTGGGTTGAGTGTTCCCTGACCTGACACCAGCGCTAGTGTCAGAAAGTTGTCTGTGGTGTAAGTCTTGTAAGTGTTAGATCTGCCTCCTTCATCAGAGGACAAGCACTGCTGTGCCAGACACATGTGACACGCTGTGTTATGAATGGAACAGTCAGAAGCGCTGGGGACGATATGGGACCTCAGGGCTTATTTATTATTGAGGATGTCCCGGCTGGGGTCTGCACATGTCTGGTACCTCTTCCCTTCATACTTTACAAAGGACTGCATGTTGCAGTCATGTGTATAATATGCAGGCAGAAGCAGTAGACATGTGTAAAGTACTAAGAGACAGGAAGGACAGGCAGCAGTCCTGTTGTGGAAAGAAGGGGGTCTTGTCTACAGGAAGCAGCAGTCTTGTGTAAAATATATTTTATATACGACTGCTGCAACAAGGGGTCTTGACTCCCTTCTTTCCTTATACAAGATTGCTGTAGCCTGCACCGCTTCATTCCTCACACAGCACTGTTGCATCCCCTTCATCTCACAGGTAAGGAATAAAGTGGGTGCAGTAGACCTGTGTACAGTACGGAGCGGTGTGGTGCATCATAGTCAGCCACATAAAAAAGTACAGTATGATGTTCTAATTTGTCAGGTTTTTTTTTTACTAGCAGAACAAGCTTCCAAAAGAACTTCTAGTGTTGACATAACCACGACATTATGCCAGGTTCACACAGCTGTAATAAAGAGGTAATCTACGCGTTGTATTGCAGCCGCATGGCCTGATATACGATTTTCATGTGTGGGTTGAGAACTTTATAAATTTCGCACAACACACCAAGGACTTTGATTATTTCTTCATAATCAGCACGTCTTACAAAAAAAGGTTGCTTTTGGAGATTTTGGAGGAACTCAGAAGAAGTTGATGTACATTAGGCTTGAAAAAGTTACAAACGGATCTCTAAAAGAGTTTAGAGTCAGCATCCACAGTCAGACTGTGTAGAGATGAAAAAAATTCAGTTGACTCTTCCCAGGAATGGTCAACTAACAAAAATCATGCCCAAACCAAGGCATATAATATTCCATAAGTTGACAAAGGAATGCAACCGAGGGCCTTTCTCACCTCGTACCTGAAAGAAGAAAGCTTCTGCTCTCCAAAAACAACATAGCTGTCTTCTGGCTTGTAAAGGACTGCAGATAGACAGCAAAGTCAATGTTTTGTGGATGGATGGGACCTAAATAGAGACTTTTTCCTTTGATTGAGAAACATGTTTGGAGAAAGGAAAGCACTGCATTGCAGTACAGAAACCTCATACTATCTTTGAAACACGGTAGTGGTAGTATCACGGTTTGCTATCATTGGGGAACAATGAATTATACCAGCACGTTAAAAGGAAATGTAATGACTTCTAAGCAAGCAAGTCGATCTACCAAAAAAAATAGTTAAAGAAGGCTAAAAGTTAAAATTTTGAAATGGCCACATCAAAGTCCTGACCTTAATCCAATAGAAATGTTGTGAAAGAACTTAAAATGTGCAGCTCATGGCAGGAAATCCACCAACATAACAGAACTGAAATAATTTTATAAAGAAGAATAGTCTATAATTCTTCCTTAATATGCAGTACTACCAGAGACTTTAGATGCAGTTATTGCAATTGGGTCACACCAGATATGGAAAGCAAAGATTCGTATACTTTTGCCACTGAAATATATATGATATTAGGCTATTTTGTTCTATATATTAAAAAAAAAAAAGTTTATTTTTGGGATCTATGCATGGATCCATCTACGACTTGCTGGACAACAGACTATTACTCTGGCAACTGTGTCACCCTAGGTGCAGTTGTGTCTCTCCACATTTGATATATCAGTAATATTAATATAATATAGTAATATGGGCAAGAGAATATGCCTGCACAGCCTTACAGAAATATTTTAGTAATTAAAATTAGTTTGCTCCCTTGCATATAGTACTATAAAAGGAAAGGCATGCTATGTGACATGTATATAAATGTAAAGTACTAATACAGTGAAGTATAATGTTATTAAGCCAGATTGTAATCCATTTACATTTATAGAAATCTATATGTTTGTACTTTGGCTGGCCTCTATGTATTTAATGAATTCTACATTTAACTTTGAAGAAAATGCTGACCAGCAGAACAAAGTGATCTAACAATGGTGAAAAAAATGAGACTTATCAGGAAGCAGATGTTCTCAAAACGCAGGCTTTTTCTACCAGAGCTGAAAGCCCATCAGGAACATCTGAAAGCAGTAGAGTATTTAGAAACCTAGTAATCAAATGCAGTGCAAGAAAGTTTTTTTTTTCTCTCTCTCTTTTGTCCATTCTTAGAACAGAAGCTGATCCCTAAACTATGGCGCTAACATATGCCTTCTAGTATTGTAGTGCTTGCTGTCAAATACATGACCATTTTCTGGGCTTTGGTGTCTTGTACAGAAACATATCAGGAACTGGGGCAACATGGTGGCTCAGTGGTTAGTAATGCAGCCTTGCAACGCTGGAGTCCTGGGTTTGAATCCCGCCAGGAACAACATCTGCAAGGAGTTTGTATGTTCTGCCTGTGTTTGTGTGGATTTCCTCCCATTCTACAAAAGACATACTGATAGGATAAAAATAAAATAAAATGTACATTGTGATCCTTATATGGGGCTCACAATCTACATTAAAAAAAGGAAAAAGAAACCAAACATATCAGGAACTGTATCAAGGCACTCCACACCGCTTATCTCTATAGGATGTGCAGTTACCAATTTACTACAATTCCTGCACAGACCTATGTTTCTACATACTAACAAACTACAATCTCTATGTAGGTCACTTCTTCACCTACAGAATATATCTGGTAAAAGGTACATACAGTTAACTTCAAGCATGCAACCTTTTTATATTAATCTTTACTAGCAAAAGTGGTAAAATTTTACTGAAATAACTTTGTATTGTTAAAAATTTGCTGTATAAGGTCAAACTATAAAACAGAAATGCCATATACAGATCCACAAGACTAGTTATGGAATAAATCTAAAACAAATCTATTTTTCCAGACATATTTTACAGGTTGATATCTCCAAAGGACATTGGAATTCTTCAACCAATATAAAATTCCTGCAGCAATGATTCATTTGTCCGACTTTCTGCAACAAGCGCATTAATACCGGGCATACATTATGCCGATAGAACAGTATAGTTAACACAATAAGTCACAGATGGATGTGTATGCCGAGCAGTTGATATGAAAGGTATCCCACTATTCTAGTTCTTTACAATGTGGACAGTAGCCATGTTGAGGGATAAACTAGGTCAGTTTCTGAAAGGTATCACTTACAGATTGGAATTGATGAGAATGTGCACAGAACTGCAACAAAGTCTATACAGGAAGGGTGGGTGTCTCAGCAAACAGACCCCTGAGATAAAAAGTAAGGGCACATCCTAGCAATATGCCACTCATTTTTCTTACCACTGTGTTTAAAGTATAAATATATACAAGTCACTGGGGAGGTGCTGGTTCCAGGCACATTGACTTTCAGCTTGTGCTCAATGCCAGACAGCATTTACTGTGTCGCATGTTATCAGGGCTATGCGTAGGGGCTGAGTGGGTCTGTGCAAAAGCTAAGCAAAGCGTCTTTCTCTATGTGGTCATGTATCATCTTCTGTCAAGCAGAAGTGGAGGTGTCGGCACCTTTCTTAAAACAAGCATATTAGCAAGTAATGTATATTTAAATTTTAATAACCTACATTTATTTGTCAAGGGAATAATCCCTTTTAGGATACATTTAATTCAGAAAGAAATATTTAGGTTATTTTTTTCCAATAACATTTTGAGTAAATATAAACATACATTACTCAGAAAAACAGAATATAAATAAGGTTTTTTTTTGCTCCTTTAGCCCACCCATACCCAGTTTTGGTGTGAAACAGAGAAAACTAGAGAAGTGAAAAATAGGAGGTAAAATAAACAAAGAAGAAAAAAGGAAAAAAAAAAAAAAGTTGTTAGCAATGACAATGTATGTCTGAACATGACTGCTGTATCCAGTCGGTGCCCTGAACAATCATGGGCTCTACTACTGGCATCACAGTTCGTTTTCAGTCAGTCAATCTAATTATCTTTTAGTAATTATTCTGGGCCATTGCATGTGATTTAGTGTGACACTACCTTAAAGTAGAAGTGAATACTTAGTGCAAAAAGATTGCTAGAGATTGGCTTGAAAAACACTTATTTCAAAAAAAGATGATATTACCCTTGAAGGCAAATTCCCAGACAGTGTACTCTATGTTCATGGCATAGTCAAAATATTAGAAATGCACTGAAGCATAAAAAAATGGAGATGCATCCTGACTAACAAACATGAGCCGTAAATACGTGGCCAAAGATCACTCAGATGGAAGGAATGATGTCTTTTGAGACGCTATGCTATTCTTTTACACGACATGACAGTCTGTATTCCTTCTATCCATTTCCTGTGCTTTTACCTTCATCTCCAATATCTTCTGAAAAGTCTCGGTGTTGCAATCAGCAAGGAGCTTGATGTAATTATCCACAAAAACAACAGAGTTCTCATGAGGAGCCATCACCACCTAAAGAGTCAGGAGACAGACACATATAGTTACACATCAGCATTCCAAACGCTATACTCAGATTAACATGACACGGTGAGATTATCTACATCTATTTTCACACTTTTGTTTGACAGTCTTGTAGTCTCAATAAATTTAGTTGTAAAATGGCATTATAGAGGGCTCATGACAGGCTTCATCAGGCATGTGCTACACATATTAACAGGCAGCAAACAGGCCCCATAAATTGATGGATCTATTCACATGTCCATTGTTTTAACAGTGTCAAAGATCTGAGAAGAAAATAGAATCAGTAGTTTCTTGGGCAGAATTCAAGGATCCTTAGATAGTCTCATAGGTCTATGAGGGATCCATGAAATTGGATTACCCCCAGATGTGTACCTGGCTGTGGAAAAAGTACTCTCTTCATGGCCATATGCAGGTCTTTATCATATGAACATAGCCTTGTAGTTTTGAAACTAATAGAATGGCATTTCACATTACTACAGCAGCAAACACAATATAAAGATGGCAAATGACAGAAAAAAGACTACATGGTCAATAGTCTGTTTTATACTGCAGAACTTTTACAGTTCCATATAGGGCTCACAATCTGAAGTCCCTATCAATATGTCTTTGGAGTGTGGGAGGAAAGCTATGCACAGGAAGAGTACACACACTCCAGAACTGTATGGCAACAGTACTAACCGGAGAGCCAACATGTATTTATCCCACACATGTTTAAATTCACTTACAGTAGATTTTCTAACCATATCTATTGGTAGTTTGTCAGTCATCTAACATTCTTTCAGAAAACAATTTTTGTGGCTTTGCTTCTGAACTCCCCCCTTCTTTCTAGTGCTTTTTTTTTTTTTTTTTTTTTTTTTTTTACTTTTTATTAAAACACTTTCTTTCTGAACCTTATATATAAAACTTTAAAGAGAACCTTTTATCAGATCTAAGAAGCCCAGTTTTTCACATCACTTAATGGGTGTGCTCCACTGATTCTGGCACATTTGGAATTTTTTTTCTCTAGCCCCCACCTTTCCTGAACAATGAGTGCTGTTAGTTTTGGTGCCTGAAATGCCATTTAGGCTCTGAATGGTTAGGTCAGGAGGGTGGTGTCAGACAGAAGCAGGCAAGGGGTGTGATTCTGATCTCTGACAATGGCTGCCTCTGATTGGAGCTCTGGATCACACCTCCTGCTGACATTAGAGAGCTTAAATAGCACATCAGACACTAAATCTAACTGCAGGTTGTTCAAGAATGATTGTGGGGGGTGGCGGGCACTAGAGAAATACCTTCAACTGTGCTGGAATCAGTGGAGTGCCACCTATTAATAGAGGCTATCAGCTTCAATTGTTGGAGGTGGTGAAAGGTCCTCTTTGACAAATTTAAAGGTTTTGATCATAATTTTGATTCATCAAAGCTGTAGAGATTAAATTCTTCAAAGAAGTTGTCCAACCATTAAAGAAGTCCTACTCCCCTTACCACTCCCAGACCCACATCAGACTACTTCCTGCTGCAGTGATGACACCTTGACACCGACAAGTCATGGCTGCAGCCAGTCATGGCCTATAGTGTCCAAGATCTTTTAGCAAAGAAAGACCTCTCGAAAGAAAGAGTTCTGTTTACCCTTAAATGGGTGCACTCTAAAATGGAAGAAACTCAAATTGCTAAGAGATCTTGGATATGGTCCATTAACATTGTCTTTGTGGAGGGGTCTTGGAATATATTAATTGAGAGAACATCTCAAGAAAGACCTTTTTCATGTTTTTTTATGCCTGTAATACACAAGCTCTGTTCATTAACAACTGCGACTGTCTCTTTCAATATTTGGAGAGTGGAGAAAGTTTGGTGCGAGTCTTTGCTGACCTATTCACTTTCAAAAAATAGAGTTGTCATCTGTTTTTCAGAAAGTCAATTTGAATACACCGCTCAGTGAGTAAAATCAATAACACAGTTATTTTTGGAGTATTTTTATAGCGACCCGACGGTTGTGGGTTTATTCAAAAGGTTCGTTCTTTGATAATATTAACAGCAGGGACATTTATAAACAAGCCTGATCACATATACACAGTGGGATTGGTATACATACACTCAATATGTTTTATTATCCAATGATTAAGACCTATTTAGTTCTATAGCTTCTTCCATACAAGTAATAGTGTCATATTTTTTCTGAATAAGGAAAATGTTTGTTTTTGTACCGTGTTAGCCAGTGGTTATGAAATATAAAAAACAAAAAACTTGCAAGTCTTCAGTAGGTGATACCTTTTTTTAATGGCTAACCCATAATGATGACAGAATATGACGTTTCAAAGCCTCCTCTGGCTTCTTCTTCAGATATGTATTTTTGCATTTAGATAGGAAAAATATGTCGCTGTCCAGTTGTGCCCGTTTCTTCAGAAGTGTCTTTAGGTCCTGAAGAAGAAGCCAGAGTAAGCTTCGAAACGTCATATTCTGTCATCATTATGAGTTAGCCATTAAAAAAGGTATCACTGAAGACTTGCAAGTTTTTTGTTTTTTATATTTTTTCTGCATATTTATTCTTATGTTCTTCCTCTAGTGGGTCACTGCAACAGTTGCTGGTTTTAGAGCATTACTTTTCACGTTTAAGTTCCTGTATATGGTCATTGAAGAATCTAACTTGAAGGGTACAAGCTTTGTCGAGTCAGCGAAGTATCGGCCAACCTAATATAATGTATTGATGGCACCAATGCTTTCTAACTTGTTTAGTTACACAGTACCATATTATATACTCCAAACTGTTTAAAGTTAGGAGTACTAACATAATATTGGCTCATAAATACTTCCCTCAAATCTAGTGAAAACTAATGTTTAACACCTACAAATTGAAAATCTTACCTATTCAACAATCTATGCACCCACAAAACTGCTCACTGCCAACACAGGACTGAAATGAGCAAGGCATGTGAGCTTCCCATTATTTCTGTTATCTATATTTACAGTTACACAGTGAACACTATTTTAACAGATTAAGTGGGGGATGTGACAGAATTTTCCAAGGGGTTAGGTACTTAAAATGCAGGAGACTGGATGATCAAAATGCTTGTGACCAGCCAAACTTCTGGGCTTAAGGCCCAACCTAAACTTGGAATGTAGAACAGAGGAGCTGCCAGCAGACTACACAGCTTCCAGAAAACCCCAAAGAGCATTCCAGCTCCCTAGGGATATTGTGTGGTTTCTGGAAGGACAGGAAAATTATACACAAACTTTTTTGTGCCATACTGTAAATTTAAATATAAAATGCAATAAAAATACCCAGTTGTGTGCTTGTGTAAAATATGACACTTACATAGTCAAGCTCAGTTTTTAAACTTCAACAAAAAAAAACGTAACTGTCCCTTTTTAATGCTTTTGACATCACCATACAGTGAAGATATTACTATTTTCTAAATATACAGATACATTTTTATGGTGTATATATATATATATATATATATATATATATATATATACACACACACACAAACTAATGTAAAAATCATATACAGCCACACTTACCACACATATGGCAGTCACACGTACAGCATACCCTTACTGAACATATGGCTGCTTTTGAGGGTCGTAAATGATGAAACAAAGTTCTGTTTTATCATGTTTTCACTATTACACAGAATCATGCAGTACTGTGCAATTGTTTTAGGCAGATGTGAAAAATTCTCAAAGACAGAATCTTTTCAAAAATAGAAGTGTTAAAGAAGCTGTCCAGAGAGTTAAACATACGTGACTTGACCTTTTTTTTTTCTTATGGTAGAGTTGGAAGGGACCTCAAGGGCCATCGGGTCCAACCCCCTGCAGGTTTTCCTAAATCATCCCAGCTATATGTTTATCCAGATTCCGCTTGAAGATTTCCATTGATGGAGCGCCCACCACCTCCTGTGGCAGCCTATTCCACTCTCTCACTACCCTCACTGTCAGAAAGTTTTTCCTAATGTCTAATCTGTATCTCTTTCCCTTTAGTTTCATCCCATTGCTTCTTGTACTTCCTTGTGCTAATGAGAATAGGGTAGATCCCTCTGCACTGTGACTACCTTTCAGATCTTTGTAGACTGCTATTAAATCTCCCCTCAGCCTTCTCTTCTGCAAACTAAACAATCCCAGTTCTTTTAGCCGCTCCTCATAGGACATGGTTTGCAGACCTTCCACCATTTTGGTTGCTCTTCTCTGGACTTGCTCCAATATATCGATGTCTTTCTTGAATTGAGGCGCCCAGAGCTGTACACAGTATTCCAGGTGTGGTCTGACCAGGGAAGAGTACAGCGGAATAATGACCTCTCTTGATCTAGATTCAATGCTTGTCTTAATACATCCCAGAATTTTATTAGCCTTTTTTGCAGCAGCACCGCACTGTTGGCTCATGATGAATTTGTGATCTACTATTATGCCCAAGTCCTTTTCCCCTATGCTATCACTTAGTTCTATTCCTCCCATACTATATATGTTTTTTACATTTCTGTTACCCAGATGTAGAACTTTGCATTTGTCCCTGTTAAATACCATTTTGTTCGCCTCAGCCCATTGTTCCAGTGTGTCTAAGTCCTTTTGAATACACTCTCTCTCCTCTCTAGTGTTGGCTATTCCTCCTATCTTCGTATCATCTGCAAATTTTATGAGTTCCCCAATAATTCCATCGTCCAGATCATTTATAAAGATATTAAAATGTACTGGGCCCAGAACAGAGCCCTGCGGCACCCCGCTTTTGACTTTCTTCCAGTTCGATGTGTAGCCATTTAGTATTACTCGTTGTGCTCGATCATTAAGCCAGTTGTGAATCCACCTAACTGATTTTTTGTCAAAGCCATACTTAATCATTTTTTCAATAAGAAGGTTATGTGATACTTTATCAAATGCCTTACTGAAGTCAAGATATACTATGTCCACGGCATTCCCTTGGTCCAACCATTCAGTGATTTTGTTGTAGAAGGAAACCAGGTTAGTCTGACAAGATTTATTGGTCATAAAGCTGTGCTGGCTCTGGTTAATTAATGCCTTCCCATCCAAGTACCGAAGTAAATGTTCCTTGACAATTTGCTCAAAGATTTTTCCTGCTATCGAGGTCAGACTTACCGGCCTGTAATTTCCTGGATCGTCCCTTTTCCCCTTTTTGTAGATGGGGACAACATTTGCCCTTTTCCAATCTAAAGGTACCACTCCTGTTTCCCATGACTTACCAAAGATTATAGCAAGGGGTTCTGTTATTTCCTCTGCTATCTCTTTCAGGACTCTAGGGTGTAAATCATCTGGTCCTGGGGACTTGGTTTCCTGTAACTTGGCTAAGTGCTCTCTTACCTGGGTGATTCTGGGTCATGTGTTGGGAACATTCCTTCACCCCAAGGGTTGCTTTTTAAAAGCATTGTTATTTACAGCATTTTTCACACTTTTGCATGGTATTGTAGCTTCCTGTCCATCTTTTGTGCTTACTGTAACTTCCACTCTGAAAAGAGACCCTCCGCACTTAAGCGCATTTATATTTATATCATCTCTTCAACTGTTTATTTGTGTAAGGGGTTTTGCAAAAATTAGGGATTTCATAAAATCCTTTACTGTCTGAAAATAAAAATATTTTGTATTTCATCCTTTAGCCTCTTCTTTATTACTCAAAGTGAGCTTGCATTTCACAACTTTCCATGTATGAAAATCATAAAAAGAATAGATTGTAAGCTCTTACTCTTACAGTTTCCTTTATACATGCACCCACTGAAATATAAAGAACTGCAGAATATGCTGGCACTATATAAAGATTACTAATATTATTATTGTTGTTAAAAATTCCTTCCTGGAAGAGATATTACTTCCTTAATGAACATTTGTGGTGAATAAGTAAAGGGAATAAAGCCGGAATCTGAAATATGCACCAGCAGTTAACAATGATATTGAATGGTTTGTTGAGCAGTACAAAATGTCCTTTGAAAATGGATAGTTCTTTCTATAAACATCCAACACTTGTTCTAGTTAACATGGAAGAAAATTATTTGCTAAATCACTTCCATATGGACTTTCTTCTTAATTGTAAGTAAAGCTCTGAATACAGAAACTGCTTCCACTGCAATATAGCTGTCAGAGTGGTGTCCTCCTGTGGACGCTTTATTGAAACTGGTCTGAGCCATCAGATTCAGACAGTCATAAAACTGTCCCAGAGTATATTTACTTTCTAAACTTAGCCATTACTGGATAAAGCATGTAATGTTCAGGGGTAATCCCGGAGAAAAGAAAAAGCTCAAGAAGTTCAGAATATTTGACCAAGATCCAAAAAACCTTCTTCACACTGTATCTTCCCAGAGCAATGTTCTTTCCTCTACCTAACATCCATCTCAAAGCTCTGATTTATGGTTTTTGGAGATACATGATTTTATAATATATATATATATATATATATATATATATATATATATATATATATATATACACACACACATACATACGTAGGAGATGAATGGTTTGAAACATACAGTATGATTTATATAGGATTGTATCAGTCAGTCTCCACCTACTCAGCTAAAGCATATCTAGTATTATTAAAATGGAATACAATAGTAATACTAATGTATTCTTCTCTGTACTATGAACACCCTAATTTCATTTTCTGTACTAAGGTGTATAGTCCATTAAATGTCAGGTTCACATATGCAATACACATTTTTGGGGAATCAATGACAATCATATGTAAATGGGGACCTTAAAATGAATACTGAAGGAAAAAAAGATCCTTCGTTCCTATGGAAGATAAGCCCTTATTCTCCTCTCCGCACATGCAAATTCGGGAAAAAGCAAGCATGCAGCTGACATTTCTTTTACGCGTACGGCTGGCTTTGTCTAAATCTACAGTATATACGGATAATGACTAAAAACTTTACTTTCTTCTAGCATGTCTTGCAGCATATTCATTGGTTATCTCCATGGTACAGAGACCATTAGTATGATAAACAACATACTTTTGCTATTTATATCACTTTGGTAGAAATAGAGAAAAAAAAAAAGCTTTGAAGTGTTATGCAAATGAGGTAGTTGGTGCATTGGGGGCAGAGCTTCAGGTCTCTGGAGCAATGCTCCTGTCACTCGGACCCCTACCATTTCTGTCTGCACCACCCCCTGCAATGAGGGAAAGATATATGGAGCTATTTGCGATCTATTATTATAAATCTACAAACAACAGATAGCATATGGATTAAAACTACAGTCATATGTATCGGGCCTTAGATTTCATTCATCCTGTTCAAAGTCAAACTCAATTGTATATCTGAAAGACAGGGATTACCACCCAAATATTTCTAGCTACAAGCATTAGCCACATCCAATCAAACACAAGGATGACAAAGTCTGTTCAATAACATGAACATAAGGCTTAGTAAGCAACTCACCTTCAGGATCATTTCAGCCCTTGTCATGCCTTTGACCACAATTTTTGTGTAACTTGCTGGAGCTTTCCGTACTACTTGAGAACCAATGGATGGTAGGTCAAGGAGGACGGTTTTCAGAGAGTGAGTATCAAGAAGAAGCTGCAAATAAGTGAGACTTGCATTAAAGTGTGTACAGTACATACACATGAAGCTATAATACTGATAAAACTTGTAACCAACCGTTAAAAATTTAACACAACTGGAGAATATAGTCTTGCAACATAAAAACTGCATTTCCTCAGGTATTCTGCAGCAAGGCAACTTTTATAAATGACATAAACTACTTTCAAAAGTGTATGTTGGCTTCTACGGTACTGTAGCCAAGACAATAGGGGTGCCATGTTATGTCAATGTCAGTGGTTGTGACACTTTGTCAAGCACAGCAGCACCTTCATTCTTGCATCCGCTGGAATGGTATATTTCATGACCAATATAACATATTTAGGGATTGTTCCTTCTGTAAGGTGTCTAACATATTTAGGTACTTCATGAAAAGAGTTGTTAACTTGTACAAAAAAAAAAATCTGGACCACCCTAGTTTTATGTTCTGTGCGGATTTGAAAAAGGGGTTTATAACGTAAGAAACAGATTAATAAAGAACTAGTCAGCATGCTGTCTCAAGACTCACGTTTTCCAAGACTGCTTTGGTTCCATGTATGAACATTTGTTTGATGTGCCTTTATATTTAAGGGAAGTGCATTTACATCAATTTACTAATGTACAGGGTACGCCCGTTACATAAAATAATTCTTTTCATAAGAGGGAGACATTCATCTAAAAGGGCAGAGCGGACCCAGGGATAGCTAATTCTCAACAGCTGCTTTCCATTAAACGTTCAACAAAATACATAACAATGACTTTTCAGAATATGAAAAGCTCCCTTGAAAATAAATCTACCATACACAGTGGGCCAAATGTACTAATATTTAGACAGTGCACACTTAAAGGCAGTTTTAAAATGCAACATATTTAATCACAGTGGCTGATGCTAGATTATACACTCGTGGGCACTTTAAGCGTGGTTTGATCACAGTGGGCGGACAGCAGCACAACTGTGAACGCCCCCTTAGAAGTTTGATTTTTGGACACCATCTCATGCATGCCAAGTCCCTAAGGTGCCAGTAATGTGGAATCCCTAGGAAGACCCCATTTTGAAAATTGCACCCGTAAAAATTAATTAAGGGGCATATAATACATTAAACTGTATTAATGATAGTTTTCAATCATTACCATCACAACAAAGGTACTGTCGCTCAGGAAATGGTTAAAGAGTATCTAACATTTCAAACAACATTTGATTGAGCAAACACAAGGAGACATCCTCAGCTGACATCCTCTCCCGAAGGCCCAAGCTCAGTTCCTGAGCAGGCACCATCTTCATAATGTACTATTACGTCAGTTTGGGAGAACAGGCACCCACCACTGACCTAACAGAATGCCACAGGGCAGAAATCTGTTAGAATTGGCCTTTTCTGATGACAAATTCCCTTTAAGTCTATACATGACAATTAAACACAAAAACATTTGTGTTTTTTTTCTTTGAATTTTCCCTACAGTTTTGATTTATCCTTCACTTGGTAGAAGGTCACATCAGTGACCAAGTCACTGACATAGTACTACAAAGAGTAAACTTTAAGGATTATTAATTCATTTTAAAAATAAAACCATAATTGTTTCAAAGGGATGTTGCACTTAAAGGGATTCTACAGTAAGTAAGCGGCCATTTTCTTGTGCTCTGTGGGCATGCGCAGTCGGCTCTGCCCAAGGCCTAGAAGTTTGACCTCCAGCGCCGGAAGAAGACGCGTGAAGAGGCCGATCCTGCAGAAGATGGAAACGGCACTGAAGAGTTCTCTCGCAGCATTGGGGACGCCCCCAGGGCTGTTTGAGCGCTGGGGCCCGCCCCCAGTGCTGCGAAAGAACTTATTTGCATACCAACAAAAAACGGGATTTCTACGGAACAGCGGGGCGGAGAAGACATCTAAAGGCAGAAGAAGAATAGCCTTTCCTAAGGCTATTCCTACGTGTAACCGACAAAAAATTCTATTTTAATAGTAGAATCCCTTTAAAGGAAAAAAAATTAAATTATTTATAATTCTGTCGAGTGGGCCCACTGGTTCAAAATTAAAATAAGGATATTCAATAAAAATATCAAATAAAATATATAGGACAAATATAAAAAACAAAGCTGTGTATGTAAGCCAAGAGTAAATGAGGAGAGAAGGAGATTAGTATGTAAGCCACTCTGGAGACGAAGACAAAGACTTCTGTACAGCACAGCAGAATATGTTGGAACTATATAAGCAACAGGAAATAAAACAATTACAAATAAAAAAAAGTGACATTTAGCATTCTGAGTGGTGTAAGCTTCCAAACAGTACAAAACATTTGCTTTAACTCCTCTCTAAGGAAGATATACATCAAATGAATTTATAACTTTCAGTCAGGCTGTGTCAACATGACATACCCTGCAGTTCAGCATTATAAAGGTCAGGAGACTTCTGACTGGCTAAGTAATTTATTAGTGTTTTTATGCTCTTTGCTGAATTTTGTAAAGTGTTTGTGTTTGCCTGGCACAAGCCTACAGCGCAAAAAAAGAAAGCTAAATAAAGTATAAATAGAGCTGCCAGGGCAGGAAACGTGGATTAGTATATGCAGCTTGTTCCAAAGCTTTTGAATGACATGCAATTGGCCACTTGTATGCAAAAATTAAAAAGCAATCAAATAATAGTCCAGGTTTAAGACCGTACGATGATTGATGGCATAAAAAGTGATGGCAATGTGGTTTTGCTTAAAAAGTTTGATTTTCAGCATAACATGATTCAAAATACTTCCTAATGCATATTAAAATAAACAGCTCTGACAATATGCATAGTACTTAATGGTTTCATTTATTTAATAAAGGTCTGCTTTTCTGTTGTGGCTCCATATACAAAAGTTGTCTTGGTCCAAATTCTGATGTTCATGTGTCCACTGTAGGCATTTTTGCAGGTGGACAGGGGTCTGCATGGACGTGCTGCAATGTTCTGACTCCTTTCTATGGCCAGCATTAAAGGGGATTATACTGCAGGAGTCCCTTTGATGCCAATGCAACAGTCAGTCTGTATACAGACAGAGCAGCAGAGTTGACAGCCAGCCCTGTGCAAGTATGGAGGGCAGTATGCAGGAAACTATAAATGCATATTTATTTTATAGCCCCCCCTTCTGTAATTTTTTAATCACAGCTAACCCCCATTAACTTTCTCAGTACTAAGCAATGCATACGGGAAAAAAAATCAGCTGTTTTACAATGCAATGTACTGTATATACAGTGTTGGCCACAAGTATTGGCACCCCCGCAATTCTGTCAGATAATACTCAGTTTCTTCCAGAAAATGATTGCAAGCACAAACTCTTTGGTATTAATATCTTCATTTATTTTGCTTGCAATGAAAAAACACAAAAGAGAATGAAAAAAAAAAAAGTCAAATCATTGATCATTTTACACAAAACTCCAAAAATGGGCCAGACAAAAGTATTGGCACCCTCAGCCTAATACTTGGTAGCACAACCTTTAGACAAAATAACTGCGAACAACCGCTTCCGGTAACCATCAATGAGTTTCTTACAATGCTCTGCTGGAATTTTAGACCATTCTTCTTTGGCAAACTGCTCCAGGTCCCTGAGATTTGAAGGGGGCCTTCTCCAAACTTTTGAGATCTTTCCACAGGTGTTCTATGGGATTCAGGTCTGGACTCATTGCTGGCCACTTTAGAAGTCTCCAGTGCTTTCTCTCAAACCATTTTCTAGTGCTTTTTGAAGTGTGTTTTGGGTCATTGTCCTGCTGGAAGACCCATGACCTCTGAGGGAGACCCAGCTTTCTCACACTGGGCCCTACATTATGCTGCAAAATTTGTTGGTAGTCTTCAGGCTTCATAATGCCATGCACACGGTCAAGCAGTCCAGTGCCAGAGGCAGCAAAGCAACCCCAAAACATCAGGGAACCTCCGCCATGTTTGACTGTAGGGACCGTGTTCTTTTCTTTGAAGGCCTCTTTTTTTCCTGTAAACTCTATGTTGATGCCTTTTCCCAAAAAGCTCTACTTTTGTCTCATCTGACCAGAGAACATTCTTCCAAAACGTTTTTGGCTTTCTCGGGTAAGTTTTGGCAAACTCCATGCTGGCTTTTTTTTTATGTCTCTGGGTAAGAAGTGGGGTCTTCCTGGGTATCCTACCATACAGTCCCTTTTCATTCAGACGCCGATGGATAGTACGGGTTGACACTGTTGTACCCTCAGACTGCAGGGCAGCTTGAACTTGTTTGGATGTTAGTCAAGGTTCGTTATCCACCATCCGCACAATCTTGCGTTGAAATCTCTCATCAATTTTTCTTTTCCGTCCACATCTAGGGAGGTTAGCCACAGTGCCATGGGCTTTAAACTTCTTGATGACACTGTGCACGGTAGACACAGGAACATTCAGGTCTTTGGAGAGGAATTGTAGCCTTGTGATTGCTCATGCTTCCTCACAATTTTGCTTTTCAAGTCCTCAGACAGTTCTTTGGTCTTTCTTTTCTCCATGCTCAACGTGGTACACACAAGGATACAGGACATAGGTTGAGTCAACTTTAATCCATTTCAACTGGCTGCAAAAGTGATTTAGTTATTGCCACCACCTGTTAGGTGCCTCAGGTAAGTAACAGGTGTTGTTAATTACACAAATTAGAGAAGCATCACATGATTTTTTCAAACAGTGCCAATACTTTTGTCCACCCCCTTTTTTATGTTTGCTGTGGAATTATATCCAATTTGGCTTTTTGACAATTCTTTTTGTGGTTTTCCATTGAAGACAAATTAAATGAAGATAATAATACCAAAGAATTTGTGATTGCAATCATTTTCTGGAAGAAAATAAGTATTATCTGACAGAATTGCAGGGGTGCCAATATTTTTGGACAACAATGTACAATGAAACCTCTTCAAATAGTTTCCTGTGACACATGCTCACATCACCATATAAAATGTTCTAAAAAATTAAGTAAAATATACCCTGCTGGGGTTACTGAGGGCTACCAGCCACAATGGATTCTAGTCACAGTTCTTGGGACTCTGATGGTGAGTCCGGGTACTTCATAGAGGTTGACATTCAATACGGAGACGACACATTTTTGACTTTTTAGGACTAAAACCCCATGTTGCGGAAACGCAGCTTTTTTTGTTGCAGATATTTTTGCGTTTATTTCAACCAAAGCTGGGAGGTGCTGTTTTCTTGGCGCAGTGTTTTCAAAAAACGTTTCAAAAACCGCTAGAGTTTTTCAAAGAGATCCATACACAGTGCTGGAGCAAAAAAAAAAAAAAAAACACCTCAAAAAGCTCCAAAAAAATGCCTCATGTAAAAACCTGTGTAAAAAAAACCCATTTCCTAAGTCCTGAAGCGGATTTTTTCCTCTCCAAAAAACTGTGTGTGAACATACCCTTACACTGCACAGGCGTAGGGGTATGTCTTTGCAGAGTTAAGATTGGACCACCTGGACGTATATAGCCTGTGGGTAGTCCAGAACTCTACCTACATGATAGAGAATAAGTGTCATATTGCTGAGGAGCAGACTGTTGGGACCCTTAGCAATCAGGACAATGGAGGGATCTTCCTCCATGGGAATGAAGTGACAACGTGCTTGCGTGACAGTCTCTCCATTCACTACACTACATTTCCAGCAACCCCACAGAAGTGAACGGAGTGCCAGTCACGCAAGTGCACTAGTGCTTCATTCACACGGATGCTTGGAGACTTTTGGACTCTCTATTTACTCTGTGTCTTTTTATTACAACCATGAGTACAATGTAGGAAATGCCACAGACTACCATTATCCATCACAGATCATTAGGACTAAAACTGGAATCCTGTAGTAGCCAAAACCCACTACAACAATCCTATTGAGGAAAGGATGTCAGGGCTGAACATACTTTATTTAATCAGCCTTAATATCATGTGAAATGTGACTGCCCATTCCTGTTGAATAAACAGGAAAACAATGCAAATGTAATAAAAATCCAAACATAGAAAGAAACTCTACATACCTGTTCAGCTCCAACCATACTAATAGGCTTGCATTTAAAAAGGTGGTTGATAAACTTTGGAATGAAGGAGCTGCAAAACAACAGAATTCAATAGTTTATTAGAATCAGGTTTACTAGATCTCAGAGGATGGACATGTGCTGTTTAGTAGAAAATTTATAGGTTTTTTTCCCCCTTAAACATCTCTGTGTTGATTCACCCCAATGAAGCCCCAATCTGAGGGTAACCGCAACATAATTTTGTCACAAACTGTAAATATGTACTCCGTATTTCTACTGCAGATAATAACCACAGCATATTATCCTTTTTACTCATCACAGGAACCTTCTAAGGCCTCTCATAGAGAAAACGCAGACAAGAGACATCACAGGAGAAATAAAAGATAATCAGCTATCTACACCTACGGCAATAGCAAGAAATTACACCTATCATTATGATACCATGAGTAAATTGCATGTGAATTATAATACAAAACTTAAGAGAAATTTAGTATTGGATCTTCATAACCGTACATTATCTCAAAAATATGAAGAGTAAGGTGGCACTACTCTTACTTATAGTGCATGCAAGCTGTTCTATGGAGGATAAGGGGTGAACGCCATACAATCCACTGGTGGTGCTCACAGCAAGCAAAAAAAGTCCATATGCAATCCAAAAATAGAAGAAAACTGGGCACTCACCATTAGAAGAATGTGATAAAAATTCCAATCTTTATTTCAAAAATCCATGTTAAAAATACATACGGGAGGAGGCCTGAGGAGGAAGAGCGACAGCTGTTTCGTTCAGATAGCACTTTTTCAAGCTCTTCCTCCTCGGGCGTGCCTCCTCCAGTATGTATTGTTAATATGGATTTTTGAAATAAAGATTGGAATTTTTATCACATTCTTCTAATGGTGAGTGCCCAGTTTTCTTCTATTTTTGGATTATCTCAAAAATGTCTTCAAAGTGCAGTGAACAGGTCATTTTGCTCAGAGTTCGATAAAGGCCATGTGGTTTATCAACTATAGCTATTCCATGACTTTAGGTGCAAAAAGAGAGGAGTGCAAAAAAACGTAAGTGGAAGAAGTCTTAGTGATTTTTTATAAAAAGAAAACAAAAACAAAAAACTAAGGCTCTGTTCACACCTTTGTCTCCATTTATAACCTCAGTTAAAGATTCCATCTATTTTCCCATCAATGCTACAAACATCTTGGCAGAAAGTGACAGATACCACTATCTTATCATATGGGTCCATCAGTGACTGGATCTGGCACATTGTTATGGCTCCCATTGAAAACAAACAAGAAAGCTTGTGTGAGCAGAGATTTATTTAACAGCAATACCAAGTTACTTAAAAACTGGAAGAGACTACGCAAAAAAGAAAAATCACTAAAGAGGCTTTCTGGGCATAAAATGATTTTTTCTTTTTTCTTTTTAAAAAAAAGGTCTGCTAATAATAGGTAAATATGTGCCCCTAAATACCTTTCACGGTGATCTAATTGTATTCTGGGAGTTGTTTTGTATTTCTATCAATCTACTTGTTCCTGTTCTGACCTTCTACCACAAAGTCCATAGTTCATTGTGCTAAAACCCACGGCACCTAGTAGGTTTCCCTAGTTAGGCCTCTGACTACTGAATACTCGTAATATATGTCATGTGACACGAACGTGAGCTCTGTTCAGCCAGGCTATGGGGAAGATCAGCCTCTTAGCATTCTTTGAGTTTTCTTCTTCTGCCAGGCTAAGGGGGTGGTTCAGCCTCTTGTTCACGTGATTTACATGTCAATATTCTCTCCTTTCTTAGCCACCTTCCCTGCCCCAAAGGTTGAAACTGCAACCTAACGCTTAGCGATAACTGACATACTACAGGTTCAAAACCTGCAACGCATGACACTCTGTGCTGGAAGTTTTTTCTGTAGTGTTGTGTCCAAATCCCATCCACTACACTGCTACTGTACATCAAAGTGGGTTAGCCAATGGTGATTAACCTGCTACAAAAGCATCCTGTGCCTAAGGAGGTTTTTCAGGAGGAGCCCTACACAAGAAATAGTGGAATAATGATAAAACAATAAACAATTTTTAGCAGATCAACGCTCCCTGGTATTAGAGACTCTATTTTTATTGTCACACGCGTATCTCACTTGTAACAGTCACTTGTGCAGCCTCTTTTTCTGGAATTCCAGACATTACTCATAGGTAAAATGTGGGAATCTATGAATTACAGTAATTATGCATATGATGTGTAACCAATAGACTAAATGTTATAGTAGGTTATAAATTCTGTTGTATAGGAAATAATGAAAAATAAAAACTTTAGAGCAAATATAAATAGACTATGGCCTTGTTTAGTTGTAATTCGTAAACACCGTCCTGCGTATACACAAAAGAATGGAGCACTTTAAATAAAATAAACACTATAAAAGATTCAAGGAGAACAGCTTAATTATAAGAACTTGGTCTTGGGACAAAACATAAATAACTAAAGGAAATGTGAAGCTTGCCCATACTGCTGGAAAGGCTGTACAAACCAGGTGTCTAAATAAGCCTTGAAGGGTACCTATAAGCCTAGCCAAAAACAGCAATCAGCCTGCGAGAGGACAGAAAACAAAAGGGGGATAAAGCTAGACTAGCAAATATCAATACAAACACTCAGGGATGCAAGGAAGAATGAATATACAGAAAGATAAAGACATCTCTACAATTAAGGCTCTGGATTTCCTGACTCATAGCCTTGACAGAAAGCTGCAACGAAGATCACTTTATAGGCATATGCTCGATAACTGGAGAAAAAAAAAAAAAAAAAAGACATACCACACATATTGTATTTTATTAGGAACAGTATAGTTGACAATGACACACCAAACAAAAAAAAAAAAAAAAAAAGTGTGCCAAGAGTACATTCTTTTGGTACATACAGTATGCCAATCGAAAGGTGCCCCCATAGAAACAGAGTCTGCATCAATAGCATATACCGAGTGTAGTTTATGAAACTGTGAACAGGGCCTACCTAGTAAAATGTAACCACATACTTGTATTTGATAACAAAATGGTCTACAAGTGCAGTGATGGTCACAACAATATACAGTACTTATGGAAAGTAAAAACAGATTAAAAAATGTTGAATGGTGTGATCTGCGATTGCTTGGGCTTACAGTATATTGATGAAAAATGCAGAAGTCACATGTTCCTGTAAAGCAGGGGTAGGGAACCTTTAGCTCTCCAGCAGCTGTGAAACTACAACTCCCAACATGCTCCATTCACTTCTATGGGAGTTCCAAGAGCAGCAGAGCAAGTCTGCATGCTGGGAGTTGTAGTTTTACAACAGCTGGAGAGCCGTACATTCCCTACCCCTGCTGTAAAGGACACAACAGGAGCATACAGCTGGGGATGTTGCTCAAGCACTGGGATTACTGGGATATTGGGATACAGAGGTAATGATGCTGCACTAATGCCTTACGATGATGTTATAATTTAAGTAGCTCCCAAGTTCTAAGATTCTTTGATATCTGCCAAGAATTTGTTTTTCTGATACTTCGCAAAAACTGTTGTATAAACAGAGGTGATTGATAAAACCCTGCCCGCCTTCAACCAACACTGTCATGTCTCATGGGGTAGTGGCATTGGAGGGCTTATAAGCTTCCTGTCTATACACTGAACACAATAATAAAACAGTATGCAGTAAGATGCTACATTTCCCCTAGTGGTGACTAGTGGCAGAAAGTAGTATATTACTTATCACCCCACACCCGAAAACTGAAAGAATGAAGCACCTGCAAATGTCATCAACAGAACATTGGCTGCCAATGTAACCAAAATGTAGGCTATTGGGTAACCTATGTGGAGAACAAGACCGCCTAAGTCAGCAGTGGTTAAACCATTTTTCTTGGTCAGTCTTACAAGTAAACCAGCAACATAATACTTTTCAATATTATTCTAAAGCACACTGCCAGGAAAATCAAATTGCATCAACATAAACAAATGGAGAAAAACTAAAACCCTTAATTTGTATAAAAACTTCTAGCAAAGAAACCATTTACATATATTTAAAATACCGAACGGGTATTCTTGGCACAGTTCTTGATCCATTTATTTTATCCATTGATGTTGAGTTCTAAAAGGCTGGCCTCAAACTTACAGTAACTACAGACTTCCCTCTATGGCAATAAAACCCTAAAAACCACAAAGAAATAGTTTCTAGTAATTCTGCTAGAAAGAAAATTACTTGGACGTTGTAAATAAAGGTTTATATTCATCCAGTGAATCAAACAATTAGTCACTTACTTTGCAAACTTGATACAGAACTGGGTGAAGTACTTTCGGGTTGATGCCAAGTTATCTCGAATAATGGGGACATTCTGCTTCACATGAAGGATAATTGAAGTAACATAGGGGCTTTGATCACCAACATGTTCCACATTCTGCCACTGCATCTGTACAACAAAATATAACAAAAACAACAACAAATCAGAAAATATACAAAGTAAACTTTAGGACATTACAGATTAACATCTTAATGTTATATAGGAAAAGAGGGACTAATCAAGTGAAGGACTTCCCTAGTGATACACTGATGTCGTCTAACATACAGTTTAACCCCATAAAGACATAGCCCAGTTTGGCACATAAATGGAATGTGTCATCATGATAGTACCGTCGAATCTGTAGCCATTATGTTATAGAGCTGGAGGAACCAAGCTGATTGATATAGACTTTTGTGAGAAAAGATTAAGTATAACTTCATTCTTTAACAGTTAGGATCATCCACTGGTGTCTATCAGTAAATGACAGCCTATCCTCTATGCTAAATTCCCACCTTTAAAAAAAAAAAAAGAAAAAAAAACAGCTTTACTTTTAAGTCTTCCCATAAGAACAGGGGCAGGATAGAGTGTGCCTACTCCCGGCATATTGAGCTAGCCTGATGCTATACTCACCTGGGTTTTGGTAGAATCTCAGGTGAACAGTGTATGGGAACCCCGGGGAACTGGATGAGGCTCAACACTACTGTGCAAGCTCATTCAGCAAATTTATAGCCCTACTAAAAAATAAAAAGCCCTAAAAACTCTATCCTGGTGGGGGATTCATATATTCTAGGGCCCATGGTAGTCTGGAGGCTATTGTTGGGAGCCTGGCTGTGATGGAAACTGCATGTCTTTCTGCTACTGTGTCACAGGGTAACAATGGGTTATGAGGGAGAGCCATTCCCTTTAACCACTCAGATGCTGCACCCTTTAGTTCCTGAAAGCAGAAGAGTTATGGGTCGGTTGTTTAATACAGTTGGCACCTGCAAGTGATGATGTGGGCCCAGTCTCTGTACCAGCAATATCACTGCACCCTAGGGCTACTCACATGGAGGAAATTTTCCTAGTTGAAATTTATGCTTCAGGAATAAGAATCTGAATTTTCGTTTTGTCAAATATCACCTCAAAATCCACATCAAATTCTGCAACTGCTAGGCAGTATTTCCAACCCCCTTTCACTTCAATGTGAGTTATTAGGTGGAATCTGCCTGAGGATTGAACATTACGCTTATTTTTCCACTGGAAAAAACTTGACTAGAGCAAAAAACTCAGCATCTGACTTCCTTTGAAATCAATGGAGGCTGCAAGCGGAATTTGGAGGTGAGTGACGCAGAATTCAGTGCTAAATTCCTCCATGTGAACATACCATTAGGGTATGTTCACATGGCAGTAATAGTCCTAGATGAAAATTCAGCATCAAGAATTTGAAGCAGAATTTTTTTTCTACTTGAACAAATTCTGCGTCAAAATCTGCATCTGCTAGGTGGTATTTTTTGCCTCCCTTTCACTTCAATGGGAGTCATCAGATATAATCTGCCTAAAAATTGAGCATGGCGCTTATTTTTCTGGTAGCTGAAAAAATTTGCTAGAGGAAAAATCAGCATCCACCATCAAATGAATGGAGGCTGGTTTCAGGCAGACTTTCGAACTAATCTTTAAGTAGAATCTGCCTCTAATTTAGTGCCAAATTCCTCCTTGAGAACATGCACTAATAATACAAAGGAAGCGTCCTGTGTCTGCAGGGAGGGGTTATTCAGACTGGTCTAATATAGTGACACTTTCCATAGATGTTAACTAGCTTCTGCCCGTAACTTCTTCTGCTTCAAACTTCTAGGCATACGCAGTCGGCTCTGCCGTCATGCCTCGCACAGAGCCGACTACGCATGTGTAGAAGTTTGAACCCAGAGCCGGAAGAAGACACGGAGAGAGGCCGTTCCAGGCAAAGATAGAGGTGTCGCTGGAGATTTGTCTTGCAGCACTGGGGACGCCCAGTGCTGTTTGAGTGCTGGGGATCGCCCCCAGTGCTGCAAGTGAACTCATTTGCATACTGAAGAAAACCAGGATTTGTGCCGAACGGCGGCACAGAGAAGACATCTAAAGGTAGGAGAAGGAGGGAGGGAGAAGAAGGAGGGAGAAAAAAAAAATCATATTTTAATGATAGAATCCCTTTAATCTACTGTGAGTAAAGGTAGGACTTATTTTGGTAGATAGAGACCGCACAGAGCTCCATTATTTCACAGTAAGTAATAGCAGGTCCTTGTCACAGGTATGCGACGGACCTGTGTATAAAGGTGGGACTATACACAAACGTTTTGTAACCACCCAGTGCTTGTTCAAAAAAAAAAAAGGAAAAAAAAAAAGAAAGAAAAATCTATTAGAATTCATTCTATGCCAATGCAGAAGACCTGCAGAAGGAGCAATGTGCTAACGCTATCGTTTTCTTGGCATGTACTCTGCAGAAACAGTATAGCTCTTACTATACATGCAATACTAATGATGATTTTTTTATTTTTATGTACTGCTGAAATGAGAAGATTACTCGATGAATGGGCAAACACTCGGTGAATGTGGCCACTATTAGACTGGATGAACATTTGTAAAAGCATTTGCTTCCAATTGCCTGCTAAACCACCCTCTCTAATAGGGCTGTATTCCAACATAGAGACTGCACAGATCTCTGTATTTAGTTTCCTTTTCCAAAATATATATGTTAAATATACATGTAAGTGAAACAGCAGTTTACAAGGTTTGATGACACAATATAACCATTCCAGTAAATAATTTCAGGTCTCTGCAGCACAAAGGGATCATTTGTAGTGTCTATGAGTACAACAAAGCTATTTATGTCACTTTCCTTTCCCATTTTCATAATCCCAAAACATTTTTCCATATTTTACGATACAAAGTGGTTGGAAAATAGCTGCGAACTGAGATTTTAGTTTATCATAGTTCTAGTGTTAGAGAAGCAGCAGCATGAAAATCCATTAAGGGAAAACTGAACTCCGCTGTGGCTGGTTTGCCCCTGTCAGAATAAATTTTCTCATCAGGCCTTAAATTATCCCCCCCTCTTGTGTTTAGCTTGGGCACATTCCAGGTAGTTTTCAGCTGCTCCCATCCAACATATATAATAATACAAAAAGTCAGCATCTGCAGTTGCTACCTGCTGATTGTTATTTGCTTTCACACAGGTGCCTGCCAGGACTGATAATAGGGACTAGTTATCTCAAAAGCAAGCTCATATATTGGGAGTAGTAATATGAAATAGTCTGTCAATGTACGGCAGGGTTTTGAAAGTAATTATGGCTGGGTTCACATGGGGATTTTCGACCAGATTTTGAGGTGGAGGCCGCCTCAGAATCTGCTCCAAAAACGTCTATCCACGACTGGATGCCGATGCAGTGCACCGGCATCCAGTTACGGCATTCCATTCCGGATTAGGCCCAAATGAATGGGCCTAGTCGGGAGGGAGTTTTTGTACCGCGGACGCTGCAGTGAATTCTGCTGCGGAATTCGTGGCAAGAAAGGGGCAGGTCGCCTCTTTTTTTCCATAAGCAGCACAAAATCGCTAACAGAAAAAACAAGTGAACGGCTACCATTGAAGTCAATGGGAGGCGTTTTTTGGAGCTAGATTCTAACACAGATTCCACGTCAAAATCTGGCCCAAAAAACTCAGTGTGAACCCAGCCTTACACTGCTAGAAGTTCTGGGGCCAAAACTATTCCAGCCTATTTCTCATTACTGACATGATTTTTTGTTACCACTCCAACAGTAATGAAAAACCGCCTGGAATTAATTCCCTACACTGGATCAGCTTTTATGCTAATGTATTAAAGGCAGTTTATCATTGGCTCTAGTTATTTAGTTAAAACCGGTATTTCTAAGGAACGGCGCCGCAGAGACCACGTCTAAAGTTGGAGACGAATAGCCTTTCTCAAGGTTATTCCGACGTGGTATTTAGAAAAAATGTTGCTTTAGTGGTAGAATCCCTTTAAATTGCCCACAGGGAGGGATACTGAGCTTGCAAACATCACTTTGGAGGTCACTGACCTGAAAATAAATAAGTTAAAGGTGCAAAATTTAAAAAGGATATATTAGGAAGTGTTAGTTCCACGTTATTTTTGCCTCAGGCAGCAGGTAACCTAGAATCTGCCCTTGTCAAGGAGTTACACAGACTACAGCAAGAAAATGTTTTTTTTTTTGTTTTTTTTTGTTTTTTTTTTTAATATAGACTATTTAGAAAGTTGCCCAAGTTTGCATTTAGAAAGAATGTAAAGAATAAAAAAAAGTTCAGTGCATATACATTCATAAATTTATATTGCTAGCTAAATTAAAAAGAGTTCTTCCCCTCTTCCTAAATGAATAGTACATTTAAATATAAGAAATGGTTTAAAGGGATGCTATCATTCACACACTAATTTTTTATAGCCAACACGTCGGAATAGCCTTAATAAAGGCTATTCGTCTCCTACCTACCTTACCTATACTTATCTATTTTTTCCTGCCAATTGGAAAGATAAAGGGGAGAGTTTCACTTTATCAAAGAGATAGAAGCCATATCTACCTAATCTCTTTACTGGTTAGTGAATTTCCCTATTGGAATATTTTATGCTATAATGGGCACAATTTTAATAAAATAAAACATAAAAGTTATGTTTTATTTCTACTCCCTCAGCTGTATATACAAAATATTTTGAGTAGAATACCCGTCAGTGAATTGAATTCGTCTCCTACCTTGCGTCGTCTTCTCCGCGCAGTCGTTCACATACAATCCCGGTACTTGTAGGTATGCAAATGAGCTCTTTAACAGCACTGGGACATTGGGCAGAGCAGACTGCGCATGCCCACAGGCCATGAGAAAATGGCCGCTTGCACTGTATTGTAAGCGGCCATTTTCTCGCGGCCTCTGGGCATGCGCAGTCTGCTCTGCTCAAGGACCGAGGCCTAGAAGTTACAAGCCACCGCTGGAAGAAGAGACTGAAGATGATGCTGCTGAAGAAGAGGAGGCAGTGCTGGAGAGAGATCTTTCGCAGCATTGGGGACGCCCCCAGTGGTCTGAGCGCCCCCAGTGCTGCGAGAGAGCTCATTTGCATACCGACAAGAACCAGGATTGTAGGCAAACGGCGGCACGGAGAAGACGACGAAAGGTAGGAGAAGAATAGCCTTTAAGGCTATTCCGATGTGGTAGCCAGAAAAATTGTGTCTGAGTGATAGGATCCCTTTAATATATCTTATTAAAGAAATAGGTTTCATTTTTTACGTATTAGACTGCTTTCCTCCATGTTATAGTCTACGGAGAGCAGGAGGCACTATTACAGTAATAGTGTGCCCACATGTAATAGCGTTACTTAATTGGGGGGGGGGGGCTAATGCCTAAGGAAGAGGGACTAGTACCTGTGGGGGGGTGCTATTAGGCCACTATTACTGTAATAGCGCCCATCACAAGTAATAGCATAACTTATATGGGGAGGAAACTTATCTGTGAGCATTATTACAGTAATAGTGCACCTACACAAATAATAGCATTACTTATGTAAGGGGGCTATTACCCATTGAGGTGGGCAATATTACAAGTGGGGTGCAACTGAAACCCAAATCCTACCTCTAACCAGAACTAACCTCCAGTTTCCTGCTGGACCACGGAAAAATTTGTGCAAAAAACCCCCAAAAAACAAAGGTTGGGGACTGCTGCTGTAGAGCAATCTAGTAAAGGTATATAACTAACAGATCTAGGATAAAATGCAGAGTTGTATCGTAGGACCTCAGTTGTTAGAGTGGTGTTGTCCATTTTCAAGTTACTTATACTCACAGCATAGTGTATGAACTGGAAGCAAAGTATACGAACAGAGCTCTCTACAGCCCACTGTTAAATTCACAACCACTTTAGTTCCACATAATGCCCAAGTGCTTCACCTTATCTAAAGCATTAGAACACAAATCTTTGCATAAAATGAAGAGCAAATTAGCTCCACATACATACCTTGCTCATGGCAGTTAGTGCTGGATCACAAGCAGAATCTAGGTCTTGCACAAGGAGCTGAATACTGTTGGATATTACTCTACGAGCACAAGAAAAAAAAAATTAGCTTCTTTGAAATTAAAAAACTATACCACAAGTAGATTCATTTTTCTAAGAGACTGTCCAATAGCAAAGAACCAATAGAAGTACATAAATCATTTACATAAGTGCTTTCTCTTACTAAGTAAATAAACCCATGGCAGTACTCTTATAATAACGAGAACAGGGCTTAAACTTCATATTGTAGGGGGAAGGGGGGTGTAACCTTGATATGTTGAGATTATCTAATCAATATCATGTACAAAATTAAAGATACAATTTGCATGTAAGCAACCGCACATTCATTAGCATACAATACAGAATGAAAACAAGGCAAGCTTACGTGCTGAAAGTATCCATCTCTCCAGTTAGATTTATTCTTTCTGTGAGTGTCACATCTACTTTTTCTTTCAGCTTCTCTTCAAGCTATAAAGAAAAAAAAATACATATAAATTAAAAAAAAAAAAAAAATCAGTATTATAAAAAGATTTTTTGATAAGACTTGTTGCACTTTTTGTGGAAATTCATGGAGGAAACAGGTGTCTTCACCCTTTTCTGAAATTGGGAAGGTCAGTAATCCAACTAGGGGAGGTAATTGGGCTCATATGGTCCTGAATAGAGAGACTTGTGAATACTGCATCTACAGACATGATATCTGAACGGTCCGAATTATTAAAAAAAAAAAAAAAAAAAAAAAAAAAATCGGACCTTTAGTATTTGTTATTTGAGTCATGTTGAAAGCTCTTTGTGCGTATATTGATTCATTGTAAATTGATGTATATGTATTTGCATTTGTTTATTATAATCCTTATACTACTAAGATTATTCACAAATTGTTTTCATAAGGAATCTTGTGGGTTTTCACCCTTAGAGCGTGTACTTGGTTATTATAAGTTCCAGCTTGCTTCAAAGAGAACTTACATGCCCTCTAAAGGTAGGACAAGTTATATACCATAGCAAACCTCAGAACACAGAATTTGCCACACTTTCAGATTTACAGGTGTCAGAGATATTTTATTTACTTTATTACAGTCTGAAATATAAATAAATAAAGTGTCACGTTTTTATCCCAGTGTGCAGACATTGGTGATGTTATCATCTGTACAATAGGTCATCAGTATCAAATCAGTAGGTGTCCAATGCTTGGCATCCTTGCTGACCAACTGATTGAAGGGGCTGTGGCGCTTGGGTAAGCACTACAGTATCATCATCACTGCATAACCAGCATGGTGCTGTACACTGAGTTTGTATATGAGACAGCAGTTTTTTTTTAAAGGCTGTCATGCGGCAGCAGTAATTTCACTGTATGTGAATGGGAACTATTCACATAACCGATAATAAAACAAACAGTCAAAATATAGGTCATGTAATATTTTTACAACTTTTTAATGGTTTCAATGTAATGTATGAGGGATCTGTGAAATGTGCTCCTCTGGAGTTTTCTCCATCCTTAGTGTGAATCCAGCCTTATTGATGCTGTCATAAGAGCCCCAGTTTATAGGGAAAATAGCCCTGATGTTGTCTCTGTAATCATAGCCATGGCTATGCTGTGCTAAATAAGAAACTAGTCGCTATTTCTAGAATGGACACAAAGGGATAATTAAGTCATTTGGTGGTCTTGAAGAAATAACAAAGGCCTACCTGCTTGTGATTGTGGTGGGCTACACCTGTACTTTCCATCTGAAGGAATAGCAAGTACAGGTATAGCCTAACAATTAGGAATAATCACATAAATCACATGTGGATGGTCTGCACCCACTACAGACACTTCAACTCTACCAAAGTAGTATTCAGTTATGTAGACACCATGACGGCCATCCCAGAAATAATACAGTATTCAATATGTGTACCTGTTGTGTAGTGGCCAGACAGTATTCGGCTGTACTCAGGATACTGCAGATTAAGCACAGTTCTTCTGTTGTGAACTTTGCAACTTCAGAGCCTTCTTTTTCTTTGAGAAGACTAGTGATGGTGAGTCCAGTACTACTGCTGGTGGTTCTAGTGAGATAAGGTGGCAACAGTCAAAAAAAGGCAATAGTGAGCTTCCAGCAAGAGATCCAAGATGACCAATGACCATTAAGAGTTTATTTTTACTAATCCCATTCATTACAATGAGATTTGCAAGGTTGAATCCACCTAAAGATACAGTAGGTCATGCTTTTTTTTTGCCTCTAGCTGAAAAAATCCCATTGAAATGAATAGAAGAATTGGGAGACATTTTGTGAAGCAGATTCAGCTTAAATCCCCCCTTCAAGAAATACTATGTATAAACTTACCCTTATTAAGTATTTAAGAGCATTTTTTGTATCGCCAAATTAAGGGGAAGGAAGGGGGCTTGGCTTGGTATGTGCCAAATTTGGAGCAAAATGTTAGTGAAGAGTAAAGTAAACAAGCCAATAAAATGTGTAAACAAAAAAGATGAACCATATGCATCATCCCGCATCAGCTACTTCCTGATTGTGGTGTGTATTTATACTGCCCAGTCGAAGTTCACACTATTAGACAACAATAGCAAATCTACACACCACACACACCCCGCCCCCCATGTGTCCTGATAATATGAAGAGTGGCTGAAAAGTCCATAGGAGGCTCGCAGGATACCCTTTTCCTCCCCCTAACCCACTCTCATTCCCTGGAGTCTCTCTTCATTTCTCCTGTAACGGTAGTCATTGTAAATTTACTTTTTTATCACAATGTTCATTGCTTGCAACAATATTTTGTATACTTTTTTACTTCATAAAAACTATTGAATGCTATTTCAATAACAGGTTATGTAAAGTCTCTATAAAGTCCTGAGCCAAAACATTCAATTCTTTTTATGTCCTAACAATCAAAAAGTCTTATTTTCACAGATGACAGAAGAGCCTCCTTCCTCTCGTGTCCAGGACATATTTGTTTTGGAAGCAGCGGATGTTAAGAAGGCTGAGGACGGCACAGTCCAGGTATGGCTTTTTCAGTCCCAATGAAAGAAAATAAGTTTTAAGAGTTTCTCAGTAGAAAGGAATCTGCTGGTGTCTTGTTGCAAGTAAAAAAGAAACATACACCTTTCCAGCTAGCACAATAATCCCTACATCCCCTCCTTTTACCAGAGCAGAATAAAGATTTATTGGACTGTATGACTACTACTACATTTAGCAACAGACGACATATGTGTGCACGAGAACAGCAATTCATTGATAGGAAACAGCGCCGACAGGACAACTTCCTTACCATGCTGTACATATGTGAGGAATTTACAAGCCAGCTGAGCAAAGACATTAATAAGGTGACACACAAGTCAGACTCCGCTAGTAAAGAGACTAACACACCGCTGCTAAACTACTGCTTTGTGTCTGCAGTCTCTAACAACCTGTACTTGTGATATGCCAATATTACTGCAAGAGACAAATGAAAATATTAAGCGATCAACACTACTGTCACTGTAACTTAGAGCACTTAAGCAGAAGGTGAGAAGACTGTCTCTCAAGTTAGAATAGTACGGGTTATTTTTCAATAGAGTATCTGTCCGGTTTTACTGCTCCTGCAGTCTTCTATATACCTCTGACTAGATAAGGGTACCTATCATTTCACAAACTTTTAAGGTGTTATCGTGATAGGTCATACGTTTTCATTGGGAGGGGGGTCTGGGTGCCAAGTCCCCCACAGATCACTGAACAGTGGAGCAACAAAACTTCAGTGATCATGGAGTTGGTGCAGGGAGACCAAAAAGCCTTCATGTCCAACAAATTCACCACCATCAATTTATATAGACATTTCCGGAATCTGCAATCATCAGAGGTGGGCAAGGGATCCAGGGACATGCTTTCCTTGAGACTGTGAAATGCCTTGGTACACTCTGTGGAAGATAATGGGATTTGGGCCACAGTTCCTGTCCTATATGCTGCTCCTGTATTCAGCACAGATTGCCTACGAGCCCCATCATCCCTCCTCTTTGCCTTAGCTAGAGAGTCATTGATGTGTCTATTGAGAACATCCCTGGACATTAGGGTTTTGGTGCTGGGCACTGGAAGCAAAAGTTTCAATGTACGCTGACAATAGTCGTTTGTAGCCAGTAGATTTATAACCCTGACTGGATTCATCTATGGCCATTATTAAAACATTTGTTGGTGGTTCTTGCCTTCTAGTGAACGGGGACAAGCCTGTCCTACTTCCAGTGGATGTTGGCTCCCTTGTCACTCTCATTGACACTTACCAAGCTACAGGTAAGAATCCTGTATCCAGGAATATGAGTTAAAGGAGTAGTCCTCTCAATAAATCATATTTCATATAAAAATGAAAGTTGCAAAATATGACTGAAACCAATTGAAAAAAACTGACAATAGTGTCACTGGAAAAAGCCCTGATGAAACCGCATGCCCTTTCCTACCACTATTTGAGCACTGTTGTCAATGGATACATGAGGCTATGATTAAGGTTTCTTTCCGAAACGTGTCAGGCATATTTTTATATGATCATGTCTATCTGGATGTTTTTTTTCAACACGAATGATATAATTAAAAGCTAAGTTTTACCCCTCATATGCTGGCTGGATTACTTTTTACCTTTGAAGTTAATGGATACAACCTGGATGAGCATGCTCATTTTGTATATAACTTCATATAGCTGGTTATTAAATCAGGGCTACATAATTCTAAGAGGAATGAAGAGTACGACTGTTAGGAAGCACACAGATCAAGGTAAACCTGGGAAATGTAGGTTTAACTAGTAAGCAGTCAAATGCTTCATTGTAAGGACTGTCCCTTTTGGCCATTGCAAGCCGAAAATGTAATGGCGCTATTGGGGTGGTGATCTTGAACTAGAGGGTGCATAAGAGGAGGGTGAGGTCAAAGGTACAGTGCAGATGGATCTTATTGTCAAAGTATTTAGAAGTTGTATGTTTAGAAAACCTCTTTAAGGCTCGCTACTTATATCCCTCTCAATCTATTGTCAACACTTCCAAGTGAAAACTTCTCCCTGGTGCCAGTTGCCGAAGTCAGTGGTGGACAGGTGCAAACTTGCAAAAATGGTGTTGATGCAATAGCTGATGTATATTAGTCACAATACACTGGAATGGATTTCCCTTTGTTAGTTTTACAAATTTAACAGCGTTTAGTTCATTAGTTCATTTGGAAGCTTAAACTAGAATACCTACAGCAAAATAAAAATGATGGAGGTTTAGCAGTACCCAGCCCAACTACAAGACCTAAGGTTGAGATCGGATGGAGGACTTGTGTACTACAGGCAACTTAATTGTAGATTATATTGGAAGTTTCTTTTTTCTATGTTGGAGCTCTGGGAGCCTGTCGGAATTGTTCTAAACTGCAGCTTTTATACCCGGTCTGGGACAGATGGAAGTCACTTATGGACATGATAGGTCAAGTCTCATGTTGTTCTTGATATACTGTCTGTCGGACACGGACATTACCAAAAGGATCATCTCCTTCCTCAACAAATGTTTACTCTGTTCTAAACAAAATAAATTCCCCCTGGGTGTCAGAACCAAGTGGCAGAATAACAGTCTAACAGATAAGCAATGGGGTGATATACTTGATTTCACACCTATTGTTTTCGCTCTGTGACGCACAGAGATTCTTCCAACTACTTCTTGTTTAAAGAACATTGAAAATGCCAGCTCTGCTTAATTAAATGGCGGATCAAGTCGGGTCACCATGTTGCAAAATTTAGCTTTAATACAAACATATCCTCAATACTTTGCTTCTAGTGGACCTCAAAATCAACGATAATGTGTTTGCTTTTTTGTGATGCAAGATCTAAAAACTGGAAGTGTTTATTATTTATATCATGTACTTCTGCACTCTAAAGAAGTAAACCATTTAGCAATTAAATGGACAGATATGAATTCATTGGTGTTCATTGAAGCAGAATTGATGGGAAGCCCCAATTCAGGTAAGTGCATCAAGTGCAGCAAAATCAGCCCCAATTCAGATGCAAACTCTGTTGTGTGCATGAGGGCTAAGATTTTGAGTCACAACTTTGCTGCAGTGGCAAAGTGTGCATGTATGATACATTACCACTGCAAGAGAAGTGATGTGGACCACCAGAGTGACACTGCTGGATATTTTTTTTTTTTTGTTAAAATAAACATCCCCTTTAAGTAACAAACAACATCTGTATGGCACAAATTTAGATGTTCTGGGTATGTACGGCATTGTTATATTGTTAATGCTTGTTATGCTAGGATGCTTTACTGTTAATTCAACACAGACTGAGGTTTACAACAAATACGCATTATTACTCTAAATCGGAAAATGGATGAAGCACAACATAATCTACTGCAGCATAATATACTTCAGAGCTTAAGAAAAGCAGAAAGGTTTAGTCATTTAAATATATTTGTTTATTACAATGAACTTACTTGGGTAGGTTACCTGACAGAATCTTCCATGCATATTCTCGTAGGTACTTCTGGAATATAGTGGTGAGAGCAATCATTGGTTCCCCAGTGCTTAGCTGTGAGCACTGCACCATACACTTCTTGTAGTAGACAAAAAGGTCAGCACAACTTGGAAGAACAGCCCCTGCGTCCTCAGAAGTTGATTTTGGTGGACCCTGAGCCTTGAAATCTCCAACAAAACGATCAATTAACTCACCCAGGTTCCTATAAGCACAAAAATATCAAGTCTTCAGAATAATTGTCATTAACTGTAGTAAAATTAAGTAAGAGTACTAAATGCATTACCACAATGGGAGAGGCGTTTTGATTATTTAAATTATTATTAAAATTATCGTGACACACAGTTTTCCTGGTTTCCGCCAGGTTCTCTGGTTTCCTCCCACACTCCAAAGACATACTGATAGGGAATTTAGATTGTGAGCCCAATATGGAACAGCGAGTGAATGTCTGTAAAGTGCTGCAGAATATGATGGTGCTATATAAGTGAGCAAATAAATAAATATATACTTAATCTAACTATACCTTCATTAGGTATGAGGTATGAAGTCAACCTGACCTGGGTGGACCAGGTCCCCCAAGAGCCTGTACGCAAAGAGCTTGGCATCCGTATTGCAGAGATGGGGTGATAACTAGGGCACAGCTCCTGGTCTGTACCCTCCTTAAGCAGCATGACAATATGGGCTTGAAGAAAGGAAGGGGAGAAGGGACTGTCTGGGTAAGCGACATTAAAGGAAGAGGAAGGGGGCAAGATTGGGGTGTAGGCCTTGTAAAAGTGGGCAGAGAAGCCATCTGGGCTGGGCCTTTTACAGGATGCTGGAAGGGAAATAGCCAACACAATTTCCTCGCTGGTAAAGGACTGATCCAGTTGGAAGGTCATATAAAGTATGATAGTAATCCCTAAAGGTGGAAGCAATGTTTTCAGTGAAATGGACAGGAACACCAAGGTAAGTTTTGATGAAAGTGATGGAGGACTTTTGATGCTCCTTCACGACTCAAGCAAGGAGGAGTCAGGCTTTAATGCCCCATTCATAAAACATGTGGGAGCCAATATAACAGATTCGTTGGTGCATATGCTCAAGTAATTGAAGTAATTAATGGTGGGTGGCAATAAGTGTGTGGAGAGTATCCTGCTGCAGGGATTGTTTATACTGGGTGTCAAGCATACCCAAAGGGCACAAGAGAGATCAGAGTTTGGCGCTGGCTTCAGCCTTTTTTTTCTCCGAGAGTCATGCTTGATAAGAACTCCCCAAACTACACATTTTTAAAGAACGTGAACTCTTTTGTATCTGGATGAAGAATAAGCCAGGAGTCACTCAGCTGTAGGGAACATACCCTCTTCCTATGGGCATTGAGTCTATTGTAGGACAGACAAGTCTTACCTGAGGAGAAGTCGAGTAGAGGGTTAAGATTCACATTGAAATTCCCACATAAAATCAGTTTGCCCTGGCAGAATGATTGCAACTCAGACAGAATATAGAATAGGAAGAGTACTTGCTTAACATTAGCAAGGATTTAAATGGTGTTGTAGATCTCACATTTAAATAAAAAGATACTTGGCATTGGGGTCAGCAAGGGTGTCCAGTATCACATCTTATGTAGAAGTACATGACCCTCATGAAAATGCATTTCTTAGAGACAAAGAACCTGGTCTTTGTGTTTAGAAAAAAACCTGGGAACATATCTCAGGGATATTCAATTCCTTAACATTAAAAGAAGAAAGGATAAAGGCAGACATGGAGTTAAAGCAACAGGGAGGAAAAAGGATATTGAGGAGAAAGGTCGAGGGAAGATAATTAAAGGGGGAGAGGCGAAAGAACAACAACAAGAAAAAAGGCAAGTCAGACACCAGAGGAAAGCTAAAAAGAGAATGAGACAGTATCTCTGATGGTGTATCACACTAAGTGTACGCTGTATACCTATGTGGGGGGAAATTGGAAGGCACAAAGGCGTACAAACAGGCAACAATAAGGACAGAAGGATCATCTGAGCTAGATCCGTAAATGCCCAAAGTAGGGGAAATGGAGAAGCATGTCTGCGACAAGGGAAATAACTGAGTAATGTTGCAGAGTTAGAGTTAAAGGGAAAAAGAAGGAAATTGGTCCAGTAGGGGGCCAAAAAGAAAACAAAGGATCACAAAGTGTGCCCCAAGAAGGTCCAATGGCTAACAATTAGCCTGAGGGATTCAGGTAACTTCTATGTCTACATCGTTAGTTTGGTGGTTAAGGAACGCTGGGTCTGGAGTTATCAGTGTCACTGGACGGAGGACGTTGGCGAGGACACAACAGGTCATTCAGGAGGGTTTCCCATTCAGACAATTGCAGTGGTGGCAAGTCCAGTACTAGGAGAGTAGTTCGCCACCCCTTCCAATAGTCCTCACTGAAGCATCTGTCCCTATCCAGTTAAAAGTTTGATTTCCAACACCTCATTCAAGACGGAATTTATAAAGCGCTTTTCCATGCTTTATTAATCCTTTAAGTACATGACCTAAGAACATCTTAAAAACAAGACACCATTTTTCAAAACTGACACAGGTCACTCGTGTGGTAATAATTTCAGAATGCTTTAATTTACCCAAGTGACTTTGAGGCTAAGGCCCCACTTTGCGGAATACAGAAGAAATACAAAACTTTTTTCCACCACAATGTTTTTCATTGCGACTCTTTGCAGATTTTCTTCCATTATTAATCTATAGAGAAAGTGCAAGCATTTCTGCAGGTAAATTTGGCATGCTGAATTTTTCAAAAATGCATGTGTTTTTGTATACGCAGCGTATCCACAGTGTTTTTTTCCGTGCAATGTGTGGATAGGATTAGCCAGAATGTTATTCACTTTGCTGGTACTGTAAAATGCAGTGTTTTTTTCTGCTGCATTTCCACATGAGGCTTTAGCCTGACGCTGGGTTCACACTAGCGTTCAGCAGTCCGTTCTCAGCTTTCCGTCTTCTACATGCAGACCGGCCGTGAGCGCCGGTGAGCGTTTTATGCTCTCCGTCGCGAAACCGTTTTTTTTAAACCGGACACAAAGTACTGCATGTCCGACTCTGTGTCCGATTTTAAAAAAAAAACGTTTTTGCAGCGGATAGCATAAAACGCTCACCGGCGCTCACGGCCGGAGACTTTTCAAGCCCATTCAAATGAGTGGGTTTGAAAGAGCCCTGCAGGTTTCCGTCTCCTACCTCTGTTTTGTGCAGGAAACGGAAACCTGCAGAACGGAGACCGGGTGGGCGCAGATGTGAACAAGCCCTGAGACTGTTTTTTTGTGACACATAATTTCACCTACATTTTTATGTTATGTGCCCGATGATTAAATCCATCTGCTTGGTTATTGTTGGGCTGACAAAATTCTAACATGGGGTTATTATATTGGGGGAGTTCCAATCTGAAGAAAAAGGTTATGGAAAGGGAATGGGGAAGAATCAGGGGGTGCTGTACTTTACTGTGATCACCATGATTCATGAATTTTTTTACATACCAACATAAAATGAAAAAAAGGCACAGCAGAATATATTCCCACTATACTATATACTATGAAAGGGACATAGTGGCAGATGAGTAACATGTATGTACAACAGATACGCTCTTTTGTACAGGTTAGGTTCACATCTGCGCATGGGTCTCCGTCATTCGGATCCGCTAGAACTGAAACCAGTGTAGAGATTTTCAGTGCTTGCACCTAGCCTTAAAGACGGCATAAACAAGAAGTCACAAGGACAACCTGTCATAGTAAGGCCAGAGTTTTCACATGGGCAAGCAAGAGCCCAAACATCATGAGGCATGAGTAAGCTGTTCCTTTTATTAAGTTTGGTATTCTGCTAAAAATAAAGGATCAGTGAGTAAAAATGTATAAAGTCTTAGTTTTATTTTCTTGTTAAATCAAAGTGGTGCACCCTCCTGCTATGAAAAAAATGTCTTTTTCCACATTGCTGAGTTAGCAAGAACTTAATGGATTCGTTTTCCACAGACAGGGAAAAAAAAACTTGTGTGGAAAGAGATCAGTCTGAACATCTGCATTTAAATAAAAAACACACTTAGTTTTACACATTTCATATTAGAGTTTCCCAGCTAGTAAGGACAACATGCTGTTACTGCCTGTCATAAAAGCTATAAAAAAAAAATGGAGAAAATAGCTTGCTGAGGAATTTTAGCTAGATGCAGAAATTCACTACTTCAAGTGCATGTAGAATAATTATAGAAAGATCATAAAGTACATTAAACATGTACTTGCTTGGTGGCTGGCATCCATTTTCACTTAGTAGAGTTTTCTTTTACTTTTCTCTAAAGAGAGCATCTGGTTCAGAAAACTATTTTTAAATGCCCTTTAAAGATATCACTCACATTCATGATCAATTACCTGGAGAAGGGATCAACTAAAAAATGCTTCCTCTCTAGAAAAACCACAAAAAGTCCATTAATTTCAATATGGATCATGAAATGCTCCACTTCACCTGTGGGAGTGCTGCAGGGAAACTGAACACATTGACATGTACCTCTGCAAATTAGAGATCAGCCCCTGGTGTCCATGCAACAACATACCCTGTGATCTGGGTTTTTTTTTTTTTTTTTTTTTTATTTATTTTTAATTTTTTTTAAATGAGGCCTATTCTAACTAAAAAGAGATTGCAGACAACCCCTTTAAAAAAAATATAAAACTGTTTTACAGTAAAAATGATTAAATAAAATGTGCTCTGAAACCAAGCCCCATACTTATTTTACAGTAAACGTGTATTATGTTTGTCGAACAATCAGCCCTTTAATGTCTCATTGCAGAAGCCATAAAAAAAAATTCCAGCAAAATAAAAAACTGGAGAATTAAACTGAGAGACCCACTTCAAAGCTGATAAGGATAGATATGAACGGATCTATGAGAGGGCCAATCCTCTAAAAGTCCCATCAAACACAAAGAATAATGTTGTCATGTCATGTTGTTAAAACAAAGTAATCCTCTTTAAAGCCTAACTAAACTTCTAGACAACTTTTGATTTTCTGACAGCACGTGTCATTAATAAATTTTAAAATATACTTTATACTAGGTTCACACTAGGGTTTGGCATAGCAGTTACCTGCTAATGTAGTCAGCCGAGTTTCCGCCCAAAAAATGCAGCCTGACCACAGCACCTTCTCCCAATCATTCTCATAATCATCCACATTGGCCAAATGAGACAAAAATTGAGCTCTTTGGCATTAACTCAACTTGCTGTGTTTGTAGGAAGAAAAATGCTGTCTATAACCCAAAGAACACCAACCCCACTGTAAAGCATGGAGGTGGAAACATTATGGTTTGGTGGTATATCTCTGCTAAGGGCACAAGACTACTTCACCGCATTAATGGGAGAATGGATGGAGCCATGTACCGTAAAATCCTGAGTGACAACCTCATTCCTTCCGCCATTAAATATGAGTCATGGCTGGGTCTTCCAGCAGAACAATGACCCAAAACATACAGCCAAGGAAACAAAGGAGTGGCTCAAAAAGAAGCACTTTAAGGTCATGGAGTGGCCCAGCCAGTCTCCAGACCTTATTCCCATAGAAAACTTATGGAGGGAGCTGAAGCTCAGAGTTACCAGGCGACAACCTCAAAATCTTAATGAATTAGAGATGATCTGCAAAGAGGAGTGGACCAAAATTCCTCCTAACGTGTTCACAAACTTCATCACCAACTACAAAAAAAAGTCTGATTTCTGTATGCAAAATGCAAATAAATTTATAAAATTTATACAATGTGATTTTCTGGATTTTATTTTTGATATTCTATCCCTCACTGTTAAAATTAACATACAAATAAAATAAAATTTTGGACTGCTCATGTGGCAAACATACTAAATCAGCAAGGGATCAAATAATTCTTTCCTTCACTGTATAACGGCATTATAAAACTGAGAAAGTTGCTTTTGGTGTCCTATAAATATCCCAGTGCTGACTAGTGATAAATCTGGAAATCATACAGGTAGAACTGCAGGATTTCACAGGAAAGAAATAAAATTTGTTAATAAAAGTATTATACAATATTTATTAATGACACAAAAACTGCCAGATAAATCAAAAATGAAAGTTTAGATACATTTTAATAAATTGGGAAATGGAAAGCTATTTTCTTAAAAACGTTTAGCTAAGGTTACAATTTTTTTTCAAGTTTAGGGTTCCTGCAAAGGATACACTAATGGAAAACATTTCTGATTCAGTGGAAATACATGTAAAGTCATGACAGGGTGTGGTGGGATTAATGAATGCTGGGATTACATTGGCTGGCAAGAAGTAAGACAAATCCCAGCAGTGTTGGCCCTACTAAGTAACCTAATGAAATGCAAAGCTCATTATTAGGCCCATTGCACAACCATGTGTGGGTTTTCTGGCCCTGATTGAATGGCACAGGCGGCACAATGGATGTCTTCCGTGTGCCACCCATGCATCGACCGTGTTTCTGTGGCTCCAACGCTGGACAGGAATAAGACTTTTCCTGATTTTTGTGGCCCAGACTGTCAGCCCGCACACTGACCCATGCAATATTCCATCATGTGCGTGGGTCGACAGAAATGAATGGGTCCGTGTGCTATCCAGGAAAAACCTGGATAGCACACTGACCTAGTCCAAGTTTGTGTGCAAGGGGCCTTAGTTCTAATTTGGTACCAGAGCCACTAAGAAAAGTAGACATACAAATGCTTAAAAAATAACTCTTTAGGCGGGGGCCTCACATTGCAAAAACACTGTGTTTTACAGTACCTGCAAAGTGGATAGCATTTTGCAGTAAAAAAAACAGCCTTTTCAAAAACATTCACGTTTTTGAAAAGCACAGCATGTCAATTATATGCTATTGTTTTCCGTATAATAGGGAGTGAAAGTGCAAAATCGCAAAGAAAAATGCTGCAAAAAACAAGAGTTTCTGCTGCATTTTTTTCCCCAGTGTTTTTGTTGTGCATCGCTACGTGAAGCCTTAGCTTTAAGAAGCATTTAGGGGAGAATTGCAATTGCATTATAGCAAAAAATTGCAAAAGAGATTCTTGCCACTGGCATTGTCACTGGCATTGCCACTGGCAGGGAGTTGTCTGGGATAATTGGAATACCCTACACCAGGGGTGCTCACACTTTCAGCGTGTGAGCTACTTTTTAGCTGACCAAGGCAGAAGATCTACCAGGGCGGGGCCGGGCCTGTGGGCGGGCCTATGGACAGGACCGGGCGGGCTTGTGGGCGGGCGTGGCTGTGTAAGTGGGCGGGGCCAGGCGGATCGTGACAGCAGGAGACAGTGGAGTTCTGTGGCTGCCCAGGGATCCCCGCTGTCTGCTTCTTCACAGTGCAGGCTGAGAGTTATTTCTAGTCACTGGCAGGCTAGGGCTGCGGTAGCCCCGCCTGCCATTGTCCGGAGATGACTCTTAGCCTGCACTGTGAGCAAGCAGACACCAGGGATCCCTGCATCCCGCGATTGACCCATACGTCCTTTGCAATCTACCAGTAGATCGCGATCGACGTATTGGGCACCCCTGCCCTACACTAATCTAAACACCCTTCCCCCTCCTCCTTTCTAAATAACGTTATTAATAAAAAATGTATATTTATCCATATCTCTGGGGTGGTCATGTGGCCGCCCCAGGGACATTTTCTGATTATCCAGTGCCGATCCGTTTCCCCATTTCTGGAAACAGATCATCACTACTATTTCCCCTCCTTCCGCCCATCCACTTCACTCATACTTACCATCCATGGCTTCTTCTGGTGAGATGGCTCCTCCCTCTGTACTGGCAGGGTGCACGCTCTTCTCCTCTTCTCCAAACAGTGTGCGTGCACTGCTGCCGTTAAATCAACTTTACTGTGTGTCCATGCATGCACAGTAGAGGTGACTCATTACTGGAGAAGAGCACGAACAAACACAGTACAGGAGAAAGAGGGGCTTCACAGGAAGAAGCGTGGAGGGCAAGTATGTAATATGGGTCAGGGGTTTTGCTGAGTAGGTAGGGAAGGACAGAATAGCTAGAGAGACAGGGAGGCGATGTATGGGAGGGGGAAGTGAGGAAGGAGGGGAGAGAGAGGTCAGAGGGGTTAGTAAGGAGGTTACACAGCAGGAAGCAGAAGGATGCAAACAAAATCAGGAGACATCAGGGGTCCCCAGAGACACCCAGAAATCACTCAAAACATGCTAAAAAATATATGGGTGTATTTATTAAACTATTAATAGCACTGCTAGACACTTTAAAAAAAAAAAAAAAAAATTGCCCGGAAAACCTCTTTAAGCCGTCCTTGCCACTTTATAAAAAGAGGCACGGCACGGAAATAGTATTGGCAGGGCCATTTTAGGCATGAATGATGAGCGAAATCAGATTAAACACCCGAGGATGCGATTAATTTTAGGATGAGGCATGCAGCAACTAATATATTAGGTGCATTTTCCAGTGAAATCTCATTTGAAAATACACAACATAACATTTATAGTGCAGAATAGTACGGAATTATACAAAGCTGATATAATACAGTTACATAACCAATGTTTAATCTAGGAATTCAAAATATAAAAAATAGTCTACTACTCACTTGTCTTGGGACTCTATGTAGACATAGAGATGGGGCTCAAAACACTTTGAAATTATGCCGTGAAATGGATTTTCTGGTGCTTTGGGTTTCTTTGGCTGTTAAAAAGTCAGAACAGTGTAAGAGTATGCATGGATATGACCCTTTCACACAGAAAATGTTAACACCCACTTATCGGTGTATTCATATTTGACAGGAGTAACAGGAATAGCAGAGCACAACTTTCTAAAAGTTCAGATGCTACAGATTTTCTATTTAATGAGGAATAAAATCATTTATTGAAAACAGGTGGTTAAAAAGGTGCAGGCAAGCAAAAAGAATTTAAGGAATCCATATTATTCATGTTTCTTTACCTTTTACTTAAAGGGGCTCTATCATTGGGAAAAGTCATTTTTAACTAAGCACATCCTTGCATAGCCTTTAGAAAGGCTATGCCACACCTACCTTTTGTATGTAAATCGACTCAGTGGTTTTTGAATGAGATCATTTTAATTCATATGCTAATTAGCTTCCAGCCAGCACAGGAAGTTCTCATCGTGCACCCTCTGCTATTCTCTACTATGTGTGTGTGCGAGCAGGGAGACAAGTCATCAGCAGCAGCCTGTGCTGTACACACACACACACACACGAGAGAATCACAGAGGGTGCACGATGAGACTTCTGGAGTGCACGGTGGAGGCTAATTAGCATATGACTAAAAATGTGCTCGTTCGAAAATACTGAGGCGATTTACATACAAAAAGTATGTGTGGAATAGCCTTACTAAAGGTTATGCAAGGAAGTGTTTAGCTAAAAATGATTTTTCCCAATGATAGAGTCCCTTTGAAGACCCTGAAAATGTAAGCAGTGCTTTCCAATGAGGGCTTATTACACTTTTGCAATAAGACTGACATGACTAAGACACCAATAAACATTAAAAAGCACCCGTAGTCTGCAAAACAGACAAAAATAGAGAACATTTGCAGAAAGATAACAGAAGTCTGTATGTGTCCATTAAAATCAATGTGTCAATGGGTAGGTATGCAGTCTATGCATAGCACAGGTGTGCAAAATACAGATGTGTGAATAAACCCTTAGGGTACATTCACACAATGTAATGTGCAGCGTGATCTGGCACATATACGGCGTGTCAGAGTTTGCGTGCTGTAAAAGCTCCCATTCATTTCAATGGGAGCTAGGGTCGTATACGCCACATTATTTTGCGGCCGCAAAATCACGGCCGCAAAATAATGCGGCGTATACGACCCTAGCTCCCAATGAAATGAATGGGAGCTTTTACGGCGCGCAAACTCTGACACGCCGTATACGTGCCAGATCATGCTGCATGTTACATCATGTGAATGCACCCTTAAGCTGTGAGGCTCCACGTTGTGGAAACACAGCTTTTTATGTTGCAGATTTTGCTGCAGTTTTTTGAGCCAAAGCCAGGAATCGTTTGAACAGAAAGGAGTAGTGTAAGAGCTTCCTTGATGTTTTCAAATCATTTTGTAGCCACTCCTAGGTTTGGCTCAAAAGACTGCAGCAAAATCTGCGCCGCAAAAGCAGCTTTTCCGCAATTTGGGGTCTCAGCCTTAAAGGGGTTATCTGTGTGGTTACATAGAGAGATAACAGTCAGGGCTTTATCAGCAAACTACAATTATCTGAACTGATTGTCCTGGGCAGAGCTGTAGATAATGATAGCAGACAGTGATGTCACTTGCCCTATCACACAGGTCCAGCGTTATGAAAACGCTCTTTAAACAATGGGAGGAATAATTTCACATAGCAGGCAAACAAAGCAGCATTTCTAAAGTAATATGTTTAGGAAAAACCTTCAATTTAAATAAGCTACCAGTATAGATAGGATCCTTGAAATGGGTATACCCCTTTAATCTGTCTCTGGGATGAAATCCAGATAAACTGATATTCCTTACTTGGAACATTTTTCTGTATTTTATAGGATCATGACATTTTTATTGGGCACAGTTACTGATGGTATAAAAGTCTAGTCAATTTATAGTCAACTTTATTCAGTCATATTTTCCTATTTCTACATGTGGTGATATCTTACTGTCATGCATCATACTTTTAACTTATTTCCCACACTGCACTGTGGCTGCCACAGTCCACTGGATCTTCTACTGAAAATACAAGTAGCACAAAGAAGCTCACATACAATCTTTAAGCAATACAGTACTGAAAATGTAATAGTGCAAGAGAAAACTAAATTGCAAAGCAAACGAAGGTGCTAGTCTAAGAAAACCTAGGATGACCCTGTGCTGTATGTGGAATTCACACATCAAACTGACATGTATGAAATTCCACAGTACTCTGTATAATAACCTCATCTGTACACCTACAGACTCTTTGACCATTACAAGTCTATTTATACTGTGTTCACAATGTATGCCAGATGGAATATAATGGATGGATTGTCTGACATTATCCCACTACATAAACCTATAATGGCGTATTTCATGGCTTCCACCTTAAATAAAAACAGTAGCACAAAATGTGTATTTTTCTGTATTTATTTTTTATTTATTTTTATGGATGCTTCTGTATGGAATGCATAGCCTACGCCACTATTCAATAGAGTTAAAAGAATAGCAATTTATAATAATCCAGTTGATAGCAAATAGTGTATTTCCCAGAAACATACAGGGTGCAAAAACATAGCACACTGCAAAAGCAGTGTTAATAGACTAAGGCTAGCTTCACATTTGCGCTTGGTGAACGCTTTGGGATTCCTTTTCCCATCCGGTTTTAAAAATTTGGAGAGAAAAGTCCTATGGGGTCTGCGGGTAATCGTTTTTAAGTGGATTGTGCTTCCGTTTTTCAGGTCCCCAAGAGGAACGGAAATCCAAGCGCAGATGTGAACCTAGAGTGTCTCTCACACACACACACACACACACACACACACACGTGAATATCAAGCTTAAAGGGATTCTACCATTCAAACCTCTTTTTTTGTGGCTAAGACGTCGGAATAGCCTGTAGAAAGGCTATTCGTCTCTTACCTTTAGATGTTCCTTAGAAATACCGGTTTTTACCGGTATGCAAATTAGTTATATGGCAGCGATGGGGGCGGGCCCCAGCACTGAAAATGCGATGGGGCGTCCCGACTGCAGCTCAAGAACACGATCCTGCGACGCCTCTATCTTCGGCTGGATCCTCCCCTTCTCTGTCGTCTTCCTCCTGCGTCACCTCCGATGCCTGCGCAGTTGGCTCTGCCAGTGAGATACCAGCAGAGCCAAGTGCGAATGCTGGCCGGCGGCCATTTTTGGGAGGCCTCTCCTGCATTGAACTACAAGAGCAGCCTCCCAAAAATGGCCACCGGCCGGCATTCGCAGTCGGCTCTACTAGTTTCTCACTGGCAGAGCCAAATGCGCAGGCGTCGGAGGTGAGAGAAGGGGAGGATCCAGCCGAAGATAGAGGCGTCGCAGGATCATGTTCTCGAGCGGCAGTGGGGATGCCCCCATCGCATTTTCAGCGCTGTGGCCCGCCCCCATCGCTGCCAGAGAACTAATTTACATACTGGTAAAAAACGGTATTTCTAAGGAACGGCGCGGAGGAGATCACATTTAAAGGTAAGAGACGAATAGCCTTTCTAAAGGCTATTCCGACGTCTTATCCAAAAAAAAAAAAAAAAAAAAAGAGAATCCCTTTAATTTAACAAGAATTATGACATCTTTTCAATAGTTTGGAATTTTTATTTTTTTATTTTTTTTTTAAATAACCAATTCAACCAATATACAGCAAGACAACAGGGAACGTAAACTCTGCCATACTCACTTTGTCCAGGTCACCATCTTTCTCCAGGGCAGCTTCTTCTAAGTTGTCATCATCTAAAAAGGGGTTAGTATTCACAGGAGGTTGAACTTCAGGCTTTTTCTGGAAAATAACATTACTAAATTATTACGTCTATTAAAATTAACTTCCACCTTCGATGTGCACCATAGTAAGCAAACACAAGAGAAACCAAATTTCCATAAGCCTCCACTATTGTTACAGGATACAGCAAAGATGCAGCATAATTCATCTTCACTGACACCATACTTACAAGCTCTACTGTACCCTATTTTCACTTTCCTATTTGGGTAGGACTTATAGCATTGCTCGTCCTCAATGTTCCTAGTTCAGGTTTCAATAAATAGCTTTAGCACGTGCATGAAAATTATTTTGTTTACTCTATCAATCATCATCATGCTCTCTTACAGCAAAATAAACACAAAATAAAATGTACTGAAACACAATTTAATTTACTGGGGCAAAGGTGCTAATTAGAGATGAGCGAACAGTGTTCTATCGAACTCATGTTCGATCGGATATTAGGCTGTTCGGCATGTTCGAATCGAATCGAACACCGCGTGGTAAAGTGCGCCATTACTCGATTCCCCTCCCACCTTCCCTGGCGCCTTTTTTGCTCCAATAACAGCGCAGGGTAGGTGGGACAGGAACTACGACACCGGTGACGTTGAAAAAAGTAGGCAAAACCCATTGGCTGCCGAAAACATGTGACCTCTAATTTAAAAGAACAGCGCCGCCCAGCTTCGCGTCATTCTGAGCTTGCAATTCACCGAGGACGGAGGTTTCCGTCCAGTTAGCTAGGGGTTAGATTCTGGGTAGGCAGGGACAGGCTAGGATAGGAAGGAGAAGACAACCAACAGCTCTTATAAGAGCTAAATTCCAGGGAGAAGCTTGTCAGTGTAACGTGGCACTGACGGGCTCAATCGCCGCAACCCAGCTTTCCCAGGATCCTGAATGGAATACACTGTCAGTGTATTCCCGTATACCCGATATATACCCCCGATACCCGTTCCAACGGTGTGCACCCCCACCTTCACCACAGAAATACCCTGCAAGTCCCCTAGCAATAGAATTGGGGCTATATACACCCACTATTTTTGCTACTGCCATATAGTGCCATTGTCTCACTGGGAATTCAAAGAATATATTGGGCTTACATATAACTTCAATTCCAGGGAGAAGCTTGTCAGTGTAACGTGGCACTGACGGGCTCAATCGCCGCAACCCAGCTTTCCCAGGATCCTGAATGGAACACACTGACAGTGTATTCCCGTATACCCCATATATACACCCCAAATCCCCGTTCCAACGGTGTGCCCCCCCACCTTCACCTCAGAAATACCCTGCAAGTCCCCTAGCAATAGAATTGGGGCTATATACACCCACAATTTTTGCTACTGGTATACAGTGCCATTGTCTCACTGGGAATTCAAAGAATATATGGGGGTTATGTGCACCCACAATTTTTAATACTGCTATACAGTGCCATTGTCTGACTGGGAATTCAAAGAATATATGGGGGTTATGTGCACCCACAATTTTTAATACTGGTATATAGTGCCATTGTCTGACTGGGAATTCAAAGAATATATGGGGGTTACGTGCACCCACAATTTTTAATACTGGTATACAGTGCCATTGTCTGACTGGGAATTCAAAGAATATATGGGGGTTATGTGCACCCACAATTTTTAATACTGGTATACAGTGCCATTGTCTGACTGGGAATTCAAAGAATATATTGGGGTGACGTGCACCCACAATTTTTGCTACTGCTATACAGTTCCATTGTCTCACTGGGAATTCAAAGAATATATGGGGGTTATGTGCACCCACAATTTTTAATACTGGTATACAGTGCCATTGTCTGACTGGGAATTCAAAGAATATATGGGGGTTATGTGCACCCACAATTTTTAATACTGGTATATAGTGCCATTGTCTGACTGGGAATTCAAAGAATATATGGGGGTTATGTGCACCCACAATTTTTAATACTGGTATACAGTGCCATTGTCTGACTGGGAATTCAAAGAATATATGGGGGTTACGTGCACCCACAATTTTTAATACTGCTATACAGTTCCTTTGTCTCACTGGGAATTCAAAGAATATATGGGGGTTATGTGCACCCACAATTTTTACTACTGGTATACAGTGCCATTGTCTGACTGGGAATTCAAAGAATATATTGGGGTGACGTGCACCCACAATTTTTGCTACTGCTATACAGTTCCATTGTCTGACTGGGAATTCAAAGAATATATGGGGGTTACGTGCACCCACAATTTTTAATACTGGTATACAGTGCCATTGTCTGACTGGGAATTCAAAGAATATATGGGGGTTACGTGCACCCACAATTTTTAATACTGCTATACAGTTCCTTTGTCTCACTGGGAATTCAAAGAATATATGGGGGTTATGTGCACCCACAATTTTTAATACTGGTATACAGTGCCATTGTCTGACTGGGAATTCAAAGAATATATGGGGGTTATGTGCACCCACAATTTTTAATACTGGTATATAGTGCCATTGTCTGACTGGGAATTCAAAGAATATATGGGGGTTACGTGCACCCACAATTTTTAATACTGGTATACAGTGCCATTGTCTGACTGGGAATTCAAAGAATATATGGGGGTTACGTGCACCCACAATTTTTAATACTGCTATACAGTTCCTTTGTCTCACTGGGAATTCAAAGAATATATGGGGGTTATGTGCACCCACAATTTTTAATACTGGTATACAGTGCCATTGTCTGACTGGGAATTCAAAGAATATATGGGGGTTATGTGCACCCACAATTTTTAATACTGGTATATAGTGCCATTGTCTGACTGGGAATTCAAAGAATATATGGGGGTTACGTGCACCCACAATTTTTAATACTGGTATACAGTGCCATTGTCTGACTGGGAATTCAAAGAATATATGGGGGTTACGTGCACCCACAATTTTTAATACTGGTATACAGTGCCATTGTCTGACTGGGAATTCAAAGAATATATGGGGGTTATGTGCACCCACAATTTTTAATACTGGTATACAGTGCCATTGTTTGACTGGGAATTCAAAGAATATATGGGGGTTACGTGCACCCACAATTTTTAATACTGCTATACAGTTCCTTTGTCTCACTGGGAATTCAAAGAATATATGGGGGTTATGTGCACCCACAATTTTTAATACTGGTATACAGTGCCATTGTCTGACTGGGAATTCAAAGAATATATGGGGGTTATGTGCACCCACAATTTTTAATACTGGTATACAGTGCCATTGTCTGACTGGGAATTCAAAGAATATATGGGGGTTACGTGCACCCACAATTTTTAATACTGCTATACAGTTCCTTTGTCTCACTGGGAATTCAAAGAATATATGGGGGTTATGTGCACCCACAATTTTTAATACTGGTATACAGTGCCATTGTCTGACTGGGAATTCAAAGAATATATGGGGGTTATGTGCACCCACAATTTTTAATACTGGTATATAGTGCCATTGTCTGACTGGGAATTCAAAGAATATATGGGGGTTATGTGCACCCACAATTTTTAATACTGGTATACAGTGCCATTGTCTGACTGGGAATTCAAAGAATATATGGGGGTTATGTGCACCCACAATTTTTAATACTGGTATACAGTGCCATTGTCTGACTGGGAATTCAAAGAATATATGGGGGTTATGTGCACCCACAATTTTTACTACTGGTATACAGTGCCATTGTCTAACTGGGAATTCAAAGAATATATTGGGGTGACGTGCACCCACAATTTTTGCTACTGCTATACAGTTCCATTGTCTCACTGGGAATTCAAAGAATATATGGGGGTTATGTGCACCCACAATTTTTAATACTGGTATACAGTGCCATTGTCTGACTGGGAATTCAAAGAATATATGGGGGTTATGTGCACCCACAATTTTTAATACTGGTATATAGTGCCATTGTCTGACTGGGAATTCAAAGAATATATGGGGGTTACGTGCACCCACAATTTTTAATACTGCTATACAGTTCCTTTGTCTCACTGGGAATTCAAAGAATATATGGGGGTTATGTGCACCCACAATTTTTAATACTGGTATACAGTGCCATTGTCTGACTGGGAATTCAAAGAATATATGGGGGTTATGTGCACCCACAATTTTTACTACTGGTATACAGTGCCATTGTCTAACTGGGAATTCAAAGAATATATTGGGGTGACGTGCACCCACAATTTTTGCTACTGCTATACAGTTCCATTGTCTCACTGGGAATTCAAAGAATATATGGGGGTTACGTGCACCCACAATTTTTAATACTGGTATATAGTGCCATTGTCTGACTGGGAATTCAAAGAATATATGGGGGTTATGTGCACCCACAATTTTTAATACTGGTATACAGTGCCATTGTCTGACTGGGAATTCAAAGAATATATGGGGGTTATGTGCACCCACAATTTTTAATACTGGTATACAGTGCCATTGTTTGACTGGGAATTCAAAGAATATATGGGGGTTACGTGCACCCACAATTTTTAATACTGGTATACAGTGCCATTGTCTGACTGGGAATTCAAAGAATATATGGGGGTTATGTGCACCCACAATTTTTAATACTGGTATACAGTGCCATTGTTTGACTGGGAATTCAAAGAATATATGGGGGTTACGTGCACCCACAATTTTTAATACTGCTATACAGTTCCTTTGTCTCACTGGGAATTCAAAGAATATATGGGGGTTATGTGCACCCACAATTTTTAATACTGGTATACAGTGCCATTGTCTGACTGGGAATTCAAAGAATATATGGGGGTTATGTGCACCCACAATTTTTACTACTGGTATACAGTGCCATTGTCTAACTGGGAATTCAAAGAATATATTGGGGTGACGTGCACCCACAATTTTTGCTACTGCTATACAGTTCCATTGTCTCACTGGGAATTCAAAGAATATATGGGGGTTATGTGCACCCACAATTTTTAATACTGGTATATAGTGCCATTGTCTGACTGGGAATTCAAAGAATATATGGGGGTTATGTGCACCCACAATTTTTAATACTGGTATACAGTGCCATTGTCTGACTGGGAATTCAAAGAATATATGGGGGTTATGTGCACCCACAATTTTTAATACTGGTATACAGTGCCATTGACTGGGAATTCAAAGAATATATGGGGGTTATGTGCACCCACAATTTTTAATACTGGTATACAGTGCCATTGTCTGACTGGGAATTCAAAGAATATATGGGGGTTATGTGCACCCACAATTTTTAATACTGGTATATAGTGCCATTGTCTGACTGGGAATTCAAAGAATATATGGGGGTTATGTGCACCCACAATTTTTAATACTGGTATACAGTGCCATTGTCTGACTGGGAATTCAAAGAATATATGGGGGTTATGTGCACCCACAATTTTTAATACTGGTATACAGTGCCATTGACTGGGAATTCAAAGAATATATGGGGGTTATGTGCACCCACAATTTTTAATACTGGTATACAGTGCCATTGTCTCACTGGGAATTCCACAAATAATTTGGGGATTCATTCACCCTACATCTCAGGCTCTTGCCATATTCACCCAGGTTGTCAGTGCTGCACCAGCTCGTTCCCAGACAGCTCGGCCCGAAAAACGCGTTACCTATATAGAGGATTTGGACAATGAAGACAACATGTTCTAAATCTAATGTCTGCACCTTCTCCAGAATTAAAATAAAGGCAGCGTTTAACTTTCAAATAGCACTGCACAAAGGAAGAGCTTATCAGCTTGTCTCATGACATGCTACTGAAAAGTTTCATTTGTGTATCTTAATGTAAATATAGTTGTATAAGCTTTTTGGGTTTTAGGCACTGCCAAGTTATTTATTACCACCCACTCCCTTATAATGATGATGACGCCAAAGTCACTGTGGGTGTTCAGAGCTCACAGCTTTGGGTGACATTTGTCTTGCTCTCTGTCGGTACCAGCTGTCTTTTTGGATACCGTAAAGTTATGTTGACTTTATTAACAGCTATAGAAGCTTTAGCCAGGTTGTGACGGTGTGTAACCCTAACAACACTAAGTGGGATACACATTAATAGTCAGTCTATGTACGCTAAACGTATCACTGAAGTAATTTTTTTTCCCTCTCCCCTAATATAAGAAAGGAACAGACATTAGACCTAGACCGGGGTTCGAGGCTTGAAAAAATCCAGTATTATTTGTTCTTCATGATGTGAAATATGTGTTGAAAAGCAACCCAAGATGAAGTCAGCCATGTGTGCCAGTGTGTTACTTGGCATGCCTTTGCTGGCCCCAACTGTAAGGGTCACTCTCCATTTCCTCCATTTTCCACTCCCCTTCACACCATTTGTGGTGAAGCAATGGGATGCACTGAAGTGCACCCTCTAGCCTCGTGTGGGATAGGGACATCAGATGCCACTCCAACCCCCTCGTCTTCCTCCGCCAGCCAACGGTGCGAAGATGAGAGGAGTGTGCTCTGAATGTTTTCTGCCTAGCAGAGGCTAGTTCTCACTTACGAAAATGGCCCCACTTTGACCTGTATATCAGGCACAATGGTGTAGGTTTCAAAGAAACATGGCACCAACAAGTTGGAAAACGTGGGCCATGCGTGGACCGTGTTTGAGTCTGGCAAGCTCCAGATCTGCTACCAGGTTCCAGCCATTATCACAGGCGCAAAAATGCCAGGCCCCAGGTGTAGCAGGGAAAAAAAAATGCCATCTCAGCCAGGATGGCATCCCTGACCTCGGAGGCACTGTGCTGTCTGTCCCCCAAGCTGATCAGTTTCAGCACGGCCTACTGACATCTCCCCATGCCAGTGTTACAGTGTTTTCCGCTAGTAGCTGGGGTGGAGGTTGCAGCTTCGTAGGGTTTCAGTCTACTCCTGCCATGAATTTTGGCCTGGGAGAGGAGATAGGCCACCCCAGTTTGCACCCGGGGAACAGACTCCACCACATTCACCCTGCCTGTCATTAAAGATAAGCACTGCAGCATCCCTGACCACAGGCGCTTGTCCATGTGTCGGTGGTCAAGTGGACCTTGCAGCAAAGCGCAGAGCTCTGGGCCCGACTGATGTTATGGGACACATGCAGGCGCAAGGCAGAGACAGCACACCAAGAGAAGTAGTAACGGCTAGGCCCAGCATAGGGAGGTGCCCCAGCTGCCATCTGCTGACGGAAGGCCTGGGTCTCCAGAAGCATAAACAAACACCAACATCTCCAGGGCCAGCAGTTTATCGATGAGGCTGTTACAGGCTTGGGCATGGGGGTGGGTTGTATTGTACTTCTGCCTGCAATGAAAAGCTTGGGAAATGTGGAGTGGCTGGGAAGAGGCGCATGATGGTGCAGGCCAAAAGGGCGCATGAGGGTGAACTCCCCAATGTGTCAGAGATAGGTGTGTAGGTGTCCTTGCATCATATACTTGCACCATATTTGGCTTTGGAAGTTAATTTTGTGCCAAAAAGTGGTTAAGACAGCGATCCCTCAGCTACTCCCGTTACACTGTCTATTGAAGTTACCATCTGTGGAAGTGGACCACCATTTCTAAGATCCCAAAGGAAGCAGGCAAGAGATGTGCAGTTCAGAAAAAAAGATGAGAAAATAAGTTTAGGCTGTAGAGCACAGAGGGATCGGAGAGGACAGAGCTGGTGTCGGCCAGGTATTCCCACAACATGCGCCTATACTTGTCCCTCCTGGTGACACTAGGCCCCTGAGTGGCAGTAATTTGTCCAGGGGGGCCATTAACGTGTTCCAGACCTAGGAATAAGTCTTCCAACAGGGTAGAGTTTTGCATGCCTTTGCTTCTACCCACTGTTTTTGCTGCTTAGCTTCCCTCCACATCTACTCTGCTTTCACCCCTAAACATCACCCCAGTTTATGCCTTTGCTTCTACCCAGGTTTTTTGTTGATTTAGCTTCCCTCTACATCTACACTGCTTTAGCCCCTAGACATCACCCCTGTCCATGTGGGGTCGGTGGCCTCGTCATCCACCAACTCCTCTTCCAATTGCGCACTGCCCCCTTACTGCAAACCGCACATGACCACAGCTTGCCTTGATGGCAACTGTGTCTCATGATCCCCACTTAGGTCCAGACAAGTCGGTGGCGGGTCCAAAACCCCAAAATTGGAAGGAAATGGCAGATGCTGCAGTATTTCTAACACCTGTTCCTGGTGCTCGGGCCTGGTCTGTGTTGTACCCTGCACCCTGCTTAACGCATCTGCCATATCCGAAGTTGTGCTGAGCGCATGCTAATGTTTCGTGTCCAGTGCAATGGATGGGATGGGATTTCACATAAGTCTGCCACCCATGGCCACTCATGGTTGAGCAACTGAGGGAGTTGACTTTGACGAACCCGAGGGTTTTGGAGTTGGAACTACATCAAAGGTCTGTGCTGCTCACACACTCTGCTCAACACATGATATGTTTAGTGCCAGCAGTGTGGAGACGTCGCACAACAGCCGTTGTTCCAGCAGGTACAGGCGTTGTAGGAGTGCATAGAGGCTAGCAGCGGCAACTATACACTTTAAAAACTATCCGCACAAGCGCCACACTTTCACCAGTAGCTCAGGAACATTGGGGTACCTTTTTCAAAAGATTAGCAGCAATGAGTTAAAAACGTGGCCCAGGCATGGAATATGTTGCAGGCTGCCAAGCTACAGAGCCAATCCCAGGTTACGGCCATTATCACACATGACAACATGCCTGGGCCCAGGTGCAGTGGCAAAAACCACATTGCCGTCTCATCGAGGATGGCATGACTCACTTTGTAGGCAGTGTGCTGTCTGGCCCCCAAGCTGATGAGCTTCAGCACGGCCCGCTGACGTCTCCCCACACCAGTGTTGCAGCGTTTCCAGCTCGTAGCTGGGGTCAATTTAACAGCGGAGGAGGGTGGTGTTTCAGCCCTCCTCCCAGGAATGTTGTGTGGGGAGACAAGTCAGGCCACCACATTTTGCGACCCGGTCCACGCCTCAACTACATTCAACCACTGTGCCCAAATTGAAAGGTAGCGTCCCTGTCCGCATGCACTTGTCCATTCGTAACTGGTCACATGGAACTTTAGGGCTAAGCGCTGAATTTAGGGACCGCCTCATGTTTGGGGGAAAGTGCTGGTGTGGACGGCACAGTGCGGTGGCGCAGTAGACACTCTGCCCAAAAAGGGCAGAGTGTCCCCCAGCCGGGATTCCAACATCTCCTGGGCCAGATTTCTTGAGATGAGGCCGTTGAAGCCTTGGGCATGTGGGTGGGTTGCGCTGTACTTTAGCATGAAATGAAAGGCTTGGGAGATGGGGAGTTGCTGGGAAGAGGCGCATGATGGCGCGGGCAAAAGGAGAAATGGCAGGAAAAGGTGAGGATAAGGGTGAACTCCCCAAAGTGTCAGAGGCAGATGTGGAGGTGTCCTGGCTCCTGGTCTGGACTGCAGCGCCAGCCCTGTCAACAGTGGAAGAGGCAGTGGCCGCCAGGCCAAACGACGATTATCCTGCGCTTGCTCTCACCCACTGAGCCCAGGGCTTGCCTTCCAAATGATGGCACCCGCAAGAGGTGGTGAGATTCCTCTCCGCAGATCTCCAAACCATCTTGGACTTGCAAATTGCACTAAATTTGTCATGTAACTGACATGTATATGATGAGTCTATCCATTGTCTGTTCATTTTGGTGAAAGTCAGCCTGTCAGCTGACAGACAGCTGTGCTTGTCAGTGATGATGTCACCGGCTGCTTGTACCCCCAGTTTTTGCTGCTTAGCTTGCCTCCACATCCACACTGCTTTTGACCCTACACATCACCCCTATCCATGCCTGTGCCTCTAGCCATAAGTCTGCCACCCATGGAAACTCATGGTGCAGAAAGTGAGGGAGCTGACTCTGAGGAACCCTTGGGTTTTGTAGCTGGTACTCCATCAAAGGTCTCTGCTGCTCACACACCCTGCTGAACATACGGTATCTAGGGTTAGAGCGTGTGGTGACCTCGCACAACAGTAGGTGCTTCAGGCAGATGTAGGCCTTGCTGGAGTGTATTGCGGCTAGCTCCAGGTACTGTAGACTTGGGAAAGTGGGTGTCCAAGTGCCGCACTTTCACCCTTAGCTCAGCTAATTTGGGGTATGTTTTTAAAAATCATTGCACCACTACATTGAACATGTGGGCCAGGCATGGAACGTGTTGGAGGCTGGCAAGCTCCAGAGCCCTCCAACAAGCTAAAAAACCTGGCCCCAGGGGCAGCGGGGATAAACAAATTGCCATCTCATCCAGGATGGCATCCCTGACCTCAGAGGCAGTGTGCTGTCCGTCTCCCAAGCTGATGAGCTTCAGCCCAGCCTGCTGACGTCTCCCCACACCAGTGTTGCAGCGTTTTCAGCTCGTAGCTGGGGTAAATCTAACAGCGGAGGAGGAGGGTGGTGTTTCAGCCCTCCTCCCAGGAATGTTTTGTGGGGAAACAAGTCAGGAAAATTCTTGAAACGGGAGAGTTTTGCATCTTTGCCCTTGCTGCCTATGGACATCCCTTTGCCTCTAGCCACCATTTTCCCTGCTTTGCTTGCCTCCAAATCCACACTGCTTTTGCCCCTAGACATCACCCCAGTCCATGCCTTAGCTTGTACCCCCAGTTTTTCCTGCTTAGCTTGCCTCCACATCCACACTGCTTTTGCCCCTAGACATCACCCCAGTCCATGCCTTAGCTTGTACCCCCAGTTTTTCCTGCTTAGCTTGCCTCCACATCCACACTGCTTTTGCCCCTAGACATCACCCCAGTCCATGCCTTAGCTTGTACCCCCAGTTTTTCCTGCTTAGCTTGCCTCCACATCCACACTGCTTTTGCCCCTAGACATCACCCCAGTCCATGCCTTAGCTTGTATCCCCAGTTTTTCCTGCTTAGCTTGCCTCCACATCCACACTGCTTTTGCCCCTAGACATCACCCCAGTCCATGCCTTAGCTTGTACCCCCAGTTTTTCCTGCTTAGCTTGCCTCCACATCCACACTGCTTTTGCCCCTAGACATCATCCCTATCCATGCCTCTTCCCCTAGCCATAACTCTGCCACCCCTGGAAACTCATGGTGCAGAAACTTTGGTTGCTGACTTTGAGGAACCCTTGGGTTTTGTAGATGGAACTCCATCAAAGGTCTGTGCAGCTCACACACCCTGCTCAAGATATGGTATTGTAGGGTTTCAGCGTGTGTGAATGACGGACAACAGCCTGTGTTTGGACAGATGTAGGCCTTGCTAGAGTGTTTTTAGGCTAGCAGCGACTCCTGTGCACTTGCAAAAGTGGGCGCACAAGCGCCGCATTTTCAACAGTAGCTTCGGTACATTTGGGTATGTTTTTAAAAAACTTTGCACCACTAGGTTAGACGTGGGCCAAACATGGAACGTGTTGGAGGCTGGCAAGCTCCAGAGCCGCTACCAGGTTCCAGCCATTATCACAGGCGTAAAAATGCCAGGCCCCAGGTGTAGCAGGGAAAAAAAAATGCCATCTCAGCCAGGATGGCATCCCTGACCTCGGAGGCACTGTGCTGTCTGTCCCCCAAGCTGATGAGCTTCAGCACCGCCTGCTGACGTCTCCCCACACCAGTGTTTTAGCGTTTGCCGCTAGTAGCTGTGGTGGAGGTTGCAGCGTCGTAGGGTTTCAGTCTACTCCTGCCATGAATTTTGGCCTGGGAGAGGAGATAGGCCACCCCAGTTTGCACCCGGGGAACAGACTCCACCACATTCACCCTGCCTGTCATTAAAGATAAGCACTGCAGCATCCCTGACCACAGGCGCTTGTCCAAGTGTCGGTGGTCAAGTGGACCTTGCAGCAAAGCGCGGAACTAAGGGCCCACCTGATGTTGAGTGACACGTGCTGGTGCAAGGCGGGGACGCCACACCGGGAGAAGTTGAGACGGCTAGGGACGGCATAGTGAGGTGCCACAGTTGCCATCAGGTCCGGGAAGGCGGGAGTTTCAACAAGCCGGAACGCCAACCTCTCCTGGGCCAGCAGTTTAGCGATGTTGGCGTTCTAGGCTTGCGTGGGTGGGTGGTTAGCGGTGTATTTCTGCCGGCGCTCCAATGTCTGAGAGATGGTGGGTTGTTGTAAAGAAGCGCCTGATGGTGCCTTTGATGGTGCAGGAGAAGGAGATAAGACAGAAACAGGGGAGGATGAGGGAGAAGTCAACAAAGTGGCGGAGGCAGATGAAGTGATGTCCTGGCTCGTCCTCTGGAGTGCATCGCCAGCACTGTGAGCAGAGGCAGTGGCATGAACGGCGGGCGACGTTTGTCCTGCCGTTGCTGCCTGCCACTGATTCCATTGCTTGGATTCCAAATGACGGTGCATTGAAGTGGTGGACAGGTTGCTCTTCTCAGGGCCCCTACTCGATTTCAAGAGGCAAATTGTGTAGACGACACTATATCTGTCCTCGGCGCATTCCTTGAAAAAACTCTACACCTTCAAGAAACGTGCCCTCGATGGGGGAGTTTTTCTGGGCTGGGTACAAAAGGGAACATCTTCGGACATTCCGGGTCTGGCCTGGCTTCGGCAAAGCAGCTGACCTCTGCCTCTGGACATGTCTCTGCCTCTAGCTACCCTTTTTGGTGCTGCACCTGCCTCAACATCCACACTACTTTCCCAGCTTGACATCTGCCTTGTCCAGGTGGGGTCGGTGTCCTCGTCGTCCACCACCTCCTCTTCCAACTCCTGTCTCGCCTCCTCCTCCTGCACAATGCGCATGTCAACTGGCTGCCCTGACAGCAACTGCGTCTCATCGTCGTCGATGAGGGTGGGTTGCTGGTCATCCGCCACCAAATCGACCGGAGATGGAATGGAGGAGACTCTAGTGTTTGAGCATCTGGACACAGATACTCGTCTGTTAGGTCCGTGGAATCGCGAAATGGAGGGGCAGGTTGCGGTACAGTCAAAGGAAGGGAGAACAGCTCTGGGGAGCAGGGACAGTTGGGGTTATTGTTCTGAGAAGATTGGGAATTTTGGGTGGAAGGAGGACAAGACTGTTGGGTAAGAGGAGGTAGAGGCTGACTGGCTGGTGGACAATGTGCTTTAAGCGTTATCCGACAGCCATTGCAAGACCTGTTCCTGGTTCTCGGGCCTACTAATCTTTGTACCATTCAGCCTAGTTAATGTGGAACTTTTGTGCAAAGCGCAGAACTTAGGGCCCGCCTGATGTTAAGGGACACACGCTGGTACAAGGCTCAACTCACCCTAAGTGCCAAAAACACTGCTGGTGCAAGGCTCTACTCATGCCAAGGGCCTCAATCTCTGCTGGTAGCTCAGCTTAAGGTCATGTAACTTTGTTTGGAAGGGCTCATGTTAAGGGCTAGAAAAGTGAATTTTGGAAGGTCTTACCACATCACACACACACACACACACACACACACACACACACACACACACACTCAAAATGACAGTTAAGGGTGAGGGCTTTTGGAATTCCCATTGCCTATTCCATTTGTGGTTGTCATGGGGAACGTGATTTAAAGGGGTGGTTGTTACTGTTTGTTGAGCTTAAATTGGGGTTTGTGTCCATCCATTTGGGGAGTAAAGAAGGTTTCCAGGTATTTTCCCACTTTGATAGAGGTTTTTTTGAATGTGGAAAGTGTGTAGTTGTTAGGCAGTGATGTTGGGGTAATAGAGGGTCTTTGGTGTGTTAGATGCCCCCAGGCATGCTTCCCCTGCTGTCCCAGTGTCATTCCAGAGGTGTTGGCATCATTTCCTGGGGTGTCATAGTGGACTTGGTGACCCTCCAGACACGGATTTGGGTTTCCCCCTTAACGAGTATCTGTTCCCCATAGACTATAATGGGGTTCGAAACCCGTTCGAACACACGAACATTGAGCGGCTGTTCGAATCGAATTTCGAACCTCGAACATTTTAGTGTTCGCTCATCTCTAGTGCTAATAGTTTATTTAAAAAAATAATAAAAAAATAATCTGTACTGACATTACAAAAAATTTATTTGCCTCATGCCACCTAAAACTCATAATCTTCCATCAAATTTGCATTTTCTTCACCCCTGAAACTACAAAAATGCTAGTCCACACCCTCATCATTTACCACTTACCGTATTTTACGGACTATAAGGCGCACTGGACTATAAGCCGCATTGCCCATGAGTGCCTTATAGTCCGTCTCGGTTCATATATAAGGCGCACCGGACTATAAGCCGCAGTCCGGTGCGCATTATATCTTATTGAAAGTGGCGGCAGGCAGACTTTGCCAGCGGCCGCTTAACCCCCCGCGTGCCAGCCGCTTCTATTGGAAGCGCTCGGCAGGCGAGGAGGGGCTCTATCAGCAAAATCATGCTGATAGAGCCCAACTGTAAACGTTAGGTTAAACTACTACACACCCCACACCCCCCCCCGTTACAGCAGGGCTGCCGGACACTTCCTATTCATTTCTATGGGAGCCGGCATGCGAGCGCTCCCTATAGAAATGAATGGAAAAAAGCAGTCCATTCATTTCTATGGGGAGCGCTCGCATGCCTGCTCCCATAGAAATGAATAGGAAGTGTCCGGCAGCCCTGCTGTGACACCGCCGTCCTGAAAGAGAACGTGAAACTTACCGAGCGGTGCAGGGTGGGCGGGCATTCAGGCCTCCTCTTCCTCCGATGTTCCGTCCTCCTCCGGCGCTCGCAAGCTGATAATGGCCAGGGCACATGCGCAGTAGAAGCATTATGCGCATGCGCCCTGGCCATTATCAGCGAGCGCCGGAGGAGAAGGACGGAACATCAGAGGCAGAGGAGGCCTGAATGCCCGCCCGCCCTGCACCGTTGGGTAAGTTTCACGTTCTCTTTCAGGACGGCGGTGTCACAGCAGGGCTGCCGGACACTTCCTATTCATTTCTATGGGAGCAGGCATGCGAGCGCTCCCCATAGAAATGAATGGACTGCTTTTTTCCATTCATTTCTATAGGGAGCGCTCGCATGCCGGCTCCCATAGAAATGAATAGGAAGTGTCCGGCAGCCCTGCTGTAACGCCGGCGTGTACGGCTGTGATACACGCCGGCGTTCGGTAGTGTGAATGCACCCTTACGGTGCCTTTTATGTATGTATGGAAGCGGCACGCAGTCTTTGCCGCCGCTTCCATCCATATATAAGCCGCACCGGACTATAAGCCGCACTTACGATTTCTGAGGAAATCGTAGGTTTTTATGTGCGGCTTATAGTCCAGAAAATACGGTAGACTACTGTAACACTCTTCTGTGAGCTCCTAGCAAATGCGCTTGCCCTATTCTAGTCCACCCTCAAATCTTTGCTAAACACTTCATCAATGGCTAGCCATTGCTCAGTGAATAGAGCTTAAAACAGTACTGCTTACATACAAAGTCATCTCCAACTAGTCCGCTCCATGCATCTCTAACCTAATCTCTTACTACCCACCCACAAGTAATCTCCAATCCTCTCAAGACCTTTAGGGTAAGTTCACACGATGTAACGTGCCGCGTGATGTGGCACATATACGGCGTGTGAGAGTTTGCGCACTGTAAAAGCTCCCATTGATCTCAATGGGAGTTAGGAACGTATACGCCGCGTTATTTTGCGGCCGTGATTTTGCGGCCACAAAATAAAGCGGCGTATACGATCCTAACTCCCATTGAAATCAATGGGAGCTTTTACGGCGCGCAAACTCTCACACGCCGTATACGTGCCACATCACGCAGCACGTTACATCGTGTGAACTTACCCTTATTTTCACTTTGCTCTAATCTGCCCTTCATACAACTCCAAGACTTCTGTGTATTCCCTACACTCTGGAACTCACTACCACTACCACTCCGCCCCCGGCAGCTCCCTCCTATGTCGGCTCATTCATTTGAGCCGACAGCAGAGGGTTAAGCCGCGACAGCGATGGTCGCGGCGGGCGGGTTTTGACAAGAGAGAGACGCGGCTCGCCGCGTCTCTCTCTGTGTCAAAACCCGCGCGGGCAGTTCACGTGTGAACTAGCCCTAAGACTGTCCCCCCACAACCACAACCTTCAGGCACCCTCTTCAGGAAAACTTACAGCCTTCAATAAACCTGTTGGCACCATCTGAACAGATTCTTTCCCCACCACACACTTACTGTTTCTATCCCCTTTCCTTATAAATTGTAAGCCCTCGCAGAGAGCGCCCTCTATCCCACCATATCACGATGGACTACGATGACAAAAAGCATGTACTGTATGAGTTGGAGTTTCCAAGTTTCCGCAAGATGTAAAAGACCACCACAACTTTCTCTCTAAAAGCACAAATATGGTTTTTACTCCTGTTTTGGGAGTAATATATGTAACAAACTATAGCAAGTTCTTTTATATTAAAAACACACAAGTCTGCTCTAGAACAATTTTGGACGGCCTGGACATACATGACCACAATAGTATTATAAACTGTGCAGCATTCACACGCTTAAGTGAGTCTTTGTTCCATGCTACCAGTATTTCTCTTTTTCTCAATACTAAGTGGAGGAAGGAAAGTTGTCGACAGACAGACGTACCCCTTCAAAAGAATTAAGGCATCTAAACTGAAATGATCACTACAGCCTCAAGCACATGTCCATGTTACAAATCCATGTCATACTGATAGCAGAAATGTATGTCTATGAAAAACTAATGACCTCTTATCATACCACTGGAAAAGGAAGCACAGAACTGTATTGACACTAGAAATATATTAGGCTATAGGATCTCAGCAAAGCAGCTAATGTACATTAAAATATTAACCATAAGAAAATCACAGAGAGAACCAAATAGTAAATGAAAGACTACTTTTTGTGAAGGCAGCTACAAGTTTGTGAGTAATTGAGGAAGGAATTCAAGGTTAAATGCCAAGTCTGCCGTGGTCAGGCTGAATCAGAATCAGCCCTTTTTATTGTTTAATCGAGGCACTGAAGAATGCACATGAGAAATTGTATATGCCTTTATTAAAATAAACATTACAATAAATCAAGCTACTGCAAGCCTAAAGAATGGATTACATATCAACACATGGTTCAGCCTGTGTTGCACTACAATTGCCCATAGACATTGCCATAAAACCTTCATGATACTCTCTTTGTTTTGGTGTGTAGCCTGTACCTCAAAATTACAAGGTCTCAAAAAATGAATGGGATATGATTGGTCATAGGAGTACTTGTTCAAACTGTTTCTTTGGCTACTGGGGTGTCTAAAAGAACCTTAAAGGGATTCTATCAATAGAATCCCATTTTTAGCTAAACCCATGTCGGAATATCCTTAAAGAGGACCTTTCATGGTCCAGGGCACAGGCAGTTCTATAAACTGCTGGAAAGCCAACAGTGCGCTTAATTCAGCGACTGTCGGCTTTCCTGATCTGTGCCCGGGGTAAAGAGCTATCGGTCCCGGTACAGTAGCTATTTACAATCATAAGGGTGTTCCTGACAGTCAGCCAGGAACTTCCTTCATCAAAGCAGCACCTATCGCGCACCATGAAAGGTGCTCTTTAAGAAAGGCTATTCTTCCCCTACCTTTAGAAGTCTTCCTGGTTTCTTCACTATGGTAATGAGTCTTCTTGCAGCACTGGGGGCGGTCCCCAGCGCTCAAACAGCACTGGGAGCGTCCCCTGTGCTGCGAGGAAAACTCTCTAGCGCCGCCTTCTTCTTGATCTCTGCCTTTGCTTCTTTTCTCCTGTTCAGCCACAGGAAAATGGCCAATTGCACCCACTGCGCATATCCGTCGGCCATTTTCCTATGTTCTCTCCTGTTCGACCAGTTTTTTCGCAGCACAGGATTCGCCCCCAGTACGGTTTGAGCGCTGGGGACCGTCCCCAGCGCTTCGAGAAGACTCTTTACTAGAATGAAGAAACCGGGAATATATACCGAATGGCAGCACGGAAAGCACTTCTACAGGTAGGGGAAGAATAGCTATTCTTAAGGCTATTCCAACGTGGGTTTATCTAAAAAATGGGATTCTAATGATAGAATCCTTTTAAAGTTCTGTCTGTGACAACACAGTAAATTTACTAATATCACAGAGAGAAGGCTAAAGGCAGGCACTATTCAAGTAAATAGGCAACACAATACCTGGTCATGTCATCCTCCAGATGAAAAAATACTTTCCAGCATATACTCTACTATTGCATATGTAAGTGGTTGTCCTCATAAGACATAGACCAGTACTTTGCTAATTTTGGATTTAAACAATCCGTCAGACTTCAACCATATGTCTTATCTGATATCAGATGGGGAAGTATGCCAGGGCACTTAGGGTGGTACACTTGCCAAGGTAAGCAAATGAGGCTAAAAATGCGACGGCAACACATCACAATTTTTCCCGCAGTCTGCAAGTTTCCAGTGCAGACTTTCTGCTTCAATTTTACCTATAGAGAAACTGCTGGCTCCGTGGGTATAATTGACATGCTGTGATTTTCAAAACCAAAGTGGTTTTGGAAATAGCAGGATTTCAGGTTCATATATTTTTCTGCAATTTATGGATGGGATTCACTAGAACCCCACACACTTTGCAGGGACTATAAATGCTGTGGTTTTTTTTGCTGTGGCGTTTATGCCATGTGCGGCTTAAACCTAAAACAGTATAGTGCACAAATTATTTTATAATAAGACCTGGGTATTTGCCTTGGCTATTGTACCACCCAACATAATAAACACACACACATCTATCTCCTATATCAGATTATGGAAAAATTCCCAATAAAAATATTTAAAAATTTTTTTTGGCCGTTACAATAGTTTTTATTGATATTGATATAGTATTATAACATTATTCACAGAGTTTACATATAGTCTTATTTTGAAACCTAGTAAACCCTCACTGAAATAGCTATAAATATAGGGAGAAACTAGGTAGTGTAGGACATACATAGCTTGCTCCACTGAAGTCTACTGAGCTTAGAGAAACATAGTACTAAGACAGTTCTTTCAAGACTTACCTAAATGCAGTCACTGCCCACCATGTATTACAAGACAGGATTCACAAAATCTAACCCCATCCCAACTCCATTAAAGCTTCTTCCTTCCCTATATATAGATGTCAAATGAGTCCATAAATATGCAGTGAAGTGCTGGAACAAATTGATGTACTGCATAGTCAAGCATTGCCTTACCACAACAGTGTCAGTCAAGGTGCAGCCAGAGAAACGCTTTGCTAGAAGTCCCTCAAAATTAGTGGTTCTCTGGATAGCAAAGAGCAGCAGCTTCACCTCAATCTCTTTAGCTCTTGTCCTCATAATTTTTGAAAGATCATTTCTGAAGAAAAAAAAAATATTTTATAATCAGCAATAAAACATTTAAAAAATGAAATACTAATGCATAATAAAGGAACAAAATCAAACAAAATCATAAATTAAAAATTTCTTGCCAACCCCTTAAGACTAGGTCCCCAATGTAAAAGTTGGAGAATACTGCTTTAAGGGGTATCTGTCTACAGAACTCAGCATATCAGTCCAGTCCCGCAGATATAGTAGATGGTTTGATTCAGTTGACCTAAACCTGTGTTTTCTCGCTTGTGAATTGATGCCTCTGTTGCTGAAATACTGCAGTTTTTATCAATATGCAAATAGAAACTTTGAAGCAATGTGGAAGATGCCACTTACCTCTTTGGAACAATGCAATTGTCTTCGTGGCTCCAAAGAGCTTCGGTTGCATGCTCACAAAAAGAGCAACATCTCAGTAACATAGGACTGAGTCACAAAGGGAACACCATTTGATTCATGGGACCCTAACGTAAATGTCTTTGAGGCTCAGTTGATATGCTGGATTCTGGTGACATAATCCCTTTTTGTGCTAAATGGAACCCGGTAATTAAAAGGTCATGAAAAAAATCCAGGCCTTGCAAATACACACGTGGACAAAATTGTTGGTACCCCTAACTTAATGAAAGAAAAACCCACAATAATCACAGAAATAAGTTGGTATCTGACAAAAGTAATAAATAAATAAAAAATGTTTGAGCAAACTGCTCCAGTTGTCTCGGGTTTGAAGGGTCCCTTTTCCAGACGGCATGTTTCAGATCCTTCCAAAAAGGCTCAATAGGATTTAGGTCAGGGCTCACAGAAGGCCACTTCAGAATAGTCCAATGTTTTCCTATTAGCCATTCTTGGGTGTTTTTAGCTGTGTGTTTTGGGTCATTATCCTGTTACAAGACCCATGACCTGCAACTGAGACCAAGCTTTCTGACACTGGGCAGCACATTTGTCTGTAGAATCCCTTGATAGTCTTGAGATTTCATTGTACCCTGCACAGATTCAAGACACTCATTGCCAGTTGCAGCAAAGCAGCCCCAGAACATAATAGAGCCCCCGGCCCCCGCCATGTTTCACAGTAAGGACAGTGGTTTTTTTCAAGATATGCTTCATTTTTCCATCTGTGAACATAGAGCAGTGATGTCGTGCCAAAAAGGTCAATTTTTTTCTCATCTGTCCATAGGACATTCTCCAAGAAGCTTTGTGAATTGTCAACATCTAGTTTGGCAAATTCCAGTTTGTCAGATTCAAGTTATTCTGTGACCATTGACCATTGTGGGTTTTTGTCTCCTTAAATGAGGGGTACCAACAATTTTGTCCATATGTGTAAATGTTGTTCTTTATAAGGCATTTTAAATTTCCAGTATATTTCCTGAACCAATTCCTAACTCTTTCCAGAATCTGTGAATTCTCTCATTCTTCAGGGACATTTTTTTTCTTCTTACACTTCTAAAGGATAGAAATCTGTTCTGTTAGGGCTCGATTACATCTGCGCCCGGTCTCTGTTCATGCAGGTTTCCGTTTCCTGCACAAAACTGAGCAAGAGACGGAAAGCTGCAGGACTCTTTCAAACCCATTCATTTGAATGGGTTTGAAAGATGTCCGGCCGTGAGCGCCGGTGAGCGTTTTAAGCTTTCCGCCGCTAAACCGTTTTTTTTTTGTTTTTTTTTTAAATCGGACACACATGTAGCACTCTGTGTCCGGTTTTAAAAAAACAGTTTTGCGGCGGAGAGCATAAAACGCTCACCGGCGCACAGGGCCGGACCCGGTCTGACAGCTTTCCGTCTTCTGCATGCAGAAGACGGAAAGCTCAGAACGGACTCAAGGCGCTAGTGTGAACCTAGCGTTAATGTGACAGGCACAGCTGGATGGCCCATGTTATGCTGGTAAACAACTGTATGTCCATCAAATGATTTTTATCCCCAGAAGTAAAAGATTTAGGTGCTTGCAGAATGCCACAATTTGGGTAGTTTTTGCTACAGGTTAACTAATTGAATCAATGAATCAGTGTGGGTCTCTTGCAGCCTCAAACCTTTGCAATGCAAAGGTCAAAAGGCACAGGAGAAAACTACTATAATAATTAACATGCTGTTGGTCTAAGGGTCCATTCACACAGAGTTTGTGGTGCTGATTTTGACGCTGAATCTGCCTCAAAATCAGCCTAGAGTTCTATTGGGAGGCTTTTTTTGGAGGCTGATTTTGAGGCAGATTCAGCGTCAAAATCAGCACCAAAAAACTCTGTGTGCACTGACCAGCTGCAGCACAAGTAACTTTGAGATGCAGATTTTAGTTGCAGCATGTGTGATCTGTTGTAATCTTGTTCAATATACCAGCACTATAGAACACAGTGGGATAGCCACCAGTGACTTTACACAGACTAAACCATTGCAATCCTTCACCATGTGGCCCCTGCTTTACAGTTTATAAAAGTAAAACATCAAAGCAAAAAAGATGTGTGTGTATATATATATATATATATATATATATATATATATATATATATATATATATATATATATGCGTAACTGATACAATGTAAAAGTTGCCACGAAGGGCAACATAATTACACTGATATTTTATTATTTTGTATTCTAGCAGCAGCCTTCTCCATATAGAAAAATCAAATGCTTGCAATTCAGGCCTGTTCTTTTACTGTTAGAACTGGGCAAGAATCAAGTGTGTGGAAAGGTGAGGAGTTCAGGGTACAATTTGGGGGTTTAAAGCCAGCATGTGTATTAGGAGAACAAAGCTTTGGCAGCAGATGAAGTTCTCATTAAAGTGAGAACAATGACAGGTATAAAAGGGAATTATAAAAGCTCTGGTAGCGTAGATACTTTTCATCTCAAGGGGATTTCTTCTTTTTCCTGGAGTAAGCTCAGTACAAAATATACCATTAAATTATTGAACAAAATAGCTGGGCGGCTCAAGGCCTTGCATTGAGTAATCCTTTCAGTAAGGAAAAAAGCTTTCACTGATGTAGAAGGGAAGTACACAGTCTTTCTAACTTGTGAGTGAGAACTGCGTTAAGGCGAAGTTCACATTTATATTAATAAAACTCATTGCTCTCATCCAAATATACTTAAAGGGGACCTTTCATGTCCTCATACATATGAGCTTTTATATACCACTAGAAAGCCAACACTGGGCTGAATTAAGCACACGGTCATCTTTCCCGCTGGTGGAGCCATCGGTGCCATTAATTTCAGCACTGATCTCTTCCCATTGTCAGAAGGGCGATCCTCTATGTGAACGGCCCCCAACAGTAACACAGCTCCTATCTCATCAGTGGTTCAGAAAGCTTCTCTCTTTGCTACATTAGCTGCTGTGCTAAATAAGTATAATGGGCTCACCGGGAAGTCATTGGATGAAGAATTATCTCTATCACAGTATGATGCATGATCATAAGGTGCAGACTAGTAAAGCAGCAGAGAGAACATTATTGAGTAATTATTACAAATATACTGAGTTAAATTTGTAAAGGGGGGGACCTCTGATTTCAATTATTTCAGCAATGGACTGGGATAAATGCTAATATGTGAATTGCTCTTAGGATATGAGTGATATGTACAAGGTAATAAATCATAACTGTTTTACACTAGGTTCACACTAGGTTTCTGTCCCTCGGATCCACATGGGGACTAATTTTATATATATTATACTATACTGGGGTCTGTGGGGTTTCTGACGTTTGTATACTGAAACCGGTGGAGAGAAAAGACCTCCTCTGCTGACTGCAACCCTAGTGTGAATCCAGCACTAGTTATTAATTTAGCTAAGTCAATTAAATATGAAATGAATGAATATTGCACACAATATTCTCTTGTTCCACAGTGTCCTTTAATAGCAAATCTAGAAAATTGGGGAAAGTCAGCTTTCACAGATGATTTCTATACTCTCTCATCTCACCTGGTTATATGGCAAAATTCTACAGCAATGCGTTCAGTCATGCACCAGTCCACTGGGAACATGCGGCCATACTTTTCTTCATAATCCACCAGTTGACGTTTAATCCAAGCGTAGCGTCTATCAATTTTATCAAGCCAAGCAACCTACCAAGTAAACAAGGAGAAAGATGGCAAAAGAATATGAGCAAAATTATGAAATTCGCCTTAGTAAATTATTAATCACAGTTGATATACTAAAAATGGCTTCAATAACTATGAAAATACATCAAACTAGAAATGTTACTGGGATAACTACGATTTTTTTTCAAAAAGACCGAAGCGTTTGTCTATTTGAACTCACTATTTATTGTAGTATACAGAAAATTTCTATAGGGCCATGTAGGGATGGACAATTAAAGCACAGATTTTTTTTTTTTGCCAGAATTTCAAAAATCGATGTTGGTCCCCCACCTAATCTGATATATTCTATGCAGGCATTCTCCTCCCACCACCAGCTACGATCAACAGTTTCCTTACTGTATCCAATAGTTGGATGGTAGGAAAAAGAAGCCTGCGTCAAATGTATTCACTACTCCTCACTGTGAAGGCTCAGTGAACTTTTTTATTTTTAGGCAAAAACAAGAAAAGATTAAAAACAAAAATCATCCATCAAGCTTGGAGGGAAAAAGAAAATCAAGACTGTTCTGTATAAAATGAGATAAAATGAGCAAAAAATAAAAATTACCTCATTGCCCCAACATTTTGCTTCATTCCCCACAGTAAAAAATATTTAAAAATGTTACAGCCATGCATAAAGTATGTGACATCCACAAAATAAGCAATGAAAAAGTCTGTGTGGCAGCACCCCCCCTGGACACACAAATTAAAGAGAATATGAATTGGGGACTACCTCTGCCCATACGCCATCTAGCTAGCACCCTCTCTATTAGGAAGAGCTGAGCGCTTTTGAATGAAAAATATTAAATTTGCAATGGTCCCAACATAACATTGCATTGCATGGTCATCCACTGAACACAGTTTATGACATAGAATACCACATGTCGATGCACTGGAAACTTCCCACTTCTGCATCATTTCTTCATTGGGGGTTCCTCCAGCTAGTCCCCCATAAATAACTCATTGTGAAAGCAACAGTAGGCACTTATAGAGTTCATACTTACATCTTGATTTTCTTGGAAGAGGACCAAGTATTCAGACAGGTGCTGCCTGATAAATTTCTTAATGATCTCTTGTTTAATTCGTGAATCCAAGACATTGGCAACCAAGCAGGCATCACGTAAGACGTTACTAGGTCCACCTGGTCTCTAATTGAGACATCAAAAAGGATTTGCAACAGTTAACATATGCATTAACACTTTATAATGTCAATAAGGCCTTCATGTCTTTGGAATGTAATGGTTTTCTTACAATCTTACCAAATTACCTTAGTGCCCTGTGATGGAAATGCTTCCTCAAAATCAGCTAATATCTGTTGTCCCAGTTCAGTCTGTGCAGCTTTAACCCTGGCAAGAAAAAAAAAAAGTTGCTTGGTATGCCATAAGTCTTTGTACAGTACAAGGAAAACATGTACAAGCCCATTCTCTGAAATTCCTCCAGCAGTACGCTACATCTTAGACATTATTATGATATGTATGACAAACCACTGTCAAAAAATCTTATTATTGGACATGTCTGGCAAACAGCTCTTAAATAGGACCATTCACCAGCTCCTCCAACTCCAGTTCTTCGCATCTATTAATAGCTGCTGCTCCACTAATTCCAGAGCAGTTGTAATTTTTTTCTTTAGCTCCCACCATCATTGAGCAGTAATTGATGTTAGTTTTGGTGTTCAATTTGCTACTTAGGCTTTATACTGTCAAGTAGGCAGTGTCAGTCGGGTAGTGTCAGGCAGAAACATGAAAGAGGGTATGATTTAGAACTCCGAATCACACCCCTTGTCTGCTCCTGCCTTACACCACCCAACTGATAGAGAGCCTAAATCAGGCACCTAAACTAAAAGCACCTATAGCTCGGGAATTATGGAGGCTAGAGTAAAATTCAGTAAATCAGCACCCATTAACTGATGCAAAAGAGATAGACTTGGCAGAGATGGGGAAATGTTCTCCAAGACACTTTGAAAAGTAATCAGGGTGATCTTTCCAGAGACCCCACAGGCTGTTCTTGTTTGACATGGCTCAGTCTTCCTCAGCAGAAACCTGGTAAGTGTCCAAAGGACCACTGAGAGTCATTTGCTGGTTTAGTCTACACCAGTAGATCACTCTTTACTTATCAGACTACTGATGCAGCTCATGGGATCTCTTCTGACAACAGGAGGTGTGCATTTTCTATTCTGCTCTCATAGCGCTATACTGTCAGAAGGGGCGTTCCTTACTCCTCCTGACAGTACTGTCCATAGACTAGTACTGGGGGGCGGGGGCATTTCACACCGCTCAGTCCCCATCCATAAATGGATGAAGGAAGCGTAGGATTACAGTATGTTAAAGAAATATACAGTCCCATTAAATTAGAAGTCATCATTTTTAACAAGCTGTCTGGATACAAATATTAAGCTTGCCTATCTATTACTGTGGATAACTACTTTCTACTTCTGAAAATATTTCCAGGCATACATGTTGGTCTGGTGATACTCACACATATGATTCGACCTTGTGATTTGGGCTCTTGTCCAACCCAGATGCTATCGATATACAGAATATCACAATAACAACTTGTATTCTAGTAAGGTTTCACCTGCTTCTGGTTGTTATGCTAGTACTAAAGTATATGTAAGTACGCCTTTATAAAGTGAACAAAGTCAGTGTGATAATTTTATGCTGCCTATTTATCAATAATTTCACTACTCATATATGTCTGCAAACAAATGTTTTTTGTAGTAATATGGTCATCTGTGCGCTGTACAATTAACATTCATCTCATACCATATATAATCAGTTCAAGGCTTAAATTAATCCATATTCTACAGAAATTGTGATCAGTCTCCTGGAGTAGTGTCAAGAAATGTATTTCAGAAGAAGCAAGAATGCACAAATCATGCTTCATAATTTAATTTTCTATATCAATATCAGATGAAGTATTTGGACTGGAACACAATTCATTTTCTTTAAAAATCTGAAAACAATATTTATTCATGCCAGTATATTTTGTAATGTACCTTTTCACCTTGAAGTGGAAAATTCACAATTGTATGAGACATAATACACTATATCCTTCAATATATACTACATTCATTCAATACTTGCTATATTCCCTATTCTGCCATTAAAGGGGTATTCCCACGTCGCATACTCACCAGTCTTCACTGCTGTAAAATCTTCTTTCTTCCTGGTTTCTTGCGTCATTTGGTGAGCAGGGTTTCACATGCAACCTGCCGTTTAGCTCCGCCCCAAATTAGCGAGTAGCTCCGCCCACCGCATAGTGTGATCCTATGGGGCGGCTGAAGGGCCTGTGATGTCATCAAAGGTCCTCAAACAACACTATATGCACAATATTGTACTATGAAGTACAGGCAGGAGCAACTCCATTCTGTGTTACATATAGAGACTGCCTGTCTCTGCCATAATGAACACAATTGAATTAGCTAACCTGATAACTGGGAGAACAGAAGAAATGAAAGCAGCTCCTCTCCCCTATCTGAGTGCAGGGAGCTAGGTCACGTGGTGTAGACACAGGAATAGCTAGGAACACAGGCTCCCGTGCACTTAGCCCCGCCCCCCCCCACCACCACCACCCCCGTGCAGCTACATCACTTGTCTTTTGAGCAGATAAGTCAAGGGCTGTGTCAATAATGAATTATAGTTATATAGTTATATTACAACTATATTATAGTTATAATATAGTTATAATAGTAAGATAGTGGACAAACAAAGCAGTTTTGCTGAAGCAGTGTATTTAGGAAAAGTCTTAAATCCACATTAACAAGCAGTATAGATAGGATCCTTGTGATGGGACAACCCCTTTAAGGAAGAAGCTAAACCCCTGAAAGTGCCATGCCACTAAATTTTATGCATTAGGATGTCATGGTCAACAGCGTGAAATGCTACGGAAATATCTATCTCTGTCTCATGCTCTGAGTACATCACAGTTTTCAGTTGAATATGGAGTATGGTTATACCTGAAGCTAGAATGCACCTATCACCTGATACTTGGAGATCTAGCTGGACAGCAAAAGCATTTCTATTACTTTTTCTAGGAAGTATGAGCTAGATATAGGTCTAGGAGCCTTTGAGTAATGACTTCAGTAGAGCTCTTAGCTGAGTATGTCCAGTAAATGCCCTCAATACTTGGTGGGGGCTCCTTTTTCGTGAATGACTGAATCAATGCAGCAATGTGGCCATGGAAGCCCAGGTTGCTTTGATAGCAGCTTTCAGCTCGTCTGCATTATTGGGTCTCATCTTCCTCTTGAAAATACCCCATAGATTCTCTGTGGGGTTAAAGTCAGGTGAGTTTGCTAGACAATCAAGCACAGTGATACTGTGGTTATTAAACCAGGTCTTGGTACTTTTGGCAGTGTGGATAGATGCAAATTCCTGTTGGAAAATTAAAATTCCATCACCAAAAAGCATGTCAGCAGAGGGAACCATGAAGTGCTCTAGAATTTCCTGGTAGACGGCTGCACTGACACTGGGCTTGATAAAACACAGTGGACCTACACCAGCAGATGACATGGCAACTTGTATTGTGTGCCTCTCCACTATTCCCCCAGACTCTGAGAAATGTACTGGAGTAGCTGCACACAATTCTGACCTACTGTTGCATTGAAACTGTGGTGAAAAACAATTCAGTGACTGGTGAGGGTCCCAGAGGTTGGATCCCCACTGAACAGCAAGATAAACCCTATCTAGTAGATGGGGTTAACTTCTGAAAAACTCATGCTTAGGAATACAGTTCATTCACCAAAAATATTTAGCACTAAAAATTGTTTTTACAGGAAATTAAATAAAAGATAACCCGTACAGTATTATACGTGTATCAGGGAACAAAGGTAGTGCACAGGAGCATGTCCTAATCTAAAATATGGTCAGCGAGAATGTTAGCTTAAGAGTATCCTAACCAGGAATCCAATATCTAGATCAAGAAAAATCATATTTTTCCTGCCTTTCAATCTTTTTTTCCCCCAAGCTTTTAAATAGCAGTGAGAGTTACAAAACCACAAGCTCTTTTTTTGCTTAGCCTACCAGAAATTTTAGACAGGGACTGGCAATAAGCAGCATAAAAGGGGCTGAGGCAGCCGATCTTTACCGACTTGTGGTACAGTTGTTATGTCTCACTGAAAATACTTTCCAGGCCATTTCAATTATTTGCTATGCCCATTTAACCTTTTCAGGTTGCACCACACTTTCTCCATGAGATACGGTAGTTATTTGTACATGAAACTTTGTAAAACTTATTATCCCAATGGAGACTCACATTGCTGAAGCAGCACATCTTATGTAGCTTTCATGGATGTTTAGTCGTACAGACAAGAAATGTAGAAAGAAGCAATGCCTAGATACACATACTGGAAATAGGACAGGTAATATCTAGCAGAATAAACTGAGTGACAGATGGGAAGTATATGGTCTTCAGAAACTAAAGCAGTCGAGGAATTTGAGGTGCAGTCAAAACACGTAACTGCCTCGGGGAGGGATGAATATAACAGACTAGCTACAGAAATCTAATTCAGGGTCAACTAAATGGATTGTGCTTCTCCTTGTGGCGACATCATACATGCAGTTTTTTACCCAAAGTCAGGAATGAATTCAAAAGAAAGGGAAAATACAAATGAAGGACTTATATACGAAGTCCTTCCTATATAAAAGGAAAAACACATACAGGAAGAACCTCATCCGATCAGTGAACTCCAGGATCTGACATTGCAATTTCTTGATATTTTCACAAATACGCTGTAGATAATTTATTATTACATAATGCTATGGGCTCAGCCATGATGTTTACATCCTGTACTTCTCCATCCTAGTGCAGTCGGCTTGTATGGCAGTCTGGTCCTAAACATAGCTGCTGATGGACAGGTATGTCACTGGACCTTCATTAAATAATGCGCTCACGCCTTTCCAACTAACTAAACATTCACACCTTTTTATTTTCTGCCAGCATTTGTGTCTCTAATATATTGTGATATATACGTTACTAACAAATGTTGCCTCCGTTCTGGGAAATCCTGCATTTCTTTATTCTTTCCTTTCTCTATTCAGCTGCATCTTGCATCTCACTGTGTATGGGACTTTAGTGTCATGCACAGAAAATCAAGTTGGAGTGTATCTCAGGCATTATAAAGTACAGAAATGTGTTTCTGGTGTTTTATGAAAGAGGAGACTGTCTTATGACACCAAGTTCTACCTGTATCATTTTCAGACATACCAGTTGAAACCACAGTCAGTATTGGATATTTATATACGGCTCTCCCAATGTCTGTGATATAGCTATTAGAAGTGACCCCCTCCCCCTTTATTCTCCCTACATTACACACACAGGCATGCACACTGAGAAGCATGGTACAGTTCTTAAGAGAGAAGCAAGGGAAAGAATAATGAAACACAGGATTTCACAGAAAGGAGCCAAAATTTGTTAATGACACAAGGTCAAAAGTTGCTTTAACGTGTATTTACGCTTTAAATTATTTCCTGTTACTATAAATGTCTTTAAAAATGTTTTTCCTTTAAGACATCTATTGCCACTGTACAAGCAGAATTCTTAGTTTCCTCTTTTTCAATCTAGAAGTGTGAAGAACTGAACAAACAGAAGTGCTTTCTGAAATCTCTTGGCATACATTCAAATTGCTGTAAAGATTACCGAATCCATTTCTAACAAATCTGATCAAAGCACAAATTATTTTTTAAAGCAAAAATAATTCTGAAACGCACATCCTAATATAGATCATCAAACCAACTTTTAAATCATGCTACTATTTAATACATTTATACAATTACATTGAGTCGGATAGTTTTCTTCTAGGATATCAAAACGTACTACTTACGTCTGGTTTATATAAAGTGTATTTTATACATAGGACAAATATGGAAATACCCAATTTTAGCTGTTGTCACTGAAGGAAATTAGAAGCAACTGCCCATGAGTCTATTTATTCTGGCTTACGCAAAATGTATTTCCTTATTCTGAACACTGGAGATGTAAGCAATGTGCAGGGTGTGCCTTTCATTTCCGCACAAATCACGATTCCTATCATAACCAGATGGAACGGTTATCAAAATGTAAACATTAGGAAGGAGGTTCGGTAAAGATACAACTAAAAATATCAGAGCTAAACTATCCATCATGTTTCCCATTGACATTTCAAAAGAGAGATGGCATCTAAGCTCTCATCTATCCTGAAGTGATCAATGCCTGAGAAACCTTAAACTGCTCCATGCTTCCAAATGTTTCCACTGATAAGAAAGAGACGAAAGACGTGTGATGGAAATGTATAACTGATTGTAGACCGTGAGGAGGTGGCCTGAACAGAGATATTAGAATGGGGAACTTGTGGATAAATAACAGAATAGGAAAATCTATTTAAGCACATTAATTGTGGACAATGGACTTCAAAAGGCAAGTAGTTTTAGGAATCAGACAGTAGGGGCTACTATTGAAGCTCAGTGTAGAAACTCTGAGGACAAGCTCTAGCTGTGAACTCAAAATCTTAATCATGACAGACCATATACGCCCATGATATATTTTACAAATTTTAGCCTCCTCTCACACTGTGTTAGCACTGTGACCCAGATTTACTATTCTGGTTACAACCAGACACCAATGTAAATATGCCGCATCTGTGGCACATCTAGACAAAATTTTGTACTTGCTAGAATGGTAGATCCTCAGAACAAATGCCTGGCTTAAGTGCACTACAATAAGTTAAAAATGCACCGAAATTGCGTGAAAAAAATTCTGGCTCAAAGTAATCCAACTAAAAGGTGGTTTCCTTTGGGAGGATTTCCTAAAGGAAATCTCAGATGCAAAAATGTAACAGATACCACTGAGTAGTATCCATCACAAAATGTATTTTACTTACATAGACTCAACAGATATTGTCATGGCACATAGACTTTCATGTTGAAAAAGTATAGTGTCCAGTTAAATTTTTTTTCGCTGGAGGCTTTTCAATGGAATAGTTCTGTCTGCTGCTGTATTCCATGCAGCAACAAACAAGAAAAAAAAGCTTACCTGTCCAGTCCTTGCACTGGATATGTTTTATTACTAATATATACAGTACAGACCAAAAGTTTGGACACACCTTATCATTCAAAGAGTTTTCGGTATTTTCATGACTATGAAAATTGTAGATTCACACTGAAGGCATCAAAACTATCAATTAACACATGTGGAATTATATACTTAACAAAAAAGTGTGAAACAACTGAAAATATGTCTTATATTCTAGGTTCTTCAAAGTAGCCACCTTTTGCTTTGATTACTGCTTTGCACACTCTTGGAATCCTCTTGATGAGCTCCAAGAGGTAGTCACCTGAAATGGTTTTCACCTGAAATGGTTTTCACTTCATACGTGTGCCCTGTCAGGTTTAATAAGTGGGATTTCTTGCCTTATAAATGGGGTTGGGACCATCAGTTGTGTTGTGCAGAAGTTAGGTGGATACACAGCTGATAGTCCTACTGAATAGACTGGTAGAATTTGAAGAAAAAAGCAGCTAAGTAAAGAAAAACGAGTGGCCATCATTACTTTAAGAAATGAAGGTCAGTCAGTCTGAAAAATTGGGAAAAACTTTGTCCCCAAATGCAGTTGCAAAAACCATCAAGCGCTACAAAGAAAGTGGCTCACATGAGGACCGCCCCAGGAAAGGAAGACCAAGAGTCACCTCTGCTGAGGAGGATAAGTTCATCCGAGTCACCGTCCTCAGAAATTGCAGGTTAACAGCAGCTCATATTAGAGATCAGGGCAATGCCACACAGAGTTCTAGCAGCAGACACATCTCTGAAAAAAACTGTTAAGAGGAGACTTTGTGCTGTAAACCTTCATGGTAAAATAGCTGCTAGAAAACCACTGCTAAGGACAGGCAACAAGCAGAAGAGACTTGTTTAGGCTAAAGAACACAAGGGATGGACATTAGACCAGTAGAAATCTATGCTTTGGTCTGATGAGTCCAAATTTGAGATCTTTGGTTCCAACCACCGTGTCTTTGTGTGACGCAAAAAAGGTGAACGGATGGACTCTACATGCCCGGTACCCACCGTGAAGCATTGAGGAGGAGGTGTGATGGTGTGGGGGTGCTTTGCTGGTGACACTGTTGGGGATTTATTCAAAATTGAAGGAATACTGAACCAGCATGGCTACCACAGCATCTTGCAGCGGCATGCTATTCCATCCAGTTTGCGTTTAGTTGGACCATCATTTATTTTTCAACAGGACAATGACCCCAAACACACCTCCAAGAGAGTGATGGGGTGCTACGCCAGATGACCTGGCCTTCACAGTCACCAGACCTGAACCCAATCGAGATGGTTTGCGGTGAGCTGGACCGCAGAGTGAAGGCAAAAGGGCCAACAAGTGCTAAGCATCTCGGGGAACACCTTCAAGACTGTTGGAAGACCATTTAAGGTGACTACCTCTTGAAGCTCATCAAGAGAATGCCAAGAGTGTGCAAAGCAGAAATCAAAGCAAAAGGTGGCTACTTTGAAGAACCTAGAATATAAGACATATTTTCAGTTGTTTCACACTTTTTTGTTAAGTATATAATTCCACATGTGTTAATTCATAGTTTTGATGCCTTCAGTGTGAATCTGCAATTTTGATAGTCATGAAAATACAGAAAACTCTTTGAATGAGAAGGTGTCTCCAAACTTTTGGTCTGTACTGTATATCCAGGTCCCCAGAGCCCCTATGAATATCTTTTACAAAACACAATGGGGAAAGTCAGAAGTTGTTCCTTCGACTCCCCTCTCACTGACATGTTTCAGTCACATGACTGACTGGGTTCCTCTATATGGACATGCAGCAGGGGCAGAATTGAGGTCACAGAGATGGAGAGCAGTGGGCAGAGACTTCTGGTAACTGTAACTTTCTGGGCTCTCGGAAAGCTACTTATATATGAGTAATAAAGTTATCCAGAGCAGGGAATACACTGGTAAGTTGTGTTTTTCCCTGCATTAGCCCTTCAAGTCATATCTTGGCTCAAGTGAACAGATTAAGTCTCGCAAAAATCTCCTAGTGTATACATCAAAAAAGCACCAGAACATTATGGCAGAGTTAAAGGTCAGAAAATTTTATAGTAACAGCTTCTGTGCTAGGCAACAAAGCCTTTTGCAAAGGCCAATATGAGTGACAATTACATTTACAGATGACGCTGTTAAAAAATAATTTACAAAGTCAATGAAGATCAATTATACGCAATTTATGCTTATTGCACCTTTCATTTTAAGTGCCTTCTTAGGATTAGTCACCATGTATGTATACATGGAATAACACAAATTTTGGCCATTGAATCACTTTTTTTTTTCTTTTTTGTGTTTTTTTTCCCTCTGCATGCTATTTGTAGCTTGCGGTTGTCCTTGAGCTGCTGGGTGAGGAAAAACAGTTAAACACTGCACACAGTAAGTAGAGGAGAAGCTGCTCCACAACTTTCTCCCTCAAATAGCCCAAGGATTATGCAGAATACATACAGGATAAATACTTTCCTGTACAGGTAGTCCTCGACTTACGACATTGATCCGTTCTTATCCGGCGTCATAAATCGAATTTCGATGTTGGAAACTGTACCATACGACACCACGTAGGAACGGATCGACGTGATTTAGTGTGCAGCGGCTTGGAACCGAGGAAGACTGTACCATATACCCGCTGCACACTAAATCACGTACTGTACAGGGAGAGCTGGCAGCTTGCCTTTATGCGGGAGCTGACTTTTTCTCATAGGAATGCATTGGCCAGCGTTGATTGGCCAGTGCACAGTATTCGGCCAATCCATGCTGGTTCTGCCGGAGGTTCGTCTGTGAGGAGGCGGAGTCTAATAGCGGACCACAGCAGTCTCCATTGTGGTCCGATCTTAGACTCCGCCTCCTCACAGACGAGCCTGCAGAACCAGCATTGATTTGCCGCAGGCTCGTCCTTGCTAGCCGGGACAGCTGGCAGCTTGCTGTTACGAGGGAGCTTACTTTTTCTCATATTTTGATATAATTGACCAGTGTTGATTGGTCAGTGTACAGCATTCGGCCAATCAACGCTGGTTCTGCCGGAGGCTCGTCTGTGAGGAGGCGGAATCTAATATTGGACCACAGCATTCTCCATTGTGGTCCAATTTAGACTCCGCCTCTTGTCCAGCATTGATTGGCCGAATGCTGTACACTGGCCAATCAACACTGACCAATGCATTCCTACGATAAAAAGTAAGCTCCCGCATAAATGCAAGCTTCCAGCACTCCTGACTAGCAAGGACCTACTCGCTCATCTCTAGTCGTAACCACGAAACATCGTAACCCGAGACCGTCGTAACCTGAGGACTTCCTGTATTAATGCGAATAAAGTGCTTCTACTGATGCTGGAGATTGACAGGAAGTTTGCATGATAACCTAAGCTGTCTGTCTCACTACCTCCTGCTCACACCTCTCATTCCCTCCCTTTGAATTTCTACAGACGTGTGAAATGACACATGTAACCTGCAGCCAGTATTGAGAAAGATACAGCAGAAATATCAGTGTAAAAGCAGTTGCCCAGGAATTTTTATGGCCATAAATATCTTATCAAAAGTGAATCTGACAACCAACCCTCACACGTATCAGCTGTCCAGGATTGCATCTAAAACCTATATTATAGTATACAGAGCCAGAAGAAGATAGCTCTGTACCCTATAGAGTAGTTGGCAGCTGTTAATGAAGCTCAGCTCCCAGTGAGTTCAAGCAAAACTCATGGACTACCCTTTTAAAGTCAGTTCAGCAGGGAAAGGGTGAAGGTAAACAGCCTGATAAAAGAAAGAAAAAAAAAAAAAAAAAAAAAAAAAAGCATTTTTTCTGATAAGATATATTTACTTATATTATTTGTTTATGCCAAGATTGTTGAAATGACAGTAGACATTCAATCTTTCACTTCATTCTCACTGACCGGTTATTTACCTTCAGTCAAACATTCAAAATACGATAAAAAATTAGACGCTAAAAATGAACTTTTAGACAAAAGCTTGATATCACATCATGGCAAAGAAACTCACCTTTCTGAGAGCTGTCGAATTTGTGGTATACCCATATACTTTTGAAAGTGTTCCAACACATTTACTACCCCTTGGAGAAGATTAGCAACCTCGCCATACTGCCTTTTTCTAGTCATAGCTCTAAAAACAAAATAATAATAAAGTTATAATGATGCAGTGATTTTGTTACATCTCTATATATCAAAAGTCATAACATTATTATTACTTTTCTGTCAACATAGACATACGAGGGCTTGTTTTTCATGGGATGAGTTGTTTAAATGGAAGTATTTTGGATGCAAATATTGTATAATTTTGTATATTTTTTTTTTAATAGGGGAAGGGGTGAAGAAACATCAGTATGAAAAGTTTTTGGTTTTATCTACAGAATTAACTATGTGGTATAAATGGCATAACTTTATTTTTTATTACTCCAATAGCATCACACTCAGTTTATCTTTGTATACTTTTGCCCAATAAAAAAGCTTTTACTTTTTAATGGAGCTGCATGAGGGCTTTTTTGTGGAACAACTATAGTTCTCCTCAATGCCATTTTGGGCTTTTTGATCACTTTTTTTTTTGGTTGGCTGCATTCATCAAAAACAGCAAAAGGGGAAAATATATTAATACTTACACACACTTTACAACACAACTATACAAGCAGAACATGAAGAAACATGAACAGGTAACTAAAGTAAAGCTGGTCAGTGAAATGTCAATAATGTCAGCTTAGCTAACAAGCTTACTCCAGTGAGTCAACTCCTCCAGCCAGCATGTGTAGATGGTTCAGTGTCGTAATTGATGTGGTCAAATGGCGTTTGGCATGATCCAGCTGCTTAATATCCCGTGTGATTTCTTTTACCTTGGAAAAGGCATACAATGTTGGTTAATGACGGAATTTACAAAGTAAAAAAACTAAACATGAAAATGTAATTGACAGCTTTAATTCTCCATAATTATCATACAATTCCTATGAAGAAGTGATACTCTAGGGTAATAAAGAGTGACTTAAGGTGACACATGGCATGCATGTATCCCTTGTTGCAACTAATTTAATTATGACTGTGTCTTTGCCAGGTTACAAACGGGAAATAAAGTAGAGTCATAGTTTTCCACTGTTCTGCAGGTTAAGTCTATGTTACTTTATAGAAGTTAAACCTTCTTTTTACAAAGAAGAAAAAAAATAAAAAAAATAAACATCTTAACGCGTCCAAAAACATGAAAAAAGACAAATAAGTGTCAAACGTCCAAAATCTGTCCATTTATGCTGGGTACACAGCAGCGTTCGGGTCTCCGCTTTCAGATTCCGTCTTCTGCATGCAGAAGACGGAAACTTGTCATGACGAATCCGGGCGTGAGCGCCGGTGGGCATTATATGCTCTCCACAGCGCAACCGTTTTTTTTAAACCAGACACAAATTCCTGCATGTCCGACTTTGTGTTCGGTTAAAAAAAACCTGTTTTGCCGCAAAGAGCATAAAACGCTCACCACCGCTCATGGCCGGACACTTTTCAAACCCATTTAAATGAATAGGTTTGAAAGATGTCGGCAGGTATCCGTCTCCTGCCCTGTTTTCTGCAGGAAACGGAAACCTGCATAACGGAGGCCCGGGCGCAGATGTGAACGAGCACTTAAAGAAATACAATGCTTTACAGAAAACAGTTAGACATGGCTTAAAAGGGAGTCTGTCACCTGGGTGAAGCATATTTAACCAGCAACAGAAGTAGGTCAGAATCACATAAAATGTAACATTTATTTTTTTTTTTCTTTAAATGTAGATTGTGTGCCCCACATAGAGCTCACAATGTACATTTTTTTCCTTATAAGTCAGTCTTTGGAGTATGGGATGGAAATCCACGCAAACACGGGGAGAACATACAAACTCCTTGCAGATGGTTTTTTGCCGTTGGTGGGATTTGAACACCAGGACTCCAGCACTGCAAGGCTGCAGTGCTAACCACTAAGCCACCGTGTGGCCCCATAAATGTAATGTTTTTATCCCCATGAAAATTCATGCCTGCATATTTCACAATATGTAAATGAGCAGTCTGGAGGGTGGCTCCATTGTTCCAAACTACTTCAGCACACACTGCTCTAATACACTGATATGAACATAGGGACAGGTGAGATTTCAGCATAGCTCCCCAGTCCTGACAGTCTGGAGAACTGGAGCCGTCCTCGATGCTCTAGATTGCTCGACTACATATTGTGAAATAAATGAATATCGAGGCAGCCAAGGCACAAATTTTCACAGCAAAAAAAGCATTACATTCAAGTGAGCCTGCCCCATCTGTATTGCTGGTTTAATAAGTTTCAAAAAGTCCAAGAGAGAAAAAAAAAAAGTTTGGAGCTCACCGTGTGTGTTCTAATATTCCAACCGGGGTGCACGATCAGCCTTCCGGGCAAAAAGGCAAATTAAATGGAATATAAACAAGGATGAAGATCAGCATCACTCGGAGGAAGACGTAGAAAAATACTTTATTCCATTTCCAGCGTAAAAAACATATAACAATGAAGAAAAAGTGATGACAAAAAACACATTAAAAAAATAACGCGTCGGCGTTTTTTAATGTGTTTTTTGTCATCACTTTTTCTTCATTGTTATATGTTTTTTACGCTGGAAATGGAATAAAGTATTTTTCTACGTCTTCCTCCGAGTGATGCTGATCTTCAACCTTGTTAATAAGTTTCACCCTGGTGACAGACTCTGAATTCTTGAGACAAAATCCAGCAACCAAAGTCTTGTTTAAAATCCAGTATTTATTTCGATAATGTTGATAAAACATACAAAAAATTATTCACAAATAATTCCCATAAAAAGAGCGTCTTGGCTGACGCATTTTGGAACATCAGTTCCTTAGTCGTAGCCAGTCTGGTGAGAGACTCACTTTGGCCTCATCCACAACTGGGTATACAGAGATAGCTGTCAACTATTGTTTCCAAGCATAGAAATTAAATTTATAAATTACAGGTTATAGTGATTTTTTTTCCCATAAAACCATATAGCAGTGTGTTCAGATCCTCCTGGTCCATAACATGCTGTCTTCAGATTCTATTGTATACTTTCATGGTGACAGTTTACCTTTAATTTAGTGTATATACGCACACTACATGGGTTGTCTGTTGGAGGTTTGAGCTGAGATCATGTTTTAAACCATACTGATGTATGATGCCATTAACATTTTAGACCTTGTTGTAATAAACAGTCTATTTACCATTTGCTCAGATTTCTCAGCTTTGTCCTTGATGTCTTTGATTTTGCCGAACAGTTGCTGTATAGCTTTCTGAGCCTCTTCCAAAGCCTGTGAATAAAAACAAAGATCATCAGCAATTCATCAATTTTCTGTAAAGATGACAGTATTTATTATTTAAGATGCAAATTCTGAGCAATGTATTCAATCCAGCTAGCGTCCACTTGAATCATGTTACTCATATAGCATATTAATGTAAATAAAGGACTGTGTATCTAACTTTTCACTTGAACATTTCATATATACAATATTGTTCACTTCTAAACAGTTTCTTAATCTATAATTTATGATAATAAACAACTTAAAAGCAGGACAATTTGTTCTTGCCAAGTAAATTCCATGATTCTTTTAAATACTATCTATATAAATATAAGCATTTTGGCTTCTCATGTTCAAACAAACAAAACCATCCTTCAAAGAATGAAAACTTTTATCTTAATTACCGTGTTTTATGTGAACAAAAAAAAATTGCAATCATCTACAATTTAAATGCATTTATTTCTTCTGAATCTTCTGAAATGTCTTACAATTTATGGATTACGCCGTAACTCTGTCTAGCAGTAATACAAATAGAAATTATTGCAATGGATTAAAAGAACATAAAAACTTCATAGTACAGTGGGGAATAAAAGTATTTAGTCAGCCACCAATTGTGCAAGTTCTTCCACTTAAAAAGATGAGAGGCGTCTGTAATGGATATCATAGGTAGACCTCAACTATGAGAGACAAAAGGAGAAACCAAATCCAGAAATTCACAATGTCTGATGTGGAAAGAATTTATTTGCAAATTATGGTAGAAAATAAGTATTTGGTCACCTACAAACAAGCAAGATTTCTGGCTCTCACAGACTTGTAACTTCTTCTTTAAGAGGCTCCTCTTTCCTCCACTCATTACCTGTAGTAATGGCACCTGTTTGTACTTATCAGCATAAAAGACACCTGTGCACACCCTCAAACAGTCACACTCACTATGGTGAAGACCAAAGAGCTGTCGAAGGACATCAGAAACAAAATTGTAGCCCTGCACCAGGCTGGGAAGACTGAATCTGCAATAGGCAAGCAGCTTGGATTGAAGAAATCAACTGTGGGAGCAATAATTAGAAAATGGAAGACATACAAGACCACTGATAATCTCCCTCTATCGGGGGCTCCACGCAAGATCGAGTGAGAAAGAAGGCTGAGTTATTTTCCAGCCATCGGCCATGTAAGGTATACTGGACAACCTGGAAACCCAGACTTATTCACTAGGAAAAGAGTGTCGCTAATCAATTAACATATAACACATACCACATTCTATAAATACATATATATATATTACTGTAAGGTAATAAACACTACTTTTTTCCCCGTTTGTTTAATCTAAAATCTCCAACACTGTCTTCCATAGAGAGATTTTGTCCTTGGGTGTTCGAGCAGCACCATGGAATGCTGACAGCTGTTGCCATCTGACTCGGACAGTTCAGAGCTTTACAAAATTAAGGACCTACTTGAAAGTAACTTAGACAATTCGGAACTACGTCTCCTTTGATGAGTTATTCAATTTGCACCCTTCTGAAGTCTGTGTGTAAAAAGACAGTGTGCAGATTCCACATTTTTCCTCCTGTAATGGTGACAGTTCAGTCAACATATAAATTCTCTTTTAAACTATGCTCTATTTTACAACAAAGTGATCCAAGTGAAAACATGTTCTGTCCAGCAGAAATGAATGCTAGCTGTAAAAAGAGGCGCTCATGGTTAATACAGCACAAGAACCACTAAGAATGATTTGCATGTTTTAAGGTATACAACTCAGGATAATGGTACATAAGGGCAGAAAAGTAATTTTCTCTCATTTCAACACAGAGTACAGGATACCCATCAAGGGCTGCTTGTTGATATGTAGATATCACAAAAAGCAGGGAGAATCATCACACGACTGTAAGCTGACCGCTGGTAACAGGACGACTCTGGTAATAGTTAGAAAAATGCATTGGCTAGCAAAATTGACACATTGTTGTAGTAATTTTAAAAATGTATGAGCCCTGGAAACCCCTTTTACAAAAATCCAAATTTCTTTTGAAAAATTGTGTTGCCACATTCTGACACCCATAACTTTTTTTATATTTACGTGTACTGACCTGTGTAAGGCATATATATATATATAGATACATTATACAGTGCCTACAAGTAGTATTCAACCCCCTGCAGATTTAGCAGGTTTACACATTCAGAATTAACTTGGCATTGTGACATTAGGACTGTAGATCAGCCTGGAAGTGTGAAATGCACTGCAGCAAAAAAGAATGTTATTTCTTTGTTTATTTTTTTTTTTAAATTGTGAAAAGTTTATTCAGAGGGTCATTTATTATTCAACCCCTCAAACCACCAGAATTCTGTTTGGTTCCCCTAAAGTATTAAGAAGTAGTTCAGGCACAAAGAACAATGAGCTTCACATGTTTGGATTAATTATCTCTTTTTCCAGCCTTTTCTGACTATTTAAGACCCTCCCCAAACTTGTGAACAGCACTCATACATGCTCAACATGGGAAAGACAAAGGAGCATTCCAAGGCCATCAGAGACAAGATCGTGGAGGGTCACAAGGCTGGCAAGGGGTACAAAACCCTTTCCAAGGAGTTGGGCCTACCTGTCTCCACTGTTGGGAGCATCATCCGGAAGTGGCAGGCTTATGGAACTACTGTTAGCCTTCCACGGCCTGGACAACCTTTGAAAGTTTCCTCCCGTGCCGAGGCCAGGCTTGTCCAAAGAGTCAAGGCTAACCCAGGGACAACAAGGAAGGAGCTCCGGGAAGATCTCATGGCAGTGGGGACATTGGTTTCAGTCAATACCATAAGTAACGTACTCCACCACAATGGTCTCCATTCCAGACGAGCCCGTAAGGTACCTTTACTTTCAAAGCGTCATGTCAAGGCTCGTCTACAGTTTTCTCATGATCACTTGGAGGACTCTGAGACAGACTGGTTCAAGGTTCTCTGGTCTGATGAGACCAAGATCGAGATCTTTGGTGCCAACCACACACGTGACATTTGGAGACTGGATGGCACTGCATACGATCCCAAGAATACCATCCCTACAGTCAAGCATGGTGGTGGCAGCATCATGCTGTGGGGCTACTTCTCAGCCAAGGGGCCTGGCCATCTGGTCCGCATCCATGGGAAGATAGATAGCACGGCCTACCTGGAGATTTTGGCCAAGAACCTCCGCTCCTCCATCAAGGATCTTAAGATGGGTCGTCATTTCATCTTCCAACAAGACAACGACCCAAAGCACACAGCCAAGAAAACCAAGGCCTGGTTCAAGAGGGAAAAAATCAAGGTGTTGCAGTGGCCTAGTCAGTCTCCTGACCTTAACCCAATTGAAAACTTGTGGAAGGAGCTCAAGATTGAAGTCCACATGAGACACCCAAAGAACCTAGATAACTTGGAGAAGATATGCATGGAGGAGTGGGCCAAGATAACTCCAGAGACCTGTGCCGGCCTGATCAGGTCTTATAAAAGACGATTATTAGCTGTAATTGCAAACAAGGGTTATTCCACAAAATATTAAACCTAGGGGTTGAATAATAATTGACCCACACTTTTATGTTTAAAATTTATTAAAATTTAACTGAGCAACATAACTTTTTGGTTTGTAAGATTTATGCATCTGTTAATAAATCCTGCTCTTGTTTGAAGTTTGAAGGCTCTAACTTATTTGCATCTTATCAAACCTGCTAAATCTGCAGGGGGTTGAATACTAATTGTAGGCACTGTATATATATATATATATATATATATATATATATATATATATATATACACACATACACATACACACACACACACACACACACACACACACACACACATACATATATACACACACATATATATATTATAGTTTGGGCATTTTTAGAAGCAGTTACCTAAAATGTACTTATGGCTTACTTATTTTTACTAAAAAGGGCAAGAAAAAAATGTACTGTATACGTGAAGTAACTGAAGTGCCAAAGCTTTCAAGGAAATCTGCTACTCCCTTCAAAGGAATTTTCACACCCAGCCTTAGCAATTTCCACATATGAAAGGAGATTGTTATCAGCATTTGTATCTTATTTTGGTCTAAACTTATAGTACACACTGAAAATGCCAAAGTAAACTTACAGGAATGGCTAAGGGGCCTGAAATTATTACACTTCATATATACTGCCGAGAATATAACATTTAGCGGTAGTGGTTTGTGACTCAGTGGATTTTTTTTTTTGTGCAGCAATTTGAAGAAAATCTGAACTTATATGGAAAAAAGCATTAACGTAATGCATGTAGCATACAACCACAGTTTTCTCTTAAAGCCCAAAGGGCTTGGTAGGGATCACCCAAGAACTACTGAAAAGTATGTAAGCATGCAACCTGTTACAAACACTCTCTGAAAGGAGAAGGGAGACTTTAAAGGGTTGTCCAGGCTAAAATTGTACTTACTAATTAGGCCAGGGAGGTGAAAAAAATATAATAAAACTATATTCACCCGACCCTGCTGCTCCGGGACTGAAGCTCCATTGTATTCCAGTAAAAGTATCCACCGCAAATGACAGCTGAGGCCAATCAGCAGCTTCAGCAAAAAGGAACCAGGACATCACAGCTGGTGAGATATTCAACAGCAAGAAGGCAGCCAAGCTGCAGGACCGGACCACCGAGGACAGGCGAGGGTTTTTTTTAGGGTTTATTTCTTACACCTCTGCTGGCCTAATTTAGAAAATATTGTTTACCCTGGACAACCTTTAATTCTCAGGGGTGTAACTAGCAAAGACAGGACTGCATAGCAAACTTTAGACTTGGGAAGGGAGAGGGGTTCCCCACAGCATGGCGCCTCCTTTACTGAGGAAAAAAAAAAAAAAAAAAAAAAAAACAGCGTCACTTACCTCTCTTGGGCACAGACACGACTCCCTGCTGTCTCTTCAATGACGTGGGTGAAATCGGCTTCATTATGTGTCATGATGCCAGCCTGATCCATGTGACGTCTGTTATGTCATTGAAGAGGCCTCAAGACAGCAGCGAGCCACACCATAGCCCAGGAGAGGTGAGTAACACTGGTTTTTATGTACCTCTAATTATTATACTTGGGGGAGGGGAAAATCTAATTTTCACAAAGGGTTAGAGGAGAAACTGTGACCCACAATATCATATGCAACTTTAACTACAAAATTACCCAACACAGCAGGACCCAGAATGCTAGGAGTGCCATTCGGCTTTTGGGTTGCACGATCATCACAATACAGAAGTGATCTCATTTTGTAAACTGCATCCTTAAAAAAAAATGTTAAGCCCAAGAATGCTTCCCAAAAATTAATGTGCAAAGTCCAAATAGAAATTTTTAAAGAAATGGCATTTCAGTGGTCTATATGTTGTACCCACTTTGTATCTTCAGAGACACTCCCTAAACTTTTAAGTGGGTTATCCTGGGCACAATTAAGTTGTATATGTGTGCATACACCGCTGATTGCGCACAATTTTTTGGGACTGTCGTTTGTACACAGTTATCCATAAGTGGAAAATAGGCCTGTATGGAAGGTCAACCTGGGAGCCAACGGCTACCATGTTATGGCACTGGCACCTACAATCGTGTTTGTGATACTGCCGATGCCTACTACATGGAGCCCCTCCCTCTAGAACCATTTAGATATTGTAGTATCTCCACTCTCCCTACCCATGTCCATACTGGCAGAAGGTAATGAGTGGGGAGAGAAGATAATCTGCCCATACTGGAATTTCAGGGGGCTTTTCGAACACCTAGTAACTAATGCTAAAATGGCACGTATAAAATAACTGGGAATTTACAAATCAATTTTTCCCAGTTGTGAATCAATTTGTCTATTGTCAAATTTTGAAGTGGCTCTTTTCAATTTTACACCATGCTCCTCACTTGTCAAAAAAAAAAAAAAGAAAGAAAAACAGGTGGGTCATAGCATGGAGAGTCCTTGCCTACAAGGACCTACAGATTGAATATAACATACAGTAACTGGCAAATTAAATTGCAAATCTACACCAAACCACAGCCGGTATAGATTTGAATTTGTGGTTCACAGACGCACAATAGACGCATCAAATTTATTAAAGAAGCACTCCAATACATTTATGTCCTCAGTTTTAAAATAAGCCTATGTTTAGTGTACGGTTACTGAACAACTTACTGACAGCTTCATCATGAACTTTTGTGTTCCTTTGGAGAACTGACCTTCGGCCTACTCTTGTTCATGCAGACTTGATTACGTGAACAAGCTATTAATGCAGGTGTATGAAAGATGAGGTTCAGAAAACATTGTGTTCATCAGAAGAGCAAAGATGAGGTCAGAGCTCATTCACAATAACATTGTCAGTCAGACTGAGCAATTAGACCCAAATCAAAACATTTTACCTCGATTACGATTAATGAACAATTGGTTTGGGACACCTTTTTTTTATACCAGGCCATGCCACTGAATTTTGGTTCTAGTTGTTCACTTACCAACAATCTTATTTCTGTAACTGTAAGCTACATGCGGACTCATTACTGGAGTATTTCTTTAAAACCTCTTAATAAATTTGGTGCCTTTAAATCTGGTATACTGTGAACTTAGACTGGCATCTGAAAAATCAGTCTTTGTAAATTCACCATAATGTTTTATGATTGTTTCCAGAGTAGATTAGCATCAACTGTTGGCAAATACAGGAGAAGGAAAAATGCAGTTTCTTGTTCTGCATTCTTCAAAATAGATATAAATTGGAAAACGTGGATTGAATGCATACCTGTCTCCCATCCTGGCCAACGTTTGTTTGACCTCGTACTACAGATCTTATATTGTCATCCAGACGTCTACAATAAAAAAATAAAAACAACACATATTTGAAATATTCTTCTAATATAGTATTATCTTTTCTAAAACATTTATAGGATAGGAGCTTCAATTTAAACAGTGAAGTAGAAAACAGATTTGAGAGAATATGGATTTCCAAACACTTCAAGAAGTGATTTTTTTTTTTCTTCATTTATTGTGTACCTATTCCTCAAAATATATAAATCATTCAGCGTTACCTTATTTAGTTATTACAATCTATCTCAGTCTCTCTCAAAGTGGACAATAACAGCCCCTTGTGGGCGCATGAGGCCTACAGGGGGGTGGTAAAGGGCCCAGAGAAAATTGAGGGATGTTGAAGCGGTTTTGGGTGGGGCGATGGCCAATTTGTGTTTTTCTAAGATATTAAACTAAAATCAAAACCTACCTACTACACTACATCGATTATTTTGTTTTATTCGTGCCCCGTTTGATTGTATAAAGTAAATTATTCACCATGGCTTTTGTAGCTAGCCTGTGAGAGCAATCAAGTTTTAACAAGTTTTTCAATGCGATTTGTGCAATCCTGCAAGAAGTGGCAGGATCATCGATACTTGTTCTAATGTGACCCGTACAAATTCCGTCGCAGTTAAAAATTTTAGGGGGAGGGGGGCGGATGCTAGAAATTAATTGATTGTCAAAGTGGGCGGCAGACTCCTCCAATCTATCTGAATCCTTCTCATCTGAAAATGTGTGCCTGGCAATGTAAAGACCGCAGACCCGACGTTGTTGCCCATTTCTGAGCAGTTGGGGATGCCAAAATTCGAAATGTAAGAGTAGACACGATACTTTGTACAGTACACACCCCCTGCCTCAGAAACAAAGTGTGCTCCAGCCATAATGGGGTTATTAAAAGCAACAATACTGAACACCACATATGAAGTCTTATAAAGTCAAATAACAGACTGCCCAGAAAAACCCTGTACGTATTTCATGTTTCCATGAAAACTCAGGTCCCCTTTAACGCATGCTTTAAAACATAGATTCATATATTACAATGGAATCATTTACCTGATTTTCAAACGGATTTTGTTCACAACATCATCAATGTTTGATAAGGACTGCAAAGAAGAAGAAACATGTAACCACAAATCAGGTAAAAGATTTAAAGCCTGCCATACATGTCATAGTTGTCAAACAGAAATTTTCACAGCTCCACAATATGTATGCACTCTTCACCAAGCTGAGTATGCTCCTTTATTACAAAAGGGAGGGGAACAAGGTGCTACCGGGCCCCTCTGTTTTACAGTTATGGCAGCTCCTCATCTGCATTTTGATATAACTGGTATGTCCCAGCATATAGCTATAGGGCTCTATTCATCTGGCATGCCTTTTTGGACTACTTTTTTCCCCACGATATAAGAAAACAAGGTCTTTTTTATTCTTTTAAACAAATATACCTCTGGATGTACATTTATTTATTTATTTATTTTACAATGGAAACCTATACAGTGGCATGTGTCACAGCCTTCTGTTGTGGCTTCCAGTTTGTTAATAGCATAAAACAACAAACAAACTATAAAGGAGATTATTAGGTGAGCTAGGACTGACTGGTGTACTTGGGCTGGCTGCACATGATGGTTATAAAGGATATGTATACAAAGGAGAACAGTGACCTCTAGTGGATGTACCATGTATCTTTCATGCTTGGCAGGTTTCTCGTAATACCAACATAATTAATTAGTTTTGTACCAATTAAATATATATTTTAAGTGGATAAAGACTATAAGCAATATGCTTAAGACCGACTAACAATGTGAAAGACAACAGAATAAAAAGTAAGCATGGCTGTACAGTATAGAACAAGTCATCTAAGGCCATGGTCACAAGTGCACGATTGGCTTGTATTCAATTACAAAACCGGATGACATTTTGCAGCTAATGCTAGTAAAAACTGCCAGCACGTTCATTATTTGCATGGACTGCATGTGGAAAAGCCACAGATTAGACTCATGCTTGAAAGAAATCCAGGAACACAGCGACTGGCAGCAACACCTGACACGACCAAAGATTGTTGTGTCACTATGACTTCTTCACTAGGGGAAGTTGTGACTGCGACTTTTAGTTGAATAAATAAATAAATGTTTATCAGTCAGTGTTCAATTTTCTTGCGTCTCTGAATCACAGCTGCAATACCCTCAGATTTAGGCCCGGTTTACATCTGTGTTCCGTAATCCATTGAGGGAGTCCGCATGGGGACCCCCGAACAGAATACCGAACACTTTGGCAAACAGTGCGCAGTGAAAGTACACGGACCCAATAGATATGGGTCAGTGTGCTATCCTCGTGGTGTCCGCATGAGTCATGCGGACAGGAAAGTAGATCATGAAGTACTTTTCTGTTCGCACGTTCTGTGCGGACATTGTGCGGAAAACACATGGACCCTATTATAGTCTGTATGCTTTCATAAACTCACCGCTTGCCAATGTGTTCGGTTTTCTGTTCGGGGGGGGGGGGCATCCGAACTCTCCGAACAGATTACTGAATACAGATGTGAACCAGGCCTTACATTAGACGAGGAGTTATAAAGCAACCTTGCAAGATTGGCTGCCACTATTGCAGTTTTTGGTTTTGTTTTTAACTATTGTGGGAATGGTGGTTGATGAGCATTTTTGTAATTATACTTTATTAACCTATTTTACTTCCTTTTAGTTGGACAAAAGGATATTAAAGCTTTCCTTATCAAGCACTGCCAGACAAATTCACACACTGGGGCAGATTCATTACAACTGTCTCAAAGAAAATCTGTCTTAGTTGCTCATAGCGACCAATCACAGTGCGGCTTTCATTTTATATTCCATTCCTGAAAAATGAAAGCGGCATTGTGACTGGTTGCTATGAACAACTGAGCCAGCATTGCTTTTAGAGTTCTTAGTAAATTCGCCCCATTGTGTATTGTCAGAATTTATTTATTTATTGTATTTACTTATATATTGCCAGAATATTCCACAGCTTTACAGATAGTGTAAAAACTGTCCCATATAGGGCTCACAATTTACATTCCTTACAAATATGTCTTTGGAGTTTAGGAGGAAACCCACGTAAACCCGGGAGAACATACTAATTGCTTATAGATGTTGTTCTTGGCTGGATATGAACCCAAGACTCCAGCGCTACTAAACTAAAGGTTAATAAAATATATTAGTAATATGGCTGATGTAAATAGAGAAGTGGGTGCACACGCAGAGTTGTCTCTATTCTTATTTATAAGAAGTCCTAATGCTGACTGTATTCGTAACTCTCATAGAAGTGAAGATGCGTTCTATCACCACCATTAAGACAGAAGTAAAGAACGTTTTACAAGTATTGTCAAAGATAACTAAAAGAACAGCTTGTTGCATAGAAATTGCACCGAAGTCCTAACAAAATCCTAACATGGCCTCTGATAAAAGTGACAGTGCTAGCTCAGGGGGCGTTCACACTACCATTGGATCCCATCAGCAGTATCCGTAGTTATTGTCCGTACAAGATTTTAGCAACACACACTAGCTGGTCCGTCTGAAATTTCCATTCAAATCAATGGGATTTTATCTAGTGTCCGTTTACACCCATATCCGTTTTTTCAAGTGGACAAAAAAAAAAAAAATCCTACATGCAGGACTTTTCTGTCCATTTGAAAAAACAGACAGCAAGTGTCCGTTCCTTTTTTTTTTCTTTTTTTTTTTTTTTTTAACATTAAAGTCTACGGGCAAGAGACTTTTAATGGACAGTAACTAATAGCCATCAGTTACTGTCCGTTTGTGTCCGTTATGATAGGTGTATGTTTTTATTTAATTTTTTTTAAACTGACACCTTCTGAGCGGAATTCAACAGTAGTGTGAACCCTACCTAATTGTACTGCAGCTCTCTCAGCTGTAGAGGAGCTACATTGAGACTGGCCCTCTAGTGGTGACAGTGGGCAACTGATATTATTATTACAATTGTAGGTAAAGCAGACAAACTTCCATACCAAAGAAAAGGAAATAAAAGTATTCTAGAATTATCAGTTATTGGAAGAAAACATCACAAATTATTTATGCTGCTGATAACGGTATTCAAAAATCTAGCGTCAATACTACAAATTGTACAAAATTGCATTGACCCACTTCTCAATTTTACTAGTAAGTTTTATTTGCTCAGAAGACATGAATGTGACTCAAAATTAATCCGACAAAGAAGCAGTAAGGGGACATCCCCCCCCCCCCCCAGTGGTAGAGATAAGGTATACATACTAACAAAAAGTGTGGCTACATTGTACTAGATTAGATAACACAGAGGTGAATGCAAGTATAAGGGCTCGAATAATATAACAAGTGAACAGGTTAAAGAGGACTTTTCATGGGTTTGAGCACATGCGGTGTTCTATACCGCTGGAAAGCCGACAATACATCCGTCTGTCAGGAACGTCCTTCTGCACAGCAGCGCCTATAGCACTGTACTGTGTGAGTGTAGGTGTGAAAGATGCCAGCAGGTTTCTGTCTCCTGCCCAGTTTTGTGCATGAAACCGAAACCTGCAGAACGGAGACCCCGGGTGCAGACGTGAACGGGCACAACAGCATTGGTCTCTGATAAAAGCCTGGCACAACAAATTGCACACATTGAAATGATGTATTTCTGCAAAAATTAATATTTCTATGTTCACCGTCAGTTTTGGTCAGCATTTTACATCAGTGATTGTGAGCCAATTTTCAATCTGCTCCTGGTTTTGACACATTATCACTGATGCAGAACATGGACCCTAAACACTAATGCATGCAGGGGTGTAAATACTGGAGTAGCAGTGGTTGCGGCTGCCACAGGGCCTAGGAAATTATGGGGCCCGGTGGCAGCCGCTACTTCTGCAGATTTTTTTTTTTTAAATATGTTGTTACCTGCTGGAGTAACTCCAGCAGGTCTTGGGCCTTATTTACTTACAGATCCTGGCTCCTGAGCCGAGATCAGTAAGTGGCACCGCGGGAACGCGAACCCCTCAAACTCTGCTATCATTATACTCGGGGGGTCGTTTCAGACCCTTGAGTATAATGATTGGAGGGCTAAGAGAGATAAGGGAACATAAAAAGCAATGTTACTTACCTCTCCTGGGCTCCGGGCCTACTTCGTGATGTCACACGGGCAGGGATGCGTCCTTATTAGAGATGAGCGAGTACTGTTCGGATCAGCCGATCCAAACAGCACGCTCGCATAGAAATGAATGGTGTTATGGTGTTAAGCGGCCGGCCGCTGTCAAAGCGGAAGTACCAGGTGCACCCATTCATTTCTATGGTGCGTGCTGTTCGGATCGGCTGATCCGAACAGTACTCGCTCATCTCTAATAAGGACGCATGCCCTGCCCGTGTGACATCACAAAGTAGGCCTCATCTCTAGTCCTTATGCTTCGCAATGCAAGCCCGGCACAAGTGAAGTCTCTTCCTTCATTGAAGATGGCCAACATCAGCAGGAAGTGCACCATAGTCCAGGAGAGGTAAGTAATAGAGATGAGCGAGTACTGTTCGGATCAGCCGATCCGAAAAGCACGCTCGCATAGAAATGAATGGACGTAGCCGGCACGCGGGGGGTTAAGCGGCCGGCCGACATCAAAGCGGAAGTACCAGGTGCATCCATTCATTTCTATGGAGCGTGCTGTTCGGATCGGCTGATACGAACAGTACTCTCATCTCTAGTAAGTAACAATGTTTTTTATGTTTGTATCATCCCGTCAGACGAGTACTGGGGGGGCGTTCCTCACCATTTAACGTCATCACTGGGTGGTAAGCAACGCCCCCTCTCACAGTACAGCACAATAGACGCTACTGTCAGGAAGGGCGTTCCTGACTTACTGTCAGACAGTGAAGAGCTACAGTACTGGCACCTATAGGGGGCACAGAACGGGAAATCCGACTTTCTAGCGGTATATAAAACTACATGTGCCCCAGGTGGTGAAAGGTCCTATTAATGAAACTCCTTACTTCCTCTTGAAGCAAAGCTTTAATACCCTGTAACAAGGAGGGTAGCACCTCTAAAATAGTATTGTCAATACAGTCTAGGCATAGTCTTTTCTCCTAAAAGGAGGAAAGTCTAGTTTTACATAAAGAACATTCCTCATTTTTAGGTTTGGTTAAAGATTTCCTGTGCCTGTCCCAATAAAAGAAGAGGTGAACGAAATTAAAGGGATGCTATCACTCACACACAATTTTTTCTAGGTACCACGTCGGAATAGCCTTAAGAAAGGCTATTCTTCTCCACGCTGCCGTTCGCCTACAATCCTGGTCTCTCTCGGTATGCAAATTAGCTCTCTCGCAAGACTGGGGGCGGGCCCCAGCGCTCAAACAGCACTGGGGGCGTTCAAAATGCTGTGAGAGAACTCTCTCCAGCGCCGCCTCCATCTTCGTCAGCGTCCTCTTCATCCTCTTCTTCCGGCGGTGGCTTGTAACCTCTAGGCCTCGTGCCTTGGGCAGAGCAGACTGCGCATGCCCACAGGCCACAAGAAAATGGCCGCTTACAATACTGTGCAAGCGACCATTTTCTCGTGGCCTGTGGGCATGCGTAGTCTGCTCTGCCCAAGGCCCGAGGCCTAGAAATTACAAGCCACCGCTGGAAGAAGAGGACGCAGCTGACGAAGATGGAGGCGGCGCTGGAGAGAGATCTCTCACAGCATTGGGGACGCCTGCTGTTTGAGCGCTGGGGCCCACCCCCAGTGCTGCGAGAGAGCTAATTTGCATACCGAAAAAGATCTGGATTGTAGGCGAACTGCGGCGCGGAGAAGACAACAAAAGGTAGGAGAAGAATAGCCTAGGTTATTCCGACGTGGTACCTAGAAAAAAAATTGTGTGTGAAAGATAGGATCCCTTTAATAACTTTCAAATAGGGGTCTGCGCACACAGGGTGGTGGTGGGACACAGAGAGGCAGCTGGAAACTTTGCTGAATAGCAACATTGACCAGTACCTCTTCCTACATCCCCCTCCGTTTTATACATCAGTAGTGGCAGAACGTGCTGTAGAAGGGGCTCTTCCACCCTGGGAAGTGAAACAAAAAACATTCCTACTCAATTTTTATTTATCTTGCAAGTTACCTGTCCCTGGGGCAGAGGGAGTTATAGCCTTCATAGACATATGTACCAAAACAAATACAAAGATGAGCTCAACTGTGAGCCAGGGAAAATGGCCCAGTCACAAAGTGGTTAAACAAAAAATACATTAAAATATTTGCAAAGTGCAGATATAGTTCATTGGATGGATAAAATACATCATGTTTTCCCACACTTACATCAAATTAGTTGAGAGTTATGTACAATCACGTCATCTCACTGGATGTAGTACCAGGTCCTACCACCAATAAACGGCATTCAGCGTTAAAAGATTTATCCACCTTTCAAACTGATGGTCTATCCTTTGGAAATGCCATCAGAAGTACCAGGGAAACGCAGCTCCTAGTAATGTTTAAATACTGGGAGTTTCGCTGCTCCCTCGCCACACAGCTTGTAGTGGCAAGTTTAGGTACTGCAGCAGCGTCCCATTGAAGTGTATTGAATAGTGCTGCAGTACCTAAACCCTCTGCTACACACTTTAGGGTGAGCAAGCAGCATGTAAACATTACCAGGAGTCCTCCTATCCCAGAACAGCTGATCTACGAGATCCAAAATTGATGACCCATTCAATAAAAGGTGGATAACCACTTTGAAAACATCTGCTCAGTGTTTGCGCTCACTGTCTTCTTTGCCTTTCACATTAGCCAATCATGATTACCTGTTCAGTTGGAAACAGAGTGTTTATATATTCTACAGCATTGAAGTCTGCTCGATCCAATGGGTCCTGGCTTGGGAACACCTACAAATGAAAATTAGAATAATTACTACAGAAGAATAATATATACATTTATCAGTTATACGTGTATAAGCCATGAGAATGTGGGGTCAGATCTAAAAGAGTCTCGTGTAGAATGAGTCAACAACAACAGGACAGTCATACAAGAATCTAGGGGCATCGCAACTATGTCAAATATATGCTAGAACAGTAGCCTCCAACTTCATCCTGGGAATTATACTTTCACAACAGCTGTACATGGGAGCTATGAAAAACAAAAGGGTAATAAAGGGTATCCCAGGGTAAATATTGATGGCCAGTTCTAAAAATAGGTCATCAATATCAGATCGATGGGGGTCCGACACCCTGCAACCCCACCTGTCCGCCGACAGACAGCTCCATACTCTGTGTAGTGGTCAGACTAGGTTACTACAGATCAGCTCTCATTCACTTGAATAATAGATTCAGTTTGAAAAATCATCTCAGCCTAAGAAAAAAAAATAAGGATTTCAATACAGATTAAAGAGCTTAAAAAGTATATAAAAAAAAAAAAAAAAAAATCCCTTTAGCCTATTTTCAGTGTTAAGCATTGCACTATATATTGGCATCACTATCATCAAAGAAAGAAACTAAATAATAGACCACCAAAAAGATCTGGATTTCCTAAATTGTCAATCTGAATTGCCCCCCATGACCAGCAACACAATATAAGCAGGCTAGAAATCAGGCAGGGATTTGTCAGTCTTCCTATTTTGAGGGATAGTTGGGACACAATACAATTAGGCTGGATTCACACAGAAGTTTAACATGCATTTCATTGGATTTTCATGGACTATTCTAGGTTTATTTTTTCTAGATAACGGATAATTTAACCCTTAACTATCCCAGCTTCTGTCCATAGCCACCTCTGTTGAGGTCTACAGGGGGCACTGCATATTGTTCCCCAGAAGTCACATCCTGACGCTGCTCAGTGTCAGGGACGTCACATGCGGTGACTCCTAGAGGCGGCTGAGGACAGAAGCGGGGATAGGCAACTGAAAATCATCCATTACCTGCTGAAGAAGTAGAAGCCTAAAGTTTCTCTGTGGGTGCTTGTATGCGGGGGCACTTATACTATGGGAGCCTATGACAGGGGGGAACAAACCATAGAGGGGGGGGTCTTGTAAAGGAGGTACTAAAATGTAGGTGGAGTATTGTAAAGGATGTGATAACTGTAGATGGGCGTCTTGTAACAGGGACAGTATATTGAATGTGTGCCTTTAATGGGGACAGTATAATGTATGAGGGCCCATAAAGGAGCAAACATTGGGGATGATCTGTAGAGGTGGTATTATACTCCTTGGGGGCTGGGGGAGCCTCAGTCAAAAATTTGCTAAGGGGCCCCATATTTCAAGTCTATTAATATTGATAAATAAACATATACATTTGAAGTTGTGGCCTTTTGAACCCTCCAGCTATCCCACATTTCTGAAGATGCTCAAACTAATGTTCATTTCATATCAATAGACTTTTGTCATAAACCAGCACGTGGTTGGACTACACTGAATTCCTTGAGGATGACACATTGTTTGAATAGCTTTATTTACCATTGTTTAAAGGGATCCTATCATACAAACACATTTTTTTCTTAGTAACACGTCGAAATAGCCTTAAGAAAGGCTACTCGTCTCCTACCTTTCGTTGTCTTCTCAGCACCACCATTCCGGGATTCCTATGGAACAGTGGCGCGGAGAAGACAACAAAAGGTAGGATATGACTAGCCTTTCTTCAGCTATTCCGACGCGTTACTAAGAAAAAAATGTGCTTGTATGATAGGATCCTTTTAATTGCAAACAAATATTCAGGGTACTGCACTGCAACACAAGCTGGAAAACAGTAGAATAAACATCTCATACACACTAAGGCCTGGTTCACATCTCCATTCGGTATTCCGTTCGGAGAGTCTGCTCGGGGAACCCCCCAAATAGAATACTGAACGCATTAAAAAGCGGTGAGCAATGAAAGTACAAGGACCCCATAGACTATGATGGGAACCATGTGTTTTCCGTGTGGTGTCCACACAGAACATGAGGAGAGTACTGTATGAACCAGTTTCCTCTCCACATGACTCGTGCAGACACCGCGCGGAAAACACATGGACCCCATTATAGTCTAAGGGGTCCGTATGCTTTCATTGCTACCTGCTTGTCAATGCGTTCGATATTCCGTTCGGGGTCCCCAAACGGATTTCCCGAATGGAATACTGAATGCAGATGTGAGCCAGGCCTGACATTGTTTGAATAGCTTTATTTACAATTGCTTAATTGCAAACAATCAGTGCACTGTAGCGCAGCACAAGCTGAAACACAGTAGAATAAACAACTCGTATATACTAAGTGCCAGAACAGAACAACTAAGGGCTAGTTCACACAGAGTTCCGTGTGTACACATTCCAGCGCGGAAGGCCCAAATAAATGGGCCGAAGCCTCGCACCGTGGCAAGATAGGGCAGCTTGCTTCTTTTTTCCCACCACTAGCTAGCAGAAACAAGAAGTGAGTGGATCCCACTGAAGTCAATGGGAGCCATTTTTGGCAGCGGATTTTGAGGTGGATTCCGTGTCAAAATCCACTGCCAAAAGAGCCTGTGTGAACTAGCCCATACAGTAAAGGCATAGATACTAAACTACATTACATCAATTACTATATCAACATGTCACCAAAGGAAAAACAGATACACCTAGGAACAAACAGGAATATCAACGCTCCTCTCATCTGTGTCCATGAGGGAATCTTTGGGGATGGGAAGTATATCAATATTCATTCATAAAGAGAGACACATTACCTCTGTTTTTTCATTGGAGGGTTCCCTATGGTTGGACCTCACCAATCAGATACTTGTTATCTGTCCTAGGCAAAAGTAGTACGTTTAAAACGCACTTGGTATACATTCCGGTTTTCTGTCTCTAAATTCACTTAATGTGAAAAGAAAAGTCCTTGGGGGTCCCACGGGGTCCACTGGTAACCACTTTTTAAGTGGGTTAGCTTTCCATTTCTAGTGTGAACCTAGTGTCGTAAAGGGCTGCCACATATGAACTTAGCAAAATTTATGAGCATGGGTCACATTGCATTTAAAGAGGTATTCCCACGTCGCATACTCACCAGTCTTCGTTGCTGTAAAATCTTCTGTCTTCCGGCTTTGTTGCGTCATCGGTGGGCAGGGTTACATATGCAAAGCCAGCGGCGAGATGCCGCTGGCCCTGCGTGCACGCTCATAGATGGCCTTCACAATGCCAATACAGACCCGGCATCCACTGTAATAGAGAGGCGGATGGCGGGGAGTGTAGACGCCGGCACATGTGCCTGCAACATCGCTACGCTCCTGCCCTGCATGAAGCCAGCAGCGGCAGGAGCGATGCTGCTATTCTGCTCCTTGCCTTGCCCTGTCACTCCGGCATGCGCAGCGGCCACTGAAGATGCCTCATGGGCGGGAACAGTCTGGAGTGCCAGAGACCCCTCAGTGCTCCAAGACGCTCATTTACATAAGCAGGTTTATAAAGTTATCTTTGGAATGAGGGGCCAAAGCAAGAAATGAAAATCGCCATTACAAGCAGGTGATCCTAATGGATGGAGAGGTGAGCTTACTTATCTCTGCTCATCCCAGCTGACAGACTCCCTGCAGCCATGGGGAAGCATCGCTACCATCTACAGCACTGGCTTGTCCTGACACTGATCACAGAGCCGTGCTGTGCAACATGGAGGAGCCTGGTCCCTTCAGCCACAGCTGCACTCAGGACAGTGTACATTACCTCACTATCATCTCCTGGTAACCAAACAGCAACTCCACTTACCTCAGACACCTGACCTCACACTACTGGGGAATACATTGAATCAGGTTGTTGCATATTCCAAACACGGAAAGCCACCAGCCCAAGCAGGCCAGCACATAAGCGGAGCCCTGCCGGGATGGTCCTCCTCACCTGCTCTATGGCTTGCTGCACCTCGGGCGCCAGGTGTAATACAGCCTCCAGCTCCTCTATCACTTCCAACTCCTCTTCCTCCATCCTTCTCAGCTGCTAAGACAGCTCTGCTTCCTGGAGTGCAGAGACCGCTGGGAGGAAGTGACCCTATCATAGAGACGTGACTAACGCCCTGGCAGCCATGTTTAGTGAGGGCGAGGGAGACACGAGAACATTTTCTGTTCCTAAATCTAAAAATGGTACCTAATGGCTGGAAATATTATATTACTGCTTAGACACAGCACGAAATGGAGCTGTAACCTTGAATCCTGTATCAATGACCGTGGCAGGAACCTTGTAGAGCGACCGGATCTAGTCTGAGCTTTCACTGTTGTTTTAGCGCCATCTATTGGTTTAGGATAAGCAGCTTTAAAACGTCCATCTCTAGTCTTCCCAAATACTAATCTTATACTACCTAGCGCCATCTATTGGGTGCCTACGTTGACAGCATGCATTGTTTCACTTAGCGCCATCTATTGGTTTCTGACATGCGGCGTCAGTCTTCCGTAGTTATTAATCTTACAACTACCTAGCGCCATCTATTGGGTGTCTACGTTAACAGCATTCTTTTAGACTACCACGATTCAAACCACTTAGCGCCATCTATTGGTTTCGGATGTGCCGCTTCAGTCTTCCACAAATAGTAATCTTAAACTACCTAGCGCCATCTATTGGGTGTCTACGTTAACAGCATGCTTTTAGGCTTACCACGTTTCAATCCACTTAGCGCCATCTATTGGTTTAGAGATACAGATTCAGTCTTCTACAATAGTAATGTATAATACTAATGTACTCATATACATCATATATTGCCTGTATACTTTCTACAACTTATTATTTGGTTACAATTTCTTCTGCTCATCTAATTGTCTTCCCCATGTGATGATCTTAAACTACTTAGCTTTATATAATACAGCATTATACAGTATAACATAGTAAATATGAAATCTCTTATTCCCCCTGCTTACTATGGAATTAAAGTAAGATCTAATTAAACTTTATTGTAGCTCTGAATAATCAACTCAGCAAATGCTAATCATTACTGATCCACCAGATCAATTATTTTTTGATACCGCTTTAAAAAAATTTCCCCAACCACTCAGCTTGCGATCTCTCCCTCCACCCTCTCTGTAATAGAGAAGGAGAACGATCATCAATAGCAACCAGCACCTGCAATGAAGCAGAACTGAGAGCTCACTTCCCGCTCAGGAGAGATCACTACAGCTCCTCCTCGTGGTTGGAGAGTTTGGTCACTTTCGAGCACATTTCCGCAGTTAAAAACTATAGAAATGATCCCTGAAAGTATAGTCTTAACCCTCCACATGCTGCACTGACTGCCCCGGTCATAGGAGCCTGTGTGTAACATTAGGGAGACATTCCCACAGTATGATACACAGAGAACCCTGTGAGTATGGATACATTGTGACTGCTTACAGCTCTGCAAGCACTGCAAATACAAGCTGTAATACTTGGTCAAGAATTGGAAAAAGTTGTTACCCAGAATTCAACTGTTCTCTTATCTTAATTAGCATATGCAACGTATGCAACTAGTGGAGAACAGGCTGAACTCTGTAGCTCCGCCTCCTTACACATGGTCAGTGTGATGTGAGCCCTGGAGGTGGAATATGCTACCCCCCTCCCCCACCCACCTTGTCTGTTGCCAGACCCATCTGCATAGCAGACACAAGCATTGCAAATGGAAAGCGAAACAGGAGGAAACGGGAGGTAACATCGGCGCTCATGAATGCTTCCCTGCAGCTGCCACTGTTATATAAGCAGCATTTTATCAGGGGTGTAAGTGACACTGAATTTTGGGTGGGATATTATAAGATCTTCATCCCTATGTAGCAGTCTATGCGAAAGCATATGAAAGACCTAATGGGCTCATCAGTGGCCAGTACACTGCAATGTACAGCAGCCGCCTAGTGGAGATCTCACTAAATCTCATGCAACTGAAGCAGTGCACAGAGACTGTGGGTTGTCACTATTTTTATTCGGACGACCCTTCTCAATGAACAGCTGCAGCAAACTTATCTGTTTCAACAGCCATGGCATTTCAATGAGCACTGTATACACAGCTATGGGCGCCGTCATGATGCGACCACCCTCTGACCTGGCCTCGTGATCCACCTACAGTCCTACAGGACTCAGCATAGCGCAATAGTATAGCATACCTCCCAACTTTTGAAGAACCGAAAAAGGGACAAAATGTGCGGCATAGCGCGCAGTGGCAAATTTAGCCCTGCCCACTTTTGTGTTGACTCCGCCCATTCTCATTAATTTTTCATGTGCCCGCACACAGTATAATCCTCCTACAGTCACCCGTAAATTATGTCCCCTCTCTATCTCTCCCTCAGTTTCATATACACCCTCCATCTCTGCCCCCAGTTTCATGTCCCCTCCATCTCTGCCCCCAGATTCATGTCCCCCCCCCCATTTCTGCCCACAGTTTCATGTCCGCATCTCTACCCCCAGATTCATGTCCCCCCCATCTTTGCCCCCAGATTCATGTCCCCCCATCTCTGCCCCCAGATTCATGTCCTCTCCATTCTCTACCCCCAGATTCATGTCCCCTCCATCTCTGCCCCCAGATTCATGTCCCCACATCTCTGCCCCCAGATTCATATCCCCCTATCTCTGCCCCCAGATTCATGTCCCCTCCATCTCTTCCCCCAGATTCATGTCCCCTCCATCTCTGCCCCCAGATTCATGTCCCCTCCATCTCTGCCCCCAGATTCATGTCCCCTCCATCTCTGCCCCCAGATTCATGTCCCCACATCTCTGCCCCCAGATTCATGTCCCCTTCATCTCTGCCCCCAGATTCATGTCCCCTCCATCTCTACCCCCAGATTCATGTCCCCTCCATCTCTGCCCCCAGATTCATATCCCCCTATCTCTGCCCCCAGATTCATATCCCCCAACTCTGCCACCAGATTCGTGTCCCTCCATCTCTGCCCCCAGATTCATGTCCCCTCCATCTCTGCCCCCAGATTCATGTCCCCTCCATCTCTGCCCCCAGATTCATGTCCCCTCCATCTCTGCCCCCAGATTCATATCCCCCTATCTCTGCCCCCAGATTCATATCCCCCCAACTCTGCCCCCAGATTCATGTCCCTCCATCTCTGCCCCCAGATTCATGTCCCCCCATCTGTGCCCCCAGATTCATGTCCCACCATCTCTGCCCCCAGATTCATGTCCTCTCCATCTCTGCCCCCAGATTCATGTCTCCACATCTCTGCCCCCAGTGTCATGGCCCAGTTTCACGTTCCACCTTAGTGTACACATTAAACTTACCTTCTCCTTCGCTCCCTCGCCACTCTCTCCGCGCCTCTCTCTTTCGCACACAGTTGTAGGTGCGATGTGACGTCATCACATCGCGTCTACACAGCCAGTAGCCGGCGTGCAGCGGCGAAGCAAGGAGCTGAGCTGTGACAGCTCCTTGCTTTAGCCGCGTATGTGTTCAACTCAGATCTGCGTCCTCTGGACACAGATCTGAGTTGAAATCGGGACATACCTCCCTCCAACCGGGACACGTCACCAAAATCATGAATGTCCTGCGGAAATCGGAACGGTTGGGAGGTATGAGTATAGTAGTATGCAGGAGGCTGTATTACTCCTGCAACTGGGGCTAAATGTACCAGCCGCCGTTGCAGGGGAAATCAGCCACCCTAAAAAACTAAAAAAAAAGTGATCAGATGTCCCCAAAGGTCTCTGGGGACACAATCTGAAAAAAAAAAAAATTACCGTATATATTCGAGTATAAGCCAAATTTTTCAGCACAGTTTTTGTGCTGAAAAAGCCCACCGCGGCTTATACTCGAGTCAGCAAAAAAAAAATATTTTTTATTTTTTTTTAAGGAGGGGGGGGTCTATGACCAGCCGCAATATCAATGTATAGAATCTCCCATAAAATAGTGGGGGGAAAAAAGAAGCTTTAAAAAAAATAAAAGTTCTAAATCACTCCTTTCCCTAGAATACATCCTGCGCCAACACAGTAACAGGGGAACAGTAGCAGGGGAACTGAGCACATACTGAGTATGCTCAGTTCCCTTGCTACTGTTCCCCTGCTACTGCGCCAGCGCGGGATCACAAGCAATGACACCAGAAGAAGAAGACGGGGAAGACGGGACCCGAGGAGTAGCAGGGGAACTAAGCATGCTCAGTATGCTCAGTTCCCCTGCTACGGTTCCCCTGCTACTGCTCCGGCACAGGATTACAAGCAATGACGCCAGAAGAAGAAGACGAGGAAGATGGGACCCGAGGACATCGCTGCAAGAAGAAAGAAGATGTAGGCGTGGCTAAAGATGACGTCGGATTGTGCATGCCCGCCCAGCGTGCACAATAAGGTATGATTATCATATTCTTTTTTAGGAGGCGTTCACACTACCGTCTGTGTCCGACAGGTAGTGTCCGCTCCTAGTGTCCGTTCAAAATCTCGCACGGACATTAGCAGCGGACACTAGCTGTGTCTGTGACACCTGTCATTTATTTAAATGGTGATCGGGTGCGTTCTTTTGCACTCCGTGTCTGTCCTTCACTGTCCGCTTGTAAAGATGTCCGACTTTTCAAGCGGACAGAAAAACCCGACATGTAGGGTTTTTCTGTCCGCTTGGAAAGTCGGACATCTTTACATGCGGACAGTGAAGGAAGGGCACGGAGTGCAAAAGAACGCACCCGATCACCATTTAAATGAATGACAAGTGTCACGGACACAGGTAGTGTTCGCTCCTAATGTCCGTGCCAGATTTTGAACGGACACTAGGAGCGGACACTACCTGTCGGACACAGACGGTAGTGTGAACGCCCCCTTAGGGTATTATTTTAAAACGGGGGAGTAATATAACATTAGCAATGCCTTCACGCATATGTGGGGCTCTATCAGCATTATTTTGCTGATAGAGCCCCTTTATATTAGGCCGGGGAAGTGCAAATTAAAAAAAAAAAAAGAAGTTTCTCTCCTGTCCCCAGTGTGGTTCAGTCCCGCACCTCTGTTGTATTCATTTGCAGAGTAAATAATGTGAAATTTCTTACATCCACTGCTTAATATGGAATTAATGTCAAATCTGTTTAATCTCTTCTGCATATCTGAACATTCATATTTCATTAAAAAGTTTGCTCTCCCTCCACCCTCTCTATAATAGAGAAGGAGAACGATCATCAACAGCAACCAGCACCTGCAATGAAGCAGAACTGAGAGCTCACTTCCCGCTCAGGAGAGATCACTACAGCTCCTCCTCGTGGTTGGAGAGTTTGGTCACTTTCGAGCACATTTCCACAGTTAAGAACTATAGAAATGATCCCTGAAAGTATAGTCTTAACCCTCTACATGCTGCACTGACTGCCCGGACTCTGTGGGATCCTCTTTTACATTATGGCGATGTTCTATACTGTCTTTTCACAGGGGCGGATCCAGGGCCGGGCGAGCCGGGCAACCGCCCGGGGCCCCGCGCTTAGCAGGGCCCCGCGGCCTGGCCCTAATAAAATGGTCCCGGTCAGCCTCGGCATAGTGCGTCCGCCGATGAGCTGAATACATAGGCGATTACAGCAGGAGCTGTGAGCTCAGCTCCTGCTTTAAAGCTCCGGCCCGGCTTGCGTGTGTAGGCGCGATGACGTCATCACATCACGCTTACACTCGCAAGCCGGGCCGCAGCTAAGCAGGAGCTGAGGTCACAGCTCCTGCATCGCGTATGTGACTGGAGTGAGAGAGAGGAGCGTCGGGGGAACGATGGAAGGTGAGTGATAGAAGGTGAGTGTAAGTGTTTGTTTTGTATTAAATATTAAGGTGGAACATAATGAAGGGGGCCCATGAAACTGGGGAGCAAATGAAGGGGAGGGGGGGAACGGCATGACACTGGGGAAGATGAAGGGGGTGGAGAGAGAACGGCATGAAACTGGGGACAAAGATGGAGGGGGCCCAAAGAAACTGGGGGGCAAATGAAGGGGAGGGGGGAACAGCATGACACTGGGGCAGATGGAGGGGGGGAGAACAGCATGACACTGGGGCAGATGGAGGGAGGGAGAACGGCATGACACTGGGGCAGATGGAGGGGGGAGAACGGCATGACACTGGGCAGATGGAGGGGGGGAGAACGGCATGACACTGGGGCAGATGGAGGGGGGAGAACGGCATGACACTGGGGCATATGGAGGGGGGGAGAACGGCATGACACTGGGGCAGATGGAGGGGGGAGAACGGCAGGACACTGGGGCAGATGGAGGGGGGAGAACGGCAGGACACTGGGGCAGATAGAGGGGGGGACAGCATGACACTGGGGCAGATGGAGGGGGGAGAACGGCATTACACTGGGGCAGATGGAGGGGGGGGACAGCATGACACTGGGGCAGATGGAGGGGGGAGAACGGCATGACACTGGGGCAGATGGAGGGGGGAGAACGGCATGACACTGGGGCAGATGGAGGGAGAGAGAACGGCATGACACTGGGGCAGATGGAGGGGGGAGAACGGCATGACACTGGGGCAGATGGAGGGGGGAGAACGGCATGACACTGGGGCAGATGGAGGGGGGAGAACGGCATGACACTGGGGCAGATGGAGGGGGGAGAACGGCATGACACGGGCAGATGGAGGGGGGAGAACGGCATGACACTGGGGCAGATGGAGGGGGGAGAACGGCATGACACTGGGGCAGATAGAGGGGGGGACAGCATGACACTGGGGCAGATGGAGGGGGGAGAACGGCATGACACTGGGGCAGATGGAGGGGGGGCACAGCATGACACTGGGGCAGATGGAGGGGGGAGAACGGCATGACACTGGGGCAGATGGAGGGAGAGAGAACAGCATGACACTGGGGCAGATGGAGGGGGGAGAACGGCATGACACTGGGGCAGATGGAGGGGGGGAGAACGGCATGACACTGGGGCAGATGGAGGGGGGAGAACGGCATGACACTGGGGCAGATGGAGGGGGAGAACGGCATGACACTGGGGCAGATGGAGGGGGGAGAACGGCATGACACTGGGGCAGATGGAGGGGGGGACAGCATGACACTGGGGCAGATGGAGGGGGGAGAACAGCATGACACTGGGGCAGATGGAGGGGGGACAGCAGGACACTGGGGCAGATGGAGGGGGGAGAACGGCACGACACTGGGGCAGATGGAGGGGGGGAGAACGGCACGACACTGGGGCAGATGGAGGGGGGAGAACGGCACGACACTGGGGCAGATGGAGGGGGGGAGAACGGCATGACACTGGGGCAGATGAAGGGGGAGAACGGCATGACACTGGGGCAAATGAAGGGGGGAGAACGGCATGACACTGAGGCAGATGAAGGGGGGATGGCATGACACTGGGGCAGATGAAGGGGGGGAGGATGGCATGACACTGGGGCAGATGAAGGGGGGGAGAATGGCATGACATTGGGGCAAATGAAGGGGGAGAGAACGGCATGACACTGGGGCAAATGAAGGGGGGAGAACGGCATGACACTGAGGTAGATGAAGGGGGGAGAATGGCATGACACTGGGGCAGATGAAGGGGGGGATAGCATGACACTGGGGCAGATGAAGGGGGGGAGAATGGCATGACACTGGGGCAGAGACGGGGGGGACATGAAACTGTGGGCACATAAAGGGGGAGAATGGCATGAAACTGGGGACAGAGATAGAGGGGGGACATGAAACTAGGGGTAGATGAAGGGTGTATATGAAAATGGGGAGAGATGGAGGGGGGACATATAATTTACGGGTGACTGTAGGAGGATTATACTGTGTGGAATCACATGAAAAATGAATGAGAATGGGCGGAGTCAACATAAAAGTGGGCGTGGCCTAATTTCCTGCGGCGCGCTGCGCGTAGGGCCCCGCCAAAGTCAATTGGCCAGGGCCCCGCAAACCCTGGATCCGCCACTGTCTTTTCATGTGATTCCAGGCTGGAGGTGATTTGCATATTCCCCACCCACTAACCAATGTCAGAGCTGATTAGACCAGGCTGCAGCCTTTTGGGGGAGGGGCAAAGTCTGAGCCAGCAATGAGCCTGCCCATAATGAGATTCAGCTTGTGTGCACCACATGTCTAACTCTAGAGGTGACTGTGCTCCGCAACAAGGCTGTATGCCCAGTATTATTTATTGTGCTTACTAAAGGGGGTGTTCACACTTGCACCCGTGTCTGCCTGCCGGGTCTCCGTCCTATCGCTCCGTCTTATATCCTATCCTGGGGGAAATTAAAGGGGTTGTCCAGGCAAAAATGGATAACCCTTTTAAAGTTTAAATAATCTGGAGCACTGAAAAAAAAATCATACTCGCCTGTTCCCATTGCTCCGGGGTCTTCCCATGCCTCCCGGTTGATCTGCTCCCATTTTTAACACGTGTAAAAATACGCTTGTAAAATGTCATTGAAGTCAATGGGAGTCTTTATTTTTACATGTCTATTTTGCAAAAATACACGCACGTTTATTCCGTGTGAAGGCTCCCTAACACCATCTGTGACATCATAGGTCCTCTTCCTGTGGCCGCTGAGGTCAGTCAGTGGCTTCAGCACAACGCCAGAAGAGACCTGGGAGAGCAGATGAACCGGGAGGCGCAGGATGGAAACGGAGCAACTGGGACAAATGTTTTTTTTTTTTTTTTTTTTTCAATGCCCCTGCAAATTTAAACTTTAAAAGCTTAGCCTGGACAATCCCTTTAAAGAGAACTTTTCATGGGTTTGGGCACAGTTCTATATACTGCTGTAAAGCAGAAATCTGTTTTTTCACCAGAGTAATAGAACCAACCACTCAGCTTGTGATCTCTCCCTCCACCCTCTCTGTAATAGAGAAAGAGAACAATCATCAATAGCCACCAGCACCTACAATGAAGCAGAACTAAGAGCTCACTTCCCGCTCAGGAGAGATCACTACAGCTCCTCCTCGTGGTTGGAGAGTTTGGTCACTTTCGAGCACATTTCCGCAATTAAGAACTATAGAAATGATCCCTGAAAGTATAGCCTTAACCCTCTACATGCTGTACTGACTGCCCGGACTCTGTGAGATCCTCTTTTACATTATGGCGATGTTTCATACGGTCTTTTCATGTGATTCCAGGCTGGAGGTGATTTGCATACTTTACATTCACTAACCAATTTGTGGGGATAATGTCTATCCTTAGGGAGAGACCACCTTTTCAGGTGTGTGGAGACTTATAGCCATAGTTGCTCCACTGCAAGGGAACATGGGAAGAATATGCAAATCTGTTTCCCAAGATGTAAACAGGGAGACAGTGCCTCTGTTATGCTGCCCTCTATAGCAAGCACCCTTAACAGCATGCCCGACTTCCGCATACACTCCCACTAACCAATGTCAGAGCTGCTTAGGCCAGGCTGCAGCCTTTTGGGGGAGGGGCAAAGTCTGAGCCAGCAATGAGCCTGCCCATAATGAGATTGTGCTCTGCAACAAGGCTGTATTATTTATTGTGCTTACTAAGGTGGTGTTCACACTTGCACCCATGTCTGCCCGCCGGGTTTCTGTCCTATTTCCCATAGAAACTGGATAGGGGAGAAGCTTCCTAACGGTCAGTTTTAAAGGGACTCTATCATTAAAAAATTTTTCTCAATCACACGTAGGAATAGCCTTAGGCTGGTCTTAAACGACCGTAATGCTTTTACGGTCCGCATGTTGCTGATCATCAACATACACTCCGCAGATGCCCGTAAACTGCCGCACTCGCTCATAGAGTTCTATGGGCGAGTCCGTGCAGTGTCGTGAATTGCTGCCATTACAGACATGTTCTAAAAAGTGCGGACCTTGGTTGCGGCCCGGCAGAACATGGATAAAATATCCGGTGGTGTAAGAGGCCGCATTGAGTATAATGTGTCCACAAATGGTCCGCAATTGAAAACCCTCAATTGCGGACCATTTGCGGTCTTAAACTACGGTCGTGTAAGACCAGCCTTAAGAAAGCCTATTCTTCTCCTACCTTTAGATGTCTTCTCAATCGAGAACGATTAAGAGTTGGGGTTTTTTTAAATCCACCAAGAAAGAGTTGATAAAATTACAGGCACCCCAAAATGGTGTTATACAAAATGCATCTCATCCCGCAAAAAAAAAAAAACAAAACAAGTCCATATATGGTTAAAACAATAGAAAAAATTGCTTGTGCAGCGTGAGGACATAAACCACAAAAATCGCCAAATCTTTAGGACAAAACTGGTTGTGGCAAGAATAGAATACAACATATAAACTGTGCAAATATCAGGGTACACATCATATTTTGAGCTGATGAAGGAAAAGACACCAGAAGTGACCCCGCCAATCATTCCGGTAGGAGCTACTGAGAATATACAATGTTTCTCCGAAAATAAGACGGTCTTATATTGGGTTTTTTTCTCTGAAAAAAGGGCTAGGGCTTATTTTTGGACTGCAGTATTCAGGCTTAACAGGCTTATTCCCTGGGAGTATTCCACTTGCCACCGCATGGGCTCTGCAAACATGACATGGTGTCCACATATGAAACATCTCAATCTGTGCTCCAAAATTCACATCTGCTCCTAGCTGTGCCCAAACAACAGTTTATGTCCTTATGTATGACACTGTTGTACACGGGATAATGTACTTAATATGTGGGTATATACTGCTTGACACATGACCCCATTTTGGAAACTACACCCCTGGAATTTATTCAGCGGTACCGTAAACATTTTTAATCCAAAGTGTTGCATTTATTATTTTCCAAAAATGAATGCACAGCTGAAGGCATTCATGGTGAAAAGTGAAAACGGCAATTTTTCAAGAAATATATCATTTCAGTGTTCAGTATGTTGTGTCCAGCTTGTATCAGAGACAAATACTTCAAAAGCTGACGTGCCCAGTTTACCTGCTCAAGTTTCTGGGTACAACATATCGGGCACTGAAATGGTGTATCTTTGCAAAAAATTATATTTTTCACTTTTTACTATTAGATATATATTCACTTCTGGAAACTAAATTAATGCATCACTCAATGCTTAAAAATGCTCGCTATACCACTTAATAAATCCCTTGAGGGTTGAGGTTTGAAAAATGGGGTCACATTTCAGCAGATTCCACTTTACTGCCAATTCAGGGGCTCTGCAAGAGTGACATGACGTCTAAAAACCGAATTGTGCTCCAAAAACCAAATAGCTCTCACTGCCTTCTTTGACCGGTTGTATCCACATATGGCATTGTTAAGTACGTTATCCTGGTTACAACAGTGTCATACATGAGGGGATAAACTGTTGTTTGGGCACAAAGCAGGGCGTGGATGTGAAGGAGCGCTATGTCGCATCTGGAGAGTAAATTTACCCTGTTGGTTTTTGAACATCATGTCATGTTTGTAGAGACCCTAAAATTGCCCCTACAAAACGGGGTCACATCTCAGGGAATTTCAATTTACTGGCAACTCTGGGGCTCTGTAAAAACAATATAGTGTCCAGAAAGTCGTCCCTCTTAATCTATACTCCGAGAGCACCAGGAGTAAGTTCTGAAAGTGTCGCTTCTCTGCCCCTTGGCTAAGATCAAGTGTAGTATAAGTTCTTATCAGAAGCAGTCCTTAGAGCTCCTGCTGCTATGGGGGGGGGGGGCGAAGGACCACTTGGGGTGTAGCTGCTAAGCAGAAGTGGCTAGTAGCTGGATCCGCCAGTTCGAGATAGGCGCCCTGCTGTAGTGAACCAGCGAAGACCATGAAAGCATACCTCCCAACTTTTGAAGAACTGAAAGAGGGACAAAATGTGCGGCGCAAGAATTTAACCCCGCCCACTTTTGTGTTGACTCCGCCCACTCGTTAATTTTTCATGTGCCCGCACAGTATAATCCTCCTAGAGTCACCCGTAAATTATATGTCCCCCCTCTATCTCTCCCCCAATTTCATATACACCCTTCATCTGCCCCCAGTTTCATGTCCCCCTTCCATCTCTGCCCCCAGTGTCATGCCGTCCTCTCCATCTCTGCCCCCAGTGTCATGCCGTCCTCTCCATCTCTGCCACCAGTGTCATGCCGTCCTCTCCATCTCTGCCCCAGATTCATGTCCTCTCCATCTCTGCCCCCAGATTCATGTCCTCTCCATCTCTGCCCCCAGATTCATGTCCCCACATCTCTGCCCCCAGTGTCATGCTGTCCTCTCCATCTCTGCCCCCAGTGTCATGCCGTCCTCTCCAACTTTGCCCCCAGTGTCATGCCGTCCCCACCTTCATCTGCCCCCAGTGTCATGCCGTCCTCTCCATCTCTGCCCCCAGTGTCATGCCGTCCTCTCCATCTCTTCCCCCAGTGTTATGCCATCCCCTCCTTCATCTGCCCCCAGTGTCATGCCGTCCCCTCCTTCATCTGCCCGCAGTGTCATGCCGTCCCCTCCTTCATCTGCCCCCAGTGTCAGGCCGTCCCCTCCTTCATCTGCCCCCAGTGTCAGGCCGTCCCCTCCTTCATCTGCCCCCAGTGTCATGCCGTCCTCTCCTTCATCTGCCCCCAGTGTCATGCCGTCCTCTCCATTTCTGCCCCCAGTGTCATGCCGTCCTCTCCATCTCTGTCCCTAGTGTCATGCCGTCCTCTCCTTCATCTGCCCCCAGTTTCACGTTCCACCTCCACATTAAACTTACCTTCTCCTCCGCTCCCTCGACGCTCTCTGCACGCCTCTCTCGCTGACACATATGCGGCTGGAGCGAGGAGCTGACCTGTGTCAGCTCCTCGCTTCCCCGCTGCCGCCGGTCTCGCTGACACATATGCGGCTGAAGCGAGAAGCTGACACAGGTCAGCTCCTCGCTTCGCCGCTGCCGCCGGTCTCGCTGACACATATGCGGCTGAAGCGACACAGGTCAGCTCCTCGCTTCAGCCGCATATTTGTCAGGGAGAGAGGCGCGCAGCGGGGACGCAGATCTGAGTTGAAATCGGGACATACCTCCCTCCAACCAGGACCGCGGGACATGTCACCCAAATCATGACTGTCCCGCGGAAATCGGGACGGTTGGGAGGTATGTGGAAGGTGGCAGTGAAACCACCAGGGTCTGGCCCCTGATTTCAAGGCCAAAGGGCCAGGATGCGTTTTGAAGGCAGTGCCCTGGGTGTGCTGGATCCCCCAGGATGCCTTAGCTCACTGGGGGTGGGAGCCCACTGAGTTTCGGCACATTGCACAGACACTTTTTACACTTTCAGAGCACACACCCTATGCTTGGTTTATCCAGTATGGGCAGTTTTCATAGATCCGGTGGATAGACCGGGGCACACCAGGCACTCTATCCACGTGTTAGTCACTTTTTTATGTCACCTTTGTCACCCTTGTCACTGTTTTTTGTGTGTGGAAGAAGAGATGCAGACACCCTTTTGGGGCCCTCCCAACGTCTTCAAGTGGGGTTGTGTGGCCATTAGGTTCCCCTCTCGCTATCTTGCAGGAGGAAACCAAACTGAGGACAGGCTCTAAGGGTGCATTCACACGGTGTAACGTGCCGCATGATGTGGCACGTGTACACCGCGGGACCCTTTGCGTGCCGTACACGCTCCTATTGATTTCAATGGGAGTGGGGATCGTATGCGCCGCGCTAGTTTGCGGCCGTGCATTTATTCACGGCCGCAAACTAGCGCCGCACATACGATCCCCGCTCCCATTGAAATCAATGGGAGCGTGTACGGCACGCAAAGGGTCCCGCGGCGTACACGTGCCACATCACGCGGCACGTTACACTGTGTGAATGCACCCTAAGAGTACCCTTGGTAGTGGCAGCCTGAGGGGAAACTGAGCAGTGTTGGTCTTTCTGTTCCGGCAGATTGACTGTTGTAGCCATTGGCTACTTGGTACCTTTTGGTCCAGTAGTCTCGGGATTGTTGGGAGCCCGGTCTCTTTTTTAGGTGGGTTTCTAAGCAGACGTATCCTGTGCATGTTTTTTTTAGTGCCAATTCCCACACTTTTTTGTGCACTGGGTTTATTGATGGTACAGTTTACAGGCCTTCAAAAAAAAAAAAGTCAGTTCTGAAACTGTGGCTTTAAGGTTTCTATGATGACCTGAGAAGCCTCTCCAATGTTGGAGTTCTCTGGCATACCTACCAACCGTCCCGGATTACGCGGGACATTCACGGATTCGGTGTCCTGTCCCGCAGTCCCGGTCGGCGGGAGATATGACCCAGTTTCAACACAGATCTGCGTCCGGAGGAGAAGCGTTGGAAGGTGAGTATAAGTGGTTTGTGGCAGAGATGGGGGACATGAATCTGGGGGCAGAGATGGGAGACATGAAAGTGGGGGCAGAGATGGGGGACATTAAACATGGAGGGGGACATGAAACTGGGGAAGAGATGGGGGACATGAAACGGGGCAGAGATGGGGACATGAAACTGGGGCAGAGATGGGGGACATGAAACTGGGGGCAGAGATGGAGGGACATGAAACTGGGAACAGAAATGGAGGGGGGCATACAATTTACGGGTGACTGTAGGAGGATTATACTGTGTGGGGGCACATGAAAAATGAATGAGAATAGGCGTCAACATAAAATTGGGTGGAGCAAAATTTGCTGTGGCGCGCCGCATGTTTTATCCCTCTTTCAGTTCTTCAAAAGTTGGGACATATGCTCTGGTGTTGTCCAATTACCAGCTAAGGAGGCCTTTTTAAGCTTTCTTTTTCCTCTCCCATCTGCCTGCAACACTATATTTGCTTTACAGACCTGTTTCTCAGTGTACTACTGCTTCAGACTGATCTCCTGGAATACCGACCCTTTGGCTTTTTGTTACCGATTATGACTTGTCTTCTAATTCTGTCCTGATATGATCTCCTAGAATACCAACCCCCTGCTTTTCGTTACAGGATACAGCAAGTCTACTGATTCTTGACCTGATGCAATTTCCTGCAATATGACCTTGTGGTTGGCTATTGGAATATCGCTTTCTCCTGACTCAGAAGTCTCTTTTGACCACTACCGGGATCTTACCTTCTTTATCGGCTTCATGGTCCAGATATTCCCAGTAAGTGGATTGTGGCTTCTGATTTAGTTTTCGGTAAGTGGAGTATTTATTTCCCATTCAGTTTCTGATGGTGATAACTTGGACACCCAAATTCAGCAAAGCCCATCTGGCCTTTCACTATACCCCTTGATAAATTCCTTGACTGGTATAGTTTCCAAAATGGGATCACTTTTGAGGGGTTTCCAATATGATTAAAAGTTGATGCCAATAAAAAGAGATTTCGTAGATAATATTTATTAATTGGGTGGTATGAAAAGCAGAGCATTTCACATTTTGAAAATTGCAAATTTTTCAAAATTTCCATCAAATTTCCTATTTGCTTGCAAATATTATTAATCAATGTTTACCACTAATATGATATGCAATGTGTCACGAAAAAATAATCTTGGGTAAGTTAAAATGTCTCAAAGTTATTGCCATATAAAGTGACACGTTGGTTTTGAAAAATAGGGCCATGTCCTTAAGCCCAGAGCCCCACATTGCGAAACCACAGCTTTTTGGTTGTGGCGGAAAAATTGTAGCATAATAACACTATGCTTTACAGTACCTGCAAAGCGAATGGGATTCTGGCTAATCCCATGCACTCATTGCAGAAACAAAATTCACAGTGGAAATGCTGCAATTTCAAAGCTTTTGTCAATTATACCTACAAAAACACTGTTGTTTTCCATATATATATAATTGGAGCAGGTATAATTGTGAAACGCGTTGCGGAAAAAAAACAATGCAGTGTTTTTTTCATCGTATTTTTTTTCCACAGTGCTTTTTGGCTGCAGGTCACTACGTGGAGCTTCAGCCCAAGGAACATTTTGGCTGTGTCTGCGATTTTATATACCAGGAGGAATGGCCCTCCTGACAGTACTCGTCTATACTCATCCTTCCTGGATGGTAAGCAACACCCCCTCTGTTTGTACAGGGCTATGGATGAGTACTGTTAGGAATGCCCTTCTGACAGTGGGCAGAAATCAGTGCAAAAACTAACGGCACCGATATCTCCAGCCCAGGGGCACATAACAGGAACTCAGTGCACTGTCAGCTTTCTAGCAGTATATAAAATCACATGTGCAGGAAGACATGAAAGGTCCTCTTTAAGGGTTAAAAAGGGGCAAAATAAGGCACAAATGCACACCAGTACAAAAAAGTCCGTCATTCCAAGCTGCACTAAAAACGTGTTATTTTCTTCTCTTTTTTTTTTTTTTTTTTTTAACAAATGTGCACATAGTTTATATAGGCACATCTATACTAATACATTTGCACAACATATCACAAGGAGGCGTTTCTACATCATAAATTGACACCACAGTAAAATTATTCTAAAAAAAAAAGATGCATCTACAAAACGTATTGCCAAAAAAAGGGGCAGATGATAAATAAATACCAGTGAGACTTGTGTAAAATAAACCTGATCTTAATCTGGTTTCAGTGGTGTAAACACTGGGGTAGAAGTATCGGCTGCCACAGGGCCCGGGACATTAGAGGGCCTGGCAGGCCCATGATACAGCTGTGATCAGGAATGAGTATCGGTAAGTGAGGCCGTGGGTCCACAAACCCCAACAAAAACTGCTATCCTTTTACTCTGGGGTCTTTTCAGATCCCAGTGTATAATGATCGGAGGCCCAAGGGAGATGAGGGAACATAAAAAAACACTGTTAGTTACCTCTGCTATGCTCTAGCAGTCTTCGGGCCTATTTGATGACGTCCCAGATGTCATGTGGATCAGGGCTGCATCATTATGTGTCACAACGCTGGCCTGGATTGCGTGACACTTGGTCCAACATGGAAGAAGGCCAAAAGCAGCAAGGAGTGCACCGGAGTCCAGGAGAGGTAAGTAACAGTGTTTTTTATGTTTTTATGTTTTTTATGTTTGTCACCTCCCCGGATCTCCAATCATCACATTGAAAGCAATAGGTAAAAAAAAAAAAAAAAAAAAGCCTCCCATTAATTTCAATGGGGAGCGCACGTATGCCAGCATCCATTCAAGTCAATGGGATCTGTTTTTTACGCTGCTCACTCTGAACGAATTTACGTTCAGAATGAGCGGAGCATAAACTCCGTGTGATGGCTCCCTTAGAGTCCATTCAAACGGAGTAAATGTGTGCTCATTTTGGCAAAATACACGTGTGAAAAAATACACATGTAAAAATAAAACTCCCATTGACTTCAATGACATTTTTTTACACGTGTAAAAAAACACGTCAAAAAACATGTCAAAATACACGTGTAAAATGTCATTGAGGTCAATGGGAGTCCTATTTTTATACGTATATTATTTACACGTGTATTTTGCCAAAACGAGCGCGCATTTACTCCGTGTGAATGGACCTTTAAAGCAGCAAAATCTGGTACGAAAAAAACTAAAGTTTTTCTGCAACATTTGGCCTCAGTCTTAGGCCATGCCCCATGTGACATAAACACAGCGGTTTGGTCATAGTGTTTCCGCTGTGGCAAAAACCACAGCATTTTACAGTCCCTGCTAAATGGATGTATTCAGCAAAACCTTAACGGTTTTGTAAATCGTAGCATGTCAACTATACCTACAGAAAGGTGAGTTTCTATATAGATATAATGGAGGCAGAAAGTAAGCAGAGATTTCCTCTTTCTGTGAAAAGTGCTGCAGAAAAAACGGCGATGCATTGCCACCGCTCCATGGGGCTTTAGCCTTACTAAGCTTTTGCTCGTTTTTTTATTTTTTTAATCTATAATAGACTATGGTTTTCAGAATAACATGCTCAGCAAATGTTCAACCAAATAAAACTTCCAGTAGCTATTACAAGCTCTTATGTGCCTTCCTCTAGCCAGACATCCACACTTTAACAAGAACTCCTGTTAAGAGCACAGCAATGGCCAGTGCCAGAGTAAGTCCACGTAAAACAATCAATTCGTTCACTGGTAAAAGGTTCTCTGGGGTCTCAGGTTCTTCTTGGATGGGCAGCTGTGGCGTGCCAGTTTTTTGAGCAGAAAGTTCTGATAACTTAATGTCTGATTCGTTACTTGTCACTGCAAACACAAGTACAATGTGGAATGTGACTCAGTACAATATTCAGTAAAATACATAACTTACAAAGGATTATATATATAGCGAGTAGAGATGAGTGAGTACTGTTCGAATCAGCCGATCTGAACAGCACGCTCGCATAGAAATGAATGGACGTAGCCGGCACGCGTGGGGGTTAAGCGGCCGGCCGCCGTCAAAGCGGAAGTACCAGGTGCATCCATTCATTTCTATGGAGCGTGCTGTTCGGATCAGCTGATCCGAACAGTACTCGCTCATCTCTAATAGCGAGCCCTAAAGAGTAGTAAGTGCATAGGTTCATTCAGGGTCTGTTTCACACATATCAAGGAGAAGATTCTAATATACAATATGCAACCAAAGCATGTGACAGGGCGCTTCACGGATAACAACACATCCATTATTATTGTTTTGTATGTTATTGTATTTTGTGTCATATGATGGTTCTCAGTTATTTTTTGGAGATATTATGTCTGTTGTGTTTCTTTGTTTTGTCTTGTTTTGCTGTTGGATTAAGGAGTTAATAGGGTGGTGTCATTACTAGTAACCCGTGAAAATATGTGTGTTTTCCCTCTGTTTGTGGGTTGTAGAAATTATTTATTCTGACTATTTTTGTTTAGTGCTTATGCTATGAATAAGAGACTGACAGTCTCAAAACACGTAAGCGACTTTTTATTTGTATGTAACATAATTTTATGCCATTGATGCTAAGTAAAGCATTATAGGTAATAACATAAGTACCTGGAGAAATAGTCTCTTTGTAAGTCATTCCTGCTCTCTCTTGAGCCTGAGAAAATACCATTATATACAGTATTAATAGGAAACCATAATAAATGTTTTACTCTGAATAACTGTATATGACATTATTAGTTTGATGTATAAGATTTCTTGACAAATTACATGTAATGCTAAATTTTATTTGTCTATATAAATAGCACGCACCCATAGGAATGAATGGACACAGCCAGCACGCAGGGGGTTAAGCGACCGGCCGCCGGCAAAGTCTGCGTGCCAGACGCTTCCATTCATTCCTATGGGTGCGTGCTATTCGAAATGGGAGTTTCGAATAGTACTTGCTCATCTCTAGCGCTTACGCCATTTGGGGCTACGGCCTGAGGCAGTCTTCTGCCAATGATTTCTCCCAAATTCCCGACCCTGTGTAGCGCAGCCTTTCCACTGCGTACTTGCTTGTGATTAACTTCAAAAACAATGGTGCTAATCAAAGGTAGTTTCGCACCGCAGGTTCTGCAGCTCAATGAGGCACAGTGTCTGGAAGAAGATCGATAAGCACTGCCTCTCATTGAAAACAATAGGAGGCAAATTTCTGACAAAATTTGGAACTGCGGATTTCTTTTAAAATGCACTCATGGTTTTAATGTAAAAACTTCTCGTGTGAAAGCACCCTAAGGGTGCATGCACACTACGTAACGCCGGGCGTGTATGAGAGCCGTACACGCCGGCATTACAGCAGGGCTGCTGAACACTTCCCATTCACTTCAATGGGAGCGCTCGTAAACGCCGCTGTTACGAGCGCTCCCATTGAAGTGAATGGGAAGTGTTCGGCAGTCTGCTGTAATGCCGGTGTGTACGGCTCTCATACACGCCCGGCGTTACTCAGTGTGCATGCACCCTTAAAGGGAACCTTTCAGTTCCATTTCACTATTCAAACTGCTATTAGCTCACCAGTCAGGTCATTTCACGAGGTCTCCTATGCTGTCTTTATAACATGGTTCCAATGCTACAATCCATTGAAAAAGAGCTTTAGTTCAATATGCTAATGAGTCCGTTTGGGGTGAAGGACAAAGAGCTAACTCCAGAAGTCAAGCTCTCCTTACTTCTATCACAACTCTTACACTCTCATAGATGCCCTTCTGCATGTTTGCTGGGCTAGGTGAGGTGGTGACTAAAACAGATTAAGGGACATCCATTACATTAAGGGGCCAGGAGAGGAGCATGGACAGCCCCTTGTCATCAGAAGATCTCATTAGCATATTTTATATGGATTGTGGCATAAGTAAGGTGCTATAAATACAGCATTGTAGATGGCATGAGGTGACCTGTCACATTGAAAAGTGGTTACCTAAGGGAAACCCGCGGACCCCATAGACTATAATGGTTTCCACACAAAACATGCAGAGAGAAAAGTGCTGCTTGCGTGTTTCAACCGAGGACCACACAGACCCCATTATAGTCTGTGGGGTCCGCAGGTTTCCTAGGTAACTTCTTTTTTAATATGGATAGGTTTCCGTTGGGGAGGGTCCCGAAACGGAAACCTGAAAACAGAATCGGGCCTTAAATGGAGCTGAAAGGTTCCAATTATGAAATATATTGAAAATTAAATGCAAATAGGCGTACAACAGCTGATCACAACCTCACAGTATTGTTCCTGTGGTAGAATAACTCCATAAGCTAGTGTAACACACCTAACATCACCACATAGGTGTCTAAAGTGCTATAATAGACCCATTAGATGCCATCATTGTCTGATCACTAGAGGCCTGATTGTTGGTGACTCCACCTATATTTATGAGGAATGGGCCATGTAGTGATCCCTTTGCTTTTTTCCAAAGCAGCATCACCAAATTCAAGTAAATGGGACTGTATTGAAGTTCAGCAGTAGACACTTACTTCTAATGCAATATCTTGCCAGCTCAGTTTGGAGAGGTAGATGGTGAAAAACGCAGACAGAAACACTCCACAGAGGATCATTCCATACCAAAGACCTTAATGTGAAATGATATGGTTATACATCTAGTTTACATGTACACAAGCATGTTTTTAGAGATTTACTATTGTGATCAGCCTAAGGCCTGGTTCACATCTGCATTTGGTATTCCTTTTGGGGAGTCTGCATGTGGACCTTCCCCAAACGGAATACCGAACGTATTGACAAACAGTGATCTTATGAAAGCACACGGACCCTATAGACTGTAATGGGGTCTGTGTGTTTTTCATGCGGTGTCTGCACAAGTCATGTGGAGAGGAAAGTACTTCCTGAACTACTATTCTATTTTTCCATGTGGACACCATGTGGAAAATGCACGGACCCTATTAAAGTCTATGGGGTATGTGTGCTTTCATAAGCTCACCGCTTGTCAATGCGTTCGGTATTCCGTTCGGGGGGCTCCATGCGGACTCTCCGAAAGGAATACTGAACACAGATGTGAAACAGGCCTCAGGGAGCAGTTCCCAGTGTTTACAAAACATCATCCATACTTTACCCAGACCTGTCATTATTCATTGATTTTTATTTAGAGTTATGCTAGGTTCACACTATCATGGTGATTATAATGGGGTTGGGTGTCCGTTTGTAGCTGTAATCTTGCAGGACTTTTTTGTTTGGCGACTTTAGATGGACACCAGTCTTTTGTTGTTTATTTAAAGTATTTAATTAGATTATTCCATAGAACTTTGTCAGGCACCAAAACACTGAAGGCCAGGAAACAGTCACTACCGCACTCCAACTGAGCAAAGCACTGCATTTGATCTCAGGTGTTTTAGCTGTGAATTTCTGCACCAGTGTGTCCACCATATTAAAGGTCTAATGAATCATCTTCCCCAAATATAATTTGGTAAAAACTGCCTGGCGCAGGCCATATTTCATGGACTGAACTTGGCTCTATGAATTAAACTCTGAAAAGCAGGAGTACTGAAATAATAATTAAAACGTTACATTTAATATAATAAACGTAAAATCTAACAAACAGGTCCACAAAGAGTGGGCATTTAAGGTTCCGCTCAACCCTGCAACAGCAGGGAAGCTGTGTCAGGAGGCATTGACTCCATGCGACTGACCTTTTCTCTTCACTATTCTTTAAAAATCCTGAGGAGCTCTTGCTTTTCTTGCTGTGGAAATCTAGACAAAATGCGCCAGGTCAAGGGAGGATTGTCTACCCCTAGAGTTAGAGTAAGGCAAGTGTTGGGACCGCCCTTGTAAGGACAGGAGTCCTTCTCTGCAGGTTATTAGGGCAGTGATAAGTTCCTGCCAGATCTCACTTACTAATATTGACTCTTGACCACACTGCAAGAAGCCGTTTTACTAACCAGGGCAACATGGCTTCTTGAATTTTTCCAGTGGCTAAGACCACTTTTTGTTCATTAGATTTTATATTTATTATATTAAATGTTAAGTTTTATTTCTTAGTTCAGTACCCTTGGTTTTGTGATTATGTTTATCAGGTAAACTTTGGGATTTCACACCATAACTACCATCCCTGTTTATGAATTGAACTCACTGCTTTACAGTGAGTTATGGTGCAGTGAGCTCCTGATCAGCCAAAGCGCTACTGTATCAAATTGACATAAAACTATCAGTTCAGTTCAGTAGGTCTTTGGCCGTTTGGCGGCTCACTGCACTATACCATTCACTGTTTTCAGTGAATTCAAATCATACAACCAAGTTTAGTCCAGGAAATACAACCCACACATGGGCCACAGTCATGTAAAAGGGTCTTAAAGGGAGACTGTGTTAATCACCCTCACATGTAAATGAAGGGAAAAGAGTTTTACATGGGAATCTAAAAATAAAACCAAAGAACATTTCTCTTCAATTGCATATGAATACACTGCAATTTACATGAAAAATGAGCTCCAAAGCAAGGTAATGTGATTAGGTTTATAACCAATTTTATAAAAGCAGCAAGTATAGGATTGTCAACCAAATCAATACTTAATTAATCCCAGAAAACATATTACAAATAGCAAGAATCCCTAAAATATATCGTTTAATGGATATACATTAAAACTGGTATGCTATTATGCATGCCAAGATGAAACTGTAGGCACAAAAAATCAAATAGATATTCTGTGGTCAATAATCAAGCAAAAAGGTGCATATAATTGTGTACATGCTCAAAACTCAGATATCACGTTACTCACACATTAATGCTAAATAGACACCACTATAATGAGTTCAATAGTGTGTGACTGTATAATAATCCAGTAAGTGGCTGATACGCACAATTATAACAACATAGGAAAAGAGTTGTAAATTATAGATGCCAGCTTGTTTTGGCATAAGGTACACCAGAATACTGGGGCATTATTAGTTTACCTGCTGTAGTAGACTCTGGCCATCCACCAACTTATAACTTATAACTCATAACTCATAACTTATGTATGATGTTATACATCGTATCTACTCACCCTCCAACCTCCAACTGGCTGTCATATATCGACTGCTGGGACCTACCGCTGCCTTTATTGACCACTTCACCACCTGGCTTACATACTTCCTATCCACAGACACCCCCACCATCATCATGGGTGACTTCAACATCCCCATTAACACAGACCACCCCCCCCCCACCTCCAGTCTCTTGTCCCTCACTGCCTCCTTTGGTCTCTCCCAATGGTCCTCCTCTGCCACCCACATAAAGGGGCACACTAGATCTAATATTCACCCGCCTCTGCTCCATATGCAACCTCTCTAACTCTCCATCCACGCTCTCTGACCACAACCTGCTGACATTCTCTGCCCTCTCCTCTCCAATAGACACTCCAACCTCTAAACCAACACGCCCCCGCAGGAACCTCAACCGCCTTGACACCTGCACCCTCTCAGACTCTCTCCTACCACTCGCTGACATATCCTCACTCCAGGACACAGATGCCGCTGCTGCCTTCTATAATACCATCATTACCTTACCTCAGCCCTTGATTCTGTGGTCCCCTACACATACACCAGAGCCCGACCGATCAATAGACAACCCTGGCACACTGACCTGACTAAAAAACTGAGACATGCCTCGCAGGTTGCAGAACGCCTCTGGAAGAAAAGCCACTCCAAGGAGGATTTCCTCAGGTACAAAGAAGCAGTTCTCTCATTTAAGAACGCACTCACCTCCGCCAAGCAGGTCTACTTCACCACACTCATATCTGCACTCTCTCGCAACCCCAAACAGCTCTTCTCCACCTTCAACTCTTTCCTCCATCCTCCCGCCCCCCCCTCCGACATCACTTATCTCAGCTGACAACTTTGCCGCTTACTTTAAAACTAAAATTGACACCATCAGAGACAGTCTCACCCTACTCCCCTGACAACCCCTCTACCCAACTACTGTACTTACTGTTCCTCATCCCTGACCTGTTTCTCCTCTATAACTGACGAAAAACTCTCCTCCCTAATCTCCAAATCCCACCTCACCTCCTGCGTGCTCGACCCGATCCAGTCACATCTCATCCCCAAACTCGCTGAAGTCATTACTCCAGCCCTAACCCATCTCTTCAATCTATCCCTAACCAATGGATCCTTCCCCTCAGCCTTCAAACACGCCACTGTCACTCCCATACTTAAGAAACCGTCCCTCGACCTGTCCTCTCCTGCCAACTATCGTCCCATCTCTCTGCTCCCGTACGCCTCAAAACTTCTTGAGCAGCATGTCCACTCCGAACTCTCCTCCTATTTCTCATCCAACCTGCTCTTTGACAGACTACAGTCAGGCTTCAGACCTCGGCACTCCACTGAAACTGCCCTAACAAAAGTCACTAACGACCTGCTAACCGCCAAAACCAAGCGCCTTTACTCTGTCCTCCTCTTCCTCGACCTCTCCTCTGCCTTTGACACAGTTGACCACTCCCTCCTGTTAGAAATTCTCTCATCCCTTGGTATCTCAGACCTGGCCCATTCCTGGATCTCCTCATACCTCACCGACCGCACATTCAGCATCTCCCACTCACACACCACCTCCTCACCACGCCCTCTCTCTGTAGGTGTCCCCCAGGGCTCCATCCTAGGACCCCTCCTGTTCTCCATCTACACCCTTGGCCTGGGCCAACTCATAGAATCTCATGGCTTTCAGTACCACTGCTATGCCGATGACACCCAAATCTACATCTCTGGACCAGACATTAACTCCCTGCTGGCCAGAATTCCAGATTGTTTAGCGGCCGTAGCCTCCTTCCTCTCCTCCCGCTTTCTCAAACTCTACATGGAGAAAACAGAGTTTATCATCTTCAGCCCATCCTGTATGGCCCCTCCACCTGACCCATCTATCAAAGTTAATGGAACCACAATTACCCCTGTCCCACAGGCCCGATGCCTTGGGGTAACCTTGGACTCTGACCTATCCTTCAAGCCACATATTCAAGCCCTCAACACCTCCTGCCGCCTCCAGCTCAAGAACATCCACCAAATTCATCCCTTCCTCACCCAGGAAACTACCAAGATGCTCGTCCAGGCCCTCATAATCTCCCGCCTAGACTACTGCAACACCCTTCTCCATGGACTCCCAGCAAACACCCTCGCCCCCCTCCAGTCCACCTTAAACTGCACTGCTCGCTTAATCCACCTCACCCCCCGATCTTTATCGGCTGCTCCCCTCTGCCAGTCCCTCCACTGGCTACCTATAGCCCAGCGAATTGAGTTCAAGCTACTAACGCTAACATACAAAGCCATCCACAACCTGTCCCCTCCATATATCTCTGAACTAATCTCCCGCTACCTGCCCACACGTAACCTCAGATCCTCCAATGACCTCCTGCTCCGCTCTGCTCTCATCCACTCCTCACACAACCGTCTCCAAGATTTCTCTTGTGCATCCCCCATACTCTAGAACTCCTTACCACGACACATAAGACTGACCCCCACAATCACAGGCTTCAAGAAGGCCCTGAAGACTCACCTATTCAGGAAGGCCTACAACCTCCAATAACATGGTCACCACACCACCATCTATACAGTCTCCCCCTCTCCTTCTGTCTCTCCCCCCTTCCCCCATAGATTGTAAGCCCTCGCGGGCAGGGCCCTCTACCCCACTGTGCCAGTCGGTCATTGTTAGTATTATATCTACCTGTATATTCTGTGTATTGTGTGTAACCCCCAAATGTAAAGCACCATGGAATTAATGGTGCTATATAAATAAATAATAATAATAATAATAATAATTAACACACGTTTATCTGCTCTCGTAATGAAGCAGAAGGCTGTGATCTAGTGCTCTCTGCAGCGTTCCCCTTGCCTTGTCTCCCCTAGTTTACATTTCTACAGCCCTGTAATTAAAAATAATTATATCTGGCATACATGTGGTTCAGTATATTTCTATGTAAACTTTCACTTCCTCAAGGTCTACTTTGCCTATAGGTAAATTGAGTCCTTTACACATTACATTTTCTGGTCCATCTCATAGCAAGGTAGTAAGAAATGTCCACAACTAAGGATTATGTCATTATATTCATTGGGTCATATCAGTCCAAACAATTCTTATTTTATGCACAGCACTCTCATGCTCCTTTCATAGAAACAGGTCAGTAGAAATTACCTTTAATGCCTTGTTTGGCTGCAAACATAAGAGCACCAGCAACTGGTAGTCCAAGCATGTAATAGCCAATGGTAAAGATAATGGCCCCAATTTTCTGTCGTCCTATTCCTCGCAATATGCCACTAGAAACACACTGCAGAGAGAGTGAGAGAGACTCTATTAATGTGCTGAGTATGTATTCATTTGTAGGCTGCTTAGGAGTCCAGTTTCGAATAGCTCGCACCCATAGGAATGAATGGAAGCGGCCGGCACGCCGACTTTGCCAGTGGCCGGCCGCTTAACCCCCTGCGTGCCGGCTGCGTCCATTCATTCCTATGGGTGCATGCTATTCGAAACGGGAGTTTCAAATAGTACTCGCTCATCTCTAGTAAACACGTGTCAGAGTTAGCGCTTCAAAACAGAATCCCATTGACTTCAATGGGTGTCGTCTTACACGCGCTACACATTGAAATCAATGGTAGGCTTTTTAACCCATTGATTTCTATTTGTAGCGCGCGTAAGATGGCACCCATTGAAGTCAATGGAATTCTGTTTTGAAGCACTCACTCTGACATGTGTTTACGTGTCAGAATGAGTGTTACATTACTTCATGGGAATGGGCCCTTTTGTGGCTAAAGGTAAGCTAACCAGTCTCAAAAGAAAATGTATGGACAAAATGTGTATATTTAAATAGCAGGATAGGAGGTCAAACAGCTATGGTGGCACCATGTTACCACCACTGGAAAATTTGGGAAAGTAGAGAGGCAGTAACCATTGGAATGCAGTGCTGACACCACAAAGAAGGATGGAAAAGATCATGTAAAAATAGGAAAATCTGAGATTTATAACCTATCCCCCTGGTGATCATGGCAGTATTTGGCTCAATGATTATTTGATTTGCCTGCATATTAGTCACTCCAAGAGCTAATGTTAGTACCGACAAGACATGTTATATACACAATACATAGATATAGATACATAAAACCTATGCCCATTTTTACTGCTACCATTTCTACTACTTTATTTTTAATCTAAAGGACAAGCAGTCATATAAGCTTTGAAATACACTGGCATTTTTTGATAATAGAATAATTGCACAAAAAAATCCTCAACAGATTATATTTACATGTTAATGGTAACAATAAAACAATAAAAATAAAGCTAGATTATAATACAGTAGATGTAAAGGTTTGAAATACGGTTCAGTTTGATACATATTTCTGACATGATAAATGTTTTTAAAACCTAGGTGAAAATTGTTTTTTACTTACAGCAATACATTCAAATAGATGAAATACAAGATATACGGGTATAACATCAGATACAATAGCAGCTATTTCTCTGAAAAAAATGAATGAATTAATTAATGTTTCTATTTAATTAGTAGAGTTATGACATATTCACTACTCATACAACTATTTTCATATCCCCCCAGACTCTCCTGGAAAGTTTGTGCTCCTATAGCCAGGATCTACAAGGTTCCACCATTAATTGTACTTATACAAAATATAAAGCAGATGGAGGTCATGTATAAAATCATGTCCAAGATGTTCACCTCTGCCCCGTTCCTATAAAAAGATTCTGTACCCTGCTTCCTCTTGCTTTCCCTTACTCTAACATCTAGACATAGCTATTCAAGCCTTTTCGTCTGGGCCAAACAGACCATATTTTATGAAATTCATAAAGCTTCTAATTTCTGTGATAATTATTATAGCCTATCAGTAATAGGGAAACCTGCTCTATAACAATAGTAACCTATCACACTTACCCATCACTAGTGAATACATATGAAAATACATTCCTCAACGAAGCAAGCAGAATTATGTCGAAAATGATGAAAAAACCTGTGAAGAACAAAGAAATTGTCATGTTTACATAAATGTGATTCGGAATGACCTGCACAGTTTAGGGTATGTTCAGATCACAATCTGGCTAATTGTCCATTTACATACAGTTCAAGCTTTAAATAAGGGCTCTGTTGAAGTTTTTTTTACTGGGCACAAAAGCCTGGTCTACCATGCCTTTGTGTTTGGTAAACGTAAAGGATAGTAATAGATTTGTTTTTAGAAAACTGGAAATGTTGCATTAATAGGATCCAGATCTATTAAAAGTTATATGTATTGCCAAAACGAGTCCTGGGTTTGAATCTTGCCAAGGACAACATCTGTAAATTTGTTTGCTCTCCCTGTGTTTCCATGGGTTTCCTCCGGGTACTCCGATTTCCTCCCACACTCCAAAGACATACTGGTAGGTAATGTAGATTGTGAGCCCTATATGTGAAAGTGACTGACAATGTTTGAAAAGCGCTGCGGAATATTAAGGCGCTATACAAGTTATCAAAATAAATATACTATCTTGATATTATTTTGCAGATTCCTATAAATAATTTAAGAAACTAAAAAATACTCCATAGATTGCTTCTTTCTTCATGGGTGAATTTTATCATCTAGAGCATTAATGCCCGCCATGGTGCAGGTGGCCTGGAGGTCTCCGGTGGGTCTCATGTGAATTATATGCAATACCCTAAGGTCACATGGCCGCTGAAGCCAATCAGCTGCCTCAATAGGCCTCAGGAAGAGGACATTCAGGACATTCATCTCAGACGTCACAGGAGCAGATGACACAGGAGGCAGGGCAGGACACCGGACAGGTAAGTATACTTTTTTTTTCACTGCCCCCCAGCTTATGTAAACTTTAAAAGGGTTATCCATTTATGTCTGGGCAACCCCTTTAACCCCTTAAGGACCAGGCCATTTTTTGGTTTCGCATTTTCGTTTTTCCCTCCTCACATTTCAAGAGCCATAACTTTTTCATTTTTCAGTTCACAGAGTCACATGATAGCTTATTGTTTGCGGGACAAATTGTACTTTGTAATGGCACCATTCAATATGCTGTGCAATGTACTGGGAAGCTGGAAAAAAATTCAGAATGAGGCGCAATTGGAGAAAAAATGCATTTGCGCCATTTTCTTATGGGTTTAATTTTTACAGCATTCACTGTTTGGTACAAATGACATGTTACCTGTGTTCTACGTGTCAGTACAAACGCGGTGATACCAAATTTATATAGTATTTGAAATTTTTTGATACTTTTAAAAAAATGATAAACTTTGCAAAATAGAAAAAACATTTTGTGTCATCATGTTCTAACACCTGTAACTTTTTCATATTTCCATGTATGGAGCTGGTTGTGGTGTCTTTTTATGCGGGACAAGATGACGTTTCTATTGATACCATTTGGGGAAAGATCCGATGGTTTGATCACTTTTTATTCAATTTTTTATAGGAGGCAAAGTGTTGAAAAAAACGCTTTTTGGCTGTTTTTATTTTTTTTGCCGCTACGCCGTTCGCAGTACGGGATAAATGTTTTAATATTCTAATAGTTCAGGCATTTTGGAGCGCAGGGATACCTAATATGTTTATGTTTAATGTTCTTTAATTACTTTTATAGCTGATCTAGGGAAAGGGGGGTGATTTGAACTTTTATATTTTTTTTATTTTTTTAATACTTTTAAAAACTTTTTTTTTTCTTCTGTTACATTTATGATCAGACCCCTTAGGTACCTTGAAACCTAGGGAGTCTGATCGCTCATACTATTCACTGCAATACTACAGTATTGCAGTGAATAGGAAAATCGCAGCACTTCTATTAGACGATGCCTCTGGCATCGTCTAATAGATCTAGTGCAGAGACAAGCCTGGAAGCCTTCAATAGGCTTCCGGCTGTCATAGCAACCGATCACCGCCCTCTTGTGACGTTCAGGAGGGCGGCGATCGGCGAAACATGGCGGCGCCCATGCCGCCGGCGCCGTTTACACACTGCGGTCACGTTTGACCGCAGTGTGTAAAGGGTTAACAGCAGCGATCGGCTCGGGCACCGACCGCTGCTGTTAGTGGCAGGTCCTGGCTGTATTATACAGCCGGCATCTGCCGTGTATGGAGCGAGCTCAGCGTGTGAGCTCGCTCCATACATCCCCATGCGACCCATGACGTACAGTTACGTCAAGGGTCGCTAAGGGGTTAAGGTTCACATTTGCATCGGAGTTTCTTCCACAGATTCAACCAAAAATTGGTGAACAGAGGACTTTTCTCTTTGCTGGATTCAGTATAAAAACAGTGGAAACCAGATGAACCCCAGGTGGATCCAACTATAGCCTATGGGGACTGCATTTGTCCATGGGTAACTGCTATTTTAGCGGATGGGCTGTCTGTCATTGGGGTCCCCTGGTGGACTCTAATGATGGAGAGCTGGACGCAAGCCTTACAGACACAGAAGAAAAAATCTGAAAACAATTTAACAATATCAGTAGGCACAGATATGATAACCATGGGACAGTCAATGCAGACTGACTGCACATCTCACAAATAGCAGTTTCATATACAACCAAAGCGCGCAAAGATATCCACAATACTTAACCAATGTAGTATAAAGCATAAAATACACAATTCAATAGATAGTGGTATCTGAATACCTAAAACTAATATATATAAAAGAATGCCAAACCAACAGCTACATATGAATTATAAACCTGTCAGTGGAGCAGAAGACACTACCATTGGGTCCACTACATTGACACAATGGTGGAGACATACCTGATTTAATAAAATGCTCCAAACTCTTAAAGGGGTTTTCCCATGAACATAACCAAAATTAAAACTTAAACATCTTTGAAAATATAAATAATTACAAATTTTGCTGTCAGTCTTTTATCTTGATTAGAAGCCATTGGATATACCCATCGATGCAAGAACATTCTATAGTCATTTTCCAGTGGATGTGACCATGAATGCAGCAACTTTCTATGGTCTCAAACCTAGTCATGAAATTGGAGACAGATTGTGGGGGAAAGCATGCACTGGAAACCATTAAAAATAGTCTGGATCCTTATGTATAGCTGTAGGAATGCTTAAACTGCAATTATTTCTCCCGAATTGGATGCTAAGGCCCCATGTAGTGAACTGCATCCAAAATACGCTGCAGAAAAGACAGCTACAACGTTTTTCCCAGAAAGTGTGCAGAGTTCCTCTGTGAACATTTTGCCCTTATTATACCATACAGAAAACGCCACTGTTTCCATAGGTATAATTGATATCTCAGCATATCCACTACAGATTTTTTTTCTGCAATGCTGATTGAGGAGCAATACTGCACCGGCACAAGACTGACAGTTCACAGTAGTGGACAGTGAAGCACCATGTACAAGTAAGCATGCTTTTTTTATACCTCCCCAGCTGCCCTTTAGGTTGCTTTAATTCCCGTAAAACCCCTTTAAATATGATCCTGGAGATAGAAATACCCCCTTTAAATCTGCCATATGAAACACTATTTTTAATAAATTCCACTTTTGTGCAAAATGCATAAATATGCTTTTATCATTGTCTTGATTTGGCACGTAGAGTCATTCAGTTAATTTATGACATATGATGACCGAATCCTTTACAACAGTGGTGGTACAGAAACCTGAGAATGAGACATTGACTGTTAAATACTGCTGAGACAGGTGTATGGCCCACTTTTAGGTACAGTACTTAAACTATTTTTTACAGACATTTATTGATTTAGAAAAATACCTGTGATAAGGAAAGCAAGCACCATGGATTTCTTTGCCTTTTCAATATTCCCAGCACCAAGAGCGTTGCCAACTCGCACACTGGTAGCCATACCTATACCATATGGAATCTGGAAAAGTGGCAAAACAATGTGTATTAGTTTCCTAAAATTACACAAAGAGAAACATAATTTTAATCCAGATGCAGTAGATGTTACTGAGCTTGAAAATACCTAACAATATCATCTGAAGATCCTCAGTGTCAAAGTGTTGTCATAAAGACAGCTGGTCTGGTCTTTAAAGGGAGTCTGTCAGTCGTACATTTATTATAAATATTTGCTATAATCCCAGTACCTTGTAGAGGTGATTCTACAGTTACACCCATGCCTCTTTTATTCAGATATGAGCCCTATTTTCATGTGAATTGATGTTTTCTGGATATTACAAGGTGACATTTATTCTAGCCACCTGCTTCATTTATTTAGGTTCAGCAAAGCAATAATACTGGTGTTATAATACCGCATAACTGTTCTGTAGAGCTATAATAATGGTGAAATTTATAAGAATATGAGCAATCTGACTCGGATGTAATTTAGCAAAACGAACCAAAAAAAAGTGGCAGAAACGATTTTGAAAACGCAGCTTTTGGGCTCATTCACACTACGTAAACGGCAGCTTATTCTGAACGTAAAACACGTTCAGAATAAGCGGCGTATAAAGCAGTTCCATTCATTTCTATGGGAGCCGGCATATGAGCGCTCACCATAGAAATGAATGGAACTGCTTTATACGCCGCTTATTCTGAACGTGTTTTACGTTCAGAATAAGCTGCCGTATACGTAGTGTGAATGAGCCCTTTCCGCTGCAGATTTTTTTTCTGAATTTTGTGGATGGGATAAGCCACTTTGCAGGTACTGTAAAAAGGAACTGAAAAGTATAGCTTGAATTAATACCATGTATGCTATGGTCACTACTTGGTATATGACAGACTGAGCGCCAAGCTCCACCACACTTATTAGACCTGAAGGCAAAGAAGACAATAGAGAAAAATGAGTATAAAGTAAATTTTATAACAGACAGATTATTCGTGAATATTTGACATGTCAGGGTGTTGTTGTGAAAGCTCATTGCTCACATATGATGCTGTAGCCTTCACTTTACAGCAAGTTCTTATTTCAACGTTTTCTACTTACCTACAAGGAAGCTACCAATTTCATACGTCCACCATTCTATGCATACCATGAGCATACTTGGCACAGCCAGTTCTACAAAGGAGTTCCAATCTTGTAGACACTCTTTTGACCAACCTTTAAATGTAACATGATTATTTAGTTGATATCTTAACTCCTGCTTATAACTTTGCAGTTAGTTTATTTTATCATGTTCATCATTTACCAATATGACCAGGGGCGTAACTACTGTGGTAGCAGCAGTAGCAGCTGCCACAGGGCCCGGGCCATTAGGGGGCCCAGTGACAGCCGCTACCGCTGCAGTTTTTTTTTTTTTTTTAAATAGTCCGTTACGGGCCCCATTCACTTGCTGATCCTGGCTGGGCCGGGATCGGCAAGTAACACCGCGGGCCCCACAAACACTATCATTATACTCGGGGGTCTTTGCAGACCCCCGAGTATAATGATCAGCGGACCGGGAGACGTAAGGAACATAAAAAACAGTGTTACTTACCTCTCCACGATCCTGCCAGGCCTCCCTCATTCGTGTCTGACGTCTCTGACGTCACATGACCCAGGTCTGCTTCCCGGGTCATGTGACGTCCGACGTCATTAATGCAGGACAAGAGCGGCAGCCGGCAGCCGACAGCCTAGGAGCCGGGCACAGGTAAGCAACTGGTTTTTTTAAAAAAATGTTTTTATTCCCCCGGGTCTCCGATTATTATACTCTGGGGTCTGAAAAGACCCCAGAGTATAATAATTGTTTATGGATGTCCACAGTGGGACATAATACTGTTTGCAGGGGTCACTATTGGGGTTAATACTGTGTGCAGGGGACACTATGGGGGATAATACTGTGTGCAGGGGACACTATTGGGGTTAATTCTGTGTGCAGGTGACACTATTGGGGTTAATTCTGTGTGCAGGGGACACTATTGGGGTTAATACTGTGTGCAGGGGCCACTATTGGGGTTAATTCTGTGTGCAGGGGCCACTATTGGGGTTAATACTGTGTGCAGGGGCCACTATTGGGGTTAATACTGTGTGCAGGGGACACTATTGGGGTTAATACTGTGTGCAGGGGACACTATTGGGGTTAATACTGTGTGCAGGGGACACTATTGGGGTTAATACTGTGTGCAGGGGACACTATTGGGGTTAATACTGTGTGCAGGGGACACTATTGGGGTTAATACTGTGTGCAGGGGACACTATTGGGGTTAATACTGTGTGCAGGGGACACTAATGGACATAATACTGTGTGCAGGGCTTACTAAGGGACATAATAGAGTTCTGAGGAGGGGGTCAGTTGAGGTCTTCGGCGTCAGTTTGGGGGGGGCCCCATGTCAAAAGTTCGCCATGGGGCCCCGCCATTCCTAGTTACGCCACTGAATATGACATCTAAAAATCTACATACAACACTAGTAATCACGTGTAACAGAATCCTCATTGAGTCTAAGCAACATCATCTGATACCAAAGACGGTAGAAACACGTACGTAGAAGCCTTCTCTAATGTACAATGGCCATGGGCCATTGTATAGCCAAGAGGATTGCTAAAGTGGCCATATACATATACCTATCAATAATGAACGTTCCTCAGATGAAATTTAATGCCTGGTGTCAGTTAATATGGATGCCCAGTTTGAACAACTTTAATGGGCTCATATGGAGGTAGGGCTGAGCATGTGAAATAATTCATCACCAGATCATCATTTATTCAACAGTTGTTCAACTCTCAACTTCATTTATCTAGTGGGAATGACTTGTTTTTCAAAGTAAAACTTATGTTTACCTGATAAACAAGAAGACATATTTTTGGCCACTTGGTGCGTGCTGCATAGTAGATCTGTACTAAAAAAAGTTCTATCCTTAAACTCCAGATTGGGCCACCATACCACAGCAATTTTATAAGAAGAAATGTCCAAATTGAGATTTTTTGATGAGTCTCTGCGATGTTTGGTGGATGCGGCAGGTCAAACAGTTTGCTGTATTCAAGGGGTAGTCCAAGTTCTTAACTATTAGGGCAGGTGCAGGGAATTGATAATAACAAAACAAGCTATACTTAGGGCTAGTTCACACGTGAGTATAAGGGGAGGTTTTTGACAGCGGATTTCGCGTCCAAAACCTCCCCTTATAATGGTGGTCTATGGAGACCGCAGGGCTTCTGTTCTCCGCTAGCGGCGAGCTGCTGCTAGCGGCGAAAAGAAAGGACATGTCCTTTCTTCAGGCGGAAGCCGCGCGGGCTCAGCCGCGCGGCTTCCGCCCCCGGCAGCTCCCTCCTATGTCGGCTCATTCATTTGAGCCGACAGCAGAGGGTTAAGCCGCGACAGCGATGGTCGCGGCGGGCGGGTTTTGACAAGAGAGAGACGTGGCTCGCCGCGTCTCTCTCTCTGTCAAAACCCGCGCAGGCAGTTCACGTGTGAACTAGCCCTTAGGGTAAGAAAAACGAAGAAATATATGGGTGGGCACTCACCAATCAGTAGACGGCATTTTCTTCTTTATATAAAAATAAACACTTTATTGAAATGTGATAAAACAAATCCTCAGGGAGGGAGAGATGACATAGTTGGCAGAAAAACAGGCAACAGCCGTTTCGCATTAAGTCAAACGCTTTTTCAAGCCTGGTATGCAAACTTTTTTTATTTTTTTATATAAAGAAGAAAATGCCGTCTACTGATTGGTGAGTGCCCACCCATATCTTTCTTCGTTTTGCCATATCCTTAACTGTTGTTCCAAGGGTTGTGACCCCCACCTTCTATCAGCAGTGTTTCCGATCTACAAGGATTTATTATTAATCAGTGGACTATCAAAAATTATGCTCATACTATTGGAGCGAGCAGTGCCGTCTACTTTTGTCTCTTGTTATCCGTGAATTGTACTTAGGATAAGTTCACAAGGGTTTTTTGGTCAGGATTTGGAGGCAGTATCAGCCTCAAAATCCTAACCAAAAAGACGGTTCCCATTGAAATCAATGGGAGCCGGTCAGTTCTTTTCTTTCCAGGAGCCGTTTGTTCCAGCTCCCGGAAAAAAAAGCGACATGCTCATTCTTCAGGCGGAGTCGCATCGCAATTCGGCCTGGAGACACTCCCTCCTCATGACTAGGCCCATTCATTGGGCCTAATCTGGAGCGGAGTGCGCAACTGGATGCTGATGCAGCGTACCGGCATTCAGTCGCGGCCACCTGTTTTTTGGTCTGGAACCTGAGGTGGCCTCCGACTCAGGTTCCGGACCGTAAAACCCTGTGTGAACTTACCCTAATCTGTCCTCCCCACCACTCTCTCCAGCATTGAGCCTTGGTCCTCCATGCTGGGGTCTGTTTATACAACTTCGATGGGGAGGTGCCCGTATACACACATTACTGCTGAAGCCAATAATTGACCTCAGTAATCTCTTACGGTTCACCACTGAAGCCAGTAATTGACTGCAGCAGAGATGTGTATATGGACATCTCACTGTAGTCACAAACCGCTGAACCAATGCAGAAATAATCATCTTCTTAAATCAGCCCGAGAGTGCTTTGGGGGACAGGCCTGATATGCCAGATTTAAATTAAATTAAATTAAATTAAAATTAATTTTTTTTTTTTACAAAACTTAAAAAAATCACCTACTATAACAAACACTGCAGCTTCTAGATTCCACCATGACAGCCAATAACCATACATCCCATATATAAAAACAATTTTATCACCAAGGAGAAACAATCAGTAAAAATTATTTTAGTTTTGTTTTTTATTTAAAAAAGGAAAAAATACTGAAATAAAAACACTATCAAAAGTAAAGCCCTATGAATCACCAAAAAACCCCTAAATGAGTTTAAGTTTTAAGACTTAAAAAGAAGTCTTAAAATTATGATTATTCTTATTCAGGTACCAAGCATAGGGATGTTTAGATCACGTTTCGCTCACTTCTGTGTACACTGAGAATTTAGCTGGTTTATTTTGCATTTAGTTCATGCATTGTTGTATCAGTAAGCTTTTAAAATTTCTACCTCCCCAGGTATTAATATGTAGTTTCTTGACACGAATATACAGAAATAAGATGATGGCTTGAGAAAACTGTGCGATAGTGTTAGCCCATGCGGATCCTCTGTAAAAATAGATAAAATCTAATTATTTTACTAAAATAAGTAAAATATCAATCTATTAATCAACAGATACATTACACAGAGACATAGTTAGGCTTTCCTTTGTGACTAAGATTCTGTTTTATAACATAGTTCTGTATCCTGAGGGTTAGTTCATGCAGGGTTTTTGGTCCGGAACCTGAGGCAGAGGCCGCCTCAGGTTCCGGAGCAAAAACCTGGTAGCCGCGACTGAAACCCGGTGCACTGCACTGGCATCCAGCCGCGCACTCCGCTCCGGATTAGGCCCAGTGAATGGGCCTAGTCGGGAGGAAGGAATGTCTCAGGCCGAATAGCGAGGTGAAATGGCCTGAAGAATGAACCGGAAAAAAATGGCTCCTGGAAAAAAGACCTGAGCGACTCCTGTTGATTTCAAAGAGAGCCATCTTTTTGGTCAGGATTTTTAGGCAGATATGGCCTCAAAATCCTGTCCGAAAATCCCTGTGTGAACTTACCCTAATAATCTGGGATAATGGTTGTCGGTGACATTCCAGCAGCCACCACACACAACATACTACACTCCCTTTGCTTTGTCCTGCATAATCCAAATAGCAGATATGAGAATTTAACATTAGCATAATGCTCACAATAAGACCTTATTCATATAATAATATTTTGGTCGGTGTTCTGCATCAGTGATAGTGTGTCAAAACCAGAAGCAGATTGAAAATTGGCTCACAGTCACTGGTGTAAATAACTGATCAAAAACTGAAAGTGTGAACGAGGGCCAACACTGCGCTGTATAATTGGTACTCACTTTATTCCTCCTACTGATTTGACACTGAAACATTTTTAATAGTGGGTAAACCTTTACCTTAAAAATATTGTTCATAGAACAGGATTCCTCAATGTAAAAAAAAAAACATACCGTACTAATACACATGTTAAAATTTAGGACTATTTACCTGATTTACATTCAGGTCACATGGCCACATCTGTGATGTTTTGTTTGCAAGCTCAGTACCCCTCCCTGTGTGTACTGAGGCCTGCAAATGAAACGGCACCATGCGACTTGTTGGAAGACACCCACCCTCCATCTCTACTCCAACCTGCGCATGTGGACAGAGCTCAGAAAGGCAGTGTATGCCTACTGCATAATGCTGTGCACACACCATGTCTTAGAGGCAATGTATACGCACTGCCTCTTACCTCTCCTATTATTGCCAAGAAGGAAACTGGAAAGGCATTGGCGAGTCACACTGGAGGATATCACAGAGTGGTGCAGCAGGGACTGAAGTCTGTGACACACCGCTTCTCCTGTCAGTCTAAGGGTAAGTTCACACAGGGGTTTTTGATCAGGGTTTTGAGGCCGTATTTGCCTCAAAACCCTGACCAAAAAGACGGCTCCCAATGAAATCAATGGGAGCCACTCCCGGCTCCCAGAAAAAAGAAGCTAGATGCTCATTCTTCAGGCCGAGTCACCTCACGATTCGGCCTGAAGACACACCCTCCTCTCGACTAGGCCCATTCATTGAGCCTAATCTGGAGCAGAGTGCGCGGCTGGATGCCGGTGCAGTGCAGCGGCTTTCATTCGCGGCTACCCAGTTTTTGTATCAGAACCTGAGGTTCCGATTCAAAAAACGCCGTGTGAACTTACCCTTATAGCGTCAGTGAGAGGGGCATAGCTAGAGGCAGTTGGTGCACACTACCTGTCTGAGCTTATCCATTATAAATTACATGTCAAATCATAATTTAACAGTACATCTACTTACATGACTCCAAGTTCCAGTTGAAACAGAAAGATATAATTTACTAGTGCATTTATGATATTTGATATAATGCTGGTGATTATCTGTGTTCTAACAATTCCCTGAAAAACAATAATATAGAAATACATGTTTATATCACATACATATTTAATATTATTTCACATACAACAAAGAGCTGTTAAGAGGGGCAGGTGACTGCTTATGACACCATGGATTTAATAATAAAGTAATATATACACACAATGGTTGTCAAAACTCCAGGGAAATGTGCAGAAGGGGCATGTCACATGAAATTTAGTCTGGATAAGGGGGTAGTCTTCTCAAAGAACTGGTCTTTTGGAGACTTTTTAGAAAAACTGGAAGAAACCGCCAGCTCTCCAAAGGGTAGTTCCATAAAATTAGCTCTAAGCTAATTTTCTTCTTTTTGCTTCTCTTTTGAAGACTGTTGACTATATATTGATCAGGAATACATACTTGATTTTGTAAATACCGTGCCTCCAGTTGGTATAGAAATGCAGCCTATAAAAGAACAACGTAAGTATGGTTATGGTATACATATATTGGAGATAGAAAATAGAAATCCCATCCATGAATCCCATCCACGCACTGCAGAAAAATATATTCAGTGGAAATGCTGTGATTTCCAAAACTGTTGCGTTTTTGGAAATCGAAGCATGAATGAAGGTGCTGATTTCATCACAGGTCCTGTAGTCTTCCTAGCCACATACACTGCATTGATAATTCTGAGCTGGCTGTTCAGTGTAGTTTCTGTTTTAGAGTCCCTTCTTTGTGCCGAGGCTGACACTAATAGTGACCTGCGCCTCACTGGCCAGTGAGCCACTCTTCAGTTTGAGAAGTACTGACCTATACTTATCCAACTGATATTAACATGAATAAATCAATCTGCTAAACCAAGCCTATAAAATAAACTGTTTCTAGCCTTATTGTTCATAAGCCACTCACACCAGTGGTTTGCTCAGATACCCAGTTAGATCTCTGATCAGAACTCACCTTCATCTTGCTATATATACTGTAGACTTGTACATATGCATATGCACCCAGGGGTGAACCTAGCCTCTATGCTGCCTGAGGAGGAGTACTATAGAAAGCCCCCCCGCCAAAAAAAAAAAAAAAAAAAAAAAAAAAAAAGATATCCAACCTGACAATCTTGGATTGCAAATTGGGAGCCTCCCTAATTAAAATTGTAGGACACACCTTCCCATATGCAGATGAAAAAAATCCTTTTATTTGGCCCACATGCAGTATATTAACCCCTTTTTCTTTTGGCCACCCACACGGTATAGGACCCCCTTTTTCTATTGGTCACCTACACGGTATATGACCCCCTTTTTTCCCCCTCCACATAGTAAATGACTCCCTTTTTTGCCCTTTCCCACAGTATATGGCTCCCCACAGTATATGACCCTCTCTTTTATGGCTCCCCACAGTACATGACATCCCTACTGTATGTGATTCCACTATTTTATGGCCACCACATGCATATATATATTAGGCCACTCCCTAACATTATATTATTGCAATAGATAGCAGCCTATGATTAATTCATCTATTATTGCTCCTGTCCAGGCCATCCACTACTGCTGTAGCAGATGCTTAAGAATGCCACAATATTGGACATAGCATCCTGGCGTTCTTCAGTATTGTGACATAAGTTAACATTCAATAATTATCTAAAATATAATTAACCCCAAAGAATGGATAGTATAAAAATTGGAAAATAATTGAAATGCTCTTATCTGTTCCAGATGAAGGATGTCATACCCCAACTTTTTGGCCACAATTTATCCAAACACAAAGGGAACCAAGGATGGGTGCAGGAGATTGACCCTGTATAGCATTGTCACCCGAGCATATTAACTCCCTTACCAGGGCGATCCCAATGCTGACCTTAAAATTACCCTGTTAATATCACCCCCTCCCTTCCTCGATGCGTTTCGCATCCAAAACACGGATGCTCCTCAGGGGATTAGAAGATCAATTGAAACGACCAAGCATAGCAGAGCGCTGTCCCAGGTGCACTGTGAGACCATCAGGAGCTCCCCCAGAGTATAATGATAGCAGTATTTGTGGGGTTTGCAAGCCAGCGGCCTTACTTACTCATCCCCACTCCTGCTCACAGCCGCCTCAGCTTCTGCATAAGTGGAAGTGCAGGAGGCTTTAAGCAGGAGCGAGAATTAGTAAGTAAATAGGGCCCGTTACCTGTTGGGCTTATTCTGGCAGGTAACGGCCTATTAAAAAAAAAAAAAAAAAAACATCAGGGGCCTACTGGGCCCCTAGTGTCCTGGGCTCTGTGGTAACCGCTACCTCTGCTACTCCAGTAGTTACACCACTGATTGCAGCCTACAGCAAGCATCACTAAACATCATGCATCATTGTCATTGTCATTTACATGGGCTAGAGGCTGCAGAAAATACACTATTAGTCATATTGTTTCTAGTGTTCAAACAACCATAAGTAACATAACATAACTTTCATAAAGAAAGTCCAGGGAGAATATGGAAGAAGTTAACATTTTTTTTTGTGAATGTGCAAATAAAAAAAAAACACTTACTGGAAGGGCAGGAATGAAAACCAGGACATATTCCTCTGCCAGACTGTAACAGAATTAAACATGAAATAATCTCAGATTAAAGTTACTTTGGGACCTCTTCACCAATTACTGCAATGCTTAGGGCTAAGGCCGCACATAGAGCCGTAGCTAAAACACACTGTGGAAAAGGCCGTGATGGAAACACATTGCGTTTTTTCTGCAACATTTCTCACAGAAAGTTCGCAGAGTTTCCCTCTGCGAATTTTCTGCCCTATTATCTCTATACAGAAAACTCCAGCATTCCTTAGGTATAATTGACATGTTGCATTTTTTATATTGCAGATTTTCCGCTGCTGTTTTTTTTTCTGCCATATGTGGATGGGATTAGCCAGAATCCCATCCATTTTGCACATACTGTAAAATGATGCATTTTTGTAATATGGGGCCTCAGCCTAAAAGCTTATTCACACGTCTGCAATCTACAAATGTTTGCCATCTGCATTTTTGACAAACGGCATACATATTCATTCATTTCAATGTAATTATTGAGACATCTCTTTTTTTCACAAGTGAAAATGGAAGCATGTTATTTTTTCAATGGTACGTATAGATAATGGATGCTTCACACCAATTCAATTCTATTACTCTGTGAAAAAAAAATGGATGGCTTGTTATCCATTTTTCATGGACCCAGAGATATTGACAAGTACAGAAAACGTAACAAATAGAGATGAGCGAACAGTGTTCTATCGAACACATGTTCGATCGGATATCAGGGTGTTCGCCATGTTCGAATCGAATCGAACACCACGTGGTAAAGTGCGCCAAAATTCGATTCCCCTCCCACCTTCCCTGGCGCCTTTTTTGCACCAATAACAGCGCAGGGGAGGTGGGACAGGAACTACGACACTGGGGGCATTGAAAAAAATTGGAAAAAGTCATTGGCTGCCGAAATCAGGTGACCTCCATTTTAGACGAATAGTGGATTTCAAATCCGGGTCATATGAGAATGTGAACTTTGTGACTATGAGACAGGGATAGCTGTACAGGCAGGGATAGCTAGGGATAACCTTTATTTAGGGGGGAATGTTATTAAAAATAACTTTTTGGGGCTCTATCGGGTGTGTAATTGTGATTTTTGTGAGATAAACTTTTTCCCATAGGGATGCATTGGCCAGCGCTGATTGGCCGAATTCCGTACTCTGGCCAATCAGTGCTGGCCAATGCATTCTATTAGCTTGATGAAGCAGAGTGTGCACAAGGGTTCAAGCGCACCCTCGGCTCTGATGTAGCAGAGCCGAGGCTGCACAAGGGTTCAAGCGCACCCTCGGCTCTGATGTAGGAGAGCCGAGGGTGCACTTGAACCCTTGTGCACCCTCAGCTCTGCTACATCAGAGCCGAGGGTGCGCTTGAACCCTTGTGCACACTCTGCTTCATCAAGCTAATAGAATGCATTGGCCAGCGCTGATTGGCCAATGTATTCTATTAGCCTGATGAAGTAGAGCTGAATGTGTGTGCTAAGCACACACATTCAGCTCTACTTCATCGGGCTAATAGAATGCATTGGCCAGCGCTGATTGGCCAGAGTACGGAACTCGACCAATCAGCGCTGGCTCTGCTGGAGGAGGCGGAGTCTAAGATCGCTCCACACCAGTCTCCATTCAGGTCCGACCTTAGACTCCGCCTCCTCCGGCAGAGCCAGCGCTGATTGGCCGAATTCCGTACTCTGGCCAATCAGCACTGGCTAATGCATTGTATTGGCTTGATGAAGCAGTGCTGAATGTGTGTGCTTAGCACACACATTCAGCTCTACTTCATCGGGCTAATAGAATGCATTGGCCAGCGCTGATTGGCCGAATTCCGTACTCTGGCCAATCAGCACTGGCTAATGCATTGTATTGGCTTGATGAAGCAGTGCTGAATGTGTGTGCTTAGCACACACATTCAGCTCTACTTCATCGGGCTAATAGAATGCATTGGCCAATCAGCGCTGGCCAATGCATTCTATTAGCGTGAACTGAGTTTGCACAGGGGTTCTAGTGCACCCTCGGCTCTGCTACATCAGATTGCTACATCTGATGTAGCAGTGCCGAGTGTGCATCAGATGTGTAGTTGAGCAAAACTGACTCAGCACTGCTAAGTCTGCATTCGCATAGGAATGCATTGGCCAGCCTTCGGCCAATCAGCGCTGGCTCTGCCGGAGGAGGCGGAGTCTAAGGTCGGACCTGAATGGAGACTGGTGTGGAGCGATCTTAGACTCCGCCTCCTCCAGCAGAGCCAGCGCTGATTGGCCGAATTCCGTACTCTGGCCAATCAGCACTGGCTAATGCATTGTATTGGCTTGATGAAGCAGTGCTGAATGTGTGTGCTTAGCACACACATTCAGCTCTACTTCATCGGGCTAATAGAATGCATTGGCCAGCGCTGATTGGCCGAATTCCGTACTCTGGCCAATCAGCACTGGCTAATGCATTGTATTGGCTTGATGAAGCAGTGCTGAATGTGTGTGCTTAGCACACACATTCAGCTCTACTTCATCGGGCTAATAGAATGCATTGGCCAGCGCTGATTGGCCGAATTCCGTACTCTGGCCAATCAGCACTGGCTAATGCATTGTATTGGCTTGATGAAGCAGTGCTGAATGTGTGTGCTTAGCACACACATTCAGCTCTACTTCATCGGGCTAATAGAATGCATTGGCCAATCAGCGCTGGCCAATGCATTCTATTAGCGTGAACTGAGTTTGCACAGGGGTTCTAGTGCACCCTCGGCTCTGCTACATCAGATTGCTACATCTGATGTAGCAGTGCCGAGTGTGCATCAGATGTGTAGTTGAGCAAAACTGACTCAGCACTGCTAAGTCTGCATTCGCATAGGAATGCATTGGCCAGCCTTCGGCCAATCAGCGCTGGCTCTGCCGGAGGAGGCGGAGTCTAAGGTCGGACCTGAATGGAGACTGGTGTGGAGCGATCTTAGACTCCGCCTCCTCCAGCAGAGCCAGCGCTGATTGGCCGAATTCCGTACTCTGGCCAATCAGCACTGGCTAATGCATTGTATTGGCTTGATGAAGCAGTGCTGAATGTGTGTGCTTAGCACACACATTCAGCTCTACTTCATCGGGCTAATAGAATGCATTGGCCAGCGCTGATTGGCCGAATTCCGTACTCTGGCCAATCAGCACTGGCTAATGCATTGTATTGGCTTGATGAAGCAGTGCTGAATGTGTGTGCTTAGCACACACATTCAGCTCTACTTCATCGGGCTAATAGAATGCATTGGCCAATCAGCGCTGGCCAATGCATTCTATTAGCGTGAACTGAGTTTGCACAGGGGTTCTAGTGCACCCTCGGCTCTGCTACATCAGATTGCTACATCTGATGTAGCAGTGCCGAGTGTGCATCAGATGTGTAGTTGAGCAAAACTGACTCAGCACTGCTAAGTCTGCATTCGCATAGGAATGCATTGGCCAGCCTTCGGCCAATCAGCGCTGGCTCTGCCGGAGGAGGCGGAGTCTAAGGTCGGACCTGAATGGAGACTGGTGTGGAGCTATCTTAGACTCCGCCTCCTCCAGCAGAGCCAGCGCTGATTGGTCGAGTTCCGTACTCTGGCCAATCAGCACTGGCCAATGCATTTCTATGGGGAAAAGTTAGCTTGCGAAAATCGCAAACTGACAGGGATTTCCATGAAATAAAGTGACTTTTATGCCCCCAGACATGCTTCCCCTGCTGTCCCAGTGTCATTCCAGGGTGTTGGTATCATTTCCTGGGGTGTCATAGTGGACTTGGTGACCCTCCAGACACGAATTTGGGTTTCCCCCTTAACGAGTTTATGTTCCCCATAGACTATAATGGGGTTCGAAACCCATTCGAACACTCGAACAGTGAGCGGCTGTTCGAATCGAATTTCGAACCTCGAACATTTTAGTGTTCGCTCATCTCTAGTAACAAACAGTTAATCTGATGTTCAAGGATGTAAGGACACAACATGCAGAATAAGCAGAGTGGCTTGCTGTCCGTGATTGTCCCAGGTGTCACATAACCACATAATGCAGATGTGTGGATAAATCTTGTAAATGCTTTTCTCCACAGCTCATATTGATGTTAGAAGAAGGGATATAAATATCTGGTTTTTTTAAAAAATATATTGTGGTAAAGTGTACGGTAAGGTGGTGGACGGAGTGTATATCTCGCCTGGTTTCCTCAGCCAGACGAGATAAAGGAAAGACAGAGCAATCATGTTCTAGCAGAGCATAGTCTGCTGGAGCTCTTGTTCCTTATTATGGGCTGGCTTTTCTGGACTGGAGGGCAGGTTGGTAGTGGGAGCCTTCCAGTCCACACCCTTACTCCACCATGGGTTTTGCCCTGAGTCCGGGGCATTCACAGGTGAGCTTCCTTAGGGCTATTTACTGGGGAAGGAAGCTCAGTTATGGGCCCTTGATACACACATGGAGAGTGTGAGCAAAACACTCCTGAGATAAACAGGTATGGTGTGGATTTGGACCTGCTTATATGGTGACTCAACCTGCTCTAGGTCAGAGAGGTAACCTGCTGTTTAGGTAGAGCCGGACAAGGCTTAGGTTTTCTTTGTTGTTTTGTTACTTTGCTGGCACAGTGTTTTATGCCGAAAACCCAAATAAAACACTGGACTTGTTTATCGTACTACCTGTCTGCATGGTGTCATTGCCGTTCCCAACCGGGTGAGCTGAACCCCTTACAATATATATATATATATATATATATATATATATATATATATATATAGTATAAATATGGCTATATGGGTGTTGTTAGGGAATTGCTAGGACGGCAATTTCCCAGTAGCTGCTGGAAACCCTGGAGGAAGGGGCACAACAAACAGTGAGCCCTGGTCTGAAACCCCCCACTGTCCCTTCCTGCTTGTACAGACCAAAAGTTTGGACACACCTTCTCATTCAAAGAGTTTTTTTTGTATTTTCATGACTATGAAAATTGTAGATTCACACTGAAGGCATCAAAACTATGAATTACTACATGTGGAATTATATACTTAACAAAAAAGTGTGAAACAACTGAAAATGTCTTATATTCTAGGTTCTTCAAAGTAGCCACCTTTTGCTTTGATTACTGCTTTGCACACTCTTGGCATTCTCTTGATGAGCTTCAAGAGGTAGTCACCGGAAATGGTCTTCACTTCACAGGTGTGCCCTGTCAGGTTTTATAAGAGGGATTTTTTTTTTGCCTTATAAATGGAGTTGGGACCATCAGTATATAATTTCACGTGTGTTGAGCAGAAGTCAGGTGGATACAAAGCTGATAGTCCTACTGAATAGACTGGTAGAATTTGTATTATGGAAAGAAAAAAGCAGCTCAGTAAAGAAAAATGAGTGGCCATCATTACTTCAAGAAATGAAGGTCAGTCAGTCCAAAAAATTGAGAAAACTTTGAAAGTGTCCCCAAGTGTAGTTGCAAAAACTACAAAGAAACTGGCTCACATGAGGACGGCCCCAGGAAAGGAAGACCAAGAGTCACCTCTGCTGCGGAGAATAAGCTCATCTGAGTCACCAGCCTCAGAAATCGCAAGTTAACAGCAGCTCAGATTTGACAGCAGGTCAATGCCACACAGAGTTCTAGCAGCAGACACATATCTACAACAACTGTTAAAAGGAGACTTTGTGCAGCAGGCCTTCATGGCAAAATAGCTGCTAGAAAACCACTGCTAAGGACAGGCAACAAGCAGAAGAGACTTGTTTGGGCTAAAGAACACAAGGAATGGACATTAGACCAGTGGAAATCTGTGCTTTGTTTTGATAAGTCCAAATTTGAGATCTTTGGTTCCAAACCACTTTGTGTGATGCAGAAAAGGTGAACGGATGGACTCTACATGCCTGGTTCTCACCGTGAAGCATGGAGGAGGAGGTGTGATGGTGTGGGGGTGCTTTGCTGGTGACACTGTTTGGGATTTATTCAATATTGAAGGCATACTGAACCAGCATGGCTAACACAGCATCTTGCAGCGGCGGGCTATTCCATCCGGTTTGTGTTTGGTTGGACCATCAAACACAATGACCCCAAACACACTTCCAGGCTGTGTAAGGGCTATTTGACCAAGAAGGAGAGTGATGGGGTGCTATGCCTGATGACCTGTCCTCCACAGTCACTAGATCTGAACCCAATCGAGATGGTTTGGGGTGAGCTGGACTGAAGAGTGAAGGCAAAAGGGCCAACAAGTGCTAAGCATCTCTGGGAACTCCTTCAAGACTGTTGGAAGAACATTTCAGGTGACTACCTCTTGAAACTCATCAAGAGAATGCCAAGAGTGTTCAAAGCAGTAATCAAAGCAAAAGGTGGCTACTTTGAAGAACCTAGAATATAAGACAGATTTTCAGTTGTGTCACACTTTTTTTGTTAAGTATATAATTCCACGTGTGTTAATTCATAGTTGTGATGCCTTCAGTGTGAATTTACAATTTTCATAGTCATGAAAATACAGAAAACTCTTTGAATGAGAAGGTGTGTCCAAACTTTTGGTCTGTACTTTATATATATTTATATATTACATCTGTTACATGTTTTCACAATTCTTGCTAAATTATCCTTTAAAAATTGAAGCACTGTTCCACATTCCACAACAGTTCCTGAAGCCACTTTATTATGGCAGCACCAAAGTCTTACAGCATTGACCAGCATACCCTGGATTCAACCATAGGTTAGAAGGAGTGGTGGCAGCAGGGTGAAGACTGGAGTGACAGGCCAACTGTCGGTACTGAGTCCGGTGGGCACTAAGAGTGCAGCATAAGAGGGGTCCCTGGCTACATATGGTAAAACGCTTATGTCTGCATTATGGTTGCAGGTTCACTGAATTTCAGAAAAGATATTGCAGATAACAATGTAAATGATAATGTGATACTATACCGGGCCACCTTTGGGTCTTGTCTAAAGAGGAGTAGAATATTCTCAGTGTTTATAAAGAGTGCCCAACAAGGAAAGCAAGCCAGCATTAGTATGAGGATCCCACGCTGTAGTACAATACCTATTAACTTTAGGTTTGTGCCTCCAAATATCTGAAGGAGAGATATCATAGTATATTAGACAAATAAGAGATTTTCATTACATATACATCTAGTGCAATGCTATTGAAATTATTGAGTAGAGTCATAACAACATCAAATCAATAAAAATGCTAATACATAGATTTAGTTTACAATAGTTAGTGTTCTGTTACATGTACTAAGCACATTTATGCAAAATGACTGGAACTTTTATGGGGACTGTATTAGCTTAAAGTTATCCCTATCTTGGAAAATAGAAGCAGAGAAGGGCTCATAAGTTCTGTCACCAGGGCAGGACCTCCGTAAACTAGCATGTAGTGCTGCTCTACATCATTTCCTTAACTCCAATAGAGGTGAATAGGGCCTACATACACAGCATAACATATATAGCTGCAATAAATAATGACAGTCAGCTCACCATCATAAGATGACTCCAGTGAAGAATTCCAAGAAGATTTATAGAGACAACCTACGGTTTAATTTTCCATAAAACAAATTTACATAAATTTCTGCTTTATTAAATCATGGTAACTGTGGAGCAACGGAAACAGTGTAGCTCAGCTGTGCTATGCTGGTTATGCAGCTTCCTTCACTTCTATGAGATTTATGGAAACAGTGTTGCTTGAATGTTTCTGTACGACACTCATTGGTGGTCAGGATAGCAGTTTTCCCACCTCAAGAGCAATTTGCCAAGATGAGAATAATCCTTTAAATTGTTTCTCTAATTTCACAAGAAAAACTATTATAATGCAGAACTTTGCACTCTAATCATTGTTCTATATGACTGAATTAAGAGAGCCGTAGTTTAGATCCTGCATGGGCTGGCTGAAGTCTGTGTGCCAGGCCATGGGTCCTGCTCTGCTGCCTTAGAAACTGCATTCAATGTGGGAGCCAGCACTATAGGATGTCTCATAAACAGAATACAGTTACTACAGCAGGAGAGCATGGCACAGATTAGATAAGCAGACCCAGCAGCACAGACTTTGTGCTTAATATTAAAACTGTACAGAAAGCAGTAATGTTACAAGAGCACAGTAGCATAGCCGTTTTGTTGCCAAAACAAAAATTGTTCAGTTTAACAATGCTTTATGTATCCTCTGAGTAACATACCTGTGATATGAGTGTATCACATGCTGAAGATAAGCCAAGACCTACTGAAAGACCAGTGACAGATATAACCTAAAAGCATAGAACAACGGTAATAAATCAATATAGAATGAAGAGATAAAGTGTCCACAATATCCACGATTTTAATAATACTGCTGTAACTGGGATGAATCATAGCTATAACATTATTTTATCTTTAATGATGTTATATAATAATGCAGAATCAGGGGGAACCTTGGAGTGAACAACCACATCGGTGTCAGTGAGGGGACACCTCAGATGGCCGCTCTCCAAAGGCTCGTAGTGACCACAAATGATAGTGCTAATACATAGGAACATTGACATTATGTTACAATGTTATTAGGTAACCTTTTATAAAACTCTTACTTGATCACATATGGTGGTGTTTACTTTGGAATTATGTACTGAGACTTAGAGTTGTACAGTATATTATTTTTGAAGTACATATTGATGGCATCATTATTAATGCAATGTATGGTACGGTTACTAAGGTGCCATACTGAATGATTGAAATTATAGAATATTTATTTTTTAAATTGTTATTCTTAATTATAATTACCACTTGTATTATATGTATCTTTATGTTTTTAGTATAGTGCAATTACATTTCAATATGCACACAGTGTAAGAAAGTTGAGGGTTTGCTCTGGTTGTCTTTATTCACCTTCCCTACAGAAGATTGAAGGGCAAAGGTCCACCATACAGTCGCTCCATCACTGGCCCACCATACAGTGGCCCTTTTGCTGGTCCCTCATTCTGTATGGGGGACCAGTGATGGAGTCATGATATGAGGGACCAGCAACAGGGCCATTGTAAAGGGGATCAGTGATAGATCCATTATATTATGATTGGGCAGTGATGGGGCCCATTGTACTATATGGGAGCACTGATGGGGCCACTATCTTGTGGGACATTAGGGGGGAATATTAAAGGAGTTGTGCATGAATTGGAGGAACCCATAAAGCGGCTGGGGAAGTGTAAAATAAAAATGAAAAAGTATACTAACCTTTTCTCAGTGCTCTATTGTCTACCGCCGAAGTTCATTCAGTCTCATGCTGGTGCCTCATTGCTGGAAATTCTGTGCTTCACATGACGTCGTTGGAGAAAGACTAGTGGCATCACTCACTTAAATCACCAGTTCCTTACCATCGACCACTGAGACCACTAATTGGTCTCTGTTGTCACATGAGGTGCAGAACTTCTGGCAACAAGGTGCTGGCACAAGAATGACAGATATTGGTTCAATCACTGCCCAGTGCTGGTACAAGACTGGACACCGACAGTGGACAACAGAGGCCAGGTATAGGTGAGTACACATTTCTTTATTTCACACCTCCACTGACTGTCATATGGATTGCTTCAATTCCTAGACAACGTCTTTTAAGGGTTTATCCACCTTTGTAATACTTCTAACCTATTCTATCGGAGAGGTTTTTACAACCAGGCAATCAGGCAACCGGTAATGTTTACATGTTGGAGCCACACTGCTCACTCACCATACAATATGTAGTGGTGGGTTTAGGTACTACAGCAGTGCTCATCATATGAAGGGTGAGCAACATGGCTCTCAGCATGTTATTACCTTTAGCCATGCTGTCTCAATAGTTGATCTGCATGAGTCCTGGCTGTCAGAGTCCCACAGTTGATAAGTACCAGTATTAAAAAGGTGGATAACCCATTTAATATAATTTTAATAATAACTTTATTTATATAGGGCCAACGTATTCCTCAGCACTTTAAAAATCAGAGGGTATATGAACAGATAGTGTTTGACATTACAACGTGACAAAGAATTAACATATTAAATAAGTGAGGAGTGAGGAAAAGGGAGTAATAGGTCATATAACTGAAGCTGCATGAACCTGTCACCAGCTGGTATCTGTGAATATACACATACTAAGTGCATGAAGTGCAGGGTAACTTCTAGATGGAGTGGTGCGGTAGAAAGGATAGCTTAGGATAAGAAAAGTTAGCTTAGTGTACAGAGGTGCAGAACAACGTGATCAGATCATATGATAAGCCTGCCTTAAACAGATGTGATTTTAGGCCATGTTTGAAGCTGCCATATTAATCTAATTGTTCGAGGTAAAGCATTCCAGAGCATAAGTACAGCTTGAGAAAAGTCTGGGAAACAGGAGTGGGATGTTCGGATAACATAGAAAACAAGTCTAAGGTCATTAGAAGAACGGAAAGGATATTTAAAGTAGTAGAAGGGGAGGCCATATAGGGAAATACAGAACTTTGGATGGATACATGGGTGAATGTGATAACTTTATATTGTATTTCGTGATGGATAGGCAACCAGTGCAGCGACTGACACAAAGCAGATACATCTGTGTACCAGTTTGATAGATAGATGAGTCTGGTGGCTGACTTATAATAGGGGGACAGGGAATGAGTGAAAAAAGGCACTGAGGGAGTGGGGCTCCAAAAAGGGTTGTTAGTAGAGATGAGCAAACACTGTTCGGATCAGCCGTTCCGAACAGCACGCTCCCATAGAAATGAATGGAAGAAGCTGGAACGTACACTTTGCCGGCGGCCGGTCGCTTAACCCCCCGCGTGCCGGCTACATCCATTAATTTCTATGGGAGCATGCTGTTTGGAACGGCTGTTGCGAACAGCGTTCGCTCATCTCTAGTTGTTAGTTTATGGTAAAGGGTGTGGCTTGAAAACTTTCAATAAAAATATGCACCCCACCCCCAGAAGCCCCCATACAACCTTTTAATAATTTGATTCCCACCCTGATTCTCCCTCCTACAAGTCTTGCTGTAGTTTAATCCTCTAAAAACTTACTGCGTTGGCAAGTGTCACTGCATCGAGCTCTTCTTTGCCCAGGTGACCACAGAATATAGAGCTGACAATATTGATCATAAAACACAGCAACTGAGAGAGAATCTGTTCCAAGAAATAAAAACATAATAAACCTGTCCTTCAATTATAACTGAATAATAATAATAATAATTATGAACATTGTAGTGAATGATGTTTTGTAGAAGTATACATTGGGGTCAGGGCTACATGGCAACTTCAAATTGCATGACACAGTCAAAAAGCTGAAAGTGTAATTGTGAGTTAATCATTGCAATTCCTGGAGTATCGTCACAAGTCAATCACATTCTCCCACCAATAGCTTAACCAGTAGAATAGCATGGCCTTGGGGCTCAGTAGGTTATCAGTACACATGTACAATACAACATACTAGCAAAATTGTGTCTTTCATATGAGCATAAATACTCAAAAATAGATTTGGGAAAATATATACATTGTATACCTTTTGCTCTGTATGATTACTTACTAAAATACTCTTTGCATTTTGACTGGTGACCAATACTCATTGTTGAGTGATTGTAACCACGGAACATTTTTGGAACATATTCGCATACTTCCTTAGTCTCTGTTGTAGCACCTATGTGTTTGCATACGACATACAGTCCTATGAAAAAGTTTGGGCACCCCTATTAATCTTAATCATTTTTAGTTCTAAATATTTTGGTGTTTATAACAGCCATTTCAGTTTGATATATCTAATAACTGATGGACACAGTAATATTTCAGGATTGAAATGAGGTTTATTGTACTAACAGAAAATGTGCAATATGCATTAAACCAAAATTTGACCGGTGCAAAAGTATGGGCACCTCAACAGAAAAGTGACATTAATATTTAGTAGATCCTCCTTTTGCAAAGATAACAGCCTCTAGTCGCTTCCTGTAGCTTTTAATCAGTTCCTGGATCCTGGATAAAGGTATTTTGGACAAACAATTCAAGATCAGTTAAGTTAGATGGTTGCCGAGCATGGACAGCCCGCTTCAAATCATCCCACAGATGTTCAATGATATTCAGGTCTGGGGACTGGGATGGCCATTCCAGAACATTGTAATTGTTCCTCTGCATGAATGCCTGAGGATTTGGAGCGGTGTTTTGGATCATTGTCTTGCTGAAATATCCATCCCCGGCGTAACTTCAACTTCGTCACTGATTCTTGAACATTATTCTCAAGAATCTGCTGATACTGAGTGGAATCCATGCGACTCTCAACTTTAACAAGATTCCCGATGCCGGCATTGGCCACACAGCCCCAAAGCATGATGGAACCTCCACCAAATTTTACAGTGGGTAGCATGTGTTTTTCTTGGAATGCTGTTTCTTTTTGGACGCCATGCATAACGCCTTTTTTTTTATAACCAAACAACTCAATTTTTGTTTCCAAAATGAAGCTGCCTTGTCCAAATGTGCTTTTTCATACCTCAGGCAACTCTATTTGTGGCATACGTGCAGAAACGGCTTCTTTCTCATCACTCTCCCATACAGCTTCTATTTGTGCAAAGTGCGCTGTATAGTTGACCGATGCACAGTGACACCATCTGCAGCAAGATGATGCTGCAGCTCTTTGGAGGTGGTCTGTGGATTGTCCTTGACTGTTCTCACCATTCTTCTTCTCTGCCTTTCTGATATTTTTCTTGGCCTGCCACTTCTGGGCTTAACAAGAACTGTCCCTGTGGTCTTCCATTTCCTTACTATGTTCCTCACAGTGGAAACTGACAGGTTAAATCTCTGAGACAACTTTTTGTATCCTTCCCCTGAACAACTATGTTGAACAATCTTTGTTTTCAGATCATTTGAGAGTTGTTTTGAGTAGCCCATGATGCCACTCTTCAGAGGAGATTCAAATAGGAGATCAACTTGCAATTGGCCACCTTAAATACCTTTTCTTATGATTGGATACATCTGGCTATGAAGTTCAAAGCTCACTGAGGTTACAAAACCAATTTATGCTTCAGTAAGTCAGTAAAAAGTAGTTAGGGGAATTCAAATCAATAAAATGATAAGGGTGCCCATACTTTTGCACCGGTCAAATTTTGGTTTAATGCATATTGCACATTTTCTGTTAGTACAATAAACCTCATTTCAATCCTGAAATATTACTGTGTCCATCAGTTATTAGATATATCAAACTGAAATGGCTGTTATAAACACCAAAATATTTAGAACTAAAAATGATTAAGATTAATAGGGGTGCCCAAACTTTTTCATAGGACTGTATAAATGGGCATCAGTATGTAAAAACCCTATGTGGCACATAAAATCTCAACAATGACTTACCAAAGGTCCTGCTAGTCCACATTGCTGCTTAACTTCAACTGTGGGGTTATCTGGGAGAATCTGTCGTACTCTTTGTAGAAAAGTACTATAATGTTTCTGGAGCAGATGAGGAAGTCTTTGTGTTTTTCCATTTACTTGGTCCATCGTGATGATATCATGCTCCGTGTACTAACTATAGCAAAGTAAAGTTAAATAATTCACTTGTAACGTTCACTTTTACTTGAAACCTCTAGATGTACTCATTAACGAAAATCATTAACGATTGATAAAAAGCGGTTTAATGTCCTTCTTGTCACCACTTGACCCACTTTTCCACGCACATAATCTGGCATGACCAACAGAACATTTAACCTTTTACATTGTTACATCCCTACAAAAAATTTTTTTCTATTGTTGTACTTCAATGGATGCAGAACTTATAGCTGGCATAGGTTTAAGGGATCTCCAAAGTTTTTATTTGGCAGCATCTCTTTTCCCTAGCCTAGGTAAAACTGTAGAAAAATGATCATTTCACTTAAAGAGGACCTTTCATCAGATTGGGCACAGGCAGTTCTATATACTGCTGGAAAGCTGACAATGCGCTGAATTCAGCGCACTGTCGGCTTTCCCGATCTGTGCCCCGGGTAAAGCGCTATCGGTCCCGGTACCATAGCGCTTTACAGTCAGAAGGGCGTTTCTGACACTTAGCCAGGTTTGTCTTTGCCCAGCAGCACCTATCGCGCTGTACAGTGTGAGCGGGGAGGAACGTCCCCTCCCTCTCCTGATAATACTCGTCTATGGACGAGCTGTGTGAACAGAGGAAGGGGGGCGTTCCTCCCCGCTCACACTGTACAGCGCGATAGGCGCTGCTGGGCAGAAGGGCGTCCCTGGCTAAGTGTCAGAAACGCCCTTCTGACTGTAAAGCGCTATGGTAACGGGACCGATAGCGCTTTACCCGGGGCACAGATCGGGCAAGCCAACAGTGCGCTGAATTCAGCGCACTGTCAGCTTTCCAGCACTATATAGAACTACTATCTGATGAAAGATCCTCTTTAATGGTAAATGGAATTCCTCGATCTCATGACAACACCTACAGAGAGGATCAGCCTGCAAGGACAGGAAACCAATAAATCGTTTTGGACTTCTTCTTGGCATCAGTGTAGTTACCAAGCTTCATTAGGAGAATATACAGTATAGAACCCTACACCTGTGAATCATGAATAAGAAAACACACACACACACACACACATATATATATATATATATATATATATATATATATATATATATATATATATATATTAGAGATGAGCGAACACTAAAATGTTCGAGGTTCGAAATTCGATTCGAACAGCCGCTCACTGTTCGAGTGTTCGAATGGGTTTCGAACCCCATTATAGTCTATGGGGAACATATACTCGTTAAGGGGGAAACCCAAATCCGTGTCTGGAGGGTCACCAAGTCCACTATGACACCCCAGGAAATGATACCAACACCCTGGAATGACACTGGGACAGCAGGGGAAGCATGTCTGGGGGCATAAAAGTCACTTTATTTCATGGAAATCCCTGTCAGTTTGCGATTTTCGCAAGCTAACTTTTCCCCATAGAAATGCATTGGCCAGTGCTGATTGGTCGAGTTCCGTACTCTGTCCAATCAGCGCTGGCTCTGCTGGAGGAGGCGGAGTCTAAGATCGCTCCACACCAGTCTCCATTCAGGTCCGACCTTAGACTCCGCCTCCTCCGGCAGAGCCAGCGCTGATTGGCCGAAGGCTGACCAATGCATTCCTATGCGAATGCAGAGACTTAGCAGTGCTGAGCCAGTTCTGCTCAACTACACATCTGATGCACACTCGGCACTGCTACATCAGATGTAGCAATCTGATGTAGCAGAGCCGAGGGTGCACTAGAACCCCTGTGCAAACTCAGTTCACGCTAATAGAATGCATTGGCCAGCGCTGATTGGCCAATGCATTCTATTAGCCTGATGAAGTAGAGCTGAATGTGTGTGCTTAGCATAGGAATTCGCATAGGAATGCATTGGCCAGCCTTCGGCCAATCAGCGCTGACTCTGCCGGAGGAAGCGGAGTCTAAGGTCGGACCTGAATGGAGACTGGTGTGGAGCGATCTTAGACTCCGCCTCCTCCAGCAGAGCCAGCGCTGATTGGTCGAGTTCCGTACTCTGGCCAATCAGCGCTGTCCAATGCATTCCTATTGGAAAAAGTTTATGTCACAAAAATCACAATTACACACCCGATAGAGCCCCAAAAAGTTATTTTTAATAACATTCCTACCTAAATAAAGGTTATCCCTAGCTATCCCTGCCTGTACAGCTATCCCTGTCTCTTAGTCATAAAGTTCACATTCTCATATGATCCGGATTTGAAATCCACTATTCGTCTAAAATGGAGGTCACCTGATTTCGGCAGCCAATGACTTTTTCCGATTTTTTTCGATGCCTCCGGTGTCGTAGTTCCTGTCCCACCTCCCCTGCGCTGTTATTGGTGCAAAAAAAGCGCCAGGGAAGGTGGGAGGGGAATCGAACTTTTTTGGAGTTTGCCACGTGATGTTCGATTCGAATCGAACACATCGAACAGCCTGATATCCGATCGAACATGTGTTCGATAGAACACTGTTCGCTCATCTCTAATATATATATATATATATATATATATATATATATAAAATTTTTTATTTTTTTTTTTGCTGCTAGTGCAGAAATTAACCAGGGCGTATGAATTAAATTGAATGGGGAAAGAAGAAATCCAATTATCGGTAAGTGTATCATTTTCTCCCTCTCCCATGACAGCATCCATAGATATAGGGATATAGAAACACCTTCGAGAGGGATGACAGCTTGGTTTGAAGAACCATACACCTAAAGGAAAGTGTTTAAAGAAAGTGGATGGAGAGGATAAGACCACTTTAGAAAGCTGGTCAATGGTGGTATATCTCCTTTCCACCCTGGAACAGGACATAGAATGCCTTGAATGGGCCAAGATGCCAGCATAAGGAAAAACCCTTCAGAAACATAAGCTATGGAGAAAACATGTCTGACCCATCTGATAAAGGTGTCCTTACTTATGTTTGCCTGAATATTTTAAAATATTTTTTTCTAGATTTTCACTTCAGATATTCAATTAGGTATCTGTGCAATGAAATTCCCTCTCCCTATCATTCTTGAGACTGTAAGAAAAATAAAGAAGGACAATATAGCTTCAGAAAAAAAGCTGGATCTGGCTTAAGAATGTTATCTAGGATCTCGGTTATAAGTAATGGAAGATAAAGCATGAATCTATCCAGTGATAGCCACCAAAAATACTGTCTTTAAAAGACAAGCGTTTAATGGAAGTAGAGTCGACAAACTCAAAGGATTCCCTAGATAGGCCATATGTTGAGATTCATATGTTGTGACGTTAAATAGGGACACTTCAGGACACTGCCCTAACAAATCTAGCTATCCATGGGCTCTCAGCCAACTTGAACTGCAAAAGGACACTAAGCTGAAATTTTAACCTTTATGGTGGAACAAGCTAGGCCCTTATCCAAACCTGTCTGTAAAAAATCTAGAATTCAGAGAATGCTAATATTAAGGATAGATCCATCTATAATACATAGAAATCTGAAGATTTTGACATAGATTGTGGTCTAACCAGCTTCTTAACCCTTAATAAAGTGTCAACTACTTTATAGGAGACACCTCTCTCCTTTCTTCAAAAAAGCCCTCTGATAATCCATGCTGAGAGGTGTAAATGATTTAATTCTGGATGGAAAATAAAGTCCTGATATAGAAGGTCCTTCTACTCCGTGAGAAGCCAGCGGTCTGATAATGCCATTCCCTGTAGAGCATTGAACCAAGCTCTTCTTGGCCAAAATGGAGCTATTAATATGACCATTGATCTACTCTCTTTGATCATTTTTATTACTCTGGGCAGTGGTGCCATCGGAGGGAATGGACCAATGCGTCCTTGGTCAGTGGCATGTCCGACTGGTGAATTAAACAAAACTTGTGAGTTTTTCCTGTTTTCCCTTTCAGACAAAACTAATGAGATAATACCCAACTCAATGCTCAAAAGATGTGGTGCATGTAACACAATAATAAACAAAAACTTATGCCAACAAACCAATACAATAAAATAAACTCATTTTTATTAGAATAATTCATAAAATTACAAAATAATCACAGCGGGGGAAATACAGTTACAGGGAATGCCACAAAAAATTAAACATCCATAAAAATATAAACCAATAACAAACCCTAATAAAACCCTGGGGATACCACATAAAAAACTAAACAAACTGAGACTTTAGGGATCCCCGTACTCACAAATGGCCAAACTATTAAAAAATTCATCCCATACGGTAACAGCTGGGAAAAAAATCAAAATAGCCAAATAGCGATTTTTTTCAACACTTGTCTGCTACAAAAAATGTAATAAAAAGTGATCAAACCATCAAATCTTTCCCCAAATGGTATCAATAAAAAACGCCATCTTGTTCCACATAACAGTATGCCATACTCAGCTCTGTACATGTAAATATGAAAAAGTTACAGGTGTCAGAACATGGTGAAACAAAAAATACTTTCTATTTTGCAAAGTTTTAAATTTTTTAATAGTTATTAGAGATGAGCGAACACTAAAATGTTCGAGGTTCGAAATTCGATTCGAACAGCCGCTCACTGTTCGAGTGTTCGAATGGGTTTCGAACCCCATTATAGTCTATGGGGAACATAAACTCGTTAAGGGGGAAACCCAAATTCGTGTCTGGAGGGTCACCAAGTCCACTATGACACCCCAGGAAATGATACCAACACCCTGGAATGACACTGGGACAGCAGGGGAAGCATGTCTGGGGGCATAAAAGTCACTTTATTTCATGGAAATCCCTGTCAGTTTGCGATTTTCGCAAGCTAACTTTTCCCCATAGAAATGCATTGGCCAGTGCTGATTGGCCAGAGTACGGAACTCGACCAATCAGCGCTGGCTCTGCTGGAGGAGGCGGAGTCTAAGATAGCTCCACACCAGTCTCCATTCAGGTCCGACCTTAGACTCCGCCTCCTCCGGCAGAGCCAGCGCTGATTGGCCGAAGGCTGGCCAATGCATTCCTATGCGAATGCAGACTTAGCAGTGCTGAGTCAGTTTTGCTCAACTACACATCTGATGCACACTCGGCACTGCTACATCAGATGTAGCAATCTGATGTAGCAGAGCCGAGGGTGCACTAGAACCCCTGTGCAAACTCAGTTCACGCTAATAGAATGCATTGGCCAGCGCTGATTGGCCAATGCATTCTATTAGCCCGATGAAGTAGAGCTGAATGTGTGTGCTAAGCACACACATTCAGCACTGCTTCATCAAGCCAATACAATGCATTAGCCAGTGCTGATTGGCCAGAGTACGGAATTCGGCCAATCAGCGCTGGCCAATGCATTCTATTAGCCCGATGAAGTAGAGCTGAATGTGTGTGCTAAGCACACACATTCAGCACTGCTTCATCAAGCCAATACAATGCATTAGCCAGTGCTGATTGGCCAGAGTACGGAATTCGGCCAATCAGCGCTGGCTCTGCTGGAGGAGGCGGAGTCTAAGATCGCTCCACACCAGTCTCCATTCAGGTCCGACCTTAGACTCCGCCTCCTCCGGCAGAGCCAGCGCTGATTGGCCGAAGGCTGGCCAATGCATTCCTATGCGAATGCAGACTTAGCAGTGCTGAGTCAGTTTTGCTCAACTACACATCTGATGCACACTCGGCACTGCTACATCAGATGTAGCAATCTGATGTAGCAGAGCCGAGGGTGCACTAGAACCCCTGTGCAAACTCAGTTCACGCTAATAGAATGCATTGGCCAGCGCTGATTGGCCAATGCATTCTATTAGCCCGATGAAGTAGAGCTGAATGTGTGTGCTAAGCACACACATTCAGCACTGCTTCATCAAGCCAATACAATGCATTAGCCAGTGCTGATTGGCCAGAGTACGGAATTCGGCCAATCAGCGCTGGCCAATGCATTCTATTAGCCCGATGAAGTAGAGCTGAATGTGTGTGCTAAGCACACACATTCAGCACTGCTTCATCAAGCCAATACAATGCATTAGCCAGTGCTGATTGGCCAGAGTACGGAATTCGGCCAATCAGCGCTGGCTCTGCTGGAGGAGGCGGAGTCTAAGGTCGGACCTGAATGGAGACTGGTGTGGAGCGATCTTAGACTCCGCCTCCTCCAGCAGAGCCAGCGCTGATTGGCCGAATTCCGTACTCTGGCCAATCAGCACTGGCTAATGCATTGTATTGGCGTGATGAAGCAGTGCTGAATGTGTGTGCTTAGCACACACATTCAGCTCTACTTCATCGGGCTAATAGAATGCATTGGCCAATCAGCGCTGGCCAATGCATTCTATTAGCGTGAACTGAGTTTGCACAGGGGTTCTAGTGCACCCTCGGCTCTGCTACATCAGATTGCTACATCTGATGTAGCAGTGCCGAGTGTGCATCAGATGTGTAGTTGAGCAAAACTGACTCAGCACTGCTAAGTCTCTGCATTCGCATAGGAATGCATTGGCCAGCCTTCGGCCAATCAGCGCTGGCTCTGCCGGAGGAGGCGGAGTCTAAGGTCGGACCTGAATGGAGACTGGTGTGGAGCGATCTTAGACTCCGCCTCCTCCAGCAGAGCCAGCGCTGATTGGTCGAGTTCCGTACTCTGGCCAATCAGCGCTGGCCAATGCATTCTATTAGCCCGATGAAGTAGAGCTGAATGTGTGTGCTTAGCACACACATTCAGCTCTACTTCATCAGGCTAATAGAATACATTGGCCAATCAGCGCTGGCCAATGCATTCTATTAGCTTGATGAAGCAGAGTGTGCACAAGGGTTCAAGCGCACCCTCGGCTCTGATGTAGCAGAGCTGAGGGTGCACAAGGGTTCAAGTGCACCCTCGGCTCTCCTACATCAGAGCCGAGGGTGCGCTTGAACCCTTGTGCAGCCTCGGCTCTGCTACATCAGAGCCGAGGGTGCGCTTGAACCCTTGTGCACGCTCTGCTTCATCAAGCTAATAGAATGCATTGGCCAGCACTGATTGGCCAGAGTACGGAATTCGGCCAATCAGCGCTGGCCAATGCATCCCTATGGGAAAAAGTTTATCTCACAAAAATCACAATTACACACCCGATAGAGCCCCAAAAAGTTATTTTTAATAACATTCCCCCCTAAATAAAGGTTATCCCTAGCTATCCCTGCCTGTACAGCTATCCCTGTCTCATAGTCACAAAGTTCACATTCTCATATGACCCGGATTTGAAATCCACTATTCGTCTAAAATGGAGGTCACCTGATTTCGGCAGCCAATGACTTTTTCCAATTTTTTTCAATGCCCCCAGTGTCGTAGTTCCTGTCCCACCTCCCCTGCGCTGTTATTGGTGCAAAAAAGGCGCCAGGGAAGGTGGGAGGGGAATCGAATTTTGGCGCACTTTACCACGTGGTGTTCGATTCGATTCGAACATGGCGAACACCCTGATATCCGATCGAACATGTGTTCGATAGAACACTGTTCGCTCATCTCTAATAGTTATCCAAACATTACAAATACTATATAAATTTGGTATTGTCATGTTCATACTGACCCCTAGAATATAGGTAACATGTCATTTTTACCACACAGTGAATGCTGTAAAAATAATATCCATATAAAATTGGCGCAAATACAGTCCTATGAAAAAGTTTGGGCACCCCTATTAATCTTAATCATTTTTAGTTCTAAATATTTTGGTGTTTGCAACAGCCATTTCAGTTTGATATATCTAATAACTGATGGACACAGTAATATTTCAGGATTGAAATGAGGTTTATTGTACTAACAGAAAATGTGCACTATGCATTAAACCAAAATTTGACTGGTGCAAAAGTATGGGCACCTCAACAAAAAAGTGACATTAATATTTAGTAGATCCTCCTTTTGCAAAGATAACAGCCTCTAGTCGCTTCCTGTAGCTTTTAATCAGTTCCTGGATCCTGGATGAAGGTATTTTGGACCATTTCTTTCTACAAAACAATTCAAGTTCAGTTAAGTTTGATGGTCGCCGAACATGGACAGCCCGCTCTCAAATGATCTGAAAACAAAGATTGTTCAACATAGTTGTTCAGGGGAAGGATACAAAACGTTGTCTCAGAGATTTAACCTGTCAGTTTCCACTGTGAGGAACATAGTAAGGAAATGGAAGACCACAGGGACAGTTCTTGTTAAGCCCAGAAGTGGCAGGCCAAGAAAAATATCAGAAAGGCAGAGAAGAAGAATGGTGAGAACAGTCAAGGACAATCCACAGACCACCTCCAAAGAGCTGCAGCATCATCTTGCTGCAGATGGTGTCACTGTGCATCGGTCAACTATACAGCGCACTTTGCACAAATAGAAGCTGTATGGGAGAGTGATGAGAAAGAAGCCGTTTCTGCACGTACGCCACAAATAGAGTTGCCTGAGGTATGAAAAAGCACATTTGGACAAGGCAGCTTCATTTTGGAAACAAAAATTGAGTTGTTTGGTTATAAAAAAAAGGCGTTATGCATGGCGTCCAAAAAGAAACAGCATTCCAAGAAAAACACATGCTACCCACTGTAAAATTTGGTGGAGGTTCCATCATGCTTTGGGGCTGTGTGGCCAATGCCGGCATCGGGAATCATGTTAAAGTTGAGGGTCGCATGGATTCCACTCAGTATCAGCAGATTCTTGAGAATAATGTTCAAGAATCAGTGATGAAGTTGAAGTTACGCCGGGGATGGATATTTCAGCAAGACAATGATCCAAAACACCGCTCCAAATCCTCAGGCATTCATGCAGAGGAACAATTACAATGTTCTGGAATGGCCATCCCAGTCCCCAGACCTGAATATCATTGAACATCTGTGGGATGATTTGAAGCGGGCTGTCCATGCTCGGCGACCATCTAACTTAACTGAACTTGAATTGTTTGTCCAAAATACCTTCATCCAGGATCCAGGAACTGATTAAAAGCTACAGGAAGCGACTAGAGGCTGTTATCTTTGCAAAAGGAGGATCTACTAAATATTAATGTCACTTTTCTGTTGAGGTGCCCATACTTTTGCACCGGTCAAATTTTGGTTTAATGCATATTGCACATTTTCTGTTAGTACAATAAACCTCATTTCAATCCTGAAATATTACTGTGTCCATCAGTTATTAGATATATCAAACTGAAATGGCTGTTGCAAATACCAAAATATTTAGAACTAAAAATGATTAAGATTAATAGGGGTGCCCAAACTTTTTCATAGGACTGTATATTTTCTTTCCAATTTCATCTCATTTTGATTTTTTTCCAGCTTTCCAGTACATTGCATAGGATGTTGAATGTTGCCATTACAAAGTAAAATTTGTCCCACAAAGAATAATCCATCATGTGACTCTGTGGACCAAATAAAAAAATTATGGCCCTTAGAAGGTAGGGAGATAAAAACAGGTGATGAATTAGAACCTAGGTCAGCCATTGTGGTGATTCTGAGAGAGGTATGGAGGAAAAAAAAAGGGGGGGGGGGAGAGTTAGGAAGGAAGGGAGAAGATAAAGATTATTGGAAAGAAGGAAGGGATAGGACAAGGATGGATGCAAAGAATGGAGAAAGCAAAAAAACAAGAGCAGACAGAACACCCACTAACAAAGGGGGAAGAACAAAAATCAATGAAACAGAGTCCAGCAACCCGGAGGAGACGGCATACCAACAGATGAATTAGTACAGATGATAAAATATAGGGGTCCGACATCACAAACGGGCAACAGGTACAGGAGAGAGAACATGGGAAGCGAGTTAGTATACAGACAAAGAAAGGACAGATAGAAGATTCGTGACATAATAATGACGGCAGAGTCCACTGGTGTATTACCTCAAGAACGGACCCCAAGAATAGGGAGAAATTATATAATCAACGGCATGGGCAAGGGGGTGGAGGGAGGGTATCTGGGGGAGTAAATAAATCTTCCATGCAATGGGGGACGGAAAGTGGGGTGCCAGGAGTTGGATGGGTAGGAGGATGTGGGGCTACACCAGGATAGTAGGCCAGTGGCTGAGATTGGTACTCACGGTGACCCAGATCATTATCATCTCAGTGGTACTGGGCATCAGGCAATGAGAGGCAGAGACTAGGTGTCTCGCATAGTCACAAAGTCCTCTGGATCCACCGCCAGGTCAGATCTAAAGGGCAATTAGGGAGGGAGCTCTCACCGGACTGGCTGGAGGTTGCTGGGCAGATGAGGGTATATCACAAGCAGAGTCCAGTGAAGGACAGCTACAGGTGATGTGCCTAGGAAGAAGGTTTATTTAAGGTCATTGGGAGAATGCACAAGGAATTCAGCCACTAATTGGGGTGGCCCCCACCAGTACATAGCATACACTTCTCTAGCTTTGTTTAGGAGAGGTTTAAATTGTCTCTGCATACACAGGGTGTGTTTAGAAACATCAGGGAGCAGAATAATAGAAGAGTCCTCATAATCCACAGGGCCAGCCTCCCAAGCCCTTTGCATGATGGCTTCCTTCTGCTGATTAAATGTGCACTCTACACATTACAACCATGGGGTGCCCACCGGAGATATGGTGGACCCTGTCTAACTCAATGAGAGAGTCCTCAGATTTCTTAAGGAGGCGGTTGAAGATGACGGTTTTAAAAGTTAGCTTGAACAGATTCTAACTGGCCACTGATTTTAATATTATTTATTCTTCCTTGGTTCTCAATCTCATCAAGGTATAGTGTAAGGTCCTGCAGGATGGAGTCATAGGAAGAGACTGTGGCAGAGAGCTGAGAGATATTCTGATACAATTTGCATGTGTGGAGTTGAACCTGGGTGACCGCAGTGGAGATGGAGGCCACAGAGGATTTGATTTCAGCCAGGTCCCGGAAGTCTTATTCCTCCAGTCTGGCAACTTGGTGGGTAAAGCGCCCAGCATGTCTTGGACCTTTCATAGGATTCCCATTCTTTTTTTTTTTTATTAAAAAATCGTTGCAACATTTGCCACAAAAAAATGCAGGTTTACTGGCAGTTTCACTGATACGGTGATAGGACTGTGGTGAAGCACCATGTTTCTTCATCAGAACTTCTGGATGTCCAAAATGGGTCAATGGGTCTCCAACTGAAATTAACTGTACTAAAAAAAAAACAACTTGCAGACCTTTCATTTTAGAGATCAGTGATTGTCTTTTGCTCAAACCAGTGAAATCTAACAAATCTGATAAAATGTGTAATGGTGAATTTTTACTTTTAAAATTGAAAAAAATATCAGAGTCATTTTTATGAGGTATTTTTTTTATAATTAAAAGTTTTTATTGAAGTTTTCAGTATAAAACAAAACAGAAGCATTATGGCAGAGCAGATATCAGGAGGAGAGGGGAATGGGGTTCATGAAGCCAGGTTCATGTGCAGTGATGGATAAAGAAAAGAATGAGAAGAGTAAGCTGTGGTACTGCAGAACAGCACATACCAGTTCTAAACACAACAAATATCAGTCCCCTTGCAATTAAAAAGGAAAGAAGAGAAGATGGGGAGGACAGCGTATCTCTTTGCAGGAGTGGTGTTAGCTGGGGTCCGCTGAAGGAGGTGAGACGCTCATAGGGTTAGGGATCAAATGGGGTTAAATTAGAGGTGGAGGGGGGACCAGGAGGGCAGGAAACACAGAGTTAGGGAGAGGGATTGTAAAACGATATTTGGAACATGGTAGAGTAGTAGTAGTAGTAGTAGTTCTGCAAGAGCCAGACTTTTTGGTGAGAGTTGTCGTCTAGCCCAAGCTCTACAACCAGGTCTTCCACGCTCAATATGTGCAGAATCTCTTAGTGTCATTCAGAAAGGGATGGAGCTGGGGAGGAGTAGATTTCCACAGTCTGGGGGATGACAAACCTTGCTGCCACAAGCAGGAAACCAACCAATTTTTGGACAGGTTTCTGAATCTTGCAAGAAAATAGAGAGAAGGAGGGGGCCTGGGTTATCGTTTAATGCCACAGTGACTGCCTTGAAGACTCTGTGTACATCATGCCAAAAAGGGTGTAAGCAGGGGCAGCTCCAGCAGACATGTAACATTGTGCCTTTACCAGTGTTGCATCTCCAGCAAAGATCTGCTGTGGTAGGACAGACAGGACTGTTCCAGAGTGAGAGAATTTTATAGTTAGTGTCCTGTGCTTTAAATGAAATTGAGAATTAGGGTAAGTTCACACAGTGTTTTTTGGACCGGAACCGGCAGTACACTGGCATCCAGTCACGCACTCCGCTCCGGATTAGGCCCAAATGAATGGACCTAGTCGGGAGGGAGTGTCTTCAGGAAGATATCGTGAGACAACTCTGCCTGAAAGAATGAGCATGTAGTTTGTTCCGGCTCCCAGAAAAAAAGAACTGACCAGCTCCCATTGATTTCAATGGAAGCCGTCTTTTTGGTCAGGATTTTGAGGCAGATACAGCCTCAAAATCCTGACCAAAAAAACCTGTGTGAACTTACCTTAAATGACACATTTGGAAAGCAGAGGGCTCTCTTTCCCAGCCCGTAGTCAATGATGGGAGTGGTTCATTGTTGTCATCAAAGAGAAGGCTATAGATGGGTGATATATGTCGGAGTAGCATGGCGGGAGATTTACTTCAGTGAGATATAGAAGTGGTGTAGTTGCAGGTACTGCCAGTGGAAAGCCATTTTTCTGGATTTTGAAAAGACAAAGGTAAGAGAGTGAGGTTGGAGAGAGGTAGTGGACAGGACTTGTGAGATTTTAAATGGAGTCTGACCAGTGGAGCTGGTAAGAAAAGTGGGTCAACCGGCTGCGGGGAGATCTGGGTTGCCAGAGATATTTATGAGGCATTTTAACTGAAATGTACTTTCAAGTATTCAGGTCCCAGCTGCACGATGTCAGGGCTGGAATTTTAGAAATGATCTCAGTAACACCTGTCCTATCTTTATCCCAGTGACTTGCCTCCACTCTGAAAAAGTCAGAGTATGAACTACAGTGTAGACAGCATTTATCACATTTTTCCTGGACACTTAGATTCTGGTTAAGCTACCTCTCTATCCATTACCAGTAAAAACTTTAATTATGACCCCAGTCAACAGCACCATTACAGCAATACCGACTGCTAAACCCCGTCTGAGAATAAGCTGTTTAATGGGAAGGATCTTGCCAACTATATTGGAAGACTCTGATGGATCCTCTTGAAGAACCAGATGCTCTGAATGGTTTTCACTAAAGGGGGCATCTGGCAAGATGACTGCACCTGCAGTGGTTCCTTGATGTACAGCAGAATACCCAGTGTCAATATCCCCTAAAACAGATTGGAAAATACATGTATATTAAAACCAGCATATGAGATGCAACTTATTTATTTTCATATAAATATATATATTGCCATCATATTCCTCAGTGTTTTACAGATATTATCATCATTGTCCCTATCAGTATGTCTTATCTTACATAACACTTTGTATCGCTAAATCAAAATTAGTTAAACATGAACTGATTATCTTTTCCGCTTTGTAACACACTATGGGAAAAATTCATCAATGCCCCTACCCAAGAAAACAGGGGGTAGAGAGTTGATATTAAGACACACGTCAAGGCACTTTCTTGCACCAAACATGCGCATCAAGCCTAGTTCTGCACCTTGCCTGCCACATTATGCGATTGTGGCTGATGTGGGGCTGGGCTCAAGGCGATCCAAGGTGTCCGTGCCTCTATCAGACAGATTTATTATAACTCACATCAGATTTGATACTGGCGTGAGTTACAATGGAAATCTATGCCAGTCCACTTACGCTTCGGTCTCTGCCTTACCGAAACATATCAAGTATAGAGGGAGGACCCGGCTTCGCACGGGTATATTACATTTTATGTTTGTGTAGTGGCCCCATAAGAAATGTCCAATTTTGCACTGGTATATTTTGTATGTGGTTTGTGTGTATGTCCATAAGCGTCATGTGATTATATGTATCTCATTTTGGATATCAGTGAAAAACCTGTGATCAGTTGTTATGGATACCTGGAGTAAAGCTGTATCTAATCCTTCCCCGTGTAGTACTGTGTTTAGACGCAAGTATCTAATCCTTGTTGGTGTGGTACTGTGTGCAGATGCACATATCTAATCCTCCGGCGTGTGGTACTATGTGCAGATGTGTGCATCTAATCCTCCCCCGTGTAGCATTGTGTGAAGAGGCACGTATCTAATCCTCCGGTAAGTGAAACTGTGTGCAGATGTGCATATCTAATCTTACGGCATGTGGTACTATGTGCAGACGCGCGTATCTAATCCTCTAGCGTGTGGTACTGTGTGCAGACAGGTGTATCTAATCCTCTGGCGTGATGTACTGTGTGCAGATGCACGTATCTAATCCTCCCCCGTGTGGTACTGTGTGCTGAGACGCGTATCTAATTATCTGACATGTGGTACTGCGTGCAGAGGCATGTATCTAATCCTCCAAAGTGTGGTACTGTGTTCAGACACACGTATCTAATCCTCCTCTGTGTGGTATTGTGTGAAGAGGCGCGTATCTAATCCTACTGCATGTGGAACTGTGTGTAGACGCACGTATCTAATCCTACAGCATGTGGTACTGTATGCAGACGCGTGTATCTAATCCTATGGCGTGTACAACTGTGTGAAGATGTGCGTATCTAATCGTCTTACATGTGGAACTGTAAGCAGACACGCGTATCTAATCCTACGGCATGTGGTACTGTGTGCAGACGTGCTTATCTATTCCTATGGTGTGTGGAACTGTGTGCAGATGCGCGTGTCTAATCCTCCCCTGTGTGGTATTGTGTGATGAGGCGTGTATCTAATCCTACGGCGAGTGGAACTGTGTGTAGATGCGCGTATCTAATCCTACGGCATGTGGTACTGTGTGCAGATGCGTGTATCTAATCCTCTTGCGTGTGGTACTGTGTATTGAGACGCGTATCTAATTCTCTTGCTTGTGGTACTGTGTGCAGAGGCTTGTATCTAATCCTCCAAAGTGTGGTACTGTATGCAGACACACGTATCTAATCCTTCCCTGTGTGGTATTGTGTGAAGAGTCGCATATCTAATCCTACGGTATGTGGAACTGTGTGTAGACGTGAGTATCTAATCCTTTGGCGTGTGGTACTGTGTGCAGATGCGCGTATCTAATTCTTCCCTGTGTGGTACTGTATGCAGACACACGTATCTAATCCTCCCCTGTGTGGTACTGTGTGCTGATGCGCGTATCTAATTCTCTGGCTTGTGGTACTGTGTGCAGAGGCATGTATCTAATCCTCCAAAGTGTGGTACTGTATGCAAACACATGTATCTAATCCTCCCCTGTGTGGTATTGTGTGAAGAGGCATATATCTAATCCTACGGCATGTGGTACTGTGTGCAGACGCGCGTATCTAATCCTCTGGCGTGTGGTACTGTGTGCAGATGCGCGTATCTAATCCTCTGGCATGTGGTACTGTGTGCAGATGCACGTATGTAATCCTCCCCTGTGTGGTATTGTGTGCTGAGACATGTATGTAATTCTCTGGCTTGTGGTACTGTGTGCAGAGGGATGTATCTAATCCTCCAAAGTGTGGTACTGTGTGCAGACACACGTATCTAATCCTCCCCTGTGTGGTATTGTGTGAAGAGGTGCGTATCTAATCCTACAGCATGTGGAACTGTGTGTAGACGCGCGTATCTCATCCTACGGCATGTGGTACTGTGTGCAGATGCGTGTATCTAATCCTCCCCGTGTGGTACTGTGTGCTGAGACGTGTATGTAATTCTCTGGCTTGTGGTACTGTATGCAGAGGCATGTATCTAATCCTCCAAAGTGTGGTACTGTGTGCACACACACGTATCTAATCCTCCCCTGTGTGGTATTGTGTGAAGAGGTGCGTATCTAATCCTACGGCATGTGGAACTGTGTGTAGACGCGCGTATCTAATCCTACGGCATGTGGTACTGTGTGCAGACGCGTGTATCTAATCCTCCCTGTGTGGTACTGTGTGCTGAGACGTCTATGTAATTCTCTGGCTTGTGGTACTGTGTGCAGAGTCATGTATCTAATCCTCCAAAGTGTGGTACTGTGTGCAGACACACGTATCTAATCCTCCCCTGTGTGGTATTGTGTGAAGAGGCGCGTATCTAATCCTACGGCATGTGGAACTGTGTGTAGATGCACGTATATAATCCTACGGCATGTGGTACTGTGTGCAGATGTGCATATCTTATGCTCTGGTGTGTGGAACTATGTGCAGATGTGTGTATCCAATCCTTTGGCATGTGGTACTGTGTGCAGATGCATGTATCCAATCCCCCGGCGTGTGGTACTTTGTGCAGACGCGTGTATCTAATCCTTTGGCATGTGGAACTGTGTGCAGAAGCGCGTATTTAATCCTCTGGTTTGTGGGACTGTGTGCAGACGCGTGTATCTAATCCTCTGGCGTGTGATACTGTGTGCTGATCTGTGTATCTAATCCTCTGATGCATGTATCTCAGTTTGGATATCAGTGTTGGGTTGTGTATGTGGAGTGACCATGTGTATTGCAGTTGGAATATGAGTGAAAGACTTGCAGGTTTGCATTGGCTAAGGGGGGGGGGGGGCATTGTGTTTGGAATGCTGTATCTCAGCAACGGTACGTCCGAGCGAGTTGGAGTCTCGTCTTAAACCTTCCCGGATACCTGAAGTATCTCTGTACCAAATTTGGTGAAGATCGGTCCAGTCGTTTGGTTCGCATTAGAGCACAGACAGACAGACAGACAGACAGAAATTCATTTTTATAATATAGGGAGATATAGAGCAAGGGACAGAGGTCAAGAAGCATGATACTACTCGGATACACCTATAAGGTGAATGAAGCCACATGAGCCATAGCAAAGACTTTTAGTACTTTCAAAGGGAGATCCAAAATAGCTGTTCTCCAGAAGGCATAAAATTGGCTCTGTAGTGCAAATTGAATAGGGCATTTTTTGGTCTAAGATTTAGATGTGGAAGCTTAGACTAGTCTCAAAATGCCCCAGATTGGTATGTGGATTATAAATCCAGTGCATCAGTAGACCATCCAGTGTAAATTTATACTACCAATTAGATGATGCTAAATGGGGCATATTGTTGCCTGATAAAGGTTTTTTTCAAAACATTGCTGCTGTATTTTTACTTAAAGGGTTCGTTCACACAGGGACAGAGGGGGCGGATTTTGGCGTGGAATGCACGTCCTGATCCGCCCCCTCACAATGTTGGTCTATGGAGACCGCTAGCGATCTTTGAGCTCCGGCGTCAGCCCTACGGCAGCACCCTCCGGACTAGGCCCATTCATTTTGGGTCTACTCCGGAGCAGGAAGCCGTGACTGACAGTCGCGGCAGGTATATTTTGGTCCCGATTTTGCCGCGACTTTACCACGTCAAAATCAGGACCAAAATACACTATTCCGTGCCCGTGTGAACTAGGCCTCAGGGCTCGTTCACATCTGCACCCTGTATCCGTTCTGCAGGTTTCCGTTTCCTGCACAAAACAGAGGCAGGAGACGGAAACCTGCAGGACTCTTTCAAACCCATTCATTTGAATGGGTTTGAAAGATGTCCAGCCGTGAGCGGCGGTGAGCGTTTTATGCTCTCTTCCGCAAAACCGTTTTTTTTTAAATCGGACACAGAGTCGGACTCTGTAGTACTCTGTGTCCGATTTTAAAAAAAACGGTTTCGCGGCGGAGAGCATAAAACGCTCACCACCACTCACGGCCGGACCTGGTCTGACAGCTTTCTGAAAGCGGAGAACGGAAATCGAACGCTAGTGTGAACCTAGCGTAAGAGATTGTCCAATTTCTTTATTTTTTTTATACTTGGTCAGGGAAGGAAAATAAATAAATAAATAAATAAATAAATAAATAAATAAATATTCACCTGCTCCCAGGGCTCCAGTGTCTCCCAGCACAGTCCTGGCCTGCAGCTCCATTGGAAGTACCTGCTGCACATGACCACTGAAGCCATTAAGCAGCCTCAGCACAGGATCAGGGACATCAATCAGTGGTCTAATGAAAGGGACATGGGACATCACAGTTCCACAGGGATTTCCGGCAAAACAAGACAGTAGAGCTGCAGGAACAAACCACGCTGGGAGACACTGGAGCACCAGGGACAAGTGAGGTTTTCTTTTTTTTCACCTTTTTGTATTTAAGATTTGGGAAGTGTGGCCAGTTCTCTCTGGGTACATGTACCCATCAGTAGTGAGCTGCCTGAACACAGTTCTACATATCATTTCAGAATGGACACTGCACAGCAGCAAAAAAAAAAATTAACATTCATCTACTTCTACATCCTTCCGTCATTTTGGTGTGTCTGTCTTTCCATAAAGATTGTGACTTGTGATTCCCCCTCCATGTCCCCATTCCTTACCTCACAATGCTTTTTTATTGACATATGAAGCTTTTTCAGAATAATAGTGTAGTGTGTAGTGCAGTGGGTTCTTGCCTATTCTTTATATTGTGATCTTGTGTTACAAAATTATGTATACTGTACAGTCCTCCAGCCTGTACTGAATCTCAGTACACTGTATAGGGTATATACGTTTGCGGACTGTTAAAGCCATTTTCAATACAATTTTTTTTAAATAAAAATACAAATATTTTCAATACAAATAAAAAATAGTTTTAACATACCAAACGTGCTGTTTGTAACCACGTCAAATTCTGTAGTAGAAGCCTCCACTTCTACTACAGGAATACTAGGCACATTGTCTTCTTTCTTTACTCCTGCTCGAACCTGAGCCTAAAAAAATAAATACTGAAATGTTGATAAAAAGGTCACAACATTTTTTTGTTTTTTTTTCATCACTATGAAATTTTGCAGATTTACACTGATTTTACGTAGTTTTGCCCCAGTATGTTGGTCTATGTATTTCTACTAGATCTGCTGAATAGGTGAAAGTGGAAGAAAGTTTATGAAAAACATAAAATACAAAACCATTTAAAGCTAATCTTCATCCAAGCCCAAATGGCATTTTTCAAAAGCCTGAGAGGGGTGTTCATGAAATTTCAATGTGGTTCCATATAGGGTGGGATTCAGTATCCTGCTTACACCCTGAAAGACATGGGGGTAGAATGACCTGCTCCTACATTCCTGGCCACGCTGATCTACCTAATAGACTGAAGACACAACCCTTTCCTTCTGCACACTTCCTTCTACACACATATTCCTTTTTTCAATATATTGATGGCAAAGTCTCCCACTGATGAAGAAGCACATAGTCTTTGGGATCAGATGCTCATTAGATTTGTGATTTTGTATCACCCTGGTCTGACATTCTCCATCTTTACCTCCACTAAGTTTGAGAAACTAATTTTCCTTCCTGTGGCACCTGACTTTGTTTTTTAACTCTTATACAACCTTCTCTTCAGGCACTCCACAAAACAGACACTAGCATTCACATTACCCAATGGGAAAGGGATCTGACATAACAGTGACCAAGCTCTTACATGGGAAGAATATGCAAATCTGCCTTCCATGATGTAATTAGGAAGACAGTTGCTGCCTCATTGTTGCAAACCAATAGAGGGCGCTCACTGGAATGTGCAAGCCCGTCTTAAGACAGGATTCCAGTGAAACAACCCAATAATGGCTGCTCCCTTTAGCCTCATGCCCGACCTTCCAAGAGGCCTTTGTTTAGCAATGACGCTGGGATTAATACCAGGTATAGTCTCTCAATCGAGGACAGCTGTTTCAATCTGGTTGGATCTCATCAGCCCGATGTAGAGAGGACTATAACCTGGTATAGGTGAGAGGCTTAGACAGGGTTTGGGGGATATTGTCACTCCTTAGGGAGAGACCACCATATAGGTGTGTGGAGACTTGTTAAGCCTTTAGCACTCCACTTTGCAAGGAACTATGGGAAGAATATGCAAATCTGCCTTCCATGATGTAATTAGGAAGACAGTTGCTGCCTCATTGTTGCAAACCAATAGAGGGCGCTCACTGGAATGTGCAAGCCCGTCTTAAGACAGGATTCCAGTGAAACAACCCAATAATGGCTGCTCCCTTTAGCCTCATGCCCGACCTTCCAAGAGGCCTTTGTTTAGCAATGACGCTGGGATTAATACCAGGTATAGTCTCTCAATCGAGGACAGCTGTTTCGATCTGGTTGGATCTCATCAGCCCGATGTAGAGAGGACTATAACCTGGAAGGCAGATTTGCATATTCTTCCCATAGTTCCTTGCAAAGTGGAGTGCTAAAGGCTTAACAAGTCTCCACACACCTATATGGTGGTCTCTCCCTAAGGAGTGACAATATCCCCCAAACCCTGTCTAAGCCTCTCACCTATACCAGGTTATAGTCCTCTCTACATCGGGCTGATGAGATCCAACCAGATCGAAACAGCTGTCCTTGATTGAGAGACTATACCTGGTATTAATCCCAGCGTCACTGCTAAACAAAGGCCTCTTGGAAGGTCGGGCATGAGGCTAAAGGGAGCAGCCATTATTGGGTTGTTTCACTGGAATCCTGTCTTAAGACGGGCTTGCACATTCCAGTGAGCGCCCTCTATTGGTTTGCAACAATGAGGCAGCAACTGTCTTCCTAATTACATCATGGAAGGCAGATTTGCATATTCTTCCCATAGTTCCTTGCAAAGTGGAGTGCTAAAGGCTTAACAAGTCTCCACACACCTATATGGTGGTCTCTCCCTAAGGAGTGACAATATCCCCCAAGCTCTTACACAAACTCTACCCATTAGTCTCAGATCAGGGGTGGTGTTGCAATGGAGAATGAGGTTCCATGATCCATATCCAGTGGTCCTGTCTTGCCTTTCTGACAGACTGTAGATGACAATTTTCCCTAGACTCCTTCTTTTTTTCTTCTTTCTCCCTTCCCTGTGTTAGGATGGGGTCCCGCAGGTTTCCCTTCCAGCGCACAGCGCCACCTGTGGGTCAAACCAACTCTCGCCCTCGGCGTCGTGCAGTGGGATGTGTGGAGTCTAAGTCCAGCCTTCTGCCTACTGAGCATGCTCGGACCTTTTGGAGGCGCTCAGAGGCAGATGTGAACCTCACCTTATGTCTTCCAAATTGTGAGGTATTGAAACAAAGTGAAAGTATATTAGAAAATTGAATATTTTATATAGCTTCATTAACATAAAGCCAGAGAACCCATTTAACACTTCCACCAACATAGACTACTAAAGAAGAAACACCTCTATTTCTCCAAAATATTAACTGCTTCCCTGGATAAATTACTCAAAAGTGGGTAAGTCTAAGGCCCATTTAGTGAAGCGCAGCAGAAAAAAAACAGAGAAAGCAAATTGTGCTTTATTCAAGTTTTTGCTGTTTTTTTTTCTAATTTTTTTTCTACCCTATAATATAGCTATAGGGAAAACACTACAATTATACAGCTAATATTAACTTAAAAACACACTCGGTGAAAACACAGCTTTTGTATAACTTTTTTTTTCATAATGTGTGGATTAGATTTACAAAATCTCATTCACGTTGCTGGTATAGAACAGTAAAAGGCAGAATTGTTTTTGTCTTGTTTCCCCACAGGGGCGAAAAGCGATGCATTTCTGCAATGCTTCTTTGAGTACTAACACATGAGCCCAATATTACACAGTAAGCCTAGGCTCAACTCTGCGCCAGAGTCTCCCTTGGAAACTGCAGCGCAGAAACCACAAAAAATAGTCCAAGGTAAAAGTCCTGCATAGAGGAATTTTATCTCCGCTGGTTTCAGTTTTGAAATGGTGGGCACCCAATGGACACCTGTCAGACCCCATTATAGTTCATGCCATTTTAGTAGTCTGGCTCTCCATTGTCCCTAGCGAACCCGAATGGTGGAGAGCACAATGCCAGTGTGAACCTAGTATCATACTATACAAAATAGCTCTGAAAGTGTCCTACTTGAAAATGTGTTATGTGGGATTTCAGCATGACACTAAATAAGATCACTGAAAGGGGAAGTAAGCCTAAATTTCTCTGAAAAAGGGGATCACAGAAGTTGAATGTATTAAAAAGCACTGAATGCCTTTAGTGCTAGGTTCACACTAGTGTTCGGGTTTCTGTCCTTCGGGTCCACTTGGGAATCCGAAAGACAGAGACCCTATCCACTTAAAAAGAGGTTACACGCGGATTTGCAACGTTTTTAGACTGAAAACAGCAGAGAGAAAAGTCCTCCTTGCAGGACTTTTCTCTCCAACGATTTTAAGCGGAATCTGGGACGCAGTGAACCTAGTGTAAATGGTATAAAATTAAATATTAAACTTGCTGCAATCAATAAAAAGTCTATTTACAAATATGGATAACTAATGTCTTTCCATTCCACTAATATGAGTTAAGGGAATCTGTTACATTGTACATGCAATCCTACCTGCAAGCACCATGGGATCAAGGGAAGCTGTGCAAATCTACTCTATCTATCTATCTATCTATCTATCTATCTATCTATCTATCTATCTATCTATCTATCTCCTGCTCTATAACATGACACTTTAAAAAGCATAACAATACAATCACAAAGCAATCACAAAAATTCACAATAGTGTACAGTATAATTACCTCTTGACATGCTTTGTCCCAGTTCATGCGCAGAACGTAGACAACGAAAAATGAGGCTTGTAAAAACACTGAGAATATCATTCCAGACCACAGGCCTTTAAAAAATAAATTTGATATAGTGTCCTAAGAGAAATTTACTTTAACAAGATAAACATTGCAACATATATTTATGACCCAGACAGATCTGTGAAATATTTTTTTAATTATTATTTATTACTATTGTTTGGTGATGGTTTGTCCATTGGACAAACCACCACCAGATTTGGCTTCCGGTACCATCTTTATGCTGATGACACCCAATTATACACATCTTCCCGTGACATCACCCCTGCACTAATACAGAACACCAGCGACTGTCTTTCTGCTGTCTCAAATATCATGTCTTCACTCTATCTGAAACTAAATCTCTCTAAGGGCTCGTTCACACGTGAGCCCAGGGGAGGTTTTTGACAGCGGATTTCGCGTCAAAAACCTCCCCTTACAATGGTGGTCTATGCAGACCGCCAGGCTTCTTTTTTCCGCTAGCGGCGGGCTGCTGCTAGTGGAGAAAAGAGGCGACCTGCCCTATCTTCAGGCGGAAGCCACGCGGGTTGAGCCGCGCGGCTTCCGCCCTAGCAGCACCCTCCTATGTTGGCTCATTCATTTGAGCCGACAGCGGAGGGGAAAGCCGCTCGCCGTGTCTCTCTCGGTGTGAACTAGCCCTAAGACTGAACTACTTCTGTTTCCACCATCTAATAGATCTGTCCCTGATATATCCATTGCAGTCTCAGGCCTTACTATAACTCCTAGGCAGTATGCCCGCTGTCTCGGGGTCATGTTTGACGCAGACCTTACCTTCACCCCTCATATTGAATTATTCGCACGCTCATGTCACCTCCACCTCAAAAACATCTCCAGAATACGCCCTTTCCTTACCAGAGATACATTAAAGACACTTATTGTCTCTCTGATTCATTCTCGCCTTGACTACTGTAACTCCTTACTAATCGGTCTTCCCTTCACTAAACTCTCCCCTCTACAATCTATTCTGAATGCAGCGGCCAGGCTCATCTATCAGTCTAGACGCTACAGCAATGCCTTGGGTCTGTGCTGCCTATTCATTATAGAATAAAATATAAAGTTATCACCCTTATCCACAAGTCTCTCCATAATGCCACACCTCCCTACATTTCCTCCTTCATCTCTGTCTACCGCCCAACCCGTTTTCTCCGTTCACTCAATGACCTAACACTTACATCCTCTATTATCAGAACTTCCCATGCTCGTATACAAGATTTTTCCCGAGCTGCACCACTTTTCTGGAATGCTCTACCCCAGACAATCAGTTTAACTCCCAATTTCTACAGCTTCAAGCGCAAATTAAAGACATCTTTTCAGACAGGCCTATCACAATTCTTAATGTAAACCCTTCCGTACAGTCATTAGAATCCCCCAAATTTAACCCTCCTCTGTTCCAGCTCCCACATTTCCCCACGATATGATGTCATTTCAAACAGTATTACTTGGAAACAATTCCTCTTTAATTGATTCTTATAGTACAGAAATAGAAGTGCTTACCTACTACTCCTAGTTTCACTGCAAACATCAGTGAAATTCCTATGGGCAAACCCACAAGGTAATACCCAACAGCATTCATCACCGCACCAACCTTTTGCTTTCCAGATCCTCTAAGTATTCCAGCACAAGTGCCCTAAAAATGATCAATAACAGATAGTAAATTATAATAGCATACAAAGCTAAATTATATGAAAACCAATGAAACGCATTTTAGGGTACTTACAGCTATAGCATCACAAAGGTGAAATGGTGCAAAAATGAGCATCAGATGAGAAACTAGAGTGACAATTTCCCTGCAGGAAAAAATAAAGAGAAATATCAATATCTATAAACCAAAATGTATTATTGATATAGTGCACTGACGAAAGATGTGGCAAAGCCTCTCAATAATTGTGGCACACAAGAGGTCCCATGTAATAGAAGCGACTGGAAAGGGGCCACAGTACCCTTCCCCAAGTACAGGCTGTGTGTGTGCAAGAGGAGGGAATGGGGGGTGCAGGCTATATGTGAGCAAGAAGGGTATATGGGAGTGCCAGCTGTGTGTGAGCAAGAGGGGTTCAGGCTCTGTGGGGGTGGGCACTGTGAGCACATAATACTGTGTGGAGGCCAATAGTGAGCACATAATACTGTGTGGAGGCCACTGTGAGCTTATAATACTGTGTGGGGCCACTATGAGCACATAATACTGTGTGTGGGCCACAGTGGAGCATATAATACTGTGTGGGGGCCACTGTGGAGCATATAATACTGTCCCAGTATTGTTTCCATGTTGGGCGCTGCTCACTCATCGTATTCTTAATAACTGCAGTTGTAGGTACTAAAGCTGTACCCCTTTCAAGTATCTGACATATTGCCTCAACGTCTGGAACCACCACTATCAAGAATTTGTTCTAGGAAGGAGGTTGGGGGCCCCAGACAAAATTTTGTACCCGGCCCACAAGACTTTAGTTATGCCACTGTTCACCAGGACTGTTTAACAGTCTGCATTCAAGATGTAAATAATAAACCAAATTCAGAGCAGCATATGGATCTATACATTGTCTGAAAGACAGGCTTTATTCACACACAAGCATATTCTTTGTTGCAATATAGTAAACACCACTGCAATGCACTTCTGTTCTAAAACATGCACTTTTTGTGGTGTTCAAACAGCATGTCTATCTCCCTTCACACCCAGTGTCAAAATACCACTACTCAGCAAAGTGATCATTGGATTAATTAAAAAAAAAATAGAAATAACATTTTTACCTACCTGTCTGAAGTGAAAATATAAGCAACCACATCTTTTAGCCCAGCAAGCAAACTACCAGTCAGAACAGAACAGAACACTAAAACAGGAAAGGAAATCATTAATATATAAAATAACTGATATATTACAAAATATCTATTACAAATGACACCTGAACTCCATATTATGATATGTTAATGGTTACAGCATCTGCTGTGTAGGGGGAAATCAATGCTTCATGACTGGGAGTAACTGATATTGATGACATATCCTAGGATTCAGCAACCATTTTAACATGGTGTATACAATACAAAAACTGTAACCAATTAATTATTTGATTACATTTACATTTCTATGTAGTCACTGGTTTTTGGTTGGTTTTTTTTTGTTTGTTTTGCAAATACAATCGATCCTTCTCTGGCGGATACAACTTTCAATTGAACACAGAAATTAGAGTGGTCTGCAGTAAGTCTACTTTGTGGGGTTTCCCCTTATACAGGTCGATCTTTTAGTTGAGGAAATCTAAATCTTCCCAGCCTTGTTCAAATGAACAAACATATTATACTTTTGCTTCAAGGTACAAAAAGTGCTGCCCACTGACTACGTTAGCTCACTAGTAGAGCTGAGCGAACACTGTTCGGATCAGCCGATCCGAACAGCACGCACCCATAGAAATGAATGGAAGTACCTGTGACGCTGACTTTGCTGGCGGCCGGCGTCACAGGTGCTTCCATTAATTTCTATGGGTGCGTGCTGTTCGGATCAGCTGATCCGAACAGTGTTCGCTCATCTCTAATTCACTAGCCTAGACACTAGGACATCACACATTATATTTTCCCCCTAGTGCCTCCTCCCCTCAAACCATGTTCCATGATCCTGCCTGGAGCACCACTCTGTGGTGTCCTATGCCAGGTAGATATCCCTGAGTGGTGCCAGGGATCACTGACCACATATCAAACCAGAGGGAAAATATATTAATGCCAGGTATAAGTTAGGCAGGATACAACAAGACCAGATACCAAATATATCAGAGTTGGTCACACTGTATTAGATATGCTAAGAATATGCAAATCTGTCTCCCAAGATGTAAACAGGGAGACAGTGCCTCTGTTATGCTGCCCTCTATTGGGAAGCACCCTGAACATCATGCCCGACTTTCCCAGAAGCCTTTGCTGCATGATGCGGGGTTATAACCAAATCAGTTTCTCAGCTACGGACGGCACCGTTTTTGTCTGGTTGGACTTCATCAGCGCAGCCTAGAGAGAACTGATTTGGTAGAAGTGAGAGGCTGAGAGACCATAGAGGGCAGCATAACAGAGGCACTGTCTCCTTGTTTACATCTTGGGAGACAGATTTGCATATTCTTCACATGTTCCCTTGCAGTGGAGCAACTATGGCTGTATAAGTCTCCACACACCTGAAAAGGAGTGACATTATCCCCATAATTTAAATATGCTAAGATATTTTGCAAAAATATACAAATTTTAGTGTATTTTATGATTTCTCTTAGCCATGCCCTGCCCTTTCAGGGATGTAGATACATATCCAATGAAAAAAGACAACTTGAGGCTGAGGCAGAAAGGCTGCATTTTTTGTTGCAGATTTTACTGTGGTTTTTTTTGTTTTGTTTTTTTTTAGCCAAAACAAGGTTTGGAATTAGCAGAAGGGAGAAGTATAAGAAACTTTTTGAAGCCACTCTTGGCTTTGGCTTAAAAAACAAATGCAGCTTTTGTGAGACTTATGGCCTCAACCTGAAACAACATTTTTTTTTTAACATTAGTAAATGCAGATCCAGTATATATTCTTTGAATACAAACTAAACTTGAATATCAGTAAATGACTGAAATATTGGTATCTGCAGAAAAGTAATAGATACATTTCACTCTTACCTATGCATAAAAGAGAAACTCTACAAGATCTTTTGGCTTGCTCCACATCACCAGCACCTAGCGCATTTCCTATCCTTACACTTGCAGCCACACTGAATCCAACAGAAATCTGAGGAGAAAAAAAAATTGTAAACTCCAATTTTGCCTTAAACAATCAGTTTCTAGGAGGAAAAATATCCAACATATTTTTAATGACAGAAATATAAAAAAAAAGTTGCATATCTATAATGCCTGTAGTCTGCAGCCGCCAATGTAATTCATCTCCAAGCAGGAATGATCACCAAAGTTCATGGCTTCCACTATACAGTTTAGATACCTTCAGTTTCATAGTGGATTTTCTAGTGTTCTGAATGACACTACCAGCCACTTTTTTAAAAAAAAAATTGGGGTCCCTGGATTTTTTATTTTTTTACGTAGATTGTGAGCCCCACATAGAGCTCACAATGTAAATTTTTTTTCCCTATCAGTATGTCTTTGGAATATGGGATGGAAATCCATGCAAACACAGGAAAAACATACAAACTCCTTGCAGATGGTTTTATGCCCTTGGCGGGATTTGAACACCAGGACTCCAGCACTGCAAGGCTGCAGTGCTAACCACTGAGCCACCATGTGGCCCCAGGGTCCCTGGATTTCTTATGACTACCCTAATCTGGAGTCTAGCAGTCTGGTTTGGTTCATAATATTGTCAAAGAACCAAGCCTAATTGTGATTAACCAGGGTGAAATATATGATTAACCCAATGTTCTAACCTGTTAATAGAGTCCAGGATATCTCACCAGGCTTTACACAGACAAGCCCAACTGAGAGATCCATAAAGGACTACTAATGGGTAGAGAAGGAGACAGGCTACAGCCCCAAGCAAGGACAATGTATAAAACATATGGTATCTTTATGGAGTTATCTTTTTAGGTAGCTCAGTTTATTTAACTCACCATGTAGGCAGCTGTCATCAGTTCCAACATTATAGCTTGAGCCCCTAACTCCACGACACTTATAAGACCTACAGGAATAAAATAAAATTATTACAATTACTGTATTCTGAAAAGTTTCTTTGTTGAAATATTGCAGTTATCTGCTTGTGACAGTGCCCACTGGTGGTCAAAATGTATATGTCTGGCATGACATCTGTTGTAGCCTCAGTGAAAGAAACAGTGATATCATTTATGCTGAAAATAAGTATTCTTCCTGCTCTTCAAAAACAAAGCCCAACATGGGCGGCATCTTTTACAAAGGCAAAAGGCAGATAAGCATGAGAACCTACTGTATATCCAGCCTAGAGCATATCCCTGCTTCTTTTAACTTCTGTATTTTACCATGACCAGTGAGGAAAGTTGTTCAGCTTTTGAAATGCATTGCTGGTTTATTTTTTTAATTAAAAAAAATATTTATTTTTAATTTTTCCTGCACTCCTAGTTAGTCCTTACAAAAAAAAAATTTGTTTTATCATTCTACTGGGCATGCATAAATAGCAGATGCCCACTAGAATAACATGCACAGATCTGTTCATTCTGAAAACCAGGGGTACTAGTACAAGCACATATGTGCAATATTTGTTTGGAGAAACAGTATATGAAGACTAACCTGCTAAGAATCCTCCAATTTCAAAGCTCCACCATTCAATGCACACCATAAACATGCTGGGTACAGCCAAGCGTATAAAGGAGCCCCATTCCTGTAAGCAATCTGTGGACCACCCTAGAAAATATCACATAAAATGGAATCTTAATAAGAACATGTAAAGGAAATGTAATCCTACTCACAGCAAGCTGACATTATTGTAGAAGAATGACAAATATGCTGAAATCTAGCATATGTGAGGCTAACTGTACTTTCTACAGCTGAGTTACTGCCTTTGTCTCTCTTTTGTATTCAAAACGCTAACTTTACCTTCAGCAAAAGACACAAAAACCACATACCTCCCCAAGTTAGAAGGTGTAGCTTTTTCCATATAATATAAACAAAAAGCACCCCAGACATAGCAAACTGTGATATGGTATTGGCCCACGCTGATCCCCTAAGAAAACAAAAAAACAAAGCAAAAGGTATATGAAACGATGCCTACTTTTTGCCTACTTACTCATGTGATGCATTACTGCATTTGTAGCTTCCTAGGAAATTCTTTTTTTTACTGTCAGAAATTTACATCACATAGACATTTTTCTTTAGAAAAGCAACACTAGAAAATCATCTCATCTGTAATATAAACTCAGCATAAAAAGCAGGAAATACTGCAAACAGCCTCTTCGCTCTAGGTACTATTTTTATAAGCCTTGTCTAATACACTATATAGCTGCCAGCATGAATGTTTGAATGTTCACATTACAGTTGGTGTCCACTCAGCAGTGTCCATGGCTATTGTCCGTACAAGATTATAGCAACGGACACTAGCTTGTCCGTTTGCAATTTCCATTCATTTTGATGGGATGTTATCTTGTGTCCTTTTGTGTCCGCTTGTGCCCTTTAGTGCCTGTTTACAACCATGTTCGTTTTTTCAAGCAGACAAAAAAAAATCTTACATTCAGGACTTTTCTGTCTGTTTGAAAAAACGGATAGTAAGTGTCTTTTTTTTTTTTTTTAACATTGAGGTCTATGGGCAACGGACATATAGTGGACAGTAACTGATAGCCATGAGTTACTGTCTGCTTGTGTCTATTATGATAGCTGTCCGTGTATTGTTTTGTTTTTAAACAGACACCTTCTGAGTGGACACCAACGGCACCTACCTTACGTTTTATCACATGATAGGCACCTTTATTACGGATGTTTTCAATTTTCATGTAGACTGTTTGGCTATATAAACAATCCATTCCCTATACATGTGATCCATTCTCTATCTTCATTCCCACAAAAAAAATAGGCACAAAATCAAGTCTGCACAGAACAATGGAGCTTCTGAAGTACTACGAAAAGACACTGCAGGAATAACTATAAAATATAAAAGGACTCACACCACTCCCAGCTTCAGGCCGTACATGAAGATGGCATTAACTGCTACATTAATGAGGTTCACAGCAAAACCAGTGATGACCTGAGGCCATATAATACCCTGCATGGCATTAAAAAAATACAGTAAGCTTCAAAATAACGGTAAGATAATACAATATACTTTATGTAATGATTATTGATGCAGCAGAAACCAGAACATGCAACTGATGTTATCTTTGCGTTAAATCATATTGTATTTCAATTATTAACTAAATATTTCTGTTTTTTACTTTACCAATCAGAGATTGTAAGACTATGGTTGTGCCCCTATGAATTCAGAGACTTGTATTTAGAGTATTATGTGGGGTTAAAGGGAGTCTGTCAGCAGGAAATCACTATCAAACTGATGACAGTACCTTGTAGGGCAGTTTCTACACTTCTAAAGATACCTTTCTTATTCTATATTGCAACTTCATTTTCATGAAAAATCTGTGTTTTATTCTTATGCAAATTAGCTGAGAAGGGCTTTAGGGGCATTTCTTCTCCTGCTAGGGCTTCACTCTCTTCTCCAGATAACTGCTGCCTAGTCCCCCCCCCCCTTTCATTGTTGAGTGACATCTCTCACTTTGTCACACTGCAGTTAGGGGCAGTTACCTAGAGTGGAGAGTAAAGCCAAGGCAGTAGAAGAAATGCCCTTAAAGCCCTTTTCAGCTAACTTAATAAGACTAAAACACTGACTGAACCGATGCTTCAAGACCACTAGGAGGTGTGAAGATGCCATTATAAAAAAAACAGAGAGAGAGAGAGAGGCGAAAAAACAAAATAGAAAAGAAATAAAAATTCAAATCACCTCCCTTTCTGTAGAACACATGTAAAAGTAAAAACTGAAACACATATACATTACGTATCCTTACATTCAAAATCACCCGGTCTACAAACTTAAGAAAGTCGCGCAAATGCAGTTTCTTTTCAATTCCACCCCATTTTGAATTTTTTTTCAGACTTCCCTTTACAATGTACAGAAAATTAAATGGTAAGGGGGCGTTCACACTACCGTCTGTGTCCGACAGGTAGTGTCCGCTCCTAGTGTCCGCTCTAAATCTGGCACGGACATTAGGAGCGGACACTAGCTGTGTCCGTGACACCTGTCATTTATTTAATTGGACACCGGGTGCGTTGTTTTGCAGTCCGTGCCCTTCCTTCACTGTCCGCATGTAAAGATGTCCGATTTTTCAAGCGGACAGAAAAACCCTACATGTCGGACAGTGAAGGAAGGGCACGGAGTGCAAAAGAACGCACCCAGTGTCCATTTAAATAAATGACAGGTGTCACGGACACAGCTAGTGACCGCTCCTAATGTCCGTGCAAGATTTTGAGCGGACACTACCTGTCGGACACAGACGGTAGTGTGAACGCCCCCTAACTGTTAGGAATGTTTTGTTTTACATTATTATATCATATAAGTAGTTGTAGTGATTGATATTAAAGATTACAATGAGACAGTAATTAATAAATCTGACAGAGGATGGAAAACTCTCCTCATCTCTGTAAACTTAGTTTGGTGATTTATATATGCTAAACACACAGTTATTGTTTAGATAAGGATAAGATAGCTAGTGAATAAGTTACTATATTCCTCTTATAGTTTTGTGTGTCTCCTGTTTGATATGTCATATGATGTCAGCATATTTTTCCATATATTGTGAAAAAGCCAACCCATAAAATTATGTGACCAGTAAAAATTGGTGTATATTGGAAATCTGTGGGCAGACACACTATAGCTTGTATGCTATGTGTGTGTGTTCCTATTTGTTAACAAATAAAACTAATCTTTTTTTTTTTGTTTTAGACGATTGGTGATGTCGTGATTTGATAAGGATTTAGAATTTTCCCCACAGTAACACTGCAAAGTACAATTTGAGCCTCATACAGCTCTGTTAAAAGAAAAATAAAAAGTTATCACTTTTGGAAGGCAGTCAAAAACAAAATTGAAAATTGCCTGTTGTGGGAAGGGTTTAAAGTGCTAACATCAGCTGTACATGTAAGGTGGATGTTAACAGAAGATTAAAGGGGTTGGCCACTTTCAGACCAATATTGACAAACAAATGTACAATAAAAAGATATACAATTTTCCAATATACTTTCTATATCAATTCATCATGTTTTCTAGATCGCTGCTTGCTGTCATTCATTCAGTTACTTCTAGTCTAGAGGATAAAACTCTGACCATGGTCATGTGATTTACGGTCCATGGTCATGTGATGAGCAAACAGGTGCTGCTCGTTATAGTCACAGCACAGTAATCAGACATCTGCCTGGTAATTAGCTGTGCACCTGTGTACTCATCACATGACCAAGGACGGTAAATCACATGACCATGGTCAGAGTTTTATCTCCTAGAAGTAACAGAATGAATGACAGCAAGTCGATATCTAGAAAACTGTGAGGAATTGATATATTGTATATCTTTTTATTGTACATTTGTTTGTCCATATTGGTCTGAAAGTGGCCAACCCCTTTAAGGTCCAGCCTATTTTGGGCTTTAAAGATCAAGTATTTATTTGCCATTTATTCTTGACACATTCCAAGATGAACTTTTTCATTTGTTTCCAATTATGTAGTTGTATGAGGGTTTGTGTCTTTTGCAAGACAAGTTGTGTTTTCCAATGGCACCATTTTTGGATGCATATCATTTATTGATTAGATTTAATCATTGGGATGGGCACAAAAATTGCTAAATTCTGACACAGTTTTAATCTTTTGATGTTTTTTTTGCTCTGTAATATTGACAGGCACCCTATTAGCCCACACCTTCTGCACAGCTGTATACTCTGGTAGGCAGATACCAATGGCAGACCTTGGGGCATTTGTTAGGTTCCTGGTTGCCATTGTAATGCAATGGCTCCCTTCAATTGCACTGTGGAGGCGAGGTGATGGGTAGAAAGATGAAGTCCACTCCCTCTGCCAAGCTCCTTAAATGTCTTGGTCGACATCGTCCACAGCATCTAAGGGGTTTAACAGTCAACATCAGAAGTTTTGTTAATGTTGTCTGTAACAGCAAGACTCCTGCTATCAAATCACAGCCAGACCTCATGCTTTTGAATGCAAGGGCACAGCTTCCAAGCCTGCATGATCATCATGACATACATGTACAGTGATGGCCATCAATGTTATTACTCCTAAAATTTTTCCAGAAAATGAAGTATTTCTCCTAGAAAATTATTGCAGAAATGGGCCGAACAACATTGCTGGCACCATCAAATTAAAGGGGCTCTATCACTGGATTTTCGCTATTTTAGATAAACATATGCCTGAATAGCCTTTAAAAAGGCTATTCAAGTCCTGCTAATCGTTTGTTAAAAGACCCCTCCGTTTTAATGAATTACCTTTTAAACATATATGTAAATGAGCCCTCTGTGCACTGTGGGCGTTCCCGTGCACCCCTCACGTCATACTCTGTTCACGCCCTCCAGTGATGATGTCACTACTGCTCTGTGATTGGCTTGTCCCTGTGATGACGTCACTACAAGGTCCTTCGTCGTCTTCTACGTAGTGATCTAGGCAGAGCAGGGGCTGCAGCTCCCTGTGTCTATCATAGATCTCCATGTGCACAGTAGATCTATGATATGATAGACAAAGGTATTTGCAGCCCCTGCAGTGTTTAGATCACTACTTAGACGACGAAGGACCTTGTAGTGACGTCATCAAAGGGACAAACCAATCACAGAGCAGTAGTGACATCATCACAGGTCCTGTGCCACTAGCAGGGAAGAAACAGTTAGAGGCTGTGAATCAAAAGCAGGAGAAGGGACTTACATACAAGAACCAAGAGAGGAGGGCGTGAACAGAGTATGACGTGAGGAGTGCACGGGAATGCCCACGGTGCACGGAGGGCTCATTTACATATACGTTTAAAAGGTAATTCAAAAGGGGGGTCTTTTATTAAACGATTAGCAGGACTTGAATAGCCTTTTTAAAGGCTTTTCAGGCATATGTTTATCTAAAATAGCGAAAATCCAGTGATAGAGCCCCTTTAATATTTGGTTGCACAGCCTTTGGAAAAATTAACAGAAATCAATTGATTCCTATAAGAGTCAACAAGCTTCTTACACCTTTCAACTGGAATTTTGGACCACTCTTCTTTTGCAAACTACTCAAGGTCTCTTTTATTTGAAGGGTGCTTTCTCCTAACAGCAATTTCAAAATCTCTTCACAGGTTTTCATTAAGATCTGGACTTATTGCTGGCTACTTCAGAACTCTCCAGCGCCTTCTTTCCATCCATTTCTGTGTGCTATTTTAAGTATGTTTGGGGGTCACTGTCCTGCTGGAACACCTATGACGTAGGACACAAACCCAGCTTTCTGACACTGGGCCCTACATTGCGACCCAAAATCCTTTGGTAATCTTCAGATTTCAAGATGCCTTACACACAGCCAAGTCACCAAGTGCCAGAGGCAGGAAAACAACCTCAAAACATCTTTGAACCTCCACCATATATGACTGTTGGTACTGTGTTCTTTTCTTTGTAGGCCCCATTCCGTTTTTGGTAAACAGTAGAATAATGTACTTTACCGAAAAGCTCTGTCTTGGTCTCATCTGTCCACAAGATATTTTCCCAGAAGGGTTTTGGCTTACTCAAGTACATTTTGGCAAACTGGCTTTTTTATGTCTCTGTGTAAGCAGAAGCGTCCTCCTGAGTCTCCTGCCATAGCGATTTATTCAAATATTGACAGATAGGTCACACTGACACTGATGCACACTGAGCCCGCAGGACAGCTTGAATTTCTTTGGAACTTGATTAGGAATGCTTATTCACCATCCAGCCCTCTTGGAACATTTCATCAATTTTTCTCTTCCATCCACGTCCAGGGAAATTAGCTGCAGTGTCATGGGTTCTTGATCACGTTGCGCACCATGGGCAAAGGAACACAATTTTGTTTCTTAAGTCCTCAGACAATTCTTTTCTCCTCTTTCTGTTCTCCATGCTTAGTGTGGCACACACAGGCACACAATTCAAAGTCAACTTCTCTCCTTTTTATCTGGTTTCAGTTGGGAATTTTATATTGCCCACACCTGTTACTTGCCAAAGGCGAGTTTGAATAAGCATCACATGTTTGAAATTAAGTTATTTACCCACAATTTTGAAAAAGTACTAACAATTTTGTCTGGACTATTTTTGGAGTTTTGGGTAAAATTAAGTCCAATTTGCCTTTTTTCCTCTTTTTTTTTGTGTTGTTCCAATACACACAAAGTAAATAAACATGTGTATAAGAAAACGTGTAATTTTAACAATTTTTTAGGAGAAATACTCAACACTTACTGCCTTGACTGTATATGATTGTGCTTTTATGGAAGGAAATCCATTAGATACATATACACTACTGCGTATTGAGGTGGAAATGGCTTGAAAAATTCGGACATAGGATCATCATTGTTGCTGAAAATGATTCCTACATGAAGTGTGTTAGTCAGTACCACTGTTACAATTGTTGCTAAGAGCAACAGTAACAGATCCTAACAACAATACCAATTAATGTTGTTTATAGATATAATTTCTTTTTCAAAAGCTGCCAAAAAGAAAGAGAAAAAACATCCTCATATTAAAACTTTCGGATGGGTTCAGAGAGGAATTTTTGTAGCATTTAAAATGCATTAAAAAAAAAAAAAACTGTTGCAATTTGAAGGGTTTATTTCAAAGCCATTTACATGGATTTTTAATAGCATTTTGTGTCTCTTTGTACAAGTGCCTGAAAGTAAAGGAAACCTTCAGCATGCTGTATTTTAAGAAAACATTACTGACCCCCAAAATTACAATAAAGCAAAATAAAGTATGTGTCAGATTTACCATTCTGCAATTGACTCCCATCCAACATTTTCCCACAGAGCCTCCCCCCCTTTGCAACAACCACATACACAATTATGCTTTACATAAATAAGTATCCAATGAAAAGAACAAAACTAGTGCTAAATGTTTTGGTCAAACAGATAAGACTGGACAACAAAGAAAACAAAAAATATAAATTTGGGAGTAAAAATATCATGAGCTGTACCTGGGTTTGTAAATATCGTGTCTGCAGCTGATAAAGGAACACTGCCTGTAATGGAAAGGTAGAACTAAATATAGTAGTGACAATTCTTAAAACCTGTATTTATATCAACATACATTGATTCACAAGACAATATATTTGATATGAAAAAGAAAAACAAGGAGGGATACACACAACTGTTAACATTGCTTCTGAGCCACAAAAGAAAAAAATATTTGTCAAATATGGATTGTATCGTGAAAACGTTTACTATTTGCATTATTGTCAATGAATATTTAAAATATTTGTTCAATTATAATATTGCACAGTAATTAGAGTGTCTGTAAAATTAATTACACAATTAAGAAAATTTAGATCATGTACAGAAAATCAGGATTAAGAAAAGCTACCTTTGTTGTTGCGTGCTTTTTTTTAGCAATAAAACTTTTGAATTTTTTTTTTCTTATTTTGCTGCTCATGCCACTTTGTAAAAAATAATTGGGCATGTGTGAGCAAGCCACTGGAACCTGCACATTTACCTTTATTTAAAGGGGTTGTTTAGGAATTTTTTTATGGTCTGCCCTTAGAATAGGTCATAAATATATGCTTGTGGGAGGTCGACAGCTCTTTGGGGCTGCATAATATACCCGTACTATACAGTGCACAGAACTGGTAGCAGATAGCTTTATACCCTGTATAGTGGCTAGGTAACCTAGTATAGGCCATAAAAATAAAATCTTGGACAACCCATTTAAGCCTAACTGGTGTAACACCTGAAATTTATGCTTGTTCCTAATTAGGTACATTTCAGTTTATGGCATATAAACGGATTTATAATGTTGACTCATCTGACATAACTGCAGATTTAGGGTACGTTCACACGATGTAAAGTGGAGCGTGATCTGGCACATCTACGCGTGTCAGCAGTTTGCGCGCTCAAAAAGATCCCATTGATTTCAGTGGGAGTTATGAGCGTATACGCTGCGTTATTTTGCGCCCGTAATTTTGCGGCTGCAAACATGTGCGAGGCACAGCAACAAAGGGACAAACACTGGGGAGCTAGAAGTAGGCACACCGAGGGAATCAGGAAAACAGGGCTGAGAATTCCGATAACTCTTGGAACACCACCCACGGTCGCAAGAGGGTTTCGAACTTAGATGAATCAGGCAGATCCATTGCCACAATCACTGCAGATTTAGATTAAGATTACTTGAAAACACTGGTCTTAACAAAACTCTCCCCATTAGAGAATGTAATCTAATCTAAAGGTTGTGAGAAAGGTAATGGACAGCGCTCAAGGTTTAAAAGGTGCTCAACGCTAAAACACTGCGTTTCGGGCCCTCAAGCCCTTTTTCAAATGCATAAACTTAATCTGTAGAAGGCGTAGCATAAGCCGGCTCTCTAAGACAGGACGTATCAAGTGAAAAAAAAAGCGGATCACGACCACATCAGGTGAGAGGCCATTTGGGTCACTACTACTATTATTATATTTTGGATATCCTTCACTTGGGTTCCACAATTATCTACACTAGAAGTCTGCTCGGTGTCTTTTCTTCTTTTTGTCTCGAGTTTATTCTAAAGGTTGTGTCTCACAATGTACTGGATGTGGCCATGTGAAACACTGATATATTATGATATATGTTATATCATCTGGCACCATGCGCATACAAAGATCAAATAGGTGGAACTTACAGGCAGAGCAGGGATGAATATCATCACATATGTCTGTGTTAACCTAAATAAAATATAAAAAACACATCCTGCGTTATCAACCTAGGAACTTATTAACAAACTTAGATCAAAGTCAAAATGCTACTGAGGTCATTCGTGGAATCTTGTGAAAGCTGATAGATGAATAATCTAAGTGACATCATCTTGTAAAAATTAACTACAATTGCTTCATCTATATAAGCAAGGAAAGGATTTTTTCATGATACAGAATTTGAATAAGTGATGTAAACTTAATATGTAAGAAATAATACAAGAAGGTTTTATTCTTACAGGGAGCCTGTCAGCATAAAAATCAACATGAATCTACTCACAGCAACTTGCAGGGCTTCAGAGACAGTTTCCAAATATGGAAAAAATGCAAATGTGTCAGCTCATACACTCACGTGTCCCCGATGTGTGGTCAAATGCAAAGTCCACTGAAAATTATCCCACGTTGTGATCCTCTAGGCTGTTATGTGTTTGCACGGAAGTCAGCCTCTCAGCTCGAGGTAAATGCAAAAGCCCAACGATGAATCCAGCAACACCTTCTTAGTATAAAACTTAGCCTTTAATGTATAACATCCAAAATAAAAACAAACATCGGTACTGGTATGTTAGAGTTTGTCCATGATGGCGGATGGAAAAATAAGCGTCTGGCTGACGCGTTTCGAAGCCCTACACTGGCTTCTTACTCATAGCCTGAGTATGAGTAAGAAGCCAGTGTAGGGCTTCGAAACGCGTCAGCCAGACGCTTATTTTTCCATCCTCCATCATGGACAAACTCTAACATACCAGTACCGATGTTTGTTTTTATTTTGGATGTTATACATTAAAGGCTAAGTTTTATACTAAGAAGGTGTTGCTGGATTCATCGTTGAGTTTCCAAATATGTCTATGTTATATTTGACTGCTGCTCAGTTCCTGAGAATTTGTTGTTTTAGAATTATGCTAATAAGTTGAAAAGGGTTTTAGATTCATTTACTTTGTAGTGTGCACTTCTGCATGTGTTGTACCGTAAACACTCCTAAAGCCTTCTTCAATGGGCTTTGGTGTTCACAGATTGTAGGGGGTTTGGCAAGTGCAGTACTGAATGACCTGCGCATGCCCACCAACGTCATCCTCCATCCGGAAGCCTGTGTCTCACTCTGAAGCCTGAGTGCAGCAGATGACCATTATTCATATGTTCACTTTTTTGACTAATCATATTTAACGGATGTCCTACAAACTGACAAGCTCTATCATGGACACATCGACCCAAAAGAAATCAACAGAGCAGTTTTTAACTGATTTTAAAACAGATGGCAGTCCATTTTACATCTGCTAAACACGGATCAGTGGGTTGGGCCAAAAAAGAAAGACCAATGAAATTCATCCATTTTTGTTTTACTGGTAGTTAAAAACTGGTGTAAAACAGATGACACTGAGCCTTAAAAATGGAATGGTTGCAAAACAGCTGTTCAATCCATTAACCCCTTCCCGCCGATGGCATTTTTTGATTTTCGTTTTTCGTTTTTGACTCCCCTCCTTCTAAACCCCATAACTTTTTTATTTCTCCGCTCCCAGAGTCATATGAGGTCTTAATTTTTGCGGGACAATTTTTTCTTCATGATGCCACCATTAATTATTCTATATAATGTACTGGGAAGCAGGAAAAAAATTCAGAATGGGGTGGATTTGAAGAAAAAATGCATTTCTGCGACTTTCTTATGGGCTTTGGTTTTACGGCGTTCACTGTGCAGCCAAAATGACGTCCCCTGTATTCTGTGTTTCGGTACGGTTCCAGGGATACCAAATTTATATGGTTTTATTTACATTTTGACCCCTAAAAAAAATTCCAAAACGGTGTTAAAAATTTTTTTTTCTAAAAGTCGCCATATTCCGACAGCCGTAACTTTTTTATACATAGGTGTACGGGGATGCATAGGGCGTCTTTTTTTGCGGGGCCGGGTGTACTTTTTAGTTCTACCATTTTCGGGAAATGTTATTGCTTTGATCACTTTTTATTCAAATTTTTATCAGAATTAAAACAGTGAAAAAACGGCGGTTTGGCACTTTTGACTATTTTTCCTGCTACGGCGTTTACCGAACAGGAAAAATATTTTTATAGATTTGTAGAGCGGGCGATTTCGGACGCGGGGATACCTAACATGTATATGTTTCACAGTTTTTAACTACTTTTATATTTGTTCTAGGGAAAGGGGGGTGATTTGAACTTTTAATACTTTTTATATTTTTTTATATTTTTTTTTACTTTTTTTTTTATTTTTTTTTTGCATTTATTAGACCCCCTAGGGGTGTTGAACCCCAGGGGGTCTGATCACTAATGCAATGCATTACAATGCTAATGCATTGCAAAAAATCATCATCTCTTTTGCAGGCTGTATACACCAGCCTGCAAAAGAGAGAATTTGCAGACCGGCTGGGAGCCTTTAACAAGGCTCCCGGCTGTCATGGCAACGGGGGGGGTCGGCCCTGGAGCATGCTCCAGGAGCTGGCGATCCCTGCCAAAATGGCGGCGCCCATGCGCCGCCGGGAAGATGGCGCCTCCGGTGCCTTTGACAGAAGCGCCGGAGGGGTTAATGCCTCCGATCGGTCCGGGGACCGATCGGAGGCATTAGAGCCGGTTGTCTACTGCTTAAAGCAGTAGACACCCGGCGGCTATGACGGCCGCCCGGCTCCCGGGCGGTCGCCATAGTTACAGACCCGACACGCGCCGTACTATTACGGCGCATGTCGGGAAGGGGTTAAAATGTTACTGTTGTGTGAATAAGGCCTTAGTAACCATGAATGAATACGATTCTATTCCTATGTCTAGTTTGGGATGCTTTATCCATATGCATTCACATTTGTAGGTTTTAAAACAGCCATCACATGTGTTATTTACTGTTATCTGAATAAGTCCTCTAAACAGCCTTCAATGGATCAACTCGACTGTTTATTATGGACGTAAGATCAGCACCTTGTGAATCAGGCCTAAGGTAAATCAGTCACCAAGTTTTTTAAGGTCTGTATGCAATGAATCATATTTTACTTGGTCATAATTCAGCTTAAGGCTAAGGTCCCAGGTGATGACCCACAGCTATAAAGCGCTGCCGGAAAAACTGTGGGAGGAATGCATCACGCTTCTTCCTGCAGCGCTTTTAACAGAAAGTTCAGGGAGTTTTCCTCCATGGACTTTCTGTTACAATTATATCTATTGGGAAGCCACCGGCGTTTCCGTAGATATAATTGACATGCTGCGATTTCCAAAATCACGTCAGTTTTGGTAATCGCAGCGTGTCTGCAAGAATCCCAGTTACTGCAAAACACTGCAAATCGCAAATCCCAATAGATCTGGTAATTATTTCCTATTAGTTGGGTATGGGTTAGGCTACATTCACATCTGCGCTCTCCGCTTGCGGATCCCGTTTTGCATTCCGATTACAAATGCAGAGAGGAGTCCTTCCAACAAGACTTTCCTCTCCACATTTTTTGGGTGGAAATAAGGTGGAAACACAACGGACCACATTATAGTCTATAGCGTCCGCGGGTAACCACTTTTTTAAGGTATCTGTCCCCAAGTGGATCCCCACAAATGGAAACCCGAATGCAGTTGTGAATTACTTACATATTAAAAGGATATTCCAGGAATGTTAGAATTTTTAGTAATCAGTCTCCTGTGGTAATTTTCTTAAAAACTAGGACAACTCTTTTAATTATCTTTATTTCGGGGACAAAATCAAGAATTTCATGCTGCATTTATTAAGAACTTTACAATTCATTCTGAAATGCATTGACTACATAGAGCCATATCTTCAGCTTTGGAATGAGGCCTACTGTAAGACTTTATTTCTTAAGTAGAAGTATACAATAGTATTCCCTTTACATATAATTTAACATTAGAACATTGCTCACCTGGCAACATCTGGGTTCTGCCTACATAGGAGCAACACTTGTTCTGTGTTGATAAATATGGCCCAGCATGGGAAACAACAGAGCAACAAGATAAGAATCCCCCTCTGTAGTATGGTCCCCACACGCTTCATGTTTTTTCCTCCATAGGTCTATGAGTTAACAGAAAGAAGAACCACAATGATGTTAAAGGATTGAAAAAAATAAACAAGATTTCCCCTACTTTATCTGGTGTTTTCACTACTGGAACATGATTGGAGAAATGATGACATCTACAATGGCAAGAAATGTTTACATGTCTCAAACACTTACAAGGCTCATGCATACACGAAGATGGATCCTCTATGTGGGGGTCCCGTATTACAGACCAAAATGCACTCTATGTGTCACCATATTCACTCATAGAAGCAAAGTCAAGAACGAATCAGTAACAAAGCATTTTATGGGGCATGCCACAATTTTTTTTTCTCATGTTCATTTTGTTCTCTGTAAGCTCCCATGTAAAATCAGCATTATGTTATGCACTTGTACCAAAGAGCATGCATTAGATGAAACCTTTTAATGATGACAGAGATAAGTAAGAAGAGTTAAGTAGGAATAAGGGCTATAGCAGACAGAATAGATGGCAAATCAGACAGGAATAAATAAAGGTAAGTATTAGAGATGAGCGAGTACTGTTCGGATCAGCCGACACGCGGGGGGTTAAGCGGCCGGCCGCCATCAAAGCGGAAGTACCAGGTGCATCCATTCATTTCTATGGAGCGTGCTGTTCGGATCGGCTGATCCGAACAGTACTCGCTCATCTCTAGTAAGTATACTTTAGAAAGAATGTGATATAAGATAAGAATATGGTACATAGAGGTAAAGTGAACTTTAGCAAGGATAAGTTGAATATTACACAGGAATAAAGATAAAGAGATGTGTACTTCGGCAGTAAAATATTGGTAATTGTCTAGGAATTCTATGCATATAATATATAAGAAGCATTTTGTGGGTAATTTATGTTAACTGAATACTGTGCAGAGGTCATGTAACTGGCATTTAATTGACATGTGACTGGTCACTCCCTGGCACCTGCATGCTCTAGCAACGTTACAATTTGAATCTACAGCTCACACAACAGATCAACTGTCGATCAGCAGAGGGAGCAACTGCAGCGACAAGGATCTTTGGGAGGAGTTCAGACTGATGGCAGTATTAAATGATGGCATGTAGATCAGTAACAGTCTAAATAACTAAAGGAAACTAGGTAATAATAATACCACCTAGAGCCCCATCGTGTGAAACACAGTGAAAAAAAAAAAAAAAACTGCTGCCGTTTCCGCTTCAAAATCCTGACCAAAAAGACATCTCCCATTAAAATCATTGGGAGACGGTCAGTTCTTTTTTTCCAGCAGCCGACTAGGCCCATTCATTTGGAGTAAAGAGTGAAGGTAAGTGGAAGAGGCTGTCTTTAACAGGATTCAAATGTATATCTGACAGAATAAATAAAGGTAAGTAGAGGTAAGTGTACTTTAGCAGTAAGGGCTACTTCACACGGAGTTCCGCGTGTACATATTCCGTTGTGGCTGCCACGACGGGATACCAGTACAGTGCACTGGCATCCCTCCCGGCATTCCGCGATGGATTAGGCCCAAATGAATGGTCCAGAGTCTCGCGCTGCAGACGCCACGGCTGTTTCAGATAGGGCAGCTCATTTCTTTTTTTCCGCTACTAGCTAGCAGTCAATGGGAGCAGCAGATTTTGAGCATGAAGAATGAAGGTAAGTAGAGGTAAGTGTACCTGTAACATCTCTGCCTGTTCGGGCCTCTGCTCGCATGCTGCGGCGCCGGAGGCGTGTGCAGTTTGACAATTTGCTTAAGGTTTTTAGTTGCACTGTGTGAACACGGCTCTAGTCCTTAATTGGATTTGCACCACACCCGTCTTCTGCCTAGGTTGCCTCTGTTCATTAAGTGGTTAATCTGTCTTGCCTGTGATTGACAGCCTTTCTTCCTGTAGCAGAGATATAACCACTCCCACCATTTGGGCCTGCGTAGCATGTGGATTCACACGGAAGTACAGGCGACAAGACTCCCTGAAAGTTTCAAATTTTGTACGGTCCCCTGAGAAACGGTCTGGGAGTAGCATCTTGACCTTATAAGGTGCCAAAACAGCTGGGGATGATGCAGCAGCCTCAGTTAGGGTCTGAACCTGTTTAGCAAGTTCAGCTACCAGGCCTGTCAATCCCTCCAACTTGGCTGCAAAGCACTGGATAGGATCCATGCTTATCTGTAGGGAAGCAATGGATGTAGGTTTTAGGCCGGTATTCTGTTAGGGAATAGCCAGATGATAATTCCCCAGAAGCTGCTGGTGAACCCTGGAGGGAGGGGCACAAGGGACAGTGAGCCCTAAACTGAAGCCCCCCGCTTTCCCTTCCTATTGCCAGACCCTATCCTAGGTGATAGGCGACAACCACGAGGACAATCCCTCCCTGAATACGTGAAACACAAAACGCAGACAAGACGTACAACAACAAAGGGAGGTCAGGTAGCCAGGGTTCGGTAACAAGAGAGCGATGCAGTGCCAAATCGGAGTCAAGAGAATAGTCAGTAGGAAAGCCAGAGGTCAAGGATTAGCATACAAGTAAATAACAGCAAGCGATACCAGAAAGCAAGGGCAATAACCGGCACCAGTGTGACTGTGAGCCAAGACTAAATAAGGAAGGAAGAACCTGCCCAGAACCTGACAGGAAGAAAGGCTGTCAATCACAGGCAAGACAGATTAACCACTTAATGAACAGAGGCAACCTAGGCAGAAGACGGGTGTGGTGCAAATCCAATTAAGGACTAGAGCCGTGTTCACACAGTGCAACTAAAAACCTTAAGCAAATTGTCAAACTGCACACGCCTCCGGCGCCGCAGCATGCGAGCAGAGGCCCGAACAGGCAGAGATGTTACAGTACCTCAACAGGAATAAATTGTATTTAAGATAAAAATAAGTAGAGGTAAGTTTACTTTAGCAGGAGTCAATTGCTTATAAGATTGGAACAAATAAAGTTAAGTAGAGGTATGCTTTCGCACCAATAGGTTGCATATCAGATAGGAATAAATAAGGTAGTAGGAATGCATTGTATATTTAGAAATGGAAATCCATATAGGAAAAAAATTTAGGTAAATGAACCGAAACAATTAGCAAGTTTTCTTATCTATTTACGTCTCTTCATCACAATATCTGAATATTTTTATATACCAAAGAGCATAGGAATAGTGTGGTAAATGAGCTAAGTGATGTAAAAGCAGAACTATCAATATAAGGAGGGGAGAAATCAGCTAAAGCAGTAAATAATGCATCAGTTTATACATTAGACTCCTTCCAGGCGGAATACAAATGCTAGTATAAACCAACCCTAAAAGATGTAGAATGACATGAATCCACATGACACATTCATCCCTGTTCTAAGTGTCAAATGTTGTCATGGGTTTATATTCCCAGACTTTTCTATCTGACCTAAAACCTATGTAGTCTTGGGTTCTGATATCATCATTTTAAATAGCCATTAAAATGCATCAACTACTGAAGCCCCGCCTCAGCTGAATGGCATCCCTGAGTGGTGAAAGACCAGGAGACAGGCCAGGAATACAGGCAGTACTTCAATTGGGAAGGAGTGGATTAGTGTGGAGAGTATTGCTTATTTTATGTGTTCACCCCATTCCATGCCTTTTATTATATTTTCGCCCCCACCAAATAGCCCCCATAATTATTATCAGTATCAAATGTTTGGGAAATTTAGTATACAGGACACGGCAATATGTTATAGAAGTACTAACGCAAAAGCTGATCAAATAAAGGTCACAGGACTCACAACTAAATATCATGCAGCATTTGCAATCCCATTTTTAATAATGTTGTATTTATAAAACCATGTGCCCAGTCATCTAAAAAGCAATACCAGCTGTAAGCTCTATGGCACTTTTGTCTTTGTTACGATACATATTATTTTTAAGCATTCTGAGATAAAACCCAGTTTCTTATCCCCTCAAGACACAGTACTCTATGTGGTGGATACAGACTCTGCTATTGAGAGCAGATGAATGCATGTACAGATGTTTTATACTCATAGTCATATGATTTTGTGAGTGGCATCAATAAAATACTAATATGAAATACAACCATTTTCATAGTGATATTTATCCCCTTAAAGGCGAAAGGTAGTTTTGGGGTGCTAAGGATTAGCAACTTTTTTTCATATTTTCGATCTCATCCTTCCAAAATTCATAAATAATTAACTCAACTTTGTTTATCTGTCAATAGAGCCATATGTAGGTTTATTGTTTGAGTTGCACTTTTATTGGGCACCATTTTGGGCTACACATGTTTTTAATGAGCTTTTATCCCGCAATAACAAAAGGCTGCGGGAAAAACCGCAGCGGCAATGCATCGCGGTTCTTCCCATAGCGCTTTAGACGGAAAGCTTTCAGAGGTTTCTTCTGCGGACTTTCTGTTTCAATTATAGCTATGGGGAAACTACCAACATTTCCGTAGGTATAATTGACATGCTGCGATTTCCAAAACTGGGATGGTTTTTGAAATTGTGGTGTGTCCGCACCATGGTTTTTACCACAAAGTGGCCACAAGATTTCCTAGAATCCCTCAACTTTGCCCTGACTGTAAAACGCCTTGATTTTTCCCGCCCGGCGTTCCCACCACGGACAAATCACGGCGCTTACGTCCTGTAAGGCCATGGCCTTATAGTGACATTGTAACTTTGTCCAGGGCGTCATCACAATTACAGTGATATCATAATTATGTAAGTTTTATTAAGTTATACCACTATTACCAAATAAAACACCATTTTGTGAAAATAAACAATTTGCCTAGGGACACCATATTCTGATCTCTTAATCCCCTGTACCATATGAAACATACTCTACTCTGCTCACAACTACTTATACCACTACTATAGATCTGTTAAACATACCTGAGACATGAGGGTATCACAAGCAGAGGCTAAACCAGAGCCCACAGATATACCAGTTACATTTATCACCTGGTAAAAGATGATAGAGCTAGTTAAATAACATTGTAAAAATTTTAAGTTTACATATATGAAATAACAATAGGGCATATATGTGTATATATAATATTGCTATGTGTGTCAGTTCAATTGGGAATAAAGGTGACTTTAGGAATTTAGAGGGAAAATGCTAGTGATGCTAGAAAATGCTAAGAGAATATATAAATGTGTCTCCTCATTGAGGTTGACAGGTCAAAATATGAGAGTAAATCCAACAGATTTGATGTAAGCTAAGGAATTTGGGGACAATATCAAGAGAGTCTTAGGGCATGTTCATACACAGCATATTATGTTGTAGAAAATTTTTGCAGCTAAAATCAGTTCTTTCATGTTAATAGAGCTTTCAGAAATCCATGTGCTTGCAGATGAATGAAAATGAAAATCTGCCACTTACATGTAGATAATTAAAGTGTTCACCTTTCATCATACTACCTGAAAATATTAGGGAATTGCAGGGCACAGATAAGGTTTTATGGATGTTAATGAAAATTTAAATACAGAACTACACATTTTCAAAAATCTTTTATCTATTGCCTTAAATTCATAATGTATGATAGCTAGCAATGGTCGAAAAACACTGCGAAAAATGTGATGATGGAAACACAGTGCGTTTTTTCCGCTGCGTTTTTCACAGAAAGTCTGCAGACCTTCTGCTTTTATTATACATAATAAGTATAACTGAAATACTGCGATTTACAAAAACGCAACAGTTTTTGAAATCACAGCATTTTGGCGGCAGATTTTTTTTTTTCAATGTGTGGATGGGATTAATCAGAATTTTATTCACTTGGCAGGTACTGTAAAAGTCCACATCTTGTCAATGTGGGACCTCAGCCTTAGGCTTCATGTAGAAGACACTGTGCTTTATCAGTGTGTGCTAGCCGTGTTTTCACACTGACTAGAGATGAGCGAACACTAAAATGTTCGAGGTTCGAAATTCGATTCGAACAGCCGCTCACTGTTCGAGTGTTCGAATGGGTTTCGAACCCCATTATAGTCTATGGGGAACATAAACTCGTTAAGGGGGAAACCCAAATTCGTGTCTGGAGGGTCACCAAGTCCACTATGACACCCCAGGAAATGATACCAACACCCTGGAATGACACTGGGACAGCAGGGGAAGCATGTCTGGGGGCATAAAAGTCACTTTATTTCATGGAAATCCCTGTCAGTTTGCGATTTTCGCAAGCTAACTTTTCCCCATAGAAATGCATTGGCCAGTGCTGATTGGCCAGAGTACGGAACTCGACCAATCAGCGCTGGCTCTGCTGGAGGAGGCGGAGTCTAAGATAGCTCCACACCAGTCTCCATTCAGGTCCGACCTTAGACTCCACCTCCTCCGGCAGAGCCAGCGCTGATTGGCCGAAGGCTGGCCAATGCATTCCTATGCGAATGCAGACTTAGCAGTGCTGAGTCAGTTTTGCTCAACTACACATCTGATGCACACTCGGCACTGCTACATCAGATGTAGCAATCTGATGTAGCAGAGCCGAGGGTGCACTAGAACCCCTGTGCAAACTCAGTTCACGCTAATAGAATGCATTGGCCAGCGCTGATTGGCCAATGCATTCTATTAGCCCGATGAAGTAGAGCTGAATGTGTGTGCTAAGCACACTCATTCAGCACTGCTTCATCACGCCAATACAATGCATTAGCCAGTGCTGATTGGCCAGAGTACGGAATTCGGCCAATCAGCGCTGGCCAATGCATTCTATTAGCCCGATGAAGTAGAGCTGAATGTGTGTGCTAAGCACACACATTCAGCACTGCTTCATCACGCCAATACAATGCATTAGCCAGTGCTGATTGGCCAGAGTACGGAATTCGGCCAATCAGCGCTGGCTCTGCTGGAGGAGGCGGAGTCTAAGATCGCTCCACACCAGTCTCCATTCAGGTCCGACCTTAGACTCCGCCTCCTCCGGCAGAGCCAGCGCTGATTGGCCGAAGGCTGGCCAATGCATTCCTATGCGAATGCAGACTTAGCAGTGCTGAGTCAGTTTTGCTCAACTACACATCTGATGCACACTCGGCACTGCTACATCAGATGTAGCAATCTGATGTAGCAGAGCCGAGGGTGCACTAAAACCCCTGTGCAAACTCAGTTCACGCTAATAGAATGCATTGGCCAGCGCTGATTGGCCAATGCATTCTATTAGCCCGATGAAGTAGAGCTGAATGTGTGTGCTAAGCACACACATTCAGCACTGCTTCATCACGCCAATACAATGCATTAGCCAGTGCTGATTGGCCAGAGTACGGAATTCGGCCAATCAGCGCTGGCTCTGCTGGAGGAGGCGGAGTCTAAGGTCGGACCTGAATGGAGACTGGTGTGGAGCGATCTTAGACCCCGCCTCCTCCAGCAGAGCCAGCGCTGATTGGCCGAATTCCGTACTCTGGCCAATCAGCGCTGGCCAATGCATTCTATTAGCTTGATGAAGCAGAGTGTGCACAAGGGTTCAAGCGCACCCTCGGCTCTGATGTAGCAGAGCTGAGGCTGCACAAGTGTTCAAGCGCACCCTCGGCTCTGATGTAGGAGAGCCGAGGGTGCACTTGAACCCTTGTGCACCCTCAGCTCTGCTACATCAGAGCCGAGGGTGCGCTTGAACCCTTGTGCACACTCTGCTTCATCAAGCTAATAGAATGCATTGGCCAGCGCTGATTGGCCAATGTATTCTATTAGCCTGATGAAGTAGAGCTGAATGTGTGTGCTAAGCACACACATTCAGCTCTACTTCATCGGGCTAATAGAATGCATTGGCCAGCGCTGATTGGCCAGAGTACGGAACTCGACCAATCAGCGCTGGCTCTGCTGGAGGAGGCGGAGTCTAAGATCGCTCCACACCAGTCTCCATTCAGGTCCGACCTTAGACTCCGCCTCCTCCAGCAGAGCCAGCGCTGATTGGCCGAATTCCGTACTCTGGCCAATCAGCACTGGCTAATGCATTGTATTGGCGTGATGAAGCAGTGCTGAATGTGTGTGCTTAGCACACACATTCAGCTCTACTTCATCGGGCTAATAGAATGCATTGGCCAATCAGCGCTGGCCAATGCATTCTATTAGCGTGAACTGAGTTTGCACAGGGGTTCTAGTGCACCCTCGGCTCTGCTACATCAGATTGCTACATCTGATGTAGCAGTGCCGAGTGTGCATCAGATGTGTAGTTGAGCAAAACTGACTCAGCACTGCTAAGTCTGCATTCGCATAGGAATGCATTGGCCAGCCTTCGGCCAATCAGCGCTGGCTCTGCCGGAGGAGGCGGAGTCTAAGGTCGGACCTGAATGGAGACTGGTGTGGAGCGATCTTAGACTCCGCCTCCTCCAGCAGAGCCAGCGCTGATTGGTCGAGTTCCGTACTCTGGCCAATCAGCGCTGGCCAATGCATTCTATTAGCCCGATGAAGTAGAGCTGAATGTGTGTGCTTAGCACACACATTCAGCTCTACTTCATCAGGCTAATAGAATACATTGGCCAATCAGCGCTGGCCAATGCATTCTATTAGCTTGATGAAGCAGAGTGTGCACAAGGGTTCAAGCGCACCCTCGGCTCTGATGTAGCAGAGCTGAGGGTGCACAAGGGTTCAAGTGCACCCTCGGCTCTCCTACATCAGAGCCGAGGGTGCGCTTGAACCCTTGTGCAGCCTCGGCTCTGCTACATCAGAGCCGAGGGTGCGCTTGAACCCTTGTGCACACTCTGCTTCATCAAGCTAATAGAATGCATTGGCCAGCACTGATTGGCCAGAGTACGGAATTCGGCCAATCAGCGCTGGCCAATGCATCCCTATGGGAAAAAGTTTATCTCACAAAAATCACAATTACACACCCGATAGAGCCCCAAAAAGTTATTTTTAATAACATTCCCCCCTAAATAAAGGTTATCCCTAGCTATCCCTGCCTGTACAGCTATCCCTGTCTCATAGTCACAAAGTTCACATTCTCATATGACCCGGATTTGAAATCCACTATTCGTCTAAAATGGAGGTCACCTGATTTCGGCAGCCAATGACTTTTTCCAATTTTTTTCAATGCCCCCGGTGTCGTAGTTCCTGTCCCACCTCCCCTGCGCTGTTATTGGTGCAAAAAAGGCGCCAGGGAAGGTGGGAGGGGAATCGAATTTTGGCGCACTTTACCACGTGGTGTTCGATTCGATTCGAACATGGCGAACACCCTGATATCCGATCGAACATGTGTTCGATAGAACACTGTTCGCTCATCTCTAACACTGACCCATTTATTTATATGGCCACATACAAACCATTGGCCTGTGTATGTGGCCGTGAGCCCAGGGTAAAACTCAGGTCTGGTGCTATACCTATCTGTTTTGCATCCCAGACTCACTGACAGCAGTAATTGGGGCCGTGAAGGTATAAGCAGTGATCCATGTGCTGTCGATGCAGTTTAATCACAGTCTGCCTCCATGCACAGAGTCGTATGTATATAGCTTAAGGGCTGGTTCACATTAGTGTTTGGCTTCCGTCCGGAAGGAGTCCGCATGAGGACCCCCCCCCGAACGGAATACCAACGCTAATGCAAGCGCTGTGCCGTTAAGGACACGTACCCCATAGACTATAATGGGGTCTGTGTGCTTGCCACGCACTGCCCGCACGAATCTTGTGCGGGCAGTGCTCCATTATATTCTATGGGGTCCGTGTTCTTAACTGCACAGCACTTGCATTAGCGTTGGTATTCCATTCGGGGGGTGGTCCTCATGCGGACTCCTTCCGGACGGAGGCCGAACGCTAATGTGAACCGGGCATAAGCAAGAAGCATCAATAGTACAATTCATGCATTTTACAAGATAGTAACAATGCAGCAAATGGTGACAAGTGTATCAAAATAATTCAAGCCAATAATAATAGTAATAATAAATGGGGTACCCTTTTATCAAACTGAAGTTAAGCTATATTACCAATACTTACAGCTACAGCAAGTGTTACAGAGTCTAGCTCAATCTTGCCCAAATGACCACAGAATATGGAGCTCACAATATTGATAAGAAACACCATTATTTGTGAGAGGAACTAGAAGAGAGAAAAACATTTATATAACATTAACATATATATACATCATGTTTACAGTGCAACACTCCAACAATTTCCTGATCTACATCAAAGTTTTCCTACAGTGTATGAGAATGTAGTGGAATAACAAAATTTCAAAAAGTCTCATTTTTCAGTTTAACAGTCTAAGGGAGCCTTCACACGGAGTTACGCTCCGCTCATTCTGAACGTAAAACACATTGAGAATGAGCGCGTAAAAACCAGCTCTCATTGACTTGAATGGGTGCCGGCATACGCGCGTATCACATTGAAAGCAATAGGCAAAAAAAAAACTCCCATTGATTTCAATGGGGAGCGCTCGTATGCCAGCACCCATTCAAGTCAATGGGAGCTGGGTTTTACGTGCTCATTCTGAATGTGTTTTACACTCAAAATGAGCGGAGCGTATACTCCGTTTGAAGGCTGCCTTACTTCAGCAGCGCCGAGTACTGTTAAAAGTGCTTCAGGCATTTGCTTTTGTGTTTGTGAATGGTCATATTTTCCCGTTGTAAAAACCAGCAGTAGTCTTCCATCACGTTGGGATTCTAGCAGCCTTGATATCTGTTGTCCATTGTAGAAATATCTTTATGGAAACGCTCTCCGTGTTCGTCACTTACGTGTCCCAAATTGGGTGGGAAGAAGTTAAGATGGGAATGTAAGAAATGCATTTTCAATGACATTCGGCAGCCAAGTTGTTCCTATGCTGTAAGAATGTTATCTATTAATTCTGGATAGTTTCCAGCTTGTCTGTTCCCAAGGAAGTTCTGCACTACTAGCACAAATGCATCTCAAGCTGTAAGGTCCAGGGGGTTGAGTTTTGCTCTGAAAGTGTCATCGCAACAGCTTGTTGATTTTAGCGCCAATAAAAATTCCAGCCTTTATTTTAGCCTCAGGTTTCAGTGGGCTAAACTTCTCCTTCATATACTGGAAACCATATCCATCATGGTCAAGTGCAATTACAACATTTTTCATTAAACCAAGTTTAATGTGAAGTGGTGGAAGAGAAACTCGAAGTGGATGGACCAGTGACTTGTGTTGAACATAGTACTGACCAACTGTGTGCTCGGCTCTGAGAGGCCAATGTCTCATTTTGTAATGATTGTTGTCATCACGGTTATTCCATAGGCACAAGAAACACATCTGCTTTGTGTACCCTAACTGTAGGCCAAGCAGCACAAACTTTCCATTTATGTTCTGAGTATTTGATCATTTCCATTTAGCCTCCATTTATCAGGAACATGTGCACTATCTAACTCCATCATAAGACCATTTACATCAGTACAGAAACAAACATCGATTTTAATTGCATAGTATGCAGCCAACTTGGTATGTCGACGACCAAAGTGTGAAGTTTTGGTGCTGGACAGGTCTGGGTATGTACATTGGAATATTTCCAATATATAATGCATTAATATTATAATTGAATAAGCTTTGCTTATATAACTTAAAATCTAGACGTGTGAGGCAAATTCTGTGTTCATATTTAGATTCGGGGTGCTCATTTTAGTGTAAATCACATGTTTTTCTCTCAGTAGCGAAATCATTGTTGCATGGTGTTACTGATATTACAGAATTTCATATAGCAATTATTCTATCCAACTACCTTAATAAATGTCTTATAAGGCAAGTTCTCATTGGTTGCTCAATAAGCTGGAGTAAAGATGGTCGCATTATATGTAAACTAGCTGGTACCCGCGACTTCGTCTGCGGTGATTGTAGAAGTGGGTATATACAGGCGTGGGTAAGGTTTTTGTACTGTGTATAAGGTATGGGATATGAAATGTAAGTTTGTATCTTGTTTTTTCTGTAATTCAGAGAATACATGAGACTTTTGTGTTGAAGTTAATTTCTATTTGAGCTGCTATACGGTGTTGTGAGAAACTTTACATAGTGACTTTGGGACAGAAGTATTTGAAGTTAACCCTTTTCCGCCAATGGCATTTTTTGATTTTGGTTTTTCGTTTTTGACTCCCCTCCTTCTAAACCCCATAACTTTTTTTATTTCTCTGCTCCCAGAGCCATATGAGGTCTTAATTTTTGCGGGACAATTTTTTCTTCCTGATGCCACCATTATTTATTCTATATAATGTGCTGGGAAGCAGGGAAAAAATTCAGAAGGGGGTGGATTTGAAGAAAAAATGCATTTCTGCGTATTTCTTACGGGCTTTGTTTTTACAGCGTTCACTGTGCAACCAAAATGACCTGTCCCCTGTATTCTGTGTTTCGTTACGATTCCGGGGATACCAAATTTATATGGTTTTATTTACATTTTGACCCCTTAAAAAAATCCAAAACTATGTTAAAAATTTTTTTTTTGAAAAGTTGCCATATTCCGACAGCCGTAACTTTTTTATACGTGTGTGTACAGGGATGTATAGGTCGTCTTTTTTTGCGGGACTGGGTGTACTTTTTAGTTCTACCATTTTCGGGAAATGTTATTGCTTTGATCACTTTTTATTCAATTTTTTATCAGAATCAAAACAGTGAAAAAACGGTGGTTTGGCACTTTTGACCATTTTTCCCGCTACAGCGCTTACCGAACAGGAAAAATATTTGTATAGCTTTGTAGAGCGGGCGATTTCGGATGCGGGGATACCTAACATCTATGTGTTTCACAGTTTTTAACTACTTTTATATGTGTTCTAGGGAAAGGGGGGTGATTTGAATCTTTAATCCTTTTTATTTGTTTTTATATTTTTTTTAAACGCTTTTTTTTTGCATTTATTAGACCGCCTAGGGGTATTGACATGGGTGGGCGGTGTCGCGGATTGTCAGAGCGGTGGGGGTCGGCAAACATGGCTGCTCCAGAGCGTTATAGAGCGCCTCCTGGAGTATCGTTAAGGTGAGGGGCAAAGTGGTAAAGTATATGTATATGTGATTGTGTGGGGTTAGGGGCGAGGCTGTAGAGGGCAATATGAATTTTGTGGCTTGCTATGGTCCAAAGTGTGTGAGATTGCAGAGATGGTGGTGTGAGTTTGGGTTTTGTGGGGGTCCTGGCACAAACGTATGTGTGCTATTGTGACGAAAAGTAGCCTATTGCGCAATCGGGTGTATTAACTATGTTTGTGGAAACTTTCAGCCAAATCGGTCGAGCGGGTTTTGCGTGATTGAGGAACAAACATCCGAACATCCAAACTCACAAACCCACAAACTTTCACATTTATAATATTAATAGGATAGACAAACAAGTTCCATGTTGCCTAAGGGAGCGTTCACACTACCGTCTGTGTCCGACAGGTAGTGTCCGCTCAAAATCTGGCACGGACATTAGGAGCGGACACTAGCTGTGTCCGTGACACCTGTCATTTATTTAATTGGGCATCGGGTGCGTTCTTTTGCACTCCGTGCCCTTCCTTCACTGTCCGCATGTAAAGATGTCCGACTTTTCAAGCGGACAGAAAAACCCGACATGTAGGGTTTTTCGGTTTTTCTGTCCGCTTGAAAAGTCGGACATCTTTACATGCGGACAGTGAAGGAAGGGTACGGAGTGCAAAAGAACGCACCTGATCGCCATTTAAATAAATGACAGGTGTCACGGACACAGCTAGTGTCCGCTCCTAATGTCTGTGCCAGAGTTTGAGCGGACACTAGGAGCGGACACTACCTGTCGGACACAGACAGTAGTGTGAACGCCCCCTGAGAGTAAGTTCACACGGGGTTTTTTGGACCGGAACCTGAGGCGGGTCGCTGAAACTGGATGTCAAATGAATGGGCCTAGTTGGGAGGGAGTGTCTTCAGACGGATGTCGCGAGGAATCCGCCTGAAAGAATGAGCATGTTGTTTCTTTTTCTGGGAGCCAGAACAAACGGCTACCATTGATTTGAATGGGAGCTGTCTTTTTGGTCAGGATTTTGTGGCGGATACGGATATGAACTTACCCTAACAGATTACTGTGAGTCTTATCTGTCATCCTTGAAAGTCACATGACAATGCTATTAAGTAATCTATGTAGATGAACTTTAGCAAGATGACTCACACATCTAAAGTAATATACAATACAGGAAGAGAAGACAGGCATGCAGATACAAGACCTGATGGTTCCTTATGCTGAATAGTAACTATATCTATATAATATTACACAATGGCTATTTGACTGCAATATGGTAGACTGGAAGCTCTTGAAGCAGGAGCCTCACTACTATTGTGTTAATTGATGACTAACTGATTACTTTGCAATGTCACATTTTGTCTGTACATGTTTTAGAAAGTGTTGTAGAATATTTTGGTAAAAAACATAAAAATGTATTATTACTACATGCAACCAAAGGGGGCATTCACACTTGCGCCACTATCTGCACGCCGTGATTCCGCCGAAATTGCAGGAAAAACAGCTTGAGGATGGCTTGCTGGCAGTCAGTTTAAAAACCCATTCATTTCAATGGGTTTTTAAAGCAAACTGCCGGTGTCCGTATGCAGCCTCTTCGCCATGAAGCCGCTTTTTTTGCACGGACACAAAGTGCAGCTCTACCTGCTACCAGGACTCCCTGCCTCCCAGCGAAATACTGTCCCATACCCAAGAGAGGTGATTTGTAAAGTTGCCAGGGGGCCGCATTTCTCTGGTTCGGAGGATGACCACATGCCTTAATGCAAAGTTATCCGCGTCCTTAGGAGGTTTATTGACTTTTTGTAAAAATTATTTGGTAGATGTGCCCAGAAGAATCTTTTTTCTGAAGATATTGGGAAATAAGATAAGATAATCCTACTGCTCTAAGCGAGCATCCCTAACATTGAGTAAATAAAGCCTAAGGTTCTTGGACCCATTTTTACTATGGCCTTTGTTATGTGGAAACAAATAGGGGAATTTCTATAGGGGGTAGAAACGTAGCAATCACTACAGGGCCTAAGAGCCTCAGGGGGCCCAAAAGCTTCTCTACAACAATAAGAAGATACTAGTAAATTTCACATAGTAAGTAGGGGCCCTATCAATTAATTTGCAGGAGCCTAAATTTTTCCTTGGACATCATAAGAAAATTGTTACATATATTATTCTTGTCTAAAGCAATGGAAACCTTGATAGAAGCCATTGGTTTGCACCAGGTTAGGTTAGGTTCACACTTGTGCTTGGCTTTCCGTCGCTCGGGTCCTCCAGTGGACCCTAATCACGGAGAGCCTGTCTGCTCACCCACAGACACCCTAGATTATAATGGGGTCCATTGTGTTTAAGCCATGTGTACACTGTTACTCTTCTGAGGACTTTTCTCAATACTAATTTTTGGCAAAATCTGTGGAGACTCCTAGGCAAATGTGAACCTAGCCCAACTTTATCTATATACAGTATTATAGCATTACATTGTATATAACACATGTAGCACTGATAGGCACATATAAGTATGGTCCATGTAGTGCAGGGGTAAGGAACGTTTAGCTCGCCAGCTGCTGTGAAACTACAACTCCCAACATGCTTCACTCACTTCTATGGGAGTTCCAAGAACAGCAGAGCAAGTATGCATGCTGGGAGTTGTAGTTTTTTCAACAGCTGGAGAGCCGAAGGGTCCCTACCCCTGATGTAGTAGTGTAGTGGATACAACTCCTTCTTACCACAGGCCCTGCCATCCGACACTGCTCCTTCACCTCATGCCAGCAGTGCTGAGGCAGCAGGCAGCGGAGCATTCTCTGTACACGGCCGGGCTTCTTAAAGAAGAGCTGCTCGTCCTCTTGTTGCGCCTCCTCGCCGGTGTGTGCGCGTGCCATCACTGTCATGTACAGCCGGCTGTCTGAGAGCCTCAGTCAGTGAGCGGGGACACGTGCTCTGCTAGCCCCGCCCCCGCCATGTACGGGCACGAGTGGTAATGTAGTGGTGGAGATAAGCGGGCAGAGCTGCGGTCTGTAGTGTAGGGCAATGATAAATAGCAGGGACAATAATACAAGCAATGGCTGACGTACAACTTCTGCACCCTCTATATTATTCCCTGGCCAGGCAGACGTACGTACAAAGATGTACAGTGGTGTGGTGGAGGGGTGGCACTTGGTGCAATATTGCGTTTTGGCGCTGTTTCTTTACATAGTGTTGATATTGCCTTAATATGAGCAATGCCAATGGGTGATGTATTTTTCCCCATCAAATGCTACACCATTGGAGAGAAAAGTCTGCATATCACATGAATCATACTATCCTACTGTATGCATACACTATAGTTCAAAAGTTTAGGGTCACTTTAGAAATTTCCTTATTTTTGAAAGAAAAGCACAGTTTTTTTTCAATGAAGATAACATTAAATGAATTAGAAATACTCTGTGCACATAGTTAATGTGGTAAATGACTATTCTAGCTACAAACATTGGTTTTTAATGCAATATTTGCATTGGTGTATAGAGACCCATTTCCAGCAGCCATCACTCCAATGTTCTAATGCAGGGGTGGGCAATTAATTTTCCCATGGGGCCGCATAAGAAATTGAAACTATACTAGAGGGCCGCACCACGGCAAATTTAGCTCCACCCACTTCTGTGTTGACTCCGCCCATTCCCAATCATCTTTCCATGTGCCCCCACAAAGTATAATCCTCCTACAGTCACCCGTACATTACATGCCCCCACATTATAACGTTCTCCTCCAAAAGTATTAAGTCCCTCTCCTGATGCCCCAGTATAAACCAGCAGAAACTGGAGGGGACATGAAACAGTGGGGGTAGTTGGAGGGGGGCAATAAATTGACAGCTGGAGTGGGACATGAAACTGGGGGCAACTAGAGGGAGACATTAAAATCGGGAAGCTGGAAGCAGACATTAAACTGTAGGGGTAGCTGGAGGGTGACATTAAACTGGGGGCAACTAGAGGCCCCTACGGGTCCCCCTACAGCTTCCTCCACGGTTTAATACCCCCTCCAGTTGTCCCCAGTTTAATGTCCCCCAATTTAAGTGCTCTCTTCATCTACCCCCAGTTTCGTTCCCCCCCCCCTCCATTTCTCCCTCAGTTTCATATCCCCCTTTATTTTTCCCATTTCATTTCCCCCCTCCATCTCTCCCCCAGTTTCATGCCCCCCCCCTCCATCTGCCATCTCTGCCCTAGTATAACATTCCCCTTCCATCTCTGCCCCTACGTTACTGAGACACACACATACAGATAGACAGACACATACTGTATAGACACACAGACAGATATAGACACACATACATACAGACAGACACATACAGACACATATAGACACACATACAGACAGACACATATAGACACACACACACTCTCCACCCTGCATCTCACCTTACATCTCTCAATACCTTATGACACGCTCCACATCTCTCTATCTTCCTGCCGGCACTAAGACACACCCCCTAGACACGCCTCCCTAGTCAAGCTGTGCGGGCCGGACTGAATCAGTCAGAGGGCCGGATGTGGCCCGTGGGCCGGGCTTTGCCCAGGTCTGTTCTAATGGAACATTTGTGTTTGCTAACTGTGTAAGGCCTCGGTCATATCTGCATCGGTAATCCGTTCGGGGGATTCAGCATGGGGACCTTCTCGAACGGAATACCAAACACATTGGCAAGCGATGTTTAGTGAAAGCACACGAACCCCATAGACTATAATGGGGTCTGTGTGTTTTCCCCGCACTGCCCACACGAATTAAGCGGACATGAAAGTATTTTGTGATCTACTTTCATGTCCGCATGATTCATGCGGGCAACGCATGGAAAGCACATGGACCCCATTATAGTCTATGGGGTCCATGTGCTTTCACTGCACACCGCTTGCCAGTGCGTTCAGTAGTCTGTTCGGGGGGTTCTCATGTGGATTCTCCAAACGGATTACCAAACGCAGATGTGAACCAAGGGTAAGAAGGCTAATGGATGTTTAGAAAACCCTTGTGCAAGTTATGTTAACCACATGAGGACCGCCGTACGTAAATTTACGGCCTCATGTGCTGGTACCTAAAGACCGGACTATTGCCGAAATACGTCCGGCCTTTAGGTACCTTTCTGGCGGGGGGAGGGGTGCGGGGGGGACAGGGGTTAGGTGTTACTAACACCTAACCCCTTCCTCCATAACGTCCAGTCGGAACTGAGTCCGACTGGACGTGTTAACCCTTTCGATCGCGCCGTCAAACATCACGGCGCGATCAAAAGGGATCCGCCGACAGGTTAACCCGATCGGCACCCCCCGCGGCGAGATCGGGGGGTGTCGATGTCAGTACAAGGTAGTCTGGGGTCTGGCCAGTGACCCCAGACTACCGGAGCCCCCACATACCTGGTGATCCTGCCAGGCGGTGGAGGAAGTGAGCGATGTGTCTCACTTCCTCTGCAGCTTACAGGACACGAGCAGGCTCATGTCCTGCTCGTGTCCTGTCTGCTACTGTGCTGAATCAGCTGATGCTTTCATCAAAGCATCAACTGATTCAAGTGTCCTACAGGGACACATGAAAAAGTTAAAAAAAAGTAAAAAAAAAATAAATAAAGTGTATGAAAAAAGTAATAAAGTTCTAAAGTCCAAAAATCCCTTTTTTCTATACAAAATGAATTATATAAAAAAAAGCACTAAAAATTAAAAAAAGCAATGCATATTTGGTACCGCCGCGTCCGTAACAACCTGTACAATAAAACTGAAATAATATTTAATGTACACGGTGAACGTCGGAAAAAAAAAACGGAAAAAACTCGCCGGAAATAATGATTTTTTGCCATCTCATCCTACAAAATATGCTATAAAAAGTGATCAAAAAGTCATATTCACCCCACAACAGTGCCAATAAAAAGCGCACATTTTCCCGCAAAAAATAAGCCCTCAACCAACACTGTCAACCGAAAAATAAAAATGTTACGCCTCTCAGAAGATGGCGATGCAAAAATCACTGATTTATGTCCCCAAATGTGTTTTTGTTCTGCAGAATTAGTATCGCATAAAAAAATAACATAAATGAGGTATCGCCGTAACCGTACCGACCCGCAGAATAAAGGACACATGTTACTTATGCTGTACGCTGCATGGCGAAAAATTTAAAATGTAAAACTCTATGCAGGATTGATTTTTTTTTTTTTTTAATCCAGCAAGAAAGAGTTAATAAAATGTAATCAGTAAGTTGTAGGCACCCAAAGATGGTGTCATTACAAAATACATCGCATCCCGCAAACAACAAGCCCTTATATGGCCATGTCACCAGAAAAATAAAGAAAATATAGCATCTAGCAATGTCAAGGCAAAACCCCCCAAAAATCGCCAAATTATTAGAACACAACTGGCTGCGGCAGGTAGGGAATATATAAGCTGTGCGAGCGAATATCAGGGGACACCCCAGATTTACAGCTTATGAGGGAAAAAACACCAGAAGTGACCCCCAATGTGACCCCCAGAGTGACTCCCCCAATCATAGGAGCTACTGGGACATAGTAGGGAATTTGGTGTCTGCAATGTTCTCCGCACAGCTTATATATTCCCTCTTCGCCATCCGCTGTGCAGTCACGTCTGGGATACTAATACTCACTACACCCCCTGATAAATTCTTTGAGGGGTGCAGTTTTCAAAATGGGGTCACTCCTTTGGGGAATCCACTTTTCTGGTACCTTACAGGCTCTACAAACATGACATGGCGTCCAGATACCAAACATCAAAATCTGTACTCCAAAAGCCGCATCGCGCTCCTTCGCTTCTGCGCCCTGCTGTGCGCCCAAACTGCAGTTTATGACACATGTATGACACTGGTGTACCCGTTATATCGGACGTAATGTCATATGTGGGTATAAACTGATATTAGGGCACAGCTGGACGCAAAAGGGAAGAAGGGTTATTGGGTTTTTGGAGCACAGACGGTTTGGTTTTTGGATGCCATGACACTTTTGTAGATCTGAAATGCCAGTAAAGTGGAATCCCCTGATATGTGACCTTATTTTGGAAACTACACCCCTGAAGGATTTCTCCAGGGGTACAGAGAGCATTTTTAACCCCCAAGTGTTGCTATAACTTATTATCCATAAATGAATACGAAGCTGATTGTGAGAGGTGAAAATGACAATTTTTCCAGGAATCCGTCATTTCAGTGCGTAATATGTTGTGCCCGGCTTGTATCAGAGATGAACGCTCTAAAAGCTGTTGTGCCCGGGATACCCGCTTACCAGTTTTTGGAGTGTCTCTGCTGACATAAGTTGGGCACAACATATCGGGCACTAAAATGGCGAATCTCTGGAAATTTTTCATTTTTAACTTCTCATTATCAGCTGTGATTTCATTTCTGGAAACTAAATAAATGCAACACTCAGGGGTTAAAAATGCTCGCTACACCACTTGATAAATCCCATGAGTGGGGTAGTGTCCAAAATGGGGTGACATGTCTGCGGATTCCACTTTATTGGCAATTCAGGGGCTTTGCAAAAGTGGCATGGTGTCCTAAAACCAAACTGTGCTCCAAAAACCAAAAAAGCGCTTCCCTTCTGTGCCCGGTTGTGCCCAAATAGCCATTTATACCCACATATGGCATTAAGTCCGTTATCCGGGGTACACCAGTGTCATACATGTGGGCATACACCGCTATTTGGGTACCCAGCAGGGCGCAGATGTGAAGGAGCGATATGTGCTTTTGGAGTGCAGATTTATATTCTTTGTTTTTGGACACCACGTCACATTTGCAGAGGCCCTAAAATTGTCCCTACAAAATGGGGTCACTTCTTGGTGAATTCCAGTTTACTGTCACCTGTGTAGTTTCTAAAATGGGGTCACAATGGGGGGTTTCCATTGTATTGATACTTTAGGGGCTCAGCTAATGCGACATGGCACCTGAGAACTATTCCAGCCACATCTGCTTTCTAAAAGCCAAATAGCGCTCTTTCCATTCTGAGCCCCACCGTATACCCATACAGCAGATTATGGCCACATATGGGGTATTGTCGTGTTAAGAAGAAATTGTGTAACATATTCTGGGGGGCTTTTAATTCTTCAGCTACTTGCAAAATTAAAAATATGGCGCTAAATGGACGATTAATTGGAAAAAAAAGTAATTTTTCATTTTTACGTCCCATTGTTAATAAAATCTGTGAATCAGCTGTGAGGCCAAAATGCTCACCAAACCCCTAGATAAATTCTATGAGGGGTGTAGTTTCCAAAATGGGGTCACTTTTAGGGGGTTTCCACTTTATTGGTACACTAGGGGCTCTGCAAATGCGACATGGCACCTGAAAAATATTCCAGCAAAATCTGCCCTTCAAAAGCCAAATAGCGCTCTTTCCATTCTGAGCCCCGCCATGTTCCCATACAGTAGATTATGGCCACATATGGGGCATTTCTGTGTTCAGGAGAAATTGTGTAACGAACTTTAGGGAGCTTTTTTTCCTTTATCCTCTTGTGAAAATGAAAAATTTTGGGCTAAATTGACAGTTTGTTGGAAAAAAAGTAAATTTTCATTTTCATGTCCCAATGTTAATAAAATCTGTGAAACAGCTGTAGGGTCAAAATGCTCACTCTACCCTTTGATATGTTCTGTGGGGGGTGTAGTTTCCAAAATGGGGTCACTTTTAGGGGGTTTCCACTGTATTGGTTCTCTAGGGGCTCTGCAAATGCGACATGGCACCTAAAAATTATTCCAGCAAAATCTGCCATCCAAAAGCCAAATAGCGCTCCTTCCATTCTGAGCCCCGCCATGTTCCCATACAGCTGAATATGGCCACATATGGGGTATTGCCGTGTTCAGGATAAATTGTTTAACAAACTTTGGTGGGCTTTTACTCCTTTAACCCCTTGTGAAAATGAAAACTTTGGGGATAAAGTGACATTTTAGTAATTTTTCTTTTACACATTCCAATGTTAGTAAAATCTGTGAAACAACTGTACGGTCTAAATGCTCACTATACCCCTTGATGAATTCCGTGAGGGGTGTAGATTCTAAAATGGGGTCACTTTTGGGGGGTTTCCATTGTTTTGGTACGCTAAGGGCTCTGCAAATGTGACATGGTGCCTGAAAATTATTCCAGCAAAATATGCTGTTCAAACACCCAGTGTCACTCCTTCCCTTTCGTGCACTGCCGTGTGCCCAAAAATCAGTTTACACCAACATGTGGGGTATTTCTGTGCACGGGAGAAATTGCATAACAAAATGTGAGATGCATTTTCTCCTTTAACCCTTTGTGAATGTGTTAATTTTAGGTCTAAATGAATGTATTAGTGAAAAAAAATGAAATGTCTAAATTTGACCTCCATATTATTTTTATTCTTATGAAATGCTTAAAGGGTTAACAAACATCCCAAATGCTGTTTTGAATAATTTGAGGGGTGTAGTTTTGAAAATGGGGTGATTTATGGGGGTTTCTATTATATAGGCCTTTATAATTCCTTTCAGAACTGAAGTGTTCCCTAAAAAATTAGTTTGAGGAATTTTCTTGTAAATCTGGAAAATTGCTGTTACACTTGTAAGCCTTGTAACATCCAAAATGAATTAAAAGACGATCAAAAGATGATGCCGATATAAAGCAGAGATATGGGAGATAATATTTATTCATGTATTTGGATGGTATGACTATCTGCCTGAAAAGCAGAGAATTTCACATTTTGAAAATTCCAATTTTTTCCAAATTTCCATCAAATTTGCTAGTTTTTTTTATAAATAAATACAAAAATATTGATTAGTGTTTACCACTAACATGAAGTATAATGTGTTACGAAAAAACAATTTCAAAATCACTTGTGTAAGTTAAAGCGTCTCAAAGTTATTGCCATTTAAAGTGACACATGTCAGTTTTGAAAAAAGAGGCCCGGTCCTTAATGTACTTCTGGGCCTGGTCCTTAACCGGTTAACACAGGTGAAAACAGTTTTGCTGATTAGCGAAGTTATAAAACTGACCTTCCTTTGAGCTAGTTTAGATTCTGGAGCATTACATTTGTTAGTTCCATTAAACTCTCAAAATGATAACTTTAATGTGAAACTCAACATTCTATTCTTGTTCTTAGAAATTAAGGCTATTCCATTTGAGAAATTGCCAAGAAACTGAAGATTTCCTACAACGGTGTGTACTACTCCCTTCAGAGGTCAGCACAAACAGGCTCCAACCAGAGTAGAAAGAGAAGTGGGAGGCCCTGCTAGACAGCTGAGCAACAAGACAGGTACATTAGAGTCTCTAGTTTGAGAAATTGACGCTTCACAGGTCCTCAACTTGCAGCTTCATTAAATAGTACCCGCAAACGCCAGACTTTTCCTTCACCCCCCATATTGAATCACTCGCATGCTCATGTCACCTCCACCTCCAGAATACGCCCTTTCCTTACCAGAGATACATTAAAGACACTTATTGTCTCTCTGATTCATTCTCGCCTTGACTACTGTAACTCCTTACTAATCAGTCTTCCCCTCACTAAACTCTCCCCTCTACAATCTATTCTGAATGCAGCGGCCAGGCTCATCTATCAGGCTAGACGCTACAGCGATGCCTCTGGTCTGTGCCAGTCGCTACATTGGCTGCTTATTCATTATAGAATAAAATATAAAGTTATCACCCTCATCAACAAGGGTCTCCACAATGCTGCACCTCCCTACATTTCCTCGCTCATCTCTGTCTACCACCCAACCCGTGTTCTCCGTTCACTCAATGACCTCACACATCCTCTATTATCAGAACTTCCCACGCTTCTCCCAAATTGCACCACTTCTCTGGAATGCTCTACCCTGAATAACTCTCAATTTCTACAGCTTCAAGCGCAAACTAAAGACACATCTTTTCAGACAGGCCTACCCCAATTCCTAATGTAATCCCTTCTGTACCGTAATTAGAATCCCCAAAATCTAACCCTCCTCTGTTCCAGTTCCCACATTACTCCACATGATATGATTGTGACGACCTGAAGTCTTGTATAAAAATAGTGTGTTTCTCACCTCACCCAGGGCCGCCATCAGGAATTTTGGGGCCCCATACAGCCTAAGTGTCTGGGCCCCCCCCCCCACCACCACTGCCGCCATTTTAAAACTACTTTGTTTTGCGACATACCCATTCTGTATTACATTTCCCTTTATTTAGCAGCATTACAAGGCTTCATCAGATTCTATTTGCAGGTATAACCTGCTCCGTGTGACAGCGCCTATAGAGAGCCAACACCATCTATAAGAGCCCTCCTAATAAATCCTCAGGGCTTATTCACATTGCGTTTTTGGCCTCCCTTGCCGGGATACGTTGGTAACCAGTCAGAATCAGCTGTCAACTTATCCCTGCACGAAGAACTGGCCATTAAAAAAAGGGGGGCCTGCAGTTCTCCATGCAGGGATAAGTGGGGAGCTGATTGTGACTGGTTACCAACGTATCCCGGCAAGGGAGGCCAAAAACGCAATGTGAACACTCCTTTAAAGTGAAAGTCCCACCCCCAAACAGGCTGCTATGCTAGTAACATAGCCGCCTACATCATTATTAATACAAAGCACACATACCTTTGGAGGTATTGTGTGCTTTGTAGTTCTCCAGCTAAAAACTTATATATTATTGCCCCAGTTCCCTCTCCGCAGTGCCGCACACCCGATGCCCCAACAATCCCCCTTCCCCCCCCATCCACCTTCTAACATCTTTCCACTGCCCCCTGTACCCATACCTCCCAACTTTTGAAGAACCAAAAGAGGGACAAAATTTAGCCCCACCCACCGTTATGTTGACTCCAACCATTCTCATGAATTTTTCATGTGCCCGCACACAGTATAATCCTCCTACAGTCACCCGTACATTATATGTCCCCCCTCTATCTCTCCCCCAGCTTCATATACACCCTTCATCTGCACCCAGTTTCATGTCTCCCACCCAATCTCTGCCCCCAGATTCATGTCCGCCCATCCATTTCTGCCCCCAGTTTCATGTTCCCCCCCTCCATCTCTGCCCCCAGTTTCATGTCCCCTCCATCTCTACCCCAAGATTCATGCCCTCCATCTCTGCCCCCATATTCATGTCCCCTCCATCTCTGTCCCCATATTCATGTCCCCTCCATCTCTGCCCCCATATTCATGTCCCCTCCATCTCTGCCCCCATATTCATGCCCCCTCCATCTCTTTCCCCATATTCATGTCCCCTCCATCTCTGCCCCCATATTCATGTCCCCTCCATCTCTGCCCCCATTGTCATGTCGTCCTCTCCATCTCTGCCCCCAGTGTTATGCCGTCCTCTCCATCTCTGCCCCCATATTCATGTCCTCTCCATCTCTGCCCCCAGTGTCATGCCGTCCTCTCTCTGCCCCCAGTTTCACGTTCCACATTACACTGACTTACCTTCTCCTTCGTTCCCTCGCAGCTCTCTGCGCGTCCTCTCTCTCACACTGGCGCACAGTTATAGACGCGATGTGACGTCACCACATCGCGTCTACAAGCCAGTAGCGGAGGCGGTGAAGCGAGGAGCTGACACAGGTCAGCTCCTCGCTTCAGCCGCATATGTGACAGCGAGAGAGGCCGCAGCGGCGAAGCAAGGAGCTGACCTGTGTCAGCTCCTCGGTTCGCCGCCGGCTACTGGCTTGTAGATGCGATGGCTGAAGCGAGGAGCTGACCTGTGTCAGCTCCTCGCTTCGCCGCTGCCGCCGGCTACTGGCTTTTAGACGCGATGTGATCACATCGCGTCTACAAGCCAGTAGCGGAGGCGGCGAAGCGAGGAGCTGACACAGGTCAGCTCCTCGCTTCAGCTGCATATGTGTCAGGGAGAGAGGCGCGCAGCGGAGAAGCGAGAAGCTGACCTGTGTCAGCTCCTTGCTTTAGCCGCGTATGTCTTCAACTCAGATCTGCGTCCTCTGGATGCAGATCTGAGTTGAAATAGGACATACACAATGACTGCTACGGGCGCCAGGGGGCCGGCACACGGTGGCGGGCCAAAACCGGGCCCCCCCCATTTTTCAATTTGGCCGGGCCCCTGACGCCAGTACCAGTAGTACTGCCCTATCGGCGGCCCTGACCTCACCACTGTACCTCTCCTCATTCTCTTGTTGCGTATTGTGTTGTGCTGCGTGTCTGTTGTCCAGCATATCCCATCCTGCTTGTTTTGTCTGCAGCTGCACCTTGGTTTCTGTAGGGGTGACCACCTTAGTATCCCCAGTCCCTAACTCTCTTGTAATTCTCGCCCTATCTGTCGGCTAGGCCTTTGTGTTAGAGAGCCAGGAGTTGTTGGGGCCAAGGCTAGCTTGGGAACAGCTGACCACCACCCGCAGGCAGGGCCTAGTTAGCCGCCGTAGCGTCAGGGAAAGTCTCCTTCCCCTGTTCCCTTAGCGGTACAGTCTACAGTCCAGATTATGGGTCTGGGCATAGACACAAACGTAACAATGATGTCATTTCATGCTAACTTTATATGTCCAAACACCATCCACATGTTAAAGGACACAACTGGTGACAGCTCATACAGTTTTATGTTTGTGTAATGACAGTCACCTCTATTACAAAATTGTCTGACCATTGTATAAGCAATGCTGCCTCTGATGCCGCCTCTGCTACCTCTTGTGTCACCCCCTCTACCTTATAAATTGTAAGCTCTTGCGAGCAGGGCCCTCAGTCCCATTGTGTGAAATGACTTTCTTTGTAATGTATCTTTCTGTCTGTATTTGAAACCTACAAATTGTACAGTGCTGCGGAATATGTTGGTGCTATATAAATAAAATTTATTATTATTATTAGTGTCAACGTCTACAGTGAAGAGGCGACTCCGGGATGCTGGCCTTCAGGGCAGAGTGGCAAAGAAAATGCCATATCTGAGACTGGCTAATAAAAAGGAAAAGATTAATATGGACAAAAGAACTGGAAAGATTAAAAAAATACTAGCATACTGGAAATGTTTAAAAACAAAAAACAAAACGTAACAACATATAAAATACAGGGATTATACACCTTGAAAAATAAGTGTACCCCTATCTGCTATATATTTCTAGAAAGTAAAATACCGTAACTGACAATTGCAGCCAACTCTATGTCCACCTTCAATGTTCGTTGCTGTCATTTGTCACAGGATTGGACATAAAATGATTGATGCAGCTGGAGCCCCCTCCATTGGGTTCACCCCAGTGTAAAAAAAATGACAGAAGCTTTCCCACAAGTCACTAGTACCAAAACGACTTGATTTACATCCTATCCTATTAATCCTATCCTATTAATATTATAAATGTTTGGATGTTTGTTCCTCAATCACGCAAAATCGGCTGAATGGATTTGAATGAAATTCGGCACATAGATAGATTGTAACCTCGATTAACACATAGGCAACTTTTTATCCCAGTAAATGACACGGCTTCACAACTGTTATGAATTTATGTTCACATATTATATTACACTTTTCCTGCAGCAGCCTTATCTCAGCCAGGTCTGTTATCTCTCTGTGTAAACACTCAGCTAACCCTCAGTGGTTTGTGTACACACATTTGCATATTATCTGATCTGCTTTAGTCAATGCAGAAAAACTGACATGGGCAAACACCTTTAATCCAAATTGGTAATTTGTCAATTTTAAACATGCCTGGAAAAAGAAAATCTAATTTGTCGCAAACTACAGCTATGAAGGTATCCAGAAGTCACAGACTTCTCCTCAAGCAGAGCTGAGGGGGAACATCGACGCCAACAACACATGCATTATATGGCATTGCAGCGAGTTGCTGAGATGCTGGAACAATTACAGGCACGGTGCGAAGAACAACTTCAGTGCCAAGCCAACTGGAGAGCTCCCAAAACGTGGGACCAGGCGGATCATTAACGCCAACAACACGCTTATTATATGGCGTCCCAGAAAGTTGCTGCAACAATCACGGGCACAGCGCAAGGAATGAGTTCAGTGGCAGGCCAGCTTGAGAGTTACCAAAACACCAGCGCATGCGGATAATCGCAAACAACATGCTCATTATATGGCTTCCCAGCGAGCTGCTGAGATGCCTGAACAATCATGGGCACGGCGTGAGGAACGCGTTCAGTGACAGGCCAGCTTGACAGCTGTCGAAACTCCGGAGAAGGTGGATCATCAACATCAACAACATGCTCATTATATGGCATGCCAGCCAGCTGCCCGAACAATCACAGGCACAGTCCAAGGAACAAGTTCAGCAGCAGCTTGAGAGCTGCCAAAACGCCGCAGCAATTTGCTGAATATAGGCGGATCATAGACACCAACAACCCGCAGACGAAGTCGTGGGCAGAGGCTAGTATCATATATATTTCAATGGATTAGCGCTGCAGTACCCACACTCACCGCTACAGTTTGTACGGCGAGTGAGCAGCCTGGCTCGCGTTATGTAAAAATACCACAAACTGTGCTGTCTTGGTTCCATTGACCTGCGGGGATCCCAGGTGTCGGAAACTCACAAACCTAATATTGATGGCCTATCTTAAGGATCAAGGACATCAATGTTAGAAACCCGGATAACCCCTTTAAGTTAAGGTAGATGCCTGAGGCTGGAGGGAGCACACTTCACATAGCTCTATTTCAATCTGTGTACCACCTAGAACTGCAATTCTGAAAAAGCAGAGATACCACTACCACCTGAAAGCTGTAACAATCCCATTCTATGGGCTTACAATAGGACATGCTGCTAATAGGTTCCTATACTTAAAATATTGAGGCATATTCACCCAAAATGACACATTAACAAAACTTTAAACAGTCTAGAAATAATTTTTTCCCAAGTTTATTTAAACTTTGTAGAAATTAAAATTTAGTATAATTCAAAATCCAGCATAATAGGTTAACACTTGTTATAAATAATTTAACAATTAAGGCTAGGTTTACATCTGTGTTGGATTCCCACAGATTCCCCGTAAAGGGGCTCTATCATTGGAAAAAGTCATTTTTAACTAATCACATGTTTGCATAGCCTTTAAAAAGGCTATTCCACATGTACATGTTTTGTATGTAAATTGCCTCAGTAGATTTTGAATAAGTCTGTTTTATTCATACGCTAATTAGCCTTCTCTGTGCACCCCACAAGTCTCTTCGTGCACTGTCTTCTGTATATACAGCACAGGCTGCAGCTGACTCTTCCTCCTTGCTCTCACACACAGCATAGAGAGGAGAGCTTGCTGACAACTTCCTGTGCACGCTGGAGCCAAATTAGCATATAAATAAAAACCAACTTATTCAAACACTACTGAGGCAGTTTACATACAAAAGGTAGGTGTGGAATAGCCTTTTTAAAGTCTATGCAAGGATGTGATTAGTTAAAAATGACTTTTGCCAATGATAGAGCCCCTTTAAACTAGTTAGAGAGAAAGTCCTGTAAAATTAAAGTCTATGGGGTCCGCAGTAACCACTTTTTAAATTCTCCTACCTTTTGTTGTCTTCTCCGCGCCGCCGTTCACCTAAATTCCTGTTTTTTTTCTCGGTATGTAAATGAGTTCTTTCGCAGCATTGGGGGCGGGCCCCAGCGCTCAAACAGCACTGGGGGCGGCCCCAATGCTGCCAGAGAATTCTCCAGTGCTGCCTCCTTCTTCTTCTGGAACGAGGTCTTCTTCCGGTGGCGGCTTCTAACTTCTAGGCCTAGGGCAAAGCCGACTGTGCATGCTCGCGGCCAGAAGAAAAATGGCCACTTACATAGTATTGTAGGCAGCCATTTTCTCTTGGCCGCCACCGGAAGAAGACGCGGTGAAGACCTCATTCCAAAAGAAGAAGGAGGCAGCACTGGAGAGTTCTCTGGCAGCATTGGGGCCGCCTCCAGTGCTGTTTGAGCGCTGGGGCTCGCCCTCAATGCTACGAAAGAACTCATTTACATACCGAGAAAAAATGGGATTTTAGGCGAACGGCGGCGCGGAGAAGACAACAAAAGGTAGGAGAAGAATAGCCTTTCTTAAGGCTATTCCGACGTGTTAGGGAGGAAAAAAAAAGATTGAATGATAGGATCCCTTTAAGCAGACAAGGTCTCCATCTTTCAGGTTCCCATGCTGACCTGAACGACGGAGACTCAAACACTAGTGTGAACCTAGTGTTAATGGGTTATCAAGGAGATAACGTGTTTTAGTGACCTAAAACTAATTTACATGTTTGTTAATCATGCCCCAAATAATCTATACAATCATCACTGATGTGGCGCAGAATGTTCTGCAGTGTCTGCAGTATCTCCCTGTGATGTGACACAGCGCCATGTGACATTCCATGTGTCTTGAGTTGTCAGTAATTATGTAACTGAAAGAGGCTTAAAAGGAGTCAGATTTGCAGCTTCTTGTGGTCATGTGAGGGCTGATATCCCAACACAAACATGAGAGAGACAAGGGTCTGTCTTCAGGCAGAATTCAATTTATAAGTTATCCACTTCCTTGTGATCCTCAGTTGTGTTCTGTGTCCAACACCAGTACACTAGGTTCACACCTGCGTTCGGGTTTCTGTTCGGCGGGTCTGCTTGGGGACCCCACAAACTGAAACCTAATCCACTTAAAAAAAACCTGTTAACGCGGAAACCTGTGGACCCGATAGGGCTGAGTTTCCGGTCGATTTTTGCACAAAAAATGCAGAGATAAAAGTCTGCGGTTTTGGAAATCACAGCATGTCAATTATACCTACAGCAACACTGGAGGTTTCCCTATGGGTATAATTGAAGCAGAAAATCCACAGAGGAAACCTCTTGCAAACTTTCTGTGAAAAGCGCTGCGGGAAAACGATACAACATTCTAAAACATTTGCTAAATGTGTTGTAAGCCATGTTAGACTAAGGTCTCATGTAGCAAAACGCATCAACAAAAAAAAAAGAAATAAAACAACACTGAGGAAAAAACTGCAGCAGGAACGCATAGCATTGATTTTTGACCCATGTTAAATCTATAGAGGAAATGCCAGGATTTCCACAGGTATAATTGCCATTCTGTGATTTTCCTAAAAACACGTGCGTTTTTTTAAAAGGTAGCTTTTCCACTGCAGATTTTTTTCTGAAATGTGAGGATGGGATTAGCCAGAATCCCATTCACTTTGCAGGAACTGTAAAATGCAGCGTTGTTTTGCTGCAGTGTTTCTGCAGTGGCAAAAACTGCTGCGTTTTTGCAACGTGGGGCTTCAGCCTCAGACAAATTTTGGAGGCAAGTAATGCCAGAATTCTGGCAGATTTTGCTTAGTAAATCTCCCTATCTTTATATAGAGTTAGTATAGCTTCCCCAGGGTGTCAGTCACATGATAAAGCTGAAGACCGTAAGAGAGTGGATAGCTCACAAATACAGTCACCAGTAAAATGAGTTTACATTTACTACAATCTATATTACATTTCTATCGAGCCAGAGAATAAAAATTGTCAGAGTGCTTCTTTATCGTTCTGATTTGTTTCCATGTAACTTTCCAGCGATGAGGTGTTATTGGTATAGGGAAGGTGACGTTCTTACATTTTCAGCAGCTTATTCTGGGTTCACACCAGTGCTTGATTTCCGTTTTCAGATTTCCGTCTTCTGCAGACAGAAGACAGAAACCTGTCAGACTGTGTCCGGCCGTGAGCGCCAGTGAGCGTTTTGTGCTCTCTGCGGTGAAATCATGTTTTTTTAACCGGACACAAAGTCCTGCATGTCCGACTTTGTGTCCGGTTAAAAAAAAAAAAATGGTTTCGCCGCGGAGAGCACGTAACGCTCACTGGCGCTCACGGCCGGACACTTTTCAAACCCATTCATTCGAATGGGTTTGAAAAATGACTGCAGGTTTCTGTCTCCTGCCCAGTTTCAGGCAGGAAATGGAAACCTGCGTAACGGAGACCCGGGGCGCAGATGTGAACGAGTCCTAATTCAAGAACATATTAGAGACCGGCATCTTGAACATTACCTATTTGTAGCAATGAAATTAAGTACAATCGCAATGATAAATATGGATACACAAACAAACAATGCAAGTCCACGTCTGATGATCAGCTGGTTTGTAGATAGTACTTCTCCTATGACATTGGATGCCTCTAATGGTATATTATCTTCGGACATCACTTCTGCTTTACCACTCTCTGCAGAAACAATACTTCGCAAGACAACTGCATTTCTGTTTTCAGTATCAACTTCTTTTGACTCTCCTATACAAAAGCAAAGAAATCAATAGATTTAATTCACGAAAAAAGATCCAGCCTTAAATTTTTCAGTCATGTGAAGCCCTAATCCAATAGTTGTTCTATTCCTTTATGGTAATGAGTGCATTATACATTACAGTACATCTTTCTCTTGCTTATTTCATTGTCTAAGTCCACTTTTATATGGTCAGTATTTGATCAATATTTTGCAACATCATTTGCAAAATAAAAAGGAAACAGTAAAAGTAAATATTTCTGTATTTTGTACAAACCCCTGGTCTTGTCTTACAAATATTGATGCAAAATTCTGGCAATGTAAAAGTGGCCTAATGGGGCGTTCACACTACCGTCGGTGTCCGACAAAATCCTAGTGTCCGCTCTAAATCTGTCACGGACATTAGGAGCGGACACTAGATGTGTCCTTGACACCTGTCATTCACTTTAATGGGCATCGGGTGCGTTCTTTTGCACTCCGTGCCCGTCCTTTCCTGTCCGCAAGAGAAGATGTCCGACTTCTCAAGCGGACAGAAAAACCCTGCATGCAGGGTTCCTCTAGGAGCGGACACTACATGTCGGACACCGACGGTAGTGTGAACGCTCCCTAAGAAATATAGTATCATTGCAGACACCTCCTAGAGCTGTGATGGCAAACCTATGGCATACGTGCCAGAAGGGGGGCTACTGTGGAGCATAGAATAGTGTGCGGGGGGGGGGGGGGGCTACTGTAGAACGTATAATACTGTGGGGGGGCTACTGTGGAGCATATAATACTGTGTGTGTGGCGGAGGGGCTACTGTAGAACATATAATACTGTGGGGGGCTACTGTGGAGCATATAATACAGTGTGGGGGACTATAGTGGAGCATATAATTCTGTGTGTGGGGACTACTGTGGATCATATAATACTGTGACGGGGCTTACTGTGGAGCATATAATACTTTCTGGGGGCCCAAAGTGGAGTATATAATACTGTGTGGGGGCCACTGTAAGGCAGATTGTACTGTATGGGGGCCACTGCGGAGAAGATTGTACTGTGTGGGGGAACCCTTCTCTAGTTATATCACACAGTATCTGTTTTATAGCAGACGTGATATTAGTACAGGCTGTAATCACTTTGCACGGTCACTGTAAAACAGATCCTGTGCTATGTAAATAGTGTAAATTAATTGTTCAAAAACACCAAATGCAGAGATCTTTACCTTTCAGTACAAGCTCTGTAAAGTCCCATTCACACGACTGTAATTTGTGGGTCCGTAACTGTCCGCAATTGTGGATCCGCACAGTATTAAGGTTAAATTGCCGTGTTGGCACTTTGCCATAATTTAGTGGGTTTTGGGTTGCAGTTTGGGCACTCGGCCTCTAAAAGGTTCACCATCACTGTCCTAGAGCCATAGAAGCTAAGAACAATACATTTTATTTAATGAAATGATATTACTATTATTATGTATATACTTACCATATTCATTAGAAACACAACTACCATCTTCATTTCTTCTTTCTTGAGTTTTTTTCGTTTCCACCCCTGCTCTGTATCTAGCCTAGCAACGATGAAATGTACAATTAGAATATTATGCCATGTGCATGATTTAAAAAAAAAGATACAATTACAATTTACTCATTAGTGTTGTCAGTGATTGATCCAACTTGCTCTAAAATGAGGGGAAAGATCTAGTACTAAAGAATCAGGCAGTTTTTATTTGTTATGCAGCAGCACAAATGGGTACGTAGTCCTGCCTTCTTTCCTTTTAAGATCGTCCCACTATTAATGAAACTTAATTAGCATAATTAATGGTATATGGACAAACCCCTTTTCACTATTTCCTTGTGCTTTTATTTGACCTAATTTTTTCCTCAGTGTGGCCCACAGGGGAGTTTTTCACTTTAAGGCTAAGGCTCCATGGGACGTCCCACAACGCTTTAAACAGAAAGTTTGTGAAGTTTTCCTCTGTGGACTTTCTGTTATAATTATATTTATGGGGAAACCGCCGGCGTTTCTGTAGATATACTTGACATGCTACGATTAAGAAACCGTGCTGGTTTTGGAAATCGCAGTGTGTCCACACCGCGGTTTTTATTGCAAAGTGGGCATGGGATTTGCTTGAATCCCATCCACTTTGCTTGTACTGTAAAACACTGCGATTTTTCCCATGGCATTTCCGTTACGAGCAAATCGTGACGTTTCCCAACCTAATAGAGGATTTTTATTTTTAATCCAGAGATGTTCCCAGAATAGGTCTGAGGTTCTCAGATAGCGTTTTATATGCCTGAAGGCTCCTCTGAGTAAGTGTGAGCTGCTGCAAGACTAGCATGGCAGTATTGATGGAAGAATAAGTATACCGTGGTACTTCATATTATGCGGCTATGGCCGCCATTCCAGGTCAGGCATAATGCACATGCCCAGGATGTCAGGAGCAGGAGAAGCAGAAGTAAAAGCTCTGTTACTCTGAAAAGATTACCTATTACAGCTAATGAAGATTGCTGATAGCGCAGGTATGTTGTATCACGGTGGCGGCAGTTCTCCTAACCCAGAATAGCGCATTTAACCCTCCTGATGAATGAGGCCGGTACGCAGTGCCTGGCAAGCTGAATCCTCAAAGATCTAATGTAAAAACACCCTTCTAGGGCTTTTCCTGCACTATATCTCCTCCTGTATGTATACTAAAGAAAGTCCTCTTCTATATGTTGCAGATGATCAGTGGAAAAAAAAACTCTGTAAGAAGCATAGGAGCTGTATTGTATGTCAGCAGTTGTTACCTGATGACCATGTGCCTGAAGTATGATTAGTTTGTGTCAAGACTCTCCTATCAGTTCTCATGCTTTTTTTAAACTAAGCAGAAGACTAAATCTGAACACTGCATTAGCTGTCTTCTACATCTTTCTGAGGATTAACCCTTCCAACGTATGCAGTGTTTGCACGCTTGTTTCTGAGGATGAACAGATGACTGATAAGGATGTAAAAAGTTTCTTTTTTTAAAATCAAGTATATCTAGCAAGAAAAGAATCTAAAAAATTCAAGCGAAAGTCTGCTGAGTTCTTTGATTTTTCTAACTTCTCTAAGAAGGAACGTCAGACATCAGAATCAGATACAGACATAGCGATTTCTGAAGATAATTATTTGTTTAAAAAGAAAATTCTGTTAAGTTAATTAAAAATGTTAAAAAAAATTATGGAAACAGGACAGGCTGTCCCATCTTCTCTGGAAAGTGAGAGCTTGTTTCATTTCCCCAAAAGAAAGGCTACAGTCCTTCTGGGGCATTCAGTCTTGAAATCCATTATAGAGATGGAGTGAAAATTTCCAGCTAGAAGATGTGAGCTTTTTTCTAGGTTTAAAACTGTGTACAAAATAAATCCTGGGTACGTGAAGCTTGGGGAAAGCCAGCCAGTGTTGATCCAGCAGCTGCAAACCTTTATAGAAAATCCTTTTTTTCCAGCAAATGATTCACATAGTGGACCACAGCAAAAAAGCGCTCCGTAAAAAAAAACGCATCGGGCAATGCATCACAGTTTTTACTACAGCACTATTCAGTAAAAGTAATAAAATGGAAACCTCTGTGGCATTTCTGCTTTCATTATATCTATAGGGAAACTGCCGGATTTCTGTAGGTATAATTTACATGCTGTGATTTGAAAATGGCAATGTGTTTTTTTCCACAAGGTGTGGATAGGATTAGCTAGACTGTAAAACACTGCATTTTTTTTCATGGCATTTACGTCACATAGGGCCCCAGCCTAAAGATGCAATGGATCGCGGAGCTGACATTTTTCTAAAAAAAAAACATATGTAGCTTTAGCAGATTTATCTAAAGCTGCCATGGCAGCCGTTCCTGTATCCAGGGCTCTGAGATTATGGTTAAGCCAGTTGGGAAGATCTATTCAAGATGTCATTCCAAAGGAAGAGCTAATGGAGCAACTTTTTTTTAACTTAAACTTGCTGCAGATTTTTTCCTGACTTTCCCTTACATACCTTAAAAATAGCTGCAAATAATCTAAACTCCCGAAGAGAGGAAATAATAGACGAATGGATTGTGGTGGACCCTATCAAAAATTCAGAACTACTACCTCAGAAAAACTGAAGAAAAAAGCACACCCTTTTGGTCTAAGGGTTGGTTCACACTAGCTTATATATTCCATCCAGTGAGAGTCTGCATGGAGACCCCTGGACGGAATAACAATCGCAATTGCAAGCACTGTGCTGTCAAAGTGCACAGACCTCATAGACTATAATGGGGTCCGTGTGCTTGACGCGCACTGCCTGCACAAATCATTCAAGCAATTAGGAATTTGAGGCCGGAGGTTAAACCTCTTGTACCTGTCTGGGATTTAGCTGTTATACTCAATGCCTTAACATCTTATCCATTTGAACCTATTCAGGACAACTAGAGTCCTTATTGTCAAAAAGTCCATACCTAAGACTTCTACTAAATAGGGTTCTTCTGAGAACTCTGCCAAATTTTATACCTAAAATTTCTTGTTTTCAGAATATGAAGAATGGATCCTTATTACTAGAGATGAGCGAACACTAAAATGTTCGAGGTTCGAAATTCGAATCGAACAGCCGCTCACTGTTCGTGTGTTCGAACGGGTTTCGAACCCCATTATAGTCTATGGGGATCATATACTCGTTAAGGGGGAAACCCAAATCCGTGTCTGGAGGGTCACAAAGTCCACTATGACACCCCAGGAAATGATGCCAACACCTCTGGAATGACACTGGGACAGCAGGGGAAGCATGTCTGGGGGCATCTAACACACCAAAGACCCTCTATTACCCCAACATCACAGCCTAACAACTACACACTTTACACACTCAATACCACCTCTCAGACAGTAGGAAAACACCTTGAAACATGTGTATTTGGCAATTGGAGTGAGGAGAGCTTGTCACCAGCAGTGAATTTGGCCCTTGTAGTAAGTTGAGGTTGGCACCAACATTTGTTTTGAAAATCAGGGTGGATTGAGCCTCTAACCAGCAGAGTTTGGGCAAATTCATGGTGGAGGGAGCCTCTAAAAACCCCAGTTTGGACCAATTCATGGTGGAGGGAGCCTCTAAAAACCCCAGTTTGGACCAATTCATGGTGGAGGGAGCCTCTAAACAGCCCAGTTTGGGCAAATTCATGGTGGAGGGAGCCTCTAACCAGCCCAGTTTGGGCAAATTCATGGTGGAGGGAGCCTCTAAAAACCCCAGTTTGGACCAATTCATGGTGGAGGGAGCCTCTAAAAACCCCAGTTTGGCCAAATTCATGGTGGAGGGAGCCTCTAAAAACCCCAGTTTGGACCAATTCATGGTGGAGGGAGCCTCTAAACAGCCAAGTTTTGGGAAATTCATGGTGGAGGGAGCCTCTAAAAACCCCAGTTTGGACCAATTCATGGTGGAGGGAGCCTCTAAAAACCCCAGTTTTGGCAAATTCATGATGGAGGGAGCCTCTAAACAGCCCAGTTTGGGCAAATTCATGGTGGAGGGAGCCTCTAACCAGCCCAGTTTGGACCAATTCATGGTGGAGGGAGCCTCTAAAAACCCCAGTTTGGACCAATTCATGGTGGAGGGAGCCTCTAAAAACCCCAGTTTGGACCAATTCATGGTGGAGGGAGCCTCTAAAAACCCCAGTTTGGGCAAATTCATGTGGAGGGAGCCTCTAAACAGCCCAGTTTGGGCAAATTCATGGTGGAGGGAGCCTCTAACCAGCCCAGTTTGGACCAATTCATGGTGGAGGGAGCCTCTAACCAGTAGAGTTGTGGGAAATCAGGGTGGAGGGAGCCTCTAACCAGCAGAGTTGGGGGAAATCAGGGTGGAGGGAGCCTCTAACCAGCAGAGTTGGGGGAAATCAGGGTGGAGGGAGCCTCTAACCAGTAGAGTTGGGGGAAATCAGGGTGGAGGGAGCCTCTAACCAGCAGAGTTGGGGGAAATCAGGGTGGAGGGAGCCTCTAACCAGCAGAGTTGGGGGAAATCAGGGTGGAGGGAGCCTCTAACCAGTAGAGTTGGGGGAAATCAGGGTGGAGGGAGCCTCTAACCAGCAGAGTTGGGGGAAATCAGGGTGGAGGGAGCCTCTAACCAGCAGAGTTGGGGGAAATCAGGGTGGAGGGAGCCTCTAACCAGCAGAGTTGGGGGAAATCAGGGTGGAGGGAGCCTCTAACCAGCAGAGTTGGGGGAAATCAGGGTGGAGGGAGCCTCTAACCAGCAGAGTTGTGGGAAATCAGGGTGGAGGGAGCCTCTAACCAGCAGAGTTGGGGGAAATCAGGGTGGAGGGAGCCTAGTATTAGCAGAATTGTGCAATGCTTATGGTGGATGAGTATGAGGATGCGGAGGAATTGGAGAGGTTGAGCACAGACATGGAGTTTCATGTTGGGGTGCTTTACACAGGTGGGCACAAAAATGAAGGCTCTATCCAGTGGTGGTTCATTTTTATTAAAGTGAGCCGGTCGGCACTCTCAGCTGACAGACGGGTGCGCTTGTCAGTGATGATGCCACTGGCTGCACTGAACACCCTCTCAGATAGGACGCTGGCGGCAGGACAGGACAGCACCTCCAAGGCATATAGGGCAAGTTCAAGCCACAGGTCCAACTTCGACACCCAATACGTGTAGGGCGCAGAGGGGTCGGAGAGGACAGGGCTGTGGTCGGAAAGGTATTCCCGCAACATGCGCCTATACTTCTCACGCCTGGTGACACTAGGACCCTCCGTGGCGGCACTTTGGCGAGGGGGTGCCATCAAGGTGTCCCAGACCTTAGACAGTGTGCCCCTCGTTTGTGTGGACCGGTGAGAACTTGGTCGCCTACTGGAGGAACTGCCCTCCCTGCCGCCAACGTCACATGCTGGAAACATCTCCATCATATTCTGCACCAATTGCTTGTGGCAAGCATTGATGCGATTGGCCCTCCCCTCTACCGGAATAAAAGAGGAGATGTTGTTTTTATACCGGGGGTCAAGGATAGCAAAGATCCAATACTGGTTGTCCTCCATGATTTTGACAATACGCTTGTCGGTTGTAAAGCACCCCAACATGAACTCAGCCATGTCTGCCACAGTGTTAGTTGGCATGACTCCTCTGGCCCCACCGGAAAGTTCAATCTCCATTTCCTCCTCATCCTCCATGTCTACCCATCCGCGCTGCAACAATGGGACGATTCGAAGTTGCCCGGAAGCCTCCTGTATCACCATCACATCATCGGACAACTCTTCTTCCTCCTCCTCCTCCTCCTCCTCCATTAAACGCGATGAAGCGGACAGATGTGTGGACCTACTCTCCAGCTGTGACGGATCGAATGCTATTCCTGACTCCTCTGTGTGATCTGAGTTATCCCTGATGTCAAAGGCACTATATAGCAGTAGCAAGAAATGAGGGTATTTGTAACCCCAATATATTCTTTGAATTCCCAGTCAGAAACTGGCACTATATAGCAGTAGCAAGAAATGAGGGTATTTGTAAACCCAATATATTCTTTGAATTCCCAGTCAGAAACTGGCACTATATGGCAGTAGCAAGAAATGAGGGTATTTGTAAACCCAATATATTATTGGAATTCCCAGTCAGACAAAGGCACTATATAGCAGTAGCAAAAAATGAGGGTATTTGTAAACCCAATATATTCTTTGAATTCCCAGTCAGAAACTGGCACTATATGGCAGTAGCAAGAAATGAGGGTATTTGTAAACCCAATATATTATTGGAATTCCCAGTCAGACAAAGGCACTATATAGCAGTAGCAAGAAATGAGGGTATTTGTAAACCCAATATATTATTGGAATTCCCAGTCAGACAATGGCACTCTATGGCAGTAGCAAGAAATGAGGGTATTTGTAACCCCAATATATTCTTTGAATTCCCAGTCAGAAACTGGCACTATATGGCAGTAGCAAGAAATGAGGGTATTTGTAAACCCAATATATTATTGGAATTCCCAGTCAGACAATGGCACTATATAGCAGTAGCAAGAAATTAGGGTATTTGTAAACCCAATATATTATTGGAATTCCCAGTCAGACAAAGGCACTATATAGCAGTAGCAAGAAATGAGGGTATTTGTAACCCCAATATATTCTTTGAATTCCCAGTCAGAAACTGGCACTATATGGCAGTAGCAAGAAATGAGGGTATTTGTAAACCCAATATATTATTGGAATTCCCAGTCAGACAAAGGCACTATATAGCAGTAGCAAGAAATGAGGGTATTTGTAAACCCAATATATTCTTTGAATTCCCAGTCAGAAACTGGCACTATATGGCAGTAGCAAGAAATGAGGGTATTTGTAACCCCAATATATTCTTTGAATTCCCAGTCAGACAATGGCACTATATGGCAGTAGCAAGAAATGAGGGTATTTGTAAACCCAATATATTCTTTGAATTCCCAGTCAGAAACTGGCACTATATAGCAGTAGCAAGAAATGAGGGTATTTGTAAACCCAATATATTATTGGAATTCCCAGTCAGACAATGGCACTCTATGGCAGTAGCAAGAAATGAGGGTATTTGTAACCCCAATATATTCTTTGAATTCCCAGTCAGAAACTGGCACTATATGGCAGTAGCAAGAAATGAGGGTATTTGTAAACCCAATATATTATTGGAATTCCCAGTCAGACAATGGCACTATATAGCAGTAGCAAGAAATGAGGGTATTTGTAAACCCAATATATTATTGGAATTCCCAGTCAGACAAAGGCACTATATAGCAGTAGCAAGAAATGAGGGTATTTGTAAACCCAATATATTCTTTGAATTCCCAGTCAGAAACTGGCACTATATAGCAGTAGCAAGAAATGAGGGTATTTGTAAACCCAATATATTCTTTGAATTCCCAGTCAGAAACTGGCACTATATGGCAGTAGCAAGAAATGAGGGTATTTGTAAACCCAATATATTATTGGAATTCCCAGTCAGACAAAGGCACTATATAGCAGTAGCAAGAAATGAGGGTATTTGTAAACCCAATATATTCTTTGAATTCCCAGTCAGAAACTGGCACTATATAGCAGTAGCAAGAAATGAGGGTATTTGTAAACCCAATATATTCTTTGAATTCCCAGTCAGAAACTGGCACTATATGGCAGTAGCAAGAAATGAGGGTATTTATAACCCCAATATATTCTTTGAATTCCCAGTCAGACAATGGCACTATATGGCAGTAGCAAGAAATGAGGGTATTTGTAAACCCAATATATTATTGGAATTCCCAGTCAGACAATGGCACTATATGGCAGTAGCAAGAAATGAGGGTATTTGTAAACCCAATATATTCTTTGAATTCCCAGTCAGACAATGGCACTATATGGCAGTAGCAAGAAATGAAGGTATTTGTAAACCCAATCTATTATTGGAATTCCCAGTCAGACAATGGCACTATATGGCAGTAGCAAGAAATGAGGGTATTTGTAACCCCAATATATTATTGGAATTCCCAGTCAGACAATGGCACTATATAGCAGTAGCAAGAAATGAGGGTATTTGTAAACCCAATATATTATTGGAATTCCCAGTCAGACAATGGCACTATATAGCAGTAGCAAGAAATGAGGGTATTTGTAACCCCAATATATTCTTTGAATTCCCAGTCAGACAATGGCACTATATGGCAGTAGCAAGAAATGAGGGTATTTGTAAACCCAATATATTCTTGGAATTCCCAGTCAGACAATGGCACTATATGGCAGTAGCAAAAATAGTGGGTGTATTCTATTGCTAGGGGACTTGCAGGGTATTTCTGGGGTGAAGGTGGGGGGGCACACCATTGGAACGGGGATTTGGGGTGTATATATAGGGTATACGGGAATACACTGTCAGTGTATTCCATTCAGGATGCTGGGAAAGCTGGGTTGCGGCGATTGAGCCTGTCAGTGCCACGTTACACTGACAAGATTCTCCCTGGAATTTAGCTCTTATAAGAGCTGTTGGTTGTCTTCTCCTTCCTATCCTAGCCTGTCCCTGCCTACCCAGAATCTAAGCCCTAGCTAACTGGACGGAAACCTCCGTCCCCGGTGAATTGCAAGCTCAGAATGACGCGAACCTGGGCGGCACTGTTCTTTTAAATTAGAGGTCACATGTTTTCGGCAGCCAATGGGTTTTGCCTACTTTTTTCAACGTCACCGGTGTCGTAGTTCCTGTCCCACCTACCCTGCGCTGTTATTGGAGCAAAAAAGGCGCCAGGGAAGGTGGGAGGGGAATCGAGTAATGGCGCACTTTACCACGCGGTGTTCGATTCGATTCGAACATGCCGAACAGCCTAATATCCAATCGAACATGAGTTCGATAGAACACTGTTCGCTCATCTCTACTTATTACCAGTTTTCTATCCTCATCCTGAGATGGAAGAACAAATATGTTTTCATACTTTAGATGCGTACAGTTTAGCAAACCTATGTTTGTCAACTGCATCAAAGGCACATTCTACATGTTTCACAGCAGTCTCATGGGCTGAAAATGCAAAAGTATCTATCCTGGATATTTGTAATGCTGCTTCATGGGGTTTCTCTTCTACATGTATCAAACATTATCATCTGGACATCCACTCTGAGAGTCCTGTCTTTTGCATGGCAGTACTTAATATGGTTTCCAAATGATGATCTTCCCTCCCTTAGCTAGTTAGCAAAATGCCAACTATGCTTAGTTCCGCAAAATGAATAAGAAATACAAAATTAGGTTTTACCCTGAAATGTTGCTTTTTTTTTTTTTTTAGTTCAAGGGGAAGCACAACATATCTTCCCAACATAATAAAAAAAAAACTTGTCCAGTAAAAACACAAGGAAATAATGAAATGGGAGGGGGTTCTTATACTATCATTTATGCTGATTAATTGTTTCATTACTATCTAGGTGTGCTGTGTCTAAAAGGAAATAGTGCTACTTATCCATCTAATCCATCTATGCTACCTTGCGTAGCTATGGAGGTTGCAGCAGTAGCACTCTCTACATGGAACAAGGTAGGACGGATCCCATCACAGATTTTGCCCTGGGGTTTCAATTTACACCACTAGTTTCAAGTTACACCTCTGACAGCAACCAATCATCCATGAACAAGACAGAACTTTCTATGTTCCTCTGATTTATTATATAGCAACAATTAGGGAAAGTTCTACAGTAGGTGACAACTACAAATCTGCATAGCCTTGTCTTGTCCTATTAACCTAAGTACCACCTATGTATACATATTGTCATTTGTGCATACATTTATACTCCCCAGGACAAGTAGGAATTTTCTACAGTTCTGACCTAGGAATTGAAGGAGCTTTCTGGGATTACTGGTATATCAATCTCTGCCAGGACAGCATTTGGTTTAATAGTGATAGCGTGCATAGTGCGCATTTGGGGGCAGCCATTTATTATTCTTAACTAATGTTACTTCACCAATAGTAACACTGGGACGCTAGACTCTTATTGCCTTTATAATTTGGCGGCTGTATATGTTCATATATATTATAACACTCAATGTTGCATGTATACAGCTCCTTGGGCAATAGATAATGGCTGTATGTGCACAGCGTCTTATTATTTGAAGCTAGCATATATCAATAAAATTTAGTTTTATATTTTTCCATTTATTTAGTTGTTCATTTAGACATAGCCTCTTACATGAAATATCCCACTGTGCCCATGAAAACAATGAAGAGCAATGTGGAAAATAAACTTCTACCAATAAAATATTTATTGCTTATCTTCAGTGTTAGATGTGCGTAATAATGCATGGCAATATATAATTAACTCTTTTAATACTCTAAAAAAATGATTACCTCTTCACATGCTTTATTCCAATCCATACGCAAAATGTAGGGCACATAAATGCAGGTTTGCAGAACCACTGGACAAAGCATACCGGTCCAAAACCCTTAGAAAATACATTCAGAAATAGGTTTATCATTATATAGTGTCAGTGTCTGGGGTTGCTAGGTGGGGTGGCATAGACACACAAGTCCAGTTTCTTTAGTCCAAAACAAAGGTAGAGTTTTATTTTCACTCAAAAATATAGTGCAGCAACAAAAGGAAACAATACAAAAATAAATACCTGCCAGGCTAGGCTCTAACTAAACATAGAATAGATTACCTCACCTAGAATAACAGAAATCCAAAAGCCAGTAGAATCACTCAGGACACAGCTCCAAAAATATGACCTCTTTCTTTGGCTCTTCAGCCAAACTCTGCCCCAAAGTCTACTGCTGGAGCTGGCTTCTTAAGCTCCCTTGATGAGCAGACTCTCTGCAGCTGAGGCGCTGCCGGAACATCCCCAAAGTGTGGACTGGAGGGGGGTGGAATGACAGGTCCCACTACCAACCTACCTGCCATTCCTAAAAATCCAGCCCAATACTGAGCATTTACCAAAATGCTCAGCAGACGAAAGTTGTCTGCTGAGAACAAACATTCCTTCTGGAGTTTTCTCATCTCACCCATCTTAGTAGTCTGGGTGAGATGTACACCCCCTCCATTACCTGACCAGCCATCGGCTTACAATAGGTGCAGGAGTAATAACAGATTAACAACTGAGGTACTTGAATAAAAGGACTTCTCTGAACCACCTGCATAAATAAGGTGCTGAAAGAATTAGCAATTCAACATTGTAGAAAGTATAACATTGTAGTCAGCTAGTGATCTCACCTATGACTCCAAGTTTCACCAGAAACATCAGTGAAATTCCAAGTGGGAGACCAATAACATAGTAGCCTATGACATTGGTAATAGCTCCAATTCTTTGCCTTCCCATTCCTCTTAATACTCCTCCACTTGTAATCTGCAACACAATTTTTAAAAGCTATTACACATTTTATTTCTTAAAATATTTGCAATTTTCCACAACTACTAAAGTGTTATTTGCAGTAAATAATATGTAGTCATTTTCTAAATAGGAAACTTTGTTACATTTAGAAAACCAGGTTAGTCTAAGATCTTGCTCATATTTGCGGTCGGGAACCACTCGGACCCCATTATAATCTTTGGGATCCATGTGATTTCTTCACTAACCGCTTTTTAATGTGTATAGGTTTCCGTTCAGGCAGTCCCCAAGCGGACGCCACGACTGGAATCCCAAATGCAGATGTGAACCAGGGGGTAAGGTTATGTTCAATCTGTCAGTATTTTACAAGAATGGACCAATGAAAGTAAAGTAACCACCAGAATCATTGTATGACAGATAAAAACAACACCCATTGGCTATAATGAAGTCCAGATTCTTTGGTAAACTTTTGATAGAGTCTCAAGTGAAGATATGATTGTAACCCTACACAATTTACCTAGCATATTCACTTTCTATATAAAGCTGCATTTAATTTGTATACTTACATTTGTTGCATCACATAGGTGAAATGGAGCAAATACGATCATGATATGTGAAATCAAGACGACAACATCCCTATAATATAAAAAAATATTATAACAGCATAACAATACTTTCAATACTTTTGGAGGCATGTATTTCATCTTCTAACATTTACAATTTTTTTGCAGTTTTACCCACCTATCTGTTGTAAAAACATAGCCAATTAAGTTCTTCAGTACAGCTAAACAGCAGCCAGCCATCAAACCAGACAAAACTGAGAAATAAAACAAAATATAAAGTTGCACACATCATATCAAAATCACAATGTGAAAAGAAAATGATTTGCTTAGGTTGATATGCTTAGTGTCAGGACTAGAGATGAGTAGTATTCGATCGAGTAGGTATTCGCTCGAATACTACGGTATTCGAAATACTCGTACTCGATCGAATACTACTCGCTATTCGAATGGAAAAATTCGTTGCAGAACCAGCGTTGATTGGCCGAATGCTATGCAGTCGGCCAATCAACGCTGGTTCTTCTCCTACCTTTAGAAGTCTTCTCCGCACAGCGTCCCCGCGGCGTCTTCCAGCTCTGAATTCACTCTGCCAGGCATCGGGCCTGGGAAGAGCCGACTGCGCATGCCCGCGCTACAAGAAAATGGCCGCTTTGACTGTAAGCGGCTATTTTCTTGTAGTGCGGGCATGCGCAGTCGGCTCTGCCCAGGCCCGATGCCTGGCAGAGTGAATTCAGAGCCAGAAGATGCCGCGGAGACGCTGTACGGAGAAGACTTCTTGGAAAATCCAGCCCGACCCTCACTCGTGGACTTGGTAAGTTCAATTTGATCGAATGTTGCCTACCCCTGAAACGAGCATTTTTCCCCCATAGAGTATAATAGGATTCGAATATCGAGTATTTAACTACTCGCTCATCTCTAGTCAGGACCTTTTACGCAATGCCACAAAACAATGCTCTAGGGCTTCACCCTATATTTCACGAACCAGTCCCAATTGTTACCATTGTGACTTAAAGCTATAGTATATAACTGCTGGATTGTGCATAGTATATAGCAGCAGTACTGTTTTGCATTGAATTTACTAGCATTATATATATGTATATGACAGTATAATTTCTGTGTACAGTATGTGACACTATTATTTACACATTTAGTATATAGTGTCTTTTTTGGTATACAGAAACAGACAGTATTACTTCATACTCAAACAGTCGAGTATTGAGCGACTACTCGAATCGAACTTCGAACATTTCACTGTTCGCTCATCTCTAGTCCTAACCTGATTTCAGATGTCTGGTTGTGAACACAATGAAAAGAATTAAATTAAAAATAAACATTAAAAGGAGTACAATAAAATGAGATACAGAAGAGACAAGAATACAAGAAAGTATGTAGGAGTGTTTTCTACCTTTCTCAGCTCCAGTATTGTAGCTCATAATACAGTTTTTAGCCTTCCTTCATCTACTGCAATAATAGTGCTATCTATTTCACCAAGTATGGTACTTTTGTTTTATCATTTTTATATTTTTTTTCTCATTTTCATTCTTATTTTGCTTTTTTTTTATTTTAATTTTACTTGAACAGATGTAAATTCTTAAATATAATGTTTTCAATGTGAAAATAACATTTTCTTACCTCCAAAACATAGCACTACTTTACTAGTTTTTTTGGCTTGCTCAGCTTCACCAGCTCCTAAAGCATTTCCTATCCTGACACTTGCCGCTGTACCCAAACCTATTGGAAGCTGTTAAAAAAAGCATCATCAAGTAATTGGGGATCTCCTGGAATACCAACAATACAGCGTAATAGATAAAAGTGTAATAGAATTGACCATGTAAATAAAAAAACTGCTAAACCAATTCTTCAGTTAAACCAAACCTCAGTTGTAAATTGCATGAAAATCATGGAGAGCAGAACTTTTTCATCTAACAAATGAAGGATATCCAAACACATGCCTGACAGACCCCTTTATAATCAGTGGGGTCCAATGGGTTCTGTTTGTGTTAGTCATATGATGGATCTATCCCTGTTCCCTGTTAAGATTTCAGTTTTTCTGCTCTTGCAGAAAAACTGAAATCCTGATGAAGATGCAAACTCAGCACCAACGTGTATTGCATATTGATAGCATGTATCCCTATAAAAACTGGAGAAATCTGATAAATAGAACAATATTAAGATCCCATCAATAATTTGTGATTATAACAGCAGAAGGCAAAGCTGTGTCTTTTTGTCTTTCCTATTCTTTCATAGTTATTTCCAGATCATACACAGTGCTACATCAAACATAATTTATATTATCATCATTACAACAATGATTAAGTATGGAATATCACATGATGTGTATCTTACCATAACAGACACTGTCACCAGTTCCATCATTGCAGCCTGACCTCCAAGTTCTACCACACTGATAAGTCCTAAAATGAGATATTTGTGCTAATATGTTGGTTATGCATTGCTAGATACATTCTACATGGCTAGGCAAACAAGAAAGTCTTTTTTTTAAGTAGTCTTCTGAAGGTGGTGAGTTTGCTGAGGCTAAAGATAACATAAAAAGCTACTACCAACAAAACCATTTTAACACATTGGTGAGCTCAGTGCAAAGCTTTCATAAGTGGCCCCCCATTAGCACCTATATATAACTGACCTGCCAAAATGATGCCCCCTTAGTGCTCCCAACATAGTGTAATGCCTCCGTAGTAGCCTCATACCATATAATACCACTCAGTGGCCCATTACAGTTAAATGCCCGTTCAGTCATCCCATATAATTATAATGACCCATCACACATTAACCTGTACCACACAGTGGCTGCTCAGACATTAACCTGAAAACCTTGTCGCTCCTCAGATATTAACCTGTTCTTCCCCTCAAGTGTCCCCCTCAGACATTAACCTGCCCCCAGCAGCCCCTCAGATATTAACAGGCCCCCAAGTGGCTGCCAGACATTCTGTTATAATGTCCCCTTCCAGTTGTTCCCACAGTTTCATGTCCTTCTCCAGTTACCCCCATATCATATATTGTCTCCTCTAGTTGCCCCTAGTTTCTTGTCCAGCTGCAGTTGCCCCAACTGTATATACTGTCCCCTTATAACTGCACCCACAGTTTCTTGTCCCCCCTCATCATATATCGTCCCCCTCATTATACATAGTCCCTCTCCAGTTGCCCCAGTACAATAGATTAAAGAAATAAAGAAAAAAAAACTAATACTCACCTTTCCCTATTCACCTGCTGTTCTCTTCTGTCTCTGGTCTAATCAGGAGTCTTCAGAGAGCAACTGGCGCAACATAAGTGACGTCACAACATCCTGCCTATTGCTCCTGTGACACCAGGGACAGGGGCCAAATAGTGGCAGTGGGTGAAACAGATGTTGGACACAGATGAGTTGGAGTTGGGGTAGCCCAGGGCAGCTTTCTCAATGCAGGACTGTCCCATTTTCCCAAATGGGTCCCTGCTACCATAGAGCCCTGTGCAAGTGCATTGTTGTCTCTATGGTTAAATCGGCCCTGCCTTCCAGTCTACTGAATGGAGTTTAGGCCCACTGTTAGGAATTTGCTGTAAATTTCCTTCAATGGTCTGCACTGATATGTTATTAGTTATTACATTTATAATAATGTATAGTCAAAATAAAATTTTAGTAATAAAACAGTAGTAGTAGTAATCGTGTAGCATAATATTCCCATGCTATATAGCCATCTCTTTACTGATCATGTTTACAAAGAAAACATATCCAGCTCAAATGATAAAACTATAAATTTGTCAAGGGACAAAGCCCGTCAGTGGACGAAACGTATGTCGGGCGTTCCTGCTCCTTATGGCTTCGGCGGTATAGGTATACTTTCACTGTGTGGGGTCCCTCCTTTTGTGCACTTTTCATTAGGGCTGCGTAGTGGGTTTATGCATCTTATTATGGTCATCTCATGTATTGTGCTGACATTTCATTTTATGCATGTATGCTATACTCACCCACTGGTTTGCCTATATATGTAGCATATTTTGGGACTGTGTATTCATTTTCTTATTACTATATACCCCTTACCATTGGGTGAGGATTTAGTTTTGTTTCCCCTCTTTGTTCATGATTTTGTTTGTATTTGTATTTGTTCAGTATATTTGCACATTTTTTAATGGCATTAATAAATCTAGATATGTTTTCTTTGTAAACATGATATTTATCACCATATACCGGCATTTTGTTATTTTGTCTGTAGTACATCTCTCTACTGAGATGAAAATTGCTGTATCAGAAGACAGAAAACAAAAAATTATACTTTTTATCCAAAATATACATTCAATCATGAGCATAAAGTAAAAGCTGTTTTGTATTAACTCAGGCTTTGGAATGCCCTGTAGGACTTGGAGATGCTGATCTTTAAACCCTTTACTATTATATACAGGTATATTATTATGATTATCAATAAATAGCTAGTACATAGAGAGAGTATGTCCAGTGAACACTAAGGGGGCGTTCACACTACCATTGGTGTCCGACAGGTAGTGTCCGCTGCTAATGTCCGTTCAAAATCTTGCATGGACATTAGCAATGGACACTAGCTGTGTCCGTGACATTTTTCATTCATTTAAATGGAGATCGGGTGCGTTCTTTTACACTCCGTGCCTGTCCTTAAGTATCCGTTCCTAAAGATGTCTGACTTTTCAAGCGGACAGCAAAACCCGACATGTAGGTTTTTTCTGTCCGCTTGAAAAGTCGGACATCTTTACAAACAGACACTTAAGGACAGGCACGGAGTGTAAAACAATGCACCCAATGTCCATTTAAATGAATGCAAAATGTCACGGACACAACTAGTGTCCGCTGCTAATGTCCGTGCAAGATTTTGAACGGACATTAGCCGCGGACACATACCATCGGACAATGACGGTAGTGTGAACGCTCCCTAACATGTAATACATCACACTTTTTACATATGATGGTTTAGGAGTTAGCTATTGTAATATCCCTATTAGTCTACATTGGATAAGAGGTTGGATTAGATTCAAACAAAAAAAAAAAATTGATTTGGAAATTTACCTGCCAAAAAACCTCCAATTTCAAAGCTCCACCACTCAACGCACACCATTAGCACACTGGGGATGGCTAAGCTCATGAATTGCCCCCATTCCTGAAGACAGTCTTTGGACCACCCTGCAAGATTTAATCATTTTCATGATATTTTGTCTCTACATTTAAGCATATAAGTGCAAACAAAAGCTACGTAATAAGAAATGTGAAAATATGAATACTGTATAGCGCTAGTCTCTGTTTGCTTTTACAATTGCTTAAATTTTTCTAAACTTTCCATCACTTTATAATATTGCTGCTAGTTCTGGGCTCTCTGTATAGACTTAGCAACTTTCCTGTCAAACGTTTATGTAGCTATGGGGCAACATGGTGGCTCAGCAGTTAGCACTGCAGTCTTGCAGCGCTGGAGTCCTGGGTTCAAATCCTGCCAGTAACAACAGCTGCAAGGAGTTTGTATGTTCTCCCTGTGTTTGTGTGGATTTCCTCCCATTCTACAAAGACATACTGATAGGAAAAAAAAAGATACATTGTGATCACTATATGGGGCTCACAATCTACATTTAAGAAAAAAAATAGACATGACTCAAAAAACTCCTGACCCAAAACTGAACTAAAACGAAAAACTGCCCATTAGATATGTAAATACAAGATAATGATTTGAGATGTGATCCAGTAATCTAGAAACCGCTTTTCTAATGCCAGTATGTTTATACAGTCAACATTTCATTTTGCTTGGTCACTTCAGGCTTGACTTTAAGTACTAAAACATGAAATCCTCATCTATGAAGATGCCAGAGAATAGTTTTTAGGGTGATCTTGCATCAACATACTGCTTTAATTAGAAGTGTAACAATTGAAAATTGAGAATATTTATGTTTCTGGCATCTGATTTGTTGTTACTCAAAGGCATTTCCATTTTACAAATCAGTGGCCTTGGCTTCTTGGAAATATAGTATCTTAAGATGGTCCCATATTTAAATGCACTAACTTCTTCAGTGCACTGTACTCTACTGCAAATGATAATCTATATAGATTGCATACTTGTGTGTTTGATTTATGCCTGTAGCCAGGGCCGTACCTCTAATGGTGCGATATGAGGCAGCCGCCTCAGGGAGGCAGTTTGGGAGAGGGCTGCAGCCATGGGACTTTTTTTTTTTTACCTAAACAGTATTAAATTTAAAGGACCTTTGATGATGTCAGTGATGATGTCATCAAAGGTCCTTTTGAAATTCGGCATCTATCCAGGGTCTGCATTAGGGGGGGTCTGCCAATTGCTGTTTGTAAAAGTCTCCCTGCACACGTCAGCTTGCTGTGCCGCCCCTCCCCCTCAGCATCGGAGTGTGAGGGGAGAAGTCTCTTGCGATGTCAGCTTACTCCACTGCCAGGCAGAGCTGCACAAGAGTTTCCTCCATGTCCCCTGCTCCCAGCAATTCAGCCAAAGGTAAGTATATATTCTTGGGTAAAATATGTGTATATGTGTTTACATTATGTGTCTTATATACTGTGTGAGTCCTGTATATGTGTAGATAGGTGTGTGTGTGTATGTTGTATATGACTGTGTGAGTAGATACAACTATCTATCTATCTATCTATCTATCTATCTATCTATCTATCTGTATTTGCTTCTATACATGTCTACCATTATACATACTAAAATTGTATTTTATAATGTGATGCTTAGTCCCGGTTCACATCTGTGTTCAGGTTTCCATTCAGGGAGTCTGCTTGGACACTCCCCAAACAGAAACTTATACGCACCCCCTTGTGTCATACCTTCAAACCGCCCCGTCTTGCTTGCGCTCCGAAAATTCCTCTTTCTCTCTCCCTGTAACCGCCTCCAGCGACTCTCATCACCATTTCTTGCGTGCTTTCTTCGTCTGTCCACAAGAAAATGGCGTTCGGGCTTGTGCAGTAGCGCTTAGAAGGGAGTGTTACTGCGCATGCCCGAGATTTCAATGTACAGGAGTGAGATGAGAGACGCTGGAGGCGGTTACAGGGGGAGAGGAGGAGGAATTTTCGGCACGCAAGAAAAAGAGGGGCCGGTTTCAAGGTATGACGCAGGGGGGTGCACAACGCCGCACCTCTAATGAGGCGAGGTGAGGCGCTCGCCTCAGGCGGCGCTCCGGAGGGGGGCAGCAGCCCGGGCGATTTTTTTTTTCTTTTTCTTTTACTTTTTTTTCTTTGAACCAGAGCAAGGAGATCTGCCGCTCTCTTTGCGCTAGTTCAGACGTCTAAGTATCAGCATAGGCGGCCTGATGACTGCCGAGAGAAGAGGATCATGGAGGCAGCGGGAGCAGCAGTGAGATCAGTAAGTATAATAACATTTTTTTTGTTTTATAATAGGCTTCTACCTGCTGGAGTATCTCCAGCAGGTAGCAGCCTATTTACCAACCTCCCCGGACCTGTTCACTGCTGCCCCCGCTTCCCCTTGTACTATAAGCCGTGGAGGCCGGCAGCGAACAGGCTCGGGCCAGGCCGCGATCCCACTTCCGCTATTATTATACTCGGGGGTCTTTTCAGACCGCCCCAGGAGAGGTGAGGGAACATAATAAACAGTGTTACTTACCTCTCCAGGATCTGAAGTTAATTCTAGCAGGCTTTGGGCCTATATGGTAATACCCAGACGTTACGTGGTCTGGGATATTACCATATAGGCCCAAAGCCTGCTAGGATTAAAGAGGGCCTTTCATGAATTTGGGCAAAGGCAGCTTTATATACTGCTGGAAAGCCGACAGTGCGCTGAATTCAGTACACTGTCAGCTTTCACATTCTGTTCCCCGGGTGAAGAGCTAGCTGTGCCGGTACTGTAGCTCTTCACAGTCAGAAGGGCGTTTCTGACAGTCTGTCAGGAACGTCCTTCTTCAAAGCAGCGCCTATAGCGCTGTGCTGTGTGAGCGGGGAGGAACACCCCCTCCCCTCCTGATAATACTCGTCTATAGATGAGCACTGTGAGCACCTGCTCACACAGCACAGCACTATAGGCACTGCTGGGAAGAAAGACGTTACTGACTGACACACTGTCAGAAACGTCCTTCTGACTGTGAAGAACTACGGTACCGGCACCGTTAGCTGTTCACCCATGGCACAGACTGTGAAAGCCGTCAGTGCGCTGAATTCAGCGCACTGTCAGCTTTCCAGCAGTATATAAAACTGCAACCCATGAAAGGTCCTCTTTAACATCGGATCCCGGAGAGGTGAGTAACAGTGTTTATTGTGTTCCCTCATCTCCCCTGGGGCTCCGATTATTATACTCGGGGGTCTGAAAAGACCCCTGAGTATAATAATAGAGCTTGAAGGGTCCACTGTGGCCCCTGTAACCTCTATTATGCCCCGCAGCGGACCCCCCTGCAACCTCTTTTATGCCCCACAGTCTATTGTGCCACTGTGGGGCATAATATAAGCTGCAGGGGTCGCTGTGGGATATATATGTATATATATATATATAGGGGTTGGGTGCGTGGAGAAGTGAAGAGTCAAAGATATCTATGTTTTAAACTTTACAGAGTCAAGACACAGCTGAAAGAAGTGGTCATGGCTGTCCAAAGGGAAAAGACGGGAAAATGTGGGGAGACGTCTCCTGTGAGTATTACTGCATTTTATTTATTGTAATGTTCCCCCTCCCCCCTTCTGTCTGAGGCGGACAATCCAAAGATGAACAACATCCCCCCCACCGGACTCAATTCGGGGGGGGGGGAGGGGCCTCTTTCAATCGTCCGCCTCAGGCAGCAGAAAGGCTAGATTCACCACTGCCTGTGGCTAAAATGGTCTAAATCTATTTATTGTTCCTTTTTTTATATATACTCATTGGTCATTGGTGTTTGATCTGAAACCATCTGGTTGTATTTAGGAACAAAGCAAGTTACTGAAAGGTCAGTATAAATATTCTAAGGCTTTTTCCATACTACATTATTTCAACTAGTAAGAGCTGGTGGATGCGTTGAATTGAAAAAATGGGATGCCGCAGAGTGGCATTCACCCCTAGATGTTTATGTTTATAACGTTTATGGTGCAGTTTTTCTATTAAATGTATACCATCTTTTGAAATAGTGCAGTCTATTGTACATAGCAAGGCAGGAAATCCCATCAGATTTCATCCAATCCAATGAATAGGGGTCTTTGTATCCATTTACCATCACATACAGTAAGTTGAAAGTAAACATGTGGTCTAAAAGATACCTAAGGGTAAATGTAAAAATTGTACAAAATGTAAACCTGTGTATAGGACATCCCTAGTGGATTTCAGTATAATGCATACAGAAGATATTTCAACAATTCCCCATGTAGTAGAAGATTTCTGTAGGGAAATTGACTTGAAATTTAGACACTGACATATACTTGGGTAAAATGTGAAATCCATGCTTCCAGTTGTAAACATACCTCCCCATGTTTTGACATGTAGTTTTTTCACAATTATATATATAAACAGAGAAAGAGCCATTGCCCACTGGGAGATTGTATTTGCCCAAGCTGAACCCCTAGAGGAAAGACAAAGAGAAAATTAAGTTTTTGTTGTATTATATATAAATACAAATCCCCTTCCCCTTTCCCCATTTCCACATAGGTTAGGCTCTCAATGCAATCCTATAAGGATCATGATCTGACGTCCACAAGAGGGCATTGAGATTCTCAGTTTGGGGTTCACAGAAAAGCACAGTGAGAATTGATAAGCTAAAGGAAAGTCACATGGGGCAGCACCATATATTTGCCAGATACAGAGATCTGTAAGTTTTGCACTTACAGTATCTCACTGAGTCACCTATGTAGACACAGATGGAGTAAGGGGATGGGTAGAGCAGCAGCAGCATCTCTTCCCTAGCTTCTTTGTAAACGGGGAGAAACATCTGATCAGGGCACAGAGCACATCTCTCCATGATTACAAATGGAGCACTCCTTCAATCAGTCAGGCTTGGTTTAATACTGAATGCATTGACAAGTGGTGAGTTTATGAAAGCACATGGACCCCATAGACTATAATGGGGTCCATGTGTTTTTTTGCGTGGTGTCCGCACGAGTTATGTGGAGAGAAAAGTACTTCATGAACTACTTTCCTCTCCACATGACTCATGCAGAAACCGCACGGAAAACACACTGACCCTATTATAGTCTATATGGTCCATGTGCTTTTATTGCTCACCGCTTGTCAATGCATTTAGTATTCCATTCAGGGGGTCCCCAAGCAGACTCCTCGAATGGAATACCAAACGCAGATGTGAACCAAGCCTTATAGCTATGTACATATTCAGAAATGATACAAAGACTGCAACAGAAAACACAAAATAATAAATATACAACACGGCTTCAACATTGCTTCATTCAATACACATCTACGATCCCTAAGGAGAGATTGTGGGTTTTGTCCTTTTGTAAACATAGGTACTCTAAATGAACTCGCTTGCTTTTGCAATGTGAATCCATCAGTTCAATATAGGAACCATAGACACGGGTTTCAACCTGTTTATTTACTGCAATTCACCGAAGCTCAACAATTGGGAAAACAGATACTAGCAAAAAACAGATATTAGCCGTGCAAACTTCCGTGCGGCTAGGGCCTAAACAGGAGCGTGTCTCAAGCCGCGGACACTGTGGCTGAATCAGCCGCGGAATCTGCAGCAAGATAGAGCATCTCACTTCTTTTTTCCGATACTAGCGGAAAAAAAAAAAAGCAAGTGGCACCTTTTGAAGTCAATGAGAGCTGTTTTTGGAGGTGGATTTTAAGGCGGTTTTAGGGTCAAAATCCGCTGCCAAGAATGTGAACATACCCTAATACTCCTCTTGGAGCAGCACATCCTTAACATGTTGCCATGTCAAGAAACAACATGCATACAGTATGTGAGGATTAATAAATCTGCAGTCAGATGATTAAGACTGTGCTCACCCTCAATCTATTTCACAATACTAACTGAACTCCCTTTCCATCAATGCATGTCTTTGGACTTTCTCAGGTAGCTCCAGCAAATATTGTTTTAAATATAACTTGGGAGATGCAACCCCTCTTACCCTGAGGCTACTGGCCTAATGCCACGCCAACAGGGATCAGTGAGGAAGCAAAAAACCCCTATGGTATGGATGGTAGCCGCAACCAGAAAATCCACTGCCAACTAAATAGCTTTTCTACACACATATATTTTTTTTTATCCCTACGCATTTCATCATTCATGGATTCATCAGGAGCTTTCAAAAACTCATTGCAGCAAAAACAGTCTGCTAGTTAGGATGGCAAAACACAAATAAAATCGTCATGACCGCCAGCATGACCCCACTAATGCCGTGAAGTTTTAAAGTATCAATTTTTCCAATTGTTGAGCTTCAGTGAATTGCATTAAATTTGGGAGACTAATAACCTTGGAGAATCTGTGAATATACCTGTTTATTTACTGAGTTAATGTTCCAATATATACAGTCATGAGAAAAACAAAGTACACTCTCTTTGAATTCCATGGTTTAATGCAGGGGTAGGCAATCTTTTTTATATGGCAAACCAATTTAAATTAAACAAATCAAAGATGAGATACTTGGAGTGCTGTACAATAATTGTAAGGCAGACGACCCTATACTAAAATCATACCACAGCCATAAAACAAGATGCTAAAAATGTGTTTATTGCTATTTCCAGAACACACCTGTACTTTCCCATTAGAAGCAATAAAAGTAATGTACAGCCCCCAATCAGTGGTAAATATATGCGTCCAGGAGCACTGTGGGGTAGCACCCTTAGGGTGGTGACACTACTGTATGTATCTGGATGTAGCAATAGCTAAAGCTGCATCCAGTTCTAGACTACTGGTACTTTCACTTCAAAGTAAAGCTACATTCACATGGTTTTTGTACCAAAAAAAAAAGAGATTAATTTTAGAAAACTGTCTGCATTTTCTGTGCAAAACACACCACTGTACAGAATAATGTCTCATAGAGGACCCTCCACAAAATATAACAATCCATAGGGGCCCCTTCATAAAGTATAATGTCCCATAGTGGTCCCTCCAATTGTTATAATGTCCTATAGTGGCCGCTCCACACAACATAGTATAAAGAATTTTCCAAAAATTTTGGGGTTCAGCCAAGCCGAAAAATGTTGGGGTTTGCCACTCACTAGCTATTATACTGTGAAGTCTCTTCAGATTCCGGAGTATAATAAGCAGGGGGCTCAGGAGAGATGATCTAACATCTCTTGTGCGACTCACTGTTCTCTTTGGTGCTTCTGCCTAACAACAGCAACAGCTTATTCACCTCTCAGGGGTCACGTTGATGTCATCAGCATCATGACACTGATGTACCCCTGAAGCCATATCAGCGGTATCTGATGTCAGGCAGAAAAGTCAAAGAGAAGATGGGGTCGCTCAGGAGCGCAGGAAAGATGAGTAACATGTATTTTTATGTTTGATCATCTCTCCTCAGACTCCCACTTGTTATACTCTGGGGTCTGAAGAGTCAAGAAAACACAAGAGCTACATCTAAGACACTACAAGCCTGAGCTAGCAGGTTAAATGTTCAAGTACAATTAGAAAAAGATTGAACACATATGGCTTGTATGAATGGCTTCCCAGGAGAAAGACTCTTCCTTCTAAAATAACCTAACAGCATAGTTTAAGTTGCATCTGTACAAACCACAAGATATCTACAACAATGTTCTTTGGACAGATTAGACTAAAGTGGAGATGTACTGTATGGCCATAATGCACAATGCCACATTTGGCAAAAAACAAACCCAGAATATGAGTACAAATACCTCATACCAACTGTCAAGCACTGTGGTAACGAAGTAATGATTTGTGCTTGTTTTGCAGCCACAGGACCTGGGCAGCTTGCGGTCATTGTTTCAACCATGAGCGCCCCTGTATAAACAAAGTATTTGAGTCAAATGTGAGGTTATCTATCCAACAGCTAAAGCTTGGCCACAACCAGATTATGTAACAATGATCACAAGCACATTAGCAAATTTACAACAGAATGACTCAAAAAGAAAAGAATCAAGGCAATGCAATGTCACACTTAAAGTCCCAATATCAACTCAAATGCTTGAAATGGCAGAATCGTAAAGGGAGTCTACCATCTCCCCTATGCATATTCAGCTACGACCATGTTACTGAGAATATTACAGTGATAAGATTTGTATGCTACTTATGCAGATTTGAAGAATACTTTGCAGTCTTATGCAAGTGAGGCAGGTGGTTTACTGAAGGTGGGCCTTCAGTCCTAAGAGCACTATTCTGCTTAAGCAGGATGGCGGATGTGATCGCAGTGGGAGGTTCAACTCTCATTTCACAGGGTGGTGCAGGAAAAAATTATTAGGGTCTGAGAGGCAAGAGCAGTGGTCTAGGGAGCTGAAGACCTCCCTTAGGGCACCAACTGCTTCATTTGCATAATACGTCAAAGTTTTTCTCCAAATCTCAAGAAATGACATACATAACAAAAGTATGCTATTCATCACTGTAATGTGCTGCATAACATGGTACGGTCAGTTGAATATGTTTGGCAGAGATGGTAGACTCCCTTTAAGAGGGCTGTGCTTAAACAAATGTCCACAAACCTCAATAATCTAAAGCAAAATTGTAATGAAGATTTGGCCAAAATTTCCCCAAATCAATAACAGACTGAAAAAGTCATAAAGAAAGGTGGTTCGATTCATGGAGTGTACTTAGTTTTTCACACATGATTTTTTCATTTGACTTCATTTTTGATAAATAAATAATTCTAAAAACTAATAATAAATGAACACCTATGTCAAAATTGAAATATCTGTAATGAGTAATAGTGTACAAACAAGCAGTCCATTAAATAAACGGCAGTTATTGTAATCTAGTATAGATTGATCATGTTAACAGTATTCACAGCATAACTGGGAGTTGAGCAGTAGTAACTTGGAAGCTGGATGGAGCTGTCTGCTTCAGCTCCATCAACTGTATAGTTCAGGTCCTGGCAACCTGCTGTATGAGCTGATCAGTTTGTGTCATGTGTCAAATTGGATACTGGGGGCTTAAATGATAAGTCATCAATACACTGTCTACCAATGAGTATTTGGACACCCATAAAAATGTAGATACTGTATCTGCTGTGATAATGTACATCACGCCTTCCACCGCTAAATAGGAAACAGCACTGGCATTAATGTATTGGCATTAGTCGCATGCAAGATGCCACAAAGTGAAGAGTTGTCTGATTTCGAGGGGTAATTGTGGGGTACCACAGAAATGGTCAATCCTTAATGGACATAGCAAGCGAACTGAATTACCCAAAATCAACAGTGGCTTATGTGATTACGAAGTGGAAGGTGAACAATGATTGTCGCAATGTGCCCCGAGTCGGCAGACCCCCGAAATTGGGAGATAGAGACCAACGGGTGCTGTCCAGAGACATTCGGAAGAACCACATCCAACTAATGGTTCAAATACACCCGGAGTTTCAACAGGCATCTGGGAGTATTGTGTCGATCAGTACCATCCGTAAGGAAGCATCTGCTGGGTTCTACCAACTATTGAATATGAATAAATGGTGTTTTTCTATTCTACCACAGGTGTCCAAATACTTATTGGTAGACAGTGTATGAAAAGCCTAAAGAGCCCATTTAAATAACTGTGCAGATAGCATTACTGACCTTAAATTCAAAGCTATTTTACCACATTCCAAAGCATTTTTTGTTAATCTTCATGTACATAACAAATTGAAGATTAGCATACTATGATGAACTTTTTTCCCCACCCATACAATCATGCTGTATTTCTTTTTCAGCTCATTATTATTTTATCAAATAGAATATTGTGCTCTTGTTATACATTGGGAATTTACAGTATTAAGATTGGTATAGAGTCCATCTATAACTCACAAGTTATAATAAATTTGATGGGCCAAAATGTCCCCAGCACAGCTTTAACCTAATGCTACTCTGACTACTCTAAAAAGCAAAAATGGCACATCTTTGACCAATATGGACTATTTGCCAGAGATGCGGCACTTGTAAGCTATTTTCTGGCGTAGGTGTAATAGTGAATTTTCCCAGTGTCTTGAATGCCCCATGGACTGATACTTATGTTGTATACGCACATAATTTGTCATTCAAAAAAGTTGTCATTGATATTTATAGTATGAATAATAATAACTTACTCAACTCCCATCTTCAGACCATACATTAAGATGGCATTGGCCACTGCATTAATAATATTTACTAATATACCAGTGAAAACCTGAGGCCACATTATATTCTAAAAAAAAAAAATCTGGGTTAGTTGCTAATAATTGAAAAGTAGAATATATGTACATAATGAAAAATAGACTTTGCCCAATGCAAACAAACAAACAAACAAATATATATATATATATATATATATATATATATATATATATATATATATACTGTATATATAGTATTTCACAAAAGTGAGTACACCCCTCATGTTTTTGTAATTATTTCATTATGTATTTTCATGGGACAACATTAAAGGAATGACACTTTGATACAATCTAAAGTATTTTTCGGACTATAAGAGGTTTATAACTAGGTTTTAGAGGAGGAAAATAGGGGGAAAAAATTTTGAAGCAAAAAATTGTAAAATATTTAATATATGGGAGTTGTAGTTTTGCAACAGCTGCAAGGCCACATTGACAGGTGACCCTGCAGCTGTACGGGGACGCATAGAGTGTTTTTTCTACTGTTATATATATTCTAGGGAAAGGAGATGATTTAGAACTTTTATTTCATATTTTTATTATATATTTTTAAAGCTTTTTTTTTTTTTTTACTATTTTCTTCCCCCCCGGGGGCTTGAACCTGCGGTCACTTGATTGCAAGTCCCATAGACGGCAATACAACTGTATTGCCGTCTGTGGGACATTCGGTCTATTAGTATTACGGCTGGTCATAGACCCAGCCGCAATACTAATATAGCAGTGACAGGCCCGGGAGCCTCATTAGGCTCCCGGCTCTCACCCGAACAGGTCGGCTCCTGCAATATCGCCGCGCAGCAGCCGGCCTGCAACTTCACAGGTATGGGGCCGGTGGGGGGTATGGGGCCGGTGGGGACCGGCCCCGGGGGAGAAGGCGCCGCCAATCCAGACTACAGACCCGACTACATGCCGGCGAGGGATAGACGTCATCACAGGTGCCGGGGCCTGAGACATCGCTACGCTCCTCTGCCCTGCATGAAGCCAGCGGCGGGGGGACGAAGGAGCGGAATAGCATCGCCCCTGCCACTGCTGGCTTCATGCAGGGCAGAGGAGCGCAGCGATGTCTCAGGCCCCGGCACCTGCATCTATCCCTTGCCGGCATCCGTCTCTCTAGTACAGCGGATGCCAGGCGCCACATTCGGTCTATAAGACGCACCCTTCTTTTCCCCCCAAATTTGGGGGAAAAAAAGTGCGTCTTATAGTCCGAAAAATACGGTAGTCAGTGTACAGCTTGTATAACAGTGTAAATTTAGGAATTTAGTGTGCCATCAAAATCACTCAACACACAGCCATTTAAGTTTAAATCCCTGGCAACAAAGTGAGTACACACTAAGTGACAATGGACATTTGTGCCCAATTACCTATTCTCCCTCCCCTTTGTCATGTGACTGACTGCATTAGTATTAGTCTCAGGTGTAAATGAGGAGCAAATGTCTTAAATGTTATGTTCTTGCTGTCACATGTCTCATTGCAAAGAACTCTCTGAGGATCTGAAAAAAAAACAATTGCTGTTCTACATAAAGATGGCCTAGGCTATAAGAAGATTGCCAACTCCCTGAAACTGAGCTACAGCATGGTTGACAAGACCTTCATCAGTAATAAGACAGGTTTCACTCTGAACAGGCCAAACCATGGTTGACCAAAGAAGTTGAGTGTCCATGCTCAGAATCATATCCAGGGATTTGTCTTTGCAAAATATATGTATGAGTGTTGCCAACACTGCTGCAGAGGTTAAAGGGGTAGGGGTCAGCCTGCCAGTGTTCACACCACATGCCGCATACTGCATCAAATTGGTCAGCCAGAAGCAAGCCTCTTTTAAAGATGATGCACAAGAAATACTGCAAACAGTTTGCTAAAGACAAACAGATTAAGGGCATGGATGAGATCAAGATAAACTTATTTGGTTCAGATGGTGTCAATTTTGTATGGTTAGCTACCAGGTAAGGAGCACAAAGACAAGTGTGTCTTGCCTACAGTCAAGCATGGCGGTGGGAGTGTCATGGTTTGGGGCTGCATGAGTGCTGTTGGCTGTGAGGAGTTAGGGTAAGTTCACACAGGGTTTTTTGGATCAGAACCTGAGGCGGATTGAAAGCCGGTGTACTGCATCGGCATCCAGCCGCGCATTCCGCTCCGGATTAGGCCCAATAAATGTGTGTCTTCAGGCCGAATCGCGAGCACCTCGCTTCTTTTTCAACACAAGTCTTCATAAACCCATCACTGCCAAAGGGTGCTCCTCATTTATGACAAGTAATGTGCACACTCTGCCAAGCAGTGTAGATAGAGGGACAGTGGCGGATCCAGGGTTTGCGGGGCCCTGGGCAATTGACTTTGGCGGGGCCCTACTTACTGGGGGGTCTCGCACTTCTAACCTGTACTTCCCAACTGTTGAAGACTAGAAAGAGGGAATAAAACGTGCGGCGCGCGTCTTCATCTACCCCTAGTTTCATGTCCCCCCCTCTATCTCTGTCCCCAGTTTCATGCCATTCTCCCCCTTTTTCTGCCCACAGTTTCATGTCCCCCCCGTCTCTGCCCCAGTGTCATGCCGTTCTCCGCCCTTCATCTGCCCCAGTGTCATGCCGTTCTCCCCCCTTCATCTGCCCCAGTGTCATGCCGTTCTCCCCCCCTTCATCTGCCCCAATGTCATGCCATTCTCCCCCCCTTCATCTGCTTCAGTGTCATGCTGTTCTCCCCCCCTTCATTTGCCCCAGTGTCATGACATTCTCTCCCCCTTCATCTGCCCCAGTGTCATGCTGTTCTCTCCCCTCCATCTGCCCCAGTGTCATGCCATTCTCCCCCCTTCATCTGCCTCAGTGTCATGCCGTTCTCCCCCCCTTCATTTGCCCCAGTGTCATGCTGTTCTCTCCCCCTTCATCTGCCCCAGTGTCATGCCGTTCTCCCCTCCTTCATCTGCCCCAGTGTCATGCTGTTCTCCCCCCTCCATCTGCCCCAGTGTCATGCCGTTCTCCCCCCTTCATCTGCCCCAGTGTCATGCCATTCTCCGCCCTTCATCTGCCCCAGTGTCATGCTGTTCTCTCCCCCTTTATTTGTCCCAGTGTCATGCTGTTCTTCCCCCCCTTCATTTGCCCCAGTGTCATACCGTTCTCCCCCCCTTCATCTGCCCCAGTATCATGCTGTTCTCCCCCCCTCCATCTGCCCCAGTGTCATGCCGTTCTCCCCCCTCCATCTGCCCCAGTGTCATGCTGTTCTCCCCCCTTCATCTGCCCCAGTATCATGTTGTTCTCCCCCCCTCCATCTGCTCCAGTGTCATGCCGTTCTCCCCCCTCTATCTGCCCCAGTGTCATGCCGTTCTCCCCCCCTCCATCTGCCCCAGTGTCATGCTGTTCTCACACACACACACACACAGACACACACAAACACACACACACACACTCACCTTCCCCCGCAGCTCTCTCCCTCATACACATATTGTAGGCGCGATGTGATGTCACCACATTGCGGCTAAAAATGCCGGAGCTCAGCGTTAAAGCAGGAGCTAACAGCTCCTGCTTTAAACGCCTATGTATTCAGCTATGTATTCCTACGGACGCCGATGAGTTGAAATCGGGACATGTCGACCGGGACCATTTTGTTAGGTCCGGGCTGCGCAGCGGGGCCCCGCTAAGCGCGGGGCCCCTGGCGGTTGCCCGGCTCGCCCGGCCCTGGATCTGCCCCTGTAGAGGGATATGTATGCTAGATGTACTGTTAGGAGTAGGCCCAGAGCCTCTGCAACGCTGTGCAGAGGCTGCCAGCCCCCTCCTTCCTGCACTCTTGATTCCCCCGCTTCCGGGTCTCTGGAGGCAGGCTGGAACCTCCGCAGCATTGTGCCAGGGTTGCCGGTTTCCTCCTGAGCCAGATGGGGGATTTCCTGTTTTCCGCCTAATGGTGGGCCGGAGCCTATTTAAGGATCGTTCTGGCTCTGTACCGCCACCTGCTATTCAGTCTTTCCTCCTGTGTTTCTGATAGTAAGCGTTTCTTTGGTTCTGATTGCCTGTGCTCTGACCCCTTGACTTGATCTCTGACCCTGCCTTTGCCTCCTGATTTTGTACTGTGCCTGCTCCTGTTTATGACCCCGGCTTGCCTTTAGACCTCTACTCCCTGAACACCGATTTTGTACTGCTCTACTGCTCCTGTTACCAACTTGGCCTGCCATGGCAAATCATCGGTCACAGGAAAGAACCCAGTGATGTCTGTAATTGACATTATTGGGTCCTTTCTAGCCACCACTGATGCCACAGATAAGCCTAAGTGGTCACATGTGGTGCAGGACTTACACCAGGCAAGACATAGCGCACACCCAAACAGACAGAGGTGGTGGACACTAGAGCACCAGGAACAGGTGAGTATGACTTTTTTTTTATGTTTTACCTTACCCGCCTCTGTGAGTTGTCCAATACCTAGACAACCCCTTTAAAGGTCCAAAGCAAGCCAGTCACTAAAAGATTAAACACTCTAGTAATCTTTTTACCTGATTCTGTAAATATTTTGCTTGTAGTTGCAGAAGAAAAACTGCCTGTAAAAGAAGAGAAGATGAAAAAGGAAAATACAACAGTTATATGCGATCAGCCATGACAGCAATATTTGTCCTATGAATGAAGTTAAAGGGATTCTATCATTAAAATGCTATTTTTTGTCCCTAACACGTAGGAATAGCCTTAAGAAAGGATATTCTTCTCCTACCTTTAGATATCTTCTCCGTGCCGCTGTTCGGTAGAAATCCCAGTTTTCTTCTGTATGCAAATGAGTTTTCTCGCAGCACTGAGGGCGGTCCTCAGCGCTCCAGCGCCGCCTCTATCTTCGCCTGGAACAGCCTTTCCTTGCATCTTCTTTCGGCGCTGGCTTCAAACTTCTAGGCATGCAGTGCTAACCACTGAGCCACCGTGTTGCCCCCCCGGCCATATTGTTGTGGCTGCTTACCCCAGCTTACTTTGTAAGCAGCCACAAGAAAATGGCCACTTACACTAGTTCATACTGCGCATGCCTAGAAGTTTGAAGCCAGCGTCGGAAGACGATAGAGGGCTCTGGAGAGTTCTCTCGCGGCATTGGGGACACCGCCAGTGCTGTTTGAGGACTGGGGACTGCCCCCAGTGCTGCGAGAGAACTCATTTGCATACAGAAGAAAACTGGGATTTCTACCGAACGGCGGAACGGAGAAGACATCTAAAGGTAGGAGAAGAATAGCCTTTCTTAAGGCTATTCCTACGTGTTAGGGACAAAAAATAGCATTTTAATGATAGAATCCCTTTAATGTATATAAATTAGTATTGTAAATGGAATTTAGGCATTTGCTTATTTAACTTTTTAAAGAGAAATGTTGCTAGTAAGAGTATAGTTAGAGAAAAGCTGATAAATTCTATATTAACTTCTGTACCATCAAACAATTTAAAAAAATTGGATAGCAAGAAATTCTATTTACTTACTGGAAGTGCAGGAAAAAATATCATTATGTATTTTTGGGTTAACCTAAAAAAAAAAGAAAACTGTTTTAACTTCATTAAAATAGTCTTGTTCAGTGGCAGAATAAACTGTCTTGTTTCGGCAGATATCCCTGCCACACATAACCACTGAGGACAATCATAGGCCTGAGAAAAGGGTGATGGGAAGTCACAATGCAGCAAAGACTTTCGCCAAAACAAGACAGAAGAGCAGCGAGACCAGACCATGGTTTGAGACACCAGAGCACTGAGGACAGGTGAGTATGTTTTTTTGTAAAATTATATATTAGCACAATAATAATTTAATGTACACAAATATATTTTTCAGGTACTTGTCTACCCTGTGAGATCACTACCCGACTACACTACTACTCCCATCCTCTGGTTCCCTCCATTTGGGTTGTGGCATATGTATCTGTTCTTAATTTCGGTATATGTAGTCTTAAGCTACATTAGGTTTTTTTTTGGCAGGTATATATTTCTCTTTTATTTATGTCAGTTATTATTAGGTCTTTCCAGTCTTCATATAACCTAGATAGGCATATACATGACACACTTATATTGGAAGTAGTGTCTTCTTCCAGTATGCACAATTTCCTAGACAGCATTAAGCATGCAAATTCAATGACCTTTAGCTTTTCTAAACCAACATAGTCAGTTCCCAGACCTGGACTGCTCCACCTCCGCATTTTACACTGAAAACATCCGCACTCTCAACAGTGCCATTGAGGCTAGCCCCCACAAGTCAATGCATGGCCTTCTCTGGAGTTCAAACTTAAAGGGTTTTCCCATGAACATAACCAAATTTAAATTTATAGACAATAAAAATATAAACATTTTTACAAATATAAATAAAAAAATTTGCAGACTGTAATGAAATCCTTTACTTGCATATACTATCAGTGAATTATATTGTTTCCCCACGTTGCAGAATGGCAGCGTTTTTTGCTGCAGATTTTGCTGCGTTTCTTTGAGCCAAGTCAGGACTGGATTTATCAGAAAGGAAAAGCATAAGTACTTCCTTTATATTTCCATTCCTTTTCAAACCAGTCCTGACTTTGGCTCGGAGAAATACAGCAAATCTGCAACAAAAAATGCTGCGTTTCCGCAACGTAGAAGTGCAGCAAAGAAGCGCTGTGGGAAAAGCCACAGTGGAAACGCATTGCGGTTCTTCCCAGAGCACTTTGCACAGAAAGTTTGTAGCGGTTTCCTCTTTGGACTTTCTGCTTCAATTATATCCATAGGAAACCACTGGCGTTTCTGTAGATATAATCGAACGCAACGGTTTTGGAAATCACCCCTGTGATGAATGGCCCAGAGTTATGGGGTTTTTTCACTGCCTTCTCAGATATATTTCCCTTTTACCCTGTTAATTTACTCGACCTGATTAGCAAGATGCCAGAAATAGTGTCCAATTGTCCAAGCCTAATTCCTCCCTGGAGGTAGCTTGGCTCATCCCCTTGTCTCAACCTGGGCACGGCATTGTCATGATTGTGCTAGCTTCGTTATTCTTAGCAGGGGGTGTCTGGGATCAATAGATTGAGAGCCTTGCGATCACCTTTTAGCAGACAAGCTGACTCCATAGGAGACTTTTAAAGAGTTATGACCGTATATAGTCATACTGGTACAAGGTGAGGGGGAGAGCTGCCCACCTTGCTGACTTCATCGTGGGAGGGGGCTGAGTGGAGATATATTGTCACACATGACAAGACCCCAAGTCTTGTTGTTCTTACTGGACTGCTGGGATGTGTCACGAAGTACTGTGATGCTGTGGAAGCTAATTCCTTGGACTAAGGTCTCTATGGCCTATGGAGATACCATGCACCCTGGACTATTCTGCTAATGGGTAGTCAAACCCTTACCACCTAAGGATTACTTATGGACTCTAACTACTTATGGACTCTAAAGGACTGTGCCCTGGATTTCATGAGGTGAACTCCGGAGACCCAACTGGGTATTATAATTCTGTTTCTAATCTTTTATTCTTTTTATCTTACTGCACTGTAACATACCTTTCTGTAACCATATAAGCTTGTATCCGCTAGCATATATCTCTATGTATGTTGGTTGTCTAGTATCGACCCTCTTGGGTTAATAAATATAAAACGTTAGAAAGCTCATCTCATATTATCCTATAAGACCCGGTCCCTCTCTCAGGGTGAGAGCGGATGGTAAAGGTAAGAAGGTGGGTCAGGTAGGCTAGAGGCTGGGTCAAAGTGGCTTTGGCGAGGCGAGATCCTTCACAACCCTGTGTCCACACTGCGTATTATACTGCAAAGTGGGCATGGGATTCGGTGTTTGATGTAAAAAGGATTGACATCTGTGTTAAAATTGGATCATCAGGTTGGGTCAAAAATGAAAAAACAATAAAATGTATCCTTGTTAAAAATGTATTAAATAAATTAGATACACTTTAGGCATGATATATTATTGGATTGTTTTATTTACCTGGCCACATCTTTATGCTGTTTGCAGAGTAGTAATATCTGTTCCGTGTTAATGAAAATTGCCCAACAAAGGAAACAACAGAGCAATACGATAAGAATCCCTCTCTGCAATATTGTTCCCACACGTTTCAGGTTTTTACTCCCATATGTCTGGTAAAATAAAGGAACATTTTTGTATTACAGCTGCATATTAAACTTTGGGTTAAAGACAGTATGGCTAGCACTGAATTCTCACGCCTTTCATCCCTGATTTGTTTTTATTCCTTGTTTGATATTCCCCTTCAACATACAAAATGTCTGTAATTTCATATCCGATCAATGCAAAATGTATCCTCATACTGGCACTTTGGAGAGATGCTGGCTCCCAATCAGTTGGTCAGTGGTATACCATGATTCAGGACCTCACCCAAATCCTTGTTTGCCCATGATAGATATAACTATAGTGATGAGGAGGGTGCTTTAGATGAATAATTACATTTTGATCTAGTACCTGGCCATCCCTATATTGTTCACAGCAAACTTATTTCGACATCCTCTACTCATACGGTAGATTGATAGGGATGATCGCTATTGTTTTTAGAGGGGTAGATGACTGACATTTTAGTTAATTATTCTAATAAAGGTTATATTTTATACATTCAGTAGTCTTTGAGTAGGGGTCTTCAGTGTATACAGTTTGTTCTCGGACCCTGATACCCTCTGTTTTGTCTTGCAATGAAACAACTTAATACTCATATAATATTGGATTTTTTAATTTGCATGCATATATTTATAGTAAATACCTCTCTGATGCTGCATGTCCCTTTGACTGCACATTTTGGTGAAAAAAGGAGCTACAGTATATTGAATATGATACTTTTACTTATTTACTGTGGGTTCACCCTAGCGTTCGGCTGTCCTTCATTTGGGTCTACATGGGTACCTGAAAGATAGAGAGCCTGTCTGCTTAAGCCTAAGGCCCCATGGGACGTCCAGCAGCAATAAAGTTATTCCCACAGCGCTTTAAAAAGAAAGCTTGGGTTTTCCTCCACGGACTTTCTGTTGTAATTATATCTATGGGGAAATCTCCAGCGTTTCTGTAGCTATAATAGACATGCTGCGATTTCCAAAACCGCTTTTGGAAATCGTGGCGTGACCGCACCACAGTTTTTACCGCAAAGTAGGCAAAGGATTTGCTAGAATCCCATCCACTTTGCACTTACTGTAAAACGCCGCAATTCTTCCCGCGGCCCTGGCCTAAAAAGGGTTACCCATAGACTATAATGGGATCTGCCCAGTTTCCGTTGGTTTTATACTGAAACTGGTGGAGAGAAAAGTCCTGCCGATTTTAAGCAGAATCTGCGGTGGAGTCTCCTGCTGAGAGTCCAACACAGATATGAACCTTGCCTTACAGTGAATATTTTGAATGTTTTAGTAAGTCGTCACCTATCTTTCATACCTGAGACATGAGTGTATCACATGCTGAGGTCATACCAAAACTCACTGATATTCCTGTTACAGTTATAACCTGTAAAGAAAAAAAACAAAATAAAACAGACCGTTAACCTGGGAGAAAAAAAAAAGATACGAGTGTGAACAGAGTCATTCCCTTGCTTGGCTCACTAGGATTTTTACATGAGTTGCTGAAAAAATGAAATATCAGAAAAAAAACTTAGATTTCTGCTAATTAAAATAAATGTATTTATTAATACGAAAGTATATTCACTTATTTTATTAGTTTGTCTTATCTGTAGCATCTTTATACCTACTATTTTCATATAATTTACAAGTCTTATAAGTTTTCTTTTTAATAATAGTATGATCTATTTTTGACATCCCACATGTCTCAGTAGGAAAACTACAGGAGTTGCAGATAAAGCTGCCATAACATTATAGACAGCACAAGATAGTACATTGCCCAACATAAGATTATGATATCAGGGCCCTGGATCCCCCAGCGCTGGTTCTTAAAGTTATTGGTGTACTTATAGATGTACAGTAGTACTGTTTAACTTGACTTTCTGCAGTGTGATACCTTAATCTTCCACGATACCCTGTCTCAGAAGACACCAACATCCATTGAAACCACCTTTAAATGTATATAAATTTATATAAACTTGTTTGAATATGGGATCTACTTTGAAAGTACTAAAGCTACTTACAGTCACAGCGAGTGATACCGAGTCCAACTCAATTTTGCCTAAGTGCCCACAGAATATGGAGCTCACAAAAAACATGAGAAACACTGTCAGCTGAGATAAGAACTAAAAACAAAAACCAAAACATGTATTAATATGTTGCATGAAATGTCTTCAGATCAATATTTTATGACAGTAACAGAGGTGAGGTATAATTTTTGAAGAGGACATGTCAGCTCTTCCAACATGTCTGTCGTGCATTTACTACGCAATTTTCCACCATGCTAACCCCAGGACATTGCAACAGTGATACAGGAAAGATTTTGAATCATTGAACTAGTGATTCCAGGACCACTTTACTGGACTTCTAAGAAAGAGCAGGGATGGCATCCCACAGATAGGAAACCATGTACAAGATGACAGGAAGTACTCTACCATTTCCAAGAGATATGCTCAGCTGACTTTATCACTTCCATGGCAATGAACAATTGCCCAGTTGCCATTGATTCTAGACACTTGAAGATGGTGAACATATGGCAAACCGTGTTCGGGGGGTAAGAGGGTATTTGGTCTTATGTTAATTGTTAATAATGTACATACTTATGTCATGTGGTCTGCAAATGTATCGATGCTTCTGACTTTTTTCGATTTTTGTTTTTGACTCCCATAACTTTTTTATTTTTCCATTCACAGAGCCATATGAGGGCTCTGAATGTGTGCGCGGAACAATTGTACTTCATAATGGTACAATTTAATATTCTGTAAGATGTATTGGGAAGCTGTAAAAGAATTCTAGTGAATTTTGGCTGCGTTCACTAGTTGTAGCCTTCAATACATGTTAGGGCCCCTTCACACGGAGGATACTCTGGCTGATTCAGAACATGTAAACATTCCGAATCAGCAGTGTTTAAAGCAGGTCCCATACGCATACGTGCGCTCCCCATAGAAATGAATGGGCTGCTTTTTCCCATTCATTTCTATGGGGAGCGCGCGTATGCCGGCTCCCATAGAAAGCAATGGGACCTGCTTTAAACGCTGCTGATTCGGAACGTTTACATGTTCCGAATCAGCCAGAGTATCCTCCGTGTGAAGGGGCCCCTACTGTAATGAGAAGAAACACAGCAATGTGGAGGTTATTCTACCAGCTTTTTATAGACAGGCTTTGAGTAGTCCCAATGTATATGACATAATGGTATGACAACAGTCCTGGGGAAAGCTTTAACACAATCATTACTGATTTGTCACCAAAATATATTCAATGGAAATAATCATTTACATACTGTACATTTATATCTATTACATACAATCTACAAGTTTATGTCTTGTCAAAAATGTGCAAGCACATTCCTAAAGCGGCATAGTCAATAAAATCATCTCTTACCACAGGTATGGCCAAGGCAAGCAGCTTCTTTGCTTCATCACAGAATCCATCAATTACCAAACAACGTACTAGTTTCCTAAATCCCTTTGGATTGCCTGAGAGCGGCGAGGTCTCACGGGGTTCATCCTTCTGGCCCGACATCATTGTTGGTTGAACATACTAAGGGTCGTGAGACTGGTATTGCCACTATGCTGTGAAGTTTAGTGAAGAGGAAGTGAACAAGGAATCAATGAAATCTCACAGAACAACTCTTCAGCTGTAAAGAGGTGGAGATCCCAGTATAGTATGATATATACTGTGTACACTACAGTGGGAGGAAACCTTACTCAAACCTGAGCACTAGGCACAAGACACTAAAGCTAACATATCATAAGATTAAATATGAATCTTTTACTGTTTAAAGAGGACCTTCCACCTCCTGGGGCACATGCGGTTTTATATACCGCTAGAAATCCTACAGTGCGCTGAATTCAGTGCACTATCGGCTTTCCCATTCTGTGCCCCCAGTGAAGAGCTATTGGTACCGGTACTGTAACTCTTCACTGTCAGAAGGGTGTTTCTGACAGTAAGTCAGGAATGCTCCTCCTCACAGTAACGTCTATAGCGCTGTACTGTGAGAGTGGTGAGGAACGTGCCCTCCCCTCCTGATAGTTCTCACCCATAGACTAGTACTATAGGGGGGCGTTCCTCACCGCTCAGTGTCATCGCTGGGCGGTAAGCAACGCCCCCTCTCACAGTACAGCGCAATAGACGCTGCAGTGAGGAAGGGTGTTCCTGACAGACAGCGCATTGTCGGCTTTCTAGCGCTGTATTACAACACATGTGCATGTGAAAGGTCCTATTTAAAGTATTTATAAGTATTATTTAGGCATCTTAGGTTAATATTATCTTGTCTTAAATTCATTTAATTCAAGATTATCTGAATTTTATATTCTCTGTAAAAATTTGTGTTGCAGCTTACACTTGAGAAAATAACAATGCAGGGCTAGATCTGTTGCACAACAGATAACAGCAACACTTGAAATATCCCCTCAATTTATGATTGATCTGTCAGGTTTTGAAGAAGTGTCTGCTGTTTTCATGAAAAAGTGCATCCTGCAGCATTATTTTTTGTTTGTTATGATAGAGCCTGCAGGGTAGGCCCCAAAGTACCACAACCGAAAAAAAAAACAAAAAAATTTTACTGATAACATGAAAACATCTCCTTCACATAACCGAACTGGTTTTTCTGTCCGCAAATACTGATCCACAAAAAACATGGCCACATGTAATTCACAATCACAAATCTGCAAAAAACCTCCGTAAATGCCGGCAAAGATAGGACATGCTTCATAATTTGTGGTCCTTGTATATGGCACAGACATACGACTGTTTGCATGGGCCATTGAAATGAACAGGTCCATACTTTTATTCGCACTTGTGCATAAAAACTACGTTTGTGTGTTTGTGATCTTAGTATATTAGCTAGGTAAGGAAATAAAAACCTACCAAGTGATTTTAAGGCTTGTTGGACAATTGTTAGTCTAAGGCTTTGCATAGCAAGTTGCAAAAACACTGTGGGAAAATATGTGGGGGTTTTTGCACTTTTTTCATTGAATTTTTGCTGAGTTTTTCTCTGCTTATTTCTTCCCCTATTCAATATATACAGAAAACACTAGTGATTCCACAGCTTGCAGTTTGGATCTGCTGCACAATAAAACAGAGCCTGAATTATTACTATATTATTACTATATTTGCGATATTTATTATAGTATGTAAGTAGTGTCACAAGTATATATTCCATGGATCAAAATGTCTTCAAGTACATAATTGGAAAAGTATAAAAAAATCATTTGGTCAGTCATTTGCATTGTGAAACTAAAGAGTTAATAAGCAAGAACCTGTAACTTGTCAAACAGGGCAATCTGGTTTGATACCATTCTTCTGCTTGTATTTTCAGTCAATTGAGTTTATTTTGCTAAGTGTAAAAGTAAATCACTGGCGGTTACTGATCTACAATAACTAGTTAAGGCAAGTAATGTTCATGGAAATACTTGTTTGGTCAATTATCCGCTTGTGTAAAAGGACCTGAGATAACCTAACAAACATGCATGCCATTTCATTATATCATTTTGATCTTTGTTCTGTTACCCCTTTATATGCCCTATTAAGTGATTCCAATAGGAAAAAATGTCGATGTTTGGATTCTCAGTGTGTAACATGCTCTGCTTGCTGCTGTTGCCTTAAAGATGCCATGCTGATATGTGACGCTTTCATCAATTCTGCAGCTAATAAGAGCTCTGAGATGCTAAACCAATCAGCAGCTGAGGTGGGATATTTAAAGTCTATTCTGAACTCATCATGTGCCTGCTATTAATTAATTGTTAGCTAGCTTCCTGTTTGCTAAACATATCTGTTGGTTTGCTGCACTCCTTACCAATGGTGTAACTAAAGTCTTGTGGGCCCCAGTGCAAACTTTTGTCTTGGTCCCCCTATCCCCTCCCTACAGCATGTTCTTTATAGTGATGGTTATGGGTACTGCACCAGTATCTCAGATAATTGAAAGGGATACAGCTTTAATACCTACAACTGCAATTATAAAGAATATGGTTAGTGAGCAGCACAGCGCCCGTCATGTAAACAATACTGGGAGCTGTGTGCTGTGGGAAACAGCTAATCTGCAAGGTCCTAACAGATCAAGAAACGTAAGATATCAGTGAGGGTCCAACACCAGCTGATCAACTGTTTTAAGGTATTGTGGTGCTTTTGTGAGCGCTGTCTCTCCTTCACTATGTACATTGCACAGTATCTGTTTTATAATCACTATGTTATTATAGCCAGTAATAATGACTGTCCATGTAGAAAAGAATACCTGGCGCTCGTAATAAGGTACTTGGAAGAACCCTATAGTAACCAGTTGCAGCTCTTACCCGGGCACCAACCTGGCAAGGTGGTGGAAAACACAATGTATAAAAAACAAAAAAATGAGAAAACACAGAGTGCTACTGTAAAATGATGAAATAACTGGGTGAGCTAATGATAAGCTGTTTTATTAGGTTCCAATAACAGTAAAAACAAGGGCTAAGCATTTCGACACCGGTCCGGTGTCTTCATCGGGCCAGGAATCACTTGAACTGTCAGAACGTGGGAACCTAGACAGAAACAGGTGGCACCTGATGAGAATAGTGAAGGGGCCCCACACGGTATAATATGCACCATAGTGGCCCCCATACAGTATAATATGCTCCACAGCAGCCCACACACAGTAGAATATTCTCCACTGTGGCACCCACATAGTATAATATGCTCCCCACAGTGGCCCCACACAGTATAAAATGATCCGAGGAGCCTCCCTATATCCCTAGTTTAATTTGTATGTATTTGAAGTGTTAGCATCCATCCCACTCATGGATTGTAGGTGTGTGAGTGGAGCACACCTCCTCCCCCTCCTCATTATTCAGTAATGAGTGACCCCCAAGTAGACAACCCCTTTAAAATGTGTTCACATGTGTGAGTTTTGAAATTGCTGTTGAATAATCTAATCTCAACATCTAAATGTTTTTTGCATGTCCATAAATTTCTTTAAACTAATTTCTATAAGGCAAATGAATGGGACAGAAGTTTCTGCATTTAAGTGAAGGAGATTGGTCGCAATGAAACAATAGATACTTTTTCTACCTACTAACTATATACAAGGTCCCAACTTTATTATATGCTAATATTGCCAGCAATAAGGGACACAATAGAGAATGTAACAGACTATGACTATCCCATCTCACAGAACAAGAGCACCCTCTGTTGTTGGAATTGATCATTACAGCTCAGCAACCTACAGTATTTTTCAGACTATATGACGATAACATTGGTCTCTCAATATTGGTCTGAAAGTGGCTGCGGTTTCAGGCTGTGTCCTTAATATCTTAATAGACATTTACCATATCTTTCAGACAATAAGTCGCATCTGAATATTTATTTTATTTATTTTTTCATGTTTGCTTATATAGCAGCCTCAAATATAGTGCGCTTTACAGATATTGTCAGTCACTGTCCTGACAAGAGCTCACCATCGAAGTCTTTGGAGTGTGGAAGTACCCAGAGGATAACCATACAAACCCAGGACACCAGTATAGTGGACAGTATACTAACCTTTCATACTAATACATTGCATTAGTGACATCAGAGATAGTCAGTTGTCCCTGCTGTGTGGACACAAGTAATGTGTCTGTGCAGCAGCAGGGATGATAGCTAACCCCTGATGCCAATATTCTAAAGTATTAGGGGTCAGGGGAGATGAGTATTTCTCCCAGCAGTTGTCATGAGTAAGGGTCAGGAGGGTTCTGGACAGCTGGGGACTGACGCCAGCTGCAGCTTCCTCTCTCCTGTCCTGCTCTGATCCAATCTGATCGTTTGTGTGGGGTCAGGGAGGGAGAGAGCTATGCATAGTCACAGGGCACTATCTGATTGGGAAAAGTGCTTTATCAGCGCTTCTCCCAATCATTGACGAAGCAACTTCAGACAGACTTTTTAGCAAGGTTTTTCCTTATAAAATAAGGGCGTCATATAGTCTTTGTATTTGTATTCTGTATTATTATTGTATTATCTATGATGCTGTAACACGCAGAATTTCCCCATAGTGGGACTAGTAAAGGATTACCTTATCTTATCTTATTGTTAGTAGGTTGAAAAAATACCTATTGTTAGTTCATCACGTCCAATCTCCAATCTTCAAATAAAGATGATTTAATGCAGACCTTTCTATCACATTCATTTGACATGCAAAAATATTTAGATGTATAGAAATGATTATAACACAGCATCAATTTCAAGACTCACACATGTGAAGACATCTTAAAGGTCCAGTTTCACACAAATAGTAAGAGACAAAATGTCATTGTTTGTGTATTGAAAAGTTATACAAATTTCCAATATACTTTCTGTATCAATTCCTTGTGGTTTTCTAGACCTCTATTCACTTTCTGTGGATAAATTAATAAATGGTCATGTTATGGTCAGGTGATAAACAAATAGGTCCACCTGTGTGTCCATCATATGACCATGACTGATATATTACATCACCATGGATTAATTTGGATTAAATGTCCAATGGGGGACATTATTAGCTGTCTGGGGGCCATTATTGGTTGTCAGAGGGCCACTGGGGGAACATTATTAGTTGTCAGTGGGCTACTGGGGAAAATGATTGGTTGTCAGGGGCCACTGGGGGGGTCATTATTAGTTGTCAGGGGGTCACTGGGGGACATTAGTACTTGTCTGGGAGGCTATTGAAGAACATTACTACTTGGCTGAGAGGCACTGGGGAGCATTATTAGGTGTCTTGGGGCCACTGGGAAAAATATTAGTTATCTGGGGCCACTGGGAAGTATTATTAGTTGACTGATGGCACTGAGAAGTATTATTAGGTGTCTGTGGGGAGCATTATTTGGTTCTAAGGGCCACTGGGGGATATTATTACTTATTTGCGGGGCACTGGAGGACATTACTACTTAGCGGGGGCGACTGGAGGACATTATTACTTGTCTGAGGGTCACAGGGAATATTATTACTTTCCTGGAGGCTACTGAAGAACATTACTGCTTGCCTGGGGGCCACTGGAGAGTATTACCACTTGCCTGGGAGCCACTGGTGAGCATTATTATGCTTCTGGGGGCCACTGGGAAGCATTCTTATAAGTCTGGGGGCCACTAGGGAGCATTATTAAGTTCTAGGGGCCAGTAGGGAGCATTGTTTGGTGCCTGAAAGTCACTGGAAAGTATTATTATGATTATTAGAATTATTATGATTATTAGGAGGACTAGGGAACATGTACTCTGTGGTGGGCCACTGGGGAGCATGATACTATGTGGGGCTACTAAGGGAGCTTGGTGATGGTGATAGGTGTATGTGCTGGGTGGAAAGTATAGGAGTGTGGAGCTTTGAGGATAGATTGTAAGCCTTTGCGGGCAGGGCCCTCTATCCCACTGTGCCCGTCGGTCATTGTTAGTATGATATCTGTTTGTGTATTTTGTGTATTGTAAGTAAATCCCCAAATGTAAAGCACAATGGAATTAATGATGCTATATAAATAAACAATAATAATAAAAATTCATGCAGTTTGATGCGATTCCAGCTGTAATGTCAAAAACTGCGCTAAAAAACCCCATGTCTTTTTGTAAAATTTATTTGTAGGAGTGCCCTGAGGAAAAAATTTTTCCAGAGGTGCCCCGAGTCTGAAAAAGTTGGGAAATACTGCCCTAGATACATTAGATGAGCAAGACAGAAAGACGCTCAAAGGATGTAAGGGAGGAAGGAGTTTCTCTCTTTACAAAGTGAATGCAGATGAGAGGGGCTGATTCTCATTGCTAACTACAGTAAAGATTCTGCAACATCTCACTGCTTATAATGTAAAAAAAGAAGTATTTTATGTAATCTGGCTGTTTGTGTGGTTACAGATGGGATATTATTCAGACAATAAACAGCTTTACTGCTCATAGATTGCTCTTTGTAGAGCAGAAATTCTGGTACTCATATGTAGCTTCCAAATGATCCAAAATGTTATTTCATCCAAGTAAATAAAACGTTTCGGTCCATACTCAGACGGATGAGAAATGTGTAAGGAGACATAGTCAGGAAGCAAAGGCGTATAGGCAGGTATGTGCAGATACGTCTCAGAGACGTTATGAATGACATTAGAGACCTCTAAAGGCTCAGCAGTCACATTGCCGTCATGACGCAGAGTGATGCTGACGTAACCAACATGATCGCTGAGGCTCAACTACAGGGGTGAGCGTGTGGCAAGGTAAGAATGGTGTTCCTATATTTATACTTGGGGTATATCCTTGTCTTTATAGGGTAACGGGCAGACTATAATGTTATGTGCTATGTTCAATACTGAGGTTTCTCTTACACAATTTAGTCTTCCCATTAGCACCATTTGGGCAAAGTTTTGAAGGGATCCAGTAAGGCCCCCGCAATGTTGGGCTGAAATCCCTGCATCCTAGAGCCGCCTGCAGGAAGCCCAAAAGACCTTGTTTAATGCCTTTTCTGTATCCAGACATAGCAAGAGCATAAGACCCTTCAGACTCGCCACTACCGACCTTGAATTGTGAGCCAACTGGTGTGTGACTGTGAAGCCTCTCTGTGTTCAGTGGATTAGAGAGTTACAATTGAAGTCTGGTAGCTAGTATTTTGGTGAGGAACTTATTGCTGCTATTTCAACAGCGTGATTGGGCTGTAGAACTAAGACAGGGTTGGGTCTTTATTAGGTTTGGGCAGGAGTATAGCTTGGAAGTCCATACATGAGTCTACATGTCGAGTGATCTCTGCAGTGCCCTCCTCCTTACTACACTACAGAGCATGGAAAAAACCTAAAAGACTGAAACAGTTTGTAAGAATGATAGAGAGATAAAACAGTCAATGGTTAATAATAATAACGCTCCATAGTAGAATTTAGGGTTCGTGCACATGCCCTTTACTTTCAAGTGTAAATCTACTTTATTTTCTCATAAATCTATACATTATGCAATATACTTACAGTAACTAAAGAAAAGTGCCTTCTTTATATACTTGTTATCACTCTGTGAGTCTGTCCTACAGCATACAGAGGCAGATTAGTTTATAATGAGTGGGGAGGGGGTAGGAAGAGAAGAGAGAGATAGAATTAAAAAGAATGTGTCATCCGAACTCAGCATTGCCACCAAGCCCTGCAGATACATAGTTTAGGGTTACCTGAATTAAACAGTATTTTCCCCTTGTGCATTGGTGCCTCCATTGCTGAGATTGGAAGATTATGTAGATAATCTGTTTTCCCTTAGCCCAAACAGCAGCACAAAATGGGGTATCCCTGCCCCTGTGTACTGTTAGGCTGCATTCACACAGAGTAACGCCAGGCGTCATTTGTGTGTAATTTGTGTGTCTTTTACGGCCGTCATAAAACGTTTACATAGAGTTCTATAGGAAAAGACGGCCGTCATTTACAGCCGTCATTTACGGCCGTCATTACAATGACGGCCGTAAATGACGGCTGTAAATGACGGCCGTCTTTTCCTATAGAACTCTATGTAAACGTTTTATGACGGCCGTAAAAGACACACAAATTACACACAAATGACGCCTGGCGTTACTCGGTGTGAATGCAGCCTTAGGGCAGGTGGAAAAGTTTAATAGGCTAACAGACTCCGCTCCTTCCCTATAAGAGGCCAGAGAGACCTCCCCCTCCCTGTGTTAGTCAACAAGTATAAAATTAAACAGGCAATACAACAGTGTACAAATTATTGAAAGGGAGGCAGCCTTGTGCTGCTGTTTGGGCTAAGGGAAAACAGATTATCTACATAATCTTCCATTCCTCCTACGCCGAACAGCAGCACAAGATGGGGATTTAACAAGTAATATCCCTTAGGGAGGGAGGTCTTGGCAGGCGGAGGCCAAGATAGAATGCCCAAAAGCCACTGCTTCAGAACTGCGCCAATCCAGTCTGTAGTGCCTTGCGAAGGTCAAATGGGAGCTCCAGGACGCAGCAGCACATATCTGATCCACGGAGAGTGCTTGTCTCTCTGCCCATGAAGTCCCAACTGCCCTAGTTGCGTGGGCACATGAAAACCCAGGAACTGGTAAGTCTTGTGCCTGAAGAGAGCTTGAAATGGCCTCTCGGATCCATCTGGATAACGTGGCCTTTGATGCTTTAACACCTTTGTTGTGCCCAAAGAAATTGATGAGCAGATTCTCCGATTTGTGAAAGGGGCTTGTCCAGTCCAGATATATTTGTAATGCCCTTACTAAGTCGAGTTGGCAAAGTCTGCATGCTGCTTCCATACATTGCAATGGGAGCGCGCTATTCAAATAGTATTCGTTCATCTCTAACTATTTGAATAGCGCGCTCTCATTGTAATATATGGAAGCGGCATGCAGACTTTGCCGGCGGCCGCTGCTTAAAAGGATTCTACTAGAGATGAGCGAGTACTGTTCGGATCAGCCGATCCGAACAGTACTCGCTCAACTCTAGATTCTACCATTAAAAGAACTTCTTCCCCCTGACCACGTCGGAATAGCCTTAAAAAGGCTATTCGTCTCTTACCTCTTCCATAGTCAGCGCCGCTTTCTCCCTGAGCTGTGTTCGCGCCTTCCGTGTCCCCGTCTGTGTTGTCTTCTTTGGACCTCATGGATGACGCATGCGCAGTCGGCTCTGGCTGCGAGAGCCTGTTAGAACGTACTGCGCATGCGCGAAATTGCGGTCCCAGCCATATTGCGGGCACCGCAATTTTGCGCATGCGCAGTACGTTCGGCAATCTTCGCCGAACAGAGAGCATACTGCGCAGGCGTCCGATAGACGCTGAAGAAGAAAGGGGAGGATACAGAAGACCAGAGAGGCGGCGCTGCGGTCGGTTTTTGAGCTGCAATGGGGACACCCCCATCGCTGCTCCTGCGATGGGGACGCCCCCATCACTGCGAGAGAACTAATTAGCATACCGGTACAAACCGGTATTTTGAACGAACGGCGCGGCGGAGAGCACTTCCACAGGTAAGAGACGAATAGCCTTTTTAAAGGCTATTCCAACGTGGTAACTAGAAAAAAAAGTGTTTTAGTGGTAGAATCCCTTTAAGAAATTGCCTTACTAGAGGATTTTGGGATAACTGAGCCCTCAATAGAGCGGACAGTGCTGAAACATTAACCATTAGGGTAGATGGAGACAACCCTTTGTAGAGTCTGCTCTAGAATGGGCGAATGTCCTTAAGACGGCCTGGGACAATCCTCTGTCTCCACATACAGTGCGGTCAACCTCCAGGCAGTGAGGTTGAACCTGTCTAGGTCCTGGCAGAGCTGGCTGTTTAGAGTTACCAGGGTTTGGACATGTGGAAGCCTCCAGTAGGTCCCTCGACTCATTAACATGAGGTGGGTAAACCATGCCCTTTCCAGCCAGAATGGCATGATGACAATCGCCGAAGTCTGGTCCTGCCTGAGTTTCGCCAATACCTTGGGAATCATGGGAATTGGACGAAAAATGTAAGCCAGTTTGAGCCTCCACGGTATTGACAGGGCATCAATCGCCAAGAGATTGTCTTCCCGGTAGAGGGAACAAAAGATTCTCACCTTGGCGTTGTATTGGGTGGCTATCAGGTCCACCTTGGGGAGACCCCACATGCAGGTGAGTTGTTGGAAGATCTCTGGATTCAGGGACCATTCTGCTGTTATCACCAAGCCCCTGCTTAGTTGGTCTGCAAGGACATTCAGCTGACCTCAGATATGCACTGCCGAGAACTGGAATATATTCTTCTCTGCCAGGTAAGTATCAGGTCTGTCACTCGCATCAAGGAGGGGGATCTGGTGCCCCCCTGCTTGTTGATATAGGGCACGGCTGTTAGGTTGTCTGTCCTCACCCTCACTGCCTTCCCCTGTAAATGGGGAGCAAGGCTCCGAAGTGCGTGATACACTGCAGTGAGTTCACGCCAATTGGATGAGTGAGTCTTCTCTAGCTGACTCCAGGTCCCTTGAACCAGGGTCTCCCCTAGATGCGCTCCCCAACCTGAGAGGGAGGCATCTGTGGTCAACAGGGCCCAGGAAGTCTGGACCGTGGACCTCCCGTCTTTGAGTTGAGACCACCAATCCAGTGATTGATGGGCCCTGATGGTTATCTGGATAGGCTTCTGAAGTCCTGAAGGGCTGTGGTTCCACTCTCTCAGGATCTCGTGTTGTAAAGGGCGCATATGCCATAAAGCCCAGGGGACTGCCTCAATGGTCGCGGACATGAGTCCTAGGACTTTCATAGCCATCCTGATAGTAACCTTCCTGGTTCGGGATAGGTGGTGAACTGCTCGACCATAGAAGATCGTCATGCTGAGAGAATCCAGAATGAACCCCAGAAATTGAATCCGGGTAGATGGAACCACTACTGACTTCTGCCGGTTTACTAGCCAGCCCAGCTCGCTTAGAAAAGCCACTGTGATACCCAACTGTGTGGCAAGGACCTCCTTTGACAGGGCTTTCAGGAGCCTGTCGTCCAGGTATGGGAAAATAAATATCCCTTGGAGCTGCAGGGCGGCTACGACCGGGTCCACTACCTTTGTTAAGGTGTGGGGGGCCGTGGATATACCGAATGGGAGAGCCGTAAACTGGAAATGGCGTAATTTTAGGTATACTGCAATTCTTAAATATTTTCTGTGAGGAGCAAAAATTGGTAGATTGTAAGCTCTTGCGAGCAGGGCCCTCAGTCCCATTGTATAAATTGACTATTTCTTTTGTAATGTATCTTTTTGTCTGTACTTGAACCCTACAAATTGTACAGTGCAACAGAATATGTTGGCGCTATATAAATAAAATGTATTATTCTATTATTATTATAATTCGTAGCATAAATATCATTTTAAAGACTAGTCTAAATGGCAACGAGTTCATTGGACTACATCTTGTAGTATTTGTTTCATTAAGCCATCTGGTTCTGCGGTTTTATTGGTATGGGAGGAGGTGATTGCACAGAGAACCGCCTGCTTAGTGTTTGTGGCAGTACAGCCTGAGAAACAGACCATTCTCATAATAGGTAACTAAGATAACACTGGTCAACAAATTTTCAAAAGTTGTTTGTTTCTGAAATGAAATGAGTCATTCCCTAATGATTTTTATGTGCTGAATTCAAATATCACAAGGAAAACTGTCAATTGGCTCTAGTTTCTATGATATCAAAGAGTTCTCATTTTACTGTTTTGTGAATTGTATAGAATATGATACATATTTATTACTTCTGCAGTAATAGAGGTGCAAGTTTACTGTTTTTAAAATTTTGGAAATATATTCTTAGGAAACTTAGTTCTATCTAAAATCAACTATAATTTATAGTCATATCTAAGATTTTTTTTACAAATGAAGTATGTTTATTGAACTTTGGAACGTAGATCCTTATTGAATTGCTATTCGGCTCCTTTACTCACGTCTCTTGTATTCAGACATGGGATTGTCTCTGATAATTGTCCAGCAGTAGTCTGCAAGCATTGATGGGTTCCATTTACCCTGATATCTCTTTTCCATAGTCGCAATTTCCTGATGAGATTGTTCACCATTTTCATCGCTCACCGCTCCACAGTTTGGTGCAAAGAAGTCTAGATGAGAGTGTAAGAAATGAATCTTTAAAGACATGTTACATCCCAGGTTTTTATATGCCTTCAGGAGATTTTCAACCAACTCTTCATAATTTGGTGTTTCCCAAGAAATTAGTCACGACTAACTTGAATGCTTCCCATGCGGTCGTTTCTTTGCCACGCAGCAAATGGTAAAACTCGTCATCTTGAAGAAGCATACGAATCTGAGGACCAATAAAGACTCCTGCTTTTATCTTCGCTTCACTCAACCTTGGAAACTTACAGAGGAGATATTTGAATGCCTCTTCATTTCTATCCATTGCCTTTACAAAATTCTTCATAAGACCAAGCTTGATATGTAAAGGAGGTAACAGAATCTTTCCTGCTTGAACAAGTGCTGGATGCATCACATTTTTAGTCCCTGGCTGCAGTGACTTTCTGAGTGGCCAGTCTCTTTTCTTGTAGTGTTCTGATCTTGCACGACTGTCCCACTCACATAGGAAGCAGCAGTACTTGGTGTATCCTCCCTGTAGACCAAGCACTAGCGCTACCACCTTCAAGTCACCACAGAGCACCACAGATGTTGATCATAGTTTATGCATCTCAAGAGCTCTTTCATGTTGTTATAGGTTTCCTTCATGTGAACAGCATAACCAATTAGAACTGATGGTAGTGCATTGCCATTGTGAAGTAAGACAGCTTTAAGACTTATCTTTGATGAATCGATAAATAGCCTCCACTCATCGGGGTTATAGCTGATTTTGAGAGCATCCATTAAACTACAAGCGTTACTGCATACAACAAGATCACCCTCCATGAAGAAGAATTGGACAAGAGACTGTTGACGGTTCCTAAAGAAAGAAATTCGAACATCATCTGCCAACAGATTCCACTGTTGAAGTCTGGAACCTAAGCACTCGGCCTTACTCTTGGGCAGGTCTAGATCTCTAACAAGATCGTTAAGTTCACTTTGCGATATAAGGTGCGGTTCAGTGGAGAGTGATGCAGGAAAGTCTGGATCTGACGAGGTAGATGGTTCATGACAAACTCCTTCTTCTTCCTCGTCAGTGGAATCGAGCGAGAATGTTTCTGGAGCATTTGGAACTGGCAATTCTTCAGAATGAGCTACTGGGCGTATCGCAGATGGAATATTCGGATACTGTAAAGTCCACTTCTTTCTTTTTGAAATTCCTTTCCCAATTGGAGGCACCTTGCAGAAGTAGCAATTGTCACTATGGTCAGATGGCTCTCTCCAGACCATTGGCACTGCAAACGGCATAGACTGTCTCTTCCGGTTCAACCACTGTCTGAGATTTGAAGAACATGTATTACAGCATATGTGTGGAGCCCAACTCTTGTCCTGGTCGCCTATTTTGCAGCCAAAATACAGGTGGTAGGCTTTCTTAACCAAATAGAAATAGAAATATAAAATGCACGTCTATATCATGAAAAGTAAAGCCAATTTTAAAATTTTAGCATCAATTTCAATCTCAGCACCCCAAAATTAGTTAAGAACAACTGGTTTGATGCCCGAAACATTTTGGCTGTTGACCAGTGTAATCGGTAATTACCATATGGAATTGTTGACTGGCCTGCATTGTGTCAATGAAGATCAACTGCTAGCCATTATCCCGAACTTTTAACTTAGCTGGAAATTGGAGCTGGAAACGGATGGTATCCCTTGGTTTCTCAGACCTGGCCCATTCCTGGATCTCCTCATACCTCTCTGACCGCACATTCAGCGTCTCCCACTCGCACACCACCTCCTCACCACGCCCTCTCTCTGTAGGTGTTCCCCAAGGCTCCGTCCTAGGACCCCTCCTGTTCTCCATCTACACCCTTGGCCTGGGCCAACTCATAGAATCTCATGGCTTTCAGTACCATTGCTATGCCGACGACACCCAAATATATATCTCTGGACCAGACATTACCTCCCTGTTGGCCAGAGTTCCAGATTGTTTAGCGGCCGTAGCCTCCTTCCTCTCCTCCCGCTTTCTCAAACTCAACATGGAGAAAACAGAGTTTATCATCTTCAGCCCATCCTGTATGGCCCCTCCACCTGACCCATCTATCAAAGTTAATGGAACCCCACTTACCCCTGTCCCACAGGCCCGATGCCTTGGGGTAACCCTGGACTCCGACTTATCCTTCAAACCACATATTCAAACCCTCAACACCTCTTGTCGCCTCCAGCTCAAGAACATCCACCGAATCCGCTCCTTCCTCACCCCAGAAACTACCAAGATGCTCGTCCAGGCCCTCATAATCTCCCGCTTAGACTACTGCAACACCCTTCTGCATGGACTCCCGGCAAACACCCTCGCCCCCATCCAGTCCACCTTAAACTGTGCTGCTCGCTTAATCCACCTCACCCCCCGATCTTCATCGGCTGCTCCCCTCTGCCAGTCCCTCCACTGGTTACCCATAGCCCAGCGAATTGAGTTCAAGCTACTAACGCTAACATACAAAGCCATCCACAACCTGTCCCCTCCATATATCTCTGACCTCATCTCCCGCTACCTGCCCACACGTAACCTCAGATCCTCCAACGACCTCCTACTCCACTCTGCCCTCACCCGCTCCTCACACAACCGTCTCCAAGACTTCTCCCGTGCATCCCCCATACTCTGGAACTCCTTACCACGACACATAAGACTGACCCCCACAATCACAGGATTCAAGAAGGCCCTGAAGACTCACCTATTCAGGAAGGCCTACAACCTCCAATAACACTATCACCGCACTGCCATCTGTACAGTCTCCCCTCTCCTTCTGTCTCTACCCCCTTCCCTCATAGTTTGTAAGCCCTCGCGGGCAGGGCCCTCTACCCCACTGTGCCAGCCGATCACTGTTAGTATGATATGTACCTGTATATTTTGTGAATTGTATGTAATCCCCAAATGTAAAGCACCATGGAATTAATGGTGCTATATAAATAAACAATAATAATAATAATAATGGTCTTTTCATGGAACCAGTGACATATTGGGGTAAATGCATTCCGTTTCTGCATTATAGATGCTAGCCAGATGAAATCTGAAGAAGGAGGTAATCTACAAACATCTTTCCAAAAGTCAGGTTGGGCTGGACAAATCCAAAAAATATGGAGCATATCTCCCTCTGGGAACTGACAGCACCAGCACTGAGGTGGCCTCAAGGGCATCAGTGCATGAAGCACACATTGCCATCAGGATAGATCCTTGTATTCCACTTCCTGAATACAGGTAGAAATGGATGAGCTGTGGGCAAGACTAAAGAACCTAGACTACTGTGTTTTAGAATTGACTCCTAGTTTTATAGGTATGCTAGGGTCGAGATACTGGGGGTGACCCCAGAATGGCATAGAATGAGGAAAGAACATGTCTCACAGGTCTATCCCCAGTGCATAAAATCTCAAATTCTTTTTTTTTGTGGGGTTCAAAAGGGACATTAGGAAAGAAGTGGGCCAACTTTGCTGTAGGCTACAGGTTTTATGGTATAGATGGGCTGCACTTCAATAGGGAGGGAGCAGCTGTGGTAGGGGAGAAGACAGCTAGATGATTGGAGGAGTGTTTAACCCCTTCCCGCCACAGCTGTTTTTTGACTTCCTGACAGAGCTCAATTTGTCAAATCTGACATTCCACGGTAATAACTTTGGAACACTAAGGGGGCGTTCACACTACCGTCTATGTCCGACAGGTAGTGTCCGCTCAAAATCTGGCACGTACATTAGGAGCGGACACTGTGTGTATTTAAATGGACACCGGGTGTGTTCTTTTGCACTCCGACATGTAGGGTTTTTCTGTCCGCTTGAAAAGTCGGACATCTTTACATGCGGACAGTGAAGGAAGGGCACGGAGTGCAAAAGAACGCACCCGATCGCCATTTAAATAAATGACAGTTGTCACGGACACAGCTAGTGTCTGCTCCTAATGTCCGTGGGAGATTTTGAGCAGACACTAGGAGCGGACACTACCTGTCAGACACAGACGGTAGTGTGAACGCCCCCATCTCACCAAAGTGATTTATGTTGGCATCAAACTTTTATCGCCCTTTCATTTTTTATGGACATTATAAGGCTGACAAGTCAAACAGTAATTTTTAAAATTTTCAAGAACATTTCCAAAACCGATTTTTCAAGGGACTAATTCAGGTCTGAAGGGGTTTTGAAAGGTCTCTATATTAGAAACCCCCACAAATTACCCCATTTTCAAAAATGTACCCCTTAAATAAGTCAAAACAGCATATAAAAAAGTATCTTAAGCATTTAACAGGAATTAAGACAAAAATGTAGGTGAAATTTACACATTTCATTTTCTTTTATATATATATATTTATTTATTTAGATCTAGAATTTAGGCTGGTCTTACACGGCCGTAATGTAAGTCTGCAAATGGTCCGCAATTGAGGGTTTTCAATTGCGGACCATTTACGGACACATGATATTGAATGTGGCCTCTTACGACACCGGATATTTTATCCGTGGTGTGGCCGGGCCGCAACCATGGTCCACAATTTATAGGACATGTTACGTAATGGCCGTGAATTGCGGCACTGCATGGACTCACCTATAGAACTCTATGGACGAATGCGGCAGGACACGGACATCTGCGGAGTCTATGTTGCCGATCAGCAACTAGTGTTGCTGATCAGCAACTTGTGGACCGTACATTCAATACAGTCGTGTAAGACCAGCCTTACACATTCGCAAGGGGTTAAAGGATAAAATGCATCACACAATTTGTGATGCAAGTTCTCCCGACTACCATAGTGCCCCACATATGAATGTAAACTAATCTATGGGAACATAACAATATGCAAAAAGGAAGGAGCACCAATGAGCTTTTAGAGAGCAGATTTTGCTATGATCAGTTTCAGTCACCATGTCACATTTTCAGGGCCACTGTGGTACTAAAACGGTGGAAACCCTCAGAAAGTGATTCCATTTTGGAAACTATACCCTTCAAGGAATTTAACGAGTGGTATAGTGAGTATTTTGACCCTACAGGTTTTGCACTGAATTTATAGCCTTTGAATGTGAAAATGAAAAATTACTTTTTTCCCGATGAAATGTCATTTTAGTTCCAAATTTTTCATCTTCACGGGATAAGCTGAAGATATATCTGAAGAAGGAGCCCAGAGTAAGCTTCGAAATGTCATATTCTGTCATCATTATGAGTTAGCCATTAAAAAAGGTATCACCTACTGAAGACTTGCAAGTTTTTTGTTTTTTTTTATATTTCACTGTGAGAAGGGCATTCCTGACAGTCTAGGTGGGCTGTGAAGAACACCCCACCCCCAACAGTATTCTTCCATAGCGCTGTACTGTCAGAAGGGAAGTCCCTTACCGCCCTGCGATGACTCTGAGCAGTGAAGAATGCCTCCCAGTACTAGTCTATGCATGAATACAGTTGGGGATGGGGGGAGCGTTTCTCACAGCCCAGCTAAACTGTCAAGAACGCTCTTCTGACAGTGGGCAGAGATCAGTGCAGTACTAGTGAGAAATCCGACTTCTCACTAATACTGGTGTCCACCTTCAAGGCACCAGGAATTGCACTATCCTATATATCGGCTTACCATTTTACTAACTATGCTCTCCAGATGAACCTTAGTATTGGAAGGAAACATGTTGAGGGCCTTATAGGGAGCGATGTTTCCTGGCTATTGATGCCTGTTTAACAAAACCTGTGCTCCAGTGTATTGTGGATGAGGGGGTGCTGGCTCATAGACTCCTGATATGTGTTACTGAGGTTATTAACTTGGCTAACAACTTTATTGGGGATTAGGAGCTGGGACCCGTTACATGTATTTGGTCTTACAATGTGGAGAGTGGTTCATTATAGCTACTAGTAAACACACTTTACTTTAGATCGTAACAAAGAGTATATGTTTTCAGATAATATCTCTCATGGCATGTGTGCTCTATTTATTATCTTCTCTTACATTTTTTGATTGTTGAGCCAATATTGTTTTACTAGCTGGTACCCGCGACTTCGCCTGCGGTGATTGTAGCAGTGGGTATATACAGGTGCGGGTAAGGTTTTCGTAGTGTGTATAAGGTATGGGATATGAAATGTAACTTTGTATCTTGTTTTTTCTGTAATTCAGAGAATACGTGAGACTTTTGTGTTGAAGTTAATTTGTATTTGAGCTGCTATATATACGGTGTTGTGAGAAACTTTACATAGTGACTTTGGGACCGAAGTATTTGAAGTTAACCCTTTCCCGCCGATGGCATTTTTTGATTTTGGTTTTTCGTTTTTGACTCCCCTCCTTCTAAACCCCATAACTTTTTTATTTCTCCGCTCCCAGAGTCATTTGAGGTCTTAATTTTTCTGGGACAAATTTTTTTTCATGATGCCACCATTATTTATTCTATATAATGTACTGGGAAGCAGGGAAAAAATTCAGAATGGGGTGGATTTGAAGAAAAAATGCATTTCTGCGACTTTCTTATGGGCTTTGGTTTTACGGCGTTCATTGTGCAACCAAATTGAAATGTCCCCTGTATTCTGTGTTTCGTTACGATTCCGGGGATATCAAATTTATATGGTTTTATTTACATTTTGACCCCTTTAAAAAATCCAAAACTATGTTAAAAAAAATTTTTGTGAAAAGTCGCCATATTCCGACAGCCATAACTTTTTTATACGTCCGTGTACGGGGATGCATAGGGCGTCTTTTTTTGCGGGGCCAGGTGTACTTTGTAGTTCTACCATTTTTGGGAAATGTTATTGCTTTGATCACTTTTTATTCAAATTTTTATCAGAATCAAAACAGTGAAAAAACGGCGGTTTGGCACTTTTGACCATTTTTCCTGCTACAGCGTTTACCGAACAGGAAAAATATTTGTATAGCTTTGTAGAGTGGGCGATTTCGGACGTGGGGATACCTAACACGTATGTGGTTCATAGTTTTTAACTACTTTTATATGTGTTCTAGGGAAAGGGGGGTGATTTGAATTTTGAATCCTTTTTATTTGTTTTTATTTTTTTTTTACATTTTTTTTTTTGCATTTATTAGACCGCCTAGGGGTATTGACATGGGTGGGCGGTGTCGCAGATTGTCAGAGCGGTGGGGGTCGGCAAACATGGCTGCTCCGGAGCGTTATAGAGCGCCTCCTGGAGTATCGTTAAGGTGAGGGGCAAAGTGGTAAAGTATATGTATATGTGATTGTGTGGGGTTAGGGGCGAGGCTGTAGAGGGCAATATGAATTTTGTGGCTTGCTATGGTCCAAAGTGTGTGAGATTGCAGAGATGGTGGTGTGAGTTTGGGGTTTTGTGGGGGTCCTGGCACAAATGTATGTGCGCTATTGTGACGAAAAGTAGCCTATTGCGCAATCGGGTGTATTAACTATGTTTGTGGAAACTTTCAGCCAAATCGGTCGAGCGGGTTTTGCGTGATTGAGGAACAAACATCCGAACATCCAAAACTCACAAACCCACAAACTTTCACATTTATAATATTAATAGGATTTATGGGTTCATGTAATTAACTCCCATCTATATTATCCTCGAATGTGACTAGGGATAAAACTTTGGGCTTATTTTTACCTTGAACCTGAATATTCTGGGTTCGGGTATAATAGAGGATATAGATTTTGATTAGATGGAGTTATCGATTAGTCTACTGAAACACTGTGGTTGAGTGTGAGACTGGCTTGTGTGGTATCTATATTGATCCAAAGAGCCCAGTGCATAAGTGCTTTCAGAGTGTTAGTTCTGGACTCATTTTGACTGTCTTATCCAACTGTGTATATACACAAGTATCAGACTACTATTTCAAAAATATTATATATCAAAGATAGTGGTCCTGATTATTAAAAATGGCTATAATAAGCCAATAATTAGCAAAACCACATAACGGTCTCATAGCTATCCCTGTGCAGGAATCTCATCCCAGGCAAGCGTAAAAAGTACTACAGGTAACTGTTTTTTATAGTGTGAGAAAAAAACAAAAAAAACAGATCAATTTTATATATATTGAAATATTATCAAATAATCAATACCAAATATCACCATATATATTACAAACACAAGTCAAACATATATATATATATATATATATATATATATATATATATATATGTATATATCAATAGGTCCATGGTGTGTAGTCAGAAATAAAAAGATGGACCAGATCTGAGAGTCAAAAATTAAAAGATGGACCAGATCTGAGATTTCAGATTTAGTTTTTTATTAAGAGGTCCCATTGTTCTATTATTATATTTACCAAACAGGAAAAAGACACCAAAAAATTAGAACAGGATCCATCAGTGTAAGCCCCAAAGGCCACCAAATTCAAATGGTTGACCACTGAAGTTAAATCTATCAAGATAACAAGACAACAATATCCATCGGGAGCAAAAGACCTCCAAATCAAACAAGAGGTCCTCCGCTCCTCTTCTCTTCATGCGCTTGCGCAGTCTGGAGGTGCCTTCAATTTTTTTCTTTTTTTCTCCTTTTTTTCACTAGTTTTAATGAAGTTTTGCAAGGCTGGAAAACCAAACCACGATTGAAAATGGAGGACGAGGGAGCAGAGGAACATCGGGGAAGAAAACAGCAGGGAAGTGAATAACAGGTGAGAGTCCAACAGCAAATTATAACAAAAATGAGCGGCACCTATTAAATGATACAAAAAAATTGTAGTTGGCGTAGAAAGTTTATCCTTAACACTGGATTGGCATGGAGCTGTACTTGACCAAGAAGCAGTAAGGGTAATACAGAGATGAAAGGTAGGTACCGCATGGTGCATCCTGGAGGCGTAAGGGTGCATTCAGACTACGTAACGCCGGGCGTGTATGAGAGCCGTACACGCCGGCATTACGGCAGACTGCCGAACACTTCCCATTCACTTCAATGGGAGCGCTCGTAAACGCCGCTGTTACGAGCGCTCCCATTGAAGTGAATGGGAAGTGTTCGGCAGTCTGCCGTAATGCCGGCGTGTACGGCTCTCATACACGCCCGGCGTTACGTAGTCTGAATGCACCCTAACTTTGCTTTCTATGTGTATTCTATTAGTAGTTCTGGTCATGTAAAATAACAAGCTTGTCTGTGTTTAAGATGAATGACGGTCTTTACGATGGCGTAAACCACCAGATGTTGTCTAGCCATTTCGTCTTTTTACTTGTTCTGCATTGGGACAATGTCAATCTGCTATGTGTTAACCTATGACCATCCAACACAACTGAAGCATATTAAACAATTTGGACAAGGTAGTAAAATAATTCCCGTAGCTCCAAACTGTTAACGGTTTCCATTAAGAGGCAAATATAAGATGTCAATCTATTTGTAAAAGTCTTTACTGAGTTTATTATCAGTGTCCTCTCCTGACGTGGTCATTTTAATAAATGCTTGTATTAGAATATTTTGCATTATGCTGATCGTCTGCCATTCCTCTTGGAAACGGATGAATAAATGATCATCTAGGCTTAAAAGCTTGTCAATGGGGTGTGTCACTAGACAGTCTTAACATTCTCTAATCTGTATCTAGTACCAACTGTGTCAAACTGAGAGATGACTACTTTACTCGTCATTACAAAAGGGGAGGAAAAGGGAATTGTATACAGCGGTGTTTACGAGCACTCCCATTGAAGTGAATGGGTAGTGCTCGGCAGTCTGCCGTAACGCCGGCGTGTACGGCTGTGATACACGCCTGGCGTTACTCCGTGTGAATGCCCCCTAAGATCAGAAAAACTGTTTGTAAATGGTTTGTTTAAAACCCCATTAAAACAATCCGCAGGTGTATGTTTTGATCCTTTCCACTGTGTATCTGCTCTTTCGAACAGAGACCATAGTCAGACTTACAAGACTTTGTATCCGTACAAAAAATAAGGATACACAACAGACTGCCTCAAAAAAGTTTTGTTTTTAACATTGAGTTCTATGGAAGGCAGACTACAAATATATTACAATGAACAGTTATCTGTTTGAGTCCATTTTGCAATCTGTTTTTCCTTCTGCGCATGCTCAGAATTAGGCTAAGGCCCAGTGGCGGATCCAGGCTTTGCGGGGCCCTGGGCAATTGACTTTTGCGGGACCCTAGTTACCGGAGGGTCTGGGGGGTATTCCAAAAATTAGCCCTAAAAATGCATTTTTGAGGCTTTTTTTACCCCCACCCCACTGTATTATATGCACCTCAGTACCCCCCCCCACTGTATTATATACTCCTCAGTGCCCCTTTACTGTATTATATACTTCTCAGTACCCCTTTACTGTATTATATGCACCTCAGTACTCCCTCCACTGTATTATATACGCCTCAGTACCCCCTCACTGTATTATATACTCCTCAGTACCCCTTTACTGTTTTATATACTCCTCAGTACCCCCCACTGTATTATATACTCCAGTCCTCAGTACAACCAACACACATACCTCCCAACCGTCCCGATTTCCGCGGGACAGTCACGATTTGGGTGACATGTCCCGCGGTCCCGGTTGGAGGGAGGTATGTCCCGATTTCAACTCAGATCTGCGTCCAGAGGACGCAGATCTGAGTTGAACACATATGCGGCTGAAGCAAGGAGCTGACACAGGTCAGCTCCTCGCTTCGCCGCTGCCCGCCTCTCTCCCTGACACACACGGCTGAAGCTGCTCACGTGCTCGCTTCGCCGCTGCGTCTCTCTCTCTCGCTGACACATGCGGCTGAAGCGAGGAGCTGACCTGTGTCAGCTCCTCGCTTCGCCGCTGCCGCCGGCTCCTGGCTTGTAGAGACGATGTAGAAGCCAGGAGCCGGCGGCAGCAGCAAAGCGAGGAGCTGACACAGGTCAGCTCCTCGCTTCAGCCGCATGTGTCAGCGAGAGAGAGAGACGCAGCGGCGAAGCGAGCACGCGAGCAGCTTCAGCCGCGTGTGTCAGGGAGAGAGGCGGGCAGCGGCGAAGCGAGGAGCTGACCTGTGTCAGCTCCTTGCTTCAGCCGCATGTGTCAGCGAGAGAGGCGCGCAGCGGCGAGGGAGCGGAGGAGAAGGTAAGTTTAATGTGGAGGTGGAACGTGAATCTGGGGGCAGATGAAGAAGAGGACGGCATGGCACTGGGGGCAGAGATGGAGAGGACATGAATCTGGGGGCAGAGATGTGGGGACATGAATCTGAGGGCAGAGATGGAGGGACAGGAATCTGGGGGCAGAGATGTGGGACAGGAATCTGGGGGCAGAGATGTGGGACATGAATCTGGGGGCAGAGATGGAGGGGACATGAATCTGGGGGCAGAGATGGAGGGGACATGAATCTGGGGGCAGAGATGGAGGGGACATGAATCTGGGGGCAGATATGGAGGGACATGAATCTGTAGACAGAGATGGGGGGACATGAATATGGGGGCAGAGATGGAGGGACATGAATCTGGGGGAAGAGATGGAGTGGACATGAAACTGGGGGCAGAGATGTGGGACATGAATCTGGGGGCAGAGATGTGGGACATGAATCTGGGGGCAGAGATGTGGGACATGAATCTGGGGGCAGAGATGGAGGGGACATGAATCTGGGGGCAGCGATGGAGTGGACATGAAACTGGGGGCAGAGATGGGGGACATGAATCTGGGGGCAGAGATGGAGAGAACATGAATCTGAGGGCAGAGATGGGGGACATGAATCTGGGGGCAGAGATGGGAGACATGAATCTGGGGGCAGAGATGGAGAGGACATGAATCTGGGGGCAGAGATGGAGGGACATGAATCTGGGGGCAGAGATGGAGGGACATGAATCTGGGGGCAGAGATGTGGGACATGAATCTGGGGGCAGAGATGTGGGGTCATGAATCTGGGGGCAGAGATGGAGAGGACATGAATCTGGGGGCAGAGATGTGGGGACATGAATCTGGGGGTAGAGATGGAGAGGACATGAATCTGGGGGCAGAGATGGAGGGACATGAATCTGGGGGCAGAGATGGAAGAGGGACATGAAACTGGGGGCAGATGAAGGGTGTATATGAAACTGGGGGAGAGATAGAGGGGGGACATATAATGTACGGGTGACTGTAGGAGGATTATACTGTGTGTGGGCACATGAAAAATTAACGAGTGGGCGGGGTCAACACAAAAGTGGGCGGGGCTAAATTTGCCGCGGCGTGCTATGCGCGCCGCACATTTTGTCCCTCTTTCGGTTCTTCAAAAGTTGGGAGGTATGAACACATCATACTGTCATACACTTACTTACCCATGTGAAGAGCCACAGGCCACAGCCGAGCGTCCTCCTCCTTCAAACTGCACTGCAGGACTGGAGCGATGATGTCATTGCGCCTGCGTCGGCCTGGCTACACTGACAGCTTTCAGTTCTATGTCTGTGCATAGAACTGAAAGCACAGCAGCGATCCGCTCACTATCAGGGAATCGAATCGGATTCCCTGTTATTTAGTGAGCGATACACACAGTGGCGTAACTAGGAATGGCGGGGCCCCGTGGCGAACTTTTGACATGGGGCCCCCCCGACACCAAAGATCTCGACCAAGTCCCTCCTATGCATTCCTGTGCGCTCTATTATGTCCCATAGTGGTCCCTGCACACAGTATTATGCCCCATAGTGGCCCCTGCACACAGTATTTATACCCAATAGTGGCCCCTGCACACAGTATTATCTCCCATAGCGGCCCCTGTACACAGTATTATGTCCCTTAGAGGACCCTGCACACCGTATTATACCCAATAGTGGCCCCTGCACACAGTATTATGTCCCATAGTGGCCCCTGCACACAGTATTATGCCCCATAGTGGCCCCTGCACACAGTATTATGTCCCATAGTAGCCCCTGCACACCGTATTATACCCAATAGTGGCCCCTGCACACAGTATTATGTCCCATAGCGGCCCCTGCACACAGTATTATGTCCCTTAGAGGCCCCTGCACATCGTATTTATACCCAATAGTGGCCACTGCACACAGTATTATGTCCCATAGTGGCCCCTGCACACAGTATTATCCCCTATAGTGGCCCCTGCACAAAGTATTATGTCCCATAGCGGCCCCTGCACACAGTATTAAGTCCCTTAGAGGCCCCTGCACACCGTATTATACCCAATAGTGGCCACTGCACACAGTATTATCCCCTATAGTGGCCCCTGCACACAGTATTATTCCCCATAGTGGCCCCTGCACACAGTATTATCCCCTATAGTGGCCCCTGCACACAGTATTATGTCCCATAGCGGCCCCTGCACACAGTATTATGTCCCTTAGAGGCCCCTGCACACAGTATTATACCCAATAGTGGCCACTGCACACAGTATTATGTCCCATAGTGGCCCCTACAGGACTAAATACTGTCACGTCACCCGCTGACCGCTATACCAGGATCTGGAAAATCTGGTCATGTGCATTACAATTTAGTAACTTCATGTGCCTCATATTAATAGCAGTTAACCCCATCATGTCCCTCACATTAACCCCTGTGTGCCTCACCATAAGAGTTACTGATATGTGAGAGACATGGAGGTAATAATAAAGTATCTTCATTACTATTACCCCCATATGTCTCACATATTAGTAACTCTTATGCTGAGGCACACAGGGGTTAATGTGAGGGACATGATGGGGTTAACTGCTATTAATATGAGGCACATGGAGTTACTAAAACAAAAGTAATCACCCCAAATGCCTGATATTAATAAGTATAGTAACCCCAGAATGTACCTGTGGACCTGTTTTCTTTCTTCAGTTTCATTTTCCTTCTTCCTTTCTTCTTCTCCTCTTGCAGGACGGCAAGAGCTCGGCAGGGATAAGCCCCGCCTCCTGGGCTCTCCTCAGCCCTCTCATTGGTGGGCAGAGGACAGGCAGAGAAAGGGAGGGAGGAGAGAGGGGGAGCGTCCTGAAGCGCTGAGAGGAGCCAGACCTGCAGCTCCTGTGTCTCAGCCGTTGCTGCAGCTTCGGGGCCCCCTGTTGGTGGAAAGTATTACAATTATATCTATGGGGAAACTGTTGGTGTTTCCATAGATATAATTGACATGCTGCGATATCCACTTTTGGAAATTGCAGCATGTCCGCAAGGTGGTTTTTACCGCAAACTAGGCATGGGATTCGCTTCAATCAGAATCGAGGAATTATTATTGTCCCTGTCATCCTGATGACTGCATACTAAGCACTCCACTTCCTGCCCCACAGTCACAAAATAAAAGGTAAAGTTAAATGCTCCACTAAAGGTTTTTTTTTTTTTTTTCATGTAGATTGTGAGCCCCACATAGAGCGCACAATGTACATTTTTTCCCTATCAATATGTCTTTGGAATATGGGATGGAAATCCATGCAAAGACGGGGAGAACATACAAACTCCTTGCAGATGGTTTAATGCCCTTGGCGGGATTTGAACACCAGGACTCCAGCGCTGCAAGGCTGCAGTGCTAATCACTGAGCCACCGTGTGGCCCCTTAAAGGTTTTTTTTATGAGATTATGGGGGTGATCACAATGTGTAATACAAGAAAAAAAACGAAAATGTAAAAGTAAAACAAAAAAAACAAATCACAGGTTCTAGTCCCACCCCTGGCACAGCAGTAATTGTCACCTACATAAAATTATTGTAACAGAGAGGGAAAGCCATTTTAAAATCTGTGCAATTAAAAAAAAAAAACACAAAACCACACACATGAAATATATTGCAAACACATAAAAACCTACACATAGGAGGACATAGTCCTGAAATGCAGTGTACAGTGGCTGCTACTGTGTTATTGTAACTCTTAATATCATCAGCTCTGTAACCGACATTATCATTGGGGGCAATGTGATTGATACATATTTCACCATGATAAAAACAGGGGATACATAATATACACACATTTAGAGGTTCTTTACATGGTTGCATTTGCAATCAGTTCCCTTGTACAGTGGGTAAGGAAAGTATTCAAGCCCCTTTAATTTTTTCACTCTTTGTTTTATTGCAGCCATTTGCTAAACACAAAAAAGTTCATTTTATTTCTCATTAATGTACACTCAGTACCCCATCTTGACAGAAAAAAACAGAAATGTAGATATTTTGCAAAATTATTAAAAAAGAAAAACTGAAATATTACATGGTCATAATTATTCACCCTTTGCTGTGAGACTCATATTTAACTCACATGCTGTCCATTTCCTTCTGATCCTCCTTGAGATGGTTCTACTCCTTCATTGGAGTCCAGTTGTGTTTAATTAAACTAATTGCACTTGATTAGGAAAGGCACACACCTGTCTATATATAGTAAGACCTCACAGCTCACAGTGCATGTCAGAGCAAATCATGAGGTCAAAGGAACTGCCCAAGGAGCTCAAAGACAGAATTGTGGCAAGTCACAGAAATTTGGGACAACCAGAACTCTTCCTAGACCTTGTCATCCAGCCAAACTGAGCAATCGTGGGAAAAGGGCCTTGGTGAGAGAGGTAAAGAAGAACCCAAAGATCACTGTGGTTGAGATCTAGAGATGCAGTAGGGAGATGGGAGAAAGTTTCACAAAGTCAACTATCACTGCAGTCCTCCACTAGTCATGGCTTTATGGCATAGTAGCCCAAAGGAAGCCTCTCCTCAGTGCAAGACATATGAAAACCTGCACGGAGTTTGCCAAGAAATACATGAAGGACTTGCAGACTATGAGAAATAAGATTCTCTGGTCTGATAAGACAAAGATTGAACTTTTTGGTGTACTGCTCATCACCTGCCCAATACAATCCCAACAGTGAAACATGGTGGTGGCAGCATCATGCTATGAGGGTGTTTTTCAGCTGCAGGGACAGGACGACTGGTTGTAATTGAAGGAAAGATGAATGCGGCCATGTACAGAGATATCCTGGAAGAAAACCTCTTCCAGAGTGCTCTGGACATCAGACTGGGCCTAAAGTTCTCCTTCCAACAAGACAATGACCCTAAGCACACAGCTAAAATAACAAAGGAGTGGCTTTGGAACAGCTCTGTGACCTTTCTTGAGTGGCCCAGCCAGAGCCCTGACCTAAACCCAATTGATCTCTGGAGAGACCTGAAAATGGCTGTCCATCTACGTTCACCCTCCAACCTGACGGAACTGGAGAGGATCTGCAAGAAAGAATGGCAGAGGATCCCCAAATCCAGATGTGAAAAACTTGTTGCATCATTCCCAAGAAGACACATGGCTGCACTAGCTTAATATTGAGCAAACGGGTCTGAATACTTATATCCATGTGATATTTCAGTTTTTGTTTTTTAACCACTTCTGGACCACCCATTGGATATATACGTCCAGAAGGTTTCTGCCTTGTTCTGCAAGGACGTACCTGTACGTCCAAACAGAACTCAGCAGCTGCACGAAATCGTGCAGCTGCTGAAACTGGGAACTGGCTGTAACTTCAGCCGGAGCTCCCAGAGAGAAGGCAGGGAAGGTTTATTACCTTCCCTGCCTTCTCGATCGCTGTATACAGCACTATGGGTGCTTCCATGATGGGGCCGCTCTCTGACCTGGCGGTCATATGATCAGCTCTATTAGTCTTAAAATAGTGTGCAGGAGGCTGTATTCCTCCTGAAACTAGGCTAAATATACCTGTCCCAGTTGCAGGGGAAATCAGTCTCCAATACAACATAAAAAGTGATTAGATGTCCCCAAAGGTCTATTATGACCTTATGGGGACAAAATGTAAATAAAAAAAATTAATAGAAAAGTTAAATAAATAAAACAATACTCCAATAAAATGCTGTTATTAAAGATTACAGCCCCACCCCCGACAAGAGCATATAAAATAAAAATTACTGTAATGGAGAGGAAAAACTATTTTATAAAGTGTTTTAGTAGCACTTTGTGTTATTAAATATAAAAAAAAGAAAAGTGAAAAACAGACACGATTTCCCTCCTATTTTGTTTATATTTTTCCGGATATTAAAAAAAAATAAAAGACATGTAAAAATAAAAACAACATAAAAATAAAGCCCTATGTTTAACTGAAAAAAGACGCAGAAATTAGTTGACTAACACATATGATAAAAATGTTGCAACCCTCAAAACCATGCATCCTATTAATATTATAAAGGTGAAGGTTTGTGAGTTTGTGTGTTTAAATGTTTGTTTCTCAATCATGGCCAAACGGCTGAATGGATTTTGGGGAAAATTCACACACACACACACACACACACACACACACACACACACACACACACACACACACACACACACACACACACACACACACACACACATTTGCCAGGAAAAGGTAGTAGGCCACTTTAAATGTGGGTCACTCACCCCAAATCGCCACCATGACCCTCCAAACAATCCTCCGGCTCGGCTACAGCAGCTGGCATTCTGCCAGCGCTGGTCTGTGCACGCACCTCCTATTGTGGGCAGGCTCTGGAGCCAGGGCTGCGGCACCATAGGTTGGGGCTGAAGGTGGGCGTGCCGATTCAGCACGGAAACACTGAGGAAGATGGCGGCAGCCCACATGGTCCCGGCCGCTGTCCCAGCCCACCTACACAGCTCTCAGGTGGAGGAGGCTGCAGCACCCGACACACCACAGGTAAGTGCAGCGGGTACAGGGGGTTGGGGAGGAGGTGTTCCGGGGGGAGGTGGTGTCCCGGGGGGGCCGTGTCCCTACGTCGGGGTCCCCTGGGATCGACCACATACCCCAGCTTCATGTCCCCCCACCCTTCAGCGGCCCCAGCGTAGTTGGACTCACCTTGCCACGCTCCCCCGATGCTCTCTCCGCTCACTCGCTGCACATAGGTGTCGGGTGGCTGGCTGCATATGGTAGGTACACTGCAATACAGGCGCCGGTATTCGGCAATGCACTGTATAATACCGGCGCCTGTATTGCAGTCTACCTGCCTAGGCTGCAATACAACTGCATGCCTGACAGGCCAGGGAGGCCGCACGAGGCTCTGGCTGTCATAGCAACCTGACGCCAGGCCTCGCTCTGCCTCCTATACGCCACATGCAGCCAGCCGCTCAACACCGATGTACAGCAAGCAAGCGGAGGGAGCGACGGGGGAGCGTGGCAAGGTGAGTCCACCTACACTGGGGCCGATGTGAGGGGGGGGACATGAAGCTGGGGGCAGAGATGGGGGGACAAGAAGCTGGGGCCATTCCTCAGCCATAGGCTTTTCTCCAGCGCTGGTACACTGCGTGGTTACTTTGCTAACAATCTCCTGTATTTACTGCGGGCTCGGTCCGGTCTCCTGGAGACTGGTTTGGAGTGCCTTTCCTCTCTTGGCATTTACCGTATTAACGGAATACAATTACATTTATTGGAACAGAGACTGATGAAGGTCCATGGGACCGAAAACGTTCACTTGACTTTACTAATAAAACCTTTGACACTGATAAACGTGAAGTTCATCTTTATACTGCTAGTACAAAATAAACCTAAAATGTTTCTGGTCCTGGACCACAAATTGGCCTGGTACTGAAGTGGTTAATAAATTTGCAAAAATATCTACATTTCTGTTTTGTTTTTTTTTGTGTCAAGATCAGGTGCTGAGTATACATCAATGAGAAATGAAATGAACTTTTTTGCTTTGAGTAAATGGCTGCAATGAAACAAAGAGCGAAAAATTTAAAGGGGTACTTTCCGTATCCACTGTATGAGCTGTGCGAGCGTTTATCAGAGTACACCCCAAATTTATAGCTTACAAACGAAAATAAACCAGAAGTAAAACCCCAGAGTAACCACCCCTAATCATAGAAGCTACTGGAGAAACAGTAGGGAATTTGGTGTTCCCAGTGTAATCCGCACAATGTACATTTTCACTATTCGCTGTGCATTCCCGTTCACTATACCCCCAGATAAATTCTTTGATGGGTGCAGTTTTCAAAATAGGGTCACTTCCTAGCGGATTCCACTTTTCTGGTAACTTAGAGGCTCTACAACCATGACATAGTGTCCAGGTACCAAATATCTAAATCTGCTTTCCAAAAGCCACATAGTGCTCCTTCACATTTGTGCCATGCTGTGTACCCAAACTGCAGTTTATGCCCACATGTATGACATTGGTGTACACAGTATAACATACTTACCCATATGTGTTTATAAACTGTTGTTTGTGTACAACTTGGCATAAAAGGGAACAAGCACTATTTTGGTTTTCGGAGCATAGACTTAGATGGCTTAGCTTTTGGACATCATGACACTTTTGCAGAGATAAAACACCTGTAAAGTGAAATCCCCTGACATGTGACCCCATTTTGGAAACTACACCTCTGAAGGATTTTATCCAGGGGTACAGAGAGGATTTTTAACCCCCAAGTGTTGCATTAATTTTATTATCCATAAATGAATATGCAGCTGATGGTAAAAGGTGAAAATCTTTCCAGGAATATGTCATTTAAGTGTATAATATCTTATGCCCAGCTTGTATCAGAGATGAACGCTTCAAAATCTGTTCTGCCCAGGATACTCGCTTAACAGTTTTGGAGTGTGTGTCTCTGCTGACAAAAGCTGGATAGAACATATTGAGCACAGAAATGATGTATCTCTGGAGAAACAGCTTTTTTCAATTATCATTATCAGCGGCGCAGTCATTTCTGCAAATTAAATTAATGAAACACTCAAGGGTTAAAAAAGCTCATTATGTCACTTGATAAATCCCTTTAGTGGTGAAGTTTCCAAAATGGGGTCACATGTCTGCGGATTCATCTTTACTGGCAATTCAGGGGCTCTGTGAAAGTGGCATGACGTTCAGGAACCAAATTGAACTCCAAAAACCAAAATAGAACTTCTTCCCTTTTGTGCTAGCTGTGCCCAAACAGCAGTTTACATGACATTAAATACGTTATCCTGGGTACAACAGTGCAGCGTCGCACCTCCCATGAGGCAACCTGAAGCGAGCGCTTCAGGCGGCGCTATGCCAGGGCCTCAGGGAGGGTGGCATTTTTGGTTACCTAAGCCAGTCCAGGACAAGCTGTCCTGGACTGGCTTAGCACCGAGCGGTGGTTTGGGGAGGCCACTGGAACAGCGCTGCTCCAGCAGCCTCCTCTCACGCTCAGGCAGAGAGCAGGTCATCTCCGTGCCTGCTCTTTGCCGGCGAACGGCGCTAAGCCTCGCCCCCTTCACTTTGCCACGCCCCCTCCGCTCTGTCCCCTCCTCACGGCAGGGGGGGGGGGGGGTGGGGTGGGCGGCTTTCTGTAGTTCGCCTCGGGCGGCGAAAGGGGCAGGTCTGCCCCTGCAACAGTGTCATACATGTGGCCATAAATCGCCATTTAGGCACACAGCAAGGAACAGATGTGAAGGAGCACTATGTGCTTTTGGAGTGCAGATTTAGCTTGTTGGATTTTGGACCTCATAAAATGGGGTCACTTCTTGGTGAATTCCAGTTTACTGGCACCTCCAGGGCTCTGTAGTACAGGAGACTTGAAGATGAGAAGGAGACAGCCTCCCTTGCCCATGCAACAGAGCTGGAGCACTCCAGCTCTACTGTGCAGGCGGCAGAAAACAAGAGGAGACGGACAGAAGGATCCCCCATGCCCAGATCTAGACAGGAAGACAGATAAGTATGATGAGGTGGGCTGAGTGAGATAGGTAGTGCTAGTAGTCCGTGGGCTAGCTAGGGAAACATGGAGGAGGTGTGAGAGGGAGAGAGGGGAATCTGTGTGAACAACAATGCATCATAGTAGTTGTAGAGTAAGGGCTAGTTCACACGGGGCCAAAGAGGCGGATTTTGACAGCAAAATCCACGTCATAATCCGCCTCCTTACAATGGTGGTCTATGGAGACCATTAGCGTTCTTTTTTCCGCTATCAACAACTGCCGATAGCGGAAAAAAGAAGCGAGCTGCCCTTTCTTCAGGCGGATGCCGCGGCTTCCGCCTGGCAGCCGCAACCTCTGGTGTCGGCCCATTCATTTGAGCCGACTCCGGGGTGGGGGAAGCTGCGTCCGTGACATCGTGGCAGGCGGGTTTTGACCATATTTTGACTTGGCTCCCCGAGTCAAAATATGCCTAAAATCTGCCCCACTGCTCCCCGTGTGAACAAGCCCTAAGAGAGCAGAAAGCTACCCATGTAAACATATGCAGATGATACCAAGGGCGCCAGAGAAATGCACAAATCACTCAAAACACTGCTAAAAGTATTTGGGTGCACTTATTAACCCATTAATAGCACTAACAGACTTAAAAAAAAAAGTTTTTGCCCAGAAAATCCCTTTGTGGGGTTAAAGTTGTGAGTGTGCAGAGAATCTCTATAATAGCCAGCACAGTCAGCTGCAGATTCCTGGAGAAGGAAATACTATGCCAAATGTCAAGAGAAAAGAATAAGGCGAGAGGGAGTCTGCTGAGGCCATATTGGCACTGAGAATCCCAAATATTAGGAAATTGTGAGTGCAAGTAAACTGTTCCCCCTCATCCTACTAAGAGCAGTGTGAGGGGAATGTCCATACATGGCACCCAGGTGGCACTCTTACACAGGGGCTCGGGCTACGACCCCTCCCTCTCTCTGCCCCTGTACTGCCGGCTCTCTGTATAGCCAATCGCCTCAGTGCAGCCTGGACTCCGGCGCAGCTCGTGAAGCGCACACGGCTCATCCCCTCCCGGCCGCCGGGGAGCGCGTCTCTGAAAGCCGTAGCAGCGCAGCACAAGACACGGGGGCCCCAGCATGTCGGGCCCCGGACTGCAAGGGGAGAAGCGGGGGGATGACTCCGGGCTGCTGCTGCTGGAGTTGTTGGGAGATAAGCTGGTGACGGCGGAGCGGGAGGAGGTAGACGTGCAGTCTCTGGGCTCCCGAGTCTCTCTCATAGGGCTGCTCTTCGGCTGCGGAATGAGCGCTCCCTGCCTGCAGCTGCTGCCCAGCCTCAGCGACTTCTATTGTAAGACTCGGGACCGTCTGGAGATCATATTCATCTCTTCGGACCCCGACCAGAAGAAATGGCAGCTCTTCCTCAAGGACATGCCCTGGCTGGCACTGCCGTACCAGGAGAAGCATAAGAAGGTGAGGGGGAGGGCTGGGTTGCCCTGTGTATTGTTACCTACGTAGGAACGCAGACCCTGCCCGGCCGTGTACACTTGTAGCCATGGCAGGCAGCAGTGTGTGGCTGTGCAGGTAGATCCCCCTCCCCAGCTAGTGCCCCGCGTGCCTGTAGCTACATGACTCACTCTGACAGCTCGGGGATGGCTTGGCATAGTCGTCATTGCCATGTCTTATGTATTGCTATGCTGTGTTTGTGATGATTATGTATATACTGCCACGAAGCTAGTGACTTGGTACCCAGTCCTTTGAGCCAGTCACTTCAATGGGCAGTGTTCATCCATGGTATTATAGCAGTCTGGACTGCATTGTGAAGTAATAGGAGTGTGAGTCCAGTTGTCAGCTAGTGTTCTTGTGTCCCCGTGTTGTCAGAATGGCTGTACCTAAATATCCTATCACAAAAATGTTGTGGTTCATTGACCACCGTGTAATTCACCATCTGGGCATGAAACAAAAGCAATGGCATATGAATTAGGTGTAACCAGGCCTGTGTACATAGGCCACCCTGCCCCATACAGTACGAGAATAACGTCAGTATAAAATGTTGGATCTACAGCTGAGATTGTGTAGCTTTCTGCTGTCATCCATCCAGATGGGCATATTATTCATTACGGTATTACAGCATTGCACATTATTTGTGTCGTCATATAAAGCACGGAGATTCCTTTATGCGGGAAGGTAATTGATTGATGCCTGAGGACCTCCATTTTCATTTTGGCATTATTGGGTGGGGGTTGAATGAAATATCACACGTTTAGTTAGTAGTATCGCTAGCATATTCCTTAAGTGGATCCTCTTGCTAGCATATCCCTTGAGTGGTTATAATATTGAGAAACCGTAATATTTATTCCTGCAAATGGGCATTTTACCACTTGTTTGCTAATTGGGCACCTTTAAAGTAGGCAATGATTGTTTGTGTGAGCAATATACCCATGTAACAGGCGCTTCAAACTATCCCTCTGAGCAAAGACAATTTTATTGCCCCTGTAGATGACATGTTTTTATAATTATTAATAGCTGAATGTAAGTTCCTCATCAACTCTTTTTTTTTTTATGTAGATTGTGAGCCCCACATAGAGCTCACAATGTACATTTTTCCCTATCAGTATGTCTTTTTGGAATATGGGATGGAAATCCATGCAAACACGGGGAGAACATACAAACTCCTTGCAGATGGTTTTATGCCCGTGGCAGGATTTGAACACCAAGACTCCACGCTGCAAGGCTGCAGTGCTAACCACTGAGCCACCGTGTGGCCCCTCATCAACTCTTTTTAGGTTTCTGTTTTCTCTACTGGATGGGCATTAGATCATGAGCTTAGCAGTGAAAGTCTGGTGGAAAAAAGCTGAAGGTTGTTCTTATACCTTAGGCTAAATTCACAAGACCGAGTTTCACCCAATTTGATGGCCTGACCTTCGTGCCAGGAGCAGGACACCTAGCATAATAGTTATGTATGATGCTAGGAGTCCCTGCCTCCCAGAAACATACTATCCCTACCAATTACAGTACAGGATAGTATGTTGTCTTGGAGGCAGGGACTTCTATTATCATACATAACTATAATGCTAGGAGCCTCATTCCTAGTGTGAAGGAAGGTCTGTCCAGTAAATCTGGCGAACACACAGAAACTTGGTCATAGTTGAAACTTGGTTACAACAAATAGCTGTCATACCCTGATTAAAGGGATTCTACCACTAAAACAACTCTGTGCTGTTCCTTAGAAATACTGTTTTTTCCTGGAATGCAAATGAATTCTTTTGCAGCGATGGGGGCGTCCCCACCGCTGCCAGAGAAGTGTCTCCAAGCTCCGCCTCCTTCTTCGTCCGCAGCGTCATCTTCAATGTCTTCTTCCGGTGCAGGCTCGTAACTTCTAGGCCTCGGGCCTTGGGCAGAGCAGTCGCACAGGGCACGGGAAAATGGCCGCTAGCACAGTACTGTTAGCGGCCATTTTCCCGTGGCCTGTGCGCCTGCGCAGTCTGCTCTGCTAGAAGTTACAAGGCTGCACCGGAAGAAGACATTGAAGATGATGCTACAGACGAGGAAGGAGGCGGCGCTGGAGACACTTCTCTGGCAGCGGTGGGGACGCCCCCATCGCTGTTTGAGCGCTGGGGCCCGCTCCCATCGCTGCGAGAGAACTCATTTGCATACCGGTAAAAAAACGGTATTTCTAAGGAACGGCGCAGTGGAGACCACGTCTAAAGGTAAGAGACGAATAGCCTTTCTAAAGGCTATTCCGACGTCTTATCCACAAAAGAAAAAAAAAGGTTTTAATGTAGAATCCCTTTAAGGATAAGGGCCTAGTGATGTCACCTACACAGGTCTGCAGTGGAACTACTTATGGGAAAAACTAGTTGAAATGCCACGGCAAAAATCGCTGAGTTTTCCAGTACCTGCAAAATAAGGCCGAGCCCCCACAGAACGGAAACGCAGCGATTTGGGAAAAATCGTTGTGTTTTACAGTACAGGCAAAGTGATTGGATTCTAGCGAATCCCATGCCCACTTTCAGAACAAAACGCCACGCAGACATGCCACAATTTCCAAAAACATGTCAATTATGCCTACAGAAACACTGGTGGTTTCTCCATAGGTATAATTGTAACAGAAAGACCGCAGAGGAAAAACTCTGCAAACTTTCTGTTGAAAATGTTGCGAAAAGAACTGCGATGCGTTCCCGCCAGGACACGGGATGTCCTGTGGGGCCTTAGCCTAAATGGGATTCTGGCTAATACCATCCACACATCACAGAAAAAAATTTCAGTGCAAAAGCTGCGTTTTCAAAAACACCTACCTTTTTGAAAATCGCAGCATGTCAATTTCAACTGTGGAGACACTGGCGCGTTCCCTATAGGTATAATAAGCACAGATAGTCTGCAGAAAAGAACTCGGCGAAAACCCAATGAAAAATGCTGTGGAAAAAAAATGCAATACGAAGTGATTCAAATGTTTTTTTTGCCATGGCTCTCAGCTTTGATTCTCGGACAATCCGCGTCCACAGGGCTTGAAAACTGAAGGGCAGAAATAATTGATATGCTGTGGTTTTTTTTTCGTGCAGTGTGTGGGTGGGATTTGGTTAAATTCCTCTGCACTGCTTCTGTACATCACAGTGGATTATCCACCTGAATTGTTATAGTGGCAAACCTGTTGTGAGTACTCTACATGTATCACTGTCCAGTACCCGAACTCTGTTATCACGTGACCCCATCAGGAATGGGAGAAAGGGTAGTAACCATATGTTACAAAGTTTCTTCAGATGGTATGAATATTTAATAAGTGCACTAAATAGAAAATGAATAACACTTACAACCTCTGTACATATAACTTAATAGGGTGTTCCATGGATCTTTCTCTTTAAGGCTGGCCTTACACGACCGTATTGAATGTACGGTCCGCAAGTTGCTGATCGGCAACATAGACTCCGCAGACGTCCGTGTCCTGCCGCACTCGCCCATAGAGTTCATAGAATTCACGGCCATTATGGACATGTCCTATAAATTGCAGACCACGGTTGCGGTCTGACCACACCACGGATAAAGTATCTGGTGGTGTAAGAGACCACATTGAATATAATGTGTCCGCAATTGAAAACCCTCAGTTGAGGACCATTTGCGGACTTACATTACGGCCGTGTAAGACCAGCCTTAGTCAGAACAGAGGGCCACTCGCTATTACGTGGGCTATTATTTATCTGCAGGAATGGTTTACGGTTTAGAAAAACAAACATGAATGCTGTCCCCAAAAAACTACTGTTTACTAAAAATTAAATAACTTCTGGCTCTTAGAATAATGTGACACAAGATGAAATTGGGCTAAGTTTACATCTACTTATTTGGAGGCCATTGTTCTCATGTTAGAATGTAAATCTAACGTAATGATGGATGCGGACAGAGCACATTCTATCTCCGTCCGTTATCGTCCAAAACTTTCTTCTGTCTTGTTTATTTAAAAAAAAATACTGCACCCTTATGGCCTAACTAGGACATGTGCAAGGTAGAAGTGAATCTATTCATTGGGGTACAGGTAGCTTGTGCTCACTGGACTGAATTTTCTTGTTAGGTATCATAACAAACCTATGAGGCCCAGTTAACATCTGCACATGGGATTCCATTTGCAGAGTCCACTTGGGGATCCCCCAAATGGAAACCTAGTCTGCATAAAAAAGCAGTTACCAGGGGCCACACGGTGGCTCAGTGGTTAGCACTGCAGCCTTGCAGTGCTGGAGTCCTGGTGTTCAAATCCCGCCAAAGGCATAAAACCATCTGCAAGGAGTTTGTATGTTCTCCCCGTGTTTGCATGGATTTCCATCCCATATTCCAAAAAAGACATAATGATAGGGAAAAATGTACATTGTGAGCTCTATGTGGGGCTCACAATCTACATTTAAAAAAAAAAAAAAAAAAAAAAAGCGGTTACCTTAGGAAACCAACGGACCATATAGACTATAATGGGGTCCGTGTGGTTTCCGCTCAGTTTTGCCACGATGCAGAGAGAAAAGTGCTGCTTGTAGGGGAACGGTGTGGCCCAAACGCAGATGTGTTCCGGGCCTGAGATGTGCAGTTTACACTGACAGCTTTCGACAGCCTGTATTCTGCTGCTTGCACCACAGGGAAATCCTCTGCAGGTTACTGTATCATTCCTGCCTAGAACTGGGGCAGTTGTGATCATAGTTGGCAATTGCTTGTGTAATATGATAAGAGACTCCAGTATGGAGCTTCATTGTAAAATAAGTCTGTACAGCTTGGCACACAGAGAGGGCTGTAATTTTGCTTACTGAGGTTTTCCAGTCTCTGACATAAAGGGAAGTTGCTTTTCCTTGTGCACGTTTAGCCTATCATCACTTTTTTGGAGACTTTACTAAGAATGAGAGATTTCCTCCTCCATCCTCCAAGACTGCAGCTCTGCAGTCAAGGGATTGGTGATGTATTTTTTTACTTACCATACAGCTACATGTTTTGGAATGGTGACCATTGGGAATAGTAGAGCGATGTATTGCTAGAGTTCCAGTGTTGTTTGCAGGGTAGTGTAAATTGTGGTAACATTAATTGGATATTTTGCTGTAATTAGAATTTAATGTTTGTCCCTGAGGATTTTACTCTCAGCATTTGGAACAAGAAGCATATACATATACAGTCACTGCTGAAATCCACAGAACACACAATGGGGCATGTTTCTACATTAGATTTGTAGATGTCTTTGTAGATTTATCTGGAATTTGAAAACTAATTCATATCCTTGGGATAGATGAGAATCCTATGTGGAGATGATAGACATTGGGTCTGTTTTTAATGGTGGGAATTTGGGTTATTGCCTATTCTGCGACTGAGCTAGGAAAACTTAATCTTGTTACAACTAGTAAATCAGAGTATTAACCTTTGACCGTCGTGAGTGAATGCACTGGGGGGGAAAGATGGAAAAACACAAGTAGCATGTACTATTTTTATGGAGGTATTACTTCATTTTAATGTAGACCTGTCACTTCTCCTGACATGACTGTTTTAGTAAAGGAGTGGGTACCTCATGAAATAACAACAATTCTGGAGCATCTTTTCTCTTCATCTTCCACCGCTGTGGTCTAGCCGCGATGATATGCCGATGCAGTGCATCAGCATTCAATCACGGCATCCCGCTCCTAATCAGGTGTAAACCTCGAACCGTGGACCCTGTGGGCAGAATCTGCAGCAAGATCAAGCAGGACGCTTCTTTTTCCGTGTCCTGCTGCAATCTCTGCCTCCCATTGAAAACAAGGAATCTGCTCTGGATTTGGGGGGGATCTGCTCCCAAATCCACGGCATATTCCTCCACGTGAACACACCCTAACTCTGCATTGCGTTGTTCCTCTGTTATCCATCCAAGATGTTTATGAAATCAAGAACTGAATTTTGCCATTCCTTTTGTCAAAGGGGTGCACCCCTACACATTTTGACTCTGGTCCACTTTTCTGGTGTAGGGGATTTGATGAATTCTGCCTTAACTACATTTTTCACACATTGTTCTCCATTGAAGTTAGTGGTTACAATGCTGGAAATACTTCCTTAGCGCATCAGTCATCCCGCTGACTTCAAATATGAAACATGGGGTGGGGGGGTGTCCGCTTGTACAAGGCTGAAGCGAGTTAACTGAGCTGCAATACAATCATCAAAGTGTATTTCCTGCATTTTTTTGTTCCGTATAGTGTAAGCAGCACATGTGGTCACTGGGTCACACTGTATTGTTTATACAGGGAAGAATTTGTAGCTGGTGTTACCACTGTGATTTTGCACTGTAAAACAAAGTTTACATTTTGCTCTGAAATACCCCCATAGTTTGACATCAGCTAATGTCCTGGAATGTGTGGTCAGTAAATATGGGCTTGTCTAAGGCCATAAATCCGTGACACTGATATTTACATCACAGGTGGCTGTTAAAAAGGGACTTTTCTTTCTCTTACCAGTATACAGGGTAAAAGGAAAACCAATAGAAATAAGAACATTTTGTGACCTGTACTTGAGCACAACACTTGCTTTGAACAATTTGTAAAAGGTGTATTTCTGGAATACAGCTATAGTAAGCAGATATGTGCAAGGAGATCTTAGAGCATGACCTATATTACATCTGCCAAGATTGCAATCCATTACCTCAGAAGTAATCTGTTTACTTTATATTCAAGTATTTTGTTCCCCTTGTATATTGGGAAATGTCCCCTTATTCATAAAGTGCAGCAAGGATGTCTATTGGCATGTGCCAGTGCAGTGTCCTTTTGGCATTTACAGTATTTATCTATTGTTATTCTATTACACCATGATTGCAATGCTATGATAAAATAATACTGGTATATATGTACCTAATGTTGCATAATGTTGTTACATATTTGGTGTGACATGCCGTTTATTATCTAGCTTTAGAGTTATGCTTAATCTTTTTCCACATATGTATATATCAATTTCCTCAGCACATTCTTCTCTGTAACATGCTGCTAGCAGATTACATTGCACTTCCAGGTGAAGAGTTCTCCTTAAAGGAGGGGAATTTTAAACCTTAAGTGGTTCCTGTCGTTTCAGCTACCTTGTGGGTAGCCAATGTACATGATCATCAAAAGTGTGAATTATTTTATTTACCTTATTTGTGCTGAAAAAATTGCTCCAAAGTTACAGAGGCAGGATGTCTCCATTTCCTTTTAATCGGGGTTGTCATTAGTGCTGCTTTTCTGTCATTCAAGTCCATTGGGAGAGCCAGACCACTAAAATAACAGTGGCATGCAGAGCCCAGTGGACCTCATTGACTATAATGGGGTCTTTCAGGTGTCTCACTTTTATGCTAGATTCACACACAGCAAAACTGTGTGTGTGTAATATATATATAAATAAAATTTGCTGTATTGTATTAAAGTCCCCACAGAAGTGAAGCTGTAAACAGTAGTAATAGTAAAGCCTGCAAAATGGGCAGAGATTGACAGGCACACGTATATCTAGTTGGCCAATGCATATAGAATGCATGAGGTGAAATCTGGAACAGTCCAAGTACCTAGCTGAAGTGATGACAATAGATTTTAGTGTAGCTGTAGAATTGGGAAATATGCTTGTCCGCTGCCTTTGTTTACATTGGAGAGGCCTGCTAGACATGAAAGAAATTCCAACTATGTGAAAGAATATGTGAACACAGAAATTTAGGGCCGAAAAGTTAATACAGGAATTAATCCTAATGCATGGTTTATTTTTGTTCATAGAGCACTATATGGCAAGTTGAGGAGAAAAACATTGCACCTTGCTCTCTGTTTAAATAAAATATTCCTCTTACAGACAGCCATTATTCTTCGTACAGTCATTTTGTGTAGACTAGCCAGAGTTTAGTATGTTCACATCTGTTCTGCAAGCCTCTGTCATATATTCCTTCAGAAATGGCAAAATAGTGCAGTGCTCTCTGCTGTTTATGCAATAAGCTGGTCCAAATGATAGAAAGTGGGTGGACATTATAGTGAAGGGGCTCCTCTGAGCCCGATTTGTGTCTGTCACGCAGGGGTGTAAGTTGAGAGGGTGCAGTTGCATCGGGCCCTGGAGCCTTAGTCGGCCCATAAGCACTGGCATCATTATTTAGATTTCAGCTTCCATCTGACCATAAGCCAAGGAGACCTACAGATTACCCTAACCACTCTAAGGATGATTAAACTCTGTAGAACCCGTAACCATCACTATCAAGAATTCACTGTATTGGTGAGGAAGGGGGCCCTGGACAAAAGATTGCTTTGGGCTCACAAGACTTTAGTTATGCCACTGTTGTCACGTACAGGATTTGGCTCTTTTGTCAAGTTTGTTCTTCTCCTATGATGAAGGAAACCACTAGCAGAGATGTGAATGGAGCCATAATTCACATATCATGATATGGTGGTATGTAGTGTAGACATAATGTCCATCTTATAAGTGTTTGAATTGTGTCAAATTTAATTTCTTTGCTACTGCCTGACCTTTTTAAAAAGTTCTCTGTGAACCTACCTATTCACACCTTTTGGTACTGCTCCCCCCCATACACACACAGAAGAGGAAAAGCTGTTACAAAATTATTTATAGTACATGTAGTTTAGTCACAGTTCAGTTTAGTTTTTGTTCTAGGAGATTTCTGTCCACCAGACCTAAATTAGGAAAGGGAAGGAAAGAGGTTAAAATGTAAAAGAAAAGGTAAGGTAGGAAAATATATTGAAGGGTATCACCATTCCATTCTTATAGGAGAACTGAGGATCCCTGTACTTTAGATAGGTGGGATCTGATAGGACCTTTCCCCCTAATCCCCTATACTTTGGTTAAGGAAAAAGGATTTGTAGGATAACTGTTCTAAATTGCGGTTTTGTTGGAAGCCTTTAGAATATGTCAATGTGGTATTTTGTTCTGACAGTGTCTTGAATGAGCTATGTTACGGACGTTGGAAGTACCATGGAACGCTATTCAGCTTATATCTAAATTACACTGTGAATGAAAATAAAATACAAAGTGTGATGCAAACCAATTATATATATTATCTGAAATATATTGCGTTAAGTGTATTGATTAAAAAAAAATGAAGTATGCCAGAAATGTGCACTTGTCATATAGTGTTCACATCCTTCTCTTTCCAGGGGGTAACTTTACTTTTTGATGACAGTAGTGTTGGCTGCCTATAAATCACACGGTCTTGCCATGACTTGTGTCAGAGGTTTAGTATTTCTTTAGGGATAGTTTAGTTTGTTAGCAAAATTGCTGGTACCCCTTATTTAATAAAAGAAAAGACCACAATGGTCACAGAAATAACTTGAATCTAACAAAAGTAATAATAAATAAAATTTGTTGACAAGCCACAAAGCTTCTGGGAGAATGTCCTATGGACAGATAAGACAAAAATCGAACTTTTTGGCAAGGCACATCAGCTCTGTGTTCACAGACGGAAAAATGAAGCATATCTTAAAAAGAACATTGTCCCTACTGTGAAACATGGAGGAGGCTCCGTTATGTTCTGGTGCTGCTTTGCTGCATCTGGCGCAGGGTACAATGAAATGTCAAGACTATCAAGGGTGCCTAGAGAGAAATGTGCTACCCAGTGTCAGAAAGCTTGGTCTCAGTCGCAGGTCATGGGTCTTGCAACAGTATAATGACCTAAAACACACAGCTAAAAACACCCAAGAATGGCTAAGAGGAAAACATTGGACTATTCTGAAGTGGCCTTCTATGAGCCCTGACCTAAATCCTATTGAGCATCTTTGGAAGGAGCTGAAACATGCCGTCTGAAAAAGGCACCCTTCAAACCCGAGACAACTGGAGCAGTTTGCTCATGAGGAGGAGAAGGCCAAAATACCTTCTGAGAGGTGCAGAAATCTCATTGACCGTTACAGGAAGCATTTGATTGCAGGAATTGACTCAAAATGTTACGCAGCAAAATATTAAGCTAAAGGGAACTGTCGTTTCTGTCCAGGCCTGGTTCATGAGTTTGATTTATTTTTTTTATTTTTTTTAATTCTGTTGAAGCAAAAAGCAATGTCTGACTTTCATTTGTTCATTTTCATAGAATTTTTTTATTTATTATTACTTTCCTCAGATTCAAGTTATTTCTGTGGCCATTGTGGGCTTTCCTTTCATTAAATAAGGGGTATCAACAATTTTGTCCATGTGTGTATATACAAACTATGACATCTTATTGTAAATCCATAAGGCATTAAAGAGAGTCTACCACCTCTCCCAAGAATTTTCAACTTCAATCTTTGGATCATTACTTGACCCATTACAGTGATGAACCGCATATTATTATTTACTTATATAGCGTCGTCATAATCCGCAGCACTTTACGTCTTTTGTTATGTATGTCCCTTTTGAAGTACCCTGGGTGTCACATTTTTAATTGACGACCTACACTAAGGTCAGAAAAACCACTAAATCCATTAAAAAAAAAATCTTTGGAAAACCTCTTTAATATTTAATTGTCTGAGACAACATGCAGCACAAAGTGCCTTACTCTTTGGGTTCAGAACATGCAGCAGGGGCATTATTGCAACGTCACCACCCATCGGTTTCAACCTTGCAATGCAAGGATTCAGGTCTGTTGCGGGATGTTCAGTGGAGACTTTACACAACATAGGTACATATCTGCTGCAAAGCCCTACGCTCATCTCATCCATGCCATGCCTTTTTTTATTCTTAAGTGCCATGAACTTCATTAAAAAAAATTAATTTTTGGCACGTTTGGCCTTTTTGTAAAAAAAAAGTGCAGCTTTTATTGGCCTTTTTATGCCGCAAATTGGCATTAAATGTGTGATGACACCCATTTGTCAGCCTACTGTTCTGTACTGTGCTTCTTTGATGGCAAAGTGAATATTAAGAATAAAATCAGTTTTCAGCTTTTGCCGAGTAGCTCTTTCTCTATGCCAGATACTTGCTTTGCCCCTGTGATTCCTAGAGATAACTTCTGTAATGTAACTAATCTGCGAGAATAGTATAAATGCAATTTTAAATTGTTCTTTTTTTCTTTCAGAAAGACAAAAATAGAGCTTTATTCACCTCCCGATACATTTAATGATTGTTTATGGTGGGCATAGGCGGGCTAGGCTCCAAGTAGCACTACTATTTCTAACTAGATAAAAGATCTGGTGCGCTGGAGGAAAAGCAAATCTCTTCTATAGCGGCATCTCACAATGAATTATTTTGTTTTATTCCTTTTTGAAGACAAATATTACAACTAGAGGTAATAACATGTTATGCTACACCACAAGTGGCTTGTATGTTCTTTCTGATGTAAAATGAAGAGTAAATGGTTGCAATTTGTACTTGTGGTTGAAAATTGCACATAAATATATTTTTATTTCAGATTCCTGGGAATCTAAAAAGGAGCTCATGTCTTGTTTCATTTCACTTCAACTAACCCCTTGATTTCTGAGACAAATGACTGAGGTGCATGGTAAAAGCATTAGGAAAGTATGTAGGAATCTCAGGAGAGCAGTCACAACCCATTTGTAAGGTAATGGCTGAAGAACTCATCATAGCTGGTATAAGGTGCATATCGAGCATTAGTTGTAGCTGTTTTATGAATACTTTATAGAATTATAATTCTAGAATACAACATGCCATCTAGAATACGTAATTCTAGAATACAACTGTAATATTTTATTCTGCTGATCGAATGTGTAAAATGACAGACTCCCAACAGAGCCCTAAAAATCCCATCCTCAATGTTTAATGGATTCTGCAAGAGAAACGGCATGGTCTTGGGAAGTGATACGTCAATGTCCCAGTTTTTTTTTTAGCGACTACTGTTCTTTATGCAGGCAGAGTCAGAGTATATTGACACTACATGTTTGCTGCAGAAATTTCAGTGACTGAAAATCAATTCCATTCATCCAAATGGGGTTGTTTTGGAGATCGATAAATGGATTTTTGCAAGTTCTGTTGCGATAAATTGGACACTCACAGAAAATGGCAATATGTGAATTTGACTGGCTGGAGAAAGGTCAAGTGTATACAGTATTGTAGATTGTCATGATCATAAACGAATTGAAGCTTTGATAGACTCTTTGCTTTATTGCTGCAGATGTCTTATTGATCGCTTCTTTGTAACACGTCTCCAGACCTCCATATTAGAGGCACATTCATATTTAATGAGCAGGAATTTATTTATTGCAGCACATTCTTCCTTGCCATTGACTGGATGTGACAGGAGTTAAATACCATTGACTTGAAGATGACCTGGTCCATCATAATGTGACTTGTCTTGGAAGCAGCTGCCTGATCTGAAACTTTTGGCCTAGGCGCTTTTTCTTTTCAGTTTAGAGAACAACAGATGGCTTCTTAGCAAAAAATCTGGTGCCCAACAGAAACTTGCCATATGTTCTAAAATACATTTTCTTGTCACCAAAAATAGAAAATTTAATGTCTTCAAAAACAGAACAGAGGACTTTATAATCATATGTATACCGATAATGCTGATCCCAGTTACCATAGTTATAATGGTGCACTTGTGGATTTTGCCCTATTAATTTTATGTGGTATAAATTATGGGCGTCTTTAGTGGTTTGCTCTTTACTTCTTCAGACAGACAAGAAGCAGATGCTACTTTAACATAACCAGCCTGTGCTCCTACAAGTTCTGCTGAGGTGCATTTGATATTCTTCTTGTTATTTCTAAATACTCTGTTAAGGCAGATGATTATTCTTGCACATTAATGTTGTTGAATTTTGAAGAAATATTTTTTAATGTTATAATTGTTGGATGGGATTCTCAGTGGTTCTTCTAACATCCAGTGCTTTTTGGGTTAATTCATGAAAAGTAATAGTGGTAAAATACTAAATAAAGGATGACTGTGTCACACCTCGTGGGGTTGACACTGCTGCTTTATGCTGTGTACTGCATTTTTGCCAGCGCCTTGTATTGTGATTGTTACTTTGCATTTCTGCACTTTTTGTTACAGTTTAAAATTCTCAGACATTTATTTTGCTTACTTATATAGCGCCATCATATTCCGCAGCGCTTTACAGACATTGTCAGTCACCGCCCCGTATAGGGCTCACAATCTACATGAATAATAAAATAAACATCTATAATAATGACACGGAATAAATCTTTACAGAACAGATGTGTAGTATGTTACTGGTTTGTGTTCTTAATCCATTTTCGAACTTCCATTCATTTAGTTATATAGATTGGATTACAGATGGATCCTCATGTAGCAGAGTCTCCTCTTAATAGTTCCAAAATTAAGTTTAGTGCTAACCCCTTAATATGCCCCTAGTGACCAAGCCATTTCTTTGCGTTTTCTGTTCACCTCCTTATACTGTTTAAAGGGGGCATGACCTAAATAATTCTAATTAAGAATTACGATTAACAATTACGGTTAATAATTATTAATTGTAATCTAGGTAAAATGGGTTATCCAGTCATTATCACTTTGTTTTATGCTAATGACCTATCCATACAACATAAATGGATATCTATATACATGAGGATAACTGTGCACTTGTGAACTAGCTGTGCGTGCCAGATGTGACTTTTGCTGATTGTTTTGGTCTCTAGTTTACAGTCTTGCAATAGCTTTCAAGATCCAAAAGTTAATAGAAACATTATCCATTGAAGACTGCTCAGTGTAACTTGGGGCTGATGTGCAGATGTTCAACTAAATTGGAGTTTTGTCTCAGGATATCCTCCTCATCTCAGCATCCAGAATTAAGACTTGCATCCTGCCTTGTGATTTTTTAAAAAATTTTTTTTTTATCGCGCAACAGCTGACAAATGAATTATTGTTCATATGTTTTGCATTTGTGAGCATTTATAAACCTAGTCACAGTAACTTGTAGAGGTATACCTCTGTTCTGAATAGGGTCCCATTTTCATGTAAATCACAGTTTTATTACTATGCACTTTGGGTGCGCGTCTTAGGCTTGGTTCACACATCAGTATGCCATCAGTCCGTTTGAATTCAGTTTGAGACTTTAAAACGGACTGATACACATACTGATTGCATACTGACGCTAGGTTCACACTAGCATTCGGGTCTCCTTTCTGTGGTTTCCGTCTTCTGCACGCAGAAGACGGAAACCTGTCAGCGGGTCCGGCGGTGAGCATTTTATGCTCTCCGCCGCGAAACCATTTTAAAAAAAAATCAGACACAGAGTACTGCATGTTCGACTCTGTGTCCGATTTAAAAAAAAAAAAAAAAAAAAAAAAAAAAAAAAATGGTTTTGCAACGGAGAGCATAAAACGCTCACGGCCGGACATCTTTCAAACCGAATGGGTGAGAAAGAGTCCTGCAGGTTTCCGTCTCCCGCCTCTGTTTTGTGCAGGAAACGGAAACCTGCAGAACGGAGACCGGGCGCAGATGTGAACAAGCCCTGACACCTTTTTATGCTGATAGCAGATACTCAGGGGGGATTAAAAGTAGAAAATTGTAAACAGAGTAGAGATGAGGACATTTATTATATGTCCTTATCTCTACTCTGTTTACAGTTGCTGCCTTTTAATCCCCTTATCTGTCCTGGGACGGAAAATAAAAAATAAAATAAAAAAACAACTTGATAGTCTTAGTTGATACCTTTTTAATGGCTAACTACTAATGATGACTGATTACAACTTTTCGGAAATCTAGGCTCCTTTCTCAAGTAAATTTAGAGTTCTGAAATGTTGTAATCTGTCATCATTATTAGTTAGCCATTAAAAAGGTATCAACTACTGAAGACTATCAAGTTTTATTTATATATATATATATATATATATATATATATATATATATATATATATATATTTCCTAGCCACTGGCTAACACGGTATGAGAACAAACCTTTTCCTTACTCTAGGGGACGGACAGCGTTTTATTATCAGCATAAAAAGATGTCAGTATACAATCAGTACGTGTATCAGTCCGGTTTTAGTCTCAAACTTAATTCCAATGGACGGATGGCATACTGATATGTGAACCAAGCATTAGTTTGCTTGGGCTTTGGGCTACATTCTTGAAGAAAACGTTTTTGTGGTAAAATTAGGGGAGCGGCTTATACTCAGGTCAGCTTATACTTGAGTATATATGGTAAATGGGGGCATTTTTGAAGACCACCACTACCTTCCGTGACATTTTATGTACATGTTCCATTTTTATTTTGCATGTATGCAATAAGGAGACATTTTTTTCAGTGTAACTACATATATGGTCATTTTTATTTATGGAACTTAAGTTTGTAAATTAAAACCGGAAACCTGCTTTATTTTATGGGTGCTCACCAAAGACTATGGATCAATGAAAAAAAAAATGGACAGCATACAGATAGTCTGTTTTTCACTTATTAAACTAAGTATGAAGTATAGCATTTTGTTTCTAAAATTGGTTAATCTGTTTTTCACGTATGCGAAAAACAGATGTACCACTGACACAACGCTTCCAAAAAATCAAGACGTCCGTATGCTGTCATTGGAAAACATGTAAAGTATGTAAAAAATGGAAGTGTGAAAATGGCCTGAAGCCAGTTTTTCTTTATTATTCTGTCCCATTATTTTGACAGGAAGAGACATATTCCCCAATTACACCAAAGAATTCAGAGACAATTTTGTGATGGCAAATATGTTAATGTTTGGCTGCATACACGGAATCATCCCCCTTAGGGGTAGGTTTAATAAGACACCAACATGAACGAACTAGAAATTGCAGCAATAGTTTCAAAAATTAAAATAATTTTTAATAGCTGATAAAACTAGAATGTAAATATAGTTTTCCAAAACTATTGTTCATAGCATCAGCACAAAGAGTCCTATGCAAGTTAAATAATCACCTATGCAACAATAACACTTTATCTTATGTAAAGAATCCCAACAAAAAACACAATTTCTATGGCCTAAGTGAAAATGTATAATGCAAAGCCCAGATCACTAGTGTAAACTGCAAAATATAAACATGTGGGCCCAAATACATGTTTTGCTGCAAGCAATGTATAGTAACTGTGTGGGTCAGAGTCACATTGGTTACCAGCAGGAGAAGGGGGGACATCCTCCATCCGATTGCAGTGCCAGAAAGAAACTACCCCTGCCAGAATTACTACCAGTCCCTATGCGTTTCTTAGATTTTATCTATTCTGAACCCTTCTTCAGGAACATAACAGATTAGTCATTGGGTAGGTATACAGTCTCTGAAACAGCATAGAAAGCTATAGTGGTGGTTACTTTCAAACATATAGCATGTTCCAGGGAACACTTCAGGACTGGTAGGGTGTTTTTTGAACTGTTGTTTTGTCAAATTATATTTTTATTTACTGTTAAGTTTTAAGTTTCAATACTATTTCTGCGATTTGTGGTTTGGCCATATACCATAGTTGTAGGCCAAATCCTTGTTCTGGCAACAGCTATTCCTCCTTGCTGTCTATATACACATTTTATTCATATGCAAATGCTTCGCTGAGCATTCGTGTGTTCTGGGAAGGTGGGAGTAAAGCTGGCCTTACACATGAGATATCAAAATCGGCTGAACTCGTTGAGTTTGCCCATTTGAGTTGCCAATTGTAACATTATACATTATACATTACTGACTGGTTGATCACAAATTATCAAATCTGTAAGAAAATCTTGTCAGTGATCTCCTTTGAACATCTTTGTAGATAAAGTGCCACTAGGTGTGTTCTTGTTTCTGCTGTCTACATTATCCTTAGTGAGATTATCTATCCAGACACTCATACTGGATCATGGAGCAATTCACCATCACCATCCAAGACAGAATAGAGAAATTTCTGGACCTGCCTCGCCCCTCGATCCTACCATAAGTCTTTTCTTGTCTTTGGTGTTGTGTAGTACTTCTAATAGTTAGTCCTTAAGGCTGATATTTTTCTCTTCCCTTCCCCCTTTTTTTTTTAAATAGTGTTTTGTTTTTGTTTTTTTTTATAATTACCACTACAGATTCTATATTACCCTGTACACTTGAAGTGGAAGCTCTTTGAGAAGACCTCTGCATATAACGTACTTTCTCTTGCTTACTGAACTTTTATTTCTCAGTTTTTGTTGTAACATCATATTAGATCAATAAAAATACAGCTAAACAGTAATATCTTGGCCAAATATGGCAGATCATTTGCCATTTTGCTCACACTCAGTATGTTTGTTGCCATCCTGCCTCTAAACTAGCCCCTTGATCAGGCAGGATTGGTCATGTTGAAATCCAAAGCCTGTACTCCTGGCATTTGCTTTACACCTTTCCATAGATTTAGTGGTGGACTATCCTGTTTGGCCAGCATTAGTCTAATCATGTGTATGGCCAGCATAAATTAGCCTGCAGGAAACCATTGTTAGTGGACAGAATAATATAACCTGTTATGCTATTCAACTCTGTATTTAGCTATTTACTATAGAGCTATAATCACTGTATGTGCTTTTCATGGGACTCTGGATGTCGTGTGTATTTATTTTTTTTACATCAGAATTTTAATTCTGTCTAAAGAATAGTAGTCCAGATGGGTGACAATCAAAACGCCAGCTTTCGGTCCTCATAGATTTATTATTTTGTGCTACTGCCAAATAATCTCAATAAACAAGGGTATCCTTAAAATGCTACACCAGTAAATTGGAGACAGCAAGAAACTGTTATATGAATCCTGAAAATGATTATGTGGTATGGAAATAGAATAATAAAAGTTGAAACAATGGAAAGTTTGCATTTTATGTCAAGCATTTTTTCAATTTCCTCAGCCTATTGTGACGTCACTTGTTTTTCTGCCTGAATTTTTTTTAATTTGCTATGTACTCTACAAGCCAGTGTAACAATAATGATCCCTATGAAGTGAAATGGACTGCTCACACATGTAACATCTTAAGCCAGCAGCTTCCTATGAGAACCTGACAAATTACTGCATTCTTGAGAGGCCACAGTGCAATTGCTGCTGCTTTGGCCTTAGGAAGTGTTTGGTAGTATATTGAAATATTGTGCACACAAAAATGTCAAACGGTTTTAGTTCTATTGACTTAATAATGAGTATGTAAGAGATGACTATGTTTGTTCCTTCACTCTGTTCCTTGAAAATGTACCAAATTGTCAATTGAATTATTGGTAGCAAAAAAAAATAAAAAATCTTTCTATGGCACCTCCTGGTGTCCTTTTGATTTCTTTCAGGCTAGGTTCCTACTTGCGCTGGGCTCTGTCTTACCTGGACCACTAAACCAGCAGTTACTTGCAGGGGAGTTCCCCTGTCTGTCTATACAGGTCTGTCTGTCTCTGTACAGGACTTTTCTCTCTGCCGACTTTTGGCGAAATTTGTGGCAGAGACTTCAATGGACTTCAGGGCAGATGTGAACATAGCCTGTGAATGTCCACTCAATGTGTCAGTGCTGGTGGTCACACATGTCCAGAAACTTGCCCCCAATACCAGAATCCCCTTGTACATAGGTAGTAATAATTTTTGCTACAGTTCCTCTAATGCATGCCCTTGTGTTCATGCCAAAGCTGCCTTTCTGTCCATGTTGAAATGTTATTACTGGCTATATGGTGATTTTAAAACCTGCCATGTTGTATGCTTGCTCATTGACCATTTTATAGTAAGGCTTTTTCCACATTGTATTTGCTGTTTATGTTCATTTTATATACTGGATAAATCCTTTGACATATGCATGAAGCATATGGTGTAGAATTAGCAGTTGTTTTTTTTTTGTATACCTATGCCATTATTCTGGTAAATAAATGTTCTCTCCCATCCATGGGATATGGAATAACTATCTGATTTATTTGAGACTCGCAAGATCAGGGATCCTGTGAGCTTTCGATAAATGGATCAGCAAGTTGTTCATGTGTGCAGTTGCTTTGTTCAATTCTGTGGCTATAAGAGATAGTGGCCTGCTGTGCTTTTTTTGGCAGTGCTATAAAGTCAAGCAGCAATGGGCATGCACAACCTGCCACTTTTTGACTGGTCTTACGCGACCGTAATGATTCTACGGTCCGCATGTTGCTGATCAGCAACACTAGTTGCTGATCGGCAACATACACTCCGCAGATGTCCGTGTCCTGCCGCACTCGCCCATAGAGTTCTATAGGCGAGTCCGTGCAGTGCCGCAATTCACAGGCATTACGTACATGCTCTATAAATTGCGGACCACGGTTGCGGCCCAGCCACACCACGGGTAAAATATCCGGTGGTGTAAGAGGCCGCTTTGAGTATAATGTGTCCGCAATTGAAAACCCTCTGACCAGCCTTTTTCATACAGAACACACAGAACCCCCATTCTTGTCTACTTTGGGATCCCTGCCATTCAGATAGTTATCTCTTGTAGTTCAATATCCTGGAAAGCCTCTCTAACTTCCTTCTACACCCTAAAAAGCACATCACTTAGTATATATTTGTGGTATCCTCTTGTATTTGAAAGCTGTTTTCTTTTCTTTTATTAATTATATATATATATATATATATATATATATATATATATATATATATATATATTTTTTAAATGTCAAGTTTTTAGAATCCATACAGAGACAGTATACGAACATGTCACCACGCCCTACTCTTTCATTTTTGTATTATAATCCACCCTACACTACCAGTATATGAATAGAGCATCTATCATTAGTTAGATCTGTATACAGCATCTGAGTGTGCATATATTATATGTACTTGGCATGCACTGAAAAAATAGAGAATATAAAAAAAGAACTAAAAAAAAACAAAAAAAACACTGCATTGTGTAGGCTATATTTACTTCATGTGTAGATAGACTGTACTCACATGAGACTTGCCTGACAGCAATTTCCCCCCAGAGAGCAAATGACAAATGGCTACTGTGGTTTGTCCTCCAGCAAATGGTTGGTCGTGGAACAAACTGAAATATCTTTAAAGAATGCACAGCAACCATTTATTTTCCACTGCACAAATAATTGTATGAATAAAATGGCTTTTTCTACAAAACCGAGCCAGGGTCACGTCATAGAAAATGCCTTTTGTTAAGCTTCGGTTTTACAGAGACTTAGAAGGAGCTCTCAGCTCTGCCTTTGGCAACAAAAGAGTTAAGCCCCAGGAAATCTTTCCTCTTCTATATTTTATTTTCTTAAATAAAAATATCTTGTTCTGACATGTAAAGCAACATTGATGGTTTTAATTAGACTGCTGCAGATGTTTGCTTTTAGCCCTGGAGAAGTGGCAGATTCTGCCTTTTATACAAGCAGATAGAACTGCTTGATAATGAAAGTGCTCATGATATAGACATCCTTGTTATACAGAACAGGAGCGCTTGCAACCAATAAAAGATAGAAAATTCTTGTCTGCAACATAAAGACTGTCATATTCTAAACAGGATAGGTTGTTAGGGTAGAAGCCACAAGAATTCTGCTTAAAGAGGACCTTTCACCACCTCCACCAATTCTAGTTCTTAGCATCTGCTAATAGACACCGCTCCACTGATTCCAGTGCAGTTGGAATTAAAAAAAATTTCTGTAACCCCCACCATTCCCGAGTATCAAGTGCAGTTAGTTTTGGTGCCTGATGAGTTCTGTATTGTCAGAAGGGCGGGGGGGTGATTAAGAGCTCCAATCAGAGCTCAGAATCATACCCCTTGTCTGCTCCTGCCTGACATGTTAGACACCCAAAATAACAACATTGATTGGTCATAAGCAGTGGGAGCTAGATGAAAAATTACAACTGTGCCGGAATCGGTGAAGCAACAGCTATTAATTGATATAAAGTGTTAGATATGGTGGTGGTGAAAGGTCCTCTTTTAATTGTAAAGACCTATTTTTCTATTTTTTTCATACCTCTCTCGCTTTCCCTTGCAAATGAAGAAAAGAGGGGCAATGTTTGCGGAAAAAGGAAATATCTATCTATCTATCTATCTATCTATCTATCTATCTATCTATCTATCTGCCCTTTAGTACTGACAGATACCCTGAATACATGGGACTCTTACGTCATAGCACGGTCATCCAACTTCAAGATCAAGATATGAGTTTTCCAGTGCTAATTCATCTTTACACGTTGGTGACAGACCACTGAAATTGTGATTAAAAAAGGAAATTCTATTGAGCTGAAAAGACTTAAAGGGATTCTATCACTAGAATACACTTTTTAAACTAATTTCACGTAGGAATAGCCTTAAGAAGGCTATTCTTCTTTTACCTTTATGTTTCAGATCCGCGCCACTGTTCCTCTAAAGAGGGCCTTTCATGGGTTTGGGCACAGGCAGTTTTATATATCGCTGGAAAGCTGACAGTGCACTGTGGCCCGGGTGAAGAGCTATCAGTACCGGTACCGTACCATAATGTAGCTCTTCACTGTCAGAAGGGCGTTCCTGACAGTCTGTCAGGAACGTCCTTCTTCACAGCAGCGCCTATAGCGCTGTATAGTGTGAGCGGGGAGGAAAGCCCCCCTAGCTCTCCTCACTTGTCCATAGAGTACTATCAGTAGTCTCTCAGTCCAAGGCTGAGAGACGATACTTGGTAAAATCCCACATCATTGCAGCAAAGGCCTCTGGGAAGGTCGGGCATGATGTTAAAGGGAGCGCCCCCTAGCGGGCTGCATGACTGAGGCACTGTCTTCCTATTTACATCATGGAAGACAGATTTGCATATTCTTCCCATGATTCTTCACAGTGGAGCGTCTATGGCTTAATAAGACTCCACACACCTACATGGTGGTCCCTCCCTAAGGACGATATCCCCTTAACCCTATCTGTGTTACAGGGATGGTCATATATGCAATGTGTAATGCTGGTCCTAAAGATCAGATCCTTAATGGCAAGTTAGGTCTCTTAGATAAACTTTGCCAAATGAGTGGCATTTACCAAAATTCACCAGTATTTGGATTCTGTATTACTTGCGTCTAAGTGATGATGGATTCAGACAAGGTACTGTCTGTGTACTGAATGTCATTAAATAGAAATAAAAAAATGACAAATGGTCCAAAGCAGAAAGTACATAAGAATGGTCCAAGTACAGCCGTTAGATTATGCTGCAGATATCTAGATTTCTAGACAAATTGCAGCATTACCACAGGTCAAGTGTGACCAATTTAGTTTTTTTAAAAAATGATTACGGTAAATGAAGATATTAGCGACTGCAAGATGTTTAAGATCTACTTAACAGAACTAGTGAAGGATTTGCGTTTCCAACAGCTCGTAGAAATTTATTTAGACACTAAATGTACGTAACAAGGCCACATTTTTCTTATTCATCACCCAGAAATGGTTCTACCTCCCTTAGGCATTCCTTTGTTCTCTGCTTGTGGACAATGCTGGTCAGTTCAGGGCAACTGAAAACATTTAAAGGGAATGTTCACCCTGAGTACAATTCCTTTAGGATGGGGGGGTGAGGTGGGATTGGGGAATATTTTATTCTGAGTTTGGCCTCTTATCCTATATTTTAGTCGTAAAACATAGAATTTTATATCGCCCTGACGCGTCTTTATTCTTGTTTAGTGTTTACTTTTGCTTTTAACCACATATACTCCAATTTCCTACAGTTACAGCAGAGACTTGAAAGGAGTCATTATGTTTGATAAGGTAATTATCATACATCATATGTAAGGAGTTACAGATGTTAACCATCTTTTCTTGGAAAGTCCTTCTTACAATTCATGGGAACGAGAGCAGCATTATTACCCAGCCCATCCCCCTGCTGCTAAATAATGCTCCAATAGTAATGGGAATGATATGGAAATGGCTTGGCCTTTGTGTATGTTGCAAATCATTGCAGTCTTTTACTATGAAGTCACAAGCTGTGAAGTGAAGTCAGCAAATAAAAGCTGATGGTTTCTGTGGGGTCTTATTGGGGGTGTAGTATGCAGCATTGTAACATTATCTGAGTCATCCTCCACTTTCCCTGGAGATTATTTTTATTGTCTTTAATATAGCTTGACATTGACTTCCTGTCTCAGCTGTACTTGCTTTGCCTCTGGACTAATACATTTCTGTCCTGTGAAGATATTTATTTAATGACTTGCCATTTGCACCTAGAAGGGCCGCATTCTTTCCCAATGTCACTTCTTTTCTAGGGTCCTTTCTTTTCCTGCTGCCCCTATTAACATATAATTGCAGAGGCATCAACTCTGCATGCTGAAGCTAGCGCCACGCACATAGGCATCCAAGCATTTTGTGAATGCTCTATTCACAATACCATCTGGGGTGCAATAAATCCTTCTGTTATGTTTGCTGGAAATAATAGTGTAGTCTGAAGCACTAGATTTCCTATAAGAAAGCGACAACTTCTCGGCTCAAACTTGCCCTCCCCATATGCCTCGATGTAAACTACCCATAGCAGCAGTGGCAAAACTATTGAACTGCTCCAGGGCTTCTGAATTTATCCATAAACCTCATCAGAGCTGCAGACAGATGGCTAGATACAGTTCTGCAAACTGAATATACTTAGGAATAATAATATAGGAATAATAATGATGATATTTTATTGATGACTAGTAAGAAACCTGTTAACTAGAGATGAGCGAACAGTGTTCTATCGAACTCATGTTCGATCGGATATTAGGCTGTTCGGCATGTTCGAATCGAACACCGCGTGGTAAAGTGCGCCATTACTCGATTCCCCTCCCACCTTCCCTGGCGCCTTTTTTGCTCCAATAACAGCGCAGGGTAGGTGGGACAGGAACTACGACACCGGTGACGTTGAAAAAAGTAGGCAAAACCCATTGGCTGCCGAATACATGTGACCTCTAATTTAAAAGAACAGCGCCGCCCAGGTTCGCGTCATTCTGAGCTTGCAATTCACCGAGGACGGAGGTTTCCGTCCAGCTAGCTAGGGCTTAGATTCTGGGTAGGCAGGGACAGGCTAGGATAGGAAGGAGAAGACAACCAACAGCTCTTGTAAGAGCTAAATTCCAGGGAGAAGCTTGTCAGTGTAACGTGGCACTGACGGGCTCAATCGCCGCAACCCAGCTTTCCCAGGATCCTGAATGGAATACACTGTCAGTGTATTCCCGTATACCCGATATATACCCCGATACCCGTTCCAACGGTGTGCCCCCCCACCTTCACCCCAGAAATACCCTGCAAGTCCCCTAGCAATAGAATTGGGGCTATATACACCCACAATTTTTACTACTGGTATACAGTGCCATTGTCTGACTGGGAATTCAAAGAATATATTGGGAATACAAATACCCTCATTTCTTGCTACTGCCATATAGTGCCAGTGTCTGACTGGGAATTCAAAGAATATATTGGGGTTACGTGCACCCACAATTTTTACTACTGGTATACAGTGCCATTGTCTGACTGGGAATTCAAAGAATATATTGGGAATACAAATACCCTCATTTCTTGCTACTGCCATATAGTGCCAGTTTCTGACTGGTAATTCAAAGAATATATTGGGGTTACGTGCACCCACAATTTTTACTACTGGTATACAGTGCCATTGTCTGACTGGGAATTCAAAGAATATATTGGGAATACAAATACCCTCATTTCTTGCTACTGCCATATAGTGCCAGTGTCTGACTGGGAATTCAAAGAATATATTGGGGTTACGTGCACCCACAATTTTTACTACTGGTATACAGTGCCATTGTCTGACTGGGAATTCAAAGAATATATTGGGAATACAAATACCCTCATTTCTTGCTACTGCCATATAGTGCCAGTGTCTGACTGGGAATTCAAAGAATATATTGGGGTTACGTGCACCCACAATTTTTACTACTGGTATACAGTGCCATTGTCTGACTGGGAATTCAAAGAATATATTGGGAATACAAATACCCTCATTTCTTGCTACTGCCATATAGTGCCAGTGTCTGACTGGTAATTCAAAGAATATATTGGGGTTACGTGCACCCACAATTTTTACTACTGGTATACAGTGCCATTGTCTGACTGGGAATTCAAAGAATATATTGGGAATACAAATACCCTCATTTCTTGCTACTGCCATATAGTGCCAGTGTCTGACTGGGAATTCAAAGAATATATTGGGGTTACGTGCACCCACAATTTTTACTACTGGTATACAGTGCCATTGTCTGACTGGGAATTCAAAGAATATATTGGGGTTATAAATACCCTCATTTCTTGCTACTGCCATATAGTGCCAGTTTCTGACTGGTAATTCAAAGAATATATTGGGGTTACGTGCACCCACAATTTTTACTACTGGTATACAGTGCCATTGTCTGACTGGGAATTCAAAGAGTATATTGGGAATACAAATACCCTCATTTCTTGCTACTGCCATATAGTGCCAGTTTCTGACTGGTAATTCAAAGAATATATTGGGGTTACGTGCACCCACAATTTTTACTACTGGTATACAGTGCCATTGTCTGACTGGGAATTCAAAGAATATATTGGGGTTATAAATACCCTCATTTCTTGCTACTGCCATATAGTGCCAGTTTCTGACTGGTAATTCAAAGAATATATTGGGGTTACGTGCACCCACAATTTTTACTACTGGTATACAGTGCCATTGTTTGACTGGGAATTCAAAGAGTATATTGGGAATACAAATACCCTCATTTCTTGCTACTGCCATATAGTGCCAGTTTCTGACTGGTAATTCAAAGAATATATTGGGGTTACGTGCACCCACAATTTTTACTACTGGTATACAGTGCCATTGTCTGACTGGGAATTCAAAGAGTATATTGGGAATACAAATACCCTCATTTCTTGCTACTGCCATATAGTGCCAGTTTCTGACTGGTAATTCAAAGAATATATTGGGGTTACGTGCACCCACAATTTTTACTACTGGTATACAGTGCCATTGTCTGACTGGGAATTCAAAGAATATATTGGGGTTATAAATACCCTCATTTCTTGCTACTGCCATATAGTGCCAGTTTCTGACTGGTAATTCAAAGAATATATTGGGGTTACGTGCACCCACAATTTTTACTACTGGTATACAGTGCCATTGTCTGACTGGGAATTCAAAGAGTATATTGGGAATACAAATACCCTCATTTCTTGCTACTGCCATATAGTGCCAGTTTCTGACTGGGAATTCAAAGAATATATTGGGGTTACGTGCACCCACAATTTTTACTACTGGTATACAGTGCCATTGTCTGACTGGGAATTCAAAGAATATATTGGGGTTATAAATACCCTCATTTCTTGCTACTGCCATATAGTGCCAGTTTCTGACTGGTAATTCAAAGAATATATTGGGGTTACGTGCACCCACAATTTTTACTACTGGTATACAGTGCCATTGTCTGACTGGGAATTCAAAGAGTATATTGGGAATACAAATACCCTCATTTCTTGCTACTGCCATATAGTGCCAGTTTCTGACTGGGAATTCAAAGAATATATTGGGGTTACGTGCACCCACAATTTTTACTACTGGTATACAGTGCCATTGTCTGACTGGGAATTCAAAGAATATATTGGGGTTATAAATACCCTCATTTCTTGCTACTGCCATATAGTGCCAGTTTCTGACTGGTAATTCAAAGAATATATTGGGGTTACGTGCACCCACAATTTTTACTACTGGTATACAGTGCCATTGTCTGACTGGGAATTCAAAGAGTATATTGGGAATACAAATACCCTCATTTCTTGCTACTGCCATATAGTGCCAGTTTCTGACTGGGAATTCAAAGAATATATTGGGGTTACGTGCACCCACAATTTTTACTACTGGTATACAGTGCCATTGTCTGACTGGGAATTCAAAGAATATATTGGGGTTATAAATACCCTCATTTCTTGCTACTGCCATATAGTGCCAGTTTCTGACTGGTAATTCAAAGAATATATTGGGGTTACGTGCACCCACAATTTTTACTACTGGTATACAGTGCCATTGTCTGACTGGGAATTCAAAGAGTATATTGGGAATACAAATACCCTCATTTCTTGCTACTGCCATATAGTGCCAGTTTCTGACTGGGAATTCAAAGAATATATTGGGGTTACGTGCACCCACAATTTTTACTACTGGTATACAGTGCCATTGTCTGACTGGGAATTCAAAGAATATATTGGGGTTATAAATACCCTCATTTCTTGCTACTGCCATATAGTGCCAGTTTCTGACTGGTAATTCAAAGAATATATTGGGGTTACGTGCACCCACAATTTTTACTACTGGTATACAGTGCCATTGTCTGACTGGGAATTCAAAGAGTATATTGGGAATACAAATACCCTCATTTCTTGCTACTGCCATATAGTGCCAGTTTCTGACTGGTAATTCAAAGAATATATTGGGGTTACGTGCACCCACAATTTTTACTACTGGTATACAGTGCCATTGTCTGACTGGGAATTTAAAGAGTATATTGGGAATACAAATACCCTCATTTCTTGCTACTGCCATATAGTGCCAGTGTCTGACTGGGAATTCAAAGAATATATTGGGGTTACGTGCACCCACAATTTTTACTACTGGTATACAGTGCCAATTTCTAACTAGGAATTCAAAATGCGCAAGGCTCCCGGAAAGGGACGTGGACGAGGCCGTGGGCGAGGTCGGGGGAATGGTTCTGGGGAGCAAGGTAGCAGTGAAGCCACAGGGCGTCCCGTGCCTACTCCTGTGGGGCAGCAAGCATTGCGCCACTCCACAGTGCCAGGGTTGCTTGCCACATTAACTAAACTGCAGGGTACAAACCTTAGTAGGCCCGAGAACCAGGAACAGGTCTTGCAATGGCTGTCAGAGAACGCTTACAGCACATTGTCCAGCAGCCAGTCAGACTCTGCCTCCTCTCCTCCTATTACCCAACAGTCTTGTCTTCCTTCCTCCCAAAATTCCGAAGCTTTACAGAACAATAACCCAAACTGTCCCTGCTCCCCAGAGCTGTTCTCCGCTCCTTTCATTGTCCCTCAACCTGCCTCTCCACGTCACGATTCCACGAACCTAACAGAGGAGCATCTGTGTCCAGATGCTCAAACACTAGAGTCTCCTCCATCTCCGTTCGATTTGGTGGTGGATGACCAGCAACCCACCCTCATCGACGATGATGTGACGCAGTTGCCGTCAGGGCATCCAGTTGACCGGCGCATTGTGCGGGAGGAGGAGATGAGACAGGAGTTGGAAGAGGAAGTGGTGGATGATGAGGACACTGACCCGACCTGGACAGGGGGGATGTCAAGCGGGGAAAGTAGTGTGGATGTTGAGGCAGGTGCAGCACCAAAAAGGGTAGCTAGAGGCAGAGGCAGAGGTCAGCAGCTTAGGCGAAGCCAGGCCACACCCGGAATCTCCCAAGATGTTCCAGTTCGTACCCAGCCCCGAAAAACTCCCACCTCGAGGGCACGTTTCTCGAAGGTGTGGAGTTTTTTCAAGGAATGCGCCGAGGACAGATATAGTGTTGTCTGCACAATTTGCCTCTCGAAATTGATTAGGGGCTCTGAGAAGAGCAACCTGTCCACCACTTCAATGCGCCGTCATTTGGAATCCAAGCACTGGAATCAGTGGCAGGCAGCAACGGCAGGACAAAGGCCGCCTGCCGTTCACGCCACTGCCACTGCCTCTGCCACTGCCTCTGCCTCTGCCACTGCCACTGCTGACTGTGCTGGCGATGCACTCCAGAGGACGAGCCAGGACACCACTTCATCTGCCTCCGCCACTTTGTTGACTTCTACCTCATCCTCCCCTGGTCCTGTCTTATCTCCTTCTCCTGCACCATCAAAGGCACCATCAGGCGTTTCTTTACAACAACCCACCATCTCTCAGACATTGGAGCGGCGGCAGAAATACACTGCTAACCACCCACACGCGCAAGCCTTGAACGCCAACATCGCTAAACTGCTGGCCCAGGAGATGTTGGCGTTCCGGCTTGTTGAAACTCCCGCCTTCCTGGACCTGATGGCAACTGCGGCACCTCGCTATGCCGTCCCTAGCCGTCACTACTTCTCCCGGTGTGCCGTCCCCGCCTTGCACCAGCACGTGTCACTCAACATCAGGCGGGCCCTTAGTTCCGCGCTTTGCACAAAGGTCCACTTGACCACCGACGCGTGGACAAGTGCATGCGGACAGGGACGCTACATTTCACTGACGGCACACTGGGTGAATGTAGTTGAGGCTGGGACTGCTTCCCAAACTGGCCCGGTGTACCTCGTCTCCCCGCCTAACATTCCTGGCAGGGACACGAGAAGAACACCCCCCTCCTCCTCCTCCTCTACCGCCTCCTCCTCCGCCACCGCCTCCTCCTCCGCCACCGCCTCCTCCTCCGCTGTTAGATTGACCCCAGCTACGAGTTGGAAACGTTGCAGCACTGGCGTTGGTAGACGTCAGCAGGCTGTGCTGAAGCTGATCAGCTTGGGGGACAGACAGCACACTGCCTCCGAGGTGAGGGATGCCCTCCTCGATGAGACGGCAATATGGTTTGAGCCGCTGCACCTGGGCCCAGGCATGGTCGTTTGTGATAACGGCCGGAACCTGGTAGCAGCTCTGGAGCTTGCCGGACTCCAACATGTTCCATGCCTGGCCCACGTCTTCAACCTAGTGGTGCAACGTTTCCTAAAGAGCTACCCCAATGTTCCAGAGCTACTGGTGAAAGTGCGGCGCATGTGCGCCCACTTTCGCAAGTCGACAGTAGCCGCTGCTAGCTTAAAATCTCTCCAGCAACGCCTGCATGTGCCACAACACCGGCTTTTGTGCGACGTCCCCACACGCTGGAACTCAACGTTTCAGATGTTGAATAGAGTGGTTGAGCAGCAGAGACCTTTGATGGAATACCAGCTACAAAACCCTAGGGTGCCACAAAGTCAGCTGCCTCAGTTTCACATCCATGAATGGCCATGGATGAGAGACCTTTGTGACATCCTACGGGTCTTTGAGGAGTCCACAAGGAGGGTGAGCTCTGAGGATGCGATGGTGAGCCTTACAATCCCGCTCTTGTGTGTTCTGAGAGAATCCCTGATTGACATCAGGGATAACTCAGATCACACAGAGGAGTTAGGGATAGCATCCGATCCGTCACAGCTGGAGAGTAGGTCCACACATCTGTCCGCTTCATTGCGTTTAATGGAGGAGGAGGAGGAGGAGGAGGAGGAAGAAGAGTTGTCCGATGATGTGATGGTGATACAGGAGGCTTCCGGGCAACTTCGAATCGTCCCATTGTTGCAGCGCGGATGGGTAGACATGGAGGATGAGGAGGAAATGGAGATTGAACTTTCCGGTGGGGCCAGAGGAGTCATGCCAACTAACACTGTGGCAGACATGGCTGAGTTCATGTTGGGGTGCTTTACAACCGACAAGCGTATTGTCAAAATCATGGAGGACAACCAGTACTGGATCTTTGCTATCCTTGACCCCCGGTATAAAAACAACATCTCGTCTTTTATTCCGGTAGAGGGGAGGGCCAATCGCATCAATGCTTGCCACAGGCAATTGGTGCAGAATATGATGGAGATGTTTCCAGCATGTGACGTTGGCGGCAGGGAGGGCAGTTCCTCCAGTAGGCAACCAAGTTCTCACCGGTCCACACAAACGAGGGGCACACTGTCTAAGGTCTGGGACACCTTGATGGCACCCCCTCGCCAAAGTGCCGCCACGGAGGGTCCTAGTGTCACCAGGCGTGAGAAGTATAGGCGCATGTTGCGGGAATACCTTTCCGACCACAGCCCTGTCCTCTCCGACCCCTCTGCGCCCTACACGTATTGGGTGTCGAAGTTGGACCTGTGGCTTGAACTTGCCCTATATGCCTTGGAGGTGCTGTCCTGTCCTGCCGCCAGCGTCCTATCTGAGAGGGTGTTCAGTGCAGCCGGTGGCATCATCACTGACAAGCGCACCCGTCTGTCAGCTGAGAGTGCCGACCGGCTCACTTTGATAAAAATGAACCACCACTGGATAGAGCCTTCATTTTTGTGCCCACCTGTGTAAAGCACCCCAACATGAAACTCCATGTCTGTACTCAACCTCTCCAATTCCTCCGCATCCTCATACTCATCCACCATAAGCGTTGCACAATTCTGCTAATACTAGGCTCCCTCCAACATGATTTCCCCCAACTCTGCTGGTTAGAGGCTCCCTCCACCCTGATTTCCACCAACTCTGCTGGTTAGAGGCTCCCTCCACCCTGCTTTCCCACAACTCTGCTGGTTAGAGGCTCCTTCCACCATGAATTTGCCAAAACTGGGCTGTTTAGAGGCTCCCTCCACCATGAATTGGTCCAAACTGGGCTGGTTAGAGGCTCCCTCCACCATTAATTGGTCCAAACTGGGCTGGTTAGAGGCTCCCTCCACCATGAATTTGCCCAAACTGGGCTGTTTAGAGGCTCCCTCCACCATGAATTTGCCCAAACTGGGCTGTTTAGAGGCTCCCTCCACCATTAATTGGTCCAAACTGGGCTGGTTAGAGGCTCCCTCCACCATTAATTGGTCCAAACTGGGCTGGTTAGAGGCTCCCTCCACCATTAATTGGTCCAAACTGGGCTGGTTAGAGGCTCCCTCCACCATGAATTTGCCCAAACTGGGCTGTTTAGAGGCTCCCTCCACCATGAATTTGCCCAAACTGGGCTGGTTAGAGGCTCCCTCCACCATGAATTGGTCCAAACTGGGGTTTTTAGAGGCTCCCTCCACCATGAATTGGTCCAAACTTGGCTGTTTAGAGGCTCCCTCCACCATGAATTGGTCCAAACTGGGGTGGTTAGAGGCTCCCTCCACCATTAATTGGTCCAAACTGGGCTGGTTAGAGGCTCCCTCCACCATTAATTGGTCCAAACTGGGCTGGTTAGAGGCTCCCTCCACCATGAATTGGTCCAAACTGGGTTTTTTAGAGGCTCCCTCCACCATGAATTTGCCCAAACTGGGCTGTTTAGAGGCTCCCTCCACCATGAATTGGTCCAAACTGGGCTGGTTAGAGGCTCCCTCCACCATGAATTTCCCAAAACTTGGCTGTTTAGAGGCTCCCTCCACCATTAATTGGTCCAAACTGGGCTGGTTAGAGGCTCCCTCCACCATGAATTGGTCCAAACTGGGGTTTTTAGAGGCTCCCTCCACCATGAATTGGTCCAAACTTGGCTGTTTAGAGGCTCCCTCCACCATGAATTGGTCCAAACTGGGGTGGTTAGAGGCTCCCTCCACCATTAATTGGTCCAAACTGGGCTGGTTAGAGGCTCCCTCCACCATTAATTGGTCCAAACTGGGCTGGTTAGAGGCTCCCTCCACCATGAATTTGCCCAAACTGGGCTGTTTAGAGGCTCCCTCCACCATGAATTTGCCCAAACTGGGCTGGTTAGAGGCTCCCTCCACCATGAATTGGTCCAAACGGGTTTTTAGAGGCTCCCTTCACCATGAATTGGTCCAAACTTGGCTGTTTAGAGGCTCCCTCCACCATGAATTGGTCCAAACTGGGGTGGTTAGAGGCTCCCTCCACCATTAATTGGTCCAAACTGGGCTGGTTAGAGGCTCCCTCCACCATGAATTTGCCCAAACTGGGCTGTTTAGAGGCTCCCTCCACCATGAATTTGCCCAAACTGGGCTGGTTAGAGGCTCCCTCCACCATGAATTGGTCCAAACTGGGGTTTTTAGAGGCTCCCTCCACCATGAATTGGTCCAAACTTGGCTGTTTAGAGGCTCCCTCCACCATTAATTGGTCCAAACTGGGCTGGTTAGAGGCTCCCTCCACCATGAATTGGTCCAAACTGGGTTTTTTAGAGGCTCCCTCCACCATGAATTTGCCCAAACTGGGCTGTTTAGAGGCTCCCTCCACCATGAATTGGTCCAAACTGGGGTGGTTAGAGGCTCCCTCCACCATTAATTGGTCCAAACTGGGCTGGTTAGAGGCTCCCTCCACCATTAATTGGTCCAAACTGGGCTGGTTAGAGGCTCCCTCCACCATGAATTGGTCCAAACTGGGGTTTTTAGAGGCTCCCTCCACCATGAATTGGTCCAAACTTGGCTGTTTAGAGGCTCCCTCCACCATTAATTGGTCCAAACTGGGCTGGTTAGAGGCTCCCTCCACCATGAATTGGTCCAAACTGGGTTTTTTAGAGGCTCCCTCCACCATGAATTTGCCCAAACTGGGCTGTTTAGAGGCTCCCTCCACCATGAATTGGTCCAAACTGGGTTTTTTAGAGGCTCCCTCCACCATGAATTGGTCCAAACTGGGCTGGTTAGAGGCTCCCTCCACCATGAATTGGTCCAAACTGGGGTTTTTAGAGGCTCCCTCCACCATGAATTGGTCCAAACTTGGCTGTTTAGAGGCTCCCTCCACCATTAATTGGTCCAAACTGGGCTGGTTAGAGGCTCCCTCCACCATGAATTTGCCCAAACTGGGCTGTTTGAGGCTCCCTCCACCATGAATTGGTCCAAACTGGGGTGGTTAGAGGCTCCCTCCACCATGAATTGGTCCAAACTGGGCTGGTTAGAGGCTCCCTCCACCATTAATTGGTCCAAACTGGGCTGGTTAGAGGCTCCCTCCACCATGAATTTGCCCAAACTGGGCTGGTTAGAGGCTCCCTCCACCATGAATTGGTCCAAACTGGGTTTTTTAGAGGCTCCCTCCACCATGAATTTGCCCAAACTGGGCTGGTTAGAGGCTCCCTCCACCATGAATTGGTCCAAACTGGGGTTTTTAGAGGCTCCCTCCACCATGAATTTGCCCAAACTCTGCTGGTTAGAGGCTCAATCCACCCTGATTTTCAAAACAAATGTTGGTGCCAACCTCAACTTACTACAAGGGCCAAATTCACTGCTGGTGACAAGCTCTCCTCACTGCAAGTGCCAAATACACATGTTTCAAGGTGTTTTCCTACTGTCAGAGAGGTGGTATTGAGTGTGTAAAGTGTGTAGTTGTTAGGCTGTGATGTTGGGGTAATAGAGGGTCTTTGGTGTGTTAGATGCCCCCAGACATGCTTCCCCTGCTGTCCCAGTGTCATTCCAGAGGTGTTGGCATCATTTCCTGGGGTGTCATAGTGGACTTGGTGACCCTCCAGACACGGATTTGGGTTTCCCCCTTAACGAGTATCTGTTCCCCATAGACTATAATGGGGTTCGAAACCCGTTCGAACACACGAACATTGAGCGGCTGTTCGAATCGAATTTCGAACCTCGAACATTTTAGTGTTCGCTCATCTCTACTGTTAACTCTTTTAATTATGTAAATCACATATTGCTCATATTTTGCACCTATATTTTACTCAAATCAGATGCCCATCATTTGGGGTGTGTGTGTGTGTGTGTGTGTGTGTGTGTGTGTGTGTATATATATATATATATATATATATATATATATATATATATATATATGATTTATTTTTTTTTTTGTAAGTCTTTTATTGTTTTTTACATTTTTTACAGCAACATAAACGTAAGTGAACAAATCACATAAAACATTGTGAACATCATAAAATTCAGTTGGAAAACAGAATGTCAAAAAGTCCAAGTCCATTGGATGTCAAGTAATTCCAAAGGAATCTATTAAATATGTGGGTAGAACAAAAAACATATCCAATGATCTGGACTATCCATCTATTACGATGTAATGCAATAACAAAAGTTATGATTTTTCTATAGTAAATGTCTGTCTGGTTTGACACTGGCATCTTTTCTCATGAGGGTTCATTGTAATGAATATGCAATGATTCAGATTAGAGATTGCCCTTCACATGAGGTTGTGTTACATGAGGTAGCATAATTTAAAACCTTCAAGTTATTTCATTTTTTTTATGTCACAGTACGACCTGTAGTAAACTGTGGCCTTTAGGGTCAGTTCACACGTGAAAACCGCCTAGCTTATTTGTGCGAGGTAAAAAACCTCGAGGAGTTTTTTTGACGCTGTTTTTTGCATTCCGCGCGGTTTTTGACGAGGTTTTTGACGCGGTTTTCGCTAGCGGTTTTCGCTAGGTTTTTTTTTTCCTATATGTGCTATAGAAACTGCAGGCGAAAACCGCGCGGTTTTTTGCGAAAACCGCGCGGTTTTGTGTGCAAAAAACCGCGCGGTTTTTTACCGCGCGGTTTTCGCCTCCCATTCACTTCTATGCAATTCTTCAGGCGTTTTCCGCCTGAAGAAAGGTCATGTCGCTTCTTCAGGCGGAAAACGCTAGGAGGAAAAAAAAAGCTAGTGGTCTACATAGACCACCATGTTAAAGGAGAGGTTTTTGAAGCGAATTCCGCTGTCAAAAACCTCCCCTTTGCCCACGTGTGAACTAGCCCTTATTGTGCTTCAGGCAGCATTTGCTAGCTATATATTATTGAGGGTGTTGGCAGTGCCATGGTGCTTGGAGACCAGCAAATCAGCATCTACCTATACCCACAGCCATATTATTTACATATTTTATGTTGGTTTTCATCTTTAACTGCAGGTGTATTATATACAAGATATATTTAACAGCTGCTATATTTCAGCGAATATTTGCTGAATCATATAGGCGTTTTGCACTGTTTCTCTATTAGTTTAGGGATTAGAGGTCAGGTCACCACCAGTGTGATGGTATGTTCCAGTTTAAGATAAGATAATCCCTTAATAGCCCCACCATGGGGAAATTTAGTGTGTTACAGCAGCATGGATAATACAGTAATAATACAAAATACGAATACAAAAAGCTCCACGGTAGAGGCATAACAGTGACAGTAGGTACAGATAAAAAAATAAAGGTAAAGATAGTTAGGAGGAGGGGGGATATCACAACTTAAGGATCTTTCTGTTCTCTTTATGGAATGATCTCTACTTAGTCCGGTGTTGGTTGTACAGCCTGACTGTGGTTGGGAGGAAACACTTCTGATACTTCTCCTTCTCACACTTGGGTGAAGTAGTCGGTCACTGACAGTACTGCTCAGTGCTGTCACAGTCTCATACATGGGATGGGAGTTATTCTCCAGCATGGACCTCACCAAGGACAGTATCCTTCTGTCACCAACCACATGTACTGGGTCTAAAGGGCTCCCCAGGACGGAGCTGGCCCTTCTAAGCAGTTTGTCAAGTCTATTTCTGTCCCTGGCTATATGCTACTCCCCCAGCAGGCCACTCCTAATGCCACTCCTAATGCCTGATGCCACTATAGAGTAACCCTTTTTGTGTAGCGCATCCAAGTGATCAGCCCAGTCCAGTTTATTATTGAGGAGCCACGGTAGCTAGGCATACCCCTTTAAAACCAACGGAAAATAAAGTCAGAAATAACACAGCCACACATATATAGTGGTCTATACCTTTATCTATTTCTAAGGCTAATAGTACATGACCGTGTGCTGGCTGTGATTGAATGACATCCATGTTCCGCCTGTGCACCTGCCGTATTTCTGCCGACGCTTTCATTCAATGAATAGGAACCAAAGGAGCACAGCCATAAAACCAGATCGGAATAGGACCTGTCCTGAGTTTTACAGCCCAGACTTTCGGCCTGCGCATGGAACCGTGTAATACACGGTCATGTGCTTGAGCCGACAGTAATGAATGGATCAGTGTACTAACTTTGAAAACGCAGATGGCAAACTGACCTAATCCATAGGCGTGTTCAAGGGACCTAATTCTATACTTTGTGATCATAAAGTATTTGCTTGCTGTCAGTTATGTGCTACACATTTGATTTGGTGACATCTTAGTCAATATATTCATTGTGATCCATCAGTGAAGAGAGGTGATCTACAGTATCACAAACACACTTCAGAAATGCTGCATGTAAGATGAGGGCTAGTTGTGTTTGCATGTCCTGCTTATGGGGTCATGGCATAATGAACAAAGCAGCAATGTCCCACTGAGCCACGGACATTGTATCTTAAATGCTTGTGGACTAATGTGGTACAGTTCTTTGTCTATGAAGGGATTTGATGCTGCCATCTTTGTCCTTTCTTTTTATCTGTAGTAGCTTTAGCTTGAATGAATCGAGAAATTCTTACATAAATACATTTTATTTAAAGTCACCATATTGTGCTCTTGATGTTGGGGTATCTCATACCGATCATAATATGTCTACAGAGATGAACGCACATCTGACTTGCTTGTTCAGGGTCATTTTTATACTGTGCTTTTGTCTTTCTAACCACTGTATCAGAAGACTTGGTGAAGTCGCACCTGCGGGGTTGTATTTGTTTGGGCCTGTCATAGAGACCCTTCCTCAGAGGCTCTTATTCTCTGGTAACATGCCCTTTAACTAAAGGCTAAATACTGTTATCATGTAATATGGAATATACAGTGAAATCTCTTTGAGACAACCACCAAAAATTGCATTAAAAAATGGTCTTCTTGGTAAATATGGAAAAATGAAAATTTTTGACAGAAAATGTGATCTTTTGGAAAGGTTTCACTGTTATGTTTTTTATTTGTTTTTTCTTGTAGTCTGACTGTGTGTCTTGGAAAGGAATCGGTTGTGCACCCCCAGGTGGGACATCAGTTTGGGGTTTATTCCATACATGAAATGGTTTGTGAATAGCTGTGCCTGAACCACATTTAGGGAACCCCGACTTTCTAGAACATACAAGGCAGGGTAATCTGCCAGAGAGCTCAGCTTTCTATTTATTCCAGAGTAATTAAAACGCTTCGGATGTGTTTTTGTCTTGTAACGGTTTGCTTTAGAGAACTTGCATTTGTAGAACACGTGTTCTGGCTCTATTGCTCGATTTTAACTAGAGCTTAGAGAGTTATGTTAAATACTTGTTTGACCGAGTCATGCCAGAAAAAAATCTTATGTTGAATGATGGTATTCAGACCATTTTTGGACAGAGGTTTTTACATTTGTTCTTTTTATGAGCTATTTTAGTTGTGTATGTTTACAGAGGTTTTCTACTTAGTTTTATAACTGACTTTGCTTGAAATGACTTTGCAATTTATTCTTTGTACTATTTTATTGTATTGTATTTGACTAAATTTCAGTTTATATCGTATATAAAACTATTTCCTCCAATGGAAAATGGCTTCAAAATGAGAATGTTTTTAGGATTCTGTACACTTTAGAGAAAATGGAATGCCGAAGTAGAATATAAAGTGTAATATGGCCATATTCATGAGACATTACACTATATATATGATCATTGCAGCAAAATATCACACAAACAGCCAATGTGAACACAACCTAAGAAAAGTAAGAGTTTTTACTTAGCGAAGTCTGGAGAACAAAAACTGTAATATTTAACATCTACTATGTGAAACATTTGTACTTCTATCATAAAGATGAGGCAGACAGTGGATCAGATATACATCAATGCATTTACATTTTTGTGGACACAACAGCCCAGATATACTATTATGGTTACCACTAGACACTGGCATGGGTTGTAGCACATTTTCAGTGAAATATTGCTTTTCTACTTTTAGCCAAAATGTTTCTACCTGCTGGACATTTGGGTGTGACTTTAATGCCCCGAAAGTTGTGTTGTAAAATTCTTAATCACAGTAAGCCAAGTAAAAGGTGGTATGAACATAGACTAAGCAGTTTAAAGATGTGGTGGATGTATCCTCAAGCATCAGCCACATTAACCAGTTTGTACTGTGTAACTATTAGTAAATCTGAACTGAAGCCGCTGTGCAGCTTTTTCCTACATGTATGAATTTACCTGAGAAAGTAAGCTGGTCTTTAGTAATGCTGAATGTGATGCTTTCACAAAAAAATATTTCGGAAAACAACATTGTTTTAAGGTAGGAAGGAGCAGCTACTCGAAAAATTGCTAAAATCTAAACTCTCCCCGAACATTGTGAACTATTGGAGCTATTGGATAAAGGATATACCACGAACTGTGATAAGTGAATAACTGAAACTAAAATTCAGTGGTATGGTGTGGCATATAAATAGGGAGTGTGTTATGAAAAAACAGGGAATGTCAGATGTGCGTGGGACTTTCTTGGATGCCTGGACACCATGGATTCTCTTCCAGGGCTCTCGGACGTACAGAGACCTGATGGATTGATGCCTGTAGGGCTATATTCCTACAAGAAGTGAAAAATGGATGAAATTCTACATTCTATCACTGCTGATTTGGTCTGTCTAAAAATAGATATGTGAATAGCCCAGTATTACGTTTTTTTTTGTTTTTTTTTTAAAAAAAGGCCCAAGGCTGCATTCACATTGGACAAATTTGGTGTGGATTTACTGCCATAAATATGCTTTTGCAAATCTAAAGTATTTTACATTATCGGCTAAACAGCTTAGATTTTAAGAACTCTCATCCACCCATCCTATGGATTATAAACCTGCAACATATGAGTTTATGCTGCAGCCATTTTTTTACAGTGGGATTCACCTTTACAATACGTATAGAGTGACATCAGAGGAAAACCAGTAGCGACTGTGCTGCCGATTTTGCACCAAAAGCTACATATGGTGTATTTTGGTTGTGAGGTCTCTGTTTTTGTTGTATAAGTTTCTCTACACAAAGTCTACCGTGTATTTGTCTTGTGTGGATGTACGCTAAGAGGAGGCATTTAATACACTAATGTACTGTATATAACATTGATATTATGAAAGTAGCATTGTTGACAAAGATTTTTTTTTTTTTTTTTTTAAATGTGGATTGTGACCCCCACATAGGGCTCACAATGTACATTTTTACCTTTCTGTATGTCTTTGGAGTATGGGATGGAAATCTATGCAAACACGGGGAGGACATACAAACTCCTTGCAGATGGTTTTTCGCCCTTGGCAGGACGCGAACTGAAGACTCCAGCGCTGTAAGGCTGCAGTGCTAACCACTGAGCCACCGTGTGGCCCCTCACAGATTTTTTTTTTTTTTTTTTGTTGCCTAAGGGCAAGTTCACACAGGGTTTTTTGGTCTGGAACCTCGGGTTCCGGACCAAAATACGGGTAGCTGCTACTGAATGCTGGTGCCCTAGTTGGGAGGGAGTGTCTTAAGGTGGATGTCGCAAGGCGAATCGGCCTGAAAGAATGAGCATGTCACTTCTTTTTTCCAGGAGCCAGAACAAACTGACAGACTCCCATTGATTTCAATGGGAGCCGTCTTTTTGGCCAGGATTTTGAGGCGGATACGGCCTCAAAATCCTAACCAAAAAACCCTGTGTAAACTTACTCTAAAACTTATCAAATCTATGAACATGCCTTATCCATTGCAAGGGAATGGTTTTTTTTTGTTACCTCATTTAAATGCAGAGGAAAAATCAGAGCAGAATAAGACTATGCTGTGGCTTTTAAGGTTAGTGGCATAAACTATTCACTATGGATTAACCCTATCACATAACGCCCACTTGTGACTATGCCGGCATATCTGCATGTTAGCCTTCTCTTCCACATGCTGCACTACAGAATTTCAGCTGAACCATCAGAATTTAATTGAACTGTACGCTTTTATTATATGTAAAGTATAATATGTGTTTATTTTCTTTCACTAAACATTGGGATTTTTAGCAGATGACGTGTGATGCACAAAAGGTTTTATGCCAATGTAAGAAATCAAAGGAAATAGAAAAGACAGATTTTCCAGGAAGAAATGATCAGTGCTGAGAATCTCATTTAATCGGTCATGTGCTAGGGATTTTATGTCTCAAGGATATCACAAATCTTACACCGTGAGTACTTTTATAGTGCTGTATGTTAATCATTTCTACAGCATATACAGAGCAGGGTACATTTTTAGGTTTTTTGTTTTTTGTTTCCAGTTTTTTTGCTTATATATTCATGGCTCTAAGCTTGCGTTGCTCTTTATGGGAGATATGGGTAAGTCTAGGTTCACACTGTGTTTGGACATTGTGACTAGTAATATTGTTTAAAATGGAGTACACAGTATAATACCACAACCATCGGCTCCATGAAACTAGCCCTATCCACATTCACATCTGTGATAGTTATTTCCGCTGTTCTACTCCAGCATCGGAACAAATAAAATAATGATAGGGCTAAATCTGTTGCATGACCTAAAGAAACTGGGTCCAACAGACTACAATAACTATAAAGGGATAGCAGGGTTTCCGATAAGGTATCCATGACTTTACCAGACAAAATACAGAAGCATGTGTTGCTATTGTGTCTTATATTTTTCACAAAGCTTGCGAGAGATGCAGATAATGCAGATTTGAAGACAATCACTGCTTTGAAGGAATTTCTTAGCAAAACTCTTGACTGCCATTGCTTTTATGTTATCATAAAGTTAAAAGATGGATTATTATTATTATTATTGTTTATTTATATAGCGCCATTAATTCCGTGGTGCTTTACATTTGGGGATTGACATGTGGCATAATGTACAACAAAATTCCAATGACTTGCAGGCAGAGCTTGATCCATATTTGCTGCCTAATTGCCATGCAAAGGGGAATATGCATTGCAACTCAAGTTAAAAGACAACAGATTTTATAGCAGATTTGTTCATGGTGTAAAATTAAAGTGTTAGTCCCAGCTTGGAAATCACTCCTGAGATGGGAATAACTACCTGTCTGTAAAGTTGTGATCTATCATTAAGTACTATCATTTTTATTTGAGATATTAGACTATTGCACTTTCTGAAATGCAATACTGGTTGTCTGTAACGCACCCTTCTTATATTCATGTTGAAATTTCACATGATAGAGGTTTCCCATGACATTGATTTTCTTGTTAAGGACTATGCAGAATAGATGGACACAGCTTAAAAATGTAACCCGAATTGCAAATGGTAAGAAGAGTTGACAGTATGTATTAAATTGACTTTGTCCTGAAATGCACATCAATTTTAAATCCTATAAAGGTCTTTTTGGTGAGAGTTGCAGTGAAGCTATGGTCTGTGAGTAATGTAGAAAGGCCTTTGTGAGTGAAGCAGACTTGGAGGTTTCTGAGGCTCATACGTCTGATAGGAGTCACCACCCAACTGCAACCACTTCTACCACCAGGAATTGGTTAACTCCTGCCTATGTTCTTGGTTTAATAGTGGTCTCAGCAATCCGACTCCCACCTTTTAAGGCATGTATGCTATGAGATCTACATGTCTTTCTTGGGAAATCCCTAGACTAAATGCAGCAGTTTCATCTCTACTGCCGTGATCATTTGATATACAGAATTCAGGTTCAGTTTTTATGAGCTTGTCTTGCTGTATTGTTCATATTTCATTTCTGCAGGGAAAATGAAATATTATTTGGCATAAAATAAAATGGAGGGGAAGCTGTTCGGGGAAACCATATACGGTATGCACATTTTTCTATCACAGTAAGTGATGGCATATGCCGAGGATAGGTGGTCCAGCTGTACGTAGTGAATTGCAGGCTTAAAGGGACTCTGTCAACAAAATTATGCCATATGAGCCCCACATATGCCTGAATAGCCTTTAAAAAGGATATTCAGGCACCACTAATCTTATTCCCCCCCCTTCCATTTTAAACTAATACCCTAAAAACCAATATGCAAATTATAATTACCATGCACGCTGGGCGGTTCATGCACTGGTCGACGTCATCTTCGGTCCCACCTTCCACTGGTGTCTTCTTCAGCAACGTCCTCCCGGGCTTGCTCTTCCCCGCCTCCATCTTCTTATCTATCCTGCAGGCGCTCCAAACTTCCATTAACAAAAATGGCGTCCAAGCGTGCGCAGTAGTGCTCCAGAGGGAGCGCACGCGCAGGATTTGTACACCGCCCGCAGGAAGATTAGCAGTGCCTGAATAGCTATTCAGGCATATGTGGGGCTCATACAGCATAATTTTGCGGATAGAGCCCCTTTAACATTTCACTACGTTTTTGGACTCTTCTAGGGATTATGTGGGGTCTTGTATTTGTATGGATGATGGTGTCTTCTAACAAATGGTCTGGATGATTGTAATTTCTCTACATATGGAATCCTCATATATAGGCAATAGGAAATAAATACATCATGTACTATGTTGGGGAAACCTCTTTATTGTGCCTTAGTAGGGCATGGGATACAGGGATTTTATATGTTAGAATATTTGGCAATACAGATCAACAGTGATTTGCTTTTTTTTTTTTCTGAAACGTCCAGTTTTAGCATTTTATTGCAACAGCTCAGATTTAGCATTTGGAAGCCATTCAGATCACCACTACTTTCCACAGACTACAGAAGTGGAATGACTTTTTCTTGGGTCTGTTTGGAGCAGTGACCTGGCAGGGTGCTCTTCCATTACATCCTCAGGTTGCCTTTTAGTGACTTTTCAAGATGTTATTTACAAAAATGGATACTTCTAAGAAAATGAAATTGAAAAGCAGTCTGCCAGAAAACAGTGTCAGCCAAATATGTCTTTGTGCTTTGTGAATATCCTACATTGATATGAAAAAATACCCGTCTGTATGTGGTTGTCACATGTGTTTTTTTTCTTTTGTCACATGTACATTTGAAAATTTCATGGGTGAATTTCTCCATCAAAATGGCTTGGTGCAGAGATTGATGGCAGACGGTGAATTCCATTTTGGACACATAGCAGAATTTTACATTTTTCCTGTATTTGTTTATGTTATGCAGGGTTACAAAAGAAACAAAATGCTAGTATGCATGAAATGTTAAAGGAACAGTCCAACAAAAACTCTTTCCCAACACTGAACCCTAAGGCTAGGTTCACACCTGCGCCCGGTCTCCATTCAGGATTTCCGTCTTGAAATCCGCTTAAAAATCGTGGAGAGAAAAGTCCTGCAAGCAGGCCTTCTCTGTCCCCATTTTTCAGCCTTATTAGGGTGGAAACGGCATCAAATGAGCACCTAGGTACAACACCATCAATGCCTGCTGTCAGACCAGTAATTATCCTTTATTTCCGTATTTTACTAAGTTACCAAAGAAGTCATAAGTATATAGTAAAGAAGGCTGAACTGTAATCTTCAGTGACAGCAGCATGTCTAATACGTGCCGGTATCCAAGTTGCAGGTTTTTTATTCCCCATTTGGAAAGCCTACACCGGAAGTGAGATTGTAACTTGTAAAAAGCATAAAGTCATGTAAATTTCAGCAAGACAGAATGAGATGACGTGACCCAACTAAAGGATCCTGTGAATTTTTAGCTATAAAGCAATATCTAAATGAGGTGATACTTATTAATGGTGAGATCTCTGGCAGGTTTTATAGGTGGTCTCCGTTAACAAATCTGGTTATCTGATTATGACAAGAATAGTCTCCATTGCAGTGCTAAAGACAAATTATATTATATATATATATATATATATATATATATATATATATATATATATATATAATCACATGATGCATGCATCATAGCAGATTGCCATGAACACTTTGTGGGTATATCCATATCCGACCTGTGGCAGAGAAGCAAGGCATGTAATCTGATCAGCCCCAGTCAGTTGTTTCCAACAGTAAAGCAAAGCAGGCCACTTCTATTTTCAGCAAGTTGACAAAACAAGTTTTGGTCGCTGTGTCCCATAGATTGCGGATTACTTCAGTGGTGAGTCCAAAGTTGTTGTTTTTTTTTTTTTTTTTTTTTGGGGGGGGGGGGGGGGTGTCACAAATAACACTCTTGCCATCTAGATTTAGGGTGCCTGTGGACAGACACACTTAATTTGCATCAGGATTTATGCTGGAGATGTTTGTAACCGTTTCAATGTTGTAGGAGTAAACCATGCACATTATTATGCCTCTCTTTGTAGTTATAACTTGTCATTTCAATGATTTTTTTAAAAAAATTTTTACTTTTGTGTTGGGAGGGAGTTTTGAGGAAACCGCCTGACATCCAGCAAATAATGTGCTGCATCCTATTAAATAAAATACATTGTGCACATTTGGCTCTGGACCATCTTTCCATGCTAAATACGTCTCTCTGTACAAAAGGTTATGGACCACTGCTGTAAATGTTCTGAGTATGGCTTACTGTTCAGCCTGCCTCACATCTCCCAGCAATGTGTACAGCTTTGTCTCAGGACTTTCCTATAATTTGCTCATAGCACCAGACTAATAACCAATCCACTTCTGTCTGACATGTTTTTCATGATCTGTTGGCTTGATAATGAGAGATGCAGCAAGATAGAAAAAGTGTATTAGTGTTCACAGGTGTGAGGAGAAGGTACCGACTCTGGTCTATCACCTTCACAAGCATATTCAACTGCCACCACTGTGTTACAGGGCACATAACAGTAATAAGCATCATACCTTTATTATGTGAGGGAGCCTTCACACGGAGTAAACGCGTGTGTATTTTTGCAAAATACACGTGTAAAAATAAGACTCCCATTGACTTCAATGATATTTTTTACACGTGTAAAAATACGCCTGTAAAATGTCATTGAATGAACTTCGATGGCGTCCCTGGGTTATGTTCCAGGAATCGTCTGCCTTCTCTACTGCCTTCGCATGAGTGTAACATGGCCGTGTGTTTTCTTTTCCCTTTTTTCCTTGCTTTTATTGTCTTATTTGTGGTTTCTCCGTCTGTCTTGTGTTTGTTTGTTTGTTCTGTGTCCCTTTCTTATTCCCCTTTTCTTTCTCTTGTTGGGCTGTATTTGGTTTGTGCGGAGGGGGGTCTTTTTGGCTTCCCTGCCCGCTGACTTGTATGATCCTGCATTATTGCTCGACTGCATTTCTTTTGCTCGTTCTGTATTTTATTGAAAAATCTTTAATAAAACCCGTTTAAGCATAAAATGTCATTGAAGTCAATGGGAGTCTTTATTTTTACACGTGTATTTTGCAAAAATACATGCGCGTTTACTCTGTGTGAAGACTCCCTAAGTCACTTTTGTAGATTTGGAGAAAAACAACTTTTAAGTCATAGGGGAATAATGCAGTTGGTGTATTGGGGGGCGGGCCTGCAGTGCTGGGAGCAATGCTTTTGCCACTCAGACCCCTGCCATCTTCTGCCTATGCTACCCTGTACATTGAGAGTTGATCCTCCCACTGCTATGACATCCTCCATCCTACTTGAGCAGCAAGAGCAGTGCTCCAGGGAGCTTAAGGCCCGCCCCCAGTGCATCAGCTTCCTCATTTGCATAATAATTAAGAGTTTTCTCCTAATATACAAATTTGAAATACATAACAAAGATATGTTGTGTATCATGGTCATTTGCTCTGTAAAGCAGTGGTAGCAGTTTTCACATGGGGAATATAAAACCTGCAGTTTAGATACCCCCCCCCCCCCCACTCACACACACACACACACACACACACACACACACACACACACCAAATGTACATTTGTAAAAACACCCGTATACAGACTTTATCCCTTGACTTCATCTGGGTGCCTGTGTGTACAATCTCAGCTTTTCTGATACAGAGAGAGTCGGCCACGTATTCCTTCACTTGATATTTGATCAACTGTATCTGCTGCCCTATATACAGATGCTTCTATAGTGAACTGATTCTCAGGCATGCACACTGCCCTGCAAGTGTAAAAAGACAGAATTTCCAAAACCAAGTATTACTGTTTGAGTATGCATTCAAAATCCTATATTTATCTTCTAAGTATATAGCTTGTACTTTCACAATGGCTCATTTTCTAACATTCTGGAACCCACATTTTACTCTGTTTATTTTCAGGATCATTTATCTTTCTTTTGCAAGGAATGCTTTTACATTTGAGCAGTATATTTTATCTGCCGTTTCTCTTTCAGTACAAACATACCCTGAAGGTTGCTGCAGAGAGAGCTAGACTGTGCATATCTGATTGGCTGTATTGCTCTGGATGCTGGGCATTGAAGTTCTTACATTGTTCACTGTCAGCCAAGAAGAGAAACACACAGGGACATTTAGTTAATAGACCAAACTTGTTTATACAATGTATTTTTATCATTATCGTTTTCTAAAATGCAAAGAATTTTTTTTTTTTTTTTTATATCCAAGTTCTGGAATGTGTATGGTGGCGTGTGGCCCCTATATAATGGAGCTATCTGCTTCTTGTTCTCTGCACTACATAGTGGCCCGAACAGCTGATCCTTGCAGGGACCACCTGTCGGCCTCCCACCGATCGATATATATGGCCTATCCTTACATTTATCAATATTAAACCTCCTTGGCCACTTCTCAGTTTGCTGTGATTTCTGACATTTCTTGCTGTTTTCTGATGATGGTTGTGGAACTTATTTAAGGAATCCATGTCATGCAGCAGAAGGAGCTCTTCTTTCTTTCACCCATAAAGTATGATTAATCTCCAAAAACCGAAACATTTCAGGCAGATTCAATGTTAGCGCGTCAGAGCAGGGACGGTTTTTATTATGTGGTCTTAATTGTAGATTTTATATAAACCACATTGATGTCAAAAGGTGGTGACTAAGTAAAGGCTTTACTTGCTAAGAACAATGTGTTTTTTTGCTCGGGATATCTCAGTTTAGCCCAGGACTGAGAGTGGATGGAGCCAGGATGCCTAACTTGTTGGCAGTCATAAGGCAGCGTGATTTCCATTTGCTGACACATTATGGCTTGGATACTTTTCATTATACATGCACAGACTAAGAGGAACCCAACAATCTGACTTTTGTGTTACTGTAAAATATAAAGGAACATTTTCTTGAAAATTCCACATTTGGCCATTTGTATTACACGCTATACAGATGGCTGTGAAAAAGGGATGTTTTTCACAACTGTTTTGCATCCATGGGGCATTTGTTTTCACAGATTTTTTTTTTTTATAGTCTTGAGGCTATTGAGGGATCCGTGAAAATGGGTCGAAAAAATCTGTCATGTGAATAGCCCATGTCATGTGACACATCAAAGTAGCTTTCCTTAAATCTGTTGTTATGAACACCACAAAATATTTTGTGCACGGCCCACATGCTTGGGCTGGTTATATAGTTTATATATGTGTTATAAAATATTTCCAAAGCAATACAGAAGCAAAAGGGTATGGTGAATTGGAAGGGCTCCAGAACATGTTATATACCGTATTTTTCGGACTATAAGACAAACCCAGGTTCAGACTATAAGACGCACCCAGGTTTTAGAGGAGAAAAATAGGGAAAAAAAATTTTCAGGCAAAAAATGGTAAAATATTTAATATATGGGAGTTGTAGTTTTGGAACAGCTGCAAGGCCACATTGACAGGTGACCCTGCAGCTGTACGGGGATGTATAGGGCGTTTTTTTTGTGGGGCCAGGTGTAGACCGGGCATTTTCAGACACAGGGATACCTAATGTATATGTTTCACAGTAATGTTATACTTTTATATGTATTCTAGGGAAAGGAGGTGAACTTTTATTTATTTTATTTTTTATTATATTTTTTAAGTGTTTTTTTTTGTTTTTGTTTTTTTACTATTTTAATATCCCCCGCCTAGGGGGCTTGAACCTGCAATCATTTGATTGCAAGTCCCATAGACGGCAATACAAGTGTATTGCCGTCTATGGGAGATTCTATACATTACTATCGCGGAGGGTCATAGACCAGCCGCGATAGTAATATATATCTATGACAGGCCTCGGAGCCTTCATTAGGCTCCCAGCTGTCATCGGAACAGGCCGGCTCCTGCGGCCTCGCCGTGCAGGAGCCGGCCTGCATCACTAAAGGTATGAGGCCGGGGGGGGGCTAACTAACTGTCGGGACCTGCGGAGGAGCAGTGGGTTTGCAGCATGGCCGTGCTACTGCCACCGCTGGTTTTCTTCAGCGGCAGTAGCGCGGCAATCCGCAGGCCCCGGCAGCTAAGACAGTCCCCGGCATCTGCTGTAATAGACCGGCGGATGCCGGGGAGTGTCTTAGCTGCCGGGGCCTGCAGTATTGTCACACTCCTGCCGCTGAAGAAAACCAGCGGTGACAGTAGCGCGGCAATCTGCAGGCCCCAGCAGCTAAGACACTCCCCGGCATCCGCCGGTCTATTACAGCAGATGCCGGGGACTGTCTTAGCTGCCGGGGCCTGCGGATTGCCGCGCTACTGCCGCTGAAGAAAACCAGCAGTAGCGCGGCCATGCTGCAAACCCACATTCAGACTATAAGACGCACCCTCATTTTCCTCCGAAATTTTGTGCGTCTTATAGTCCGAAAAATACGTTTTTTTCTTTGAATCAACCCTATAGTACAAAAAAAAAAAACTGAGAAGAAGCTATTGCAGTGTTTGCATTGTTTCCAGGGAATATTCTTCTACACAAAAAATGTGTGTATTCTTTATTGGATCAGTCACCACACCCCAATTGTATCGTAAATAACTGTATTTTCATTTGAGAATTCTGCATCCCCTTAGACTCATTGCGAGATCTATCGAGCAATATGCATTAGAATACTGGGGTAATTTGTGGCAACAAGCTGTTTTACGCTAGGTTCACACCTGTGCTGAGCTCTCTGGTGGACGACAAGAGCCGGTCCGCTAAAATGGCGGTTACCTTCTTCCGCCTATGGACTATAGTGGGGTCTGCAGGGTGTTCGTTGGGTTTCCGACGTTTTTATACAGAAACCAGCAGAGAGATCTGGAAACACAATGCATTTCCTCTATCAAACAGGTCTCATAGTTCATATGAGTGTTGCAGCTCTGTCAAACAACTGATCTGTGGGGGTCCTTTGTCTGGGATCTCCACTGATCATGTATGGATGATGTAACCTGTGGATAGGTCATCAATAAAAATACATATTTTCTAATGCGATTCTATAAAATCTTTACTACAGGTGCACAAGACAGACTGGACAGATAAAGGAGTGTGGAAGGAGCACTGTGTAATTGGAACAGATACCTGCGTGATGCAGTATTTAACATGTCTAATCATAGAACCTGCAGCTGTCACCCTGGAATAGTGAGGGAAATGTTATGGGGTTTGGATTGCTATCAGTGAGTTTAGCTTTAAAGCCTTACACCACGTTGTAAGGATTATGTAGTCATGTGGATCGATTTGAGCTGAATCACTCTATGGCACATTTTCATCTTCTGCACAAAAATAGCTGAAGTTACTTGGCACTAGGACATAATATACATTTTTCTCAAGGTATATGAGCTGTCTATGGTGCCACCCCCAAGTCTACAAAGAATATTCTTTCTAGTACAGTAGCTGCATGACCTCTTTGAGTATTATTTTTGCAGCATATTTACCTAAACTCTTGAATTTCCATGGTATATTTTTTTTCTTTTCTTTTAACAAAGCAAATTAACTGTTTCTTGTCCAAGATCATAGAGATGAGTGAGTAGTATTCGATTGAATACCTCCCCGCTATAGGTTTCTGTGTAAGTGGCCAAATACCAAGGGGTTAAATGCATTGAATATTCGATGCACTTAATCCCTTGGTGTTTGGCCACTTACACGGAAACCTGTGGTGGGGAAGTATTCGATCGAATACTACTCCCCCATCTCTAATCATGATCCTTGAAGTATTTTTCATTCTGGCTGTTTGCAGAGTTTTTATTTATTTATTTATTATTTTTATAATTTCAGAATCCATTGCAGCTGTAATAAAAAGTTACATATTTGGTTAAAGCCCCTAAAGTTGGCTGCTTGTTTCCCTTCCATTTATGCTGTTATAGGAGAAGACAGTGGTCCTGTAAGTGACCTGACCACTGCTGACTCAAATGCTCCCCTGCACTAGGGGTCTAGCATCCGCCTCTATAGCCCTACAACTAGTAAGCTACGGAAACATATGGTTGAGCAGCTTGAAGGGCTTTCACTCTCCACTGGGCTCATACTTAGAAATCCCCTGAGGATTGCCCCTCCATCTTGATGGGACATGAAGGAAATGAGGGAAACGGATCTGATTTGATAGGGAGATACAGGGAGAGCTCTGGGAACTGTCAGCTGCAAGTCCGGTTGAGTCCACAACATCTCTCAGTAGGTCCTCTTTTTAGCTAGAACATGGTTTATTATGTACACTTAAATTGGTGATATTCTTTGATCGTTTAAATATTTATTATTGGAAGTTATATTAAAAGTTTAAGTTTTATAGTTTTTTGGATCCTCTGCTGGTGACAGTGGATTATTGGATTGTGAAGTTTGTTTGATAACGTTGTAATTGCATGCTTTGGCAACAAAGAATGTTAACATAACAATATTCTAACAATTTGTTTCAGCCTACCCTCGGTTACAGTATAGTTATCCACCAAACCCTGTTGGCTTCTCCTGCCCACCAGGCTCTGCCTCATTTCTGCCCAAGAGGACAAGAGATCTAAAGTGTAGTGATATAGTTATGTCCCTACAAAGTTACAAACATTGCCTCTACTATATTTGTGTGCGGTGTCCAGAATTTCCTTATGAGATGAAGCTTCACATTGCTCTCCCCCTCTCCTCCCAGTTTGTAAGATCTGGTATAAACCTTGTACTAGCAGGAGGCAGGGGAGACGGACTAAATGCTGGATCACAGGGGAATAGACTGTACCTCAGCAGTGTGTATTAGAAACTTTACTCCACTGATTTATTACTTTGCTTCCCATAGATGGGATGCAGAACAAGTGCAAAAGATGAGAGATCCCTATCAGGGGAAATGTAGGCTGCATTTAGGTAATCATCTCATACAAAGAGAGAATCAAGATGATATCAAATAAAATAGATATACTGGACTGGCTGCATATTATATGTAAATGCTTGTAGTCATGTGATGACATTGTGTTTGCAGCGTGAATGCCATAAAATCCCATCACTAACCTGTGGTTTTTTTTTCTTTGTTCTTTTTAAAGATGGCCATAGATAAGAATATTGAATTAAAGTAAACCTTGCCAGTTTGAATGTTTTCATTTCCAGTGAACCCATATTCACTTTCATACTCTGAAAAGGCATGGTGTAGGAATGGGAAAACCCTTATAAGGCCAGGGCCTCACGGACCAGAAACGCCGCAATCTGCCCGCAGCGGAGACACTGCGGGAAAAATGGTGGCGTTGTACAGTGCAGGCAAAGTGGATGGGATTCACTGCTGAAAAGATCGCAGCGCGGACATGCTGCGATTTGCAAAGCCGTTGCGGCTTTGCAAATCGCAGCATGTCAATTATATCTACGGAAACACCGGCGGCTTTCCCATAGATATAATGTTAAGAGAAAGTCCACAGAGGAAAACTCTGTGAACTTTCTCTTAAAAGCGCTGCGGAAAGAACTGCAACGCGGTCACTCAGCGGTTCTTCCCGCAGCACTTTAGTGCCCGTGGGGCCTTAGCCTAAGGTTCCATTAAACAGTGGTTAGAATTCATTGTCTTAAGGATACATTCACAGGTTCAGCCCTGCTGCAAATTGGTGAAGCACATAAAAACCACAGAGCAATTTATTATCCTCTGTATGGTAGAATTCTTGTGCAAAAATTGGCTTCTTTGTGCAAAAATATTTAACATTTTTGTTTATGATTTATCATAGTTATCATATGGGAATTTTAAAAGAGTTTAAAAATATTCACTCTTTTACACCAGTAGGGGTTAACTTAAAAAGTAAAGTAACATCTCTCCACAGAAGTGTTAGATTTAAAGGGGTATTCCAGCCAAACCATGTTACAATTTGCTGATTGGTGGGGGTATAACTGCTGGGATGTTTTGCACACCAGTTTGAATTGAGATTATGGTCCGAAATGCATTGCACTATTTCAGTGGGGCTGCTGGAGGTAGTTATAAAAGTGTTAGTCTAAGACAAAGGCCCTACGTAGTGAGTTACAGTTAGAAAACACTGTGGAAAAGGCCTTGTCTATAAAAGTCTGCAGACTTTCTGCTTCTGTTATACCTATGCAGAAACCACCAGCGTTTCCATAGGTATAATTGACTTGCTGCGATTTACAAAAATGCAACAGTTTTTGAATTTGCAGAATTTCGGCCTCAGATTTTTTTCTGCAATATGTAGCTGGGATTAGTCAGAATCCCATCCGCTTTGCAGATACTGTAAATGTTGCGTATTCACAACATGTGGCCCCCGCCTTAAGGGATATTTCAGCCACAACAATACCCCCCCCCCCCCATCCTGTGCCAAATTTATCAAAAATTGTGTAATGCTTAATGTGTCAGCAAAACTACCCCCTTGGTGCTTCACCTATAATTGTTGTTACACTTGTCTCTTTATTGTTTGTGCTGACACTTCATTGTGTGCTGCATGATAGAAAAGTAGACACGTTTGTGTAGCATATGTAGAGATTAGAGATGAGCGAACAGTGTTCTATCGAACACATGTTCGATCGGATATCAGGGTGTTCGCCATGTTCGAATCGAATCGAACACCACGTGGTAAAGTGCGCCAAAATTCGATTCCCCTCCCACCTTCCCTGGCGCCTTTTTTGCACCAATAACAGCGCAGGGGAGGTGGGACAGGAACTACGACACTGGGGGCATTGAAAAAAATTGGAAAAAGTCATTGGCTGCCGAAATCAGGTGACCTCCATTTTAGACGAATAGTGGATTTCAAATCCGGGTCATATGAGAATGTGAACTTTGTGACTATGAGACAGGGATAGCTGTACAGGCAGGGATAGCTAGGGATAACCTTTATTTAGGGGGGAATGTTATTAAAAATAACTTTTTGGGGCTCTATCGGGTGTGTAATTGTGATTTTTGTGAGATAAACTTTTTCCCATAGGGATGCATTGGCCAGCGCTGATTGGCCGAATTCCGTACTCTGGCCAATCAGTGCTGGCCAATGCATTCTATTAGCTTGATGAAGCAGAGTGTGCACAAGGGTTCAAGCGCACCCTCGGCTCTGATGTAGCAGAGCCGAGGCTGCACAAGGGTTCAAGCGCACCCTCGGCTCTGATGTAGGAGAGCCGAGGGTGCACTTGAACCCTTGTGCACCCTCAGCTCTGCTACATCAGAGCCGAGGGTGCGCTTGAACCCTTGTGCACACTCTGCTTCATCAAGCTAATAGAATGCATTGGCCAGCGCTGACTGGCCAATGTATTCTATTAGCCTGATGAAGTAGAGCTGAATGTGTGTGCTAAGCACACACATTCAGCTCTACTTCATCGGGCTAATAGAATGCATTGGCCAGCGCTGATTGGCCAGAGTACGGAACTCGACCAATCAGCGCTGGCTCTGCTGGAGGAGGCGGAGTCTAAGATCGCTCCACACCAGTCTCCATTCAGGTCCGACCTTAGACTCCGCCTCCTCCGGCAGAGCCAGCGCTGATTGGCCGAAGGCTGGCCAATGCATTCCTATGCGAATGCAGAGACTTAGCAGTGCTGAGTCAGTTTTGCTCAACTACACATCTGATGCACACTCGGCACTGCTACATCAGATGTAGCAATCTGATGTAGCAGAGCCGAGGGTGCACTAGAACCCCTGTGCAAACTCAGTTCACGCTAATAGAATGCATTGGCCAGCGCTGATTGGCCAATGCATTCTATTAGCCCGATGAAGTAGAGCTGAATGTGTGTGCTAAGCACACACATTCAGCACTGCTTCATCACGCCAATACAATGCATTAGCCAGTGCTGATTGGCCAGAGTACGGAATTCGGCCAATCAGCGCTGGCTCTGCTGGAGGAGGCGGAGTCTAAGGTCGGACCTGAATGGAGACTGGTGTGGAGCGATCTTAGACTCCGCCTCCTCCAGCAGAGCCAGCGCTGATTGGTCGAGTTCCGTACTCTGGCCAATCAGCGCTGGCCAATGCATTCTATTAGCCCGATGAAGTAGAGCTGAATGTGTGTGCTTAGCACACACATTCAGCTCTACTTCATCAGGCTAATAGAATACATTGGCCAATCAGCGCTGGCCAATGCATTCTATTAGCTTGATGAAGCAGAGTGTGCACAAGGGTTCAAGCGCACCCTCGGCTCTGATGTAGCAGAGCCGAGGCTGCACAAGGGTTCAAGTGCACCCTCGGCTCTCCTACATCAGAGCCGAGGGTGCGCTTGAACCCTTGTGCAGCCTCGGCTATGCTACATCAGAGCCGAGGGTGCGCTTGAACCCTTGTGCACACTCTGCTTCATCAAGCTAATAGAATGCATTGGCCAGCACTGATTGGCCAGAGTACGGAATTCGGCCAATCAGCGCTGGCCAATGCATTCTATTAGCCCGATGAAGTAGAGCTGAATGTGTGTGCTAAGCACACACATTCAGCACTGCTTCATCACGCCAATACAATGCATTAGCCAGTGCTGATTGGCCAGAGTACGGAATTCGGCCAATCAGCGCTGGCTCTGCTGGAGGAGGCGGAGTCTAAGATCGCTCCACACCAGTCTCCATTCAGGTCCGACCTTAGACTCCGCCTCCTCCAGCAGAGCCAGCGCTGATTGGCCGAATTCCGTACTCTGGCCAATCAGCACTGGCTAATGCATTGTATTGGCTTGATGAAGCAGTGCTGAATGTGTGTGCTTAGCACACACATTCAGCTCTACTTCATCGGGCTAATAGAATGCATTGGCCAATCAGCGCTGGCCAATGCATTCTATTAGCGTGAACTGAGTTTGCACAGGGGTTCTAGTGCACCCTCGGCTCTGCTACATCAGATTGCTACATCTGATGTAGCAGTGCCGAGTGTGCATCAGATGTGTAGTTGAGCAAAACTGACTCAGCACTGCTAAGTCTGCATTCGCATAGGAATGCATTGGCCAGCCTTCGGCCAATCAGCGCTGGCTCTGCCGGAGGAGGCGGAGTCTAAGGTCGGACCTGAATGGAGACTGGTGTGGAGCGATCTTAGACTCCGCCTCCTCCAGCAGAGCCAGCGCTGATTGGCCGAATTCCGTACTCTGGCCAATCAGCACTGGCTAATGCATTGTATTGGCTTGATGAAGCAGTGCTGAATGTGTGTGCTTAGCACACACATTCAGCTCTACTTCATCGGGCTAATAGAATGCATTGGCCAGCGCTGATTGGCCGAATTCCGTACTCTGGCCAATCAGCACTGGCTAATGCATTGTATTGGCTTGATGAAGCAGTGCTGAATGTGTGTGCTTAGCACACACATTCAGCTCTACTTCATCGGGCTAATAGAATGCATTGGCCAATCAGCGCTGGCCAATGCATTCTATTAGCGTGAACTGAGTTTGCACAGGGGTTCTAGTGCACCCTCGGCTCTGCTACATCAGATTGCTACATCTGATGTAGCAGTGCCGAGTGTGCATCAGATGTGTAGTTGAGCAAAACTGACTCAGCACTGCTAAGTCTGCATTCGCATAGGAATGCATTGGCCAGCCTTCGGCCAATCAGCGCTGGCTCTGCCGGAGGAGGCGGAGTCTAAGGTCGGACCTGAATGGAGACTGGTGTGGAGCTATCTTAGACTCCGCCTCCTCCAGCAGAGCCAGCGCTGATTGGTCGAGTTCCGTACTCTGGCCAATCAGCACTGGCCAATGCATTTCTATGGGGAAAAGTTAGCTTGCGAAAATCGCAAACTGACAGGGATTTCCATGAAATAAAGTGACTTTTATGCCCCCAGACATGCTTCCCCTGCTGTCCCAGTGTCATTCCAGGGTGTTGGTATCATTTCCTGGGGTGTCATAGTGGACTTGGTGACCCTCCAGACACGAATTTGGGTTTCCCCCTTAACGAGTTTATGTTCCCCATAGACTATAATGGGGTTCGAAACCCATTCGAACACTCGAACAGTGAGCGGCTGTTCGAATCGAATTTCGAACCTCGAACATTTTAGTGTTCGCTCATCTCTAGTAGAGATGTGTCGGATTCAGACTTACATAAAATTCCTGCTGGTGAACAAAGTATTGTAAGATGTAAGGGAAAGATTCTGTTACGTAATCTATATATTTTTATACATTGTGTTTGGCAAAGTTCGGGTTTTCCTTGACATGTCAAGCACTTTTAAGGTTAATCTGCCAGGCAGATTGTAGTTTCATGTCTCTGAGGGCAGCGCAAAGCCCAGCTTGTGGATAGTCTAATGGCTTCTACATCTGTGTTAGCTTTGGCTGATGAGGAAGATTTAAAACAGCTGCTCACAAGCCGCGCGCTTCAGTCTTTGACACAACAGTTGGAGAAAGCGGAGCGCTCATCATGCATATTTCAAGAAGCTCAATGAAATAGGGACGTTTTCTGAATTGTTTCCTTATTCGAACCAAATGATTCTTACATCACACATCCTACAAAGTGTCTGTCTGTAAAAAAAACAAAAATTGTACTTGCAATGTGAATTTAATAAATGATGCATGTGTTATAATTGCTAGTTCCACCCAGTGAATGAAGCTTCAGAACGTCAGTGAACAAAGCAGGGTCATCTATAAGTCAAAGGCGCATTATCTATTATTTGGACATGGAGGGGTGCCTGAGCTATTAAATAAAATCCCCAGGGTTAGCTTTTGTTATAGAAGAAGAAAAAAAAACAATACTTATCACACTAAGGCTGCCTTCACACGGAGTATACGCTCCGCTCATTCTGAACGTAAACTCGTTCAGAATGAGCAGCGTTAAAACAGATCCCATTGATTTCTATGGGTACCGGCATACGCGCGCTCCCCATTTAAATCAATGGGAGGCTTTTTTAACTATTGCTTTCAATGTGATATGCACGTATCACCTATCACCTATCGGATGTTTATGGCATATACTTATTCCTGACAGAAGTACTGAAGCCCTCTTTACTATTATTTGATATGTGATATGCCCCAGGTTCAGTGGTGCCCAGTGATTCCTGGATTGCTCACAACAAAATTCAATAGGTACTGAATTGAAGCCATGAAGGTGTCCATCACAGTGATCCATGTTTGTTATTTATTTTTCAGCTTGTGTCCACACGCAATACATAGTCTTACTGGGATAAAAGTAATTTTTGAATCAAGACAAAAAAAAAGGTTTTTCTGTGTCATTTGCTTCCAACATATCTTGCAGAATTCATGTGTAGAGATCGGTTCAGCAAAGATGTATCTAACAGTTTCCTGTGTCAAGTGATCCTTATAGTGTACACATAGATACAAAATATTAACACAGAAAATTCCTAATCATTTCTTAGATAGCTGCAGATCTATATTAAATGTAATCTGTCATCAGAAATATGGTGGACAACCACAGTAACCAATTAAATGGATGGACTACAGTATCTGTAATGAGTTCTAGGGTTATTTAATTTAGAAAAAAGAGGGGTAACTGAATGTAAAAAGTAGGTCTGGGTGATTCTAACCTAAATCAAAATTGTGATTAATCGGGCATTTTCCCTCAATTGCGATTAATTGGGATTATTAGGTTAAGCTTCTATTACAGTATGTTTAAGTGTTGGGCGAGCCCTGCCCAGATGTTTCATTCGGATCGAGCACAGCCGAATCGAAATTGCTATTATTACTATTATACTCTGGGGTCTCTTCAGAGTTCTCCAGTCAATAATAAAGGATCCAAACAGAAAGGTGCTCCATCTGCCCCCTGATCTACTACTATAATGTGGGAATAGCTGAAGACACAGATTCCAACAATTTAATTATCATCTCTGAGCTCACTTTCACCCCGTCCCCCTGCAATAATACAGTGAAACATCTATGTGTCCGCTGTACTATTTCTATAAGTTTAGTGAGTCTGGAGAATGCACAGAGCATGGACATTGCACTACCCCACAATGAGCCAGTAAATAGGATGCAGGTTTAGTAATTACATTCTTCGAATTTCTATTTTCAGCTGTCTACACAATATAGTATTGATGGGAATGAACTGACGGTGTCTGGGTTACTTTCACGCAATGGAAGTCATGGCAACAGAATCTTGTTATAATTAGAGATGAGCGAACACTAAAATGTTCGAGGTTCGAAATTCGATTCGAACAGCCGCTCACTGTTCGAGTGTTCGAATGGGTTTCGAACCCCATTATAGTCTATGGGGAACATAAACTCGTTAAGGGGGAAACCCAAATTCGTGTCTGGAGGGTCACCAAGTCCACTATGACACCCCAGGAAATGATACCAACACCCTGGAATGACACTGGGACAGCAGGGGAAGCATGTCTGGGGGCATAAAAGTCACTTTATTTCATGGAAATCCCTGTCAGTTTGCGATTTTCGCAAGCTAACTTTTCCCCATAGAAATGCATTGGCCAGTGCTGATTGGCCAGAGTACGGAACTCGACCAATCAGCGCTGGCTCTGCTGGAGGAGGCGGAGTCTAAGATAGCTCCACACCAGTCTCCATTCAGGTCCGACCTTAGACTCCGCCTCCTCCGGCAGAGCCAGCGCTGATTGGCCGAAGGCTGGCCAATGCATTCCTATGCGAATGCAGACTTAGCAGTGCTGAGTCAGTTTTGCTCAACTACACATCTGATGCACACTCGGCACTGCTACATCAGATGTAGCAATCTGATGTAGCAGAGCCGAGGGTGCACTAGAACCCCTGTGCAAACTCAGTTCACGCTAATAGAATGCATTGGCCAGCGCTGATTGGCCAATGCATTCTATTAGCCCGATGAAGTAGAGCTGAATGTGTGTGCTAAGCACACACATTCAGCACTGCTTCATCAAGCCAATACAATGCATTAGCCAGTGCTGATTGGCCAGAGTACGGAATTCGGCCAATCAGCGCTGGCCAATGCATTCTATTAGCCCGATGAAGTAGAGCTGAATGTGTGTGCTAAGCACACACATTCAGCACTGCTTCATCAAGCCAATACAATGCATTAGCCAGTGCTGATTGGCCAGAGTACGGAATTCGGCCAATCAGCGCTGGCTCTGCTGGAGGAGGCGGAGTCTAAGATCGCTCCACACCAGTCTCCATTCAGGTCCGACCTTAGACTCCGCCTCCTCCGGCAGAGCCAGCGCTGATTGGCCGAAGGCTGGCCAATGCATTCCTATGCGAATGCAGACTTAGCAGTGCTGAGTCAGTTTTGCTCAACTACACATCTGATGCACACTCGGCACTGCTACATCAGATGTAGCAATCTGATGTAGCAGAGCCGAGGGTGCACTAGAACCCCTGTGCAAACTCAGTTCACGCTAATAGAATGCATTGGCCAGCGCTGATTGGCCAATGCATTCTATTAGCCCGATGAAGTAGAGCTGAATGTGTGTGCTAAGCACACACATTCAGCACTGCTTCATCAAGCCAATACAATGCATTAGCCAGTGCTGATTGGCCAGAGTACGGAATTCGGCCAATCAGCGCTGGCTCTGCTGGAGGAGGCGGAGTCTAAGGTCGGACCTGAATGGAGACTGGTGTGGAGCGATCTTAGACTCCGCCTCCTCCAGCAGAGCCAGCGCTGATTGGCCGAATTCCGTACTCTGGCCAATCAGCACTGGCTAATGCATTGTATTGGCGTGATGAAGCAGTGCTGAATGTGTGTGCTTAGCACACACATTCAGCTCTACTTCATCGGGCTAATAGAATGCATTGGCCAGCGCTGATTGGCCGAATTCCGTACTCTGGCCAATCAGTGCTGGCCAATGCATTCTATTAGCTTGATGAAGCAGAGTGTGCACAAGGGTTCAAGCGCACCCTCGGCTCTGATGTAGCATAGCCGAGGCTGCACAAGGGTTCAAGCGCACCCTCGGCTCTGATGTAGGAGAGCCGAGGGTGCACTTGAACCCTTGTGCAGCCTCGGCTCTGCTACATCAGAGCCGAGGGTGCGCTTGAACCCTTGTGCACACTCTGCTTCATCAAGCTAATAGAATGCATTGGCCAGCGCTGATTGGCCAATGTATTCTATTAGCCTGATGAAGTAGAGCTGAATGTGTGTGCTAAGCACACACATTCAGCTCTACTTCATCGGGCTAATAGAATGCATTGGCCAGCGCTGATTGGCCAGAGTACGGAACTCGACCAATCAGCGCTGGCTCTGCTGGAGGAGGCGGAGTCTAAGATCGCTCCACACCAGTCTCCATTCAGGTCCGACCTTAGACTCCGCCTCCTCCAGCAGAGCCAGCGCTGATTGGCCGAATTCCGTACTCTGGCCAATCAGCACTGGCTAATGCATTGTATTGGCGTGATGAAGCAGTGCTGAATGTGTGTGCTTAGCACACACATTCAGCTCTACTTCATCGGGCTAATAGAATGCATTGGCCAATCAGCGCTGGCCAATGCATTCTATTAGCGTGAACTGAGTTTGCACAGGGGTTCTAGTGCACCCTCGGCTCTGCTACATCAGATTGCTACATCTGATGTAGCAGTGCCGAGTGTGCATCAGATGTGTAGTTGAGCAAAACTGACTCAGCACTGCTAAGTCTCTGCATTCGCATAGGAATGCATTGGCCAGCCTTCGGCCAATCAGCGCTGGCTCTGCCGGAGGAGGCGGAGTCTAAGGTCGGACCTGAATGGAGACTGGTGTGGAGCGATCTTAGACTCCGCCTCCTCCAGCAGAGCCAGCGCTGATTGGTCGAGTTCCGTACTCTGGCCAATCAGCGCTGGCCAATGCATTCTATTAGCCCGATGAAGTAGAGCTGAATGTGTGTGCTTAGCACACACATTCAGCTCTACTTCATCAGGCTAATAGAATACATTGGCCAATCAGCGCTGGCCAATGCATTCTATTAGCTTGATGAAGCAGAGTGTGCACAAGGGTTCAAGCGCACCCTCGGCTCTGATGTAGCAGAGCTGAGGGTGCACAAGGGTTCAAGTGCACCCTCGGCTCTCCTACATCAGAGCCGAGGGTGCGCTTGAACCCTTGTGCAGCCTCGGCTCTGCTACATCAGAGCCGAGGGTGCGCTTGAACCCTTGTGCACACTCTGCTTCATCAAGCTAATAGAATGCATTGGCCAGCACTGATTGGCCAGAGTACGGAATTCGGCCAATCAGCGCTGGCCAATGCATCCCTATGGGAAAAAGTTTATCTCACAAAAATCACAATTACACACCCGATAGAGCCCCAAAAAGTTATTTTTAATAACATTCCCCCCTAAATAAAGGTTATCCCTAGCTATCCCTGCCTGTACAGCTATCCCTGTCTCATAGTCACAAAGTTCACATTCTCATATGACCCGGATTTGAAATCCACTATTCGTCTAAAATGGAGGTCACCTGATTTCGGCAGCCAATGACTTTTTCCAATTTTTTTCAATGCCCCCAGTGTCGTAGTTCCTGTCCCACCTCCCCTGCGCTGTTATTGGTGCAAAAAAGGCGCCAGGGAAGGTGGGAGGGGAATCGAATTTTGGCGCACTTTACCACGTGGTGTTCGATTCGATTCGAACATGGCGAACACCCTGATATCCGATCGAACATGTGTTCGATAGAACACTGTTCGCTCATCTCTAGTTATAATAATAGCATGCTGCACGTTTGCTGTGAAAATACACTCGTTGACAAAAAAAAAAAAAAAAAACTCATCAAGAAGGTGCTGTTGGGATTAAATGCGACTTTATATATTTGAGTGTAATGGGTATATATGTAGTTGACTGCAATAGTACAGTGGGGATTGGGGAAATGAGTCTCTAGCACCCTGTTGTGCTGCCACTAACCTGGATATAAGATAAGATATCTTTGGTCATGGAGACATATAGGTTCTGTGTGGTATCCTGGGGCACATTTACCCTCAGATGTTCCACCTAGGCCTTTAGATCCTGCACACTCATAGGTTGGTGAAGCTGGCTTTTTTCCCCCCGCTGGTCCCATAAAGGGTGATAAACTTGAGGACCAGGCAGGCCAAGGAAATGTTGCATTCCCATTAAAACTTTGCTGCCTGTGGGCTAGCATTAGCCTGATAAAAAATGTCATTTGAAACATGAGATGCATCACATGTGGCTGCAGGATGTCCTCCGCATATTACTGAGCAGTTAGAGTCCTTCGTATCACTAATGTCGTATGTGATGGTGCGTCAGATCATCATACCAGTAGTTGAGGCAGTGTGTTGTTCCACAACAAAGGTAGGATTAAAGCATTCAATTGTCAGTGGAACCGTGGATTTGTAAATATGTATATTAATGGATCATCTGCTCTCAAGAAAATGAGGGATACCGGCTTTTTTTTTTAGATGGTGAAGGTCCTCTCTAGATATTATAGATATTTGTATATTCGCTTGTACAACAAAAAAGGTGTGGTTCTATTTGTGAATTTAGCTCTGAATGATATAGCTTGTCTGTCAAGGGCCGTTTGTGAGGAACACTCCCTTTCCCACATTTTATTGACAGCTTGGTAGTTTAACAATGTTTACAGTAAACAGTATGTGAAGTCTTTACATGTTAAAAACTGAAGATCTTCATATTAGTCTATCTAATACAATGTATTCCAACCTTCAGGCCCCACAAATAATTTATACTAAAAGCCAAAAATGGCAGTTTGGCTATGTTTTTGTGTTAGCTCAGTTTTTGAATGTACTCTTGAAATATAACTTATTTTACTTGTAAACTTAGAAAATCTCACCAAAAACTTTTTTTCTGATGCAGTTTTAATATAATTTCAACTGCATCGCAACTGCACGATGTGAATGCCCCTCAAAGCTACACCATCCTTATACTTCTTATCCTGCACATAATATAGTTCACCTTTTACAATACTCCACAATGCTACCAAGTGTCCCCCAGACATCTAAAAATACTTCCCAGTGGCGCCGCGACACCTAATGATGCTTCCCTGTGGGCCCCTAGTCACATAATTCTCCCCAGTGGCCCCTAGACAAATAATAATGCTCCCCTGGGGACCTCAGACACATTAATGCTTCTGTCCTCCTGCTCTTGCCTGTAGTTTGATGCAGCAGGTCGGAGCCGCAGACATCACTAGTAGATGGCTGAATGGAGGAGCAGAAAGCTAAAAGCTTCTTGCTCACTATTTTATTCATTTATGTCAGCATCATAAGATTTCCTGGATTGTTGTACACCCCTGGTGGTCTTCATGGCACCCAAGTTGGGACTTGTTGCTCTAATACTTAAAATTCATTATGTTAAGGTATGTATTTTAAAGGGTCTCTAGCAATGGGAAGTGTTATTTTTAGCTAAGCACATGCTTGCAAAGCCTTTAGAAAGGATATTTCATCCCTACCTTTTGTATGTAAATTGCCTGGGTAGTTTTTGAATAAGTCAGTTTTTATTCATATGCTAATTAGCCTTCTCCGTGCACCGGAAATGTCTGTGTGCACCGTCTGTTCTGTGTGTGAGAGAGCAGAAAGGCTGCTCCTGATAACTCTTCTCTTTGCTCTCTCACACACAGAGCAGACAGTTCACAGACACTTCCGGAGTGCTCGGAGAAGGCTAATTAACATATAAATAAAAACGACGTATTCAAAAACTACTGAGGGAATTTACACACAAAAGGTAGGTGTGGAATAGCCTTTCTAAATGCTATACAAGTATGTGCATAGTTAAAAATGACTTTTCCCAATGATAGAGCCTCTTTAAATAGGAAATACTATAGTATGCCATATAGAATGTATCTACACACACACTGTACCTGCAGCAAATTTTTCATTGAGACCTTCCACAATTAAGATGTATTATCCAGAAACAGCAAAGAGGATGAGATTTAAAACAAAAAAAAAACAAAAAACTGTCCACAGCATGTCATTTTGTGCTTCAGGTTTTAGCACTTCAACATTGCAGTGTGAAAGCAGCAGCATATGTCCTCAGCATTTATTGCACATGTGGTACTCTGATAGATCTGTCAATCACATAGAAAAGAAAAGAGTGGTGGAAATGGTTCGTATGGGAAAAAAACTCTACTGAAAAAAATTCAGTAGAATTGCAGATTTTTTTTTTTGCTGCAATGTGTGGATGGGATTAGCCAGAATCACATCCACTTTGCAGGTACTGTAAAACACAGCGATTCGCAACAGTGGGCCTTGCTGTTCCAGGTGAACATCTCTCCATACTCCCTGCTAGAGTATGGACAAATTAGAGGGGACCAACCTCTAGATGCAGCACAAGGAACAGCTGCACTGGTGGACTCAACACAACCATTTATGGCTGGGGTTAACATCAATTTCACGATTCTGATAAAAAATCTGTATTTCATTTCATCTAAACTGCAATTTAATTGAATTTATTTAACAACCCAGGCCTAAAAATATGTATTGCATTATTACCAATTCTTTTGGTATGAATAAACAGTCTCCCTCCTTCTTGTTTGGGGCATGTGGGTATCCGTGAGTATGGGGTAAACAGGTGATATGGGGTGGGGGAGGCTTAGTGGTGTTTGGGTGGTGGGTGGGGGGTTTAATAGTCCATGGGGGGTGGGGTAATATAAAGTGTTACACCTATTATGTGCCTTGGCTTATTAAGACTGATGGAAAATACTGACCAAACTAAGGCTACATTCACATCTGCTTTGGAGTCTCTGTAGGAGACACCACCACAGATTCCAGCTAAAATCGTCAGTGAGAAAAGTCTTAGAAGGAGGACTTTTCTCTCTACCAATTTCAGTATAAAAATAGTCTATGGGGTCCGCGGATGTCCACAGATAACTGCTTCTTAAGCGGACCGGCTCTTCTTCCTTCGGTTCCCCATGTGGACTCAAACGCTATTGTGAACCTAGTGTAACCATGTGTAAGTGACAGAAGAAGGAACTTGTCCAGATGAGTACATAGAACAGAGAGTTTGCTACAATGTATCCAGCCTAAGCAATTCACTTTGCGCTAAACAGACTAAACTCTTAAGACTCTAGAAAACCACTGAGGTGTATTACGGCAATCCTCCAGTTTGTAGGTCAGTTTTCAGAAAATGTTGGGACTGAATAACTGTGTTCGGCATGTAGGTATTCTTTAGGCCAGGGCTACAATGCAACATTTTTTTTTCCAACTGCTAATGGATTTTAGTGACAGCTGCTGGACACAACTCAATGTGTTCGTTTGGGCTGTAGCTGTAGCTAAATAGGTAAATCATTTAGTAACTTTGAGTCTCAGTGTAGCCTTGTCGCAAAATGCACAAGCAAAAGTTCAAATGGTCATTCAGGCTGAATTGTTGGATCCTCCTTATTCCAAAGTTGTGCCACTTTTTAAAGCAATGTATAATATGTTTTCTGACATTAGCCAGACCTTCCCTGATCTGTAGGACTTTGGAGATGGATACTAAGCCAAGAAATTCAAACTGGCCATTCCTTTTAGGTCTGAGTTACGTTAATGTATCAAACATCACCAAGTTTGAGACTGCAAAAAATAGATTTTCTCATATTTATGAAGGTTCATATGTCTACAGAGGCATTGGACTAAATGACCATTGGATGCAGTTGTGATCTTCACTTGCCAGGTGTTTTTTCTCTGCAAGAAAGTCAGCAAAAAAAAGCCTACCAGATTTACAGTATTAACTATTGTGTGTCCGTGTGCTCTTTTGCTCTAGACACAGACCAAAAAATATATTAATGTGAATTAGCCCATATTTACTAAAATTCAGCTTGTATCTGTACTGCTGTTGAAAGGGGGGAGGGGTTTTTTCAGTCTTAGATATTTCTGGTATATTCTCTTGCATGTTAGCTACCTCACCAGGCAGAAAGCGGTGGATTGACATTAAGCAGCTGCTTGTGACATAACATGTTTGAAATGGCAATATCTCTTTAAGAACTGAAATTGAATTTTTATATTTCTTTCTTATTGGGTGAGTATTAGATTTCTGAAATGTGTGTAATATTATTAATTAAACCCAATATACTTAAAGAACTTCACATCCAACAAGTCCAGCTGTTTACATCATTTATTAGGTGCTGCTCCACTGACTCTTGACAGTCTTATTGGAGTTCTGAATCGCCCCCTGCCTTACACGGCTCTTCTGACATTACAGAGCTTAAATAGCACATTAGACACCAAAACAAAATGCAATGATAGCTTGGAAATTGTGGGGGGTTAGAAAGGAAATTCCAACCACGATGGAATCAGTGGAGTAAGCAATGCTATTAGTCGTCATAGTGCCCCCCCATAGATAATGCTATTACTTGTGGAGGTGGGGAACCATTACTGCAATTGTGGCCTAGCAGTTCCCCTTTCCTCCACATACAGTTCAGTTTGCTGTGTATAATTATATTGTACTTACACAGCAGGGATGTGACAGGGAGGAGATAGCTGCTGTGTGTGCATCTTTTATTCTCCTCCCAGCACCTACTTTGTTTTACCGCTGGGAGAAGAGAAGAACATAAATGAAGCACACATCTGTGTGTAAAGAGCAGGTCCTGCCTGCCTGGCTGCCCACCACATCACTGTTTTGTAAGTACAATATAGCACATGGAGAAGGTCCCTCTAAAGCTGAGGGAGTGTGGGTTGCAGTTCAGGGGCAGACAGTAGTGCAGCTTGGTACTCACTGTCTTCACCCGATCTACTTTCCAGTGCATCCCATTCAGAGACTGTGTGATCTGCTGCCTGAGACAAGAGGCTCATCTTGCCTCATGGTAGATTCCACCCTGCTTGCCTGGGCTTTAGTCTCAGCTCTAGGTTCTTGGACAACACACTTCCTCCTTCTTTTCCATATAAATAAAATATCAATTGAGATAACGGGGCTCTAAATCTGAATAATAGAAGCGTATTTGGAACTATTACTGCAGAGTCACCTCTGCAAGGTACTGTGATTTGGTCTTTTACAGAATAATATTACAAACTATAATGCTAAGACTCCCTTTAAATGGAAAGAGCAATCACTTGTGGAGGTTCAAGCATAAATTTGGCTTCGATGGTTTGCTTGCATCCACAGAGGTCATGTGTGATGGATTTTCCACTTCAGTTTGCTCTAATATCCTTCTTATGTTTGTGTAAAATTCCCAGCTGTGCTCTGAGCCTGGACCTTATTGCTTTTGTTCCCAGACCTGTGAACCACCTGCTTATCTCTGCTTCAATAACTTCTTTCCATTGTGCTGATACATTGATTTGACCTAGGCCAATGCAATATAAACATATTGGCATTTTTAGTTTGTTTAGTATAAAAACCTGTTATAATAAGTTTATTGATGTAGTTAATAAATGTATCCTCATTAGCAGAAATTACTTAGTGTACTCTTTAAGTTCTCCAAGATAATGCTTTATTCTAATGAACCTGCATCTGTGGCTTTAGGCTAGAGCTACACAGCGCCAATAATAAGGTAAAGTGGATCTACTTTAGGAGACGTTGGCAGATATACATATTACATTATTTTTTACAATATACTTTCTGTATATCACTTCCTCAAGGTTTTCTAGATCTCGTAACATACAGAAAGTATATTGGAAAATTATATAACACTTCAGCATACAAACAAGCATTTATTTGCCGAAACCTTGACAACTCCTTTTACTGTTTTATGTACATTTATATCCGTGCACTACACAATACTGCTACATATTGTGAAAACTTGGCACATAGGAACTATTCTGTTGAATGAGTAGTTGAGCACCATAAATATCATGCTAGATTCGGACTACCATACTATGGGGTAGTTGGTCTGATTTGTCAGAAGATCAGAATAAAGAATATTAAAGTGGCAAGATCGATGGCTACAAATGGAACACAAATTTGTCATCTGGCATAAACCACTGTAATACATTTATCATATCTTTAGACTGCTTGGTTTTAGTTTACATTATCTAAGTATTAGAGAGGATTAGTCAATTTGTTCCAGTTTGTTCACAATTAAGGCTTTTCCAATTTTAATAAAATTGATGACCTATACTTTAAAGGGGTTTGGTCCGGACTTGAAAACAGGAAGTGAAATCATGTCTGTTTATTACATTGCAATGCCACTTCTCCATCCCATTAAAATGAAGGAGATTGAGCTACAGCTTGGCTTTGTGACCAACAGACATGTTTTCACTTCCTGAGAAGGAAAAAGCAACCATGTTTTCAAAGTCCCGTACAACCCCTTTAAGATGGGCCATTAACGTTAGATTGTTTGGTTCTGAATGTTGGGACCCCTGCAGATCAGCTTTTTTTCCCCAAGACCACAGCTCCTGTGAATGTTTACATACCCAAAGCAGTGTTCACTTTCCTTGTTTGTTTTTTTCTTTCTTTCTTAATAGTAGTATACTGCAGTGGTGTCGCACATTCTTGAATGGGACACCAATACAGTGCTAAAAATTGTGGCTATGAAAGAGATGGTGAGTGCAGTGCAGTCTTCAGCGTATAAGCAATTCTAGGAGCTGAAGTTCCATAAAACCAACTGATCTTTGAGGGTTTCCACAGTTGCTCTTCTGCTGATATATATTGATAAAATGTTTTATGGGTAGTCCATCGGTTTTATCAAAGCGGATAGCCCCTTAAAATAAACCTGCTATGTATATTTGGCTGTTGTTCCTTCATTCCATTCTTAGGGCTAGTTCACATGTGGGCAAAGGGAAGTTTTTTGACAGCGGATTTCGCTTCAAAATCAGCTCCTTTACAATGGAGCCCTATGTGAACAGCTAGCTTTTTTTTCTGCTAGCTTTTTTTTTTCCGCTAGCTTTTTTTTCCCCGCTAGCTTTTTTTCAGCTAGCAGAAAAAAGAAGCGACATGACCTTTCTTCAGGCGTTTTCCGCCTGAAGAAAGCAATAGAAGTGAATGGGAGGCAAAAACCGCGTGGTTTTTGCAAAAAAACACGCGGAAAAAAACGCTAGCGGTTTTTTAAGCCCATTCACTTTATGGGAGGGGAAAACAGCCTGGCTTTTTTTGGAAGCGGTTTTTACAAAAAAAAAAGCTCCAAAAAAAGCTTGGCAAGGTCAAAAAAAAGCTTCCTAATTAGGAAGCGTTTTTTTTCAGGACCAAAATAAGCCAGGAGGTTTTTACGTGTGAACTAGCCCTTACCATTGCGGGATCACTGCCCAATCTCCTGTTAAATAGTGTATAGAATTTTTATTTGTGATGATACAGTGAATTTTTTGTAGATGCCGCCTTGTCACAGTTGCAGGCCAGGGTGAGATTATTGGAAAAAATCTCTGCATTGTTCATTCATATATTTGTACAGTATGATTAGGTTGCTAAGTTGTCCTCTTTACAGATTGAATACATTTGATGATCTTTGTATTGTTTCACTTTACCCATTCTCTTAATCGCTTGTTATTACCACCTCTGCTTCAGTTATAATACTGATGACCAGAACTATGGCTTGGTGTAACCCCCCCCCCCCTTTTTTTTTTCTTTGTTTCGGGGGTGTTTGGTGACCATTTTTGTAAAATACTATATGAACCTATCTAATTTCCTTTCTAATAGAAAACAGGCTGTAACATTTTTCTTACCAACCCTTAAACTGAGCAGTTACTAGGGAAAGTCAGTACACATCAGTGTTGTGAATGTGCACAGATGAAGAATTTACCAAAGGGGTTTGGTCACTTTAAATGGCTGTACCTTGGGTTGTATACCATCTAAGAAAATGGTTCTTGTATCACAAGAGAGCTGACCAGATTAAAGTACTAGCTAAAAACCCAGTCAGGGCTTTGAAGATTTGAATTTATGTAGTAGATGCTTATTGGAATATTGAGAGTCTCATCTTTCTTGTTTTACCAGAACTGTTTTTCTAGGTGATATAAAACCAGAGACACAGCCATTTACAGTGACTATCTGCCCCTTTGGTAAATGCTTTAGGGCTACATACTGCATTGAGTACATGTGTACAGTCAGAGTCTTCCTGGCAATGCTTAGTTGGAACATTTCTAATGGGAACTTTACAGCCTGTTTTCTATTAGAACAAAGTTTAATAAGTTAATAAAGTATATTACAAAAATGTTCACCACACACAATAGCAAAAAATAAATATAATGGGAGTTACATTTTAATGTTACTTAGCTAAATGTAATATATATTATTTTGATTTTGGTCTGATGCTATATCCTATTTAAACATTTGGTTTTTACTTTGCTTTACTACCTTTGGTCAATGGAGGCATTTTTTCTTTACATTTGAACTTTAGAGATGTCTATTGATCTGGAAATCATGTTAAGCTGGTCTGATGCTTATTGTACTCTGATAGAAAAAATGATTGAATTTAGCAACCATGGACCAAGTATGGTAAGATCTAAAGAAGTGCCTTTTAGGCCAGGCCCCACATGGCCCCAAGGCTGTGGCAAAAAAACGCTGTGTTTTGCAGTCCCTGCAGTCTAGCGAATCCCATCCACACATTGCTGAAAAATACGCGAAGCGGAAAAGCTGTCATTTCCACAACCGTTGCGGTTTTGGAAATGGCAGCATGTCAATTATACCTAAGGAAACGCTGGAGTTTTATCTAAAGGTATAATGGAAGCAGGAAGTCCGCAGAAGAATTCTCTGAGGATTTTCTGTGAAAAGCCCTGCAGTGCTTTTTTGCTGCAACCCCACTTTATGGGGCCTTAGCCTTAGGTTGGGTCTATCCTCCTGGAATAACTTGCTTTAGTTTGTATCGATAACCATATCCTTACTTTTTAGAGTTCAATGTTATTCTTTACTTTAAGTTATTGTACTTATAATCGTGGGTTTTCTGTTCTTTTAACAGTTGAAACTTTGGAACAAGTACAGAATTTCCAACATTCCCTCGCTTATCTTTATTGAAGCATCTACGGGGAAGATTGTGTGTAAAAATGGTCTCCTATTAATAAGAGACGACCCAGAAGGTCAGTATAACCTTTTCTTCTATTAATCTCCATACTTGCACACCAGATTTAGATCTCTTTCAATTAAGAAAATGTTGATTTACTCTTATGTGATCATAATCTTGCATGTTATCCCAGTATCTGCCCACAACCTGTGCATTGTCAGTGTGCTAGTCATGTTTTTCATTAACACACTAGCACACTGACCCATTCACTCCTGTACTTTGCAGTCTTGTGTATGGGGTAGTGATCCAGGGGCAAAACTCAAGACAGGTCCTATATCTGTCTGTTTTTGTGGCCCTTGTTCACTGAAATTGGCAAATGGGGCCATGAAGACACCGGCAGCAAATAGATGTCATTCATGTGCTGTCTGTGCCGTTTAATCACACTACATGCATACACTTATGTGCAGCTTGCCTATGGCTGGTCATATACTTATGATAAATCCATCAAATTTCATGTATGGATATCTCCTGAGGGGTTGCCCGGGATAAAAAGGAAATCCCTACACGAAACACCGTGCTACTTTCTAAATAACATAATTAATGAAAAAATATATATTTACCCATGTGTCAGGGACATTTTCTGGTTATCCAATGATAATCAGTTTCCCCATTTCCGGAAACGAAACATCACTACTACTCTCCCCCCCACCTTCCTGCACTCTATTATATCTTCCAGGCTTCTTCCTGAGGAACGGCTCCTCCTTATTTCCTGACTGCCAGCGCTTGTCCGAGCACTGCTGTGCACTCTGCTGACAATAATCTACGTGTACTGCACAGTTCCCACACCTGCGCAATAGAGGTGGATTGTCGCTACATAGCACAGAGCTGCGCTGGGACAAGCGCTGACAGCCAGAAAAGAAGGATAGGAAGGAAGGAATATAATGGGGTTGGGGGTTAGGCTGAGTAGGTTGGGATAGAGCTACTAGTGGGTGGGATAGCTAGAGACAGGGAGGAAGGGAGAGAGGGCACTACTAAAGGTATAAGGGTGCATTTGTTAACCCATTAATAGCACTAACACTATACTCACTAACTATATTCCTTTTTTCCTATCCTTCTATATATATTTTTTGCCCAGAAAGCCTCTTTAACATACCCACAATGGCAACAACTTATTCCCCTCCCACCAATGAAATAAAATGCATGCTTAGCCAAACTGAGTTCACATGTTTACAGTGCTATTGCTGTCTCAGGTGTATGGTCAGCATATAAGAGTTTCCAGGAATTGGATCAAACCCATATGGAAGCCAGAAATCAATGAAATCACACATTGCAATCAATGGGAGGCTTTTTAAGCCATTGATTTCAATGTATTCCGTGCGGAAGACGAAACTCATTGAACTCAATGGGAGTCTTTTTATCAGCGCTGATTCTGCCGCGAGTTATCGTGGCAGAATCCGCGCCACTTTACTCCGTGTGAATGGACCCTAATATGTAAAGAGAAAGAAAAAAGGCTAATCCACCTGTTTTTGATGCTCTGTGTCCACCACTGGTGTCCGTTTGTGTCATCTGTGCCGGAAGTCCTCAGCCAGATACTGCTGAGACCAGTCGGTGGTCGCTGGAGTACACTATGGTGATGTCACTCACACCTCATCCGGTTCCTTGCCAATGCAAAATGAGGCTGCTGACTGGTCTCAGCAATCACGTGAGATTTAGGACTTCTGGCATTAATACATTACATGAGACCAAACATTCATCAGTAGAGGAGAACAGAAAACTGGGGTTATTGGGTATGTAGGACTTTACTCTCTGTTGAGTTTCTGTGGTTTCTCCAACAGAGGCTCCAACACAGATGTGAACTTAGCCTGAGGCTTCTTTTCCATGGATTGTGAATTGTGTAAAAGAGGAGTAGCAACCTTGTATACTATTCCCCCCCCCCCCCACTACCACCACTTTTATAATTCACACCTGGATTTGGCTTAGAAATTGGCAATTAAAAGCCTGAATAAAACTTGAATATGGAAACCTAGTCTAATATGATCTGTGGATCAGCTGAATGTGCTTCCAGCTGTCAATCAAACTGTGAAGGAAACAAAACTTCCTCTATGACAACTGAACTGTATTATCTATTGTGGTGCATATGGACATCATAGAGGTCATCTAGAACCAATTTTAAATACAGAAATCGTCTTACTAGATATGCAGCTCAAATGCAAAGTCAATGGAAACCAGTAATACAAGTAGAACTATTATAGTGTAGGAATAATCTAAATGCAAATATTATTTTACACAGGTCTAGAATTCCCTTGGGGTCCAAAGCCCTTCAGTGAAGTTATTGCAGGTCCTTTGCTCAGGAACAATGGCCAGTCCCAGGATAGTAGTACTCTGGAAGGCTCGTATGTTGGTGTATATTTCTCTGCTCATTGGGTAAGTACATGCATATTCATTGTACCAAACAGTCTGATAAGAAGATACACTGATGGTGTTTAGGCTGGATTGTATACTGAAAAGGAAATTTAGAGGTTTAATGTGTTTTCCATTTTGTTGTTCAGACTTTTAGCCAGATTGCTAAAGTGTTCTTTTCATTTTAACAAGATCCTTTTACACAGCCTTCGTTCTTGTAACAATCACTTCTCAGTGTAAATGCACAAATCTAGTGTCGAGCTGAAAATCTGTTGTCCATAATAAATGAACGCTCACTCAATTACTACTTGCAAATGGTCATCCATTTTGTTGATAGTGGATTGAATACATAAAATACACAGTTTGATAACAGTTTGGTCAATTGCTTAGGCCTCCTTCACTTAACTGTAGTGGTTTTTAGTGTCTGAAAAACTGATCCTCGATCTGCAAAAACATGTCGGCACGTCATCCGCAATCACTGATTCGAAAAAAAGACTTATATGATTCCCTAGGCTTGTATGTGCCACAAATGCAGGCATTCCAGCAAAGACCTAGAGAAGGGGGGGGGGGGAGAGAATTTGTCGTTATTTACCTTATGGAGGGTTCCGCTGGACAGCAGTAACTAGCGGGTGGTATTACTGCGATGGCTTCGCCTTCCCTCAAGCCCCTGCTCTGTGGTTTTGGCCCCAAAAAGGTGTGGGGCTGTGGCTGATGGAGGAGAGGTTTCCCTAGGCTTGCATCCGTTCCATATAGAAAACAATGCTAAATAAATGGCAACCGTTGCAGATTAGAGATGAGCGAACACTGTTCGGAACAGCCATTCCGAACAGCACGCTCCCATAGAAATGAATGGAAGTGGCCGACGGCCGGTAAAGTCTGCGTGCCAGGTGCTTCCATTCATTTCTATGGGAGCGTGCTGTTCGGATCGGCTGATCCGAACAGTGTTCGCTCATCTCTATTGCAGATCTGTTTCAAAAAAGTAAACTTAAAAAACTGATCCGTTAATTATTTTTTTTTGCAAAAAAAAGCAAACCGATGCACATTCGTTAAAGGATCAGTTGTTTTTTGTTTTTTTTTTGACAGATACAATTGCAGTTTGCATCAGTTTTTTAATTAAAATAACGGATCCATTAAACTGACTTGAGAAACGTGATGTGAATGGCCCCTAATATGTACTTTTATATGTTTACATTTCAGTGTCCTCCATGTCGAAGCCTGACCAGGGTGCTGGTGGAATCCTACAGGAAAATTAAGGAGTTGGGGCAGAAGTTTGAAATTGTTCTAGTTAGTGCTGATAGGTAAAGGGTTTTCTTTGCACATCTCTGACAGTCATATGGTTTTAATAAGCACATTGTTCCTGGCAAGTTACAGTAACTGCACATTGCCTAAATATTATATAGAGTAGTGTCATTTCCTCCCAGCATAATCAGCGTATGTGAAGAGTTTACTTTTTAGACATTATGCAGCATTTTTTATTATTATTATTATCATTATTATTATTATTATATAACATTTTTCTTATTACTAACACATGGCGCTAAGTTCACACCAGCGTTCGGCACTCCGTTCTCAGGTTTCCGTCTTCTGCATGCAGAAGATGGAAACCTGTCATACCGAGTCTGGCCGCGAGCGCCGGTGAGCGTTTTATGCTCTCCACGGCAAAACGGTTTGTTTTTTTTCTTTTAAACCAGACAAAGAGTACTGCAGGTCCAACTTTGTAGCCGGTTTAAAAAAAAAACGGTTTCGCCACGGAGAGCATAAAATGCCCATCAGCGCTCACGGTCGGACACTTTTAAGATGCCGGCAGGTTTCCTTCTCCTGCCCAGTTTTGGGCAGGAAACGGAAACCTGCAGAACGGACTCCCGGGCGCAGATGTGAACGAGCCCTTAGCAGATACCCCATAACAGTTGTATTTCTCAATAATTCAAGCCTGCCTAGTTTGGCATTGCAAAACTGTGAGTCCAGCTAATTCCTTATGTATTACATTGTAGATTACAGTCATTGTTTGGTAATGCAACTATCAAGTCATTCGCTAAAGTAGTTTTGTCTTTTGGGTAAAATGGCTTGTGAAGAGCTTGCTATTACTTATATAAAGTTATTTGCTATTCCTACAATGTGTATTTCACGGTTAGACAATTGTAGACGATGCATATCACGCATGCGCAATACTGTACACAGAGCTTCTGACCCATAAACATTAGCAAAAAAATAGGTGAGAAACGACAAAAGATGCAGGCTGCCTCAAATAACAGTAGGTGTCTAGCACTTCTATAGCAGTATTATAGCAGGTTTTACGCAGGTTTTAGCAGTTCTGAGCAGTATAGATAAAGCTAGTAAGACAGGTATCACTGTTGGTTTGCTGCAGGACATCTGTGTCTCTCTTTTTACTAGTGTTGCAGTTATTCCTTCATCCCCTTCTCCTGTCCATAGACTTCAGTAAAGATGGGCCGGAGAAGTAAATTGAGTAGTTAGCAAGCAGGAGAGGACTAATAAAGGGAGATAAAAGCATTTTCCTTTGCTGAGATATATAATATTTCTTATATAGAAATAACACGTACTGATAGTCACTCTCTAAATAATCCTTATTCTCATTTACGGACTCTCTGGATTTCTAAAGGTATTTTTACCTTAAGAAGTTATTCCCTATCTATAGGATAGGGAATAACTTATACAGTGTTGGCCAAAAGTATTGGCACCCCTGCAATTCTGTCAGATAATACTCATTTTCTTCCAGAAAATGATTGCAGTCTCAAATTCTTTGGTATTATTATCTTCATTTAATTTGTCTTCAATGGAAAACCACAAAAAGAATTGTATAAAAGCCAAATTGGATATAATTCCACAGCAAACATAAAAAAGGGGGTGGACAAAAGTATTTGCACTGTTTGAAAAATCATGTGATTCTTCTCTAATTTATGTAATTAACAGCACCTGTTACTTACCTGAGGCACCTAACAGGTGGTGGCAATAACTAAATCACACTTGCAGCCAGTTGAAATGGATTAAAGTTGATTCAACCTCTGTCCTGTGTCCTTGTGTGTACCACATTGAGCATGGAGAAAAGAAAGAAGACCAAAGAACTCTCTGAGGACTTGAGAAGCTAAATTGTGAGGAAGCATGAGCAATCTCAAGGCTCCAAGTCCATCTCCAAAGACCTGAATGTTCCTGTGTCTACCGTGCGCAGTGTCATCAAGAAGTTTAAAGCCCATGGCACTGTGGCTAACCTCCCTAGATGTGGACGGAAAAGAAAAATTGATGAGAGATTTCAACGCAAGATTGTGCGGATGGTGGATAACGAACCTCGACTAACATCCAAACAAGTTCAAGCTGCCCTGCAGTCTGAGGGTACAACAGTGTCAACCCGTACTATCCGTCGGCGTCTGAATGAAAAGGGACTGTATGGTAGGATACCCAGGAAGACCCCACTTCTTACCCAGAGACATAAAAAAGCCAGGCTGGAGTTTGCTAAAACTTACCTGAGAAAGCCAAAAACGTTTTGGAAGAATGTTCTCTGGTCAGATGAGACAAAAGTAGAGCTTTTTGGGAAAAGGCATCAACATAGAGTATACAGGGGAAAAAAAAAGAGGCCTTGAAAGAAAAGAACACGGTCCCTACAGTCAAACATGGCGGAGGTTCCCTGATGTTTTGGGGTTACTTTGCTGCCTCTGGCACTGGACTGCTTGACCGTGTGCATGGCATTATGAAGACTACCAACAAATTTTGCAGCATAATGTAGGGCCCAGTGTGAGAAAGCTGGGTCTCCCTCAGAGGTCATGGGTCTTCCATCAGGACAATGACCCAAAACACACTTCAAAAAGCAATAGAAAATGGTTTGAGAGAAAGCACTGGAGACTTGTAAAGTGGCCAGCAATGAGTCCTGACCTGAATCCCATAGAACACCTGTGGAGAGATCTCAAAATGGCGGTTTGGAGAAGGCACCCTTCACATCTCAGGGACCTGGAGCAGTTTGCCAAAGAAGAATGGTCTAAAATTCCAGCAGAGCATTGTAAGAAACTCATTGATGGTTACCGGAAGCGGTTGTTCGCAGTTATTTTGTCTAAAGGTTGTGCTACCAAGTATTAGGCTGAGGGTGCCAATACTTTTGTCCAGACCATTTTTTGGAGTTTTGTGTAAAATGATCAATGTTTTGACTTTTTTTCATTCTCTTTTGTGTTTTTTCATTGCAAGCAAAATGAATGAAGATATTAATACCAAAGAGTTTGTGCTTGCAATAATTTTCTAGAACACGAGTATTATCTGACAGAATTACAGGAGTGCCAATACTTTTGGCCAACACTGTAGATAATTGGGGGTCCAACTGCAGAGACACCTTCAGGTCAGGGGAACGGGAGAAGTGTTGTCCCCTGTTCTGAAGGGAGCAGTGGTTGGGACAAATACCTTTTTCTCTATTAATTTAAATGGGAGCGATGTAGATAGTTGAAGTACAATGCTTGTCTATCTCCAGTGCTCCCATTGAATTAATGAAGTGGTGTACATCTGTCCCGAGCACCATTTCTTTCAAAATTGGTGGCAAAAGTACTCCATTTTCCTGATCAGTGGGGGCAGCATGTTGTAGAGCAGAAGGAGCTAACCAGATTAATATATAGGTTTGTTTTAGAGTTGGGCGATTAATCAAATCAATTTGATTTGCTAAGGCCTGGTTCACCTCTGCGTTCAGTATTCCGTTTGGGGAGTCCACTTGGGGACCACCCACCGAATGCATTAAAAAGCGGTGAGAAATTAAAGCACACGGACCCCATAAACTATAATGGGGTCCATGTGTTTTCTGTGTGGTGTCCGCACGAATCATGCAGAGAGAAAAGTACTTCAAGAACGGGGACTAAATGCAGATATGAACCAGGCATTAGAGTGTTTCAGACTATTCTGTTTTTTTAGCAGAATTCCATCTACCTGACATCCGCCATAAATGATCAAAGTCACCAGAGTTTCGTTTTGATGGAAACCGCAAGCCTTTTGAAGGCTCCTGTGCTTGTCATAATATATAACTATTGAGGCCTGCCTGTAGTAGGCTTCAGTAGTTATACAAGAATTTTACCATAAACTGCAATACAGTAGTAATGCAGCCTATGGTAGAAGTGATCTATTGATTACTGGTTCAAGCCCCCTACAGGTAAGTTTCTAATATATTAAAAAAATATAAACTCGCACTCCCCTTTCACTATAAAAGTATATATAAGTAAAGTGCATATAAAGTAAATAAAAAAATAAATACGCCCCCTCCCAAAACATTAGGCAACCTTGTGTCACAAAATTCCCCGCTAGAAGAATATAAACTGATTCAATGATATCCAGTCGCTGGAGCCAAACCACCAATTCCCTCAGATATTAGGAGAACCAAAAGTCCCCCTAAAGATCCCTTGTTAATGTAGCACAAGTGCGCTTGTGTGACCCGTGCTCTATTCAGATCTATGAGACTGTAATGTCTGGCATTACCTTCATCCCCTTAGAAGTCAATGGAGCTCCGAGCATGCAAGTGCACTGACACTACACTAACAAGAATGCACCTAGTGGACTTTCGGTCCCCCTTTCAACTGTTTATTCGGGTAGACCTGTCGATCAGACACTTATTCCCTGTCTGGTAGACAGGGCATAAGTGCCATTAATGTCACAACACCTTTATGTCCTGTTGCACACCCTCCATCAGAGTGGTTGTCCACATACCATTTAGCCTGTGATCTTTTCCATCTAAACTTTCTCCTCCAGCCACCAGGCATGCTCAAAGATTCTTCAGTTTGGTCATTATTTAGGCGATCGGACAAGAAAGCTACATCCAATAGATCAGTTCACTGAACTATAATTATTTATTAATTTTTAAACAAGAAAATTAAGATCAAAATTGAAAATCGCCCTTAAACTTAAATGTTAATTTATTGGAGAATCACCCAGCTCCAGTTTGTGTCATTTATCCTTTTGTAATCTCTGCTCCTTCTATGTTGTGAAGTCATGGAGACAGTCCTATCAGTGAGAGGACTGCCTCCTTGACGAACAATTTCAGTGGATAAATGACAGGTTTTACTGAATCTATATTTCACAAAATTCTGTATCAATCTGCTCAGTTCTTTCTGCTCTACAACTTGTTGCCTGCTGATTTTCCAGAATTTTCCAGGTGACAGCTTTCCTGTATCAGTGTTGCGAAATACCCACTATACTTATACATACTATTGTAAAGTATATAGTGGTCCCAGTCTAGCTTATTAATCAAAGTCTCCGTTTTCTGTTCCATTGACAGGCCACTTGCACAGCAAAAGGAGCTAAGGTTGAGGTCACACTAGCGTTTGGGCACTCAGTCCTCTATTCTGCAGAAAATATGTGGAGAGAAAAGTCCTGCAAGCAGCACTATTCTCTCCGCCGATTTCAGGTGGAAACTGATCAGAGACTTGGTGAACTGAATTATAGTCTATGGGGTCCACGGGTAACCGATTTTTTTTTTTTAAGCAGATATGGTAGATGGTAGCAGATGGTATACGTTTTTAGGGTCCCCAAGCTGACTGGACGAACAGAAACCCAAACACTAGTGTGAACCTTCCATAAACAGTACTTAGCTATCCATTGTCAAAGTTTAATCCACCTGTGTAAAGAACCTAGTTGAAATTTACATGCCACTTTTTTCCCACATGAGGAATATGGTACAAAAAGGCGACATAAAGAGCTTGTTGTGGCTCTGTGCCATTTCATGATAAATGAATTACACTATGAGACTGCATCTTCATGGTGTCTGGTCTTATCCCAACCAAAAGGAGTCCATTTACATTATATAAATGTTGCCAGAACCAGACAGCCATGTAATGTGTTTTGGAGGTCTCTTCTTTCTCCCCTGATGATAGGTATGGGGGAAATAGAAATATCAAGAATTTGGATTTTTAACATGTTCAATCCCTTGTTCTCATGGGAGATAAGCCAGCTCCAGTGGCTGTGGCTTATTCCCTTCTCCCCCCAGAGTACACGCACGCTAGAATAACAGTCTCTTGTATGTCATACCTCTCTTACGTGGTTCACAATGGATTATGTGAAACCATGTTTCGTGTCATGTGCAGCAGACTGTCGCCACAATCTCGGGATCTTCTTATAAGTACAATAGTAGTTTCTCGTTGTATTTTGCATATTTATTAGCCTGCAAGCAAACACAGCAATATTTGCTTCTCAGATTTTCAATGTTCGTATCTGAAATCTAAAAATTCAATACAAGTAACAAATTTACATAAGTTTTTTGGGACAGACACCATTGTTATGAAGTTCTTACATAATATGTCAGTGAAAAACCATTTTCTGGTTAGTATCTCATATCTCTGATAGCAGATAATTTTACAGAGTGATGAGTAGGTTCTTTCACTGTAACCTGTTGCCAAGTAGAACTGAAAGAGGAGAAGGCAGAGGGGCTCTGGTTGGCCATATGAAATATGAAAAAGCTAAACCATGGCTGACAATGACAGGTTTCAGCTACTTTTTGCCCCAGCTTGATAATTACAAGAGAGAGACTGCAGTATGGGTTTAGGAGTACTGTTAACTAGTTATTTTCAAATAGAGGTACAGTCCTATGAAAAAGTTTGGGCACCCTTATTAATCTTAATCATTTTTAGTTCTAAATATTTTGGTGTTTGCAACAGCCATTTCAGTTTGATATATCTAATAACTGATGGACACAGTAATATTTCAGGATTGAAATGAGGTTTATTGTACTAACAGAAAATGTGCAATATGCATTAAACCAAAATTTGACCGGTGCTAAAGTATGGGCACCTCAACAGAAAAGTGACATTAATATTTAGTAGATCCTCCTTTTGCAAAGATAACAGCCTCTAGTCGCTTCCTGTAGCTTTTAATCAGTTCCTGGATCCTGGATAAAGGTATTTTGGACAAACAATTCAAGTTCAGTTAAGTTAGATGGTCGCCGAGCATGGACAGCCCGCTTCAAATCATCCCACAGATGTTCAATGATATTCAGGTCTGGGGACTGGGATGGCCATTCCAGAACATTGTAATTGTTCCTCTGCATGAATGCCTGAGGATTTGGAGCGGTGTTTTGGATCATTGTCTTGCTGAAATATCCATCCCCGGCGTAACTTCAACTTCGTCACTGATTCTTGATCATTATTCTCAAGAATCTGCTGATACTGAGTGGAATCCATGCGACTCTCAACTTTAACAAGATTCCCGATGCCGGCATTGGCCACACAGCCCCAAAGCATGATGGAACCTCCACCAAATTTTACAGTGGGTAGCATGTGTTTTTCTTGGAATGCTGTTTCTTTTTGGACGCCATGCATAACGCCTTTTTTTTATAACCAAACAACTCAATTTTTGTTTCCAAAATGAAGCTGCCTTGTCCAAATGTGCTTTTTCATACCTCAGGCAACTCTATTTGTGGCGTACGTGCAGAAACGGCTTCTTTCTCATCACTCTCCCATACAGCTTCTATTTGTGCAAAGTGTGCTGTATAGTTGACCGATGCACAGTGACACCATCTGCAGCAAGATGATGCTGCAGCTCTTTGGAGGTGGTCTGTGGATTGTCCTTGACTGTTCTCACCATTCTTCTTCTCTGTCTTTCTGATATTTTTCTTGGCCTGCCACTTCTGGGCTTAACAAGAACTGTCCCTGTGCTCTTCCATTTCCTTACTATGTTCCTCACAGTGGAAACTGACAGGTTAAATCTCTGAGACAACTTTTTGTATCCTTCCCCTGAACAACTATGTTGAACAATCTTTGTTTTCAGATCATTTGAGAGTTGTTTTGAGTAGCCCATGATGCCACTCTTCAGAGGAGATTCAAATAGGAGATCAACTTGCAATTGGCCACCTTAAATACCTTTTCTTATGATTGGATACATCTGGCTATGAAGTTCAAAGCTCACTGAGGTTACAAAACCAATTTTGTGCTTCAGTAAGTCAGTAAAAAGTAGTTAGGGGAATTCAAATCAATAAAATGATAAGGGTGCCCATACTTTTGCACCGGTCAAATTTTGGTTTAATGCATATTGCACATTTTCTGTTAGTACAATAAACCTCATTTCAATCCTGAAATATTACTGTGTCCATCAGTTATTAGATATATCAAACTGAAATGGCTGTTGCAAACACCAAAATATTTAGAACAAAAAATGATTAAGATTAATAGGGGTGCCCAAACTTTTTCATAGGACTGTATTATTTAAACTGATGATTTTAATTTATTTTTTTTTATACAGCATAAGGCTAGGTTTACACTTGCGGCTTGCTCCCTGTCGTTCAGACTGAGCGGGAAACCCAAATGACGGAGAGGCCGTCTGCTAAAACAGCCGGTGACCTCATAGACTATAAGGGGGTCCTCTGAGTGTTTGTCAGGTTTTCACCGTTATTATACTGAAACCGGTAGAGATAAAGATCCTCAGTGCAGGAATTTTCTCTCCACCGATTTTCAGCGGAATCTGCGACAGTCTCCTACAGGCAGACTCCAATGCAGGTGTAAACAAAGTCTAAGCTGGCATTTTCATTGTGATATCAGTGACCTAAGGTCTTGTTAACACAGTCCAATATGTATGCATTTTTCAGCCAGAGTTACCATTGAATCTGAAAGACGACTAGAAGTCTTACCTTTATGTTTCTATTTTGGGTCCATTCATGGTGTGATCACTATGTAAACAATGCCTATGGTGTATGGCAGATTTCCTCAAAATCTAGTCTCAAGAGAGGTTGTGAACAATTAATTTTTTTAATTTTACTGATCTTTAAGTACAGCAGCATTTAAGTACATGTAAATATAGCCGCCTTTTCTGCATAATATACAAACATCCATCTGTAAGGTTGATAAGTGCGAGTACTGATTTTATTATGTTTCTTAGACAATACTTCTTTAGCATTTGCTTGCAACAAATATATTTAAAACTATGTTTCTCTTTCCCTAGATCTGAAGAATCCTTTAAACAGTATTTTAGTGAAATGCCTTGGCTGGCTGTTCCATATAGTGATGAAGCAAGAAGGTCACGGCTGAATCGGTTATATGGTATACAAGGTGCGTACACTGTCTATTTTGTAGCTAGAGGAGTTATTCAAGAGGAGCTTTAGCCAAATTATGATAACTGAGGTCTGTGGTTTGTGAGAGTAGGCAGGAAGGACAACTCAATGTTCCTGGGAAGCAAAGGCTAGCCTATCTAGTCCAGTGCCATAGAGGAACAACTGCTGATTTACCCTGTGAAGAGATGGCAGCTGGATACAATGTGAGGAACAAGGAAAGCTAGCAGATGGAGCATAGTGGTCTGGGCAGTGTACTGCAGGAAAAACTTTGTTCTTGCCGTTCATGTAAATATTCACACTTATCACATACCTAATAATTGTTGCAGACTAAATACACCCCTTTGTGGCAACCATTTTCCCTAGTAACAGTAGCCATTTTCAGCAAGATAACGTGCCTTGCCACACTGCAGAAAGTCTTCAGGAATGGTGGGAGCATAACAGAAAGCTCAAGGCCTTGGCCAAAATATACAGATTTTATAGTGATGCATCTGTGAGATGTGCTAAAGAATTCTATTCCTTGGCAGTCACACCTACCAACCTAGCTTAAGGATTTTCTGCTCACATCTTAGTATTGTATGCAAAAGGTCACCTCTAGGTGTTATCAATCTTTAGTAAAGTTTCTCAAAATTCAAAACACAATAAAACAATGGCAAGCCATGGCATATGGAAGGAAAGACAAGGCCCGAAAGGGTACAATACATCGGCTTGTGCATAAATCGCAGGAAGAACAAGCAAGGTATAAAAATGGGGAAAGGGGAGCCCTCGAGGCCAAAATGACCGAGGTGTACCAAACATAAAAACAGGAAACACATATGGGACAAGGACACAACAGGGGCAAGGCACAGAGGGGGCATAGGCAGGCTCTAGGTTAGGAAGGGGGCCGGGGGCTCTAGGGGCCCAGAGGGAGAGAACCATAGACAGAGGGAGTTATACAAAGAGGGAGGAGAATTCTGCAGATTCCTGGAACACGACCCACGGCTGCCAGAGGGTTTCAAACTTAGACAGGTCCGCAGAGTCCTCCGCAACCAAGGCCTCCATCCTCCTGATAAGGAGGAGCTCCTGGAGCCATTCCATCAGAGAGGGGGGTCGTGGAACTACGCCAGTGGCAGGGGATAACCTTCCTGGCGGCCGTGAGGAAGTGGTGCAGGAGATCGCCCTTTACTTTAGAGATCTTACCCAGGTTGAAGGAGAGGAGTGCTAGCTGGGGAGAGGGGGTCAAGTAGCGACCACTGACCTTCTCATATAAGGAGAAAACAGTCATATATGGCGCCAGTCCTGTTACACTTGAGAAAGGGATTCCACCCCGAAACATATGTTGTGTATTGTGACTTCAGTAAAGACTTTCTACTGATTCAACGACCTTGTGGAAGCATGGTCCTTTTGAAAATTCCAGATGAATCCTCATCCTGTCCATGGTTGTCTATCCACAACACCCATGGGTGTCTGGACCTTACAGCTGCCCGTTATCAGAGAGGAGCCCTCTGTTCAAATCGGTTCTACTGCCAGCATAGTAGTTGTGAACTGGTCACAACTAGCTAAGTTGAGAGTTTACATATTGGTATTCACACAGTTGCACCTTAACATACTTCACCATATGCAGCTCGGTGCTATTTTTTCTGTTTGTTTTTGAGCATTGAATTTAATGGAAATCTTAACAGATTTCTGACGGTTCAGCTAGTGTCCGTTGCTAAAATCTTGTAACAGACAATAGCTACGGATACTGCTGACAGTCACCAATAGTAGTGTGAATGCCCCCTAAAACTTGTACAGACAGCAATGTGTCCGAGCAGGTGAACTTAAACAACCAGGGATACTGGCCAGATGCAAAAAACCAACACATCAGCTACTAAATTTACCTGAATAATTCTCACTCCTACTTAGATGGAGGTTACCTAAATTTCATGTAACACTCCACAAAATATAACATAACCATCAGTTCCCTGACTCTACTGTAGTTAAAAATCTGCAGACAATTCGGGGATCAGTTAAACTGCCTGCACAGTGTTATAACTATCTACAACACTGGGAGTGACTCTCCGATGTACTTTTTTATTACGCGATCACCTACACCTTGGTACTACCATTGTTTTGATTTATTTTGCCTTAAAAGAATATGAAATTATAATTATTTTTGGGGGAGATTTAGTTGTTCATGCTTTTAGAAGAGCATATGTTGTGGCATTATCCACTAAAAGTACAAGCGTTTGCTCAGCAAGCTGTATGATTTTGTTTGCTATGTGGTTAAGTACAATGTTTTATGTTTGTAAGGTTTATTTTATGGGGATTAGAAACGGTTTTTAAAAGCGCAGATTAAATGTAGTAGCTTTACATGAGATCACACACCAGTATTAAAGAAATCTATGGGATCCTGCTGTAAGCGCACTGTCCGACATGCTTGAGAACAGACCTGCCTGCTCTGAATCAAGCCTGTGTTAACAAATTTTCATTTGTATATGTGGGTTTACCATGTGTTTATGTTCAGACCAAGCTTTTGCGGCATTCCAAAAAATTATCTAAACCTTTTTTTTCTTTGCATTGAGATTCGTAACTAAACACTGCATCAGGATATCTCTTCTTATTCCTTCTTAAAGCTAACGTCTTGTACATGTAGTTTATATTATTTCTGAAATTGATGCAAGTTGCTTGATACCCTTCTCTTTGGTGTTGTGAGGTTATTATGGATCTAGATTTCTTCTAGATAATCTTGATATATGCCATCTTCTGACTCTATTAGATACTTTATTATTATTTTCAAGCTTATAGGAGCCATATCTAACCTTAAATATATGTTTTTTCGTGAGAGAGAAGAAATAACCATCTTGACTGTATTATGTTGAACTAGAAAATGTCTCTCTAGTTTGTCTGTCAAGTTTGTTGTGCACTTCCTGACTATATAAACTAGTAAGCTTTATATTGTATGTATGAAGTTTGATATGTTTACATGATTCTTTATTTTGCTGCTATTTTAATGAATACAGTATGTGATTACTTTACAGGCATTCCAAACCTTATTATATTGGATCCAAAAGGAGAGGTCATTACACGACAAGGAAGAGTGGAGGTTCTTCATGATATGGACTGCAAAGAGTTCCCATGGCACCCTAAACCCGTTGTGGAACTGACAGAGTTAAACGCTGTTCAGCTGAATGAAGGTCCCTGCCTTGTTCTTTTTGTAGGTATGGAAATCGAATGGTGGTTACATCACAAGATTAAATTGCAAATAGCAAAATTTCCATATAGTGTATTCTGATAGGATTCTCTTGATTCATACAAAGATATGTATGATTTGGGGTAAATTTATTTTGTACAAAAGACATGGTAAATATATTGGATAAAAACTTAATCCTAGTACCTTGTAGAAATATGCTTTGGAAACTGTAGAATCCACTCTGCAAGGTACTACACAAGTTACAAGTTTTACAATGGCAAATGTGACATTTACAAAATTACTACATTTTATACACGTTTGTGGTTCTTTACTGATGATCAATCTATTAGTTTTTTTTTCACAATATGCAGCTTCTACAGATATACAATGATATCTAATAGTAATAGAAACAGGACTGCATGGCTGCTTGTACACTTGAAGAATTGGTTCAGGGGGGATTATTTCTATCATCTTTGTTACTGAGTGACCTTAATAGATAGCACAGTGCTATGATTTTGTTAATGTGTAAGTAAACTTTCACTTATTTTTTCATAAGTCAATAGTGCATGTGAATTGAACAGACTTTGTTCTATGCTTCACTAGAAATGTGCCTGAAATAGAGCTACATCAGCAAAATAGATAGATTAACAGAAAGGTTTCCCTGCCATTACCTGCTCCCTCACCCCTACGGATGGTGACTGACACACTTCTTTGAGGACATTTATATACAGCAGGAAACATAGTGTTTAATCTTTAGATAAACTTGAAGATTCAATTCCTTATCTTTTAATTTTTTCTGTCGGGCTTTATTTACTGTATTTTCCCGATTATAAGACGCACTGGACTGTAAGATGCACCTAGGTTTTAAAGGAGGAAAATAGGGGGAAAAAATTTAAAGCACAAAATGGTAAAATATTTAATATATGGGAGTTGTAGTTTTGCAACAGCAGCAAGGCCACATTGACAGGTGACCCTGCAGCTGTACGGGGACGCATAGAGCGTTTTTTTTGCGGGGTCAGGTGTACTTTTTAGTTATACCATTTTGGGAAATGTCTATTACTTAGATCACCTTTTATTTAAATCAGAGGCAAAACGGTGGAAAAAAAAAAAAATCATTTGATTGCAAGTCCCATAGATGGCAATACAATTGTATTGCCGTCTATGGGAGATTCTATACATTACCATTACCAATAGTAATATTCCTATGACAGGCCTGGGAGCCTTCAGTAGGCTCCCGGCTGTCCCAGGAACAGGCCGGCTCCTGCGACCTCACCGCACAGGAGCCAGCCTGCATCTTTACAGGTATGGGGCCGGTTAGGACCGACCCCAGGGGAGAGTTTTAAACTTTGAGGGGGTGGGGTTACTTTAAGTACTAATGCCCACGATCAGAGAGAATCTGACCACTGGCATTAACTCTGGTTTCTGAAGTGGAGCAGCCGCCATTAGCTTTACAGACCCGGAATCCGCTGTAATAGTATGGCGGATGCCGGGGAGATTTTTAGCTGCTGGGGCCCACAGCATCGCCACACTCCTGCCACTGCAGGAAACCAGCGGCGGCAGGAGCGTGGCTATGCTGGAATTCCGCTCTTCCGCCCCCTCATATAGTCCACATTCGGACTATAAGACGCACCCCCATTTTCCTCCCAAATTTGGGGGAAGAAAAGTGTGTTTTATATTCTGAAAAATACAGTATACATGTATGAACTAATTTGTTTAAGCTGGTTCTGGAAGAAAAATTATTCATACTCTCTCCATAGGATCCTATTAATATTATAAATGTGAAAGTTTGTGAGTTTGGATGTTTGTGGGTTTGTGTGTTTGGATGTTTGTTAGTCAATCACGCAAAACCCGCTCGACCGATTTGGCTGAAAGTTTCCACAAACATAGTTAATACACATTGCAATTGCGCAATAGGCTACTTTTCGTCACAATAGCACACATACGTTTGTGCCAGGACCCCCACAAAACCCAAACTCACACCACCATCTCTGCAATCTCACACACTTTGGACCATAGGAAGCCACAAAATTCATATTTCCCTCTACAGCCTAGCCCCTAACCCCACACAATCTCATATACATATACTTTACCACTTTACCCCTCACCTTAACAATACTCTAGGAGGTTCTCTTTAACGCTCCGGAGCAGCCATGTTTGCCGACCCCCACCGCTCTGACAATCCGCGACACTGCCCACCCATGTCAATACCCCTAGGAGGTCTAATAAATGCAAAAAAAAAAGTTTTAAAAAAAGTAAAAAAAATATAAAAACAAATAAAAAGGATTAAAAATTCAAATCGCCCACTTTCCCTAGAACACATATAAAAGTAGTTAAAAACTGTGAAACACATACATGTTAGGTATCCCCGCATCCAAAATCGCCCGCTCTACAAAGCTATACAAATATTTTTCCTGTTCGGTAAACGCCGTAGCGGGGAAAATGGTCAAAAGTGCCAAACCGCCGTTTTTTCACTGTTTTGATTCTGATAAAAATTTGAATAAAAAGTGATCAAAGCAATAACATTTCCCGAAAATGGTTGAACTAAAAAGTACACCCGGTCCTGCAAAAAAAATGCCCTATACATCCCCGTACACGGACGTATAAAAAAGTTATGGCTGTCGGAATATGACGACTTTTCAAAAAAAAATTTTTTAACACAGTTTTGGATTTTTTTAAGGGGTCAAAATGTAAATAAAACCATATAAATTTAGTATCCCTGGCATCGTAACGAAACACAGAATACAGGGGACATGTCATTTTGGTTGCACAGTGAACGCTGTAAAACCAAAGCCCGTAAGAAAGTCGCAGAAATGCATTTTTTCGTCAAATCCACCCCATTCAGAATTTTTCCCTGCTTCCCAGTACATTATATAGAATAAATAATAGTGGCATCATGAAGAAAAATTAGTCCCAGGAAAAATTAAGACCTCATTTGCCTCTGGGAGCGGAGAAATAAAAAAGTTATGGGGTTTAGAAGGAGGGGAGTTAAAAACGAAAATCAAAAAATGCCATCGGCGGGAAAGGGTTAACTTCAAATACTTCTGTCCCAAAGTCACTATGTAAAGTTTCTCACAACACCGTATAGCGGCTCAAATACAAATTAACTTCAACACAAAAGTCTCACGTATTCTCTGAATTACAGAAAAAACAAGATACAAAGTTACATTTCATATCCCATACCTTATAGACACTTCGAAAACCTTACCCGCGCCTGTATATACCCACTGCTACAATCACCGCAGGCGAAGTCGCGGGTACCAGCTAGTAGAGTATATATTGCTAATTGGTGGGGTTCTGACTGTTGAGATCCTCACTGTGGCTACATTTGCAATGGGAGTAGAAACCCCCGTTTTAACGCCGCGCAAAGCGGCGTAAACGCGGCGTTAACGCAACGGCAAACACGTGCCGCAAAACACGCATTCCGTGTGAATGCTCCCTAACTCTGCAGGGCATGATATATAGCATATTCAATAATAGTATTGATTTTTGCAGAGTTTGTTGAAAAGTGACCATTTATTAAGCAGCTGGATCATGGCTTCATGGAGATTCTTCTAGAAGTGTTGGCTGCCAACAACCTCAGTATGCACTTGGCCTGAATTCTAAAATTCCTTTTATAGTGGCATTTTCCCTCTAAAATAGTTTGTGATGTCATGTAATCTTACTACATGTGTTCATGTTATGGGCTGCTTCATAGAAGAAGTCTTGTCCTAGAAATTGCTGACCTGGACACTTTGAACTGTGAACTGAAATGAGGCAGATCTGGAAATGGCTCCCTGGCTGCTAAACAGATGAGCATGTGTGACCAGAGGAGGGACTAGAATGGCAAGTTGATAATTGTATTGTGAAAGTTTTTTTCACCACATTTGTCCCTAAACCCTTCTAAGTGACAAAATCCCGTGTGACATTAAGCTGCTTGTGGAAATGAATATACAGAATTAACCTGTAAACCTCCCACATTGGCAGAGACCGTGACAACGTGTTTTATACGGTTTCCTTATTTTCTGTGTGTTTGTGTCTTAATTGTGATGGTTTCCATGGTTACAAAGTTGTTGATTTTTTTTAACTACTAAACCGGGCAAGGGGAGTCACATTCTCTTTCCTTTGTATGGTCTGTTATTAATTCGAGGAAGGCAATGGATAGGGAAGGGAAATGATTCCCTTGTTTCCAGTTTCCTTTCTTAGTGCAAGATCCAACACTATAAAGTACTGTTTATGTATAACTCTCAAACGCTTCTGTCTAACATGTGGTTATTGTGTCATGAAACTTTTAGTAACGAGCTTGTTTATTAAGTTATTTTGTGTTTTATAGGATTTTTTTCTTTCAGTTTCTTAAACAGGAGCTTGAAATTCAGCAAATTTTCCTTTAAGAAAACACAGGTTATTTGTTATCCCCCTAGAATTTTCCACTGCCTAACAAATTTAAAGGGGTAGTACTATAAAATAAACTTGGACCAAAACGTATATATGTAACCAGAAAACAAAGCCATCTGTGGATAATTCATTTTAAAACTGTCAACTCGTTAATTTCTGAATTTTGACTTTGGCAATTCTTCCACAATTCCAGACATGTTATTTTGGCTGCAGAGTGAACGCCATGAAAACAGACCCCATAAACAAGTCACACAAATGCAGTTTTTCTCCACTCTGATTTTTTTTTACCTCTTCCGAGTACATTGTACAGAATATTAAACGGTACCATTACAAAGTACAATTTGTCCCAATGTAGGGTTTGTAAAACGGGGTTAAAAATGAAAATTAAAAATTGAAACATGCAAATGGCGGGAAAGGGTTAATGGCACAATTGTTGCCAGAAAATCTAAACTTTTGAAAGCTTAGTTACACTTTATCACATTGCTTAGAACCCCTGGTGCTCAAACAAGCAATCCCATCAGCATCTGGAAAAACCTAGTCTTATCTTCTCCCTTATGCAAAGTTAGAAAAGTTTGTGATGACCCTAATAACCATTTCTGAGTTTCCCCCATTGTACTTCTCTGTGTTTGTGGCCTTTCCAATGTTTATTACCAACCTGTATTAGAAGATTTATTCTCAGATTTCATGTAGTAAGGTGATAGTAATTCTAACACTTGTTTCTATTCTATCTATTATACCTATTATCTATTTTAGACTCTGAGGATGAAGGAGAATCAGAAGCAGCAAAGCAGCTTGTTCAGCCCATAGCAGAGAAAATTATAGCACAATATAAAGCCAAAGATGAGGAAGCACCACTACTGTTCTTTGTGGCCAGTGAGGTGAGTAAGAAAAAAGTGAATGTATTAGCCGTTATATTAACACCCTGTATACGAGTCAAAGACATTAAGAAATCTATTCACCCAACCGTTTTCCTTACAGTCCATGTGACCAATCTGATAAATAATAGAATAAGCCATGTCCCAGGTTATTTTCATGGATCAGTAGACTCAAGTCTATGATGGATCCATGAAAACAGGGTACCCTTTGGTGTACACTCTGAATGCTACAAACATGACCATACGAGAATGTATACTTTCGACCACTTACTATAGTGTCCAGGAAGAGAAATTCCAGAATGATTGTGTTAGCTCCATTGGACATTTGCAAATGCCAAGTTAGTGAAGCAATAGAAAAATACTTAGGCGATGAAGAAATCTTTGCGAGCATTCACATCTCTTGTATGAAACCTTGTGATGTTCTGTCCAAAATAACATCAATCATTTGTGTTTGGGAAAGAGACAAATGGGGTTTAGTGGTTTCAGATTCTGGGTGTGGAAGTACATGCTAAAGCGGATTGCTGGAGTACACAGCACATCTGCAGAGAGTCTGGTCAGACTGTGGGATCGATCACACCTCATTTTACTAGCTGATAGAGAATAGAAGATTCTTTACACTCGCTGGTCTGGCAGTCCAGGCACAAAACTGTTTACCTTTACTTTGCAGTGTTTCTGTTATAAGACTTGTGGATTCAATAGTCTGAGTGGCATCTGGACAAAGACTCTGGTTCTAATCTAGTGCTACTTCATAGCAAGTCCTTAAGACAGAAAGCATGGGACACTTTATAGTACCTTGTGAAAGATCCAAAAATGTATAAATCTCCTAACCCCCAGAGAAGTATCGCATGTATAAGTGCTGTATTTTACTTCCATCTCTTGTCAACAGAACTGTAATCTTACAAGTGTGTTCTGCTCTCTTAGTGACGTAACATTTGTTCACAAAACACAAAAGCCAAATAGTAAACTGCTAGTTTTGTCCAAAGTCCTAAAAAGAGAGACCTTTTTCCTTCTTTTTTGCTCACTATATATATTTGAATAACCTGAGCTAAAAAAAAGTTTTAGTTTTCAAAACTGTACCAAAACCCCCCAAAAATAAACATAGCTGGGTACTTAATTGGTTAAAGGAGTTGTCCAGAATTTAAGAAAAAAAAATGTATGCAGGCAGTAGTGTAAGTAGTGTAGTATAAATATAGCTCTGCATTTCTACTTACCTGTGTCCTTCCCTCCACTTGTGTTGGCCACTTCCTCCTCTGCTCTATTTGTATACAGAGAGGCTGCAATGGTGTCATTGTGTCAACAGGACTAGTGCAGCCATCCGCCCAGTATACAGCTGAGAGCGGTGAATGGCTGCAGCGGTCCTGTTAATGTGACTTCACTGCTGTAGCCTCTTTGTATACGTTCAGATTAACGGAAGAGACGCTCAGCCCAGCACAGGAACAGAGGGGAGGATGCAGGTAACTATAAATACTTTTTCATTTTTTACATGTCCTCTGATCCCAGAGATTTAAAGGGGTTTTCTGGACAAATGTATTTATTTATTTTAAAGTGTGTTAGTGCTATTAATGCACCCAAATACCTTTTAGCAGTGTTATGAGTGATTTCTGAGTTTCTCTGGGAGCTCCTGGTATCCTCTGTATTTGTTTAAATGGATAGCTTCCTGCTCTCTTATCTTAGAACTACCATGATATATTGCTCTTCACTCAATTCCCCCTCTCACCCTCTCCCTCTTTCACACCCATCCCTATTCCTTAGCTAGCCTGCGGACTACTAGCCCTTCTTAACGAACTAACTCAATTCCGCCTATAACCAACCTCCATTAATTTAAATAGGAGTCAGATACTGATTTTTCCTGTAGATGAAAAAATAAGCTATAGAGAAAATCTGCATCTGATTCCCATTGAAATCAATGGAGGATTATTTTAGGCAGCATTTGGAGCTGATTTTGAGGTAGAATCCAACTCAAATTCAGTGCCAAATTCCTCCATGTGATATGAAACACCTATTCTAAGAATAGTTTATCAGTATTGTAGAATATTGACTGAAAACTCTTTACTGTTTTTATTATATTTTATAATGTCATATGTTGTAAACAAGTCCATTTAATGCTTTTCCACATTACAATGCAGGATAACGCTAGGTTTACATTAGCGTTCGGGTTTCCATCCTTCAGGTCCGGCTGAAACCCTGCCCGCTTAGAACGCAGTTACACGTCGAAACTAGACTAGAAGGGAGTCCACTGAGTTTCCCCTTGGCCCTACTTGCAGAACTTTTATCTCTTCTGATTTTATGCGGATTGAGTGGCAGAGTTCTCGAACACTAGTGTAAACCTAGTGTAAGATCTCTGCATTCCTCAAAACAGATGTGCAGTACGCCCTTATAATCATTTATCTATGCAGACTTTGCCTTGTCTTGACAGATCTCTGTTCTGCCCATAAGATTAGAGATTAAGATTCCTAAGGCAGAAGCTGAAGAAGCTAGTTTACAATTTCCTAGATTTAAAAATCTCCTTATTATTTCTGGATTTTTTATTTTACTATATGATTAAGTGTAATCTCTGCCTGACAGGTTCTTACAAAGGCTCTGTGATTACTTTTCAATCTTTTCAATTTTTAACAACCTTTGCCAATGATTGTATTGTAATGGAAACACTACAGAAAATGTATACATTGTGCTATGTGGAGGGCCTGAAGGATCTGGTGCATGACACAGGGATTCAAAAGCACATAAAAGTTAGAATGTGTAATGTTATACAATGGGCACACTGTTGACCAGTGTGATGGGTTCATTTTACACTGCGTTGTTTAGGAGTTTATCTTCTATTAATGAACAGGCAGGAAGAAAGCTTGCATCTTATATTAACATTACATCTTTCATTCTATTAGTTTTTCAGTCCATTGTTCTTATTCTATCAGAAAAATGGAGTAAAAAAAACAGTGTCAATGTACCTTTAATTTACTGATATCTTTTTATCTGGTTTTTGCAGACGGATGTAGTTAGTCCTGTTTTCATCTGACTCGTGGGAAAGACACTTGGAATTAGAATTTTCCAGGCAGCAATGCAGTAGATAAAGACTACCTCTGTAGCCAAATAATGCAGCTCTTAATAATCAGAGTATTTAAAGAGAACCTTAGGAATCACATTGAAGGTTATAATACACATAAAGCAACAGGAGCTGAGATTGATATATCATCTTTTTTTAGACAGGTTTCAGTGTCACTTAACTTTTTTCAATAATGTGCTTAGGAGTCCAGTGTGCGGTCCTAGTGACAGACAACCTTCCTTATATGACTGTGCATACAGAGATAACAAAGTCACTGAATAGGGTTGCCCACTTGACTCCTAAACCCAGAATAAGCAGAGACTTTTCACCACCTCCAACAGGTCCAGGTTTTTACATCACATAGCCATGCCTCCACTGATTCTGGTACAAGTGGAATTCTTTCTCTAGCCCCCACCATTCCTGAACAATTAATACTATTAGTTTTTGTGCCTGTTTAGTCTCTGTACTGTCAAGAGGGTGGTGTCAGGCAGGAGCAGGCTAGGAGTGTGATTCTGAACTCTGTCACTGGCTGCCTCTGATTGAAGCTCTGAATCACGCCAAACTCCCTGCTTGACACCGCCCTTCTGACATTACAGAGCTTAAAGGGAGTCTGAGGCAAAGCCTTTGCTCTCAGGGCTGAAGCCCACCCCCAGTGCACAACTGCCTAATTTGCATGTGACTTCAAAGTTCATCTTCTCCAAATATACAAAAGTGACGCAAACATCATTCATTTGTTACATAATCATCGTAACGTCCTCTGTGACACAGTCGTGGCAGTTAAATATGCCCAGGCATCAAAACTAACTGCACTTCTTGCTTGGAAACTGTGGAGCGGAGCATATTAACAGAGGCTAAATACTAGAATTGGTGGAGGTGGTTAAAGGTCTCTAAATTAGTAGCCTGCAGCAAGTGGCTGCATCACTTCTAGAAGCATTGCCAAGTTCCTGTGAGTTTGGTAGATAGACTGGTGGTGAAACGTCTATTTTATCAGTGATACTGGAGCAATGAAAGTACTGGAGCATTAGGATATTTTATGAGATAGAGTTTCCATGCAGTTTATTAGACAGGTAATACCCAATATAATTGTGTAGCAGGATTTCAATGTGGGTACTGGCAGCCTATTGACCAAGATCAGGATTCTAAGGCAATTGTCTTTTGCAGCCTTTTATGCCAATGGGCAGATTTCCATCCAAGTGCATGGTCAGATTAGGAAACTATCATTTGTCACATGTGGTTGCTGAAACCTAATTTCCATTTCTTGAAATTATCACCGCACTCCACTATGAAATATTTTCTTTGGCATGTGTACATTAAATTGCAAATGAAAATGTGGCCAAACCTGCTCATTTTTTGTTCATAAAATGAGAATATTTTGCAGACGAGAAGTGGTGTGAATAGAACAGGATGAGCTGTAAACCTGTTTTGCTCAATAGACCATTCTTCCTTTTCCTTGTCTGTGATCTATCACATTATACAGTCAGTGTAGGAATGATTCTGTATTAGTCTTCACATCTGTTTCTTTTCAGCAGTACAGTCCAAATGTAGAGGAATTCATTTACCAAAGGAAGAGCACATTATATGTCATTTCAGGATTTCACAGTCATGCTGCTAGGCAATAATGTTACTAACGGGGCCAAGCCTCATCTTCAGTGTCCTCACTTCATCTCCATCCAACCTAGAACTCACCTTGTCATCAGTGATCACTTGTCTGCATTTCTGCGCTATATTTTGGCTTAGATTATGTGAATACACTGAACCCAAGGAATCAAATTAAAGAAGGCCTGTCAAAACTAATGAAGGAAGTCACAAGGACTTAGTTACAGGACTGAAGCCTTAGGTTGTTGTACAACGTAATTCTGTTTGTAGAAACTTAGCAAAAGTAGTGACAAAGTAAAATTGAGATGTTGCCTATAACAACCAATTTGCTGCTTCAATTTTTTCAGCAGTTCATGGGAAAATTAACAGTAATATGTTTGGTTGGCATGGGGAACTGCATTTTGTGATAGAGATACCCCCAAGGAACAATTATAGCCTCCAAAATGTTATCTGCCTAGGTGTCTCATGAAACTTACATCTATTTTAGGACAGGGAAAAACCTTAATTGAGGCCCTTATTAAAATAGAAAACGGAAAACAATAAAGAGTGCGTGGCAGGGATTCTGGACATATAGTTGTGGGCGACCCCTTGTATTGCCCAAACTACTGCCAGCACAAACTATTAAGGGATAGGAAAATTCTATGTTTTGCAGCAGAGATTGGCCACTTCGATGCTGCAGATTAATTACCATTAAGAAATATACGGATAGTATATTTTTGTATTAAAAACTGACTCAGTATAAGGGGTTAAACCATATAGGGAGATTTTCTTTTAGGGAAAGCCCTAATTCTGTTAGGGGTTGCGGACTACCAGAGTGTGTACACTGAGGGAGTTCTGAAGAGCCCCCCACTGGAGCCGTGCAGGTACTGCTGACCGGACTAGTGCTGGGGTGTCAGATGTGGTTCACGGCCAGACAACAACAGTCACTGCTCTGGTGGGATCAGGAACCCAAGCCTCACTGCTGTTTGAGGCTAGACAGAGACGTCTGGAAGAGATGCAGATAATCTAGCCTGTGACTCCCGTAACTCATGCTAGATAGGTGTGAGGAACAGGGGAGAAAGAGTTCAACAATGCTGTTCTGGTTCTTGATCCCTCAGGAGCAGTGGCTGCTGTTATTGTCCTGGCACTGGTCTGGGCATCAGTAGCTGCTGTGCAGGACCTGCCGGACTCCCTCCATGTATACAGCATTAGGCCTCTTGCACACAACCGTGTGCTTGTTCATTGTGCTATTGGGCTTTTTCCTGGATAGCACCCTGACCCATTAATTTGTATCAGTCCACACACAGAATGTGTATTACACGGTTACGTGTCCAGGCCACAAAACTCAGGACCGTTCCTATTCCTGTCCGGTTTTGCGGCCATGTACACTCAGCATTGAGATTTTCCCCAAAAGGTTTGTAATTGGGAATTGCCTTATATTATTTCAATCTCTGGCACCCCTTATACTGAGTCAGTTTTTAATACAATAAGCATACTGGATACACTATATGTACATTTCATAATTGGCACTGAAGTGGCCAATCTCTGCTGTAAAATATACAATTTTCTTATCCTTCTGTAGTTCCTACTGGCAATGGATTGGGCACTACAAGGAGTCACCCACCACTATCCCTTATCACTATCCCTTATGCCACTCACTACTTTATTGCTTTCCATTTTCTATTTGAATAAGAGCCTCAATAAAGTATTATTTATATATTGGCTCCTTGCTACCTAATTTTTCTCTACTGGATTCACTAACTTCATCCTAGGTATATATAAAAAAAAAAAAAAAAATTAGGCAAAATTTTCTTCTTTATTTGAACTTATGGTGCGTTTGGCAAAGTAAATTTCTTCTCTTGTTTTTATTTGTGAACTGAAATAAAAAACATAGAGAAAGCTATTAAATAAGGTTTGCACATTATATATGCTATACAGCATTGCATCTGTGTCATCTGGTCCTGAAAGTCTTCTTTAGGCTAAAGCCCCTCGTTGCAGAAACACAGATTTTGTTGCAGATTTTTTTTTTTTTGCGGTATTTTGAGCCAAAGCCAAGAATGGCTCCAAGTGGAAAGGGAAATGTATAGAAAGCTCTTAAATTTCTACCTTTTGATGAATCCACTCCTGGTTTTGACTCAAAAAATAGCAACAAAATTGGCAACAAAAAAAGCTGCGTTTCTGCAATGTGGGGCTTTAGCCTTAAAGACAAAATATAACAAAAAGGCATTCAGTTCAGGGGCCACATGGTGGCTCACTGGTTAGCACTGCAGCCTTGCAGCACTGGAGTCCTGGTGTTCAAATCCCGCCAAGGGCAAAAAACTATCTGCAAAGAGTTTGTATGTTCTCCCTGTGTTTGCATGGATTTCCATCCCATATTCCAAGACATACTGATGGGGAAAAATGTACATTGTAAGCCCTATGTGGGGCTCACAATCTACATTAAAAAAAAAAAAAAAAAAAAAGTTCATTATTTCCAGTTACTTTAACAGGGCATCAGATACCTTATGTGTGTACCGCTCGCTCTATTTGGCCTATTGGCTTGTCAGACCAACAGCTGTCAGCTATGAGTAGTAGTTACTACACACGTGTGCTTGTGTTCTTCTGACAGAAGCATGGGACTGCTAGAAAGGAGCACTTGTCTGTAGAGAATCATTTAGCCTAGTACCAATAAGGATTAGGTCTGAATGAATAACGGTGAGAAGGACAGTAGAATCTTACTTCTTCTTACCTATTTATTATTCTTATATAACTTTCTATTTAATATATCAGTATCCTTAAAATCTTATTTGTTGCAGAATTGACATATAATATCAATATGAGATGTGAGCAAAGCCTAAGCATGATGACAAAATGCAGCAGGTGGAAGAGTATAGGATGCGGGAAGTGACAAACCATGACAGCTGAATGGGTTTCACATGCTACAAGGGTTGTGCACACTTTAAAGTGCTATGAGTGTCATTTTCATACAGCCATGCTGTTTTTTGGAAAGAAAGGTGTTATCTCCAGTTTTATATTTTAAGAGTAACACACCTTCTTTACATAAGAAATCCTTTCATGCCGCATCCAGAGTTTGTACATGGATCCCCTCTCCCAACACACTGTACCATATACAGTACAAGACAGCCAATCCGCTCTGTGACTGTGTATTGTACAGACATATTCACAGGCCGAACATTTAGAAAATTTAATCTGGGTTTTTACTTGTTTCATGTATTCTGTGCCGCATGATTTGTTGACGTCATTTAAATTCAGCTTTGTTGCCACATTTGTATACATATATATACTGGGACATCTGTATGTCAGATGCGTCCATAGGCTTTCATAATCCAGCGGTATGCCAATAGTGTATTTGGTGTGTTGTAGAGCTGGGCAATTTAGCGAAAAATAACCAAAACCGAATGTCAACCCGGATAACTGTTGTGAACGGCATGTGTGTACATGTCAGTTATTTCGGTTTGGTTATACCTGCAGTTTTACACATCCAAACCAAAACTGCTATTATACTTTCAAGGGAGGTGACCAAAAATAATAATCAATGTCACTCACCTGTACTTGGCAGCGGCATGACTCCCTGATCTCTTCAGGTCTTCTGACTGCCGTCAGGGACCACTGAGTCCTGTGATTGGGCTTCAGCGGTCACATGCTGTTGCAATCCTAGCATCTATGCATCCCAATGCCACGTGATCCTTAAGGTCCAATCACGCAATCTACAGTACATGGCCATGTGATGGACACACAAGTGCACAGCACAATAATCAAACCTTGCGTAATGAGCTGTGTACCTGTGTGGGAGTCACATGACCACGGTCAGAGTTTTACCCACTGAGGGTTTCAGAATGAATGACAACGAGCAGAGATCAAGAAAACCGTGAGGAATTGATACAGAAAGTATATTGGAAAACTGTATATGTTTTTTATTATACAAACTATAACATTGGTCTCATAATATTGGTTTAAAACTGGACAACAATGACTGGGATTTTATATGATAAAATTGGGCATAGATAAGATAGAGGAAAAGTTTGAGGATTAATGATGTCATTCAATGATTTAGGATATTATATAGTTGATAAAAAAAATATATATAATTAAAAAAATGGGAAGTGGGGGGGGGGGGCATTTTTTGGGCGCACATGAAATGATATGGTGAGTAGCTTTGAGACATACAGGATGTTATAGGCATGTTATCTGAACAGTCCCTTTTCTTCCAAATGTATAAAATGAGTACATGGATTATTATGTGTAAAAGTTACAATTTTCTGTGTTCTTTGTATCTATGTAGAATAGTGTGTGCTCTATAAGGACCTATTAACAGAATAAACAGTGTATTCCTTCCAGGCTGTAGTGAGATGTGTTAATCCCCTGGCACTAACATGCTCTAACCGGAGCGGCCGAGCTTTCTAGAATAGCTGCATTGTTGGCCATGTTGCTATGCCCTGATAATGCAGATGGCACTAAGCTGTGTATGCGCTCATTGTTTAGAAGACGCAGTAAACAAATCTCATGCTTCTCACACTTCGCTGCTGGGAAAACGTATTGCTACACAAAGCCCTTGGTTTATTGTTGTGTTCAAGTGTTGAATCCTGTAACTAATTTACAGACGCTCACAAAGCCGAACATCCATCTTTTTTTCTTTTTTTTTCTTTTTTTTTTGAAAGGCAGACAAAATAAAGTGCAGAACTTGTATAAAGCAATCCTTATTGAAATATGGCATTTGAACTGGCACCAAGCCCAATACATCCCCCATAGAGGTGTTGTCTGTATATCTACGTACTTTATCCTGGAATTTCCTGTTCTCTGTCTCTCACCATGTTCTCGGCTTTCAGAGTACTGTCCTGGCACTGCCCCTTGTCTAGTCAGAGAAAACTGGTTGCTGATACCCTCTAGTGAAAAGATGTATGATTGCAAGTTCAGCATTAGAAACTTTTCCTTTGTATGGTCCGCATTGCCAGAGGATTATTCTAAATACTAGTGGTGTGACTGCTATAGAGAGAGCTTGATGACACCCCATAGCTAGAGGTTCTTGCCGAATAGTTAGGGAACATTGATGTGTACTGTGCCCTACATCAGACTCTTTGGTCTCCTTATGTCTGTCTAAGGATTTTTTATTTTATTTTATTTTTTAATCCATTGTGGATTCTGTTAAAAATCATTGATGAAAAGGTCCTGAATGCAGGGCTTTTTCATCTGTCAAAATGACCATAAGAGAAATATGAAGGGCTCCATTATATAGAGAGGGGTCTATCTGGCTCCACTGGTGTTTGTGACGTAACCGTTCCATCCCCATTTACATGTTTTTATGATGGGACAGAAAAATGGAATGCCTGATGAATACAGCGCCTTGTAGATTAATACAGACCTGTAGCAATGGAAAGTAGGACCTATTGTAAGTTTTTCCAGTGAGCTTGGTGGCACTTGTACAGTAAGTAGCATGTAGTAAGGCAGCGTTCATATACCGGAACATGGAGAGTTTACTGGGCATCCATGAAATGTTTGAGATGCATTGATGTCTTTACATGATTAAGCAGATCATACTACATTAAGAAATAGTGACCCTAACTGAATATCTCTCTTATTGCTTTCAGGATGACATGACAGACTCCCTGCGGGACTTCACTAACCTCCCAGAAGCTGCACCTCTACTGACCATACTGGACATGTCTGCCCGGGCCAAGTATGTCATGGATGTGGAGGAGATAACGCCCGATATTGTGGAGAATTTCGTCAACGACTTCCTAGCTGAAAAACTGAAACCAGAGCCCATTTAACAAGATCCTGATCAGTATTCATGCCTTGCATAAAGAGTTGTTATTTAAGAACACTACTGCTTACCCTCTTGCCATATGGATTTTAACATAGTATCTCTCCAGAGAACGCCTTGTCAAGGTGCCTTTTGTGTCTTGGTTTTAAAAACTGATCCTCTACCAGAGCTGTCTGCTGACAAATTCCTCTTCAGAAAGCGTCACCATGTACAGGGTCGACATCACTTTGTATCCTGACCCTGGATTTGTATCTGCCACTTTAGTCATCTGCAGTAGACCCTAAACCTTTGTCATTCAGAATTCCATTCATTTGGGTTTGATATGATAACTGGGTTTGTAGTAAACGTAAAGGTTTTTTAGAATTGGATTTGTTTCTTGTCTGCACTTTCAGGTCCTCACTGCATTTATTATGCATTCTCTTGTTTTTCATATGCAGCTTAATACAGTATTGGTTTTCTTGGCTTGATGGCCTTTTTGTATGTTCCGGAGCCTTGTGTATCGTGAACAGGGAGTCACACATCAGTATTCAGTGCTCATGTTGGACTGGTATTAGTAGTGCTGTGCACATGACTTGTTGCCTGGCTTTCAACTCTCCTACCAATTTACCACTGGCTTGCCATGTTCTATACTTGTGATATCACCTCCTCATGTAAAACACAAACCTAATAATCATCTATGAGAGTAATTCACATTTTCTGTTTTCGTGTTTGGCTTTTACAGCAATTTCAGTTCTTTATGAATCCTAGGTTAACCTTCCCGTCTGTGATCTATGGATATGTAACATTTGCAGGGTTCATTAAAATCCCGTCAGCATCAGAAACTTTAGAGTCTTGGATTCCTATTCAGAACTGTGGAACTGATGTAAGCAAGCATCCTCTTCAAGCACAGTCGGCACTATGATTTTTCTAGTACCTTGTATTGAGCAAGGTAAGGAAGTGAATGTAACATGCTACTTAACCAGTGCGCGCTATACATACAGTACCATATAGAACAGCTTAATGACCTCAGGTACTGGTTCCTGTGTTTTCCAGGCAGACAGGTAAAATGGATTTAATAAAGTGGTCTTATTACATCTGAAATCTGTACCTTCATCATTGTTTAATTTGTTGTCATTTATGTAATACCAGAATATAGGAGTGTAAAATTGGAGTCACACCTACAATTGTTAGGTGCTATACAAATGAATGAGAATGCAAACATCAAAGTACACACATTAAAAGGTCTCTCAAAACAGAAAAATACTCTTCTTCAATTTACAAGGAAACCTGAAGCTCATTGGGGAAATCTAGAAAAGATCAAGGATTTTTCATCCCTTTGTTCTCTCCATGATTTTCTAAAAGTAAGAAGAGGTAGCACATGTACACATTCTATGCATTTTTTTCTAATTTTGCTACAAATCTGAGATAAAATTTGCATGTATTACACATGGATATGGAGTGTGATTCGCCTTCCCATCTGAGGTGATAATCTCCAGCATAAATTGACATCCCGCTGTAGCCATTTTTTACTTCTCACCATCCGAAAGCCTTAGAGCAGGTTCACCTGCGCCCTTGTCAGCTTTAGGCAATCCTGCTGGTTTCCGTCTTCTGCGCTAAAAAAAACTGGACAGGGGATGGAAATCCGGCAGTCAGTTTTCAAACCCAGTCACTTGATTGGGTTTGCAAAGTGAGCGCCCATGAGCATTTTGTGCCTCTCCGTGGCGAAACAGTTTTTTTTAACCGAACACAAAGTTGGATGGGCAAACTGGCACAAAACGCTCCCGGGCGCTCACTTTGCAAACCCACTCAAGTGAATGGGTTTCAACACGGACTGCCGGGTTTCCGTCCCCTGTCCAGTTTCTCAGGGCAGAAGACGGAAATCTAGCAGGATTGTCTGAAGCGGACACAGGCGTTTGTGTGAACCTGCCCTTACTCTATTTTTCTGTTCACACAGTTGTGTGAGTTTATTTTTTGCTGGATAGATTGTTCTTCATAGAGGTGCCATTTAATACAAAAATATAGAATGGGGGGGGCCAAGTTTAGAAAAAAGGTTTTTTTTGTTTTTTTTTTTAGATTGCCAGGCAGTCATGTGACCGCCCCAGGCACATTTTCAGATTTACCAGTAATGTTCCGTTTCCCTGTTTCCAGAAATGGAACGTTACCTATACAAACCACCTCCCCCCATGCCATTATACTTACCTGTCCTCCTGTCCGGATCTTCTGGGCACGGGACATTACTTCCTTTTGTAGGGCTGCCTCCTCCTCTTCTCAACATCTGCTAATCTGCAGCTACCCATGCCTGCATAATAGTGCCAGGTACAGTGCATGCCGGAACTCCAGCTCTATTGGACAGACTGTCCTAATTCAGACGAACAACGAGGTAGATTTTTCAATTGGAAGAATCTTCCCTTCTGGACTTAAGAGCTCTGCATATAAGAGGATATCTGAATATCACAGCGGATCTTCTGAGCTGGATGCCAATCAGACCAATGGAATGGGAATGAAATCCAGAATATTTCCGTCTTCTAACATACAGATGGGGAATGCCACAAACAGACTTGATGGCAACCAAAAAGAATACAAAATTTCCAGTGTTTTGTTCTTTGAATCCACAAGATCGCCCATACGCTGTGAATGCGTTCTGTATGTGCTGAAGGCACAAATTTCTTTACATCTTTCCTCCAGTCCAGGTTTTCCAGAGACCTCTTCAGAAAATATTGCTGGTAGGTCCATCAGTGATATTAATAGTAGCATTCTGGCCCCAGAGATGGCCTGGTTTCCTCTATATTTCAAATTTTGAACAGTGAGAATTGATGTCCCCCTCAGAAACTGGATCTGTTAATCTAGAAAGGCCTGTTCCATCCAGAGTTGAGCAATCATTCAGCTTGGTTTGTGAGGGATCAGGACTGAAGAATACAGGATTATCTACATTAGTAATTAATACTCTCTTGGCAGCCCGTAAAGACTCTGCAAATAAGACTTACCGTATTTTACGGACTATAAGGCGCATTTACCATGAGCGCCTTATAGTCCGTCTCGGTTCATATATAAGGCGCACCGGACTATAAGGCGCAGTCCGGTGCGCATTATATGTTATTGAAAGCGGCGGCACGCAGACTTTGCCAGCGGCCGCTTAACCCCCGCGTGCCAGCCGCTTCTATTGGAAGCGCTCGGCAGGCGAGGAGTTAAAGGGGCTCTATCAGCAAAATCATGCTGATAGAGCCCAACCGTAAAAGTTATATTAAAAGGAAGAGGAGGCCTGAATGCCCGCCCACCCTGCACCGTTCGGTAAGTTTCACATTCTGTTTCAGGGTTTTATTTTAAACGGGGGGGTAGTTTAATATAACTTTTAAGGGTGCATTCACACTACGGAACGCCAGCGTGTATCACAGCCGTACACGCCGGCGTTACAGCAGGGCTGCCGGACACTTCCCATTCATTTATATGGGAGCCGGCATGCGAGCGCTCCCCATAGAAATGAATAGACTGCTTTTTTCCATTCATTTCTATGGGGAGCGCTCGCATGCCGGCTCCCATAGAAATGAATGGGAAGTGTCCGGCAGCCCTGCTGTAACGCCGGCGTGTACGGCTGTGATACACGCTGGCGTTCCGTAGTGTGAATGCACCCTTACGGTGCCTTTTATGTATGTATGGAAGCGGCACGCAGACTTTGCCGCCGCTTCCATCCATATATAAGGCGCACCGGACTATAAGGCGCACTTACGATTTCTGAGGAAATCGTAGGTTTTTATGTGCGCCTTATAGTCCGGAAAATACGGTATCCTAAAATCTGGTCTAAATTCTCAAAGTCGCCGATGTCAGCTAATCACGGCCAATAACTGGGCCAATTTTTGTTTTTTCATTTCCATTTTTTCCTCTACACATTCCAAGAACAAGAACATTTTATTTTACAGTTCACAGAGTCACATGATGGCTTATTGTTTGTGGGACAAATTGTACTTTGTAATGGCGCCATTTAATATCCTGTACAATGTATTGGGAAGCTGGAAAACAAATTCAGAATGGATTTAATTTTTACGGCGTTCACTGTGTGGTAAAAATTGTTACTTCTATGCTATGGGTCAGTAAGATCATGGCGATACCAAATTTATATTTTTATTATTTATTTAGTATTTGTTATTTTTTGAAAGCTTTGAAAAAAATGTTCTGACACCTGTAACTTACCGTATTCATATTTAGAAGTATGGAGCTGAATATGGTGACTTTTAATGCGGGACAAGATGATGGTTTTGTTGATGCCATTTGGAGGAAGGTCTGATCATTTGATCACTTTTTATTCAATGTTTTTTAAGAGGCAAAGTGTGTGTGTGTGGGTGGGGGGGGGGGGTGCCATTTGTAAATTTTGATATTTTTTTCCTCCACTCCGCCATTCACCATATGGGATAAATATTTTAATAGTTCAGGCAATTTTGAGCACAGGAATACCTAAAGTGTTTTTTTATTTTTATATGTGATTTAGGGAAAGGGGGGTGATTTGAACTTTTGTGTTTTTAGTGTTGTTTTTTTTTGTACTGTAGTTCTGGATAATAGAACTAATGTACTGTACTTCAATATTCCTCCTGCAATGCACGAGCAGTAACATAAAGTAGGAGGAAGCATAGCCAGGCGTACATTATAAAAGACACGCAGCTGGGCACGCTGCAGGAAGAAAAGGTAACTATACAACTGACTAAAGCAAAATGCAGTTATTTGGCTTAAAGGGGCTCTATCAGCAAAATCATGCTAATAGAGCCCCACATATGCGTGACTAGCCTTTAAAAAGGGTATTCAGGCACCGTAAATCCTATATTAACCCCCGGTCCCGTTTTTAAATAAAAGGATAAAAACATATATGCAAAACTTACCTGAACGTGCACCTTGGGCGGGGATAAACGATGCGACGTCGGCTTCGGGCACGCCTGCCTCTTCTGTCTTCTTGGAATAACGCCCTCTTCTCCGTGTCTTCTTCCCCCTTCTTTTCGTGAAATCCCACGCCTGCGTAGTAGCACTTCCCTCCGAATCGCTACTGCGCAGGCTCAGTCCCCGTAGACGTACGCGACAGTACTGCGCATGCGCAGTACAATCGCGAACTGCCATTAAGTGAAATGGCAAGTGAGCCTGCGCAGTAGCGATTCGGAGGGAAGCGCTACTACGCAGGCGCGGGATTTCACGAGAAGAAGCCGGAAGAAGACACGGAGAAGAGGGCGTTACTCCAAGAAGACAGAAGAGGCAGGCGTGCCCGAAGATGACGTCGCACCGTGCACCCCCGCCCAGGGTGCACGTTCAAGTAAGTTTTGCATATATGTTTTTATTCTTTTATTTAAAAACAGGACCGGGGGTTAATATAAAATTTACGGTGCCTGAATAGCCTTTTTAAAGGCTATTCACACATATGTGGGGCTCTATTAGCATGATTTTGCTGATAGAGCCCCTTTAAGCCTGGCTTAGTGGGGCCTCATAGGCTTAAGGTGGCCCGATGCAGCTACATCATTTGCGCTATGGTTAAAGCTGCCCTGATACTGGCAATTTTGTGGCACACAAATGTTACTAGAAGAATCTTGTGGCAGCACCCTTGGTAGTATATACCAATTAACCACACATGCCACCTAGTGGGTAGCAGTAGTAACTGCATCGTTTATACAAGATTTTACAAGATTACACCACCAAAAATGAATCTACCACCTCAGCATTAAACTCGGGAAACTAAATGCATTAATTTTTCTGGTTTTTGAATCAGTTAATGTTTTACGTGTTAATTCTTGCCACTGCACCCATTATTGTTCAGATGTTGTTGGAACCAAGAATTGGGATGCTTGGCACGGTATGTTTACAGTCAGGGTTCGAAATGCAGGTATGGATTATAAAGTGTGAGTGTATAAATTACAAGTGATACTTGGAAACCACCAAACCTTCCCTATAGTGTTAGTATGAATGATCATATTGTACAATTTGTTGACTCCTACACAGTTCTATTATACGTCTCTAGTTTAATGCCCAGATTATTCTGTATGATAACTCATTCTATAGCCTATAGATGGAGCTGTACAGCAATGTGAATACAGCATCCAATAGTACATGCTACATTTTTTTCTGTGCTATCCCTGCAAATCTGACAAAAAAAGAAATGTATAAAATGTGAGCCATATGAAGGAACACAAAGTTTCATGCAAACAGATGTGTGCCTGAACACGTAACACTTGGATCTCCTGCATTGTTCATATTTATAATATAGCCTATAACGATTTATGAGCACATGTTGTACCTGCATATGATTTTATACAAAGATTTTTTCACACAACTGTGTGGATCAGTGAGAAAAAAAAACGCACTCTGTTGCTTCAAAGGGAGAATTCAGTAGAAAAATAAGGATTCCATATAGAATGCAATCACATGATTTGGATGAAAGTATATTTAAATAATGGTGTGACCAGCACTTACTAAAGCTGCTAGGATAGGGTCCCAACCCGGTATGTATAGTTAAATAAAAGGATCCTAGTAGAGTTAGTTCGGTATCAAAAGGTTTTTATTTGTTTACATTGCACTGTGCCACACGTGGCTATGCAGAGTAAGCTCGAGCTTACTCTGCATAGCTACGTGTGGCACAGTACAATGTAAACAAATAAAAACCTTTTGATACCGAACTAACTCTACTAGGATCCTTTTATTTAACTATGGATGAAAGTACAGAGACAACCCCTTAACCAGTGAATAAAACCCAGCTGTCATAGGATGCCACCATTGTAAGTCAATTTGTGTAATATCTTCCCTCCTCGACCTTCCAACTCTTCATCTGTGAGTAGTAGGATTGAAAAGTCCAAGTGTTTAAGGAGCCACAAACACAATGTGGCAGACTACATAATGTTACAGCACAAGTCAGTCTGTGCCAAATTGCATAGTGCAAAAAAAAAAAAAAAAAAAGTCACCGACACCTTGCTGAAAAATTGATTGCAGTTCCAAACTTCATCTGGCATTGACATCGGCACCATATCTGTGTACCAGGAACTTCATGGCATGGGTTTCCACCACCAAACTGCTGCATGCTAGCCTTGCATGACAAAGCACAATGCAAAGAAAGTTGGAGTGGTGTGACGCATGTTGCTACTTTAGTGGATTTTATCACTTAGTCTATTGCAGTCAGATGCTGGTTCAGGCACAATGAAAAAAATAATAGGGTGAATTATGTCACATTGTATAGAATGAATTTCAGAATCAAAACTTGCAGAACGTCTACGAACATGATTTCTGATCGATCCTATCCCTTATGGTTTTGTTCTACTTCGACACATGGCAGTGATGGAACTGAAGCTGAATTCACATGCAGATAAACTAATGCTTTCTAAGGGCCCCTTCACACTGAGTATACGCTCACTGATTCTGAACGTGTAAACTCGTTCCGGATCAACGGCGTTAAAACAGATCCCATTGCTTTCTATGGGAGCCGGCATACGTGCTCTCCCCATAGAAATGAATGGGCTGCTTTTTTCCCTATTGCCTTCAATGTGATATGCACGGACAGAATATAACAGCAAATGTGAATCAACCCTGAGCTGCAGTCATTGACCACAACTCTCTGGATACGATCTTTCAACCAGTTTTCAATGCAATTACTAACTATATTTTCCAAGCCAATGGATCTGATTTTACCCATTAAGGGAGCCTTCACACGGAGTAAACGCGCGTGTATTTTTGCAAAATACATGTGTAAAAATAGTCAGTCAGGAACGTCCTTCTCCACAGCAGCGCCTATCACGCTGTACAGTGTGAACGGGGAGGAACGCCCCCTTCCCCTGCTCACAGTGCTCGTCCATAGACGAGTATTATCAGGAGGGGAGGGGAGGGGGGGGGGCGTTCCTCCCCGCTCACACAGTACTCTACGGTACTGGGACCGATAGCGCTTTACCCGGGGCACAGATCTGGAAAGCCGATAGTGTGCTGAACTCAGCGCACTGTCGGCTTTCCAGCAGTATATAGAACTGCCTGTGCCCAATCTGATGAAAGGTCCTCTTTAAGGATATTGATGAGAAATTACACACTGATCCAAATACCATATTTTCCATCTTCAGGAAGTTTTAGCAATTACCATATGCTGATTTGGAGGTGCCTATGGCAGAGGGAGATGCTTTCTTGGCAGTGGTCAAGCTTCCTACTATGTCAGATAAACATAAAGGACCGACAGAGGAGGAAATCTGTTCTCTTATCAAAGAAATGGTATCAGGTTGTCAGGTAAGGTTTCCCGTGTAAGGTTTTCAAGGTGCTATGTGAACAGGTAGTTCAGCTCCTGGTAGATCATTTCAATGCTATCCGAATCTGTGTTCTTTAGACCTATATTCTTAATTGTTGGGGAAATGAAGAGATTGTCAAAGGTTGTCAAGTACATTACAAAATACCATAAACCCCTATTATTGATAGTTGCTTCAGAGGTTCAAAAAACCATACTTCATACTTGGATTTCACCTAAAGCGCCATCTATAAATGTATTTTTTTGGTAAAATATGTAATACTCAATTTGGATAGATTACACGCCATCTTGAAACTTTCAAATTCACAAATTGGTACCTTACACAAAAACTGTTAGGCAATGTAGTGATCGACATACCTAGAGGAACCTGGACAGGTTCCTTTGCACTGGAGTGGTCTGGTCCTCAGGATGACACTCAAAGTGGAGTTTTAATGTTTATATTATTATGATTATTAACACTTTGGAAAATTATGTTATACAGTTGGTGTGCAGAGCATGTATATATTCTCAGGGTAGATAAAGCGATGCTAAACTCAAAGTTACATATAGGGTAAAAAAACAGCAGTACAGCTCCAAAAGAGATGGAAATGACGTATGCTCAATTATATTTAACATTGGATGCTCTTCAATAATAATACAAATTTTTAAAAAATGACAAATTTCAGGAGGGTTTTGGCAATTTTAATGTGATGGATTAACCCTGTGACAATCTTATCTCTCTGCTGGTATGAGGGACGGCAGGTCAGAAATTCGGAGGGAAGTAGGACCCCTATTGGTCAGAACTTTGAGTTTTTTTATGGGGCAATTTATTTTAGAAGTAGAAAATTGAAAACATCTTTCACTGTCCAGCAGAATAAACAAAGAAGTTTCAAAGTTTAGTACTGATTTATGGTGGTTTAAAGTGATCTCTACACAACAGGGGGTGTGAGCCAGAAGGCTCTGTGGCCAGTGTGACAATGGCACGATGTATGACATTAATGGTATACATTCATATGAATGGGAGATACATAATAAATTAGTTTGTTATTCCCCAATGACTGTAAACCAATATATACCTGCCTGAAAGTACAATGGCTGCCAATCTTTGGTAACAAAGGTTACTAGAATATGATGCCCCTAAACAGAGGAGGAATGTATTCTTCATACAGATCCAGATTACAGAAACACCAAAATTGAACCATGAATACATTACTTTCTGCTGAGAATTTCCTTTCTTGTGGACATTTTTCAACCATGCACTTTTATTTAAATGTATTCTATGCAAAAGAGTTGGCATCAGGGACACTACTGTACATCTTCTGGGAGTGTTCTGAGCTGAGACTTCTGGGAGGGGGTCCACTGAGTGAATTGCATGGTATATCAGGTCACCCACCCTAAGACACCGCCTTTCTACCTGTTTCACTTCTTTGACTATTCCCCTCGTGCGTATCGCAAAAACTCCCTCAAACATCTGGTTAATGCTGCCGGGGCTTGCATTCCTGCACTCTGGGAATCTGCCACTTCACCCTCGCTCATTTATTGGATCCGTAAGGTGGAGGACATCCAAAGTATTGAGGATCTCACTGCATGCCTTCGGAACAAGCATGAATCCTTCACTGTAGCCATGGACACCAGGGAGCCTTTTATAGGGGTTGCAAGACTACAGAGACCTAATGGACTAAGTTACGACCTGTGGGCTTTGTCCCTAGTGGCGAGGTTGTTGGAACTTCATACCCTACACTCCCCCCCCCCCCTTTTTTTTTTGTGTGTCCCTTCCCTTTCTTCTCTCTCATCTCCCATTTCTCTTACTACCTTCCCCCCTTCCCCCTTCAAGCACTTGCCTCTTATTGCGGTTGTTCATGCCAATATACCATACCTTGTTATGCCCCCTATATTTGCATTTAGTGTGAGATGGTTCATGACTACTTGAATGCAGTCTGTTTTCGTACTGTTTGTTGTTTTATATGATAAAGAATTTAAAAAAAAAAAAAAAAGCATTGGCATCTTCAACTTGGCAGCAACATGAGAAAACTCGATAAGACTGATATTAGAAAACCTGTTATTTGCAGTATGAACACATTAGAAAGAATGACAAGTAACAATGCTTTTCTCTATATTTGACAGCTCCTCCAATCCTACAACCTTTTAAAGTGTTAATAAAAATGATATTTTCTTCAGTTAAGAACTGTGTTTGATCTGTCTTCTTCCTTCAAATAGGAGTATGCTAGCAGCCATAGCAGAATTTAGGCTGTCAATACCTGGCACTACGGGAATGTACAGCCTCCTGCCACCTGATATTTTAGCCAGTAGTAAGGACTCCAAGCTCAGTCCATGCGTCTCGCCTCCAATCACAAGTGCACTGGGACTTCTGGCCCAGGGTTCATGATATTGCTGTATAGGAATATCAGGAATCTTTTGCTCTACGTTATCCTCTCCATCTTCCTCATCACTGGATGAGTAATAGTCATCATCTTGTATTTTATGTAGCTTCCTAGGATCAGAAGAAATCCAGCCATAGTCAATAGCTTTATTAGAAGGACGTGTGTTGTAACTGGAGATGTTCTGCCAGAAGTTATCTGCCAGAAACACCTTGGTGCCTTCTGAGAAATAGTTAGAGAGCGTGTCCCAGTCTAAGCCAGTGATTATGGGCAAGCGAAAATGGGCTCCCATGCCAGCTCTTATTACTTTAGGTTCCCACGCATCAACGCAGCCTAGAAAGACAATGAAATTTCTTTTCAGAAAATGAATCAAGATAGACATAGGATTGTAAGGTTTCGTTTAGACTACCGTTGGATGTCCCTTTTGATTAAAAACAAAAAAAAAGACACCTATCTTACCAGACATTAATGAACACTAACTGATGTTAATGGGTTAGTATTTTTAAAGCTTAACTAAACTTTTGGATAATGCTTGAGTTTCTGGTAGTATTTGTTTCATTAATGCATTTTGTAATATACTTTAGTAACAAATTTTGGATCATTTTTGTGAAATCTTGCATTTTTTCACACATTTCCCTTCACTCTATATTGAGAGTTTCTGCCTATCACTGAATGTTACTGTGTACCGGACTGTGAAAGAAGTAGAGAAAACAAGGGAAGAGTCACTTCAAACAGCTATATCTCTATTACTATATCCTAGGTGCAATACAACAGCACCATGATGGGTTGTTGTATTGACACATCAGTGGCAACTTCAGTAAGGCTGAAGTCACCTGATATGATGTCACATCAAACATAAGCTGCATGGGACAAAAGTAGGATGGCAAGTATAATGCACTATTTTTTATAACACTATACACTGCAGGCAGCAGTAAAATATATATATATATATTATATATATGTAAAATTTAAATATGCAAATGACGGTTCGGAAACAAAACAATTATTAGCAAAGGAAACCTCCATATATAAATGAATGAATTAGCCTTCTGAATAAATGTAGGGCTCCATAGCCCTGTAGGGCACAGAAGTCATAAGACAAGCTCAGGTCTATGCAGGCTACAAACCTTTTGTGAGCAGTACTTTATTGCAACCTGCTCCAGCTGCACACCTCAAAATGGTTCCCAAGTTTCCAGGATCGCGGATGTTGTCACAAATAAGAGATAGCGGTAAACTGTTCTGGACCTGAACATCTGGAAACTTCATCTTTACATGATCAGGCTTTCCAAAAATTCCTGTGGTTATAGGAAAAATGCTGCTTTTATAAAGATGCTTGCAGTAACATTACAATATGTACATCGCATGAATCAAGCTGCAAAATTGTAACTGCATTACCAGGGTTAAACAAGCACAATTATCACTATCGCTTTGCATTTTTACTATACAAAGCTTATAGCTAGAAAGCAAAGTGTTAATCTAGTAAAACAGTTCCAACTGCAACCCACAAGTCTATTGAAGTGACATGAACGGTATAACTACAGTATCTACACATCTATGGTATCCACAAGCTTGCAAACATACAGTAGAGTAGCTACTATCCATTATTAGCCTGCTCCTGATTGTACAGAGCCTAAATAGCATATCAGGCATAAAAACTAACAGTAATGATTACTCAGGAATGGTGGGGACTAGGAAAAAAGTTCCAGCTGTTCCAGAATACATAGAGCAGTGCCTATTAAATGATGCAAAGAGTTAGACTTGTTGGAGGTGATGAAAGGGTCTCTAAAGGGAGTTTGTCAGCAGAACATCTGTATCAAACTAATAACAGTACCTTGTAAGCCAGCTTCTACACTTTCCAAAGATGCCTTTCTTATTCTGCATTGTACCTCGATTTTCTTCTCCTGCCAGAGCTTCACTGTTGATAACATCTCATAACTGCTATCCTGCTCTGGTCCCCATTGCTAAGTGACATTTTCCACTTTGTTGCACTTTGTATGCAGTTAGGAGTAGTTATCTAGAGCAGAGAATGGAGCCCAGCAGGAGAAGAAAAGCCACTAAAGCCCTTTCAGCTATTTTATAAGCCTAAAAAGCTGATTTTCATGAAAATGGAGCTGCAATACAGAATAAGAAAGGCATCTTTGGAAAGTTTAGAAGGTGCCCTACAAGGTATTGTCAGTTTCATGCTGATTTTCTTGCTGATGTTACATTAATGTCACCCACTTTATCTGGCAGTATACTGTGCATGGGGTAAAATGAGTATATTTAGTTATTTTTTAACTGAACTATGAATTGTCCCTTATTACTTGTTTTCGTGATCCTAAAAGGGATAGTTAAGGATTATTAATGCTGCTGTGTGATAAAACAAAAAAAAAACAAAAAAACTCACCCTCTGTGCAATAGTCTATGACTCTAGTGCAGTGTTTCTCAACCTTTTCAAGCCAAGTACCCCTTGTGATAAAAAAAAGTTTTAACTGAGTACTGCCAATAAACATTGTGGAGTCTGTCACATGACAGATCCTGTTTTCAATATCAAGTGAGGAAGAGAAATTGGTGGTCGTAGCGTGTCACACAAATCTTTTTAACGGGGGCATCTGTGGCAGTCACACACTAAAAATACTTAGAGTCTTTTAGCTTCCGAACAGCTTTTCACACATCATAGATCATAAGCTATTTGTCTATTGAGCACAGACTACCCACTGCTGTAGAGGAGACGTGCGCCTTTAACCCTGACGCTGTCTCATGCCTGCCTGTGCTTAGCAGCCACTGTGCCTCAGCAGTAATGCACACCATTCATGTGAGCGCTGCAACCACATTGGCCATGCATTTATCACCTCTGAGGTCAGTGACTTGCTGCAACGGTAACATAAATGTGTGCATGAAGTCAACTCAAGTCTGAAGTCAACGAGAAATTTTCTTACCAACTTATTTTTGAACATCCTGGAAAACCTTGTTAGTTCATCACAAACTATAGCAAATGTAATACAGTTAGAATATCAATGGGAAATAATATTCTAGTACTACTCAGACTTTCACGTGAGCAGGTTTACTCACCCATTAGTCCTTGTGGCGTGACAACATCAGACCACATCTTAATATCTTCAAACTTCACTTTGATTAAGTTTGCCTTCTTAAGTTTCTCAGCAGGCAGTGTCTTCAGTTGTTCAACCCTGCTGAAGAAGAGTGTTTGCAGGACGGCACCAGACTCTAGAGCATCCACAAGCAGCCTCTGTCCTTCCAGCAAAACCTGTCCATGGCGCTCACGAAAACTTCTGGACTTTGCAATTGTAACTACCTTGCTGTATTTTAAGCAAAAAAAAAATCTGTATTCAGAATCAGCTCAAATTTTCTGCCATCATTAATAAATCTGGTAATATACCTTACTAACAAATTTTGGCTCCTTTTCGTGAAATTTGGCATTTCTTTATTCTCTTCCTTGCTTCTCTATTGAGAGCTGTATCCTGCTTCTTACTGTATACAGTGTATGGGGTTGTGTGTAATGCAGGGAAAATGAGTTTTGGGGGAGGGTCACATTAAACAATTAAAGGATACCTGAGTTTTTATTTTAAAAAAAAGTTGAAATATGTGCAGAGCCTCGCTGGGCAGTCCGTTCTATGACTGAATAAACCTCCATACTTTATGTCCTATCAGTTTTTCTGCCCCATTTTGGCTGAAGCACATTTTGTATATGCCTTTGAGGCTGTGGATTTATACAATAAGGAGCAGTCTGTCGCCCCCAACCATTATACAGTAGTTTGCTTTGTTATGCTGTGCACTAAAACATAAATAAATACACTTTGGTATCATAGTAAGGATTTGCTGAGATTTTTAACATTTTAATGGAAGCCAAGAAATATTGTTTGGCTTCTGGTTCAGCGTTTTCGAGAGTACGAGGTTTGCGTTATGTATAAATTGTGTACACCTGCATCTATTCTATTGTTTGTTGTGAGGGTCAATGTACTATTGAATGAGTTTTAGGTGCAAATATATGTTTTAATGCAATTTTTTTTCTCAAAAATAATTTGTGTTTGTCACAAAGTTACATGATGATAGCCATGGCTATCAATAACTCACTGAGAAAAATGCAATGGTGAGATTATACAGATTCAATACGTGGTGACGCCAGTGCACACTAGCAGCTTCCTAAGAACTAGTACAAGGAATGAGGAGCACTAGGAGGAGTACCTGAGCCTCTTATCCCCTGCTTTGGCTCTGTCGTACTTCAGCTCATATGTCTGCAGCTTCTCAGGGTCACCCTCCTGCAGGTGACTGGGGCTCTTCTCCTCAGTGACAGGGTCATGTCGCTGCTTGTCTTGTACTGATGCTCTGGTAGTCGGCTCCTTCACGTCTTTAGGCCGCTTCTCTCGCTCATCACGTTGGCTTTCCGGGGGAATAATCCGCACTGGCTTTCTCCGCAGAGCCCGCACATCACGCTTCACTTGTACATTGACTGGTAACCTTATTGTTGTTAGTCTAGAACAGCCAAGCACGCTCCTCATGAGCGCCGCCATCTTGGCCCGTCGCACTTCGTGACGTAGCCGTCACTAAGTAGTCGCCCTGTTGTGAGTGGCGGAATAAAGTTTGAGTATTTGATCAGATTTGGTATATTTTTAATATTATCTCCCTGCCTTAGAGATCATTGTGACCAATAAACATAGAGATCTAGCTTTAGACTGCGTATGAAAGCGTGTGGTCTCCATGGTGATAATGCATGACGTCATCAGGAAGCGCGGGCACAGTGCCAGGTAGTGAAGCTGTTCTTGCTGCTGGCAGTAATGGGTGTCAGGAGAACTCTGCACTATGTCCTTAAAGTGGGCGATAGGCTTCAGACTGCACGATTCTTCAGAGAGGTGCTAGGAATGATGGTGAGACGTTTATATAGTGATCAGATAGATGGACCTGCAGATAAGGCTGTGAGCTGTGGGGAACTATATTTCCCAGCATGCTGTGATGCTAGCTAGGAGGGGGAGGGGGGCACATATTTTTTTCTAGCTATTTAGTGGAAGATGTAACCAGAGCTGTTCTGGAAGCAGATGGTGAGCTACATTACTAATGGACAACCACACCCACAGCCTGGCCGTGGGCTCATCCTTGGGTGCCACCTTATGCTGCTTCTAGGGGAGTATGCCACACAGTGTTATGGAATGGCATAGGACATGGCATCATTCTACTGTCAAAGTAAATGTGAGAATCAATTGCAGTAAGAGGAGAGTTCTGTGTAGGCTGTATGATATTGCACAGGATTTTATGCCGCTCCCTGTGATATTATATCTTGCAGTGTTGCAGAGGGAGATAACTAAAAGCAATATCTGGGGGGATCAGCACAATACATACACTCAATTCCTATGAAAGTAAATATGCAAGACACTATACATACAAGTCTGTAACTTTTTATTCCAGCCAAAATTGGTCTCGATGGTGACTATGCAGCCCTGATGACAGCTATGCTGAATCCACGCACATATAGTTCCTGGCAACGCCCAAAGTTTGCTTATTGTTAAAATACCTTGATAACCAAATGCCTGCGCTGTTCCAAAGGGGTTAGATGTCTATAGATCCATTCAGTTTTGTAAATCAGTGGTAATCCAAGATCGGAAACTTTACCATTGTAATATTGTCATATAGACCTGTTAAGCAAGATGATTATGATTGATTTTCTCTTTAAATCTAAGGACACACATGGCTAAATTAAGCTAAAAATGCTTGCGGCTTTCATTATTGCCTCCCCTTACATAAATATATGGAGAAAACAGCATTTCTGCGGGTAAAATGAACATGCTGCATTGATGTTTTTACTTTTTTGTTTGTTTGTTTTGAAAATTCCTTCACTTTGCTGGGACTGTAAAATGTAGCATTTTACTTGTGCTGCATTACTGCAAAACCCAAAAATGGCACATTTCCTCAAGGTGTGCCCTCAGCCTAAAGGGTTTTCCAGGATCAGCGGGGAAATGTCTAATAATAATAATAATAATAAACAAAAATACTCCTCTGCCAAATTCTCTGCTGTTCCATTGATTCCACTTACCATTCCCCCCAGTCTATTATGCTGTAGTGATAGTATGACCACCGCAGAATAACTAATGAGTTCATATGGGATGTAGAGCACGTCATTGCAACATCACAATAAAGGCCAGCGAAGAGCACCAGAGCGGGTAATGGGTCCTTTGTTGTTTTATGAAATTAGCATCAATTTCTTTTTTCTGATCTCAGAAAATCCCTTTAAGGAGTTGTGACTGAAAGTTAATATTTATTTTGTAATTATTTTTTCAGGTTTTACGACATGAAGAATTTGAAGAAGGTTGTAAAGCCACTTGCAATGGGTATGAAGTATGAGATATTACAAGCTGTTGATGAAGTGGAGATAATGATAAACTAAAAACACTTCAAGGGGTTTCCTGAGATTTGGTTGAGATCAGTTGTGTACCTCTTAAATAGATCACCAGTTTGAGATTAGTGGTGATCTGAGATCCAAAATTCAGGCAAGTACAGCAGCCTTTCCACTGAGTTCTGAGTACATTATCATGGGACAAAAGACCAATTTACATATGAATGTTATGCCATGGGCTGAACCAAGAATAACCATACAAAGAATGAGAAATATATAGGAAGTAATGTGTTCTGTAACATTCTCCAGCTCTTCTAGCAGTGTCCTCTTCATACTGTGTACTCATTACCAACAATAAAGTCATTTCACATGAAATACGTCACAAATGAGAGACAGAAGCAGGTTACATAAGGGTCATTCCGTGTCAAGTGAACCAATGATTTTTCCCTCTATATTTTTAATTCTTTTGAGATTTTGTTATTTGGTAATAGTGTGTCAGAGAATGCAAAATGTGAAGAAAAAAAAATTCTAAATTTTTTTTTGGATTTTTAATTAATTTTAAAAGTTCAGAAAAAGTGCGAATTTCTGTGTTTCCTGCCTTTACATTTCTCCTCATAACTTAGGCTAGAAAAAAGATAGAGAAACAAAATAAACGCCATTCTACTCAGAACTATACAGGCTTTCACCAAATATGTCACAAGAGTATCTTTGTTAATATTTTACCCATGTGAATGCAAACGCAAAATTTTAAAACGCATTTCCGAAAAAAACGTTTTATTTAAAAATTTCAAAAAAATGCACATGGGCCTGCTATGCCCTTAGCCACATCTGTACCAAAATTCAAGTTGGGATCGCGATGGGATAATATTTTAAAATATAACTATTAGTGTCATTCCGAAAATCTTGAATTCAGATCTGTCCTTCTGATCTGAAGGAGAGTTTGTTAAAACATCGGTTACAGGAAACAGAACCCATCCAAGGGACTCAGCAATACCACACTTTCATTCCATATAGTGAAACAGAAATAAAAACAAGGATTTTTTCATTCAGCAATGTCCATGAAATGGTAGAAGGCGGCACAAGATTGGCAATGGATGACATAACTGGTTATGTGACCTGTGAATATGATCGGCACTGGTGGCTGGCTACTGTACTCTTCAAAGATTGTGAAAAGGAAGACATAAAATTGACTTTTATGCATCCTTCTGGTCCAGCACCATCATTTGTGTATGCAAGAAAACCAGACATTTTACAAGTCAACGAAAATCAGATATTAACTCAGGTGGAGCCTAACACCATGACAGGCCGTACATACTCTTTGACACAAAAGGAAATGGCCATTGCTAGTAAGCGCTTATGGACAAGATTACATTTCACTCACTAGAAAGGACAAATTGATGATAAAAGGCCAGTAGTTTAAAAATGTCCTATTAATTGTTTGATTAGTTCATATTTTATAGAATGAGGATTTATCTACTGGACTATTTTTCTTAATAAATTACATGTTTAGTGATATAATAAAAAACAATTGTTACATGTAGAAATAGGTGTTATAAATATTGGTTCTTGTACTCTTGTTAACATATAATTAGGATGAGACTATTTAGAAAATCGCACTTGAGGATATGAGCAACTTTTTTCTTTCGGTTTGTTCAATGCATTCAGGTTGAAAATGCTGAACAAGTCGTGTTCTGATGATGACGCTAGGTTCACACCTGCGTTCAGGGTCTCCGTTCTGTGCTTTCCGTCTTCTGCATGGCAGAAGACGCAAAGCACAGACCGGGTCCAGCCGTGAGCGGCGGTGAGAGTTTTATGCTCTCCGCTGCGAAACCGGATTTTTTAATCCGGACACAGAGTACTGCATGTCCGACTCTGTGTCCGGATTATAAAACCCGGTTTCGCGGCGGAGAGCGCAAAACGCTCACTGCCGCTCACGGCCGGACAGCTTTCTCACCCATTCAAATGAATGGGTGAGAGAGACTCCTGCAGGTTTCCGTATCCTGCTCTGTTTTATGCAGGAAACGGAAACCTGCACAACGGAGAGGAGAACGCAGATGTGAACGAGCCCTAAGATGTATTTGTTCTGGCACTTACAGTATTTGTTTTTTATGTTTTTTTATTGTTGCATATAAATGTTGAATTCAGCAAGTTGTAATTTGAAAAGAAAAAAGGAAGAAGCTCACACAAACATAAAATCAGATGATTCAAGGCTTAAAAAAAAATTGATCCCAATTTGGTCCCAAGTTGAAAACCTGTACAAATATAACCAAGAACACAAGTAACACACATGCATTTTTTCACAATTTTAAAACATATGTTTTCTTCACAATTGCGCATCAAAATTTTGAATTTGATTTCTTCAAAACAAAATATAAAGAAACATCGTCTTGTGACATATCAAATGAAAGCCGGTACCGCTCTGAGAAAAATGATGCCTCTCCCACCTATTTATCTTAATTCTAGCCCAAGATATGTTAAAAAATGTAAAGCCATACCAGGCCAAAATTCACACTTTTTCAAAACTTTAGAAGTCTATAAAAAATTAACTGATGAAGAAAAAAATTCAAAACTTTTTATTTGTAATTAACTTAAGTTGTACTTCATAAAAAATAAAAAAAAAATCTAAGGACGTCCGGTAAAAAAAATATTCCTATTTGGATCACTTGATATGGAATGACCCACAAAGGAAATGTGAAATGTGGTTTTGGCTGTGGCATAAAGGGGTTAAACAAAATATCAGGCATCGATTAAGAAAGATGTATATGCAAGAAATTAACTGCACCATCTTATGATTGCATGAACTGGAAAGTCACCGCAATATAGGAATTTGACCAGACTTGAATGGTTCTTATGTTGTCAGATTAGTAAGCCTCTAACCCCATAGGAAGACAAATAGCATATATGGAGGGGCAGAAACTGTAGACTAAAGGTAGGAGAAAGTAAATACTGCTCATGGTTAGGGCAGCATGACCTCTGAACAGGTTCCCTTATACAATTTCTCCTAAAAGAAGAAATAAATTTACTACAATATTTTATTCTATAGTAACTAGTAACAATAATGATCAAAATGTGCAATGACAGGCCTTAGAGGGGATTTATTCATAGGCAGGATTGCTTTTTAAGCTGTCTCACTGTCTTATTATTATTATCATTATGTTTAACTACAATCTGTTTCAGCCCATATGATGGGAAATGGAGTAAAACTATGATAGGCTATGGGTCTGAAGATAACCACTTTGTTGTTGAGCTGACCTACAACTATGGAGTTGGGGAGTACCGTCTTGGCAATGATTTCTTGGTAGGTCTAATGTTTCATAGTCTTTTTCTTATTCCCATGTAAGTTACATCTTCAAATAAGCTGTCTTATATTTACTGTGGGGTCATGAAAGTTGCCAAAACACACACATGTGGACAGAATTGTTGGTAGCCCTCGTTTAATGAAAGAAAAACCCACAATGGTCACAGAAATAACTTAAATCTGAGAAAAATAATAATAAATAAAAATTCTATGAAAATGAACAAATGAAAGTCAGACATTGCTTTTCAACCATGCTTCAACAGAATTTTTCTAAAACTAAAACTCCTGAAACAGGCCTGGGTATAATTAATGGTTTCCTTAAGGCTAAGACCCCATGGGCCATAATCGCAGCGCTAAAGCGCTGGGGAAAGAACCGATGCATGATCGCAAGATTGTGCGATCCCTACCAATGTACTTGAGCGATCACTGGCAGGAGTCCAGCTGACACACAGAGGCAGGTTCCTGACACAACTGCCAGGAATGGATAACTCTGATCCCTAGAAGTTTAATCTTTTACATGTGACTGTCAATAGCCACCACAACATATAAAGATATAAAGTGGCTAAACAAAGGAAAGGGGTTCTTTCTGCCAGCCCCTTAGCCCATCGCAGCACGATTGAGGGGTACTGAGGGGTTGCGATAGTAAGCTGAAGGCTTGGCTTTGGCTTCCTGTACTGCCATGCAAGTAAGCCTATTAGGCCTAACCAGCAACAGGGTCTAATAGATTGAATATCAGTGTTACAGTGACATGTATAATCCCAGAATTACAGTGGGACTAAATGAAAATGTCAAATAAATTATAACATATAACTAAGTTAATTGAATGTTATAATTTAACATATAATATGTTAAAAAATATTTTTAAAAAGTAAAAAAAAATTGCAAAACATATTACAGTTTTTCCCTTCCACATAACTTTATTAGGTTAAAAATAAAATAAAGAAACCAGCATATAGTATTGCTGCATCAACCCACACCCATTAGTGTTTTTATTGAGCAAAAGTAGTAAAAAAAAAAAAACAAACAAACTATGAATTATGAATTTCTATAATCGTACTGATTCCCAGAATAAAGTTAGGGGGCGTTCACACTACTGTTGTTAATGTCTGTTGCTGTCTTCTTCATAGCTCACCAAAACGGGATATATTACATGCTAAGAGGGCATTTGCGCTACAGTCATAGGATGACAGCAACAGACATTAAACTGTTGCACTGAACGGACACATGCATGCAGGATTTTATCTTCCATTACAAAGGTAAAAAAAAACATGACGGAAGATGAGAACAGATACAGAATCAGTTTAATGTCCGTTGCTGTCATCCTATGACAGTAGCGCAAATGCCCTCTTAGCATGTAATATATCCCGTTTTGGTGGGCGACATAAACACAAAACAGAAAAAAATAAATCAAAATATTGAAGAACTGCAAAAAATGTTTTAATGCATAATATGTAGTCCAAAATGGTTGTATTCAGAAATGTAACTTGTTTCTGCAAAATCAATAGGTATGTCAATGGAAAAATAAAGTTATGCCTCAATCTGAAGGCCAAAATAGTCTCTAATTGAGGGGATAAAAGTTCTGATGCCTTCTATTAATGTGTATTATCAGGGGCTCACGCTACAGTCTAGTCAAGCTATAACTAATGCAAAGCAGATGAATTGGCCACTTTGCGAAGTATCACCCGGACTGTTTCAGACTGAAGCTCCTGGAGGTTATAAGTTCTTTTTAGAGGACAAAACTCAAACCAACACAGGTAAACAGTATTAGGTCACATTCAGAGGAGCCTAAATTAGATGCTTTCTTAATCCCAAATTTAGATCAAGATCAAATATCTATAGTATAATGATCTAACTTCAGTTTTGACGACCCATGGAAGGTTTGGGGCTTGTGTCTGCAATATAGCTGAAAAAAGCACCACACTATAGCTGTTTGAAAGCTTTGGCTAAGGCTCCACGTAGTGAACCACAGCTAAAAACGCAGTTTTTTTCCTTGCGTTTTTCTTCTCTTATTAAATGTATAGGGAAAACATGAGCATTTCCACAGGTAAAATTGATATGCTGTTTTTTTTCTGCAATGTGTGGATGGTGTTAGCCAGAAGTACCTTGCAAGTACTGTAAAAAAAAAAATGCAGTTTTTTTTTTCTTCTGCATTTCCACAATATGGGTCCTTAGACTGTGTTACGAAAATGTTCAAAAAGTTTAAAAAAAAAAAAAATTCACATTATTCACAGTCCAGATTCAAAATTATATTTTATTTGATGTGCAATATTTTTCACAGATCCAGTGCAAAAAGTGACTGTGGCTGTATCCAATCTGCAGAAGTCCGTTGCATACTGGTCTGGCCTGTTGGGCCTGAGAGTCTATCATGAGGATAAGGACAAAAAGAGTGTTCTTTTGGGCTATGCAGACAACCAGGTAGACACTGCCATTCCATTTTGTTTTGTTGCAAACCACTTTTCTTGACCACTTTAAGAGAATTGTTGCAGTTGACCAAAAACACAGATCATTAGCTAATATAGAATTAGAATTTATGTGCGTAAAAAGTACATCTGTAACCACAAAATGGAGCCCTAATGACCGTTCCTCAGGGATGTTATACTAAATGGCTCCAAAAAATGATGTGTAGCTTAGTTAAAGAGGTTGCCCGGCTAGATTAAATTCACTTACATGATCCAGCGGATGATGATGATGGACCTGTGGGGATAGGGGGGAGGATGGCATCATCACGAACCTCAGGTCTTGTGATCAGAAGTAGTGCTGTGACTCACTAGATTGCTCCACCATCAGGTCTCTTCTCCCTTTACTATAGTCAGACAGCCCCAATAGCACCGATATTTGCAGTAATGCTCTTGCTGCTAGAAGGGTGAAGTTGCAACATATTTTGTTCACATTTGTATTGTAGCCACAGGAACGTTCATCTGCATTTCTTGTTCACATTGTTTGGCAGTGCTGACTATTATTTGTCTGTTTCTTGTACTTGAGCTTTTAGGGAGTGTGGCTCAACTCCATTTTGGTTTGTGCAAGCCACACATCTCTTCATTCCTCTATTCATTCAGAGTTCACAAGTCCAGAGAAAGGACGCTGTTTGTGGTGTATGCTAGGCATAATATGGCTGAAATACACTTGTCCTATAATGATGGAGGCAAAGGCCATAAAAGGTGAGTCCTTTTAGTGTAGGGACACATCTAATAGAGGTTGCCTTGTCGTTGGCAGATGGGCTTAAGTACATGGTGATCAAGATGTTAAAACCAAGAACCTCATTTTCATGTATTTTTATATACAATAGGTATTTGCAGTAATGCTCTTGGTGCTAGCAGAGTGATGTTGCAACTTGTTACATGGCAGTTGTGACAAGGTCAGAACCCCCAGTTCCATCATGTTCCACTGGATTAGGTAACCGAATTTAATCTCCCCAGACAACCCCTTTAATAGTAGCTAAGACCAGAAAAATTCTGCTGTATTGATGAGACTGCTCCCAGCACCAGAGATTGACAGACACTGCTTATAGGCCTGTATTAACTACTGCGATGAATCATGTGGAGGTGGGGGCAAGAAAAAATACTAATGTTGAAGATGTATGAAGATGAAATATGCTGTCTGATTGGTAGCCATGGGAAGCTCATCCACTTTTCCTTTGCACTGGTTTTGATAAATCTCTATTTTGCAGTGCAAGCTAGAGCTCCAGGATGTTGGGGGACCAGTGGACCATGCCACAGCCTTTGGACGAATTGCGTTTGCTTGTCCGAAAGACGAGGTTGGAATTTATTGAATTTTTATTATTTTAAATAACAATGATGTTTATTGCATATTTTCCATCAAAATAACAAAACCTCCACCAATTTGCTTGTAACTGTGTGAATATAAATGTATTGTACTTCTCCTGGTATCACAAATTTTTAATGTTACAAGGCTATTAAATGCAGCAGTTGCAGTAAATGTTATGTCTTTATTTTAGTTTTGACTATGGGAACCTTAATGTTATCCCCTCTGTCAGTGAGGTCCATTTGTTGTCATTTTTTGTTAAAACTGGTCATACACATTGGAATCCAATTTCATTGGGACTGGCCAACCATCTAGCCGAGGGGACACCTACTGACTTAGATGTTTCAGGCAAAGAAGAATTGATCATTGGTATTGGTGACTGACATCAGGGGCGCAAAATTAATTGTGCACTAGTAAGCCATAATAGTGATTTGTACAGAGGCATAATTATACACTTGTCTTAAGCACTTATACCTTTTTTTTGTTTGTTTGTTTTTTTATTGATTTTCCGAACAGTTTACAAAAAAGGCGAGAGTAACCATTGATAGAAAGGGGAGGGTGCGGAGAATAAAGTGGGTAAGGTAATAAGGGAAGGTTTCGGAACAGTCACAGCTCTAGCACAGCAGAAACATAATATATAATCAAACACTGGTGGCATGTGGTAAAAGCGAGGTAAAACCTTCAGCAAAATAAAACAGATTGCATAGGAGGGGAGGGGGGTTGGGGGAGAGAGGTTGAAGAGTTGAGCGTGAAGCTGTGAAAGAACAGAGAGGATGAAGCAAGTTTAGAGAGGAGAGATATTAGGAAAGGAGGAAGAATAGTAAAAGGTATTGTAGAGAAGCCAGACTCGGTGTGCTCTGAGTTCAAGTTGAACGTACAAGAATTCACAGAGCCAGGATGTATAAGGGTTGGTGTAGATGTAGATTTCCACAACCTCGGGATGATGGACCTGGCCGCATCTAGCATGAAACCAATGAGTTTGTGGGGGAAAAATGGAGAGAAGAAAGGGTGCAGGATTGTCCACTAGGGTCACTCCAGTGACCGTCTTGACTATTCCACTAATCTCACGTCAAAAGTGTTGTAGAAGAGAGCAGTCCCATCAGATGTGTTGCATGGTCCTCCTGTCCGTCCTGCATCGTCAGCAACGGTCACAGGCCGAGGGAAAATTCTTGTGATGGGTACCGGCACTCTGTACCAGTGCGATAGGCTTTTATAGTTTGGAAAAATAGTGTCCAACGCCTTCTCCCTGCTCTTAATAAAGGCAGGCAAGGGGTCATCAGGTGTATCAGAGAAAAGACTATAGATAGTCGGAATAGCGTAGTAGAGGATGTACAGTTTTTCACATTTTTACTTTTTTTTATGCATCCCATAATTTTATTTGCCTTGGCAGCAGCTGCTTGGCACTGGTCAATAAAGATAAACTTACCGTCCACCAAAATCCCCAGGTCTTTTTCAGTGGCAGTCTTAGCTAGTAATTTACTAGCTAGCTTACTTAGTAATTTACTAGCTAGTTTATTCTTTGGGAGATGTCTAGGTTCTTCCATGAATCAAAAGTGTCTTAGTCTGATATGCTGAGCTTATTGGGGTTTTTTCCTTTGTTGGTGTCTTTGACTTACAGTTCTTCACTGGGAGCCATATGGACCCAGCCTTCTTCTGACTGGTACAGGTAATTTTTACCAGTTGATTGTATTTTGTATGATTGTAGTTTTTGAGCCCCCCCCCCCCCCCTTTTATTTATTTGCCTGGGTTTTTTCTTCATTATTTGATTATTGTTTAAGGTTCTGAAGCCTCAGGCACCAGAAAATGAGGCTAATATGGCCATTGGAACATCCTGAAAACAATCTTTTGTCTACAGTCTTCTCTTCTGACTTTTCAGCCAAAGTCTATTTGTCTAAGTACATTTTAGAGCTCCAGTTGTTCTTTTTTTTTTTTATAAACAACAAAAAACAAAACAGGGATACTTACTAGAGATGAGCGAACACTAAAATGTTCGAGGTTCGAAATTCGATTCGAACAGCCGCTCACTGTTCGAGTGTTCGAACGGGTTTCGAACCCCATTATAGTCTATGGGGAACATATACTCGTTAAGGGGGAAACCCAAATCCGTGTCTGGAGGGTCACCAAGTCCACTATGACACCCCAGGAAATGATACCAACACCCTGGAATGACACTGGGACAGCAGGGGAAGCATGTCTGGGGGCATAAAAGTCACTTTATTTCATGGAAATCCCTGTCAGCTTGCGATTTTCACAAGCTAACTTTTTCCCATAGGAATGCATTGGACAGCGCTGATTGGCCAGAGTATGGAATTCGACCAATCAGCGCTGGCTCTGCTGGAGGAGGCGGAGTCTAAGATCGCTCCACACCAGTCTCCATTCAGGTCCGACCTTAGACTCTGCCTCCTCCGGCAGAACCAGCGCTGATTGGCCGAAGGCTGGCCAATGCATTCCTATGGGAATGCAGAGACTTAGCAGTGTTGAGCCAGTTCTGCTCAACTACACCGTGTGCCGGTCAGCCCATCTGATGTAGCAGAGCCGAGTGTGCATAAGGGTTCTAGTGCACCCTCGGCTCTGCTACATCTGATGGGCTGACCGGCACACGGTGTAGTTGAGCAGAACTGGCTCAACACTGCTAAGTCTCTGCATTCCCATAGGAATGCATTGGCCAGCCTTCGGCCAATCAGCGCTGGCTCTGCCAGAGGAGGCGGAGTCTAAGGTCGGACCTGAATGGAGACTGGTGTGGAGCGATCTTAGACTCCGCCTCCTCCAGCAGAGCCAGCGCTGATTGGTCGAATTCCGTACTCTGGCCAATCAACGCTGTCCAATGCATTCCTATGGGAAAAAGTTTATCTCACAAAAATCACAATTACACACCCGATAGAGCCCCAAAAAGTTATTTTTAATAACATTCCTACCTAAATAAAGGTTATCCCTAGCTATCCCTGCCTGTACAGCTATCCCTGTCTCATAGTCACAAAGTTCACATTCTCATATGACCCGGATTTGAAATCCACTATTCGTCTAAAATGGAGGTCACCTGATTTCGGCAGCCAATGACTTTTTCCAATTTTTTTCGATGCCTCCGGTGTCGTAGTTCCTGTCCCACCTCCCCTGCGCTGTTATTGGTGCAAAAAAAGCGCCAGGGAAGGTGGGAGGGGAATCGAATTGTTTTGGAGTTTGCCACGTGATGTTCGATTCGAATCGAACACATCGAACAGCCTGATATCCGATCGAACATGTGTTCGATAGAACACTGTTCGCTCATCTCTAATACTTACCTTACAACTGGTCCTCCATTGTGACATTGGGTCTCCCATTCCAGGAGTAAAAGAGCTCAGGTGACCGCTGCAGCCATTCACTGTCCTCAGCATTTCAATGTTTGGTACCGGGGACTTATTAGCAGTCATGTCACCAGTACCCAACATGTGACTTTTGAGGCCAGAGATTGGCCAAAGCAGTCATCTGAGCCCCTTCCTTTCTGACTCACATCCTGTGTCCACACTGGTTAATGAGGGACCTGACGTAGCAACAGATGACTATTAATAGATCAGGAAAAGCTCTTTTGTAATTAAAGGTATTCTATCATCACAATCCTTTTTTAACTAAGTGCATGTCGGAATAGCCGTAAGAAAGGCTGTTCTTCTCTTACACTTTTTTTTCTGATCTGCGCTGTCGTTCCTGAGAAATTTCTTATTTCTTCCATATGTAAATGAGCTTTCAGACAATGCTCCAGCAATGCCTCTTTCTTCTTTTCTGGACCGCCTCTTCGCCGGGTCATTGACTGCATCTTCATCCAAAAGCGCCGACTGCGCATGTCCGTCAGCTATTTTCCTGTGGCCGAACAGGTGCTTCAGTAAGAGGCCACAGGAAAATGGCCGACGGACATACGCAGTCAGCGCTTTTGGATGAAGATGCAGCCAATGACCCAGAGAAGAGGCGGTCCAGAGAAGAAGAAAGAGGCGTTGCTGGAGCATTGTCTGAAAGCTCATTTACATATGGAAGAAATAAGAAATTTCTCAGAAACGGTGGGGCAGATCAGAAAAAGAAAAGTAAGAGAATAATAGCATTTCTTAAAGGGGTATTCCCACGTTGCATACTCAGTCTTTACTGCTGTAAAATCTTCTTTCTTCCTGGTTTCTTGCATCATTTGGTGGGCGGGGTTTCACATGCAACCTGCCGTTTAGCTCTGCCCCCAAATTCATGTGTAGCTCCGCCCACCCATATTGGACTATGAAGTACAGGCAGCAGCAACTCCATTCTGTGTTACATACAGAGACTGCCTGTCTCTGCCATAATGAACACAATTGAATTAGCTAGCCTGATAACTGGGAGAACAGAAGAAATGAAAGCAGCTCCTCTCCTCTATCTGATAGCAGGGAGCTAGGTCACGTGGTGTAGACACAGGAATAGCTAGATACACAGGTTCGCTCCCGTGCACTTAGCCCCTCCTCCCTCCCCCCTCAGAGCAGCAGATACATCACTTGACTTATGACCAGATAAGTCAAGGGATGTGTAAAAAAAAAATGAATAAAGTAAGATGGTGGACAAACAAAGCAATTTTGCTGAAGCAATATATTTAGGAAAAGTCTTACATCCACATTAACAAGCAGTATAAATAGGATCCTTGTGATGGGACAACCCCTTTAAGGCTATTCTGCGTATACTTGGTTAAAAAAGGGATTCTAATGATAGAATCCCTTTAAGTAAACCAACATTATCAAAATTTAGAAAAATACCAAGCTGTGAGATTCTAGTTATTTCATAATTCTAGATGCTAAATACTTTGTATTTTTCTTGTTCTTGTGTCAACAGCTACCAACTATTGAGGCAACCATGAAAAAAGAGAATCAAAAGATCCTGACGCCTCTTGTAAGCTTGGATACTCCAGGGAAAGCTACAGTCCAAGTTGTTATTTTGGCTGATCCTGTAAGTAACTTACCAGTAGACATGTAACCTCTGGTTAGAAATTGAAATAAATCATGATGATCAGGATTTACAAGTAACAAGAAAAAAAGCGTTTCAGCTCACCCTGTAACGTATTGTAAGGGCTTCTTGGAGAGCACAGCTTGTGGGCGGACTCCAACCCTCTGATACAACAGTAGACAACAATAAGAGACGCCAGCTGCATCCAAGGTACCAATTTAGAACAAGGATCCACGAGGTTAAAAATTAACTCTTTATTCTTCCATATTAAAAAAGTCACAGATGTAGCTGTACAGGTTAGTCTGGTACAAGGCTACGCGTTTCGGGTGCTATACGGCCCTTCTTCTCGGCCGAGAAGAAGGGCCGTATAGCGCCCGAAACGCGTAGCCTTGTACCAGACTAACCTGTACAGTTACATCTGTAACTTTTTTAATATGGATCAGGATTTACCTTATGCTCTAAGATTGCTGTTAGACATCCATAGGGTATGTGCACATGGAGTTTTTTTACAGGCAGAAAAAATTTGTTTCAGGAATAAGGAAACTTTTTTTTGTTGTTGTTTTTACATGATATAGTTTTCGTTGCATTTTTTTACACATTTTTCGTCACGGTTTATGCTGCATTTTCCTTGGCTCCAGCACACTGTATGGACCTGCAAATGTTCCTTTGCAAAAAAACTGCTTAAAAAATGCATTAAAAGCCACAACAAAAAAAGCGCCTCCCATTGATTTTAGTGGGTTATTCAAAGCGGACTACACCTGAAGATAGGTCATGTCGCTTTTTTCAGCTAGAAGTAAAAAAAACTGCTACTGACTCCCATTATAATGAATGGGACAAATTTTTTGAGGCGGATTCCACCTCAAAATCAGCCTGCAAAAAAAGTCTATGTGAACATACCCTTAGGGTCCACTTATGTCACATCAGTTATGCACATTTAGTTGATCCATTTGACTGGATCAGTTTTGTTTTAATGGTGAAAATGGTTCCAAACATGCATCCTTGTTTACATGAAAAGACAGCAACTACTCTTTCCAGTAATTGTCTTTCTGGAAGCCCACCACAGCACCCACACGAGAGGAGACTGCCCCATCTGAGGATAGGAAACGTAGAATATAAATGTGACTACACCTCTATTTCACCTCAGTGCTTTTCAAGATAGACACCCAGAAAGGTGAAATACACATAAAAGAAAACAATCAACAAAATTAAGTCAGAAGGATCCCCGTCCAAAAAATTATAATCTTACTCTCCCTAATTAGCTGGGGAATCGTGACCTATCACCTAAAAAGGATCCAGTCTGGTAGATTATGTCCCCAACAAAAAACTGCAGGCTAAAGACAAGGAAGGGGGCCCAGGGTGGTGTCATGTGCTTCCAGAAAGACAACTATCGGTAAGAGTAATTGCCGTTTTATCCTCGTCCATACAAGACTAAAGTAGGAGTTATAAGGGAGGAATGACAGTGTGCAAGACTTTCCTTCCAAAGAAAGCATCCGAATCCAAAGGAAGGTTAAGCCTGTAATGTTTGAAAAAGGTATATGGACAACTCCATGTCGCTCTACAAATTTGAGCTAAAGAAGCATCTGTTATCTCTGCCCAAGAAGCCACTATAGTTCTGGTGGAATGGGCCCCAAACCCTTCAGAGGGAGTTAAAGACTAGGCTAGATGGATAGCTATCCTAATGCTTCTAGTGATGGTAGCAGAGGAATCTTTCTCACTCTTTCTGGAGACCTGAAACTGAATTCTAGTCTTTCCTCCATTTTGAAGAGAACTCCAGGACCTTCTGACATCTAAACAATGAAAGCTCCTCTCCTTATTATTGCTAGGTGTAGGACAAAAAGATGGAAGGATTACTACTCTGGACATCCTAGGCTACCTGGTGGCTCCCTGGCAGCAACTTGGGGATGGTAGATCCCCTACTCTCTTTTCTGGAATCCCGACGGGACTGTGTGTGTAAGAGGCAGCTGTGGCCATTTTGCCTCCGTAACTACTCAGGATCGACTTGTCGAATACTTTCCTTCCCAGTCCTCGCTGCTATGTTGTGCACCACCGGCTGCTGGGAGTAACTGTTCTTGAATCGGTGAGCCTCCATTCTTAAAGGGGCTCTATCATTGGGAAAAGTCATTTTTAACTAATCACATCCTTGCATAGCCTTTAGAAAGGCTATTCCACACTTACCTTTAGTATATAGATTGCCTCAGTGGTTTCTGAATAAGTCCATTTTTATTCATTTGCTAATTAGACTTGTGCACGATGCATCGTGCACCCTCTTTGCTATTGTTTCCTATGGGTGTATACTGCACAGGCTGCTGCTGCTGATGACTCAGCTACCTGTTTGCACACACACATAGGCGATAATAGCAGGGACGAGTGCTGCTGGCAACTTCCTGTGCTGGCCGGAAGCTCATTAGCATATGAATAAAACTGACTTATTCAAAAACCACTGAGGCAATTTACATACTAAAGGTAGGTGTGGAATAGCATTTCTAAAGGCTATGCAAGGATGTGATTAGTTAAAAATGACTTTTGCCAATGATAGAGCCCCTTTAACCTCTCCAACGAGTCTCCCCATTCTCCTGCTTGCACCATCCTGTCAGTACCCCAGGCCTTCACATGCTGTGGCTTTATATGGACTGCCCTGGGCACCCTGCAATACCACCATCTGACCAGCATTCCCTATATGACTGTAGCTAACATGGTTATTTACTGGCCCTCTGATAACACCTACTGGCTGCATTGCAGTACACCGTGGTCTCTGCTTGCCACTGATCTTCTGAACACCTGCTGACTGTTCTGATTTGCACAGTGAATGATCTCTGTACTGACCCAGTGATAACGCCTGATAACCGTGTCCTCCTGCACTGCGCACATAACCTGTTTCTGACCCTCCGCTACCACCTATTGTCTATTATACTTTGCACCATGACTGCTGTTTCCTGCTGACCCTCCAGTAATACTTCCAGATCATATTACTCTACACCATACCTCCCAACCGTCCCGATTTCCGCGGGACAGTCACGATTTGGGTGACATGTCCCGCAGTCCCGGTTGGAGGGAGGTATGTCCCGATTTCAACTCAGATCTGCGTCCAGAGGACGCAGATCTGAGTTGAACACATATGCGGCTGAAGCAAGGAGCTGACACAGCGATGTACAAGCCAGGAGCCGGCGGCAGCGGCGAAGCGAGGAGCTGACACAGGTCAGCTCCTCGCTTCAGCTGCATGTGTCAGCGAGAGAGAGAGACACAGCGGCAAAGCGAGCAGCTTCAGCCGCGTGTGTCAGGGAGAGAGGCGGGCATTGGCGAAGCGAGGAGCTGACCTGTGTCAGCTCCTTGCTTCAGCCGCATGTGTCAGCGAGAGAGGCGGGCAGAGAGCGGCGAGGGAGCGGAGGAGAAGGTAAGTTTAATGTGGAGGTGGAACGTGAATCTGGGGGCAGATGAAGGAGAGGACATGACACTGGGGGCAGAGATGGAGAGGACATGAATCTGGGGGCAGAGATGGGGGACATGAATCTGGGGGCAGAGATGGAGGGACAGCAATCTGGGGGCAGAGATGTGGGACATGAATCTGGGGGCAGAGATGTGGGGCATGAATCTGGGGGCAGAGATGGAGGAGACATGAATCTGGGGGCAGAGATGGAGGGACATGAATCGGGGGGCAGAGATGGAGTGGACATGAAACTGGGGGCAGAGATGTGGGGACATGAATCTGGGGGCAGAGATGGAGGGACATGAATCTGGGGGCAGAGATGGAGTGGACATGAAACTGGGGGCAGAGATGGGGGACATGAATCTGGGGGCAGAGATGGAGAGGACATGAATCTGAGGGCAGAGATGGGGGACATGAATCTGGGGGCAGAGATGGAGGGACATGAATCTGGGGGCAGAGATGGAAGAGGGACATGAAACTGGGGGCAGATGAAGGGTGTATATGAAACTGGGGGAGAGATAGAGGGGGGACATATAATTTACGGGTGACTGTAGGAGGATTATACTGTGTGCGGGCACATGAAAAATTAATGAGTGGGCGGGGTCAACACAAAAGTGGGCGGGGCTAAATTTACCACGGCGCGCTATGCACGCCGCACATTTTGTCCCTCTTTCGGTTCTTCAAAAGTTGGGAGGTATGCTCTACACTCTGGATACAACTCAGCATTGGTTGACGGTTGACTCTGCTAAGTGCTTTATCCTGCATTGTGGACTCTACCTACAATTAGCTCTTTGACTCCCTCTCCTGTCTAAATAAATGGACGTGGTGGCCAGTGTTCAGTACAGACCCTCTGTAGCCTGGCCTGCTGCTACCAAAGTGGTATTGCCTTAAGAGGTTTCGGCTTGGTAAACTCCATGCAGAAAGGACCAGCTTCCCGTAAATGGGTTAAAGGGTAAAGATTGGAGAGTCTGCTGGGATTATGCATGTGGGTTTCTTCCAGGTAGTCCATTTTCCTCCCAGACAAACTGATAGGTAATGATGTTTGTAAGCCCTATATTGGGCAGTGATTTACATGTCTAGAAAGCGCTGTAGAATATGATGGCGCTATACAAGTAAGCAAAATAAATAAATAGCAGAAGTGACCCAATGCCAAACTAGTTTGGTAGCACAGCAGGTCCAAGATTTGCTTCCCATGACATTCATAATTTTCTGGTATAACTGTGTTTTGTTGTGCTTCATTCCTAAGAGAAGATGCTTCAAAATGGTCATAATATGAGCACTTCAAGTATATTTACTAAAAACAGACATACTTATAAGATTGTGTATGCTTTGAGATATTTGTCTTCAACTTAAACTGTCTCAAAAATTCCTTACGTTGAGCTGTGGAGGCATGGACGGAAACCCTGGTGCTGCAATATAGCACCCATGGACACATGGTATAATATAATAGTAGTCATATGTTTTTCATGAGTTGTTGGCAGCATTCTGTGTCTAAATTCTTTTCCCAATACTTTGGCATCCTAATGATTACAGGACTCCATAGTATGGCTTACCCAGTCTGGCTCGATGCCAGCAGTCCTAGTTTTAAGTCCATTTATTACATTTTGCTGGTTCAGGAAGTATTGGTTTTATTAGATTAAAAGACTTGGTGCCTCAGATCATAGGAAGGGCACAAGGATTTCTTCCCCTTTAATTACCCAGTAAACATTTAACCAGATGGTGGATAAACTAAAGGAGCTTTAGGACTGTAGACTCCAAGTAATAGTGCTACTAAATTGGTTCCATCTTCCCATTTTATTCTGTACTTTCATCATTATTAACTGATATCATCTTATTCCTGAATAATCCATAACAGAATGTGCAGCTACATTTATATGAGTTGTTATGAAATCATTGCTTACAAGTTAACTTTCAGCTTTTATGTCTTTGGCAAAATAGCTGAACTGTTTCTGACTTCGACATCGTCTTACAGTGGTTTTATATGTAGTAAGAGGAAGCTGTAGTATTATCCTGAGGCCGATTCTCAGATTCAAAGCATCGTTTTATATGATGACTATGAGTGGGGAGTTTATAACAGTGGTAATGTTGTATAGGATGCAAAGGTAGCGAATGCAGCAGGCCCTGGAATCTTAAGGTACTGTATATTGAGGTTTCTGTGCCGGACAATGATTGTTCAGGCGCCAACTCATTCATTCCTTGTTGTCTTTTAGGATGGTCATGAAATTTGCTTTGTTGGAGATGAAGCATTCAGAGAACTGTCTCAGATTGACCCGAATGCTGATCAGCTTCTCAATGATGTAAGTTTATAATGATGCTAAGCATACATAAAAATATCTCAAGACTGTAGCCCATGGCATAAACGCTGTTCTCCTCAGATGGTGCCCAAGTGTGTTCATATCTAAGTCTATGATAGGTGATTCCTCAGGCAAGCCCGACAGAAGTGGAGGAGTAGGGAGTAAGCGCGCACACCAACGTATGATCTTGAACAGTTTATTAAACACGACGCGTTTCGGGCATCTACCCTTTCTCAAGTGTGATACAAACTGTGTAGTGGTGAATACCAATATGCTGCTTCGCTTCTGCGGAGAAGCGAAGCAGCATATTGGTATTCACCACTACACAGTTTGTATCACACTTGAGAAAGGGCAGATGCCCGAAACTCGTCGTGTTTAATAAACTGTTCAAGATCATACGTTGGTGTGCGCGCTTACTCCCTACTCCTCCACTCCTGTCGGGCTTGCCTGAGGAATCACCTATCATTGCATCACGCTGTTTCACAGTGTAAGGGAAAGAGCTGCTGCTTTAACACCTTTTATATGCTCATATGGAGTTGTGACTATTTCACAACACCAATAGGTAAGAGACTAACTACATATCATCACCAAGAGTGTTTATAATTACTACACTATATTGGCGCTCGGTGTCTCTCCCATCATATCTAAGTCTAATCTGTGATATTCCATTAGATTGCTTTTGTAATTTTCCAGCCTGCTTTGGAAAAATGAATGCAGGAAATTGAGTTAAAGATTTAACCCTTTATTGAGATTTGTATTAATACATAAAAACAGTGGTGCAGGGCACTTTGTAGAGGGAAGTCTGGAACTCTTGTTCCCCTGCTGACATTTTGACTCTTGGTCACGACTGACTCCATGCTACTCAACAGACCTGTAGCCTAAGTAGAAGGGAGACTGTGACGTCACTGAGAGTCAGAGCGGTTGCAATAGACACAAAGTTCCAGCCTCTCCAGCTGCCCTCCTCAAAGGTAATAAAAGGGGCTTTCGGAGACAGAAGTGTTTTATTAGTAATTAAGCTTCATCAGTGGAGGAATGCACTGGTAAGCTTTATTACACCTCAGATAACCCCTTTAAGGGTAAGTTCACACAGGGTTTTTTGGTCAGGATTTTGAGACCGTATCCACCTCAAAATCCTGACCAAAAAGGCAGCTCCCATTTAAATCAATGGGAGCTGGTCAGGTCTTTTTTCCGGGAGCCGGAAGAAGAGAGATGCTCATTCTTCAGGCCGATTCACCTTGCGATTTGGCCTGAAGACACTCCCTCCTCTGGACTAGGCCCTTTCATTGTTCGACTGGATATCAGTGCAGTGCACCAGCATTCAGTCACGGCTACCCGTGTTTTGGTCCAGAACCTGAGACAGCCTCCACCTCAGGTTCCGATCCAAAAATCCCTGTGTGAACTTACCCTAATGCCTCAGATGGTAATATCACTTCAGGTTTATTTCAGCCCTTGGGCGTCATTCAATGTGACAATGTGCCTTTGGACCAGAAAAGGTGTACCTACCTTCCTTAAAATGAGGCACTGTTTCACATATAGCATTTTCTGCACTATTATCCACTAAAACACCTCACTGTTGGAGACTGTGAACTTTTAATTTAATCTCTTGTTTTAACCTTACTCTGTGGATAGTTTCTTCTTGGAATTTTAGTATATTATTTGTGATACTACATGAATCTTTTTAATCTATTTATTTCCTATAGGCAATGTCAGCAGACAAGAGTGATGAATGGTTTGCCAAACACCAAAGGCAAAAACCATCTGCCTGATCAAACTGGATGAAGTACATGTCTTCAGAAAACCTGCCTTTGCTTTATATTCTCACTGACCAAAAAAAAATATGATCAATTAACGCTGAAGAAATTTAAAATGTTTTGTTTTAAATCTTATAATTATTGGTGTTATGGAATGTGTGCTGCATAAATAATGAACTTAAAACTGACAGTATGGACCCTGTGTTTGGTGGATAGCTACAACCTTAGAAATTACATTTATATACGACTTATTTAAATTGAAAAAAATTGTCCAATTGAATAGTCTATAAATGAACTTCTCCAACACCACACCACAACTGAGCTTTATGCTGAATTTTATGGCATGCACAGCACAGCACAGCACATAGATCATTACTTATAGGGAGGGGATGCTTACAGCTAATTGACAATCCCCCAGAGCTACAGTAAAGATCCCATGTACTTTTCTTGGTGCCCATTTGTAGCTATATACATAGCAAAGCTACAATATGGCCATATATATGAAGCTTCAGGGTCCTACAGTACTTAAATAGCTCGGTTTATACCTACTGATATTCAGTTACAGAGAAGCTTTCTTCTCCTCAAAAATCTAAAAAAAAACAAGAGCATACCTTTATACATATATAGTAAATGCAAATTTAACTAACACAGTGCGGTGAATTACTAGCCCTATCTAACTAATTAACTCAGCGCCTGCCCCCACCCCATCAATTACCTTACCATTACCTGTCTTTCGGTCCTGATCTTCTGGGCACAGGAGATCCTTCTCCTCTTCTCATCTACTGTACATGAGCAGTAGAGCCAGAGTGCTCCAGCTCTATTTCGCAGGCTTGGGAGGCTGGCTCCTTCTCCATGTTGCGTCTGCCAGCGTCTGTGCAATGGCTCTATTGTGCAGGCACCGGCAGAAGCGAAGGAAGAGACAATTTGTACCCAGAAAATCAGGACATCAAGACAGGTAAGTATGATGGGATGAGTTAGTATTGGTGATGTTCCGTTTCTGGAAATGGGGAAATGGAATGTCAATGGAAAATCTGAAAATGTGCTAGTGCATGTGTACAATTTTAATTGCGCTATACGTGACTAGCTCTGCTCTGAAGGAAGCAGTGAAGAACTGTAGGAAGAGGGATCATGTGTAAAAAAAGGGGAGGTGAGAACTGCTCAGGGAACAGTGAGAAGGCTTCCATTGCTCCCTGAAGAGTAATTAGCATATGGAGAAAAACGTGTTAGGGCCCCTTCACACAGAGTTAACGCTCCGTGTATTCTGTACATTTTACATGTGTAAAAATACACGTGTAAAATGTAGTTAGCCATTGAGTTCAATGGCATGTTCGTATAACGCACGTCTTTTTGCGTGTGCGCAAAAGACGTGCGTTATACGAAAAAGCCATTGAACTCAATGGTTAACTACATTTTACACGTGTATTTTTACACATGTAAAATGTACAGAATACACAGCGCGTAGACAGAAGACACAGAGCCTAAACTCTGTGTAAAGGGGCCCTAAATTCAAAAACAGCAGTGTGGATCAATGAATGAAAGGTATGCCTAGAATAGTCTTTCTAAAGGCTATGCAAATATATGCTTATTTAAAAAAAATGACTTAGCCAATGACTCCCTTTAATCAATCTATCTGCGGGGCAGGGTTGATATTATGGTGACAGATTGTTTCCATTTTTGCCAGTATCTATTGAATAGCCTTCGTTGTCTCATAATGGGAAATACAGTTTTGCTAACCTCCAGCTCAGCTCAGAAAAGTTTGGTACTTCTGATAGAGACTTAATACACTGCAATACCAAGTGAATCTAAAATTAATCTAAGGATTTAAGGCACCCAGCATAACTGATACAAAGATCAATATTTACTTAGGACATTTGCAGTGGATTTACTGCTTACTTGCAATGAACCATACAGCATTATTCATTGTACAGGAAATCTCCTATAAGAATGTACATCAGCAGTGTAGCTACTGTATATGATTAGATTTTAGGTAAAATAAGTGTACTACACAGAAAGCAAATTAGTTTAATAATAATCCCTTATTCTAAAATTCTACACCGTATATGTTAAAAAAGGAAACTGTATATACTAATACTAGCCAATCTGGAACACAAATTAAATAATATGTCACTGAAATGGGATGACATCTAGTGGTCATAACTAGTAGTGCACGTTTTCATTTTACAGTTTAAACAGGAGTCAATGCAGCAGTAATGTAACATGTCACAGACATTATGTACAGATCACTAAAAGGAAGCTACAAGTTTCCTTATGTAATGCTTATATCACAATATCTTCTTACAGAGGTTTGGGAAGTTTCAACTTTGCCATAGTCCTATAGGCAGTATTGGTAAAATAATGAATGACATACTAACTCATTTCTCTATCTCGTATAGCAAAAGTAGTAACAGACTGGCACTTGTTGATCCTGGTAATACAGTGATTTTTTTCATGTTAATAAGTCACTGTATTACTGGCATCAACAAGTGAGCACCGCCATGCTTTTGCTATATATATGTGACTGCGACCACTAGGCACAAGCAGCACTACCGTTATCCCAGTGGCAACCATTTCTACCTTTCATTTCATGTAGATGTCTTCTAAAAAATTTTGTAAAAGTGAAAACTAAACACTAGGTTAATGCTGCCGACTACCTAACCTACGACAATAATTGAGGACCTAATATTGATGCCTTCGGTTTGGTGGTTTAGACACTGGACAGTGTTACTATGTGCATTATATATCCTGACATTACTGTTATGTGTCTACTGGATGAAGCTATCATGTAGGCACTGTACAGTAATATTATTATAGATAAACATGGTATTCCTAAGTAGGGCCTACATATTAGACTAATGGCTTCTGTTCCCACTGATCCTCTAATGTGAATAGGGACCCCTTAACTCTCTCTATGGCAGATGTTGATGTTATGAAAGATCAGGATCAGGCTGTTGGACTTCAACATGCCCTATCCTTTTTGTCCTGAGAGAGGATCAGTTGCTGCCAGGAACGGCATTTATAGAAGGATGTCCATTTACGTTGGATACATACTGACTTTAATGTGGATGATCTGTATTATTTGGTATTGCTCTCTAACTACTTCCTTTCAAAGAATATGTGACCCAACGCAATTTGGCTCTGGGTGCACAGACCTTGGCCATAATCAATCTATCTATCTATCTATCTATCTATCTATCTATCTATCAATCATCTATCTATCTCTGTGTATCTATCTATCAAGAGCAAAGGTGGGCAATCCTGCAAAAACTAAACTGTAGAAAAACAAAAGTGCAAGGCCTGGTTCACATCTATGTTCGGCATTGGGGACCCCAGAATGGAATATCGAATGCATTAAGAGGTGGTGAGCAATGAAAGCACACGGACCCTATAGACTATAATGAGGTCCATGTGTCTTCTGCACGGTGTCTGCATGACTTGTGCGGACGCCGCACAGAAAACACATGGACCCCATTATAGTCTAGGGGTCCGTGTGTTTTCATTGGTCACCGCTTTTTAATGCAATCGGTAGTCCATCCAAGCGGTCCCCAAACGGAAAACTTAGAAAACCTTCTGAATAGAATCAGTCTGCAATGTTGAAATACCGTACTTCATCCTAAGTAATATTCTTAAAAACTGATTATTTTTCCATGTATTGCCGCCTTTCACAATCTACCAAGTATAAGAATACCTGTTCACAATGTACATTTTTCCCTATCAGTATGTCTTTTTTGGAATATGGGATGGAAATCCATGCAAACACGGGGAGAACATACAAACTCCTTGCAGATGGTTTTCTGCCCTTGGCGGGATTTGAACACCAGGACTCCAGCGCTGCAAGGCTGCAGTGCTAACCACTGAGCCACCGTGTGGCCCCTGAAATCACTTCCTTTATTTATCAATGTGTCACTAGGTGAATTCAGTCTCCCCTCCTGTGTAGTTTATCATGGCATCTTACTCATTGGCCACTTTATTAGGTACACCATGCTAGTAACGGGTTGGACCCCCTTTTGCCTTCAGAACTGCCTCAATTCTTCGTGGCATAGATTCAACAAGGTGCTGGAAGCATTCCTCAGAGATTTTGGTCCATATTGACATGATGGCATCACACAGTTGCCGCAGATTTGTCGGCTGCACATCCATGATGCGAATCTCCCGTTCCACCACATCCCAAAGATGCTCTATTGGATTGAGATCTGGTGACTGTGGAGGCCATTGGAGTACAGTGAACTCATTGTCATGTTCAAGAAACCAGTCTGAGATGATTCCAGCTTTATGACATGGCATTGCATTATCCTGCTGAAAGTAGCCATCAGATGTTGGGTACATTGTGGTCATAAAGGGATGGACATGGTCAGCAACAATACTCAGGTAGGCTTTGGCGTTGCAACGATGCTCAATTGGTACCAAGGGGCCCAAAGAGTGCCAAGAAAATATTTCCCACACCATGACACCACCACCACCAGCCTGAACCGTTGATACAAGGCAGGATGGATCCATGCTTTCATGTTGTTGACGCCAAATTCTGACCCTACCATCCGAATGTCGCAGCAGAAATCGAGACTCATCAGACCAGGCAAAGTTTTTCCAATCTTCAATTGTCCAATTTCGATGAGCTTGTGCAAATTGTAGCCTCAGTTTCCTGTTCTTAGCTGAAAGGAGTGGCACCCGATGTGGTCTTCTGCTGCTGTAGCCCATCTGCCTCAAAGTTCGACATACTGTGCGTTCAGAGATGCTCTTCTGGCTACCTTGGTTGTAACGGGTGGCTATTTGAGTCACTGTTGCCTTTCTATCAGCTCGAATCAGTCTGGCCATTCTCCTCTGACCTCTGGCATCAACAACACATTTCCGCCCACAGAACTGCCGCTCACTGGATGTTTTTTCTTTTTCGGACCATTCTCTGTAAACCCTAGAGATGGTTGTGCGTGAAAATCCCAGTAGATCAGCAGTTTCTGAAATACTCAGACGAGCCCTTCTGGCACCAACAACCATGCCACGTTCAAAGGCACTCAAATCACCTTTCTTCCCCATACTGATGCTCGGTTTGAACTGCAGGAGATTGTCTTGACCATGTCTACATGCCTAAATGCACTGAGTTGCCGCCATGTGATTGGCTGATTAGAAATTAAGTGTTAACGAGCAATTGGACAGGTGTACCTAATAAAGTGGCCGGTGAGTGTATAATATAAGGCACTTAATGCAAACAGTGCAGCATAGCCTATATCCAGCTGGCTGGCTGTCTCTGTGTCACAAGCTATCTATTATTCTGCAGTGACTGCTAAACTTTGAATAATACAGATCGCCTCTGGGGGAATATCTGAAAAGGACGGATCCGGTTTGTATACTCTTTACATGAAAGAGGCCGTAATGCTTACTGCCATCTTGTTTCTTCCTTCCCCCAGACGCAGCTTATTGCGTGCGGGCAGCCTGCTTTTATTGAAGGATACAAGTTTAACAAACTAAGATCCTTTTTGATGTTTCGCTTCCGGCTATTATCAGTCACAACAATTGGCAACGTAGCAGTCATCGTGTTTACCCCTGATATGTAGAGCGCTAACCCAAAAAGTCTATATTCTCAATGTTCTGTGACACTCACAAATGGGCTTTTGACAGCTTCCATAAGTGGACGCCTCTATGGTGCCCCTTTACATGACGTCTAGAATTGAGATCTGTAAAATCATATTTGTAACATTTATATACATTCATTTTAGCTTCTTTAGGTTAAGTCACGTGCAAGTCCTCTCTTCAAAGTTGTTATAGTAGGGCAGATTCTATAGGGCTAGATTCACATTGGGCTAGGGACCGCATATTTTGGTCCTGATTTTGACGTGGGAAGCCGCGTCAGAATAGGACCAAAATGTGCCTGCCGTGATTGTCGGCTTCTCGCTCCGGAGTAGGCCCAAATGAATGGGCCTAGTCCTGAGGGTGCTGTCACAAGGCGGATGCCTGGGCTGAATCAGCTGCTGAATCCGCCTGAAGAAAGGGCAGCTCGCTTCTTTTATCCATGAGCGGGAACAAACCGCTCACGGTAAAAAGGATGCTAGCGGTCTACATAGACCTGTATTGTGAGGGAGCAGATTTTGAGGTGGATTCTGTGTCAAAATCCGTCCCCTCTTGCCCCTTGTGAACGAGCCCGCCACTAGAACTACATAGTGGACAGAGTTGGTAGCAGACGGCTCTGTTCACTGTATAGTGGTAGTACCTATTTTCTGCAGCTCCGCTAACATAAACCGGTATAGCTTCCTTAACCCTTGTATAGCATTGGCAACTTCCCATGTGAGTTGATCGATGGGGGGTGCTAGGTGTTGGACCCCCATTGATCTGATATTGATAATTTATCCGGAGGTCATCAAAACTTATAAGCTGGAAGACCCCTTTAATTATGCAACACTGTGTAGCAAAGGGAATATCACATTACCAAAAAAAGCAATATACTTAACCCTATTTTTTAACTATATTTGCCATATGTACTGCATTGTATATACAATGCATAGGCCTAATGTATCTATAGACTTGCCTGTATATGTTTTTGCACGTTTAATTGGCAAGTGGCAGAATATAACTTTTTTTTATTGTATTAAAAAGTATGAACAAATAGGCTTTTTTGTAATATACAGAACTCTACAGTAATATATACAGCAGTCACTAGTAAGCTTGCAGAGTGTATGTGTGTGTCCTGTTTTACCATTATCTGCACCACCCTTGTAGATAACCTGTGAACCTTGCCAAGTTAAGTTAACTGGTATGACATAGGCGTCAAGTGACTTAGAAATCATGAGAGTTTCCAGGTATAAGCATGACATATAACACAATGTATAGGTGACGTAACTAGGAATGGCGGGGCTCTGTGGCGAACTTTTGACATTGTCCCCCCCCCCCTTCCCGACTGACGCCAAAGACCTCGACCAACTGACCCCCCCCCCCCCCCCCCAGTGCATTTCTGCACACACTATAATGCCCCTGCACACAGTATTAGGGTGCATGCACACTACGTAACGCCGGGCGTGTATGAGAGCCGTACACGCCGGCGTTACAGCAGGGCTGCCGAACACTTCCCATTCACTTCAATGGGAGCGCTCGTAAACGCCGCTGTTACGAGCGCTCCCATTGAAGTGAATGGGAAGTGTTCGGCAGTCTGCTGTAATGCCGGCGTGTACGGCTGTGATACACGCCCGGCGTTACTCAGTGTGCATGCACCCTTACTGTATGCCCCATAGTGGCCCAAGTACACAGTATTATACCCCATAGTGGCCCCTGCACATAGTATTATCCCAATAGTGGCCCCTGCACACAGTATTATGCCCCATAGTGGCCCCTGCACTCAGTATTATTCTCCATAGTGGTCACCCATGAACAACTATTATACTCTGGGGTCTTTTCAGACCCCAGAGTGTAATAATCGGAGACCCAGAGGGGTACAAACATAAAATTATGTTACTTACCTATCTCCCGACTCCGCTGCATGCCATCTTCCGGGACGTCATGTGACCGGGGTCCTGCGTCACGATGCATATGGACACAGGTCCCTGGTCATGTGACGTCACGCAAGTAGACCCGGATCGCGGAGAGGTAAGTAACACAGTTTCTTATGTTCTCTTACTTCTGACGGGCCTCCGATCGTTATACTCAGGGGTCCGAAAAGACCCCCGAGCATAATAGTGCTTATGGGGCCCGTGGCGTCATTTACCGATCCCAGTCCCTGCCAGGATGGGTAAGTAAATAGGGCCCGTTACTGGCTGGTAACAGACTATTAAAAAAAAAAAAAAAAAAACGCAGCGGTAGCGGCTGTCGCTGGGCCCCCTAATGTCCAGGGCCCTGTGGCAGCCGCTACCCCTGCTGTTACACCACTGCATGCACTAAAATGGTGACTATGTCTTGAGCTAGTTAAAGCAGCTCTTTGCTGACAGGAAAAGCCCACATTGTACTTGTATAGTCACACCACAGACTCCTGCCTAATGCTGTCATCCATTCCTTCCGCTAAGACATGAACAGTTTGTAGATAGTTAGCCAGGAATGGTCACGTGGTGCCAAAGGCAGCATTACGGCGATGTGCACATTTGTAGTCAGACGTGGTCCGCCCGGGTCCTTCAGTCCTGCAGCATTGGACACCGCTATACAGCCGCCTCACGTTACCCTGACAACACCGCAGTACAACACCAGCGCCATCTGCTGGTAAAATTGACGTCTGCAATGTCGCGTTCCTATGACGCCATACGGAAAGCTTGACTGAACCTGTCATTGGATTATTCTCGTCTCTAGACGTGGAGCCATTTTGGAGGTGATACTCCCTTAACTAAACAGGGCAATGTCTTCGGCAACATGTCTTCTTCAAAGTCCTGGGGCTTTGATAAAGTGAAGCTATTTTAAAATAGATTGTTCGGGGAGAGAGTTCTGTCATAGGAAACTGCATGCTGCCGACTGAGGTTGGCGACTGTGAGAAGAGTCTGTGCAGCGTGGGCAGGTATGGAAGGGGCCACGTGTTCTGTGTGTGTGTCCAGCTACTGTGATACGTCTGCAGCCGCTGGTAGAGGACGAGTGGTCTAATTGTAGCTAGACATTGTATGTGTGTCATTTCACTGGTTTGTTACCATGTTCCTGTAACATGTGTTTGTTTGTCTTCAGGTAGTGCTGGAGATATGCAGTAAGGACCTATATATCATGAGTAATGAGATGGACTTTGGTAAGTATGGATTGGATTGATATTTAACATGACGTGATACATATATCAGGTACTGTCACTTGTACAGACCGCTACATTGGTTAAAGCTTTTGGACATGGTCACTCTTTGGTTAGTGTGGTAGAGGATTGTTTTAAAGGGATTCTATTACTAGATTCCCTTTTTTCATTACTACCACGTGAGAATATCCTTAAGAAAGGCAATTCATCCCCTACCTTTAAGCTGGATTCACACTGAGTTTTTTGGACCGGATTTTGACGCGGGAAGCCACTTCAGAATCCGGTCCAAAAAACGCCTCCTGCGACTGTCACAGCATTCCACTCCGGATTAGGCCCAAATGAGTGGGCCTAGTTGGGAAGGAGCATCGCGCCTCGGAATGCCCACGGCTGAATCAGCCGCAGAATCTGCAGCAAGAAAGGGCAGCTTGCTTCTTTTTTCTGCGAGCAGAAAGAAATCGCCTGCAGAAAAAGGAAATGAACAGCTCCCATTGAAGTCAATGGGAGGCGTTTTTTTTTTTTTTTTTAGGCGAATTCTTTGTCAAAATCTGGTCCAAAAAAACCCTGTGTGAACCCAGTCTTAGAATTATTCTCCGCGTCACCAATCTGGTGATATTCCCGGTTTTCTCCTAAGCAAATGAGTCTCCAGACAGCACAGGGTGCAGTCCCTCTTCACTGAAACATGCAGTACGCTCATGTAGCAGCCACAGAAAAATGGCAGTGTGCAGTGATGGAAGAGCTGACTGTGCATGTCTTGTCAGCCATTTTTCTGTGGCCGCTACATTAGTGCATGCAGTCTCAGGCAGAAAAAGATGCAGGAGGACACATGCGGCTGTAGAAGAAGAAGGGCATCGCTGCAGAGTCTTCTGGCAGCACAGGGGACACCCCCTGTGCTGTGTGAGTGCAGGGGGGACTGCCCCCTGTGCTGTCTGGAGACTCATTTGCATACAGAGAAAACCAAGAATATCACCAGAATGACAGCGTGGAGAAGAATTCTAAAGGTAGGAGAAGAATAGCTTTTCTTAAGGCTATTCCAACGTAGTAGTACTGAAAGAAGGGATTCTAATGATAAAATCCTTTTAACCTCTTACTGCCCCAGGCATTTTTTGAATTTTGTTTTTGACTCCCCATCTTCCAAAAGCAGTAAATTTATTCTTCCATTTACAGAGCCATATGAGGAGTTAGGTAGCGTTCACACTACCGTCTGTGTCCGACAGGTAGAAAAACCCAACATAGGGTTTTTCTGTCCGCTTGAAAAGTCGGACATCTTTACATGCGGACAGTGAAGGAAGGGCACGGAGTGCAAAAGAACGCACCCGATCGCCATTTAAATGAATGACAGGTGTCACGGACACAGCTAGTGTTCGCTCCTAATGTCCGTGCCAGATTTTGAGCGGACACTACCTATCGGACACAGACGGTATTGTAAACGCCCCCTTAGTTTGTGTGACAAATTGTACTTTGTAATGGTACCACTTAATATTTTGTAATATGTACTGCAAAGGAGGGAAAAATATTCAGAATGGGGTGGAATTGGAGGAAAACTGCATTTGTGCGACTTTATTACAGGCTTCATTTTTACAGCATTCACTGTTCAGCCAAAATGACACGTGACCTGTATTCTATTGATCAATACAATCCCAGAGACACCAAATTTATATAGCTTTTTCGATTAGGTGTTTTCCGCCACAGGGATTCCTAATGTGTTTCACTTTATTTTTTTCTTTTAGATGTGTTCTAGGGAAGGGGCCTATAGTTTTAAATTATTCTGTTTAATTCCGTGTTTACTGTAATTATTAGCCCACCTAGTGGTCTTGAAATTACTGACACTTCTATTACAGGCATAGAGCAGCCGTTCCTAAAAGCTGATGTCAGACAAGCTGGGGGAAAAAAAGGAGTACTTACCCCTGGTCTTTGTCCAGAAGTAAAGTAACTCAGATTATAACTATGGTCAGTCACTGGACTCGGCAATCGCATGTCAGGTCACCAGTGATGTGCTAGCAGTGATGTCATTGGTACCCAACATGTGACTGCTTAGATGGCCATTAGCTACAGAGGTGAACCTAAACTGCTTCTCATCCAGCCCAGCCAGTATTGGTATGGGATGGAATAGGGTACTTGGATGCCCCAAGCACAGCAGCATCATACCCTCCCTGGTCTTCATTCCGTCTCCTACACTTTTCCTGCACGCCCCCTTCTATGTAGATCAGTTGCAGCAACTCATCAACGAGATTGAAATTTCGCGAATGCAGGTATGATGCTACTGTGACGCTGCATAATAGTTAAAAACTATTTAATTAAAAAATGGCTGCAAGATGAAGAGCAGAAAATGTTGGGCTAGAACAGACTTTTTAAGGCTAAGGCCCCACGTTGCAGAAACACAGCTTTTTTTGTTGCAGATTTTGTTGCTTTTTTTAAGCCGAAGCCAAGAATGGCTACAAAAGGAATGGGATATATAGAGGAAGCTCTTATGTGTCTATCTTTTGCTAAATTCATTTCTGACTTTGACTCCAAAAAAAAAAGGCAACAAAATCTGCAACAAAAAAAGCTGTGTTTCTGCAACGCGGGGCTTTAGCCTAAAGGTTAGCCTTTTTAAAGGCTATTCCAACGTGAGTTTTTAAAAACGCATGTTTTGAATGATAGAATCCCTTTAAGTTCTGATAACCATATTTTGTTTTTATATTGCCATCTTTACAAACCCCAAAGCACACTTAAAATGATCATGTCACAGCACATTTTTATTTTTTAGGGGGGACAATAGAACATTTGATCAATTAAACCATACACTGCAATACTCTAGCATTGATGATTATGATATCTTATATCTTTACAGACTTTAGATCTTTATATGTGTTTACAGACATGCAGGGCACATTGTACTTGCTATTACTAGTGTGTATAGATGCAAGCGTGTGACCTGAGACAATGCAGCAAAAAGCATTATCCACCCGTTCCCCACACGTAATGCCACAGTACTTCTAGTAATTCTAGTATGCTAAAGAGATGGACTGGGACAAGTACTTCTAGATTGCAGGATAGTTGTGGATATGTCTAAAGCGAGAACTCTGTATCTAATTGTGAATGGAAGGGTGCAGTTGCTAATGCAGACTTCTCACGTGTCAGAGATAATCTCAGCAAATTGCCGCTCTGCAGGAGTAAAGGAATGACTATGACTAAAGGAATGAGTATGCTACAGTAAGCATCAAGCCCATAATTTTTTTTCTCTATACAGAATTCAGTAAACTTTGATATATTTAACTCCTTTCCATTTCCATGTATGGGAATGCATAATGTGTCTTTTTTTTTTTTTTTTTTTATGCGGGCCAGATCTACTTTTTACTTATTTTTTTCCCAAGGGAAAGGGGTGTGATTTGATTTTTCTAAAATTCTTTTTAAAACATTTTATATACGGTACTTTTTTTTTTTTTTTTTTTAACGTTAAAGGGATTCTACTCCTATCTTTAGATGTCTTCTCCGCACCACCGTTCAGTATAAATCCCGGTTTTCGTCAGTATGCAAATGATTCTCTCGCAGCACTAGGGGCGGGCCCCAGCGCTGAAACGGCACTGGGGGCGTCCCCAATGCTGCGAGAGAACTCTCCAGCACTGCCTCCATCTTCTTCAGGAATGGCTCCTTCGCGCATCTTCTTCTGGTGCAGGCAGTCAAACTTCTAGGCTTCGGGCCTAGGGCAGAGCCGACTGCGCATGCCCACAGGCCCCTAAAATGGCCGCTTAGTTACTGTGTAAGCGGTCATTTTTCTTGTGGCCGCGGGCATGCGCAATCGGCTCTGCCTGAGACCTAGAAGTTTGACCGCCCGCGCCGGAAGAAGACACTTGACAAGGACGTTCCTGAAGGAGATGGAGGCGGTACTGGAGAGTTCTCTCGCAGCATTGGGAACGCCCCAGTGCTGTTTGAGTGCTGGGGCCCGCCCCCCAGTGCTGCGAGAAAACTCATTTGCCTACCGAAGAAAACCGGAATTTATATCGAACGGTGGTGCGGAGAAGACATCTAAAGGTAGGAGAAGAATATCCTTTCTTAAGGCTATTACTACGTATCAACGAGAAAAAAAAATTGATTTTAATGGTAGAATCCCTTTAATTATTAGGGCCACTAGGGACCTTGAAACACAGGGTTCGATCACAAAATTCCTGCATTTGTATTACAAGCTTCATAAAGCAGCAAAATGGCGCCTTGGTCAGGTTTGACAAAGGTGTTTCAGATGTGAATGCCCGCAGGCATTAGTGAAGAATATCCGCCACATAATAATCAATAGGATCTCGGCTGTCATAGTAACGGATCACTGGCCTTTAATCTTGTTCTGGGGACCAGTGATACTCCTCAAAATGGCTGCACTCCTGGGAAACCGCTGACCAAGGCCCGGGGACCTTTAGCAACATTGTACAGCAGAGACATGGCGCTGTTCAGCTCCTGAGCCAACGACATATTTAAATACCCATGTGTTTTACGCACAGTGCCCACATGATTGATGCAGAGAGGAAAGTACTTCATGAACTACCGTACTTTTCTCTCCGCACGTTCCTTGCGGACACTGTGCAAAAAGCACATGGACCCCATTATAGTCTATGGGGTCCGTGTGCTTTCATAAGTTCACCGCTTGTCAATGAGATCAGTATTCTGTTCGGGGGGTCCCCATGCGGACTTCCCGAATAGAATACCGAACACAGATGTGAACCAGGCCTAAGAGTCTATGCATACATGTGATGTACGTGACACAGGAATAAATAAAAACGAGGTAAGCAGTACACTGAAAATGTATAAAAATTATTTATTAATATATCAAATACAACTAACACAAGAAAACAAACATCAATACAGGAGAGTTCCCACCAGAGGTCAGCATAGCGGCAAATAATTCGCTCGCGGCAAGTCCTGGATACTAGTTTCGGCCCCTCACATGGGTAAGCACTTAAGGTCCAATGCCACATATTGAATTGATTTTCTGGGGTACTTCATTTACTTGCGTGTTGATCACTGCTCCTATGTACTTATCTACAACAACCATTGTGGATGCGTGTTGGTTGCAGTGATTTCAATACACTGGGATATGGTTGTTGGTCCTGTCTGCATGTGAGGTTCGTAACACTAGTTATTTATTTTTTACTTGGTACCTCTCATGCAGTCCTTTTTCTGCAACATATTGGTTTTAGCCATTTTTGATTTATTTTTGAGGTTTACAATACTGCTCATATATATGTTATATGCAAAACCTTTAATACTTCATCTACATACCTTACCCTTATGCTGCTGTGCTTATTAACTTTTAATATTGAATGTATTTACAAAACACCATGTGATTTGACAATATGATGCTTTATTTCATTAATACTTTGTAATAGGGACCAATTATTTGCCGCTATGCTGACCTCTAGTGGGAACTCTCCTGTATTGTTGTTGTTTGTTTTCTTGCGTTAGTTGTATTTGATATATTAATAAATAATTTTTCTACATTTTGAGTGTACTACTTACCTCGTTTTTGGTTTTTCCTGTGTCATGTATTTCTTTTGAGGTAGAGACATGCAAAACTAAGGGGTTACATTACAGTTACAAGGTGATTCTATACTTTTTTGATTTCATATCGTTACGTGTTCCTCTCCGTATGATTTAGTACTATGTTTTTGTTTCTCATACATTTGATGTATTTGTCAACGCAAGTTTAAAAACATATGAAATACTTATAATTGTCCTTCGGTATAGCATAGAAACATCTGAATAAAAGATCTAAAAACACTGAAGCTCCAAACAATATGATAACCAAATTTTGTGGCAGTCTCAAAACGTTTGGCCATGACTGTTCTCATACCAGTTTTTGTTTTATCGGGTCATCTATTTAATGCCTAGTTTTGAACAGTCCTCAGTTTTGGCACACCTAAACCAGCAGCTTGTCTTTACGCTGCTGAGGTTTTGGGTTTCTAACCTGATAACCTTGATTGTGCGACTGCAGGTTTAAAACTTTGAATCTGCAAGTATGTCTGGGGTGCAGCTAGCCTTAATAAATGCTACCTGTAAAACAGCACTTCCTTCTTCCTGGCTAAGGTTCTCTTGAATTTCTCTCCAACATCTTCATTGCAAATGTGTTGGGGATTCTGCTTGAAAAGACAGGTAGGAAATTAATTTCCCAATAGGTTTTTACTGCTTTTGAGGTTCTGCAGTCTCCTGGGCTCGCCTCTCATTAAACAAGCCGCTGAACAGGTTCCCAGACAATATTTTTGTAGTGAGTGTAAATTTCAGAGGTAACGTGGTTAATGAAAACAATAAAAATCTGTTTGTGAAAAGCAAACATTCAAGTGTTTTTGTATTCTTTGTTTCTTACTTGTAGGAAGTTGGAACATATGTGAACAAACAGTGGTTCTTCAAGGAGCTCTACTCTTAGCAGAAAAGCTCACCTTACAGAACACACTGCTGGAGATGAAGAAGGAAGAATGGCCACTTGTTCAGAAGCCAATCACAAATGCTTTAAAAGAAATCTGCTCAGGTACCTGGTCTCAAAGCCATGAGTGGAGAAAGAAAGTCATTGCAATATTTTGGGCCAAAGTACTCTCGTGTCAAGCACAGCTCTCTTTGGAAGGAGACTTTGATGCTGACAGGAGATGGAAGGAGGATGCGTTCTTTCCTGTTCAAACCATGATCCCAAACATGAATCGCACTATTTTGTTTGAAGTACTCAAGGCAATGAAGGCAGCAGATGTATTCGCTGAACTTCTCTTGGCCCTGCCAACTGATTTTTGGGTGGAAGAGGCATCCTTAATGTTGAACTATATTTGTGATGACACTTCGATAGAAGATGTGTCTTTTTTCCTGGATGTGTGGTGGGAGATCATGAAAAGTAGTAAAACCAGGAAGGATGAGATTGTTGAAACCTTTTCAGCTGTTGCACGCCAGTACTTGACCAAGACTAATGATGAAGTTTGCCAAAGCTCTAAGAGATTTAAGCCGGATCCCGAGCAATGCTTACCTGCAGCTCACGACATTCTCAGTGTTTTTTTAGAGGGGCTTCCTAAAATTAGGCCAAGCATCGGTAACAGCAAACTGAAGTGCTACACTATAGCAAATTTAGCAGACATGTTATGCTCATCGTCTTTTCTAGAAAAAGAATCGGGCGTTATTCCCATTAGACTGTATTTGGAGAAGCTAGTTGCTGTCCTTTGTTTTTGTACCACAAAAGTCAAGGATGATAGTCCCCAAAAAAGCCTCCCAGAAAGGATTAGGGAAGCAGAGAGGATTGTGCAGAGCGGTAGCACTGCGTCCAGGTTTAGGTTATTAAAAAGTGCCCAACACTTTGGCTTGAAAATACTGAAAGACCTGCTGCTTTACTGGGGGAAAGAATTGCACAACTACATGATTAACAGTGAAAAGATTTCCTATGAATGCTTTAGGATGAATGGCAGTCTTGCATCCTTGCAAAAAAACTTGGTTGCCTTAGAGCTTAGTGAGACTTTGTCTGAAGAGCAAAAAGCAAATACTTTAGAACTGGTAAACTGCATTTCTAGCCTACTGGGGAAAACCTCTAATGTTCAGATAGCAGGCAAGATGAATGATGTGGACATGATGGCTGCTGTTGCCAAAAATATAATTGACTTTAAAATGTGCCGTTACAAAGAGGTGTGTTTAGAGTTTGCATCTGAAATTGCTTGGGCGTTCTCCGTTGACTGGCTTAATTGTCTTAAAACAAATAAGGATGTTTTTTTGAAACCTGATCTCATCTTGAAATTGTTGGAGACTGTCGTTAAAGCCACACATGAGCAAAACAATCTAAATCTAATAGAGATTCAGAAATCTACAGCTGTTGTTTTGGATCTATTTTGTGAGCTTCCACTCGCTCAGATGGATGATGTGCTCATGAGAGTCCTGCATATGTGGGGGGAAAAAGGTCTGTCTCACTGCATATCTGCCTTTACAGATAACTTTCAAGAGGAGCTCAACATGACGTTCAATCAGATCTCTCAAAATGTAACGGACTACAACACTGTTTCCAGAGTGGCGAGACTGGCCCTCTTGTATCCAGAGTATGTCATCAGCAAAGCATGCCACTTTGCTGTTTCAAATCTTGGTGCTCATACATTTTTAGCCAAAATTTTGACTTCCCTTCCTGCTTTAAGCTTCAGGGGCCCTAATAATGCAGACCCAGCAGTCTCCTTATTATCTCGCTGCTTGATGGAGACCTGTTGGGGCAAACTGTCCTCTGATAAAGAAGAAAGTCAGTTTTTGTACTTGTTGGGTTATTTAATGAATCCTTCTGAACATACAGGTGATAATATTTCCCTCCTCCAGCCTGCAGAAGTAGTGAGGATTTTTGTCCTTCCCTATATACTTGACGAATGTGTACATGTGGAGCTGTGCTTAAATATACTTCACAAAGCTCTAAATGTTGGGAACCCCCTAGATATATCAGGTAAGCACTGGGTTCTTTCCTGCTCACCATTCCCTCTTATTATGTCTCTTTGTAAACTCCTCAATAGTTTTAGTAGGTGCTGGCAGCAGTCAGATAAACCATATTGCCTTACACTAGGATCCAAGGAGTTGATTATTGAAATTCTCTCCCAGATTTGTACACTGTTATTGCCAGAGTCTGAAACTAGCACAGAAACTTGGGGCAAGTCGCTCTTCTGGCTTCACAGGAAAATGGAGCATTTTGATTGGGTAGTACGCTTGAGGTTAAAACCGGTGTTTGGAGAGCACTTTAAAAATGAAGTCCCTGCATCCTTATTTGACGTCTGCAAACTGTCAGAGAATGAGTGGACAGCACTAGCTCTACCGGAGTATGGTCCTGGCACAGGGCTCTTGGCCTGGATGGAATGCTGTTGTATTTCAGGTGAAATGAAAGATCTGATGCTTTCACTTCTTTGTGTCAACTCGGAAGACCCAGATGAAGTGAATATGTTTAGTAAAGGGTTTTTAGTAGCCATGGTACAAGTCCTGCCATGGTGTAGCTCAACAGAGTGCAAGCTTCTTTCTCAGGTTGTAAAAAGTCTTTTGAAAAGACAACTCCTCCATGTACCATATTCTCTGGAGTACATCCAGTATATGCCTCTCTTGAACCTCCGTCCTTTTGCCTATGATCTTCAGTTTTCTGTCCTCTTACTCAGAGCCTTCCAGCTCCTCTGTAGCTCAAGCTGTTCTAACTGGCTTACCTTTGATGGCCAAAAGCATATTGCAAGACTTTATACTGTTTGTATATCTGAAATGCTGGATGCCGTAAAACAGCAGGTGGATGAATACAATCTTCAAGTGCAGAAAGTTGAAAAAGAAGTAGACTGTATACAGGAGGTATTATTTATTTACAGTCAAGTATTCTGTCACGTCCTCCATATAATTGCAATGATGCCAGAAAATACTTGTGAACCTCTCTTTTTCTTGTCACTAGAGATTCTCTCCCTGTATGAAAGCCTGAGAGCGAATGACACTTCCAGAAACCGTTCACTGAGACAGGCCAATGAAAGACATTTCTTAAAGTCTATTACTGAGAATGTGAGCAATGAACACCATCGAGCTACCCTAATGCAGAAAATTAACAAGCTTTAATGACAGAAATGTATTGTGTAGCTGTTAATACAATATTATACCTCCTTCCCTATAGCAGACAACAGTAAACCTCTGGCTGTTTGAAACAAATGCTTATAAGTCTACTCAGAAAATGCCAACTAGCACTTGAGAACATCCTCAATATCTTTACCTGCACTCCTTCAATTGTCATACTCACTTACGCCATAGATAAGAGGCAGAGGTGTAAACCTTTAGATACTCTATTTAGCATACATGTACAATTTACTGGTCTGATAACTAATATGATGAAATATGCTACACAATTTTTTTTTTCCTCTTTGGACTCTAGTGGTAACAGAAATTCATAATTTGCATGATTATGAAATAAAAAGGTGCTGAAATAAAAGCCATGAGTGAAGCTAAGATGTTTTTAGAGCAGATTCTTTTGAAATGAAGTATGTGTAGTATTGCCTCCTTAACCCATTGTTATTCCTGAATATTGCTTCTAGTCCATAGCTTTTAATTGACTGTTTTATTTCTGTCTCAATAAAAGACTCTTTCCTGTTACTATATATGAAGCTTGGATTAAATGCTTATACATTTCTGTCACCTCTCAGTTCATTTTAGTGTCAAACATTGTTATGGTCGATCATACATGACTCTTGTTGTACTAGTCATGGACATGTCTGTCAAGCTGAAGGATGAATTTTTAAATGTCCAGTTGTAAAAAAAAATTAGCATTTGCAAATGTGTGACATCAGGGTGCTGTATTTCGATTATGGCATAACCACATTCAGTGCCGGGGCCAGAAATTGTTATGGTTAACATGCAAGGCCACAATTAAAGAAAGAGAGGGATATTGGTAAATTGCGAGCAGTAGAGACAGCTTCTTAAAACTAGCACACGTTTGTGAGCCAAGACAGACCCCCAGATGCCTGCACCAGAGCCCACCGTTAAGCAGGTTGGATGTGCTAAATCTGGGAGTCTGACTTGTCACCAAACAGATGGATGTACCAATAATAAATGCACCACTGCAGAAACCAAAACAAAATCTGCTATAACTTACTCAGTTTTGAGGAAGCAAGTCGTAGAAGAACATATCAGTAGCAAGAGAGGATGTCAGAGACTAAATCAAGAGACAAACGCAAAACTGGGAAAACAAGCCAAAGGTCACAAATCCAAACAGGCACATTCAAGAATCAGGAGACTAAGGGAAATCTGAGAAAAATGCCAAGGGAGAAGTCAATAGCAAATAGACACAAAAGGTATCAAAGCCAAACCAGGAGTGGTAAAGTAATTAGTCGGCATCTGTGTCAGCAGGGCGGGCTCTTACGTATCCTCAGCTGCAATCTGGACCAAGCCAGGAAGCTTCTGAAACTGCAAAATCTTCTCAGGTTGACATGGTAACTTTAAAGGGAGTCTATCATTAGACATTATTTATAAAAATATTGAAAAGTACACCGCAATTGGAGAAATTTACTAATATTGTCTAAAAGTTATAAAGTCTTAAAATGTACCATGTTTGTCACGGTGTCTAATACTGGATTATAAAACATTATGCCTCTGATTAGTTGATTTACTGTATTTTTCCGACTATAAGATGCACTCCTCCCCCTCCCCCCAGATTTGGGAGGAAAATGGGGGGGGGGTGCATCTTATAGTCCGAAGGTGTGTGTTTTGGTGGGGGGGGGGGGGGAGACGGCAGTGGGGTGATGCTGTGGGCCCTGGGCTTGGAGGAGACTGTGTCCCAGCGAAAGAAGACTCCTCTCTGCAGGACAGTCGCCATAGGTACCGGGTTTCCGCTGTAGTATACAGTGGAGAACTGGAGCTAATGGCCACTATCAGAGTCCATTCTGATCATGGGCATTACTACCTGTAAGCCCTCCTAAGGTATTAAAATTGCTCATCGGGCCGGTGAATACCTTTTTAGTTGCAGGCCAGCTCCCACATGGTGAGATCATGGGAGCCGACCTGTTCCTGTGACTGCCAGGAGCCTTATGAAGGCTCCCAGACCTATCATGGTAAAATTACTATTGCAACTGGTCTATGACCATCCGCAATAGTAATGTACAGAATCTCCCATAGACTGCAATACAGTTGTATTACAGTCTACAGGACTTGCAATCAAATGGAGGAGGAGCTAATAAAATAGTAAAAAAAAAAAAAAAAAGTTCTAAATCACCCCCTTTCCCTAGAATACATATAAAAGTAAAAAAAAAATTCTGTTAAGCACATATACATTATGTATCCCTGTGTCCGAAAATGCCCGGTCTACAAACTTATAAAAATATTTTTCCTGTAGGGTGAATGGGGGGGGAAACAAAATCAAAAGTGCTGAACTGCTTTTTTTTTTGTTGTTGTGCCTCTGATTTGAATAAAAAGTGATCAAAGCAATAGACATTCCCAAAATGGTATAACTACTAGAGATGAGCGAACACTAAAATGTTCGAGGTTCGAAATTCGATTCGAACAGCCGCTCACTGTTCGAGTGTTCGAATGGGTTTCGAACCCCATTATAGTCTATGGGGAACATAAACTCGTTAAGGGGGAAACCCAAATTCGTGTCTGGAGGGTCACCAAGTCCACTATGACACCCCAGGAAATGATACCAACACCCTGGAATGACACTGGGACAGCAGGGGAAGCATGTCTGGGGGCATAAAAGTCACTTTATTTCATGGAAATCCCTGTCAGTTTGCGATTTTCGCAAGCTAACTTTTCCCCATAGAAATGCATTGGCCAGTGCTGATTGGCCAGAGTACGGAAATTGACCAATCAGCGCTGGCTCTGCTGGAGGAGGCGGAGTCTAAGATCGCTCCACACCAGTCTCCATTCAGGTCCGACCTTAGACTCCGCCTCCTCCGGCAGAGCCAGCGCTGATTGGCCGAAGGCTGGCCAATGCATTCCTATGCGAATGCAGAGACTTAGCAGTGCTGAGTCAGTTTTGCTCAACTACACATCTGATGCACACTCGGCACTGCTACATCAGATGTAGCAATCTGATGTAGCAGAGCCGAGGGTGCACTAGAACCCCTGTGCAAACTCAGTTCACGCTAATAGAATGCATTGGCCAGCGCTGATTGGCCAATGCATTCTATTAGCCCGATGAAGTAGAGCTGAATGTGTGTGCTAAGCACACACATTCAGCACTGCTTCATCACGCCAATACAATGCATTAGCCAGTGCTGATTGGCCAGAGTACGGAATTTGGCCAATCAGCGCTGGCTCTGCTGGAGGAGGCGGAGTCTAAGGTCGGACCTGAATGGAGACTGGTGTGGAGCGATCTTAGACTCCGCCTCCTCCAGCAGAGCCAGCGCTGATTGGCCGAATTCCGTACTCTGGCCAATCAGCGCTGGCCAATGCATTCTATTAGCCCGATGAAGTAGAGCTGAATGTGTGTGCTTAGCACACACATTCAGCTCTACTTCATCGGGCTAATAGAATGCATTGGCCAATCAGCGCTGGCCAATGCATTCTATTAGCTTGATGAAGCAGAGTGTGCACAAGGGTTCAAGCGCACCCTCGGCTCTGATGTAGCAGAGCCGAGGGTGCACAAGGGTTCAAGTGCACCCTCGGCTCTCCTACATCAGAGCCGAGGGTGCGCTTGAACCCTTGTGCACACTCTGCTTCATCAAGCTATTAGAATGCATTGGCCAGCACTGATTGGCCAGAGTACGGAATTCGGCCAATCAGCGCTGGCCAATGCATCCCTATGGGAAAAAGTTTATCTCACAAAAATCACAATTACACACCCGATAGAGCCCCAAAAAGTTATTTTTAATAACATTCCCCCCTAAATAAAGGTTATCCCTAGCTATCCCTGCCTGTACAGCTATCCCTGTCTCATAGTCACAAAGTTCACATTCTCATATGACCCGGATTTGAAATCCACTATTCGTCTAAAATGGAGGTCACCTGATTTCGGCAGCCAATGACTTTTTCCAATTTTTTTCAATGCCCCCGGTGTCGTAGTTCCTGTCCCACCTCCCCTGCGCTGTTATTGGTGCAAAAAAGGCGCCAGGGAAGGTGGGAGGGGAATTGAATTTTGGCGCACTTTACCACGCGGTATTCGATTCGAACATGGCGAACACCCTGATATCCGATCGAACATGTGTTCGATAGAACACTGTTCGCTCATCTCTAATAACTACAAAGTACAACTGACCTGCAAAAAAAAAAAAAAATGCTCTCTGCATCCCCGTACAGCTGCAGGGTCACCTGTCAATGTGGCCTTGCAGCTGTTTCAAAACTACAACTCCCATATATTAAATATTTCACCACATTTTTTTGCCTCAAAATTTTTTCCCCTATTTTCCTCCTCTAAAACCTAGGTGCATCTTATAGTCCAAAAAATACGGTAATTTATGCCAAAAAAACACCAATATTTTGGAGCCTGTTTGTGCTCACTGTTGTCATTTTAGACAAGTTCTGAATGTGTCTACAATACTTGATAAATGTGTTGCAGGGCATGTTAGATATTTTCTTAGCATAAGTAGATCTCAAGTCTTGATTTTTGTAGCCAGAGGCTTTTTTTTCCCTTTTGAAACTCCTTCAAAAATGCCAGAAAAAAGTGACACTAAACACACCATGAAACTCTTGTGAAGTGCGAGAACTGGAAATAAATGACCAGGCGAACTGTGACTGCAACTTGCTATTCTAATACAGGTTGTATCTTGTAACAGATAAGCACAGTAGGGGTAGGTTCACACCTCTTATTACCCTGCACTGTGCTTTCTGCTGGCGATATCATTTTAATGCTGAAACTGCATTCATGCATATAACAGATTCCTACAACTTAAATGGGGCAGAAGGAATTCATTTGTTCAACTTTGGACTCTTAACATAAGGGGACGGTTGCAGGATCAACACTTCTATGTTAACCTTTTATATTCTAGGTGACTGATGGATAGCACAGTACGGCACGATAAATGGAGCAGCTTGCATGCTTGACTGTCAAGTGCGTTCTGTTCTTAGGATTAGTCAGGGGCACTTAACACCTCTCTTGTACTTAGGCCACTCCTCTCATTTTTTTTCCTCATCTATCTGGTTATAGTTAGGGTAAATTCACACAAGGTTTTTTGGTCTGGTACCTGAGGCGGAGGCCGCCTCAGGTTCTGGACCAAAAAACGGGTAGACACGACTGAATGCAGGTGCACTGCACCGGCATCCAGCCGCGCACTCCGCTCCAGATTAGGCCCAATGAATGGGCCTAGACGGGAGGAGGGAGTGTCTTCAGGCCGAATTGTGAGGCGAATTGGCCTGAAGAATGAGCATTTTGCTTCTTTTTCCGGGAGCCGGAACAAACCAGCTCCCGGAAAAAAAAGCTGACCAGCTCCCATTGATTTCAATGGGAGCCGTCTTTTTGGTCAGGATTTTGAGGCTGTATCCGCCTCAAAATCCTGCCCAAAAAACTCCGTGTGAACTTACCCTTAGGACTGTGGAGTCTGTGGGAACACCTCCAACTACGACTCCTATTTTTCAGCAGCCCAACACCTTCATAAAAAGCAGATAGCCCAGGTCAGTCAAAAGAAGTAAAAAAAATATGAAAGTAAATATACATCAAACTATACATCTAATTATTTATACAAATATTAAGAATGTAAAATTAAGAAATAATTAATCATTTTATTTTTTATTACCAACTCCACCCAAAATAGGTCCCGATACCTGCTCAGACTCCACAGCCCTGGTTATAGTTATAGTAATACTTTTTTGCTGATTTGGCAAAATGAGAGCAGAGCCATTTCATTTCAAGTCATGTTCTATACAGTTTGTCCAAGTTTCTTGAGGAACATTATGACTCATACATTGGCAGACTGCTTCAGTTTAGGAGTACACAAAGGGAACTTTAAATTGGCAGATGTGCTGAGGAATCTCCAGGTATGTAATACTACAATCTTATTTCTTCAAATGGGGCTCCACAGAATGGATCTCTCTTTATTGAGGCTGCACCGTTTATATACAGTTCAGTACAGTTCTATCATTAGAATCCCTATTTGAATTAAGCCCACGTAGGAATAGTCTTATGAAAGGCTATTCTTCTCCTACATTTATTATTCTGATCCACGCCGCGGTTTCGGTATTTTTCTAGTTTTTTTCACCATATGCAAATAAGTGTTCAAAAAGCACAGGGGGCGTCCTCTGTAATGTCCAAAGACTCTCCAGCAATGCCTCCATCTTCTTCTCCGACCACCTCTTCACCACGTCTTCAGCCAAAAGAGCCGACCGCGCAAGTCCGTCAGCCATTTTCCTGTGGCCGAATGGACAATCTTGTAAGAGGCCAGAGGAAAATGGCCGAAGGACATGTGCAGTTGGCTCTTTCGGCTAAAGATAAGGCCGATGAAGAGGCGATCGGAAGAAGAAGATGGAGGCTTAATTATTGTCTTAGTAGACAATAATATTAATTAAATGCCATGGTACAAAATATCAAACTCTGTTGTCATTTTAATCCCATAGAAAAGTTATGGAGGGAGCTGAAGCTCTGAGTTGCCAAGCGACAGCCTCAAAATCTTAATGATTTAGAGATGATCTGCAAAGAGGAGTGGACCAAAATTCCTCCTGACATGTGCACAGACATGTAATAACCGGTATTTTGTTGTATTAGTATTTTTATTTATTTATTGTACTAGTATATTGATATTCCTCCTACTACGTGTTCTCTTTTCAGTTTAGGTTGGTCATATTTTAGGTGTTTTTTTTGTTGGGTTATTTATGCAGGGAGTTTTTTTGTATGTTTTGTCAGAGTATTTGTACAGAGCAGGAATAAATTCTATATCAGAAATAAATACTGAAGGTAAGTAGACCTAAGTGTACATCAAACAGGAAAATTTTGTATATCTGTTAGCAATGCGTAAAGATAGAGCAGAGATAAGATACTTTAATAAGAATACGCTGTAAATCATATAGGAATAAATAGAGGTAAGTGTACTGTAAAAAGGTAAGTAGAAGTCACTACTTTAGCAGGAATAAGTTGAATATCAGATATGGGTAAGTAAATGTAAGTGTATTGTAGTATAAATAAGCTATACGTCAGACTGGAATAAAAGATAAAGTAGAAGTGTACGTTAGCAATAATGAGTGAAGGCAAGTAGAGAAGGCTATACTTTAACATAAGTAAGATGTATAGCACATAGATAAAGTGAAGTTAAGTAGAGGTAAGTGTACTTCAATACATACTTATGTAATGTAGGAATAAATAAAACATAAAAGAAGTATGTGTACATGAGAAGGAAAAAGTGAAGGTAAGTAGAGGTGAAAGCACTTTAGCGGCAGTAAGTTGTATATCAATTAGGAATAAGAAAAGTTAAAGGGTACCTGAGTTTCCATAAAAAGTTTCATTATTGGGAGCATGGCCTAGGCAATGGTGGTGTGCAGACGTATCCCTTCAGACCTCCCGATACCCCAGCAGCATTTAAGCTCTATATTTTGGGTCTCACAACCCATCTCCTTCCGGTTCCACTATGGTCCGACGCCTGGGACGGAAGCCCTCCTACCCTGCCTGGATAGAGCCACAGCTTGCCAAGTTTTTCCTGGCTGCGGCTTCATCCGCACTGCTACCCGGTGGCTTCAAGATGGCGCCGGCACGCGCTCCCTCTGGAGAGACGGAGGTCCCGCCTCCGCAAAGGATGGATTCACCGGTGCTGCTCTCTCCTCCTGCGGCCCCTGTCAAGCCTCCGGCTGCTGTCCAACTCTCCCCTGGCATGGGGACCCTGTGGCCAGCTACTGACAAGGTACTCCAGCCTCCCCCTGGGGTTATACTGTAGATGGCGGCGGTAGTCTCATGGCTTCTCCTTCCCCCACTCCTCTGCCATCTGGACACTGGAGTTTCTCTGCCTCCCCACATGGTCTCAGTGCATGCTGGTGCCCCCCCTGCAGCTGTCCAGTCTCCCTCTCTGGGAACTCCTGAGACCTCTCCCCTTGTGACCACCCTGCCCTCTCCACTCCATGTTCCTGGTCCTGTGCAGGAGGGAGTCCTGGCCCATCCTCATGTCCCTTTCTCTGACCTCAGGTCTCCCCTGCTGGACACTACCTGCTCCCCCATGGGGGCTCCAACTAAGTCCCCTGTGACTCTGAACTCTCTACCCTCCCCCGTGGCACCGCAGTCCCTCCTCCCAAGAGGTGATGTCCCCCTGGCTGCTCATCACGCTGATCGAGATATATAGACTTCTCTGATACCCCTGCAGCCACCACTTGCCTCGGATTCCTCCGATTCTTCCTCGCACGTCTCTCCTTCCTCCCACCGCTCTAAGCGTCCTAAACTATCGAACATATGGGAACTTCTCCGTTCTATGCCTACTAAATCGGACCTGGAGGCCATGGTCCACAGAGTGGAGGAGAGGCAGGACAAGATCCTATCAGGCTTAAAATCTGATCTCCAATCCCTGTTTCTACTCAACAGCAACGATCCGACTCCATGGACCAACGCTTGGCGGCTGTTGAACAAACCTTGTCTACCCAACGCACGTTTAACCGCCATCTGTTGTTGGACTACATTGAACTACAAGAGCAAGAGTGGCCTCCAAAAAATGGCCACCGGCCAGCATGCACACTCGGCTCTACTAGTGTCTCACTGGCAGAGCCAACTGCGCAGGCATGGGAGGTGACGCAGGAGGAAGACGACAGAGAAGGGGAGGATCCAGCCAAAGATAGAGATGTCGCAGGATCGTGTTCTCGAGCAGCAGTGGGGACGCCAGAGAACTAATTTACATACCGGTAAAAAACGGTATTTCTAAAGGCTATTCTGACGTCTTATCCACAAAGAAAGAGGTTTTAATGGTAGAATCCCTTTAAATGCTTCCTGCCATAGACATTTTTCAATTTTCATTAAAAGATTTTTTTTATTGAAATTTTTAAGAGAATGTGTATGATAGTACAACATAATGAAGGCAAGTGGGGGAGGAATGGAGGTTGAGATGAATGACAAGCGAAGGAAAGAACAAGCAAGAAGAAGGGGGTTAGTATGCAACTCCATGACATGGAGAAAAAACAGCAGATGTCTAAGAATGAAAAGAAAGATGGGGGGTGCGAAGAGGAGGAGGGTGGGATAAAGGGGAAGGCTAAAGGGGGGTAGAGAAAAAATGACTAGAAGACAGAGGAGTAATAGAAAGCATTCCACAATAGCCACACTTGCTGGTGTGCACTGTCATCAGGCCTCAACCAGGTCCTCCATATGTCAGATGTAGAAGAGCTCCTGTAAAGAGGTGGTTATGGATGGAGTAGAAGTAGATTTCCAGATGCTGGGGATGATGGACCTGGCTGCAATCAGCATAAAGCCAATGAATTGCACATGTGTGTCTTAAGTTTGTGGGGGGAAAATAGGAAGCAGAAGAGGTGCCGGGTCATCCCTCAGCTTCATCCCAGTGACTGTCTTGATAATTCTGCGTAGTTAATGCCAAAAGGGGTGTAGGAGGGGACAGTTCTTGTCTGGGAGGCAAGGGGATCTCCAGTGATCTTTATTTGTCCTAGATCTGCCCATTGTCAGTGCACAATTCACTCATTTACTTGGGCCAGGTCCGGAGCTTAGTCTAGGCACATCTATTCACCAGGATGTCAGGCCACGTCCCTCTCAATTTTTATTTTTGACTCCTCACCGTCCAAATCACATAACTTTTTTATTTTTCTGTCCACAGGGCCATGAGGACTTAATGCTTGCAGGACAAATTCTACTTCATACAGAATATTAAATGGTACCATTACAAAGTACAAGGAAGCTGGGAAAAAAAAAAAAAAAATCAGAAATGGGGTGGAATTAGAGCAAAACGTCGTTTTTTTTTTTTTGTGACATTCTTATGGGCTTTGTTTTTATTGCGATCACTGAGCAGCCAAAATGGCACCTGTATTGTACGGGTCAGGACAACTCCAGCGATGCCAAATTTATATACTCATTGCCATAATTAGTGGAGCATCAACTACTGAAGGATGTAAATAGTTGGAGTTCACAGAGATGATGAAAGGTCCTCTTTAAGGCTAAGGCCCCATGTAGTGGGCCACAACAAAAAAGCTCTGCAAGAAAAACTGTAATTGTAATGCGGCGCGGTTTTTCCTGCAGCATTTTTCATAGAATTTCCGTAGAGGACTTTCTGCTTCCATTATATCTATAGGCAAACCATCAGCGTTTCTGTAGCTATAATTGTCATGCTGTGATTTACAATACCGCAACGATTTTGGAACCCAGAGTTTCCACTGCATGTCTTTTTCTGCATTGTGTGGATTCGATTTGCTAGAATAGAATCCACTTTGCAGTGATTATAAACCCTAGCGTTTACAACACGTATGGCCCCGGCCTAAAGCAGCATTTCCATTTGCCACATTTATGACATATCTACAGAATATGTCGTAAATACATGATGGGTGTAGATTCCAATTGTAGGACCATCACTTTTTGGGAAAATTGGGATCCTGTATTCCCCATTTGCTGATTTTGTGAGGCTGCTGTCACCACGTACCTTAATGGACAGAACTGTTCCAGAGGGCCGTCGGCTTTGCCTGAAATGTTTGATTAGGTGTGTTGTACCTGACTTATAAAAGCTTACTGATATTATCTTATATAATCCACTCATTTCTGCTGTATGCATGCAAACAATAGAGTCACACATTGCTCTCCTGACTTCACGTGCAATGTAAAATTTTCAAATATTTCATGGGCTCCAAAACTGCTTACAGTAACAGATCCTATGGATCATGTGATCACACTGATGTGGAGTCGAGAAGTTCTTTCACTATAAACAATACAGCTGAAGGCTTGAGCGACTTCTATTAGTATTTTATTTTTTAAGTCATTTCTAAAGAAAAACAAAACACAGTCTGAGAAACTGGGATGTGCTTTCCATAATTTATTACACAAAAAATGTGCTTCTGTACTTGTATATCATGTGGTGTCAACCATATCAAAACATAATAGTATAAGTCACTGTGATGTCACCTATAAATAAATCTGTATGTGTGTATCATAAATATCTTAATATTTAAATATCTATATGTATTTCTGTCAAAAATATATTAGTCCATATATTAGTACATGAAAGATTACAGTGGTCAAGTAAGTATTATTTAGATGATTTTTGATAATGATCAGTAATAATGATTCCTGATATGCAGGACTGAATGCCAACCTGGTTGGCAAAAACTAACCTCGCCTCTCTGCAGCTAGATGATGTCAAGAGGAATGGCCGATCCTCTGATTAAATACATCAGTAAGTAACACATTGTAAGGAGGAAATCTTTATGTCTGTGGCCAGGTAATGTTTAGCATACCCAAGTCTAGAAGCCAATTTTTTCATTCCTGATTTAAAAAAATGTTGTCATTACCATTTGGCTTGCTTTACATTCTGCTTTTTTTTAGGTTTGTAAAAAAAAAATTGCCTTTAAATTTTGTTTGGTCACACATTTATTTGTCTTGCATTTTTTTCAGGCATTCCTTTTTCCATAAAGAAGCCTACAGAAAATCTGAATCTCTGATCTAATCTGCAAAAAATGGAATTTAACACTAGGCATGTGAAACAAACCAGCAATACAAAAAAAAAAAATTAAATTTCATAATTCCAGTAACTTCTGTATGCAGTATTTTTTTTTAATCAAAAAACAGTTTTGCCCCCCCCCCCCCCCCAAAAAAAAAAAAGTGTGAGACCAGCCCTTAAAGCTGATATATACAGCATATGGCTAAGAACCCCACAACACTTTTCACAGAAAGTCAGAAGAGTTTTCCGTCTGTGGGCTTTTTGCTTCTATCAACGCTAGTGTTTTTAAAATCGCCTCATTTCTGCTGCAGATTTTTTTTTTCTACAGTGTGTGGATGCGATTAGCCAGGATCTCATCCTCTTTGTAGGTACTGTAAAACTCTGCATTTTTTTTTGGTATTCAGTATGATTTTTGCAGCATAATTTATGCAGCTTTTCCTCTTTCCTATTCCAAAGTACTACAACCAAATGTTTCATCATAGAAAAAAAAGGTACTGTGACCACTTTAAAACATCTGATTGTCAGGGGTCCCACTAGTCAGACCCCCACCAATATAAAATCTATGGCCTATCACCGTGATGGCGAACCTATGGCACGGGTGCCAGAAGTGGTACTCAGAGCCCTCTCTTTGGGCACTCATCCATGGAATAGATCATACTGTGAGGGTGCCACTGTGGAGCAAATTGTACTGTGTGGGTGCCACTGTGCAGCAGATTGGACTGTGTGAGGGTCACAGTGGAGCAGAAAGCTCTATAAAACCCCATTCACACGACTGTATTTTGTAGGTCTGTAATTGTGTGCAATTGTGGATCCGCACATTAAGGTTAGATTGCCGTGTTGGAACTTTGTGATAAATTAGTAGGTTTTGGGTTGCAGTTTGGGCAGTCGGTCTCTAAAAGGTTCACCATCACTGGCCTAGCACTTTTAAAAACGTGAATAACCATTTAAAGGGCTGGAGTGTTTATATGCATAAGGTCTTCCAAGCACGTCACTTTTTTTTTTTTTTCCAGGCGAGAAACAGTAATTCATGGCAATAATGAAAATTTTGCTTTAGTTCAACTCTACTTGTGATGTCTAATATGCTAATTCCATTGTAATTTTAGTGTCAGACCAAAGTTCATGAGTTCACATCCTACATACAGTTACAATAAAACAGATAGGTTTACAAATTAACATATTAATGACAAGGCATTTTAACAAAGGCCACAGCATAAAATGTAATTACCAGTGAAGAAACTCTGCTGCACCCATTAAGTTACAACCTGGACATCATGTCACAAATCCCACCCAAACCAAGTATATCCTACATAGGAATTGACAGGATTTGTTTAGCTGCCTTTTCAGTCTATAACAATAGTAAATTATTCATCATCAGAATTCATTAACTGTCATCAATGTTGAGCCGTTCCCCTCTCTACTAAATGCCATTAAAAGAAAAAAAAAAAAAAAAAAACACCTTGTTGTAAAGACAAACTACCTTATTCGGAAAAATGCTGTGCTATTCTTACGGAACATGATACGTCTCTTAAAATGTACATTCTATTTGTTTTTAATAAAAAGAAGATGTAAAACAAGTACTCTTCAAATTACCCATAAGAAATATAGTGCAATTCTGTAGCTGTAGAAAATCACATTGTGATTTATAATAGAACCATTTATGTATCTAAAATATAGAAATTTAGTGTATTTGTAGCTTGGAAGCTTGTAACAAGGCTCCTTAATGTTTCAGTTTCAATACATAGGAAGTAGTAACTGTCCAGGGATAGGACCGCAGCTGTACTTGGAGGACTCCTACACTAGTAGCAAGATTGTTACACATGAAGGAACAGTAGTCCAGACCCTTCTACTTACTCAAACAAAATCTTAGTCATACGGCATGACTGCAGCTTAGACATATTAAGTGTTATCTGTCTTTACTGGACGTAGAATTGCTGTATAGTCTCACGGCCTTTCGGCAAATTAGTGAAAACCAATATATCTGAGGGGCCATAATGGTGGCCATTGTAATGTTGCAATGTAGGGGAATGTTGAAAGGCACTTTGTATAGTGGAATCCCAAACTGCTTCCCGTAGGCGTGGTACATGAAGGGGAACAGCAGGATACGGCAGGCAAAAAATGTCAGCAAGATTAAAGCACCGTTCACTTTGTGCAATAAGGATTTCTGCAGATTCATCTGTTTGGAAATAAAACACATTGTATTACCATTGATGCACATTTGATACTAGTCACAATGTTCATAGGGGTCATTAAACAAAGCTTATTCTTAAGGCATCACAACTTTACATTTCCATATGCTAAGTGTTTTTAAAGGTAATGCGCATATATATATATATATATATATTTTTTTTTTTTTTTTTTTTTTTTTTTTAACTAATGGCACAAAAAATGGCCAAATGGAAGAATTTTAAAAATGTATGTACAGTCACGGCCAAAAGTTTTGAGAATGATACAAATATTAATTTTTACAAAGTCTACTGCTTCAGTTTTTCTAATGGCAATTTGCATATACTTATAAAGAGTGATCAGATTAACAGCAATTACTTGCAAAGTAAATATTTGCCTAGAAAATGAACTTTATCCCCCAAAACACATTTCAACATCACTGCAGCCCTGCCTTAAAAGGACCAGCTAACATCGTTTCAGTGATTGCTCCATTAACACAGGTGTGGGTGTTGATGAGGACAGGGCTGGAGATCAATCTGTCATGATTAAGTAAGAATGACACCACTGGACACTTTAAAAGGAGGCTGGTGCTTGGCATCATTGTTTCTCTTCTGTTAACCATCGTTATCTCTAAAGAAACACGTGCAGTCATCATTGCACTGCACAAAAATGGCCTAACAGGGAAGAGTATCGCAGATAGAAAGATTGCACCTCAGTCAACAATCTATCGCATCATCAAGAAGAGAGGTTCCATTGTTGGCAAAAAGGCTCCAGGGCGCCCAAGAAAGACCAGCAAGCGCCAGGACCGTCTCGTAAAAGTGTTTCAGCTGCGGGATTGGACTAGCAGCAGTGCAGAGCTTGCTCAGGAATGGCAACAGTGCAGAGCTTGCTCAGGAATGGCAGCAGGCAGGTGTGAGTGCATCTGCACGCACTGTGAGGCGGAGACTCTTGGAGGAAGGCCTGGTCTCAAGGAGGGCAGCGAAGAAGCCACTTCTCTACAGAAAAAACATCAGGGACAGACTGATATTCTGCAAAAGGTACAGGGAGTGGACTTCTGAGGACTGGGGTAAAGTCATTTTCTCTGATGAATCCCCTTTTCGATTGTTTGGGACATCTGAAAAACAGCTTATTCGGAGAAGACGAGGTGAGCGCTACCACCAGTCTTGTCTCATGCCAACTGTAAAGCATCCTGAAACCATTCATGTGTGAGGTTGCTTCTCAGCCAAGGGAATCAGCCCTCTCACAGTCTTGCCTAAAAACACAGCCATGAATAAAGAATGGTACCAGAATGTCCTCCAAGATCAACTTCTCCCAACCGTCCAAGAGCAGTTTGGCATTGAACAATGCCTTTTCCAGCATGATGGAGCACCTTGCCATAAAGCAAAGGTGATAACTAAATGGCTTAGGGAACAAAACAGAGGTTTTGGGTCCATGGCCTGGAAACTCCCCAGATCTTAATCCCATTGAGAACATGTGGTCAATCAAGAGATGGGTGGACAAACAAAAACCTACGAATTCTGACAAAATGCCAGCATTGATTGTGCAAGAATGGACTGCTATCAGTCAGGATTTGATCCAGAAGTTGATTGAGAGCATGCCAGGGAGAATTGCAGAGGTCCTGAAGAAGAAGGGTCAACACTGCAAATATTGACTTGCTGCATTAACTCATTCTCACTGTCAATATAAGCTTTTGTTACTCATAATATGATTGCAATTCTATTTCTGTATGTGATAAAAACATCTGACAAACACACATAAAAACCAGAGGCCAGCAGATCATGTGAAGATAGAAGATTTGTGTCATTCTCAAAACTTTTGGCCATGACTGTATGTGCTGGCATATCTGTAATAAACGAACAAAAAAAAAACAAAAAAAACAAAATACAAAAAGATTTCTGCAAAGCATAAAAGTATATAATTTATTGTTACACATATAGAATACATATACTGTATATTCAAAAAGGATGAGTGAAGAGACCACATAGAAAAGCAGTAACTCCCTCTGTTCACTCAATGAGTGAAGTGCAAGACTGAGTGAGTGAAGTCAGTTGACCCTTGATGACCACATCCACACCACATGCTGGGACAGCCCATATGTGACACTCCCTGCTAATGAGATGGTTGTCCAGAACTCCTTATAAAACGTTTACCCATCTCCCTCTCTCAACAGTTTGCCTGCTGTCTCGTCTTCTCACTTCCTGTATTCTACAGCAAGCAGTGGGGTGGACTTTGACTGTTTGATGAACAGGACACTATAAAGTACCTCACTAGATATAATCACTGTCTTTACCATGAGTGTATTTATTATGATTACTAGTAAACTAATATAAATGCAGATCAAATACTATGCACAGTAAATGTATATTACATTACACAGGGTTGGAGAGAAAACCAAACTTACATACTGCAGAAGAGAACAGACTTGCCGTAAACTCAATGTTATCTTAGTGTTTACATATAGATAATTTACATTGTCCAAGCCTTGATCAGCAAACTACAATTAGCTGAACTGATTGTCCTGACCACAGAGCTGTACATAACAGAGAGAGAACTCGGCCCTCTCAGAGGGCAGTGACTCATCTCTCCAACATGTTATCGAAGGACAGGGCGGGGACTAAAGAAATAATCTGACATATCAGGCAATCAAAGTAGCATTGCTAAAGCAATGTATTTAGGTAGTCTCTTGAATTTACGTAAGCTAGCAGCATAGATAGGATCCTTGAGATGGGAATACCCCTTTAAGATGGCCCTTATCTCTGTCAGATACTCGTTAGTAGGAAGCTGTGGAGCAATCTCATAGCATTCCCCGTCATGGAGAAGAGTTTCACATATGATCTGATATTTATCAGAATCCATTACAACTACATTTTATCCCTTGTTTGAGGGTTTAATAACAAGTCCTTCTGCAATACTGACAGTGCCTGTAGCTCATTGTGGGAACAATTCACATGTAGAAGTTGTGGCATTAGTATTTCTAGATCCCTAGTGTCTGATTCAGTTACACATCAAGGTAAGATGGACTCTGTGGAATAAGCCTGGTGAATGTGCTGGAGGGTCAGAGGCTGAACATGTGAATAGTTCCCCACTAGAGATGAGCGAGTACTGTTCGGATCAGCCGATCCGAACAGCACGCTCGCATAGAAATGAATGGATGTAGCCGGCACGCGGGGGCCGCTTTAGTACCAGGTGCATCCATTCATTTCTTTGGAGCGTGCTGTTCCAATCGGCTGATCCGAACAGTACTCGCTCATCTCTATTCCCCACATAAGGGATTTGGTTGAGCCACTAAGATTGCTAGCTGTCCTCAGCAGTAACTTTACTGGGGTTGTGACTATACTTTAACCAGATGTCGCACCACATTTTTTCTAAAAGATTAAAAATACTCATTTCTATTATTTCCCAAAGAGAAGTACTTTTAGCCATGAAGAAGTGCACAGTTCGTAGTAATGTAAATAAAAGCTATGTAAGCATAATGCTAAGAGTTGATTATTTAAGCAGAGAAACCATTACTATAAGGGTGCATTCACACTACTGATACGCTGCCTGATTCTGAACGTTAAAATACGTTCAGAATCAGCGCGTATAAAGCAGTTCCCATTCATTTCTATGGGAGGCGGCATACGAGCGCTCCCCATAGAAATGAATGGGCTGCTTTTTTCACTACGAGCACTCTCATTGAAGTGAATGGGAAGTGCTCGCGTGTACGGCTCGGAATGAGCAGAGCTAGCTGTACACGTGAGCACTTCCTATTCACTTCAATGGGAGCGCTCGTAGTGAAAAAAGCAGCCCATTCATTTCAATGAGGAGCGCTCGTATGCCGGCTCCCATAGAAATGAATGGGAACTGCTTTATACGCGCTGATTCTGAACGTGTTTTAATGTTCAGAATCAGGCAGCGTATCAGTAGTGTGAATGCACCCTTAAGTGTCTTCCATGTATAAATAGCAACTTTAGGGTTTTGGTTACTGTGTAGTAGAAACAACATGTTCTTTATATTCTTTGATTTGGCACGGCCGCAACAATACCAAATTTCTATTGTTTTTGTCATGGTGTCCAAAACGCCAGTCTGATACCATTTGATATAGTCTGATGATATGGACAAATCCACCAAGGAATGTCTACTGCAAACATACTGTAACAGACCTAACAAGGGGTATTTTAATTTCTGCAAAAATTGTTATTCATTGTAAAATGCATTCATGTATAAAATAATACAATCCTCTAATATACTTTTGAGTTTCAATTTCTTATTGCTTTCAAGATCTTTTCTTGAAATGATGAAATGTGTTTTGTAACGGTTTACTTCCAGAGAATGAAATAGCAATAGAGATGAGCGAACAGTGTTCTATCGAACTCATGTTCGATCGGATATTAGGCTGTTCGGCATGTTCGAATCGAATACCGCGTGGTAAAGTGCGCCATTACTCGATTCCCCTCCCACCTTCCCTGGCGCCTTTTTTGCTCCAATAACAGCGCAGGGTAGGTGGGACAGGAACTACGACACCGGTGACGTTGAAAAAAGTAGGCAATACCCATTGGCTGCCGAAAACATGTGACCTCTAATTTAAAAGAACAGCGCCGCCCAGGTTCGCGTCATTCTGAGCTTGCAATTCACCGAGGACGGAGGTTTCCGTCCAGCTAGCTAGGGCTTAGATTCTGGGTAGGCAGGGACAGGCTAGGATAGGAAGGAGAAGACAACCACAACAGCTCTTGTAAGAGCTAAATTCCAGGGAGAAGCTTGTCAGTGTAACATGGCACTGACGGGCTCAATCGCCGCAACCCAGCTTTCCCAGGATCCTGAATGGAATACACTGTCAGTGTATTCCCGTATACCCGATATATACCCCCGATACCCGTTCCAACGGTGTGCCCCCCCACCTTCACCCCAGAAATACCCTGCAAGTCCCCTAGCAATAGGATTGGGGCTATATACACCCACTATTTTTGCTACTGCCATATAGTGCCATTGTCTGACTGGGAATTCAAAGAATATATTGGGCTTACATATAACTTCAATTCCAGGGAGAAGCTTGTCAGTGTAACGTGGCACTGACGGGCTCAATCGCCGCAACCCAGCTTTCCCAGGATCCTGAATGGAACACACTGACAGTGTATTCCCGTATACCCCATATATACACCCCAAATCACCGTTCCAACGGTGTGCCCCCCCACCTTCACCTCAGAAATACCCTGCAAGTCCCCTAGCAATAGAATTGGGGCTATATACACCCACAATTTTTGCTACTGGTATATAGTGCCATTGTTTGACTGGGAATTCAAAGAATATATGGGGGTTACGTGCACCCACAATTTTTGCTACTGCTATACAGTGCCATTGTCTCACTGGGAATTCAAAGAATATATTGGGGTTATGTGCACCCACAATTTTTGCTACTGGTATACAGTGCCATTGTCTGACTGGGAATTCAAAGAATATATTGGGGTTATGTGCACCCACAATTTTTACTACTGGTATACAGTGCCATTGTCTCACTGGTAATTCAAAGAATATATTGGGGTTATGTGCACCCACAATTTTTACTACTGGTATACAGTGCCATTGTCTGACTGGGAATTCAAAGAATATATTGGGGTTATGTGCACCCACAATTTTTGCTACTGGTATATAGTGCCATTGTCTGACTGGGAATTCAAAGAATATATTGGGGTTACGTGCACCCACAATTTTTACTACTGGTATACAGTGCCATTGTCTGACTGGGAATTCAAAGAATATATTGGGGTTACGTGCACCCACAATTTTTACTACTGGTATACAGTGCCATTGTCTCACTGGGAATTCAAAGAATATATGGGGGTTACGTGCACCCACAATTTTTGCTACTGCTATACAGTGCCATTGTCTCACTGGGAATTCAAAGAATATATTGGGGTTATGTGCACCCACAATTTTTACTACTGGTATACAGTGCCATTGTCTGACTGGGAATTCAAAGAATATATTGGGGTTACGTGCACCCACAATTTTTGCTACTGGTATATAGTGCCATTGTCTGACTGGGAATTCAAAGAATATATGGGGGTTACGTGCACCCACAATTTTTGCTACTGCTATACAGTGCCATTGTCTCACTGGGAATTCAAAGAATATATTGGGGTTATGTGCACCCACAATTTTTACTACTGGTATACAGTGCCATTGTCTCACTGGGAATTCAAAGAATATATTGGGGTTATGTGCACCCACAATTTTTGCTACTGGTATATAGTGCCATTGTCTGACTGGGAATTCAAAGAATATATTGGGGTTATGTGCACCCACAATTTTTACTACTGGTATACAGTGCCATTGTCTGACTGGGAATTCAAAGAATATATTGGGGTTATGTGCACCCACAATTTTTGCTACTGGTATATAGTGCCATTGTCTGACTGGTAATTCAAAGAATATATTGGGGTTACGTGCACCCACAATTTTTGCTACTGGTAGATAGTGCCATTGTCTCACTGGGAATTCCACAAATAATTTGGGGATTCATTCACCCTACATCTCAGGCTCTTGCCATATTCACCCAGGTTGTCAGTGCTGCACCAGCTCGTTCCCAGACAGCTCGGCCCGAAAAACACGTTACCTATATAGAGGATTTGGACAATGAAGACAACATGTTCTAAATCTAATGTCTGCACCTTCTCCAGAATTAAAATAAAGGCAGCGTTTAACTTTCAAATAGCACTGCACAAAGGAAGAGCTTATCAGCTTGTCTCATGACATGCTACTGAAAAGTGTCATTTGTGTATCTTAATGTAAATATAGTTGTATAAGCTTTTTGGGTTTTAGGCACTGCCAAGTTATTTATTACCACCCGCTCCTTAATAATGATGATGACGCCAAAGTCACTGTGGGTGTTCAGAGCTCACAGCTTTGGGTGACATTTGTCTTGCTCTCTGTCGGTACCAGCTGTCTTTTTGGATACCGTAAAGTTATGTTGACTTTATTAACAGCTATAGAAGCTTTAGCCAGGTTGTGACGGTGTGTAACCCTAACAACACTAAGTGGGATACACATTAATAGTCAGTCTATGTACGCTAAACGTATCACTGAAGTAATTTTTTTCCCTCTCCCCTAATATAAGAAAGGAACAGACATTAGACCTAGACCGGGGTTCGAGGCTTGAAAAAATCCAGTATTATTTGTTCTTCATGATGTGAAATATGTGTTGAAAAGCAACCCAAGATGAAGTCAGCCATGTGTGCCAGTGTGTTACTTGGCATGCCTTTGCTGGCCCCAACTGTAAGGGTCACTCTCCATTTCCTCCATTTTCCACTCCCCTTCACACCATTTGTGGTGAAGCAATGGGATGCACTGAAGTGCACCCTCTAGCCTCGTGTGGGATAGGGACATCAGATGCCACTCCAACCCCCTCGTCTTCCTCCGCCAGCCAACGGTGCGAAGATGAGAGGAGTGTGCTCTGAATGTTTTCTGCCTAGCAGAGGCTAGTTCTCACTTACGAAAATGGCCCCACTTTGACCTGTATATCAGGCACAATGGTGTAGGTTTCAAAGAAACATGGCACCAACAAGTTGGAAAACGTGGGCCATGCGTGGACCGTGTTTGAGTCTGGCAAGCTCCAGATCTGCTACCAGGTTCCAGCCATTATCACAGGCGCAAAAATGCCAGGCCCCAGGTGTAGCAGGGAAAAAAAATGCCATCTCAGCCAGGATGGCATCCCTGACCTCGGAGGCACTGTGCTGTCTGTCCCCCAAGCTGATCAGTTTCAGCACGGCCTGCTGACATCTCCCCATGCCAGTGTTACAGTGTTTTCCGCTAGTAGCTGGGGTGGAGGTTGCAGCTTCGTAGGGTTTCAGTCTACTCCTGCCATGAATTTTGGCCTGGGAGAGGAGATAGGCCACCCCAGTTTGCACCCGGGGAACAGACTCCACCACATTCACCCTGCCTGTCATTAAAGATAAGCACTGCAGCATCCCTGACCACAGGCGCTTGTCCATGTGTCGGTGGTCAAGTGGACCTTGCAGCAAAGCGCAGAGCTCTGGGCCCGACTGATGTTATGGGACACATGCAGGCGCAAGGCAGAGACAGCACACCAAGAGAAGTAGTAACGGCTAGGCCCAGCATAGGGAGGTGCCCCAGCTGCCATCTGCTGACGGAAGGCCTGGGTCTCCAGAAGCATAAACAAACACCAACATCTCCAGGGCCAGCAGTTTATCGATGAGGCTGTTAAAGGCTTGGGCATGGGGGTGGGTTGTGTTGTACTTCTGCCTGCAATGAAAAGCTTGGGAAATGTGGAGTGGCTGGGAAGAGGCGCATGATGGTGCAGGCCAAAAGGGCGCATGAGGGTGAACTCCCCAATGTGTCAGAGATAGGTGTGTAGGTGTCCTTGCATCATATACTTGCACCATATTTGGCTTTGGAAGTTAATTTTGTGCCAAAAAGTGGTTAAGACAGCGATCCCTCAGCTACTCCCGTTACACTGTCTATTGAAGTTACCATCTGTGGAAGTGGACCACCATTTCTAAGATCCCAAAGGAAGCAGGCAAGAGATGTGCAGTTCAGAAAAAAAGATGAGAAAATAAGTGTAGGCTGTAGAGCACAGAGGGATCGGAGAGGACAGAGCTGGTGTCGGCCAGGTATTCCCACAACATGCGCCTATACTTGTCCCTCCTGGTGACACTAGGCCCCTGAGTGGCAGTAATTTGTCCAGGGGGGCCATTAACGTGTTCCAGACCTAGGAATAAGTCTTCCAACAGGGTAGAGTTTTGCATGCCTTTGCTTCTACCCACTGTTTTTGCTGCTTAGCTTCCCTCCACATCTACACTGCTTTCACCCCTAAACATCACCCCAGTTTATGCCTTTGCTTCTACCCTTTTTTTTTGTTGAATTAGCTTCCCTCCACATCTACACTGCTTTAGCCCCTAAACATCACCCCAGTTTATGCCTTTGCTTCTACCCTTTTTTTTCTGTTGAATTAGCTTCCCTCCACATCTACACTGCTTTAGCTCCTAAACATCACCCCAGTTTATGCCTTTGCTTCTACCCAGGATTTTTGTTGATTTAGCTTCCCTCTACATCTACACTGCTTTAGCCCCTAGACATCACCCCTGTCCATGTGGGGTCGGTGGCCTCGTCATCCACCAACTCCTCTTCCAATTGCGCACTGCCCCCTTACTGCAAACCGCACATGACCACAGCTTGCCTTGATGGCAACTGTGTCTCATGATCCCCACTTAGGTCCAGACAAGTCGGTGGCGGGTCCAAAACCCCAAAATTGGAAGGAAATGGCAGATGCTGCAGTATTTCTAACACCTGTTCCTGGTGCTCGGGCCTGGTCTGTGTTGTACCCTGCACCCTGCTTAACGCAGCTGCCATATCCGAAGTTGTGCTGAGCGCATGCTAATGTTTCGTGTCCAGTGCAATGGATGGGATGGGATTTCACATAAGTCTGCCACCCATGGCCACTCATGGTTGAGCAACTGAGGGAGTTGACTTTGACGAACCCGAGGGTTTTGGAGTTGGAACTACATCAAAGGTCTGTGCTGCTCACACACTCTGCTCAACACATGAAATGTTTAGTGCCAGCAGTGTGGAGACGTCGCACAACAGCCGTTGTTCCAGCAGGTACAGGCGTTGTAGGAGTGCATAGAGGCTAGCAGCGGCAACTATAGACTTTAAAAACTATCCGCACAAGCGCCACACTTTCACCAGTAGCTCAGGAACATTGGGGTACCTTTTTCAAAAGATTAGCAGCAATGAGTTAAAAACGTGGCCCAGGCATGGAATATGTTGCAGGCTGCCAAGCTACAGAGCCAATCCCAGGTTACGGCCATTATCACACATGACAACATGCCTGGGCCCAGGTGCAGTGGCAAAAACCACATTGCCGTCTCATCGAGGATGGCATGACTCACTTTGTAGGCAGTGTGCTGTCTGGCCCCCAAGCTGATGAGCTTCAGCACGGCCCGCTGACGTCTCCCCACACCAGTGTTGCAGCGTTTCCAGCTCGTAGCTGGGGTCAATTTAACAGCGGAGGAGGGTGGTGTTTCAGCCCTCCTCCCAGGAATGTTTTGTGGGGAGACAAGTCAGGAAAATTCTTGAAACGGGAGAGTTTTGCATCTTTGCCCTTGCTGCCTATGGACATCCCTTTGCCTCTAGCCACCATTTTCCCTGCTTTGCTTGCCTCCACATCCACACTGCTTTTGCCCCTAGACATCACCCCAGTCCATGCCTTAGCTTGTACCCCCAGTTTTTCCTGCTTAGCTTGCCTCCACATCCACACTGCTTTTGTCCCTAGACATCACCCCAGTCCATGCCTTAGCTTGTACCCCCAGTTTTTCCTGCTTAGCTTGCCTCCACATCCACACTGCTTTTGCCCCTAGACATCATCCCTATCCATGCCTCTGCCCCTAGCCATAACTCTGCCACCCCTGGAAACTCATGGTGCAGAAACTTTGGTTGCTGACTTTGAGGAACCCTTGGGTTTTGTAGATGGAACTCCATCAAAGGTCTGTGCAGCTCACACACCCTGCTCAAGATATGGTATTGTAGGGTTTCAGCGTGTGTGAATGACGGACAACAGCCTGTGTTTGGACAGATGTAGGCCTTGCTAGAGTGTTTTTAGGCTAGCAGCGACTCCTGTGCACTTGCAAAAGTGGGCGCACAAGCGCCGCATTTTCAACAGTAGCTTCGGTACATTTGGGTATGTTTTTAAAAAACTTTGCACCACTAGGTTAGACGTGGGCCAAACATGGAACGTGTTGGAGGCTGGCAAGCTCCAGAGCCGCTACCAGGTTCCAGCCATTATCACAGGCGTAAAAATGCCAGGCCTCAGGTGTAGCAGGGAAAAAAAAATGCCATCTCAGCCAGGATGGCATCCCTGACCTCAGAGGCACTGTGCTGTCTGTCCCCCAAGCTGATCAGTTTCAGCACGGCCTGCTGACATCTCCCCATGCCAGTGTTACAGTGTTTTCCGCTAGTAGCTGGGGTGGAGGTTGCAGCTTCGTAGGGTTTCAGTCTACTCCTGCCATGAATTTTGGCCAGGGAGAGGAGATAGGCCACCCCAGTTTGCACCCGGGGAACAGACTCCACCACATTCACCCTGCCTGTCATTAAAGATAAGCACTGCAGCATCCCTGACCACAGGCGCTTGTCCATGTGTCGGTGGTCAAGTGGACCTTGCAGCAAAGCGCAGAACTAAGGGCCCGCCTGATGTTGAGTGACACGTGCTGGTGCAAGGCGGGGACGCCACACCGGGAGAAGTTGAGACGGCTAGGGACGGCATAGTGAGGTGCCACAGTTGCCATCAGGTCCGGGAAGGCGGGAGTTTCAACAAGCCGGAACGCCAACCTCTCCTGGGCCAGCAGTTTAGCGATGTTGGCGTTCTAGGCTTGCGTGGGTGGGTGGTTAGCGGTGTATTTCTGCCGGCGCTCCAATGTCTGAGAGATGGTGGGTTGTTGTAAAGAAGCGCCTGATGGTGCCTTTGATGGTGCAGGAGAAGGAGATAAGACAAACAGGGGAGGATGAGGGAGAAGTCAACAAAGTGGCGGAGGCAGATGAAGTGATGTCCTGGCTCGTCCTCTGGAGTGCATCGCCAGCACTGTGAGCAGAGGCAGTGGCATGAACGACGGGCGACGTTTGTCCTGCCGTTGCTGCCTGCCACTGATTCCATTGCTTGGATTCCAAATGACGGCGCATTGAAGTGGTGGACAGGTTGCTCTTCTCAGGGCCCCTACTCGATTTCGAGAGGCAAATTGTGTAGACGACACTATATCTGTCCTCGGCGCATTCCTTGAAAAAACTCTACACCTTCAAGAAACGTGCCCTCGATGGGGGAGTTTTTCTGGGCTGGGTACAAAAGGGAACATCTTCGGACATTCCGGGTCTGGCCTGGCTTCGGCAAAGCAGCTGACCTCTGCCTCTGGACATGTCTCTGCCTCTAGCTACCCTTTTTGGTGCTGCACCTGCCTCAACATCCACACTACTTTCCCAGCTTGACATCTGCCTTGTCCAGGTGGGGTCGGTGTCCTCGTCGTCCACCACCTCCTCTTCCAACTCCTGTCTCGCCTCCTCCTCCTGCACAATGCGCATGTCAACTGGCTGCCCTGACAGCAACTGCGTCTCATCGTCGTTGATGAGGGTGGGTTGCTGGTCATCCGCCACCAAATCGACCGGAGATGGAATGGAGGAGACTCTAGTGTTTGAGCATCTGGACACAGGTACTCGTCTGTTAGGTCCGTGGAATCGCGAAATGGAGGGGCAGGTTGCGGTACAGTCAAAGGAAGGGAGAACAGCTCTGGGGAGCAGGGACAGTTGGGGTTATTGTTCTGGGAAGATTGGGAATTTTGGGTGGAAGGAGGACAAGACTGTTGGGTAAGAGGAGGTAGAGGCTGCCTGGCTGGTGGACAATGTGCTTTAAGCGTTATCCGACAGCCATTGCAAGACCTGTTCCTGGTTCTCGGGCCTACTAATCTTTGTACCATTCAGCCTAGTTAATGTGGAACTTTTGTGCAAAGCGCAGAACTTAGGGCCCGCCTGATGTTAAGGGACACACGCTGGTACAAGGCTCAACTCACCCTAAGTGCCAAAAACACTGCTGGTGCAAGGCTCTACTCATGCCAAGGGCCTCAATCTCTGCTGGTAGCTCAGCTTAAGGTCCTGTAACTTTGTTTGGAAGGGCTCATGTTAAGGGCTAGAAAAGTGAATTTTGGAAGGTCTTACCACATCACACACACACACACACACACACACACTCAAAATGACAGTTAAGGGTGAGGGCTTTTGGAATTCCCATTGCCTATTCCATTTGTGGTTGTCATGGGGAACGTGATTTAAAGGGGTGGTTGTTACTGTTTGTTGAGCTTAAATTGGGGTTTGTGTCCATCCATTTGGGGAGTAAAGAAGGTTTCCAGGTATTTTCCCACTTTGATAGAGGTTTTTTTGAATGTGGAAAGTGTGTAGTTGTTAGGCAGTGATGTTGGGGTAATAGAGGGTCTTTGGTGTGTTAGATGCCCCCAGACATGCTTCCCCTGCTGTCCCAGTGTCATTCCAGAGGTGTTGGCATCATTTCCTGGGGTGTCATAGTGGACTTGGTGACCCTCCAGACACGGATTTGGGTTTCCCCCTTAACGAGTATCTGTTCCCCATAGACTATAATGGGGTTCGAAACCCGTTCGAACACACGAACATTGAGCGGCTGTTCGAATCGAATTTCGAACCTCGAACATTTTAGTGTTCGCTCATCTCTAAATAGCAAATCAGAAAGTAAAGTAGTAGCCAGAGTTTAACTGTGTTATAATGTTATTAGTAACTGAACCCTAACACATACCTGTATTAAAACTTTGCCAAGTGATACAAATGGTGTGCTCATTTCTGCTACCAAGAGACAACCAACATAGAAATCTCCAATATCTCCTCTTATAAACTGGAAAAAAAAAAATAGGAAAATAAGAACAATAAGATCAGCATATGTAGTATAGAAGACCTGGTGGAAGAAATGCAAAGTATGACAACTCATGTTGATACAAGTTTCTTTGCTGAACTTAGTTTAACATAATAGTAAAAGCGAAGCTGATATTACACTTAGTGCTATGGTACCACGGCAACTATTACTATAGTGGAGTGATTTTTATAAATGCACTCAGGCCTTAATACTATCGTGACTACCATTATAATATTACACAGAATATTACTGGACTAAGCAAACTTTTTATTCAGGTGTGAAAAATGCTAATAAGTAAAAATGCTTTTAAAAATGGGAGAGTTATTAGTTTATTATTGTCAGCTAACAAAAAACAAAGAACAAACTAAAGAGAAATTTAAACCAAGTCAACATTTGGAGTAATGACTCTTTGCCTTCAAAACAGCATCAATTCTTCTAGGTATACTCACACACAGGTTTTGAAAGAACTCAGGAGAAAGCTTTTTCCAAACATCTTGGAGAAGTAACTCCAGATTATCTGTTGATGTAATCTTGCTCAAGTCCTCCTTTCCTTGCAAACCTGATAAAATTGAGATTTCATTTCCAGAGCGTCTTGTTCTTCTTTATAATGAAGATAGTTCTAATGATAGTGGCAAATATTGGATGTTGTTCTGCTGCATAATAAATTTGAGGCCAATTGGATGCCTCCATGATGGTACAAACTGCCTTTTGTTACAGCCAAATTTCAAGATGTGCCAAGAAACAGGCAAGGTTTAGGATCATAGATGAAGTGGTCCTTCAAGGAAACATGTGCAGCATATGAAAACACATCATGATTAATTCCCTTTTGAAATTGGAAGATTCCCAGCAGTGTAATCTACTTACAACTGTCAGAAAATAAAGGAACCATCTACGGTTTGGAGAAGTATGGCTAGTGGGACCCAGGTACTGTTTGGAGAAGTATGGCTAGTGGGACCCAGGTACTGTTTGGAGAAGTATGGCTAGTGGGACCCAGGTACTGTTTGGAGAAGTATGGCTAGTGGGACCCAGGTACTGTTTGGAGAAGTTTGCAGCCAAAAAGCCATACCTTTGACGTGGAAACAAGGCCAAGCGAATCAACAATGCACAAAAACATTGCAACTGGGATCTAGGAAAATGGCTGCAAGTGCTGTGAACTGAGGTCTCAAAATGTGAAATATTTGGCTGTAACAAAAGGCAGTTTGTTTGCTGAAGGGCTGGACAGTGGTACAATAAAGAGAGTCTGCAAGAAACAGTAAATCATGTTGGAGGTTCTTTGCAGCAAATGGGGTTGGGTATTTGGTCAGGATTAATGATGAGATACACAGACACTTATCCATCATGCATTATAATCAGGGAGGCATCTGACTGGCTCCAGTTTATAATGCAGCAGGACAACTACCCTAAAAATACATGTCATAAAGAACTAGCTTCAGTCTAAATAAGAACAAGGACTCCTGCAAATGATAATACAGCCCCCCAGAGGCCTAATCTCAACATCAAGTCCATATGGGATTACATGAAGATAAAGAAGGATCTGAGCAAGCCTACCTCCACAGAAGATCTATTGTTAATTCTCCAAAAAGTTTGGAGCCCCCTTGTCAAGTTCCTTGACAGCCAAGTTGCAGTAACTTGGTTTTGTCACTACACAAAACCTGCCTGCTTCCTGCTCCACTCTCTGTGTATCAACTATTGAGAACAGTTGATCGATAGGGATTCAGGGTAACAAAGTCCCCACTAATTTAATATTGTTGACCTACCAACAACTAAAAGTTGGTACACTGTGTAAAATATAAAAAGAAGAATGCAATGATTTGGAAATCTCAACCATATTTTGTTCACAAGAGGGCATAGTTGAAAGTTAGTAATTTTTTCAATTCTCCAATTTAGAAATGGTTGGCAACACGGCTCAAAAAAGTTGGAACTGAAGTTGTACATATGACCACTCAGTATTAGACTAGTGGGGGTGTTACCTGGAAGTTATATCAATCAACTTTTGTCAGCAGGTGATACACAGAGAATGGAGCAGGAAGCAGGCAGTGTTGTTCTGTGTGTGGTGGCCAAACAAATGAATGGGAGCTGATTTGCAATAACCTGGTCTGACCACAATACAGGGAACAAAACTGCCCAATTCCTGCTCCATTCTCTGTGCATCAGCTGCTGACAATAGATGATCAATAGGATAGGTTAGGTCATCAACATTTTTAGCCATGAAAACAACTTTAGTCTAAGGCCCCATGCAGCAAGCCACAGCCAAAAAACGCTGCAGAATAGACCATGGTGGGAACGCATTGCGTTTCTTTCTGCAGAATTTTTCACAGAAAGTCCACAGAGTTTTCCTCAGAAGACTTTCTGTTTCTATTATATCAATACAGAAACCGCTAGCATTTCCGTAGGTATAATTGACATGCTGTGATTTACAAAACCTCAACAGTTTTTGAAATCACAGTATTTCTGCTGCAGATTTTTTTCTGCAATACGTGGATGGGATTATCCAAAATCCCATCCACTTTGCAGCTACTATAATATGCAGCGTTTTTTTGCCACAGCGAAAATGCTACATATTCACAACGTGGGCTCTCAGCCTCAAAGGATACCTTGGTTCACATGCCCTATTAGAAAATTTGGAAAATATAGAAGTAATCTGCTCAGGACCCCTTTTTTTTTTTTTTAAGAATAGACACCTTGAATTTGCATGCTAATGCTTTCTCAGTTATATTAGAAAATGTACTCACCAAAGCAATTGGCACAAGGATGGTCAGGATAGATATGTGATGAACAAGCATAAGAAAGTCTTTCCGCAGAAGGCTGTTCATTGCAGCAGTAAAATGATGTTTTCCATTCAAAACCTTACTGTCTTTACATTTATACCAGTGGCGAATATACATAACATATGTATCATACATCATGTATGGGATTATCACCCATATGTACGCTGTAGCCAGCCAGTGTCTGTGGGTTGAAAATACAGTATTAGTATACCCTTATTTCACACTTTATTAATGTCATTGTATGTGGTTTTCTCTGCACTGTTAACTGAATACTACTGCTAAGTTGTTTGCTCCTACTCTCGTAACATATTTCATATTACCCGGCAGGGCTTTGAAGAGAACAAATTGTTTGTTGGACAATAAGAATTTTTGGAATATTAAATTGAATTACTTGTACCATATCAGTGCTATGTATCAGTATGACACACAAAATTGTTTCTAATACGTATGGTGCTTACATCCATTTAATACTCCTTGCATAGAGTTGGCTTCCAGTTCACGTTCATAGTAACAAAGACGCTGTAAGGATGAAAAAGACATATGTCCATATAGTTTGGCTAATACCCTTTACAATACTGGTATACAATAGTTATGCAGTAGAAGTCAAAAACCCCATTGATAGAAACCAATTTCTCATCATACAGAAAAAAATCCTTCCCGATTCTAAATACACTTCTCAAATTATCAATAGTGCCAAAAATTGTATTGGAAGACCTGACAGCTCAAGTAAATAATCACTAAGAGGTCTTTCACAGGTCCTGGGATTTTTAGATTGTTTACCAGGACTTACTTGACTTACTTGGCTCTACTCTGAATGATCTTGACTGGGGGTGACAGCCTGATCCGCTGTCCCCTTACCATGTCCCCTCCCACCCCCCTTTTTTTTTTCTTTCCTCTACTACTATTGTGACGAGCCTGCATGGCCTAAAAATTCTATCATGGCCTGTGGCGTCCCCAGACTTGTCTAGCATCAAGCGCATCTGGCATGTCATTGGTCCATTGCATAGTTAGCTTCCAGTGGCTGATCTTGATATTTAGAGTGCCCATGTGCATTGAGAATGGCATTACATTTCTGAGACAATTACCCTAAACACAATGCAGATCCAATAATTACACATCACTATCTTTAATGACTATTAGAATTGTCATAGGGCGTTGGATTGCAAAACACTGATAACATTATGATTGAATGAGACATAAAAACACTTAGCTAGACCAGCTCTAACTTTTTCTCTGTATCTGCTAAACAGATATAGACATAACTCATCAGGATCCATGTAATAAGACGTTTATCGCACAGTATATGAATTTTATTAAATGCCACTATATGACAAAATATAGTTTGCTTCCCTAGAGTTAAAATAAATGAGGCCCCAGTGAATACTGGCAAACAGAAGCCAAAGAATGCAATATAATAGAGGCCTATGAATGGGATATGAAAAAAGTCTAAGGGACCGTTCAAATGGCTGAAAATAAAGAGGAATTTGAGGTAGACAGTTTTGATTCCCCTTCATTTTCAGCTCCTGTGGCAAAATTGCGAAGAAGAGCTTCGACATTCACTGTTGACTAAGTTCAGAAGAATGAGCATCATCAGCCGGTGTCTCACACACAGACTATGTGGCTGAATCAGCGACAGAATCTGTGGAAAGGTCGAGCAGGACACTTATTTATTTAGCGTCTATCTCTAATTACAATGAGAGGCAGAATCTGCCATCAATTTTGAGGCGGAATACCCATTCATTTCAATGGGAGACAACTAAAGTATGGTATTTGGCTATCTGTGGCACTTCCATATAAATAGAAATCTGTTGCAGTTTGAGCGGTCATATCACCACTGATCTGCAGGTTATCTCCTATGGGGGATAACTTGCTTTCCTGGGAAAACCCCTTTAAGAGAGTAGTGCTGACCTTAAGCGGGGGAAGCATGAGACAATGTTTGTAGTGAGATAGAAAAAAAATCTAGCTCCTTCTCCCCCTTTCTTCACGAACATGGTACCAAAGGAGGATAATAGAGAGACTGGAAGCATTGTTAGACCTAATGCTTTGGAAGGAGGTAAGTGAAAGCACAGCGGCAAAGGAATACAAATATGGCAATCGTGTGGCCCCTGGCTGCAATTGGAAATCACGAGCACACCTCTGTCTGTGATGCTTGAGACAGAGTTTATTGAAAGCAACAGCTAAGGGGCCAAATGACTAGGATTGCATCTAGCACTGATCCTGGATGTTGGAACAGGGTATCAGTGGTATGTGACAGCTGACATTTGCTGTTCAGCCCTGGCTATCAGCAGCATAAGTGTAGAGTGCAGGCTTTCATAGTAGACTGCCCCACATCTGAAACTACTATTCAAAATTTTGAGCCACATTGCTAAGCTGCAAACTGGTAATGAATAGATCTAATCAGCTTCTTCTACTTTGGTTCATCTTCTGAATTCTTTTGTCAGCACAGATAATATCACAAAAATTTTGACTAATATATGGTAATGTATGACAACACTTGTATGGAATCAATACTCAATATACGTAGAATATGAATATTCATGTAGGATACCTAAACAAGCGAAGTAATGAAATGTGTTGTCAGTAACCAAATATTTCTCATCTTATGCATACCTGGGAGAGGTTAGATCTCTTAATATGATAAAAAATAATATTCAAATGATAACTTAATTTGTTTTCTTGCACTTACCTGCTATATTTCACATCTTTGCAAGAAGTGATGACAATTATCCCACAAACAGCAGCAATAATTCCATGAATAGATGAAACAATTCTGAAAAAGATGAAGAAAAAAACAAACAAAAAAAAAAAAAACCACACCATGAAATGTGTCTTTATATTTTGTCAATCTGTACTGGGCAGTACAGAGTCATAATAAGAATCCACTATCAGCCATACTGATTTTATATAGAGGCATATGAAGGTGTTTCGTGCGTACGTTCCACTGAATCCTGTATAATAATGACAATGATTTTAGTGGCAATAACACCTTAATATAGTGCATAGAGGATGCCATCATAAGGAACGCTTAGGACTAGCTCTGTGCGCTAACCTCTGTATGAGGCCTTATAGCTAAAGCCCCAATTCAAAGCATTTCTACAATACTCTTAAAGAAACATGTTTGGAATGATTGAAGCCTAACTAAAGGTGTAGCGGGATGGGGGACAATAACTCTGTTTGAAGGGGCCACAGGGGACTACCGGGGACCATAATACTGTGTGAAAGGGCTAAAAGGAACAATAATACTGTGTGAAGGGGCCACTGGGGACAATTGGGGACCGTAATACTGTGAAAAGTGGCTTAATGGGGACTATTATGCTTTGTACAGAGACCACTGTGGAACACTAAGGGTGCCCTGAATCTGAAAAGGTTGGGAAACACTGTTATAGTACAGGGTTGCCTTGGGGGTGTTAAAGGGGTTTTCTGAGTAAAAAATGTTTTGTTTTTTTAAAGTGTCTATTAGTGCTATTAATGGGTTAATTAATGCAGCCGTATACTTTTTAGTGTGTTTTGACCGATTTCTGGGTGTCTCACAGCTTCTGTGTGATGTAAATCCAGACTTATCACATTCATCTCTATGTGACAAAGTTGTAATTACTTCATATGGCAACTATAAAGCAGACAGCATGGATGTAAACTAAGAAGCTGTATCTTCATATATCTTAACAGTGCTGGACCCCACGATCTTTTAATATACTGAGGAATTAAGGGACGTTATTAATAAACGGGGCACATATCATTAATTTAAAGATGCACACAGGGGGTTATTATTCATTTCCAGGAGAGTTTATATTATAAAATTTGGCAGAGCAGCAGGAAGGAGATTTTGTGTAGGTGAGGGCAATGTGGGTCAGGTGCCTGGAAAAGTAAGAAGCCAAACAGGTCTTTGTGGCAAGCTTTACAGAAAATAGTCACAGGTAGAAGAAGTAGTGGTCATGGCTGTCTGATGCAGATGGAAGAGATGGGAAATGGGAATGATTACAGTCCAAAACATAACCTGTAAGTTGCTAATTTTTTCCTGTACTGTATTCATTCAAATGGTCTGCAGAGCCCAGTGTATAGCCTGTATTTACCACTATATGGTCACCCCTACCTACACCTCTGAGCCGATCTCTACAGAAGACTTGAGGTACGCTGATAATACTGCGATCTCTGCCTTCAAATTACAAGAGTCCAAAAGACTAGACATTGGGAGATACCTGTCCTCATACTGTAGGGCAGCTTTACCTGCCCCTGTGTCTAACAGTAATAGGTGAGATCACAGTGATCAATGCTGGATTTCTTTCCCTGGCCATCAAAATACAAACTTTATAGAATAAAGGAACCAAAAACCATTCTGTAACATACTAGGCTTTCAGCCCCTTTGCGAAAAGTGATAGACTATTACAGTGAATGCCGGGGTTTTAAACTTTCTATTTCATTTTCGGCAATGGAACATTCCTCCCGTGGGGAGTTCACAGGAACTGTCCCTTTACCATGGCAGGCTGGAAGACTCTCAGACCTGCCATAGTAATAACTATTGAATCCTACATAGGTAGGCTTACATAGGTATATTGCCATAGTCTATGGTATAAGCATTAAATAGCGCCATTTTGAAGTACATTTTGTCCTGCAAAAAATAGTCCCTCATAAGACTCAGATTTCAGAAGATAATGAAAAATCTGTGTCCTCAAGGGGTTAATTGAGATCCAGTCAAAGTGATCTTGTGATATGTCATAGATACATGAGAATCGATTGCACTAGTAAAGTCTGTCAATCCCAGATCAGCATTCATATCCAGAATAAAAGAAGTCTATTGAAAATTCAAACCTTTCTTGGCACTGCTTAAAGATTCCTGTTACTGAGAATTTGTTGTTAGTATGAATGTTTGACTCAATGACAGTTTTCTTAGAATGTGGTGTCAGATGTTCAGTAACAAAAAGTGCCAAGTCCATTGTCAAAATTAGTGGGGACCTGAGGTCACAGACTTCACCATTTTGGTTACATTGCCTCTATGTAATAGTACGTAGCAGTAATATTCGCTTTAATGACCTCCTGCCGGGTTCCCCACTGGTCTCTGCTTATTCGTTTCTCTTGAAACACAAGAAATAAACACTTAGACAATAAATGTCTGAAGTGTTGACCCGGCATTTCCTGTATGTCAGGAGGGACCAGGAAGCAGAGACTGGCGAAGGAGCCACGTAGCACCAGAACAGGAGTGGCAGTGGATTGGTGTAGTGAATATGCCTTTTGTTTAAGGTCTGCACACCATTGTTGTTCACTAGACAACCTCTCTAACTCCTGTACATACAAATATATTCATTAAAGATGTATATGTAAGATATAGGAATAACCCTTACAAAGTCACATTGCATTGTTGGACGCTACAGCAGTATCCTTTTGTTCTTACAAGGTTATATTGATAACATGTTTATATTCGTGAATGAATGAACAGTGCAGTAGTAAGTAAAGTTAAGAAAGGCCTACACACATACAACTTAGCACTCTCCTACTAACAAGGCTCAAGATCAATGTTATTTAAATATGGTTTGACCTTACAATGACTGCCCCTATCTGTAAGTTATCATGGTGTTATAACAATCCCCGCCTGAAAGACCTGATAACAGTCCAACTGCAAATAACATATTCAGGAACTTGAAATAAAGCATATGATCTACAACTGTGGAAATCCATACACACTAAAAAGGGACACACACAAATACCCTTTTTAGGATACAAAGTTACCCATACTGCATAGCACATACAACAAAATCACATCTGATAATAAGAATAATAGAATGAATCAACTCTCGAATCTATTCTTTAAGAACATTTTGCATGTCGCCTCCTGGGCCGTTGCATCATGACCCCATGTCCTAGTCCTTCTCTTCACTGCATAAACTGCCAATGCTGTCTTCACTGGGATCAAAATCCTGTGCATGCGCTGTACATGAGCACAATACGCTAGTGTAGGAATAGAATAAAGATGGCCACCAAGCATGCACTGTCGGCTCTGCCTTAACCCAATGTGGCAGAGCCGACAGCACATGCGTTGTATTTCAATCCCGCTGAAGATAGTATCGGCTGCTTGAATGCCCAGGAGTTGGCATTCAAGGTATGATGACAAAGCTGTGCTCGGAGCACAGGGGGAACATCCCCTGTACTCCCTGAGCATCATTTGCATATATGCTAAAAGTGATTTATTTCAAAAACAGAGGTGTTCAAGACTGAACCAAAGGTACGAGTAGAATAGCCCTTCTAAAGGCTATACCAACGTGTGCTTAGTTTAAAGGGGCTCTATCCTTGGGAAAAGTCACTTTTAGATAGGCTATTTCACACAAACCTTTTGTATGTAAATTGCCTCAGTAGATTTTTAATAAGTCTTTTTTTATTTATATGTTAATTAGCCTTCTCCGAGCACTCCGGAAGTGTCTGTGTGCACTGTCTGCTCTGTGTGTGTGAGACCAGAGAGAAGAGTCATCAGCAGCAGCCTCTCTGCTCTCACACACACAGAACAGACAGTGCACACAGACATTTCCGGTGCATGGAGAAGGCTAATTAGCATATGAATAAAAACTGACTTATTCACAAACTACTGCAGTGATTTCCATACAAAAAGTATGCGTGAAATAGCCTTTCTAAAGGCTTTGCAAGGATGTGCTTAGTTAAAAATGACTTTTCCCAATGATACTGTAGAGCCCCTTTAAAATACATATCCCCCAATGATAGATTCCCTTTAAAAGTCTGACAAGTGTAAGTGTGATTTTTCAGATTTACCAGAAAATATTCCAAACTGAAGAGAGTACTTCAAATCTGAGTAGGATTTTAAAAGCCTAAATATTATTGATCGCAAATTAATCACCCCATTTTGAAAACTGCACCCTTCATAATTGAAAACCACATTTAGGAAGTTTGTTAACCCTTTATGCATTTCACAAGAATTAAAACAATAGAGAGATGAAATTAAGACATCACCTTTTTTCAATAGTATGTTCATTCAGCCCTAAAATGTACACATTCACAAGGGGTTAAAAGAGAAAATGCATCACTAAATCTGTTCTACAATTTCTCCCGAGCACAGAAATACCTCACATGTGGATGTAAACTGCTATTTGGGAACACAGCAACACGCCAAAGGGAAGGAGCGACACTGCGTGTTTGAAAAGGAGATAATGCTGAAATAGTTTTCAGGTGTCCTGTCTCCTTTGCAGGGCCTCTAAAGCAACAGTACCATGAACATCCTCTGTGACCACATTTTGAAAATTACACCCCTCACAGAATTTATCAAGGGTCATAGTGAGCATTTTTAACCTAAAGTTGTTTCACAGATTTTATTAACAGTGGGATGTGTGAATGAAAAATTACAATTTTTCCAAAAAACCTTTAATTTTTTCATTTTCATGAAAGGGTGAAACAGAAAAAGCACTCCACAGTTCGTTACAAAATTTCTCCTGACACTAGGTTCACACTAGCGTTCGGGTCTCCGTTCTCAGCTTTCAGCTTTGCATGCAGAAGACGGAAAGCTGTCAGAGCGGGTCCGGCCGTGAGCAGCGGTGAGCGTTTTATGCTCTCCGCCGCAAAACCGGTTTATTAAAATCGGACACAAAGTACTGCATGTCCGACTGTGTCCGATTTAAAAAAAAACAGTGGTTTCGCGGCGGAGAGCATAAAGCGCTCACCGCCGCTCACGGCTGGACATCTTTCAAATCCATTCAAATGAATGGGTATGAAAGAGTCCTGCAGGTTTCCGTCTCCTGCCTCTGTTTTGTGCAGGAAACGGAAAGCATAACGGAGACCGGGCACAGATGTGAACGAGCCTTGAACTTGTCAATACCACATATGTCGTAATCGTAATCTGTTGTATGTGTTAGGAGTATTTAGGTTCTTTACTTTCTATTTTTCTTACCTGGGGAGTTTTTGGCTGCGCAGTGTCTGGGGTGGCATCCTGGCGCTGCGGGGTTGTCCTGTTGTGAGTATTGGTGCACACCTTCTGACTTGCACGCGCGCACTGCTGGTAGGCAGCTTTATCTCCTGGTTGATTAGTCTGTCCTCCCATTTGCACCTGGGAGGAGTGGTCTCTACTCTGTATTTAAACCCATGCCTCCCATGGTTCTGTGCTGAGTGTCGCTTTTACAGAGCTAGGCCTTAGCAGGAGGAGTAGGTGGTGATCTGGGATAGAGGAAGTTCCGTGGTTGGTTTTTGGGAGGTTTGGGTGAACTAGTTGGTGTGTGAGTTTTCCCTTCTGTGTTCACCAATCCTACCTCTGTGTGTAATTGACTGTGTGAGTGAATTGCCTTATCCTTTGATTTCTACTCAGTTTCCCTGTGTTTGTTTCCTAGTGTAAGGTTCCTTCCCATATTGGTTTGGGGGAATCCTTTCCCACATGTTTCCTGTGTGCTGCTTGTGTTGTTAGTCAGCGCACACCCTTGTCAGTCCCTGTCAGTAGCAGCTTCACTTGTTCGTTAGGGGTGACCCCCTTTAGTCTCCAGCCCCTAGAGATCTTATAGGGCATTCCTTCTCCCACTTCCCTCTAGGCCTACGGTATCAGTGAGAGAGGAGCTGTCGGGGTCAGGCTTAGCCTGAGTACAGCCGACCCACACCCGTGAGGCAGGGACCGGGATAGCTAGTGGGAGTAGTGCAGGGCGAGATTTCCTACTGCTGGTCCTTAGCCCCGTTGCAGCTACCTGGACTGACATAACAGTATGGGTACATAGCAGTGCTTAGAATGAGCTTTATTTGGAAGGCAGATTTTGCTGGAATAGTTTTTGGGTGCCATGTCTCATTTGCAGAGCCGCTAAAGTACCAGTCAATGGAAACCCCCAAAGAGTGACTCCACTTTGAAACTACACCCTTCAAGGAATTTATCAAGGGGTATTATTTTCAACCCAAAATTGCTTCCCAAAAATTAATGTACAAATAGAAAATTTAATTTTTTAAAGAAATATGCCATTTTAGTGCCCAATATGTTGTGCCCACTTTGTGTCTACAGAGACAAACACTCCTAAAACTTTCAAGTAGGTTATCCCGGGGAATAAAAAAGTTGTTTGTATAGATGTAAGCCACTGTTTGGGTAAACAGTAGAGTTCAGAAAGAATACTGCACCTTTAGCTTTTGGAGTATACTAGGACTGGTTTCTGGATGCCATATTGTTTTTGCAGAGTTCTAAAGGTGCCAGTAAATTGGAAAACCCAAACATGGCTTCCAAAAACTAAACTATTTAAATCTGTGCCCAAATAAAGCCACTTGGTTCTCCTTCACATCTACACCCTGCTGTGTGCCCAAACAGCAGTTTATGCCCACATGTGTGACACTTTTGTACCCAAGATAATGTACTTAATGCCATATGTGGGTATAATCTGCTGATTGGCTATACAGCCGGGCACAGAACAGAAGGAGAGCTATTTCGTATTTTTGAAGCACAGTTTGGCTTTTGGACATCATGTCACTTTTGCAGAGCCCCTGGATGCAGTGCCAGATATGTTGCGCCCATCTTGTGTCAGCAGAGACACACTCCCTATAAACTGTTACGCAGTTATCCTGGGCACAACAGCCTTTGGAATGTTCGTCTTACACAAGCTGTGTACAACACACTGTGGCAATTTTTCCAGAAACATATTTCATTGCATTTCTCACTTTTCTCCTCTGGATAAATTCCTTTAGGGTTGTAGTTTCGAAAATAGGGTCATATGTCAGAAGATTCCACTTTGCTGGTATTTCAGGGTTCTGCAAATGTGGCATGGCGTCAAAGACCAAACCATCTAGATCTGTACTCCAAAAACCAAATTGCGTGCCTATCCTTCTGTGCTCAGCTACAGTCCTATGAAAAAGTTTGGGCACCCCTATTAATCTTAATCATTTTTAGTTCTAAATATTTTGGTGTTTGCAACAGCCATTTCAGTTTGATATATCTAATAACTGATGGACACAGTAATATTTCAGGATTGAAATGAGGTTTATTGTACTAACAGAAAATGTGCAATATGCATCAAACCAAAATTTGACCGGTGCAAAAGTATGGGCACCTCAACAGAAAAGTGACATTAATATTTAGTAGATCCTCCTTTTGTAAAGATAACAGCCTCTAGTCGCTTCCTGTAGCTCTTAATCAGTTCCTGGATCCTGGATGAAGGGATTTTGGACCATTCCTCTTTACAAAACAATTCAAGTTCCGTTAAGTTTGATGGTCGCCGAGCATGGACAGCCCGCTTCAAATCATCCCACAGATGTTCAATGATATTCAGGTCTGGGGACTGGGATGGCCATTCCAGAACATTGTAATTGTTCCTCTGCATGAATGCAGAGTCGATTTGGAGCACTGTTTTGGATCATTGTCTTGCTGAAATATCCATCCCCGGCGTAACTTCAACTTCGTCACTGATTCTTGAACATTATTCTCAAGAATCTGCTGATACTGAGTGGAATCCATGCGACCCTCAACTTTAACAAGATTCCTGGTGCCGGCATTGGCCACACAGCCCCAAAGCATGATGGAACCTCCACCAAATTTTACAGTGGGTAGCAAGTGTTTTTCGTGTAATGCTGTTTTTTTTGGATGCCATGCATAACGCCTTTTTGTATGACCAAACAACTCAATCTTTGTTTCATCAGTCCACAGGACCTTCTTCCAAAATGAAGCTGGCTTGTCCAAATGTGCATTTGCATACCTCAGGTGACTCTTTGTGGCGTGCTTGCAGAAACAGCTTCTTTCTCATCACTCTCTAATACAGCTTCTGATTGTGCAAAGTGCGCTGTATTGTTGACTGATGCACAGTGACACCATCTGCAGCAAGATGATGCTGAAGCTCTTTGGAGGTGGTCTGTGGATTGTCCTTGACTGTTCTCTCCATTCTTCTTCTCTGCCTTTCTGATATTTTTCTTGGCCTGCCACTTCTGGGCTTAACAAGAACTGTCCCTGTGGTCTTCCATTTCCTTACTATGTTCCTCACAGTGGAAACTGACAGGTTAAATCTCTGAGACAACTTTTTGTGTCCTTCCCCTGAATAACTATGTTGAACAATCTTTGTTTTCAGATCATTTGAGAGTTGTTTTGAGTAGCCCATGATGCCACTCTTCAGAGGAGATTCAAATAGGAGAACAACTTTCAGTTGGCCACCTTAAATATCTTTTCTCATGATTGGATACACCTGGTTATGAAGTTCAAAGCTCAGTGAGGTTACAAAACCAATTTTGTGCTTCAGTAAGTCAGTAAAAAGTAGTTAGGAGTATTCAAATCAATAAAATGATAAGGGTGCCCATACTTTTGCACTAGTCAAATTTTGGTTTAATGCATATTGCACATTTTCTGTTAGTACAATAAACCTCATTTCAATCCTGAAATATTACTGTGTCCATCAGTTATTAGATATATCAAACTGAAATTGCTGTTGCAAACACCAAAATTTTTAGAACTAAAAATGATTAAGATTAATAGGGGTGCCCAAACTTTTTCATAGGACTGTATGTACCCAAACAGTAGTTTATACCCACATATGACATTAATTACATTATCCCAGGTACAACAATATCATACATGTGGGCATAAACTGCAGTTTGGGAACACAGCAGGGCACAGATGTGAAGTAGAGCCATTTGGCTTCTGAAGAGCAGAACTAGATGTTTGGTATTTGAAAACTGCAACCTTAAAAGAATTTATCAAGGGATGTAGAGAGCGTTAGTTTTCCCAGATGTGAATGCACAGAAAATAGTGGAAAGTTAATATGTAAGCTATACCAAGTACATTGGGAAAACCAAATTCCCTACTATTTTCCTAGTAGCTCCAATGACTGGGAAAGGGGGATCATTCTAAAGGGGGGGGGGGGTTACCTCTGGTATCTTTTCCCTCATACGTTCTAAATTTGGGTGTTACCCTGATATGACTGCTGCAAAATAGGGCATTATACCATGTGGGGTCACTATACTATGTGAGGGCACACTGTGCGGAGGTGCTAAGGAAAACAGTGTTTGGGAGGGCACTAGGAGGGATTATACGGTGTGCGTTGAGATTGTCTGCGACCTCCCCCATAATCCACCTTCTGGAAAATCCTGAATACACCCCTGAATAATATTATCCTATAACTGCATTCTGTGTCAAAGAACTAGAACCCCTTGCTCATCTACTTAGCTTTATTTCTTACAATGCCATTACAACCTCTTCCTAATAGAATATCATTCTCTGTCTACATTGAAATATTTTGGTGACAGATTTACTATAGCATTAGTCATGCCAAAGTACATCTCTGTGACTGGTCAACTGTACAAACTAAACAAATCTGTGTAACAGGCATTACACAGGCAGGCAGATTTGGGCTAATCTCATAATACTTTTCCTTGCTGTTTTGATAGATATATTTGCCAGGTGCTGGGTATGCATGTTACATACAAAACAGAAACTGAATTCAGGGCATTTGGTTTCCTGGTTTTACCAGATGCTGTTGTGCCATAAACTACATTTCTAAGCAATTTAACAATCCTCATCCTTGAAAAAATCTGCTCTTAACCCCTTCCCGAGATGCGCCGTAATAGTATGGCGCGTGTCGGGTCTGTAACTATGGCGACCGCCCGGGAGCCGGACGGCCGTCATAGCCGCCGGGTGTCTACTGCTTTAAGCCCCTGACCGGACCGATCGGAGGCATTAACCCCTCCGGCGCATGCTCCAGGGCCGACCCCCCGTTGCCATGACAACCGGGAGCCTTGTTAAAGGCTCCCAGCCGGTCTGCAAATTCTCTCTTTTGCAGGCTGGTGTATACAGCCTGCAAAAGAGATGATGCTTTTTTGCAATGCATTGCAATGCATTAGCATTGTAATGCATTGCATTAGTGATCAGACCCCCTGGGGTTCAACACTCCTAGGGGGTCTAATAAATGCAAAAAAAAAAAAAAAAAAAAAAGTAAAAAAAAAAAAAATATAAAAAAATATAAAAAGTATTAAAAGTTCAAATCACCCCCTTTCCCTAGAACAGATATAAAAGTAGTTAAAAACTGTGAAACATATACATGTTAGGTATCCCCGCGTCCGAAATCGCCCGCTCTACAAATCTATAAAAATATTTTTCCTGTTCGGTAAACGCCGTAGCAGGAAAAATAGTCAAAAGTGCCAAACCGCCGTTTTTTCACTGTTTTAATTCTGATAAAAATTTGAATAAAAAGTGATCAAAGCAATAACATTTCCCGAAAATGGTAGAACTAAAAAGTACACCCGGCCCCGCAAAAAAAGACGCCCTATGCATCCCCGTACACCTATGTATAAAAAAGTTACGGCCGTCGGAATATGGCGACTTTTAGAAAAAAAATTTTTTAACACCGTTTTGGAATTTTTTTTAGGGGTCAAAATGTAAATAAAACCATATAAGTTTGGTATCCCTGGAACCGTACCGAAACACAGAATATAGGGGACATGTCATTTTGGCTGCACAGTGAACGCCGTAAAACCAAAGCCCGTAAGAAAGTCGCAGAAATGCATTTTTTCTTCAAATCCACCCCATTCTGAATTTTTTTCCTGCTTCCCAGTACATTATATAGAATAATTAATGGTGGCATCATGAAGAAAAAATTGTCCCGCAAAAATTAAGACCTCATATGACTCTGGGAGCGGAGAAATAAAAAAGTTATGGGGTTTAGAAGGAGGGGAGTCAAAAACGAAAAACGAAAATCAAAAAATGCCATCGGCGGGAAGGGGTTAAAAGTGCAGATAAAATAGAAAAAAAAACAAAAAAACACACACACACCATCAATAGGTTTTCAGCATCCCCTTGTTAAAAGGGTTTTCAAAAATCACAATATTAATGGTCTTTTGTTAGGGCAGACCATAAATATCAGATCAGTAGTGCTACAAGTGGTGATCCCATGAAGATCATCTGTCTTCATACCTGTATGCAAAAAGGAACCAAAAAACGGACAACTATGCTTTGTACCACATTTCAATGTGCTTTAGATACTTTTTGTGTTTCTGTAGACAACGGACGTATCTTAAAATGTGACAAAGTGCACCCAAGCTATACCAAAATTTGGGGCATACTAAGCTGATCAATAGGTGGGGGAAAAAAAAATTAAAGAGAAGTATAAACCATGTCTAGCAAAATTTTCCTTCTTTCTTAGAAGATTTATTATTGTTTGTATTGATAAAAAGCCTGGAGACTACTGAGAATTGGACGTGATCGAGAATTGTAATCTTCTCATTGTAGAATTTGGAAAATTCCCTGTGTGGTACATTCTTTGAGTGAAACATATCAGTGAAAATAACATGTCATTTCAAATTCAACATTTAATAATACACAAATTAAAAAAAAGAGAGAATATCCATATTGATCAGTAAATGTACAAGTGTCCGCATAGGCATCAATAATCATAAACAGTATATATGTGATACCATAGAGCTGGGTGTATACTATATGGGGTAAGGTGGAGGAATTACCAAGTTTCCAAGTTAAAGGGGTTTTCCAGGCAAAAAAAGTTTCGTTTTTTTTTTTCTTTTAAAATGTCTATTGGTGCTATTAATGGGTTAATAAATGTACCTATAGATTTTTTAGTGTGTTTTGGGTGATTTATGGGTGTTTCAGGGAGCATCTAGTTTCCCCTACTTTAGTTTACATCAGGGGTCTCAAACTCAATTTACCCGTGGGCCGCTGGAGGTAGAGTCTGGGTGAGGCTGGGCCGCATCAGGTTTTCCCCAAAAAATTTTTTCTAAAAGTTGCCTTATTCTAACACCCGTAACTTTTTTATACTTCCGTGTACAGGGATGCATAGGGTGTCTTTTTTTGTGGGGCCAGCTGTACTTTTTAGTTATACCATTTTGGGCAATTGCTTTTGCTTTGATCATTTTTTATTCAAATTTTTATCAGAGGCAAAACAGTACAGGAAAAATATTTTTTATAGATTTGTAGAGCTGGCTTTTTCGGACACAGGGATACATAATGTGTATGTGTTTCACAGTATTTAACTACTTTTATATGTGTTCTAGGGAAAGAGGGGCAATTTGAATTTTTAAAACTTTTTAATTTTAACTGGTTTTTTTTTTTGTTTTGTTTTTTGCATTTATTAGATCCCCTAGGGGTCTTGAACCCCAGTGGGTCTGATCACTAATGCAATGCATTACAATGCTAATGCACTGCAATATATTTAAAAAAAATAGTAATTTCTTTTACAGGCTGCATAGAGCATTGCAATGCAGCAGCTACTGGAAAATTTCTAAAATTAAAATGGCCGGAATTTTGGTGTGCAGTAAATGCTGGGTGCTGGGGAAGGGGAGGGGGTTTTGGTAGTCTGTCTGCCCCTTCCCTGAGCTTGAGGACTGGGTTTTTTCCCCCCACTTGGAACTCAACCTGGCTGAATATAGCATATCTGCAGTGCTCCTATTAACCCCTTCCCGATGGAATAGGAGCACTGCAGATCCCCTATATTCAGTAGACTGGGCACTTTCAGACACAAGGATACCTATTGTGTATGTGTTTCACAGTAATTTTCTACTTTGAGGGCGGGTTTCAGTTTCCTGCCCGAGAAACTGGGCAGAAGACGGAAACTGGCAGGCATTTTTCAAAATTGTCCGCTGGTGAGCGTCTTCTGCTCTCTCCGGCGAAATTTATTTTTTTATTTTTTTAACCGGACACAACATCGGACATGCAGGACTTTGTGTCCGGTAAAAAAAACAAAAAAAAAAACAAAACAAAAAAAAACAAAAAACGGTTTCAACGCGGAGAGCAGAAGATGCTGACGGGCGCTCACCGATGGACACTTAATGCCGGTTTCAGTCTTCTGCCGACAGAAAACGGAAACCTGCATAATGGAGATCGGGCTGGTGTGAACCCGCCCTTATATGTATTCTAGGGAATGGAGTGATTTAGAACTTTTATTTATTTATATTATATTTTTTGAAAGCTTTTTTTTTTTTTTCTTCACTATGTTATTAGCCCCCCTAGGGGACTTGAACCTGAAATCATTTGATTGTAAGTCCAATACACTTTTATTGCCGTCTATTGGAGATTCTATACATTACTACTGCGGCTGGTCTATGACCAGCCGCAATAGTAATATAGTGATGACAGGCCTGGGAGCCTTCAGTAGGCTTCCGGCTGTCATCGGAACAGGTCGGCTCCTGGGACTTCGCCGCGCAGGAGCCGGCCCCAAGGCTTGTTTTAAACTCCTTTTCTGGGGGGGGGGGGGGAATCTCCCCTGTAACTTTTACAGCGGAGTTGCCTCAGGTTCCAGACCAAAAAAAACCCATGTAAGGCCGGGGCCCCACGGGACGTAAACGCCACGATTTGTCTGCAGCGGAGACGCTGCGAGAGAAATCGCGGCATTTTACAGTGCAAGCAAAGGAGATGGGATTCATGCGAATCCCATGCCCACTGTGCGGAAAAAAAAAACGCAGTGCGGACATGCTGCAATTTTCAAAACCGTTGCGGCTTTGCAAATCGCAGCATATCAATTATATCTATGGAAACGCTGGCGGCTTTCCCGTAGATATAATGGGAAGAGAAAGTCCGGAGGAAAACTATGAACTTTCTCTTCAAAGTGCTGCGGAAAGAACCGCACTGCGATCACACAGCGGTTCTTTCTGCTTGAAATCAATGGAAGGCTTTTTTACTAGAGATGAGCAAACAGTGTTCTATCGAACACATGTTCGATTCGAATCGAACATCACGTGGCAAACTCCAAAAAAGATTCGATTCCCCTCCCACCTTCCCTGGCGCTTTTTTTGCACCAATAACAGCGCAGGGGAGGTGGGACAGGAACTACGACACCAGAGGCATTGAAAAAAAAAAAAAAAAAAAAAACGGAAAAAGTCATTGGCTGCCGAAATCAGGTTACCTCCATTTTAGACGAATAGTGGATTTCAAATCCGGGTCATATGAGAATGTGAACTTTGTGACTATGAGACAGGGATAGTTGTACAGGCAGGGATAGCTATGGATAACCTTTATTTAGGTAGGAATGTTATTAAAAATAACTTTTTGGGGCTCTATCGGGTGTGTAATTGTGATTTTTGTGAGATAAACTTTTTCCCATAGGAATGCATTGGACAGCGCTGATTGGCCAGAGTACGGAATTCGACCAATCAGCGCTGGCTCTGCTGGAGGAGGCGGAGTCTAAGATCGCTCCACACCAGTCTCCATTCAGGTCCGACCTTAGACTCCGCCTCCTCCGGCAGAGCCAGCGCTGATTGGCCGAAGGCTGGCCAATGCATTCCTATGGGAATGCAGAAACGTAGCAGTGTTGAGCCAGTTCTGCTCAACTACACAGTGTGCCGGTCAGCCCATCAGATGTAGCAGAGCCGAGGGTGCACTAGAACCCTTATGCACACTCGGCTCTGCTACATCTGATGCCCCCAGACATGCTTCCCCTGCTGTCCCAGTGTCATTCCAGGGTGTTGGTATCATTTCCTGGGGTGTCATAGTGGACTTGGTGACCCTCCAGACACGGATTTGGGTTTCCCCCTTAACGAGTATATGTTCCCCATAGACTATAATGAGATTCGAAACCCGTTCGGACACTCGAACAGTGAGCGGCTGTTCGAATCGAATTTCGAACCTCGAACATTTTAGTGTTCGCTCATCTCTATTTTTTACCTATTGCTTTCTATGTGATAAGCACGTATGCCAGCACCCATTGAAGTCAATGGGATCTGTTTTTTACGCTGCTCACTCTGAACGAGTTTACGTTCAGAATGAGTGGAGCGTAAACTCCGTGTGAAGGCTCCCTGAACCCGGCCTTAGGTTTTTGTCTGAATTCTGCAGCAGATACTGATGCTGTTACTGGGCCTGCCCTTCTGACAGTGGAGGGATATAGTTATTGAAACTAATGACACTGATATCTCTGGCACCGGGGTACATACCAGCAAAGCTGAGTGCTAAGTACATTGTCAGCTTAATATTGGTATATAATACCACCACTGTCAGAGGACATGAAATGTGGATTCTGCCTTAAAATCAATTTCATATTCTGCCTGAAACGAACCTTCATTTATCTCATTGGGAGATTTTTTTTCCTCTATCTGAAATTTTTAGCTAACAGAAAAAAAAGTAGTGTCATGCTGGATCTGCAGGCAAATTCCATCTGACAACTCCCACTGAAGTGAAAGGGAGACAGATAATTTCATTCATACAGCATCCTACAGGTTTTCTACATTCTCTTTTTCACAGAGTGTCTATATAAAACAATGATTGACTTATACCAGCATAGTGGACAAAGGAACCCAATATAAGAAATGCTTGCTCCTCCTCTGCATGGCTCATTTACATTACAACAATTAATGCGTGACTGTAAACATGTCCCTCTGGCCTACAGGCAGCAACTTATAGAGCAGCAGGAGATAAGCAGACCGATACATAGTTTTGTGGGAAAATCTCTGTTCCATCTAGTCTTACAAATCTAAAGTCCTGTTACACCTGCAGATGCGGGCATGGAACAAGTGCTCAATTTTTTTTCAAAGTCATGCAGGTATTGACCAACTTATGCTAGGTTCACACCAGCGTTCGAGTTTCCGTTTGTGGGGTCCACTTGGGGACCCCACAAACAGAAAACTAATCTGCTTAAAAAAACGCGATTTCCTGTGGAAAACCGTGGTGGACCCCCATAGACTATGATGGGGTCCATCGGGTTTCTGCCCGAAAAATGTGGAAAATTCTCTCTACATTTTGAAAGCAGAATGGGAAACGGAATCCCTGAGTGGAGATCAGGTAAGATGTGAACCTAGCCTGAGGTCTTCAGAATTTTGGCCACTTATGACACTGGACCATGTGGTCTTACCATAAAAGGAAGGCTGGCAAAAAGGGTGAGCTAATACAAGTAGACACACTGCGAGATAGATTAAGATCATTTCTCAATTCAAGCCTCCACAGCAGAGATAACATAATAAACTAAATTATGTAAATGAGCAGTATAGAGCACCAGACTGAACCCGCCCGCTGCTGCTATGTGACATTGACATCTCGTCCTGTGGTTGCACTGTATTTCACAGTATTGGCATATATGCAGTACACAGTCTCTGGCTTTAAAGGGTTGGCCACTTTCAGACCAATATGGAGACACAAACATTATTGTCTGTATAATAAAAAGTTGTGCAATTTTCCATTATTCTTTCTGTATCAATTCCTCAGTTTTCTAGATCTCTGCTTGCTTCTAGTGGATAAAAATCAGTCCATGGTCATGTGATGAAAACACATTTTTAATGACACAAGATATAAAACATACATACATGCATGAACATATGCATAATATAGTGAGAAAGTGAAGGGTGTGGTCTGGGAAGACAGGTATGTTTCAGCCAGGCAGCTAAAGGGTGTTTGATAAAGGTTCACACCAGGGAGGTCAGCTGACTAATCAAGGCCTGATATAGTCTGTGTGTGAAGACTGGGAAGTGTGGCAGCACACTGACAGAGCTGACCTGTCCAAACTGAATCTACAAAGAAGGTACTGTGCCACCCGTTGTTGTTGCCAAAGTGGGAGTCTGGTAGTCAGGCTCCTGGATAGTCACGGAGCAGTTTCTCATGTTTAGTTAGTGCTCAGCCGAGAAGGCTTTTGTTTTGTTGGTTTGTTACTTTGCAAAGGCAGTTTATGCAGCTCAAGTGAAAATAAACGCTGAACTTGAGTGTAACCCAGTCTCTGTGTCCCGGTTTCCTGCACTGCTACTAAGCATCTACCTCAGTGATTACCCACAATATATATAAGTATACACACCTCTTCAGACTCACACATTACATCTTTATTCGTTACCATTACTGAACATGAAATGGAAAGTGAAAGTAACAACATTTGACCACAGCAACTGAGTGGTTAAATGCCCCTTATCAGAGTCATCTCTGATCACGGGCAATGCTGCAGAGTCCTTGCTGTGTGAAACAGCACAGATCTGGTGGCTAGTGCGGCCACCATACTTAGTCACGTGTACCTGAATGTAGGGGTTAATATATAAATAAACAAAAATACAGCACCTGTACGTCCAGTCAGAACACAGTAGCTGCACGGAGATCGTGCAACTACTGAAGCTGGGAGCTGGCTGTAACTTCAGCCAGCGCTCCCACAGAGATGGCAGGGAATATTTATTACCTCCCCTGCCTTCTCGATCGCTGTATACACGGCTATGGACGCTGCCATAATTCAGCTGCCCTCTGACCCGGCGGTCACATGATCCGCTGGGAGCAGAGTCTTACAAGAGTAAGTTAGTTGACTGAGACATACGGGAAAAATGTTACAGCCCCCAAAACCTCACATACAAAATAAACCTAAAATGTGTCTGGTCCTGGACCACAAATTGGCCCGGTACTGAAGTGGTTAAGGATATACTTACATGGCAGAAATAGAAGAGGAATTTAAAATGGAACTCTGCCCCTCTGGCTTTCCACCACGGCTAACACTCACTAACTAACCAGTGGAGTGCCTCGTGCTGTGTGCTATGCAACTGAATTAGATGCAAAAGATTAAACAAGATTCTTATTTCTTTCAACATCCTGATTTGATCTCTGCCACCCAATATTTTCAATGGGAGGAAGATTCATAGAGAAATTTGGCAGTGATTTTGAGGCAGACTTCTCCTCGAAAATGGCACCAAATTCCACCATGTGAACATACTATTACTGTACTGTCAATGGCATGTGGTGTGTGAACATGAACAATAGCTGCCTGCTTTATGTGTCCTATATTAAGGCATGATGGTATCTCAGCACATTATATATATATTTTATATATGTTTGTAATAGATCTGTATCTAAATATACGTGAGAACAAACAGTCCAGCAACTCAAAGTGTCACATCAGCTGACAGATCTTAGTGTGAGTTAAGACAAAGACTGGATATTGCCTTAACCTTCACATTTTCCTGCCCCCAAGCTTGGCATCTAAGTAAAAGGAAGCACAATTGTCCTGGGCAACGGAAGACAGTGTTTGACATACATACATTGTAACTGTTCTTGGCTGCTCTGTAGTCATGTGAGTTTGCCTTCTTTTTCTTTGTTCTCTATCTGATTGTAATGCCTGTCTAATGTATTTGCACATTTGTCTATCCTATTGATATCTATAACATTTGTCTTTTTTTTTTCTTACCTATTCAGAAATATATACATTTTATGTACAAAAGTTTTCAGATACCTACACGTTACACCTACAGGAGCTTTTATGACGTTATTAAATCCATACCATATAAAATAAGAATCCTTTAATAGTCCCACAGTGGGGAAATTTCAGTATGTTACAGTAGCATAGTAATACAGATACAGGATAATACACAGTAATATATTATGGAAGTAGACACACAAGCTGAGAAGAGAAGATATACTAGGAGTCCATAGCAGCTAAGGAACAGAAGAAGGAAGACTTCATAATCCTTAGTTTTCTGTACGGAGTGATCTGCGCTTGGTCTGATCGCGGTTGTAAGGAAGTTGAGATAGCGCTCCTTCTCACACTTGGGGTGAAGCAGACGGTCACTTACAGTGCTGCTAAGTGCCATCAAGGTCTCATACATGAGGTGGGATTTGTTCACCCGCATGGAGGTCACCACGGACAGTATCCTTCTGTCACCCACCACCTGTACTGGGTTCAGGGGGCTCCCCAGGACAGAGCTGGCCCTTCTGATCAGCCTGTCAAGTCTATTTCTGTCCCTGGTTGATATACTGCTCCCCAGCAGGACACACCGAAAAAGATGGCTGAAGCAACCACAGAGTTGAAAAAGGCCCTAAGAAGTGGCCCCTGGACTCCGAAGGCCCTCAGCCTCCTGAGCAGGTAGAGTCTGCTGTGGCCCTTTCTGTGCAGCACATACAGGTGATCAGCCCAGTCTAGTTTATTATTGAGGAGCACACCCAGATACTTATAGGTCCTGACTACTTCAATGCATGTCCCCTGGATCTCCACCGGGGTCGGAGCACTTCTCCGTTTACTAAAGTCCACCACCATCTCCTTTGTCTTCCCAGCATTAAAGGGATTTTACCATTAAAACCTTTTTTTTGTGGATAAGACGTAGGAATAGCCTATAGAAAGGCTATTCGACTCTTACCTTTAGATGTGGTCTCTGCTGCGCCGTTCCTTAGAAATACCGTTTTTACCGGTATGCAAATGAGTGCTCTCACAGCAATGGGGCAGGCCCTAGTGCTCAAACAGCGATGAGGGCGTTCCCACAGCTGCCAGAGAATTGTCTCCAGCGCCGCTTCCTTGTTCGTCCGCAGCGTCATCTTCAATGTCTTCTTCCGTACAGGCCACGGGAAAATGGCCGCTAACAATACTGTGCAAGAAAGGGCATGTCGCTTTTTTTTCCACGAGCGGGAACAAAGCGCTTGCTTTCACTCATTCTGATTACTTCCAGTGAATAAAAATCAGTCCATGGTCATGTGATGTACATCCAGGTTACCAGGCAGATGTCCGATTACGGTGCTGTGACTATAACAAGCTGTGCACCTGTGTACTCATCACATGATCGTGGACTGATTTACATGCACTGGGAGTGAGCAGAATGACAACAAGCAGAGGTCTAGAAAACTGAGGACTTGATACAGAAAGTATATTGGAGAATTGCAGAACTTTTCATTATACAAACAACAACAATTGTCTGAAACCAGACAACCTCTTTAAACTAGACTGTCAAAAAACAGACATGTGCATAACCAAAGTGAAAACAATAGGCTATAAAAAAAAAAAATTAAAAAAAAAAATTGATGTGAATACACGTCAGTATGTAACTAACGCTAGGTTCACACTTGCGTTCAAGGTCTCCGTTCTATGGTTTCCGTCTTCTGCATGCCAGATGACGGAAACCATAGACCGGGTCCGGCCGTGAGCGGCGGTGAGCGTTTTATGCTCTCCGCCGCGAAACCGGATTTTTTTATCCGGACACAGAGTACTGCATGTCCGACTGTGTCCGGATTATAAAACCCGGTTTCGCGGTGGAGAGCGCAAAAAGCTCACCGCCGCTCACGGCCGGACAGCTTTCTCACCCATTCAAATGAATGGGTGAGAAAGTCTCCTGCAGGTTTCCGTCTCCTGCCTCTGTTTTAGGCAGGAAACGGAAACCTGAAGTACGGAGTGCCGGCGAGCCCTTAGTACAAATTCTCTTAGCATAACAGACTATGTGAAGAAAAGGAGGAGGAGGAAATATAGTCCTCTAATAAAATATATTACAAAGTTTCTTATATCCACACTATTACTATTCACTTTTTACTTATGAAAAGTGGTTTTATAATTCAAGGTACACTTTAACCCCTTCCTGACATCCACTGTACTAGTACGGTGGATGCTCTGGAGCCAGGTGGCCGCCATAGCCGCCAGGAGTTTGCTGTTTTATACAACTGACACCCATCGCTAATGCCTGCAATCGGTGGCCACACCGATCGTGAGCATTAACCCCTCTGACAAAGCTGACTGAGTTGCCGTTTTACCGGTGATTACCGGCACCCGGAGCGAGCTCCAGGGCTTGCGTCACATGACAGCCAGGAGCTTTGTGAAGGCTCCCAGGCCTGTCATTCAATTTGCTCTATTGCAGACTACTCTATGTAGCCTGCAATAGAACTGCCGATAGTTTGCAATGCATTAGTATCGTGATGCATTGCATTAGTGAACAGATTCCCTGGGTTCAAGATCTAATAAATGCAAAAAAATAAAATAAAAATATATATTATATATATCTCTATATATATATTTTTATGTAGAAATATTAAAAGTTCAAATCACCCCTCTTTCCCTAGAACACATATAAAAGTACTTAAATACTTTGAAACACATACACATTGTGTCTTTGTGACTGAAAATGCCCGCTCTACAAATCTATAAAAATATTTTTCCCGTACGGTAAATGCCATAGCAAGGAAGAAAAAAAAAAATCTAAAGTGCCAAACTGCCGTTTTTTCGTCGTTTTGCCTCTGATAAAAATTTGCATAAAAAGTGATCAAAGCAATAGCAATTCCCCAAAATGGTATAACTAAAAATTGCACCTAGTCCCTCAAAAAAAAGACACCCTATGCATGGGTAACCACTTTTTAAGCAGTTAAGGTTTCCGTTTTTCAGGTATCCACGCACTTTATTTGCAGGCAATTAGCTTGGTTACAGGAGCAGAGCAGCATGCAGGGCAGAAGCATAGCGATGTTGCTGGCTTCACCTGTGCCGGCGTCTAACCCTGTATTGGAAGCCCCTTCCCCCAAAGGGTAAACTAACCCCCCCCTCCAGGCTCGCTCCTGTGCACTTAGCCCCTCCTCCCTCCCCCCTGAGAGCAAGCTGATACATCACTTGACTCATGATCAGCTAGGTCAGGGCTGTGGCCACAAAGAATTGAATAAAGTAATATAGTGGACAAACAAAGCAGTTTTGCTGAAGCATTGTATTTAGGAAAAGTCTTACATTCACATTAACAAGCATTATAGATAGGATCCTTGTGATGGGACAACCCCTTTAAGTTCATGCATAAACACAACAGAAACCTGCTCGGCTGACCTCTAACTTAGGGTTAGTTCACACGTTTTTTGGTCTGGATTTTGACGCAGGAAGCCGCGTCAGAATCCGGGTCAAAATGCGCCTGCCGCGGTTAGCCATGACTGTTGCAGCTTTCCGCTCCGGATTAGGCCAAAATGAATTAATTCAATGGAAGGCGGTTTTTTGACCCGGATTCTGAGTCAAAATCCAGACCAAAAAATACTACGTGTGAACTAGCCCTAAACAAAAAAAAACTTTCCTCACTATACGAGTGGCTAACTACCAGATGCTTGGGAAAACCAAAACTTAAACTATAACTTTTTCTCACCACATCATACAGACTCAGACACGTCTTGCCTCTCCCATGGTCTGCCCAGAAGTACTGGCTCTGCACTCTTTTTGGCCAATACATAGGTGAGATATCTAGGGAGATATAGCAATTTTCAAGCACCCTGCCTGCCACCTTTTCATAATTTGTATCTACTTATGGATATTTGTGTGATTACAGATGGAATATTATTCATAGATAGAAAGCATCTTTACTGATTGTGCTCATAGATTGTTTTTTTATTGGCCCATCTGCAGCCAGCACTCACAGTATTAAGAAGAGTAAGGGCTAGTTCACACACAATTACGCATGTGCATATTCCGTTGCAGCTGGCATGATGGGATGCCAGTGCAGTCCGCGGCATCCCGTCACAGCTTTCCACTCCGGATTAGGCCCAAATGAATTGGCCTAGTGCGGAGGGTGCTGTCACGAGGCGGAAACTGCGGCTGATCGGCTGGAGTCCGCCTGAAGAAAGGGCAGCTAGTTTCTTTTTTTTCTGCTAGCGGCAACATACCGCTAGCGGAAAAAAGAACGCTAGTGGTCTACATAGACCACCATTGTGAGGGGGCGGATTATGACGTGGATTCCGTGACAAAATCCACCCCCTCTTGCCCCGTGTGAATGGAACCTTAGGGTCTTGATAGAGCTCCCCCAATGTGTTTCCTCTCTACCCATTACTCATCATAAGACCACAAATAACAAGGATCACTTTACAAGTGATGTGCATTACATATTGTGTCTTACTTTTTTTTTTTTTTTTTTAACCATTTTTATTCTAGCAACTTGACGTTGAAGAACAGACATTAAATATTGCTGAGGCTAATCAACGGCCTAAGGAAAGGGACGTCACAGCCGCCGAGGACTTCTGGCAAAACAAGACAGCGGACCGAACCATACTAGGAGACACAGGAGCACCAGGGACAAGTGAGTATGTTTTCTCTTTATTTTTTCACCTTCCCTGTCCTAAATATATATATATATATATATATATATATATATATATATATATATATATATATATATATATTTATATTTTTTTTTTTTTTTCTCCTGGACAACCTATTTAAATCCAAAGACGTGGGGAAATATTGTCCTCATATGTCCTTTATGACTAGGGATGTGTATGCTTTTTTTTCTATAAATATGTGTAAAAAAATCAGAATTCAACTAGATTAACCCAAATTATAGATATAAAGATACTGTAATGGCAAATACTTTTTTAGGCTCTATTGATATTAGGATATAAAATACAGGATGGAAGCATTAAATTCTAGATCAGCGAATGGGATCTATTCTCATGACCTTTATTTTGACGGTCCATTGTAACAGACCATCAAAATATAAGTCAAATCCTATTTTTGTCCGTTTTCACAGGTCCCTCCATACATTCAATGTATAGGGGATGTATGAGTGTCCCTCGGGTGCAAGACGATCATAAAAAGTCTACGTTTTTTCACAGCCATTTTGCACCCCAGTCATCTGAATGTAGCACAGATGTCTGATCATTGGGGACCTCCTGGACTGTAGTAATAAATCGACTGGGAGCCTGCAATTGTCTCTGAGTGCGCCATGTAAATGGAGTGGTACTGCACACGCTTGTCTGCCACTCCATTTCCTCCTAGGAGACCCAATTGATTAGGCAATTCTCCCTCTTCTCTCTTATATAAACCCATGGCTAGTGCCCAGTGCTCATATTCCTGCCCATGATGCTAAGAGATGACTTAATGGCTTTTCTAGTGACTGGCCTGTGCCACTGATGGTACCAATGGAAATGTACAGCTCTAGGGTTGTTACTTATGTATTACAATGGTTGTACTAAGCAGCCCCAACAAACTATTCTGCAGACGGTATAATGTATAATAGCTACTGTATTACTTCCTTGTTGTTACATATATACAGTTGCCCATCTGCGATCAGATCATTACTTCAGTCTCTTCCTCCCTAAAGTTTAGAGACAGTTGATGATTTAACTGGCTATAAATTTAGGGCATAGGACGGGCTATGAAGTGCTTAGATCATGGGATATTTCACATTGTATTGCTATCTGGTGACATTCCTCTCATGTTACTTATCACCTTTACTTAGGAGTGTTCCTTGGTATTTTTGGAGTCACTTCCTTTGCAAAAAAAAAAAAAAAAAATGCAGACCAAGAGAGGAGAATTTTGAAATCTTCATACAACATAGGCATAATAAAATATCCAAGTTTTGTACTAGATATAGACTCTAAAAAGAAATCCTTATTACAACTTGTAAAGACATGGTTTTATATATATTTATATATATATATATATATATATATATATATATATATATATATATATATATAGATATCTTTGCTGCAAGTCAGGAATTTTAAGTCTCCTTAGACTCACACTTCTGCTTGGGAAGTCCACAACATTCTTGACTGCAAAAATAGCTGAGTCTGCAGCAATTTTCACCATTAAAGATACCAGAACTTTAAATTGCACCTTTCACAACCTCCGCTATAACCCACCAAGACCAGGTCTGTAAATGACATCACTCCACGGATTCCAGTGCAGTTGAAATTTTTTCTCTATCGCCACCATTCCAAAAAAAATCAATGCAATTTATTTCAGTGCCAGCTAAATAGGCTCTGTGTTGTCAAGTGGTCTCAGACAAGGAGCTGTCCTCCTCTGACACTGTCTGCCTCTGGTTAGACAGCACCAGATCTGAATCACGCCCCCATGTCTACTCCAGACTGAATACCTCCTTTAGGCTGAGGCCCCATGTTGTAAACGCAGCTTATTTTGTTGCAGATTTTGCTGCATTATTTTGAGCCAATGTCAGGAGTAGATTGAGAAGGGCAAAGTTTCCTATAGAGCTTCTTATATATTTCGCATTAAGCCTTAAAGTACAAAGCCTAATTAGCATATCAAGCATTAAAACTAATTTAAAAAGCTCACAAGGAAACCAGATAGTTGTAGGTGATTATAATGTGTGTGTTATATTGCTTGTTATGCCAAACACATAGGTATTGTATGCCACTTGCATTGCTGAAGATTTTAAGCGATGTTAAAAAAAATTTCAAGATTTTATTCCTGTTTGGGTACCAGATGTTTTCATCTACACTGGGCCAAAACTTACCATACCGATAACTTTGCAGTATTAGGGACTAGAGAAAAAATTCCACTTGTGCCAGAATCAGTGGAGAAGCGACTATAAAAGGGTGCAAAGACCTGAAGTTGGTGAAGGTTTAAAAGATCATCTATAACACATTTCATTAAAGATATGCTGGGTTCACGCCAGTGTTCGGGCCTCCATTATCTGGTTTCCGTCTTCTGCAGACAGAAGACAGAAACCTGTCAGACCGTGAGCGTTTTATGCTCTCTGTGGCAAAACAGTTTGTTTTTTTTTTTAAACCGACACAAAGTCCGGCATGTCCGACTTTGTGTCCGGTTAAAAAACAAAAAACTGTTTCGCCACTGAGAGCATAAAACGCTCACAGGCGCTCATGGCCGGACTCTTTTCAAACCCATTCAAATGAATGGGTTTGAAAAATGACTGCAGGTTTCCGTCTCCTGCCTAGCTTCGCACAGGAAACAGAAACCTCCAGAACGGAGACCCCGAGCTCAGATGTGAACGAGCCCTTAGTGGAATTTGAGGGTTGTGTCTATTAGAAAACAGGGCATAACAGTCAAGGACTGTTATAAAGGGATGACTTTTAGCACCGAAATGACTTACAGGCATATTAATGAACATGACATCTAGCAACTCTATAGAAATGGATATGACATACAGTCTACATTAATGAATGTGACATTCAAGCAGTCTATATAAATGACTAGACATTCAGGCAGTCTATATAGATGGCACACAAGCAGTCTATATGAATGAATATGACAAACTACAAATCTATATGAATCAGCAGGATATCCAGGCAGTCTATATGAATGAACATGACATCCAGGCAATGTCTATGAATAAACAGGACATACTGACAGTTTATATGAATGGACAGGACATACAGGTAGTGTATATGTATGGGCAGGATAAACAGGCAGTGTATATGAATGACAGGACATACATGCACTGTACATATGAATGGACAGGACATAAAGGCAGTGTATATGTATGGGCAGGATAAACAGGCAGTATATATGAATGACAGGACATACATGCACTGTACATATGAATGGACAGGACAGACAGGACATACAGGCAGTGTATATGTATGGTCAGGACATACAGGCAGTGTACATATGAATGGACAGGACATACATGCACTGTACATATGAATGGACAGGACATTCAGGCAGTGTATATGAATGGACAGGACATTCAGGCAGTGTATATGAATGGACAGGACATACAGGCAGTGTATATGAATGGAGAGGACATACATGCACTGTACATATGAATGGACAGGACATTCAGGCAGTGTATATGAATGGACAGGACATACAGGCAGTGTATATATGAATGGACAGGACATACAGGCAGTGTATATATGAATGGACAGGACATACAGGCAGTGTACATATGAATGGACAGGACATACAGGCAGTGTACATATGAATGGACAGGACATACTGACAGTTTATATGAATGGACAGGACATACAAGCAGTGTATATGTATGGGCAGGATAAACAGGCAGTGTATATATGAATGGACAGGACATACAGGCAGTGTATCTGTATGGGCAGGACAAACAGGCAGTGTATATATGAATGGACAGGACATACAGGCAGTGTATATAAATGGACAGAACATACAAGCAGTGTATATAAATGGACAGGACATACAAGCAGTGTATATATGAATGGACAGGACATACAAGCAGTGTATATATGAATGGACAGGACATACAGGCAGTGTATATGAATGGACAGGACATACAGGCAGTGTATATGAATGGACAGGACATACAAGCAGTGTATATGAATGGACAGGACATACAGGCAGTGTATCTGTATGACCAGGACAAACAGGCAGTGTATATGAATGGACAGGACATACAGGCAGTGTATATGAATGGACAGGACATACAGGCAGTGTATATGAATGGACAGGACATACAGGCAGTATATATGAATGGACAGGACATACAGGCAGTGTATATGAATGGACAGGACATACAGGCAGTGTATATGAATGGGCAGGACATACAGGCAGTGTATATGAATGGGCAGGACATACAAGCAGTGTATATGAATGGACAGGACATACAGGCAGTGTATATGAATGGACAGGACATACAGGCAGTGTATATGAATGGACAGGACATACAGGCAGTATATATGAATGGACAGGACATACAGGCAGTGTATATGAATGGACAGGACATACAAGCAGTGTATATGAATGGACAGGACATACAGGCAGTGTATATGAATGGACAGGACATACAGGCAGTGTATATGAATGGACAGGACATACAGGCAGTATATATGAATGGACAGGACATACAGGCAGTATATATGAATGGGCAGGACATACAAGCAGTGTATATGAATGGACAGGACATACAGGCAGTGTATATGAATGGACAGGACATACAGGCAGTGTATATGAATGGACAGGACATACAGGCAGTGTATATGAATGGACAGGACATACAGGCAGTGTATATGAATGGACAGGACATACAGGCAGTGTATATGAATGGACAGGACATACAGGCAGTATATATGAATGGGCAGGACATACAAGCAGTGTATATGAATGGACAGGACATATATGCACGGTATATGAATAACGCTTTATCTATGGGCATGGAGACAAGCAGCGTATCCGGGGGAGTAGAGCAGGATACAGATGCTGAGGTGATGGCCAGTGTATGGCGGGCCTCCTCCCCAGCTGTATACATCACAAGTTCCAGATGTTCACTCACTGAGGAGACAGATGTTTCTTCAGTCACTTACCTGGAGCTGATGAGCGAGTAGTCAGCCTCTAACCAGCCCGGCAGGGCCCGGCGAGCACATCGGTTACACAACTGGTAAAGTGCCGGGAAGAAGAGGAATCCGGCAAGTAAGACGTGCCACATCGTGCCCGCTAGCCGTCCGACTAATGCCCAAGTCCGGGAGCCGCCTGCCAACACCAGAGCCGGCCCACATATACGTCACTGGCTCATGACCCCGCCCGTAGGTGTAATTTGGCCACGCCAGTAAGATTAAATCCCCAACCTCCGGCTGTCCCAGCGGCCACGCCCATTGCCTGAAAAATGTTGTATCATCTCACAGTACAGGAGAAAGGCAACCGGGAGAGATGGCTATATATAGATGGCTATACTGTATATAAATGGCTATACTGTGTATACATGGCTGGGTGCAGCAGAAAGACAGACAAGTGGGAAATAAGGTGCATTGCCTAATATCCTGTCATGGGGTGGGCAGTTGGTGATGACCATCGGTGCAGGGGGAGATAGAAAGAGGAAGATATTGTATTGTGTTCTACGTTCACTCTATCTCAAGGGTCAAAGACACTGAAATATTATGTATATAATAGATACCTAAAAAACATTGCAGTCATTTGGAGAGTGAGGAAACACCACCACATACAGTGTTGGCCAAAAGTATTGGCACCCCTGCAATTCTGTCAGATAATACTCGTGTTCTTACAGAAAATTATTGCAAGCACAAACTCTTTGGTATTAATATCTTCATTTATTTTGCTTGCAATGAAAAAACACAAAAGAGAATGAAAAAAAAGTCAAATCATTGATCATTTTACACAAAACCCCAAAAATTGGCCGGACAAAAGTATTGGCACCCTCAGCCTAATACTTGGTAGCACAACCTTTAGAGAAAATAACTGCGAACAACCGCTCCCGGTAATCATCAATGAGTTTCTTTTACAATGCTCTGCTGGAATCTTAGACCATTCTTCTTTGGCAAACTGCTCCAGGTCCCTGAGATGTGAAGGGTGACTTCTCCAAACTGCCATTTTGAGATCTCTACACAGGTGTTCTATGGGATTCAGGTCTGGACTCATTGCTGGCCACTTTAGAAGTCTCCAGTGCTTTCTCTCAAACCATTTTCTAGTGCTTTTTGAAGTGTGTTTTGGGTCATTGTCCTGCTGGAAGACCCATGACCTCTGAGGGAGACCCAGCTTTCTCACACTGGGCCCTACATTATGCTGCAAAATTTGTTGGTAGTATTTAGACTTCATAATGCCATGCACACGGTCAAGCAGTCCAGTGCCAGAGGCAGCAAAGCAACCCCAAAACATCAGGGAACCTCCGCCATGTTTGACTGTAGGGACTGTGTTCTTTTCTTTGAAGGCCTCTTTTTTTCCCCCCCTGTAAACTGTATGTTGATGTCTTTTCCTAAAAAGCTCTACTTTTGTCTCATCTGACCATAGAACATTCTACTCCAGCCGGTAACGGGCCCTATTTACTTACCGACACCGGTAAGTGACACCGCGGGCCCTACAAACACTATGATTATACTCGGGGGGGGGGGGGGGGGGTCTTTTCAGACCCTGAGTATAATGATCGGAGGCCCGGGAGAGGTAAGAAACATAAAAAACACTGTTACTTACCTTTCCACGATCCGGGCAGGCTTCAGGCCTAGTCGTCTGACGTCTCATGACCCCGGCCTGCATCCCGGGTCATGTGACGTCTGATGTAATTGAAGATGGATTACAGCGGAGGCCGACAACGTAGGAGCCGGGAGATAGGTGAGCAACAGAGGTCTCCGATTATTATACTCTGGGGTCTGAAAAGACCCCAGAGTATAATAATTGTTTATGAGTGTCCACAGTGGGGCATAATACTGTGTGCAGGGGCCACTATGGGGTACAATACTCTATGCAGGAGCCACTATGGGGATAATACTGTGTGCAGGGGCCACTAAGGGACATAAAAATGTGTACTGGGGCCACTATGGGACATAATACTGTGTGCAGGGTCCACTATGGGGTATAATACTGTGTGTAGGGGCCACTAAGGGACATAAATATGTGTGTGCCATGTCAAAAGTTCGCCACGGGTCCCTGCCATTCCTAGTTATGCCACTGGTAATGCTCCCTAACAGTTCTCAACAGTAATAATGTGCCCCATTTGTAATTGTGTCCTTATAGATCCCCAATAGTAATAATGTGCTTAAAATAGTATCATCTGTAGCGCCCATCGTGCCCAGTGTGTCCCTATTAGTAATAAAAGATAAAAATTTAGTGTGCAGTAGATGATACCTTTTAAAGGGGTTGTGCTTTCTTCTTCACGGGAAGTGACCTCACATCCTTTGGTTACATTGTAATGCTACAGCTCAATCCCATTAAGTTGAATGGGCTTGAGCTGCAGCATGGCCATGTGATCAACAGACATGATGTCACCACCTGAGAAGAAGAAATTGAACATGTTTTGTAATTTCACACAGCCCCTTTAATGGATAACTGAAAATAAGATGACTAATTGCAAAATTTAAATGTATTTATACACAACATAACGTAGGAATACCATGTTAAATGAGACAAGTGATGTAAAACAGAGTTATCAATATAAGGACTAAACAATAAAAGAGAATTTAACTTTCCCATCGTGGCCATTTTTTTTTATTGTCGTTTTTGACTCCCTGCCTTCCAAAGCTCATACTTCTTTTGTATGGGGGACTTAATGTTTGAGGACAAATTGGACTTTGTAATAGTACTATTTAGTAGAGATGAGCGAGTACTATTATCACATCTGCATTATCACCATTTTTCGGGCCACCATTCCAGACTTATGTAACACACTTCACACAGTGCTTGTATGAACACCTGTGAACGTTTAAAAGGCACTAGCAATAAGTGCAAATGTACATACGGAGCATATGAGCTAACTCCACTGCAGTGTTTGTCATGCCAGAAGTGATAGACCTTGTGATGAGCCAACTTGTTGATTACGATACTTTGCCTGGGCATCCATCTCTTGCCTTTGAGGGCAGACTTTATTTCATATTCCTCCAACTGTCAGGGCACTCATTTGACATGAATCTCCATAACTAATCATATGCAAAATAGTTGCAATTCAAATTTATGTATGAGATAGTCAAGATGATTGTCTATAAAATAATGGCACGGTTGATGGTGAGATATAGAGCCTGAAAGTCAAACGTTCCAAACATTGTTACTAGAGATGAGCAAACAGTAAAATATTTGATATTTATTATTCGTTTTGAATAGCCGCTCAATATTCAACTATTCGATCGAATATCGAACCCTATGATTGTCTATGGGGAAAAATGCTTCGTCTCAGGGGAACCCACCATTCGACTCAGGAGGGTCACCAAGTCCACTATGATACCCCAGGAAATGATGCCAACACCTCTGCAATGCAACTGGGACAGCAGGGGAAGCATGTCTGGGGGCATCTAACAAGCCCAAGTCACTGATTTACCCCACCATCACAGCCTATCAACTATACACTTTCCACACTCAAAAAAACTCTATCAAAGTGGGAAAATAACTGGAAACCTTCTTTCTTCCCCAAATGGATGGACAGAAACCCAAATTTAAGCTAAAGAAACATTAACAAGCACCCCTTTAAATCACGTTGCCCATGACAACCACAGATGGAATAGGCAATGGGAAATCCAACAGTACCCACCCTGAACTGTCATTGTTCAGGGGTCCTCAAACTTTTTAAACAGTGGGCCGGAGGTAGAGCAGGTAGCACAGACATCGGGAGCGGTGCCCTCCAATAGGTAAAGTGAAGTGCGCTCCATGGCCTGGCCCGAGCTCCCCAGGAGCTTCATTATAAATGCATGCCTGCCGGCGTTGTCGGCGGGGCCAGACAGAAGTGCTTGGCGGGCCGCATGTGGCCCTCGGGCTGCAGTTGAGGACCCCTGGTCATTGTTTATGTGTGTGTGATGTGGTGAGACCTTCAAAAATTCACTTTTCTGGCCCTTAACTTGAGCCCTTCCAAATTAAGTTAGAGGCCCTTAAAGGGGTTGTCCCATCACAAGGATCCTATATATACTGTTAGATTATGTGGATTTAAGACTTTTCCTAAATGCATTGCTTTATCAAAACTGCTTTGTTTAGCCGCTATCTTAATTTATTCACTTCATTGTTTACACTCCGTTTCTATGGCCCTTGGGATTATCTGCTCATTTGTCAAGTGATGTAGCTGCCTGCTCTCAGAGGGCGAGGGAGGGGCTGGGAGCAGGTCTGAGCTGTTTGTGTCTTTTAAGTAGCGGAGCTTCTCAGAGAGCTCCGGGATTTCTGAGCTCTTATCAGTCGGTTTGGCTGATATGGGCTGAGATAGGGAGTCCGGTACCTCTGTATGTAATGCAAACTGACTCAAATCCAGCTCTGCTACTTCAGCTTCACACTGTGGTAATTCATTTACAACCAATCCCATGCAAATGAAACCCCGCCCACCTATGTGCCTAGAAAAGCAGAAAGTGAAGAGAGCACAACAGCCTGCAGGTTAGTGAACAAGCATCATGGGAATACCCCTTTAAGCTGAGCTACCAGCAGAGATTGAGGCCCTTTAGGTGACTTCAGCCTCTTACCAGCAGAGTTTTAGGCCCTTTAACTTAGTTCAGCCTTGCACCAGCAGAGTTTTTTGCCCTTTGGGTGAGTTGAGCCTTGCACCAGCAGAGTGTTAGCCCCTTTAAAATTCTTAGCCCCTAAAACGGTGGTTCCAGAACCATCACTCTCATTGTGTGGGATTGATGCAGTGGATTGGACTGAGGACCCAGACATTGACCTTGATTTTGATTGTGAAATTGATAACATTTTGGCATCAAGTCCTGGGGGTAACTTTTATTTAGAGGACCGCAAAGGTGGAAAATTGGCTGCAACTACTACTACCGGTAATGGTCCTCTAATATTGGACTCTACATTACCTCTTTCAGCAGCGGTTCTCAACCTGTGGGTCGCGACCCCGGCAGGGGTCGAGCGACCAAGACACAGGGGTCGCCACATACCCCCCAACCATCCCAGTCGGTGGGAGGTATGTCCTGGTTTCAACTGATCGGCGCCCGGAGGACACAGCCAGCTCCTGCTTTAACGCTGTGCTGCGGCTTCTGTATGTGTAGCCGCGATGTGATGACGTCACATCGCGGCTACTACTATATGAGTGAGCAAGACTGAGCGGGCGGCGGGGGAGCGTGGAGCGTTGGAAGGTGAGTGTAAGTGTTTTTTTTTTGTTTTAAACATTAAGGTGGAACATAATGAAGGGGCAGATGAAGGGGGGGACGGCATAACACTGGGGGCAGAGATGGAGGGACATGAAACTGGGCAGATGAAGGGGGGGACGGCATGACACTGGGGGCAGAGATGGAGGGATATGAAACTGTGGGCAGATGAAGGGGGGGACGGCATGACACTGGGGGCAGAGATGGAGGGACATGAAACTGTGGGCAGATGAAGGGGGGGGACAGCATGACACTGGGGGCAGAGATGGAGGGACATAAAACTGTGGGCAGATGAAGGGGGGGACAGCATGAAACTGGGGGCAGAGATGGAGGGACATAAAACTGTGGGCAGATGAAGGGGGGGACGGCATGACACTGGGGGAAGAGATGGAGGGACATGAAGCTCTGGGCAGAGATGGGGGAACATGAAATGAATGAGAATGGGCGGAGTCAGCATAAAAGTGGGTGGAGCCAAATTCGCCGCGGCGCGCGCCACATATTTTATCCCTCTTGCTAATCTTCAAAAGTTGGGAGGTATGCCTAAAGCCAACAGAATACATATTTCTGATGGCTTTAGCCACTGAGAAGCTGCGCTACTGTCTGCAGCAGCGCTATTCAGCTGGAACGCACGCCGTTATGGACGCGTGTTCCAAACTGAATGGGGTCACTACAACATGAGGAACTGTATTGCGGGGTCACAGCATTAGAAAGGTTGAGAACCACTGCTATACAGGGTTCTGATCAGGTGTTAATAGTCCAAACAACATGCTCCAGTACTTTAGATGTAGATCAGAAACCCCTTTCCCTTCCGACACCAGATTTAACAAAGCTTCACCATCATCATCCTGCTGAGATGGAGCCACTAAAGGAAACCTTGCCTTCACAGGCATGTTCTGGAGCTGCGACTGAGCCAAATCTAAACAGAGTCCTTTGGAACGGAACAAAATTCACCAGCAGTGTGTTTGGCCTTTTGGGTGAGTTGAGCCTGAAGCTCATCAGCTTGGGGGACAGACAGCACACTGCCTCCGAGGTCAGGGATGCCATCTTGGATGAGATGGCAATGTTTTTTGCCCCGCTGCACCTGGGCCCAGGTGCAGGTTGGCGTATGTGATAATGGCCGGAACCTGGTAGCAGATCTGGAGCTTGCCAGACTTAAACACGGTCCACACATGGCCCACATTTTCAAATTTCTATTTTCAATTTCTAACAACTTACCCCAATTTACACAAGCTACTGGTTAAAGTGCGGTGCTTATGCTCCCACTTTGGCAAGTCTACAGTACCTGGTGCTAGCCTCAATACACTCCAGCAACGCCTACATCTGCCAGAAGCACCGGCTGTTGTGCAAGGTCACCACATGCTGAAACCCTAGATACCATATGTTGAGCAGGGTGTGTGAGCAGCAGAGACCTTTGATGGAGTTCCATCTCCAAAACCCAAGGGTTCATCAAAGTCAGCTCCCTCAGTTTCTACACTATGAGTTTCCATGGGTGGCAGCAGGGCCGCCGATAGGCCAGTACTACTGGTACTGGCGTCAGGGGCCCGGCCAAATTGAAGAATGGGGGGGGCCCGGTTTTGGCCCGCTACCGTGTGCTGGCCCCCTGGCGCCCGTAGCAGTCATTGTGTATGTCCTATTTCAACTCAGATCTGCATCCAGAGGACGCAGATCTGAGTTGAAGACATACGCGGCTGAAGCAAGGAGCTGACACAGGTCAGCTACTCGCTTCGCCGCTGCGTGCCTCTCTCGCCGACACATATGCGGCTGAAGCGAGGAGCTGACCTGTGTCAGCTCCTCGCTTCGTGCTGCCGCTGCTACTGGCTTGTAGACGCGATGTGATCACATCGCGTCTAAAAGCCAGTAGCCGGCGGCAGCAGCGAAGTGAGGAGCTGACCTGTGTCAGCTCCTCGCTTCAGCCATTGCGTCTACAAGCCAGTAGCCGGCGGCGAAGCGAGGAGCTGACACAGGTCAGCTCCTCGCTTCACCGCTGTGCGCCTCTCTCGCTGTCACATATGCGGCTGAAGCGAGGAACTGACCTGTGTCAGCTCCTCGCTTCGCCACCTCCGCTACTGGCTTGTAGACGCGATGTGATGACGTCACATCGTGTCTATAACTGTGCGCCAGTGAGAGAGAGGCGCGCAGAGAGCTGCGAGGGAACGAAGGAGAAGGTAAGTCAGTCAGTGTAATGTGGAACGTGAAACTGGGGGCAGAGAGAGGATGGCATGACACTGGGGGCAGAGATGGAGAGGACGGCATGACACTGGGGGCAGAGATGGAGAGGACGGCATGACAATGGGGGCAGAGATGGAGGGACATGAATATGGGGGCAGAGATGGAGGGGACATGAATATGGGGGCAGAGATGGAGGGGACATGAATCTGGGGGCAGAGATGGAGGGGACATGAATATGGGGGCAGAGATGGAGGGGACATGAATCATGGGGCAGAGATGGAGGGACATGAATCTGGGGTAGAGATGGGGGACATGAAACTGGGGGCAGAGATGGAGGGGGGGACATGAAACTGGTGGCAGAAATGGATGGGCGGACATGAATCTGGGGGCAGAGATTGGGTGGGAGACATGAAACTGGGGGCAGATGAAGGGTGTATATGAAGCTGGGGGAGAGATAGAGGGGGGACATATAATGTACGGGTGACTGTAGGAGGATTATACTGTGTGCGGGCACATGAAAAATTAATGAGAGTGGGTGGAGTCAACATAACAGTGGGTGGGCCTAAATGTGCCGCAGCGCGCGAAGTGCGCCGCACATTTTGTCCCTCTTTTGGTTCTTCAAAAGTTGGGAGGTATGGGTACAGGGGGTAGTGGAAAGATGTTAGAAGGTGGACGGGGGGAAGGGGGATTGTTGGGGCATCGGGTGTGCGGCACTGTGGAGAGGGAACTGGGGCAATAATATATAATATCTAAGTTTTTAGCTGGAGAACTACAAAGCACACAATAGCTCCAAAGGTATGTGTCCTTTGTATTAATAATGATGTAGGCTGCTATGTTACTAGCATAGCAGCCTGTTTAGGGGTGGGACTTTCACTTTAAAGGAGTGTTCACATTGCGTTTTTGGCCTCCCTTGCCGGGATACGTTGGTAACCAGTCACAATCAGCTCCCCACTTATCCCTGCACGGAGAACTGCAGGCCCCCCTTTTATTTAATGGCCAGTTCTTTGTGCAGGGATAAGTTGACAGCTGATTCTGACTGGTTACCAATGTATCCCGGCAAGGGAGGCCAAAAACGCAATGTGAATAAGCCCTGAGGATTTATTAAGAGAGCTCTTATAAATGGTGTTGGCTCTCTATAGGGGCTGTCACACGTAGCAGATTGTACCTGCAAATAGAATCTGATTAAGCCTTGTAAAGCTGCTAAATAAAGGGAAATGTAATACATAATGGGTATGTCGCAAATTAAAGTAGTTTTAAAATGGCGGCGGGGGGGGGGGGATGGCGGCCCAGACACTTAGGCTGTATGGGGCCCCAAAATTCCTGATGGCGGCCCTGGGTGGCAGACATGTGAAATCCTATCCCATCCTTTCTACTGGACAAGAAACATTAGCATGCGCTCATAACAATTCCTGATATGAAAGCTGCGTTAAGCAGGGTGCAGGGTACAACGCAGACCAGGCCCGAGCACCAGGAACAGGTGTTACAATGGCTAGCGGATAATGCTTCCAGCTGCTTTTCCAGCAGCCGGTCAGCCACTACCTGCAGTCGTGTTCATACCCAAGAGTCTGCCCCTCCTTCCTCCCAACATGCCCAATCTTCCCAACAGAGTCATCCCATCTTTGCCCACTCCCAAGATCTCTTTTCGGGTCCTTTTACTGTCTCTCCCTCTGTTGAACCACTTCCCAAATCCCAGGAGCTACCAGACGACTTTGTGTTTACTGATGCCCAAACACTGGAGCATCCGCTATCACCTGGCGATTTTGTGGTTGTGGACCCACAACTAGCATTTTCTGTCCTCAGTGATGATGATGAGACACAGTTGCCATCAGGGCATGCTGTTGTCATGTGCAGTTTGCAGTAAGAGGAGAGTGAGCAATTGGATGAGGAGTTGGTGGATGACAAGGCCACCAACCCTATATGGACAGGGGTGATCAGTGGCGTAACTACCACCATAGCAGCGGTAGCAGCTGCCACAGGGCCCGGGACATTAGGGGCCCGGTGACAGCTGCTACTGCTGCTATCATTATTCTCGGAGGTCTTTTCGGACCCCCGAGTATAATGATCGGGGCCCCCTGTGGTGGAATACTTTCCACCAACAGGGGGCCCCGAAGCTGTAGCAACGGCTGAGACACAGGAGCTGCAGCTCTGGCTCCTGTCAGCTCTTCAGGACGTTCCCCCCTCTCTCCCCCCCCTCCCTTTCTCTGCTGTCCTCTGCCCACCAATGAGAGGAGGAGGCGGGGCTTATCCCTGCCGAGCTCCTGCCGTCCGTCCTGCACTGGAGGAAGAAGGAAAATGAAACTAAAGCTACACAGGTACGTACTGGGGTTACTTATTAATATCAGGCATATGGGGTGATTACTTGTGTTTTAGTAACTCCATGTGCCTCATATTAATAGCAGTTAACCCCATCATCTCCCTGACATTAACCCCTGTGTGCCTCACCATAAGAGTTACTGGTGTGTGAGACATATGGGGGTAATAATAATGAAGATACTTTATTATTACCTCCATGTCTCTCACATATCAGTAACCCTTATGGTGAGGCACACAGGGGTTAATGTGAGGGAGATGATGGGGTTAACTGCTATTAATATGAGGCACATGGAGTTACTAAATTGTAATGCACATGACCAGATTTTATATCCACAATTTGTCCTGGTATAGCGGTCAGCGGGTGACGTGACAGTATTTAGTCCTGTAGGGGCCACTAAGGGACATAATACTGTGTGCAGTGGCCACTATTGGGTATAATACTGTGTGCAGGGGCCACTATTGGGTATAATACTGTGTGCAGGGGCCACTATTGGGTATAATACTGTGTGCAGGGGCCACTATTGGGTATAATACTGTGTGCAGGGGCCACTATGGAACATAATAGAGTGCGCAGGAATGCGTAAGAGGGACTCGGTTGAGATCTTCGGTGTCGGGGGGGCCCCATGTCAAAAGTTCGCCACGGGGCCCCGCCATTCCTAGTTACGCCACTGGGGGTGATGTATAGCGGGGAAAGCAGTGTAGATGTGGAGGCAAGCTAAGTAGGAAAAAAGGTGGCTACAGGCAGAGGCATGGACAGGAGTGATGTCTAGGGGTGAAAGCAGTGTAGATGTGGATGCAAGCGCAGCAGCAAAAAAGGTGGCTAAAGGCAGAGGCATGTCCAGAGGCAGCAAGGCCAAAGATTTGCCGTGTACTAGCCACTCATGCAAAACTTGCCCATTTGGCCGGAATAATTCCTCCAATAGGCTAACAACTGCCATCCGGTCCACACCCACCAGGGGCACACTCTCCAAGGTCTGGGACACATTAATGGCCTGGCCAAACTACCGCCACTAAGGGGCCTAGTGTCACCAGGAGGGACAAGTAAATGGCTTAACGGGATCTTATCATTTAAACTGAATTTTTTTCTGCTTATCACGTAGGAATAGCCTTAAGAAAGGCTATTTGTCTCCTACCTTTAGATGTCTTCTTCGCGCCGCCGTTCCGTACACAGTATTGTAAGTATTTCTTGTGGCTGGCAGGCATGCGCAGTAGGCTTTGCCCTAGGCCCGAGGCCTAGAAGTTTGAAGCCAACCCCCGGAAGAAGACGCGTTAAGACCCTGTACCTGAAGAAGATGGAGAGTTCTCTCGCAGCATTGGGGATGCCCCCAGTGCTGTTTGAGCGCTGAGGCCCGCCCCCAGTGCTGCGATAGAACTCATTTGCATACCGACAAAAACTGGGATTTAGGTAAGAGACGACTAGCCTTTCTTAAGGCTATTCCTACGTGATATCTCTATGCAAGGATCTGGGATTACCAGTAATTCATACAAGACCAGAAAGGGGTATCCCCACAGCAACAAAAATCAAGATTAAAACCTAACTTTTATTAAAGTCATTTAAAATAAGTCTATAAAGTTCATGTGTACCTCCTACTACCACCTAGTGCAATAAAATCACTATTCCTCACTGAGTGTCAAATCTTTTTTATGCAGGCGTGTGTTCTGTGATACCTAATCCGTATGTCGGGTGTTCACCCTGAATCTAGGTACTTGTTCACACCACTCTCTCTAGCACTCCTAAGCCAACAGGTGCTCGTTCTGACAGCTCCCTCTCCCCTCCTCAAACAATTGGGTTTCAAATTGACTGTGCTGGGAGTCTCTGCCTGAGCCTAGACACTTCTGAGAACCTGCTGCTCTGGACCCTGCTAGTTATTATGCCTGTATCTGTGAGAACAGATTGATATTCTAGGACATCAGATATGTTCGGCCCTTATATTATAGCGTCTCTACGCGTTTCATCAAGCTCATCAGGAGACAATTAAAATTTTTTATTTTTTTTTTGCAGGCTGCCCTAATAACTATAGCCTGCCATCTAGCCTATTGCAATACCAGCGATATGGCCTGTGCTAAAAACCACAGTTGAGACCGGGACCCTGATGGTGGATCCCGGTTGTAGTAAAGAGGCTGGTCAGTTTAAATTCTAGGATCCCTTTCATAAAATCCCCTCATCCATTGGTAGTAGTCTAAATAGTCTTTTTTTCCCTAACTTATTTCTCTTGGTTGTACTTAAAAGGGTTTTCCAATCAAAGAAAGTTATCCACTATGCATAGAGTAACTTACAGATCAGTGGGGTCAGACTGCTCAGGTTGATCAGCAAATCAAGAGAATTTTTTCCTGTTTTGAATGGAGCAGTGGTTGGGCAGTGCATGCACCACTCCCTTCACTTAAAGGGAGCCCCAGATTCAGCCAGACATAGTGCTGTACCTTGACAATCTCTGTTGCTCCCATTGAAGTGATGGAGAGTACAGGTACAGTATGTTGTGTCCAGCCGGAGTAATTCACATCAGGGACACAACACCCCATTTTCATGGTCAGTAAGGGTCTCAGCAATCAGGCCCCTGCTAATCAGCTATTTACCCATTATCCTACAGAGGGGGCATAAATGTGCTTTGTGCAGGGGTGTAACTAGCAAAGACTACACAGCATAGCGCCTCCTTTCCTGCCCCCACACCTTATGACACCTCACCATGGCCCCTACGATGTTTGTTGCAAATTTTTGGGGTTCACCAACAACAAAACATTATTATAATTTTCAGATCCTAGTGTATAATGATAGGAAGCCCAGGGGAGGTGACAAACATAAAAACCATTGTTACTCACTGATATGTTGTAGATGCCTGCTTAATGTACAATTGTCTCATGACAGGTGACCTTCAGGAAATCTGTCACAATGACATGTAAGATGTTGTAATTATAACATGGCAGTGGATGCTACTGCACCTGCTGAATAGCATCTTATGTTTAGGGATCTCAAGGCTAGTGTGTGCTTGATAATTGCAGGTTTCTCAAACCACAGGAGAATTCTGAATAAAAAGCTAAGAAGCCACAAGGGATTCCCTACAGATTGTCAACAGTTTTGCAAAGTCTGCTGCCTCCATTCCATGGAGAAACCAAAAACTGAAATGAGTTTGTTAGCAGACTTCAAAGACTAAAATGCAACATTAGTGGAAAGGTTGTGAGTTCAATTTCATTATCCTGTATTTTGAGGCACTTCTGAGCTCCTACTTTTTCTCCTTCAGCACATGATGAAAGATGATAACCCTGAAGTAAATAGCTTGATGGTTTATGATGTAGGACAATAACATAAGAAGAAAAAACATTATTTTGACAAAGTCTGGACAAACCCACTTACCTCTTGTGTCTCCCTATACCCTCATAGATTGTAAGCTCTTGCGTGCAGGGCTCTCACTCCTATTATTTGATATGTTGATTTCTTTATCACATTGTAATGTCTCATATTGTTTGTTAATGTGTCCTCCGATTTGTAAAGTGTTGCGGAATATGTTGGCGCTATTGTTAAATCTGCTAAACTTAGGGTGCATTCACACGGAGTTACGTGCGTCGTGATGTGGCACGTATACGGCATGTGAGACTTTGCGCGCTGTAAAAGCTCCCATTGATTTCAATGGGAGCCTGGATCGTATACACCGCGTTCTTTTGCGGCCGTGATTTTGCGGGCCAATGCTGAAGAGGTATAGGCTGAGTTTGCTGTCAGACTGGCTGGGGTAAGCACTTTGGCAGTCTGCTACGGCTGTAGAGATGTTGTCAACCTGGAGGGAATCAGGGAACAGTGAGTGGTGCTGATATCAAACCTATTGGAGCTATCGCTGGGTCCAGCCAGATCTGTAATCTTTGCTCATAATTTAGCGACTTTTGAGTAGTTGTAGGGGAGGCCATGTTACCTGGAGGCTTGAAGAGTGGTTGTGAGATGTTCCAGACTGAATGAAGATAAACGTATTTGTTTTGTACAATGGTCCAGGTGTACTAACTTGGATAAGACACACATTAGCCAGTCACCCAGGCAGTATCTCTGTATGTACAGAAATTAAATGTATTAGGTTGCTAGGTGTTTGGGGTAAATAAAGGAATATAATTTTGAAGAATAATGGTGATAAAATGGTAGGGGTCAATTTATGAAGACTGATAAACTGTCAACCGAACACAACTCATCATTTTTGGAGCAATAACAATGAGGGGCAGGAGCCGACCTGTTCCTATGACAGCTGGCAGCCTTAGGGTTGGTTCACACTAGCGCTTGTATTCCGTCCACAAGGAGTCCGCATGAAGACCCCCCCAAACGGAATACCAACGCTAATGCAAGCGCTGTGCAGTTAAGCACACGGAGCCCATATACTTTAATGGGCTCCATGTGCTTGCCGCGCACTGCCCGAACAATTCATTCGTGCAGGCAGTGCGCGGCAAGCACACAGAGCCCATTATAGTCTATGGGCTCCATGTGCTTTGCAAGCACATCGTTTGCAAATGCGATTGCATTCCGTCCGGGGGGGGGGGTGTCTCCATGCGGACTCCTTGCAGATGAAGTACAAGCGCTAGTGTGAACCAACCCTTATGAATCAGGACCTATAAGTATCTGAGTGTGCTCCTCATTAATAAACTAGACTGGGCTGATCACCTGGAGGCGCCGCACAGAAAGGGCCACAGCAGACTCTACCTGCTCAGGAGGCTGAGGGCCTTCGGAGTCCAGGGGCCACTTCTTAGGGAGCCTTCACACAGAGTAAACACGTGTGTATTTTTACAAAATACACGTGTAAAAATAAGACTCCCATTGACTCCCATTGTGTACCAGTCATTGCAAAGAGACTACACCATGGCCACCAACCTGGAGAGAATACGCCACCCCAAACACAGACAGACCCTGAGCCGGTTACACTGGGCAAGACTGGGCGGATTATGGCGCTGAATCCACGTCATAATCTGCCCCCTCACAATGGAGGTCTCTGTAGACTGCCAGCTTTTCTTCAGGCGGACTCCACAGCTGTTTCAGCCCCGGCGTCCGCCTCACGGCAGCACCCTCCGGGCAAGGCCCATTCGGGACCAAAATCCGCCAAACTGCTCCCCGTGTGAATAAAGCCTTAGCTAATAACACAGTAAAAAAATATATATAAATTTTTTTTTTCAAAAATAAACAAACCCCTAAAAGATTAAATCATCCCCCTTTCTCTGGAATACATATAAAATTGAAAAAAAAACCACTGTGAAACACATACACATTAGGTATCCCTGCATCCAAAAAGACCTGGTCAACAAACTTGTTACAAATCTTTTTTTCTGTACTGGTCACAGCAGTCGCCGATGACGGCTTCAAGAAAGCAAAATAGCATTGATGGTTATGGAAAAGCATAGAATGACATGCTCTTCTCATCCCCTGGCTGAACTTGATGGACATACTGTATCTTTTTTTCAACCGTACTATGTAATTATGTCAAGAACTGTGCCTAAAACTCCAAAAATTCTGATACAAGCCATAAGTGTGTTTACTAATTTTTTGGATAACTTGGCTAAACTCCTGCCAAAAAACCTGTTTCTCTGCCTGTTCCATAACACCACACAGTTCTCTTATTCAGCTGCCTCTGCATTCTTGTTATGATGGAAGCTTTAAGTGGATTCCTGAATAAGTGCACTATTAAGTTTGATCTGCATGCACACCTATTTGCTCCTGATAACATTAAGGAGAAGCTTTGTAATGGGTTAGCTCTTTGTGGGAACAAGATAACCACAAACCTGCAAGTTTTTCTCACTATGTGGTGTGCTGTTTTTAGAGGACCTGGGCGCATCTCTCCTTCTTTCTCTGTTCTGCTTCCTCTGCATCTGAGAAATATGTCTGTAGATCAGGGGTCCTCAAACTGCGGCCCGCGGGCCACATGCGGCCCGCCAAGCAGTTCTGTCTGGCCCCGCCGACAACGCCGGCAAGCGTACATTTATAATGACCACACAACCAGATATCACAAGGAGTGAGATCCGGAGAGCGCGGTGGCCACGCTGTAGGGAATGAGCGGCTTAAAATCCTGTCATCGGGAAAATGTGCACGAAGAGCGTTCTTCACAGGATTTGCAATGTGAGGAGGGTGCATGAAGGTGATCATCTGCAGACACTGCCGCTGTTGGAGTTGGGGAACGACCACTGTTTCCAGCATTGTCCGGTACCTCGCTGCTGTGATGGAACAGGTGGGAACCCCAGGTTGGCCCAAATCTTCGAAAAAGAACGGTCCGATCATGAACGATGAGGTGAACCCAAACCAAACGGTCACCTTGGGCAAATGCAGCGGAACCCCCTCGAGCGCACGTGGGTTTTCGGTGGCCCATATGCGAAAGTTCTGTGTGTTGACCGTTCCATTCAGGTAAAAATGCGCTTCGTTGCTCCACAGGATATTCCATGGCCAATTGGTATCCACTTCCACTCTGGCCAGAAACATTAATGAAAATGTCATGCGGGTGTCATTGTCACGGCGAAGCAGTTGGTGATGAAGGCTAATTTGACTGTTTGGGTCTGCACCACTAATTAACCACTATTAGCACTGCTAATAATGAACTAAACCGGGCAAACTGTCTACAATAAATTTGCCACCTGGAAATACACTCATATTCTGCTTATGATGTGGCAGACACTAGTTTTTATAAAACGCCCTTACATGGGAGGCTTTTAACTGAATTTACCTCAGCTTCTCTGTTGCACTATTGGATCACTCTTCTAAGGAAACTTTTCTATAAACGTATAGCTGTGTGTCCAAACCTATAATTCACAAAACTAGAGGTTAACAATATGTTGTAACTTATGGTTTTAGCTGCATTATTGTTGTGAACAGGATACAATTATAATCACAATGTCTTCAATCTCATGATTATTTCTTATCATGGTTCACAGCCTCAATGTATTCCTCTCTGGCATTCTTCACATACTCTGCTACACAGATATGTGTCTTATTTGCCTGATTGTATTTAGTGAGGAGAGACTGCTGACTATGCCAGCCAAAAGCAACCATACAAAAATCTATCCACTGGAGTCATTTATTGATCCCTTGCAATACTTTGATTAGAATCAAGTGTCTCTTTAAATGGTCACTAATAGTTTTGATCCGAAAAACCTTTCTTAAGTTCCTGCTACTAGGGAAGTCCCATACTTAGTGAAGGGAGGATAGACTGGTCTCTTCCCACAGTGAAGGAAGAGGGGAGATTTTCCTTACAGCCTCCACACGTCTACAAGCTGCGTTCTCTGCAGACTGAGAGCATTCTGCAATATCTCCCAGCATATAATGTAAATCAACTATGTGCTTACAACTATTTCTGGTTGTTTATGTTATTGCTGATGTTAGTCATAGACAGCAAACAGCTTTCCTTATTGGGCTCAGATATCTCTATTGTCAGTAATCTGTTTAGCAGCATCATGTCCTGTATTTGTAGTCCACTGTCCTATAGTATGGTCTCTTGGGCTTCAGTTATTTGTTTGCCCTTTTACAGTTACTTCTGGCAGAATAGCGCATAAATAAACCAGTACTAGTAGTAATGGATAGGGGAGGGGAGCAGACTGCTCCTTATTGTACTTGCCACCTGTCTCATGATGAAATGCAAAGTGTTTTTCAACCAATAAGGGGCTATTAGCATCAGAAAAACCATATACAGCCAGAGAACAATTTGACCATTGAGACTCATATTTCAACTTTTGATGAAAACTCCAGTATCCTTTAAGGAGAATTATACCTCTTGTGACCCATGTCCAATCATATCTGAATTATTTCAGCTGTTTGCAGATGGGTCTCTCTTCCTTTTGGAGGAGGTATTCTGATCTGGCTTCATTTAATGAAGATTTTACATATAATAAGCAAAGAACAAGAATAAAAGGAAAATACAAAGGCAAGTAAAATCAGTCCTTGCACAGCAGGGGACAGCTAAATCAGTGGCACAACTAGGAATGGCCCCTGCACACACTATTATATCCATTAGTGGCCCCTGCACACAGTATTATGTCCCTTAGAGGCCCCTGCACACAGTATTATGTCCCTTAGTAGCCCCTGCACACAGTATTATGCCCCTTAGTCCACTGTGGACACCCATAAACAATTATTGTAATAATCGGAGTCCTGGGGGAATAAAAACATAAAAAACCCCACTGTTGCTTACCTGTCCCCCGGCTCCTATGCTGTCGGCCTCCGCTGTCGTCCTTCTTTAATGACGTCGGACATCACATGACGTTATACTCGGGGGTCTGAAAAGACACCCGAGTATAATGATAGTCTTTGTGGGGCCCGGCCGATCCCGGCCCAGCCAGGACCGGCAAGTAAATAGGGCCTGTTACCGGCTAAAGTAACTTCAGCCAGTAACGGCCTATTAAATTTTTTTTAAAAAACGCAGCAGTAGTGGCTGTCACCGGGCCCCCTAATGTCCTGGGCCCTGTGGAAGCTGCCTCTGCTTTAGTTACGCCCCTGAACTAAATACTACATAACAACTAAATACTATATCAGCATGAATACAGTAAGCCTATAGGCATAATATCACAGTTTTAGAGAACTAGAATAATGAGGGTACACAATGGAAAGATACAAAAGGTATACGGAGTAGGTGAGGATGGGGAACTGAAAGGGGGATGGGTAGGCATCAGGAGGGGTGTTGCAGTTGAAGAGATCTGGGAAGTGTACATTCATCAGTCTCTTCGGGTGGTGGACAGTGATCTGTGTTGGTGGAACTGTTGATGGCATCCAAATCGGGCAGTTGTAGCGGAGGCAGATCCAGTTCCTGAAAGAATGTAGGGAGGTTCTTAGTAGATGAGAGAACGATGAGACTATTACCTGAAAAGGAACGCTCAAGCAATACGGTATTCCACAATATTGGAGAAAAATGAGGAGGGGTTTCGAGGCGCGACTAGCCCTATGTGGGTAGGGGAACTAGATCAAGTGTATGGGTGGCTTCAGGAAAGCCTCTGATACAGATATTATTTTCCAATTTCTATTTTCAACGTCATCTAAATGGACGAGCAAGTGATGTGGTTGGGAGGACTGGAATGTTAAGACACATAGTTTTTGTATGGTGGATATGACAGAGGATTTTAAAGATTTCAATTCTTCCACCCTGCTTTAAAGACTGGAGATGTCATTTTTGACCACTTTGAGGTTGTTGCACCTGGCTCTCTTCAAGTCAGTGGCAAGATTGTCTATGTCCATTTTGCTGAGGAGTTAATGCCAGGATGGTTTGAAGTTCCTGTTGGCTTTATAGAGGATACCGCCCTTTCAGGTCTGCAGTGAGTGAAATTACTATGGAGGTGCCACTGAAATCAAGTTAGCTGCAGCTTTGATACAGCAGGCTGTATCAAAGGTGGAATAATGGTGTGGACTATTGTAGTGGTCTATAAGTGTGGATTAAACACCCCAAAGTTGTCACATTTGGTTCTGAGGAAGAATTAAAATAGACAATATTAGGCAGACTTGATCAGGAGCTCTGAACAAATATATCTACTTCAGATGCCGGCAACACCCGTCTGATCTGGCTTTAATTCCACATCATGTCACTAAACTCCCTTGCACACGACTGTTTGAATGGTCAGTGTGCTATCCAGGCCACAAAATATGGAACAGGTCCTATTCCTGTCCAATTTTGTGGCCCTGCTTCCATGGCTCCTATTCATTGAATGAAAGGTGTCATAGAAGCACGAGAGGCATATGGGTGACATCAGCGTGTCGCCTGTGAATCAAGAAATTGATTTAGAGGGAGTTACCTTCCAAAAGATTATGGTAGAGCAAGTTTTCTATAAAGGAGAATGTTTTTAAAACTAGAGATGAGCGAACACCGTTCATCTCCGATGTAGCAGTGCTGGGCGTGTGCTCTGCTTGGCTGTATCTCCAGAGTAGTTAAGCTGAGCGCATGGCCCGATGTAGCAGTGCTGGCCGATGTAGCAGTGTCCGATGTAGCAGTCCGATGCAGCAGAGCTGAGTGTGTAGCAGGTTCAGCTCTGCTTCATCTCGGCATAGGAATGCATTGACCAGCGTTGATTGGCCAAATGCCATACTTCTGTATGGCATTCGGCCAATCAACGCTGGTCAATGCATTCCTATGGGAAAAAGTCAGCTCGCGCATATTGCAAGCTGACAGGGATCCCGACATAAAACAGTGACCTGGGCATGTTAGATGCCTCCAGGCATGCTTCCCCTGCTGTCCCAGTTGCATTCCAGGGTGTTGGCATCATTTCCTGGGGTGTCATAGTGGACTTGGTGACCCTCCTGAGTCAAATGGTTAGATCCTCTGAAGCGAAGCAATTTTGGCTTCACGACTGTTATGAATTTATGTTCACATACTATATTACACTGCTCTTGCAGCAGCTTATTTCAGCTTCTAACACAAGGTCTGTTATCTCTCTATGTAAACACTCAGCTAACCTTCAGTGGATTGTGTACATGCATTTGCATATTATCTGATCTGCTCCAGGCAGTGCTGACACACTGGATGGGAAAACACCTTTTAATCCAAATTGACAGTTTGCTGCTTTTAAACATGCCGGGGGGAAAAAAAAATCTAATTTGTTGCAAATTTCTAAAACAATTAGAGCTATGAAAGTAGCCTGAAGTCACAGAGTTCTCCTCAAGTGGAGCTGACAGGGATAATCGACACCAACTACACACTCATTATATTGCGTCCCAGCGAGCTGCTAAGAAGCCAGAACAATCACGGGCACAGCGCGAGCAATGAGTTCAGCGGCAGTCCAGCTTGACAGCTGCCGAAATGCCGAGCAGGCGGATTATCAACGCCAACAACATGCTCATTATATGGCTTCCCAGCGAGCAGCTGAGATGCCAGAACAATCACAGGCATGGCGTGAGGAACAAGTTCAGCAGCAGGACAGCTTAAGAGCTGCCAAAACGCCGGAGCAGGCAAACCATTGACGGCAGCAATTTTCTGAATATAGGCGAATCATCTACGCCAACAACACGCAGACAAAGTTGCGGGCAGAGGCTAGTACTAAATAATTTACTAATAAAATGCATTGAAAACAAGGCACTTCACTCCTATCTATACGGATACCTCTTTATTTACACCTATTTGCATTTACGGCTGCTTGGCATTCTGATCCCAGCTTGACTGTTAATGGAAGCTCAAGTGACTCATTCAATTCATAAATAACCTCTATTAAATAACTCTAGGCACAGCAAAGGAAGCTTGTGAATATGCAGTGCTGTGGTATATGCATTGTTATTCAATGATGGCCACTGATGAACAGGTTGGGTCACATGACCCAACATCAGCAGCCATTTTGACACTGAAACGCTGCAAACACGTTAGTGTAACAAATCAGGAGGCTGTTGTTCTAGTGATATTATAGTAGTTACTTTTTGTACTTAAGCCTGAGGCTCCATACTGCAGAAAAGCTGCTTTTTTAGTTGCAGACTTTGTTGTGTTTTTTTTTTTTTTTTTTAAACTCAAACCCAGGAGTGGAAAATATGAAGATAGCACTTAGTCTTCTCCTTTTTCCTTTGGTTCATAAAACTGCAGCAAAATTTGCGACAAAAAAAGCGGCTTTTTCGCAACGTGGGACCTTAAAGCCTTAAAGGGGTGTCCCAGAATCCGAAGTTATCACCTATTCATAGGACTTAGCTACCAAGGACTCACTACATTTGTCATGGCAGTGAAATTGCTAACATTTCTTTTGTAATTTTCCATCGTTCTGATTTCTAATGTTTGCCAAGAACATGTCAAGAATGTAATAGACCAGATCCTGAGTCCGGGTGCTATCTACATGGTCGAGAAGAGAATCTGCATTAGAGGTCATCACTGGTATTTATTCTGCAATAGAGAATGGCTTTGTATATTTGTGACTAGCGACTCTTCCCCATTATGACCTGGTGTGTAGCAAAAAAACAAACTCTGACCATAAATTATGTTCAAAATGTCAAAAAAACACAGGTACCCCATGGTTTATATACATATATTTTAAAATGACAATTACTCACATATGAATATTATGTGGACAATTTGTTTATTTTTGCAACAATAAGTCTCATGTTATGTCTATTTTTACCCATAATATGATTAATTATCCTGCAATGTATGTTATCCAATGGAGCTTGCTTTTTTTTTTTTTTTTTTAAATGACCCATTATAAAAAAAAATGTAAAAAATTACAGTAGTATAAAAATAATTAATATGATTTTAAGGGGATATATGATCAAATCCCAAATACCGCCATAAGGGTCCATTCACACAGAGGAAAATGGTCAGGAATTTGGTGTGGAATTTTCCACGCTGAAAAAAAAAAAAGCCTCCCATTGATTTCAATGGGTTCTGCTAGTTTTTTTTTTCCACTAGCGGAATTTTCCGCTTGGACTCTAAGGCCTAAGGAACAGAAAATAATTTAGCCCCCCCCCCCTAAAATGTCATACAGGGTGTGCGATAAATTCAGTAGTAGCAATACAGAGCCAGTAACAATGCATACATAATGATATACAAGATTCTCAAGGTCTCGTGGTCAACAGTGATTCAGAATATACAGAACAAATGGTCCAAAAACTAATACTACTAATAACCAATAACTAGTTGGTGACATCCCATTGACTATATATTTCAGAGTAGTGGCTGTTTACTTGCGATGATGCACCTGTATATCCATACAGAGATAGCAAAGGCACATAATTGTGCTGTTGCAAGAGTGGAGGACCCCCAAAAGAGAATGGAAGGACAGTGTATTGCCATCCTTGCATTCCCGATCACTATGTATACAGCTATGGAAGCCACCATAATGCAGTTTCCTGCCATCTTGGCGGTCATGTGATCCGCTGGGTGTTGGGGAACTGCCTGAGCTGCAGGTTTCTATAGGATCCAGATCAGCTTTACAGTAAGGGTTACAAGGTTGTATTTCTTGTATAACTGGGCTAATGTATCAGGACAAATCATAAAAAGTAGCAATAGAATGTCCCCCAAAATACTACTAAAATATTTGCCTAAAAAAAAAGAAATATGTGAAAAACAAACACATTTCCCCTCATTTTTTTTACATTTGTCAGGGTATTAAAAGAAAAACCATGCAAAAATAAAAAATTACATTAAAACAGTCTTGAAACAAATGCAAAAATTATTTGAATTACCCAAATGAAAAAAAAAAATGTTATAGCTGTTAAAAGTGTAGCCTTTATTACATATACATTGAAAATAATAATGCAACTAAATAAGCACCAGGGATTGACTTTCACCCCCAAAAATCAAAGGTTAGATAAATTACCTGTGAGAGTAGCATAAATGCCACAGAGAGTATGATACCAAATTTTATCCATACAACCACTCACAGGGTAATGAGTAAATCACACACCAAACTATAATCTTAAACCAAGTGGGACCACCACCAATAATCTCACTTTGTCCCAATACATTTCCCCAAGCCTATGGGTTCATCAAGGGACAATAATCAAGCATTGTGTGTGACCAATTAAAGCAATCTATGTAAAGAAAAACTACGCCCTGATACCAACACCAGATCTTTATCACAATGAATATATAAACCTTTACCTTTATTAGGGAAGTTGACTAAGGAGACATACACATACTGAGATAAGTATCAATTTATATCATACAATGAGTGCTGATGCATGACCTGTATAAAACATCTTTGATTAATTACTTTATGGGTGTATCTGGAATACTTGCATCTGATTTAGGATCATATGATGGTTTCACAAACACTATCATTTTCCTTTTTATTGTGGTGTATTAACACTACTGGGGGGTTGGACTATTGAAGCCTTTTTATTGGCATCTTTCAATAAAAGTTATGTTTTAGCCCAGGCATGTCAAACTCAGGGTACCCCAAGGGCCACGTGAGTAACAAGAGGTTGTTGCGAGGGCCGCACACAGCAGCTAATGGCTAGGGCCTAGGGGACTGATCACTAATACCATGCATCGCAAAAATCCGGCATTTCTATTGCAGGCTGGGCTTATCTGCTCATATCCTAAGTGACTAGCTGCCTGCTCGGGGGGGGGCTGACAAGCAATGGAGCTCCTCAGATAGGGGAGGGGGAGGTGAGAGCTCCGCACGCTGCAGAACAAGAGTTATGGGAATACCCCTTTAAACCTTTCAGTGGCTAAGCATGGGTGGCACAGAGAAAAAGGAGATACGTAAATCACAGCAAGATGTTTCTTGGTCTCCTTCTGATGATGAATCTGTGGCTGGGGAGGCACTACCAAGATCTAGCACAGTATCTCAGATGTGGTGGATGTTCAATACCTACTCCTTGTTCAAACTGCAGATCTTCAAAGCCAAATCAAAACTTCCACTGAAAGAGCAGAGGACATTGAGACATCCTAGACACAACAATGTTAGGATTGTTGATCTTCCTGAAAAATCTGAAGACCCTATGACTATGCTCAAAGAATTTTTGGTCAACGTTACATTTTTTCCATTTTACGCTATAGCCACATTCCCTGTTGGCTAAGTACTACACTTCTAACCTGTGAGAGCCAAGGGAGTCAACAACAACAGTTGTGTCACATTCTACCCTGACTTCTCCACCTTGATCCAGAAACAATACACCCAATTCAATACAAAGGCCATGATTATGCTAGGCTATACCCTGCAAGGTTAAAGTGGTCGATGAAACACCGACACTGAAATATTGGCGTGTGTGGAGGCTGTCCGTCGAGCCTGGGTAGTCCACTGTACCTGATTTAGGTCACCACTTGTACTTGTGTCTAAGTCTTTTTTGCTTGCAGGGACTATTATACCAGATCGGGGATAACAACTGTATCTACTTCTTAATATGCTGTATTTAAACTTACCTTCTTTAGGGTCTAGGGCCCAGGGATATGTGTTCTGTATGTGCATGAAGTCAATGCTTGATAGGGGTTGGGTTTATATTGTTAGTTTGCTATGACTTGTTTTGGTTTGTTGTATGAATGGCTGGTTATGAATGTTTGCTCCGTTGTCCCTCTTCCCCCATGCTCCCTGCACTGATTCAAGCCCCCTAGTGGGACATCAAAAAAATGTAAAAAAGGGGGCTGATATGTATTTTTCCAGCCTAGGGTCTAATCAGTGACCCTGGGCTGCCTGAGCCACCTACTTGGTTAATCCTGCCTGTAAGTGAGGAAATCAACCTATGCATGTATTTCAGTGTATGCTACTGAACCAGTGATCAGAAGATTGCTGGTACAAGTCCCATAGTGGAACATTAAAATGTTTTAAAAATTAACACAGCCCAAAAAAGACCCCTTTCCTATATAAAATCAGTTATTTAAAAAGCATACTAAAAATGAATAATATCTATCTATCTATCTATCTATCTATCTATCTATCTATCTATCTATCTATCTTTTATCACGACGTCCGTAACAACCCGTATACAATAAAACTGAAACATTATTTAATCTGCACAGTGAACATCGTGAAGAACAATTTGTCTCACAAACGTTAGGCCCTCATATGGCTCTGAGAACAGAAAAATAAAAAAGTTATGGGTTTTGGAGGTGGGAAGTCAAAAACGAATCGAAAATCAAAAAATGTCAGCGGCGAGAAAGGGTTAAAGAGGGTAAGTCTGTGCAGAAAGACCATACATAATATTTTTTTCTATCAATTACAGAACTCACTGTAATCGATTGTGTCTCTTACCACGACTGACAGAAGCTGGGTCCACTGACACTCTGTCACCCAAGGGCCCGCCAAAACCTGCAGCGTTAAAATACCACTGCCTGTTACAGTTCTCCTGGCTCAGTCTTGGAGGCAAAGACCTCAACCAACTCCATGATTGATGTCTGGCAACAAACTTGCATCTTAGTTGAGACTTTCTTCAGGAGATGAGCCAGGCCGCAATAAAAGATGTCCTGTTAACTCTCCGGGCTAAACATGTTGAGGAACTTGAACACTTGCACATCTATCATAACCAAATGTCTGGAACAACTGTTGGTGTAGGCACATTCTGGCAGTTGGTGTAGGCACATTAAGTGCTGGATCTCAGGGCAAAAGGAGTCAGGGGTCCAGGGTGAAACCTCTATTGCAGCTGATTCTTGTGTCTGGCTAGGTGAAAAAAATCAGGTTTGTCACGACATGCCACAGAATTTTCAGTTAATCATATATCAGCAATCTTGATTGGATAGTATACAGTCAGTGAAATATCCTATAGTCAATGGCATTGTGAGACGGGATGGCATGGGTGTAAAATAAATGAAATAATCGATTAGAGCAAGTTCACATCCATAAATTGAGCTGACTATTGTTTTGGGCTGTTTTGCAATCACTTGCCAAGCCCTAGAATAAGCTATATTAGGTACCAGGGACACACGTAGTATCTGACACAGCCTCACCCATGACATCATGTCTTAATTATACAACAAGCATTGTATTAAATTATAAATTACACATATAACAAACCAATATTGCAAAAATATAATAAAAAATAATAATATTCAGATATAGGCTCAATATACGATAAATGAATAAATACCTCAACTAAGCCAATAATTGATGCAATTATATGCTGAGGTATAATGATTTGAATATAAATAAAATATTATTATTACATTTACAATGGCATAATTTGGAGTGATACAAAACTTAATTAAAATATGTTTCAAATAGAGAAATAAGCTTGTCAGTAATGCAGTGTAGCTCTGTTGCTTAGCCACAAGATGGAGCTAGCGCACTCATGTATCCCCACTGAGTATATCCACAGTAGCTGCTCACATTTTGACTTTGTAGTGGTGGTTTGGGGTCTTTTTCAGGGTACACAGACTATCAATGGCTGAAAAGGCTACCCAAATTGCAGTTCTGTTAATAGTAGTAGATAGTAGTTGACAAAAACATGTGTTATTCAGTAAATAAGGGGACTAAAATGACAAAGTTGTGCCTGAAAAAAGGTAAGTACATCTCGGTTTATGTTTCTGAAAGATAAAAGGGGGGCGAGTTAGTGGTAAATGTTAAATGGGTAGTGTTTCAGGCTACAATAAGATAAGCATGTTACCCATACCTCTAAACTTTCAAAGGACAGAAAGAGGAACAGTATGCGTGCCACTGCAAATTTAGCTCCACCCTCTTCTACGCTGACTCTTCCCCTTTCTATCCATTTTTCCATATGCCCCTACACAGTATAATTCTCCTACACTGACCCTAACATTATATGCCCCCACATTATAATGTTCCCATCCAGTTGCCCCACAGTATGAAGTCCCTCTCCTGGTGCCGTAGTTTAAACTGGGGGAACTAGAGGGGGACATTAAACTGGGGCAGCCGGAGGGGGACATTAACCCATAGGAGTAGTTGGATGGGGACTAGAGGCTGCTGGAGGGGGACATTAAATCGTGGGGGTAGCCAGAGAGGGACTTTAAACCATGATGGTAGCTGTAGGCGGACATTAAACTTGAGGGGGGATGAAGTCACTGTCCTGGTGCCCCAGTTTAAACTTGGGGAAAACTAGAGGGGGACATTACACAGGGCGCAACTAGAGGCAGAAATGTCCCCCTTCAGCTACTCCCACGGTTAAATATTCCCATCCCCCCAATTTAATGTCCTGGTCCAGCAATCCCCACTGTTTAATCCCTTCCTGCTGCGGGCATTTTTTGATTTTCGTTTTTTTGTCCCTGCCATCTCTATGGGAGGTCCGGCTGAAGTTACAGCCGGATCCCAGCTTCAGCAGCTGCACGATCTCCATGCAGCTACTGTGTTCTGACTGGACGTACAGGTACGTCCTGTCAGAACTAGGCAACCATTTCCTAGACGTTTATAGTCTATGGGCGGTCCGGAAGTGGTTAATAAAATAAAATTTCACATGCACATAAGTATTCAGACACTTTGCTATGACTTATTTGCTATGAAATTTTGCTCTGATGGCCTCCTGTTTCTCTTTATTATGTTTGAAATGTTTCTACATATGGACTGAAGTTCACTTGTGGCAAATTCAGTTGATTTGACATTTGGTAAGATGCACCCTGGTCAATATAAATTCTGAGAATGCATATTATTGTAAATACCAAAGGCATGAGAGTCATGAGAAGAGAATTACCTGTAGGGCTCAGAGACAGGATTGTGTGTGTGAAGGCACAAATTTTGGAGAGGGTACAAAAACATTTTTGCTACACTGAAACTTCCCAAGAACACGGCGACCTCCATAATGCTTAAATGGAAGGAGTTTGGAACAACCAGGACTCTTCCTAGGCCCTACAACCAAACTAAATAAATGGGAGAGAAGGTTCTTGAGGTGACCAAGAACCCAATTGTCACTGTGGCTTAAAGGGGTATTCCCACGTCACATACTCACCAGTCTTCACTGTTGTAAAATCTTCTTTCTTCCTGGTTTCTTGCATCATTTGGTGGGCGGGGTTTCACATGCAACCTGCCGTTTAGCTCCGCCCCAAAATTAGCGTGTAGCTCTGCCCACCACATCGCGTGATCCTATGGGGCGGCTGAAGGGCCTGTGATGTCATCAAAGGTCCTCAAATAACACTATATGCACAATATTGGACTATGAAGTACAGGCAGGAGCAACTCCATTCTGTGTTACATACAGAGACTGCCTGTCTCTGCCATAATGAACACAATTGAATTAGCTAGCCTGATAACTGGGAGAACAGAAGATGAGTTCAGAAATTAAAGCAGCTCCTGTCCCCTATCTGAGAGCAGAACCTAGGTCACGTGGTGTAGACACAGGAATAGCTAGAAACACAGGCTCGCTCCCGTGCACTTAGCCCCTCCTCCCTCCCCCCTGAGAACAGGCAGCTACATCACTTGACTTTTGAGCAGATAAGTCAAGGGCTGTGTCAACAATGAATTGAATAAAGTAAGATAGTGGACAAACAAAGCAGTTTTGCTGAAGCAGTGTATTTAGGAAAAGGCTTACATCCACATTAACAAGCAGTATAGATAGGATCCTTGTGATGGGACAACCCCTTTAACATCAAAGATCCTGTGTGCAGACTTCTAAAAAGTCAACCATCACTGCAGCATTCCACCAATTTGGACTTTATGGCCAGGAAGGAGGGGAGTGGCCAGGAAGAAGCCTCTCCTCAGTAAAAGACACATGAAGTTGTATCTTACAGTTTCTTGTCCTATGGCCCCGACACAGTATATATTGTTAGGATCATATCTTCTATCTTGTATTTTGTCATAACTCTTTCTCTAGCAAAGATAAGTCTTGTCTCAAAAGGAAGTGGTTAGACTAATTAAGATGGAGATGCTATGGGGATCAAAGAAGGAAAACCCTTTTCTTCTCTAGGTAATAAGGAAATTGAATGCTAATGAATCCTCATGAATCTGATCAGCTTTAGGGCTGCACCTCTGTCTTGTCAATATAGGGTGTGTAACACAGGATGCCTATAGAAACACTGGAAGTTAGATCCAAGAAGTGACACAAAAGTCTTTGATGTGTAATTGTCTTCTGAGCCTTGAGATACACATACTGTATACAGTGACTGTAGGGGGTAGTTTCCTGTTGAAGTGTAATTAGTCAGCACTCCACATCCAATCCTGAAATGTTATAAGTCCAACCTGCTTTTGTCTGTATAAATATTGCCTCTTCTGTAACAATAAATCAGAACTCACTTGATACACTATCAGCTGCGTGTGTGTGTGTGGTTCTCCAGGCCCAATGGGTGGTAGCCCATCTAGGCCTGTTAATTAATTATTTAATTTGGAACCCTGCAACATACTCTTACGAGGACAATTTAATGTCCCCAACAATATTGTGTTTCCCAGTCCTCTCCACGCAGTATAAAGCTCAACAGCTCCCCCCACAGTATAATGCTCCACATGGTATATAAAGCTTCACAATGCTTCAGATGATACTCCACATGATATACAGTATAATGTTCCACAATGGCCTCATCCAGTATAATATGCTCCCCAGAGCACCTCCTACAGTATAATGCTCCAAAGCTCCATAGTATACTCTCAAGAGGCCCCTATACAGTATAACATACTACTTAGTACCCCCCAATAGTATGATGCTCCACAGTGGACTAGTGCTCTCCACAGTGTCCCCACACAGTATAAAATGCTCCCAAGATCCTTGAGCCACTAATGGTGAATCCCACAAAATTTTTTCACGACTATTTCTGAAATTTGTCCCTTTGGTTCATTTCAATGCTCTTATTGTATTTTGGGGTCTCTTCAGACACCACAGTATTATAAATGAAGGTTCAGGGGTGGTGAATAAAAGTAACAAATAGTTATACTCACCTTGCTTCATCTCTTGGGCATCCTTGTAATGTTTGGCTGTCTCCGGCGTCCTCGTCAGGCCTGTGGCTGACATCACATGTCCTGGATTGGACCTCACCAGTAACCCTGGGGTGTATGATGTCAAGCATAGGCTGATATAGGCCAGAAAATGACACCAGGGATTGCTGGACATCCAGGAGAAAAGAAAAACAATCTGACTAACACAGTTATAGTGAAACTGTCACTGACCAAGTCAGGCTGAGGAGTTAGGCATAGGAGCAGAACCATCCCAGCAGGATAGTCAGTGCTTACTCGTGTCCGCTTCACAGCGTATATTGATGGAGGAAGAGGAGGATGACGAAGTGGCGAGACTAGCGGGGAAGTTCAGTGCGTCCCATTGCTGCAGTGTGGATGGGGCGAAATGGAGGAGGAAGAGGAGGAAATGGAGAGTGACCATTCTGGTGGGGGCAGCGAAGTCATGCCAAGTAACACTCTGGCACATATGGCTGAATTCATGTTGGGGTGCTTTTCAAGTGACAAACGCATTGTCAAAATCGTGGAGAGCAACCACTAGTGGATTTTTGCAATCCTCGACCCCCGGTGTAAAAATAATATCTCAACTTTTATTACGGTAGAGGGGAGGGCCAGTCGCATTAATGATTGCCACAAGCAACTGGTGCAGAATAGGATGGAGATGTTTCCATCAACTCTTGCTGGCGGCAGAGAGGAGAGTTCCTCCAACAGGCTAACAACTGCCATCCGGTCTACACCCACCAGGTACACACTCTCCAAGGTCTGGGACACGTTAATGGCACCCCCTCGGCAAACTACCGCCACTGAGGGGCTAGTGTCACCAGATGGGATAAGTATAGGCGCATGTTACGGGAGTACCTGGCCAACCACAGCCCTGTCCTCCCCGATCCCTCTGCGCCCTACACTTATTGGGTCTCCAAGTTGGATTTGTGGCTGGAACTTGCGCTGTACGCATTGGAGGTCCTTTCCTGCCCTGCCGCCAGCGTGCTATCGGAAAGGGTCTTCAGCGCAGCCGGTGGCATAATTACGGATAAGTGCAGCCGGCTGTCAGCTGACAGTGCTGTCCAGCTGACGCTGATCAAAATGAACAGCCACTGGATAGATTCATCGTTTTCATGTCCACCAGTGTCAAGCACCCCGACATGAAGTTTCATGTGTGTGCTCAACCTCTACAATTCCTCCTCCTCCACCATCAGCATTGCACAATTCTGCTCCTCCTAGGATCAATCCACCCTGATTCCCCCAAACTCTGCTGGTTAAAGGCTCTATCCACCCTGATTCCCCCAAACTCTGCTGGTTAAAGGCTCTATCCACCCTGAGACCCCCAAACTCTGCTGGTTAGAGGCTCAATCTACCCTGATTCCCCCAAACTCTGCTGGTTAGAGTCTCAATCCACCCTGATTCCCCCAAGCTCTGCTGGTTAGAGGCTCAATCCACCCTGATTCCCCCAAACTCAACTAACCCCAAGGGCCAAAAACACTGCTTGTGCAAGGCTCAACTAACCCCAAAGGCCAAAGACACTGCTGGTGCAAGGCTCAACTAACCCCAAAGGCCAAAGACACTGCTGGTGCGAGGCTCTTCTCACTCCAAGGGCCAGAAACACTGCTGGTGCAAGGCTCTACTAACTCCAAGGGCCAAAAACTCTGCTGGTGCAAGGCTCAACTAACCACAAGGGCCTAAAACACTGCTGGTGCGAGGCTCAACTCACCCCAGGGCCAAAAACACTGCTGGTGCGAGGCTCAACTCAACCCAAGGGCCAAAAAATAAAACGCTGCTGGTGCAAGGCTCAACTAACCCCAAGGGCCAAAAACACTGCTGTTGCAAGGCTCTACTCACTGCAAGGGCCAAAAACACTGCTGGTGCAAGGCTCTACTCACTCCAAGGGCCAAAAACACTGCTAGTGCAATGCTCTACTCACTCCAAGGGCCAGAAACACTGCTAGTGCAAGGCACTACTCACTCCAAGGGCAAAAAACACTGCTAGTGCAGGCTCTACTCACTCCAAGTGCCAAAAACACTGCTGTTGCAAGGCTCTACTCACTCCAGGGCCAAAAACACTGCTGGTGCAAGGCTCAACTAACCCCAAGAGCCAAAAACACTGCTGGTGCGAGGCTCAACTGACCCCAAGGGCCAAGAACACTGCTGGTGCAAGGCTCTACTCACTCCAAGGGCCAAAAACACTGCTAGTGCAAGGCTATACTCACTCCAAGGGCTTAAAACACTGCTGGTGCAAGGCTCTACTCACTTCAAGGGCCAAAAACACTGCTAGAGCAAGGCTCTACTCACTCCAAGGGCCAAAAACACTGCTGGTGCAAGGCTCAACTAACCCCAAGGGCCAAAAACACTGCTGTTGCAAGGCTCTACTCACTCCAAGGGCCAAAAACACTGCTGGTGCAAGGCTCAACTAACCCCAAGGGCCAAAAACACTGCTGGTGCGAGGCTCAACTCACCCCAAGGGCCAAAAACACTGCTGGTGTGAAGCTCTACTCACTCCAAGGGCCAAAAACACTGCTGGTGCGAGGCTCTACTCACTCCAAGGGCCAAGAACACTGCCGGTGCAAGGCTCTACTCACTCCAAGGGCCAAGAACACTGCTGGTGCAAGGCTCTACTCACTCCAAGGGCCAAAAATCATATTGGGCGTGTTAGATGCCCCCAGGCATGCTTCCCCTGCTGTCCCAGTTGCATTCCAGAGCTGTTGGCATCATTTCCTGAGGTGTCATAGTGGACTTGGTGACCCTCCTGAGTCGAATAGTGGTTTCCCCTGAAACGAACAGTTTTTCCCTATAGACTATAATGGGGTTCAATATTCGTTCGAATAGTCGAATATTGAGGGTCTATTAGAAACGAATAACGAATATCGAATATTTCACTGTTCGCTCATCTCTAATAGGTATGGGGGGGAGGTTAGTGTGATTTTTAAACCTTGCAATTTAGGTTTTATTTGTTCATCTCAAAACTGTGAACATTGCTCTGGCTATTAGAGGTGCAAAATATCCAGAGACTCCTGGCAGAGAAAGGCTTAATAGTTATACCTAAATATAATGAACACTGTCATTATTAAGATACTTACGTAACTGCTCGCACCAGTATTTCATGAGTAACATGCCTCCTGGGCAAACATAGGAATGTCACAAGAATGTGCTGAGATGTGCTGGACCTACCAGTTCTGTCCAGCTGAAATAAAAAGTGGATCATTGATATATCCACTGTGATGTAAATTTTATATTCATTGTTTTAACCCTTTATGGATTGGGCCTATTTTGACCCTGTGTTCCCAGAATCCTGATCACTGCACATATTTTATATTATGTAATGCATTATAAAATATCCAAAAAAACAGGCAGTACAACTATTGTTCCAATCACAGACTAGGGTTTAATGTCCCATTTATTGTCCCCAAACAGTATAACATGGCCCTTATAACCCCACACAGTTTAGTAGCCCCCATTATGCACCAACACAGAATGTTGGCCCTTATATTATTCCTCTACTCCGTATAATGGCCCCTTATTATTCTTCCACTCCATATAATGGCCCACTTATGCCCCCACACAGTATAATTACCCCATATTATTCTCCCCATGCTCCCCTGCAACATAATAATGTCTGGTAGAGCCCCATGGGGATGAAGCAGTGCGTGTGCATTTCATATTTACTCACTGCTATTAGCAACCTACTTATTACGTGCTGTGGCATGGAAGGGGCAGGGATTTTGGGAAGTTAGTGGTGAGTAATCATGAAATCCATAGTCGCCGCTCATCCTTCAGGAAAGCCTGTGACTGAGGTTACAATGGCGTCAGTGCACCCCACGTGACTGCTGGGTGCGGAAGAGCCCCAAAGATGCTGATGAGAGTCAAACGGAGAGAGGAGGTAAGGTGAGTAAAAGTGTTTATTTTTAATCACTTTCTCTGGGCCTCTACTTATTATACTTTTGGGTCTGAGGAGACAAGGGGGCTCTAGGGTCCATTTTATACTGTGTGCGGGCCACTGTGGGAAGCATATTATACTGTGTGGGGGCCTTCACTATTCATATCACACGCCATCTGTTTTATAGCAGCTGTGTACTATTAATACAGGCTGTAATAACATGACAAGTACTTCAAGAACTACATTCCTCTCCGCAAGATTCATGTGGACACTGCGCGGAAAGCACATGGACCCTATTATAGTCTGTGGGGTCAGTGTAGTTTCATTGCGCACTGCTTTTTAATATGTTCAGTATTCTGTTCGGGGGTCCCCAAGCAGAGTCCCCGATCGGCATACCAAACACAGTGGTGAACTTGGCCTTAAAGAGGACCTTTCACCACTTTTGGGCACATGCAGTGTTATATACTGCCAGAAAGCCGACAGTGCGCTGATTTCAGCGCACTGTCGGCTTTCCCGATCTGTGCCCGGTGTAAAGAGCTTACGGTGCCGATACCGTAGTGCTCTATGGTCAGAAGGGCGTTTCTGACCATTAGCCAGAGACGTCCTTCTGCCTCGCGGCGCCAATCGCGCTGTGCTGTGGAGCGGGGCGGAACTCCCCCCTCCCTCCGCTCCTGATAATACTCGTCTATGGACGAGCTGTGTGAGCAGAGGGAGGGGGCGTTCCTCCCCGCTCCACAGTACAGCGCAATAGGCGCCGCGAGGCAGAAGGACGTCTCTGGCTAATGGTCAGAAACGCCCTTCTGACCATAGAAGAGCTACGGTACCAGACCGTAAGCTCTTTACACCGGGCACAGATCGGGAAAGTCGACAGTGCGCTGAAATCAGCGCACTGTCGGCTTTCTGGCAGTATATAACACTGCATGTGCCCAAAAGTGGTGAAAGGTCCTCTTTAACTATATTCTTGATAAGTGCAGTTGTGGGTACTTTAGTTGTATCCCTATGAAGTATCTAAGATACCGCTGCAGCACCCATAACTCTCACTATCAAGAATTCACTCTAGAGAGGGGTTAGGGGGCCCAGACAAAAGTATGCACCGGGGCCCACTTTCGTCATGCTACTGCTACTTGTTCCAGTCACGATTCCTTGTGCACAATGAGCAGACTACAGCGGCATTAGCTATATTGTTATAACTGTCCAGAACATGACCACTAGGGGGCAACACGGTGCCTCCGATTGACGGGGACTAGCCAAGTGCTGGACAAGTGATGGACCAATTTTTTTGTGGAAAAGTGAACTGCTTCTCAGTTTCGCTAGTTCCCCGTGACGTCAGCAGCTTCTCCTCTGCCTATTGGATGATTATAGAAAGGAGGCCACGCCTCAGCCCCGGGGCTTGGCCCCACCCCTCAGGCCACTAACCGGTGGAGACGTCACTGCTGCAGCTGGAGCGCGCTTTGCGTGTATCTCGCTCCCGCGAGAGATTAGAGCAGGCCGGGGTTAAGATGGCGGCGCCCGTGCTAAGAGTGTCTGTGCCGCGGTGGGAGAGCGGGGCCCGGTATGCTATCTGCGTTCTTGGTATCGTTATATCCCTCTATGCTTTCCACGTGGAGAGAGAAAAGGAACGAGACCCCGGCTACCAGGCCATGTGCGACCTGAACGAGTGGGTGCGCTGCTCCACCTTCCTCTCATCCAGGTACTGGCTCACTATGTTCAGCAGTGGCAGGACAATACAGGGCACATGTGTGTTTGGTGCTCGGGGCCCGGGCACTCTGCTGGTGATGTGCGTGGTCTGACAGTCACTAGAGAATACATAGTAAGGGCTTGGACTAGTGGGGTAAGGCTAGTGGGGCGGTCTATGTCTTACAAGGCCATGCTGGGGAGTGCTGAGCCTGCTCCATCCTCTACTCCTGTATGAAGTTCAAGGCTAGGTTGTCAGGTGTCAGCACTGCTGGCTGGAGCAGGGCCACGTAGTCAGTGGTGTACGTGGTGTGGGAAGCAGCAGCCTGTGTGTGACCTCTGCACCTGGCCAGGGCAGCACTTACTCATAGTGGGGCAAAGGTTGCTGGAATGTGCTGTCACCCGTCAGTAGATACCCCATGTGCTCAGGTCACTCAGTGACATCAGTCAGGTGGGTGGGAAGCATGGCACTGTCATGGCTTGGCATATTGCCATTATCTGCCACACCCCCTGAGACAGGTTCCCTAGGAATGCAGGTAGCAGGAAGTCATCTGTCCTGAGTGTATCCTGCAAGCTCTGGCTGAGCTGCATAGCTACTGACTGTATCATCAGATGATGTTGGCCTGGCTAGCAGTATAGTGCTAGATACTCTGCAGGTTTGCTTCTCCAGCAATTTGTATGACACAGAAGATACATGAGAGCTACTTAGTATTAGCAATGAGATGTTTATTTACCATCTCACTCTTAGATCTTTCTTTTTTATGTAGATTGTGAGCATTTTTCCCTATCAGTATATCTTTTTTATAATATGGGATGGAAATCCACGCAAACACGGAGAACAAACTCCTTGCAGATGGTTTTATGCCCTTGGCGGGGTTTGAACACCAGGACTCCAGTGCTGCAAGGCTGCAGTGCTAACCACTGAGCCACCGTGTAGCCTCCTTTGTGATGAGTCACAGCCTTTATTTCTTTTTAAGGTGACACCACCTACATGTATATTTAGAAAGTTTCTATTCGTAAAAGGTAATGCTGCCATACAGTGTGACTGCAGCCGCTTAGCTTCTCTGCTGTCAGTCTTGCTTCAGCTCAGCAGACATGAGACAGACTAGTTGCTAAGGATATGTAGCTTGACAACCACAACGGTTCATATAGGCTTGATGGTCAGTTTTGGTTACTCGGGCGTTCAGCTTAAGTGTGTATAAGCATAGTCTTTGTTAAATTCCCAGTATTCTGCCTGTTACAGCATTTTCTCGTGGTTTTTTTTTTTTGGAAATGAGTGGCATTGCGAAAATATGTGAGATCAGAGAGAGGGTTTCCCTCTTTTCAGGGGGTCTCTAGTTTTCATGTGCTTACGTGGGCACTCATACATTTTAATGGATACCTTCAAATGAACAATAAACCCAGAAAATGCACAGAAAAATAAAATCTTCTTTTAGTTTGTCATGCTACAGATAAGGCTGTAGTTTTTTTTTTCTAAGTGTATGTAATATAATATCCTAAGAACTTTTTATTTGCAGTAATGGGTAGTACATTTCTACTATATCAATAAGACAGAGGTTTTCAATTATAGTGGATTTTGGCATACAGGTGAAATTCATAGTAACACGTGGCATTTCTGCAATTCAAAACTGCATGCAGTTTTTCAGCATGATATAAAGCTGAACTATAAAACTAAGGAATTTACACACGCTGTGTATGTGTATAGAATTATATGGATCAACCATGCCTATCCAAGACGCCAGGATCGTGAACATTCTTTGGTCTGACAATAGCCAAGGCTATTATAATTCTTCTGTTTTAGCTTTTATTTCCTGGGTTTAGTGTTCCTTTAAATTTTCCTTTGTGGCCACTTACAGCTTGTCCAGCAGTCACTGAATTGTAGCTTTCTAACAAACAGCCTACAACTACCTACTTAATAAGTGCAGTTTATGGTGGTATGTGTGGTAAAACATCCTGATCTACATAAACTAGGCTGACTTTAGGTCATACACTTCTGCAATAAATCTGCTACATGTGAATATACCCTAATTTTCTTAGAATGTAGTGCCTTCTGAACTCAGCTTATTTTTTTTTTAGGACCGTGGCTCTACTAGGTACAGTGTTTCTCAACCTTTTCAAACGGAGTACCCCTAATGAGAAAAGCTAGTGGCTCTGAGATGGTAATAGTCTTGTCTTCAGCCGTTTCCATGTCTCCTGACCATGAGAGGCGAACATGGCTTTCTTCCATAGAAAATGATGTGATGGAAACAGCATAGCACAGTGAGCTGTATTGTTTCTGTAATTGCTGAAGTTATGAAAAGTCATAATTCACTTTATTGTAATTGGCAATCTGGTGAACAAAAGAACAAACTCCATATTTTAGTCACACATTTAAAGTGTAACTCTGGAGCAGTATTACAGTAGTGCTTAGGCTGTTTGGGACCTTATTGTTTCATAACTCACTGAGTTTATTACACATCCGTGTTCAGTCTGGGACATGGTTGTGTAAGTGTGCACAGATGTGCAGTTTTCCACATCTCTCATCTACTTTGCATTCAACTCCTTTCTACTGACAGACAACAACTTTTGACTTAAAAACTATTTATGCTCCTCAATAAAGTGCTATGGATACAAAACTGCATTGAAAGAAACTGCTTTTTTTTTTTTTTTTTTTGGGGGGGGGGGTTTATTGCAGTTTCTTAATTTTACAGGTGAAACACTTTGTGTGCGTACCACATTACTTTGCAGGCAATTTCAGGACTTCTCCCCCTCCTTTGCTGTGCAAGTCTTCACCTAGCAGAAGTGTGCAGCATGTATCATGTCTGTGTGCTAGGGCTAGTTCACAGGGGGATTCCGCGTGTGCAAATTCCATTGTCCAAATGAATTAGTCCAGAGGGTGCTGTTGCGAGGCAGACGCCGTGGCTGAATCGGGCACGGAATCCGCCTGAAGAAAGGGCAGCTCGCTTCTTTTTTTCTGCTAGCGGGAACAAACCACTAGCGGTCTACATAAACCTCTATTGTGAGGGGGCGGATTTTGAGGAGGATTCCACTCCAAAATCTGCCTCCTCTTGCCCCATGTGAAATAGCCCTTAAAGTCCTTCAGGTTGTTACAAGTATTGTGAGTAATCCTCAAAACTCAGAACATTGTATATCCACAAGTTACACTAGGTTCAAACTACTGTTGGCTGTCCATTGTTCTGGCCCATCAGCCCCCACTGAGCAATCAGTGCTGTTACTGTTGGGGTCTGATATGCTGTTTAGGCTCTGTACTGTCAGGAGGGCGGTGTCACACAGGAGGGTGTGACTCTGAGCTTTGACACTGGCTGGCTCTGACTGGAGATCTAAACAACAATCCACCACCAACATCCTCGCCTGTTGCTGTCCGCCTGACATTACAAAGCTTTTATAGCACATTTGGCACCCAAAAATATCTGTGTTTTTGGCTTGGGAATGGTGCTGGCTAGAGAGAAAATTCCTACTGTTCTGGATGCTAAGCGCTTGAATTGGTAGAGGTGGTGAAAGGTCCTCTCTATGCAAATTGCAGCTGTATAACGCTGGTGCTCCAGGTAATGTCAGCACGCACAACTTCAGCATGGATGGGCTTTAATGACAGACAAGCAGTTCAAGTGCCATTGTTATTTTAGAGAATCAAAATGTGAAACTCTAGGACACGAAAGCTGGATGATTGGGCAGTGAAAAATTGGTGCCTGGTCAGGTGAATCCAGATGTCTGTTGCACTACGCTGATGAAGGGTCAGAATTTAGTTCAAACAAAATGAATCAATGAATGAATCAATTGTCCTTTACTGTCAGGTGTCAACAGTTCAGGCTAATAGAGGGTGGAGTATTATTTGGAATGTTTTCTTTGCACACCCTGATACCTGTGTATGTACAGTACTTTGTTTTTGAAGGCTAAAAAAAATCCAACATGCTACCAAATGTCTTTAAAGCTGAAGCCCCACCTTGCGGAAAGGCAACTTTTTTTATTTTTACTTTTTTGGTGCAGTTTTTTGAGCTAAAGCCCAGGAGTGGATTACGCAGAAGAGAGAATTATGTTTAACTATTTCCTATATATTTTCCCATTCCTTTTCTGGCCATCCTTGACTTTGGCTAAAAAAAAAAATCCAGTAAAATTTTCAACAAAACTAGCTGTGTTTCTGCAACGTGGGGCCTTAGCTGCATGCTTTAACCCGCTTCCCATCACGGGCATTTTTCGATTTTTGTTTTTGACTCCTTCCTTCCTTCCAAACCCCAAAACTTTTTATTTTTCCACTATGAGCCATATGAGGTCTTAATGTTTGCGGGACAAATTTTTCTTCATGATGCTACCATTAATTATTTTGTACAATGTACTGGGAAGCTGGAAAAAAATTCAGAATAGGGTGAATTTGAAGAAAAAGTGCATATGTGTGACTTTTACAGGCTTTGTTTTTACGGTGTTCACTGTGCAACCAAAATGACATGTCACCTGTATTCTATGTTTCAGTACGATTCTGAATTTACCAAATTTATATGGTTTTATTTGCATTTTAACATCTTATCAAAAATCCAAAACTGTACCAATTTTTTTTTTTTTAATCTAAAATTCACTGTATTGACTCCCGCAACTTTAAAAAAAAAAAAAAAAAAATCTTTCAGTGCAATGTATCACAATGCTAATGCATTGCAAAAACTGTCATTTCTATTTCAGGCTGCATAGAGTACCCTTGATCAGCTCTGACCGAGTCACCAGAGGGGTTAATGCCTGTGAGTGGCTGCCATCTTTAAACATCTGGCATCCGACGTACTAGATGTCGGGAAAGGGTTAAGGATGCAGGGTTGTTTCTACATTAATGCCGAGTGACTTTTTCATATTTTCCTTCTCTACCTTCCAGAATTCAGAACTCTTATTTTTGTCGACATAGCTAAGTGAGGACTTATTCTTTCCGTAACAAGTTGTACTTGCATTTTGCACTATTTTGGATAGTGTGAACTCACATAGGGGATACCTATCTTGTTTGAGTGGGTGTGTTCAAAAAGGAGTTTTTTTTTTGTTTTTTTTTAATTCTTGTAATGTGTGGATGGTTTGAGTCAGAATCTTTGCTCAGACTGTAAAATGCTGCTTTTTTTCCCCTAAGTTTCTGCAACGTGAGGCTTCAGTCTTATAGTGACCTCAAATATCTTTTTTCATACTTTTTAATTTTTAAGGTTTTTACTGTACATTCAATGCGGGTAAAATGTTACCTGTAAGAAAATGCATGTAATATTAAACAATGCCATTATGAAGTACAGTTTGCCCTGGAAAAAAAGAAAAAAAAACTTATGACTTTCTGAATTAAAAAGAGAGAAAAAAAGGCTTTTCCAGATTAATCATTTATGCCAGCTGCTATAGATTTTAGTCTAAGCGCATAGGCTGCAGTGGATGCGCTATAATATAATATACATATTGATAAATCTGCCCCTTTTCTCTTTGGACCCTATGGTATTTTGAGGTAACATCTGTAGGAGTGGATTTCCATTACAACAAGCATAGAATTTTTAGAAGAAATTTACAGGAATGCTAAATCTAGACCTGAATGTTAAAGTAGAATTCCCACAAATTTTTACTCTCTGGCCTGTTAGAAAGACACATTGTGTAAATTGTAGTATTTTATTTATTTATTATGCTTACTTATATAGCGCCATCATATTCCGCAGCACTTTACAGATATTGTCAGTCACTGTCCCATATAGGGCTCACATTCTACATTCCCTATTAGTATGTCTTTTTGGTGTGTGGGAGGAAACCCACGCAAACACAGGGAGAACATACAAACTCCTTGCAGATGTTGCCCTTGGCAGGATTTGAACCTAGGACTCCAGTGCTGCATAGGTGACTTTGTGATTTATTCACTCAGGAAGTCTGTGTATTCTAGGGATTGGCAACCTTGTTTGTATGGTGTCATGCAGTAACTGCAAGGATGTCGACCTATCCCATGCCACTTCCATCCCATGCATGAGACCATGATAGCATTGGGCAGTACTGTGAGAAGGAGCGCTATCAGAAGTCTTTCCTCCCAACCACAGTCAGGCTGTACAACACCGGACTAAGTAGAGATCATTCCATACAGAGAACTGAAAGATCCTTAAATTGTGATATCCCCCCCTACTATCTTTACCTTTATCTTTTTATCTGTACCTACTGTCAGTCTAATGCCTCTACTGTGGAGCATTTGTATATGGAATTACCTATGCTGCTGTAACACACTGAATTTCCCCATGGTGGGACTATTAAAGGATTATCTTATCTATACGTGACATAGAACACAAACCTTATCAGCAACCAGTTACTTGAATATCTCATCCTTCTGGTGATAGGGCCGACTTTCATATGAACAGAGGACTCAAAGATCGTGCTGTGTAAATGTCTGAGTCCAGTGGACTATTTGCTTTTTAGCGTTACATAAAACCACATGTGCATAAGGACATGAAACATCCTCTTCAAAATATGGCGCAAGGGCTCTGCTGCTACATAAAAGCAAGCGCTATAACTGCTGAGTCTTTGTTGTTTTACACAGCAGAGACCTGCCACTAAGGACAACAATCTTCCCTGATAATGAGCCTTTAGTGTATCTGAGGCACCCAATCCCTTCTCTGCCCACCTTCCCTTACATATAGGTGCTGATACAGCACCCATACTGTAAGATCGTAGGAGTTGTCTGGTGTCTTTGGCAGCTGAAGGCCATGTGAAGACTTCCACTCTGTGCTGATCTGCAGAACAAAGATTTGATACGGCGGACTAAAATGGATCGCTGGCCAAACAGGTTGATACAGTTTAGATTAAAGGGTTGTCTGGGATAATCTGAAATCTTTACCTATACTACTCTTAACCCACTAGTAGCACTAACAGACAGATTTTAATAAAACATTGTTTGCTCGGAAACCCCCTAAACCTGGAACATCCCTTTATCTTATCTTCTAGTTTATAATAATTCTATGCTTGCTGTAATGGAAGTCCTCTACAACAGACATTAGGCAGGTTTCATACTACCTTGGGGTACAGTAACAAAAGAGGAAGCTTTTACAGCAGAGCGACATCCATTATTTATAATGGGCAGTACTCCCAAATAATCTCATTGTTTTGTTACAGAATTGTTCATTAACCTGAAACAATCAATCTTGGCAGAAATCCTGCAGAAAATGAAAGGGTTAATCATGGAATGACAGGAGTCTCCTGCTTCAGCCAGTTGTCATACAGCTTATGGTAGGACTGTGAGAAGGGAAGCAGGGCTGAGCTCCAGAAACAAGAGGGTTAGTTCATAAATTTCTCAGCTTTACCTGGAAGGGGAGATGAAGGATGTAAATGTTAGGATATTTATTAACTTTCTATGTTTAATGTTCCTATAACTTCAAGCCAAATATCATGTTTTAGTCTTTGAAAGATTGTATCAATGTTAAAGGAGTTATCCCCTTTGCCTAGGCCTCCGGGTCAGGAGAGCAGTGGTTGGGCTGTGCGCGCATTGCTTCAATTATTTCAATGGGTTTTCCCTGGTTGGCTGACGTACACTGCTTGACCATTCCAGCGCTCCCATTGAAATGAAGTGGGGCCCATGCTGCCTGACCACTGCTCCATTTAGAATAGCAGATAGATATACCCACTGATCAGGAGAACAGTGATCTGCAAGTTATGGCTTGCCTAGGTCGTAAAATAACTTTTAAGAACTGCTGCACTATACATGTATTTCCTTACACACTATCATTCCTAGTCACTCGGCCCCATTCTTTGATTCTGGTGATTCAGAAGTCACAGAGGTTTGACTAATTCCAATATGTCCTAGTGTCGTGCCATTACATTACCAGATGGGATTACCCCATTTTCCCAATATGTTATGTGAATGTTCTACAAGTAGTTCAAAGAGCTTTGGCAACTTTGCCTTCCTCTAGACTTAGCTGAGTCATATTCATGTGAAAGAGACTTTTGACTTCTTTGTGTGTAAGTTCAGTTTATCTTGTGCTTTGACCTCAATTTAACTCCAGGTCTTGCAAGATTGGCACATCTAGGATTTCTGTAATGGTACTTAACATTTCATGTCAATTCCCATATTATGGTGACAGTGAAAACCATATAGTCAGTCAGGAAGCGGAGAGGTCTTGTATTGCATATACAGTATAAGATCTTGGCTACTTTTGATGTGGTTGTGCTGGTCTCTGACATGGACAAAAGTACAGGTGACTTTACAAGTTGTGAACGGTTAGCAAATATTACTTGACAAAGGCTCTTCCGCTTTTGATAACTATGGGTCATATTTTACACCCGTAACAAGCATTGGTTGCCTACAGGCACATTCATTATCATTCGGGTGTTGTAAAATGTAATGAAGCTGTGCCCATAAGTTGGCATTGGTACAAGGCATATATTATGGGAATGCTCAGCTGGTTATTGCTCACTGTTAAAGGCTCTTTATTTACAGAAAGTGTTACATAAGTCTTAGAGCAATTTTCACTAAAAGTCCTGTTCAGTTTCTAACAAATATTGAGAAATAACAAGAAAAGTTACAGTTTCCCTATCAATAGGAGATGGAAAAAACAGTGGTTTTATTTTACATGGTCTATCGGGTCTATATCTAGTAGCTTCTTGAATCTCATGGTTTGTTGAAGTAATACCAGCCCACAACCGTGAATTTGGCTCCTAAAGTGAACTGTACTGTACAATATATACAGAATGGTGACGCGGACAAGTTGTAAGTGACCTATACACCAAGATTGAGTTAGATTTTTAGCAAATGTACAGGTATTTGGTTTTGGTGCATATTCTTCATACTTTAAACAAAGCTTTTTTTTTTTAAACAAAAACAAAACCTTTTACTTCCCTTAAGCTTTCTTTTGCTGAAAACTAAAGTTATAAGTGTTTTAGAACCTTAGATCAGCATGAGCAAATTTACCTTAACCTGTCATGGGGGCTGGAAGCGGCTTTATGTAGTCCTGCAGTGTGAATGACATTTTTTCGCTGACATCTGCCTGATACTCTACCTTAGCGCCAGTCTCTCGGGGTGTGATTTCGCAATGACTGGTTAAGATAAATTTGCAGATGCAAATTTAAGGTTTTAATGTATAACTTTCCGCGAACACAGAGCTTAGTGAGGGGCACCATAGGAAAGATCTTTACTTCATTCTGGAGACAACTGCCAGGTTACTTAAAGGGAAGCTTCACCAAATGAACATTTTTAGCAAATTCCCTCATAACCCTTGTGCACTTGAAAGGGTCTGCACATAAGTGACTTCTTTCACTAGGTTCACACCTGCTTTTGGGTTTCCTTTGGGGGGGAGGGGTCTGCTAGGGGACCCTCTGAACGGAAACCTAATGCATACCAATGAAGTGGTTACCCAGGGATCCCATAGATAAAAATGGGGACTGCTTGGTTTCCACCTGAAAAGGGTGAAAAATATGGAGAGAACATTTCTCGCCAAATTTTTAAACCAGAATGGGGAACGGAATTCCCAGACTGAAAGGGCACAGGTGTGAACCTAGTCTTACTTCAGTGCATGAAGCAGGTGACAACTCCTTCCTTGCATCTGCCAGCTGCAAAACGCCTACTCTTCTGGTGATAGATGGTGGCTGGTCCCCAGCACATGAAATATAGAATAGTGTGGGAGAAAGGAGGTGCTTCCCTAGTATCTTTCAGGATATTAAAGACTTTATGGCTTTTCATGTTATCTTTATTTTCTGTCTTGCAGATGGGGTCAAGGATTTGGTCTTTTGGGGTCCATATTTGGAAAGGATAGTGTAATGAATCAACCAAACAGTGTCTTTGGACTTGTATTTTATTTACTACAGATGCTGCTCGGTAAGTACACTTATATAACCTCGACTTTATCAAGTAGTTAGTGGGGTCAAGGGGCTGCTATATTATGACCTGTGTCATCGACCAGTTTATGGGCTCGTATTACATGTGCAGTGCTATATATGGTGAATATGTTGAGTCTTTAAGATAAGACGCACTAAAGATCCAGCAGCTCATCTGCCCTGGGGTGTAGATCGCTGACATAAGTGAAGTATAGCTATTTTTATTGGATTGCATGTCTGGATTTAGTATTGCTCTGTCTTGAGTACATAGTATCTCACACTGAAGACATGATGGTATGTTATAGAAGTAATATAATGATTGTTAGTTTCTTGTAAGGAATATTTATACAGCACAGATTTCTTAAAGGGTTTTTTTGTGTGAATTTCCGCAATTTATATTTCACCATCAACTGACGAGAAATGATGCTTGGTATGTACAGAAGGACTGGACTTGAGATGAGGCTTATTCAGATACATTTTTGTAGTTTGGGATAATTTATATTTTAATGTAATTTCTTTTGCTTATGTACTCTTGCCTAATTTTTGTCCTTATTAAATTGTATATTGTTTATCCATATGAAACTGGAGAAGAGGTAAGTAGGGCTCACAATCCCAATTCTTTAGGCTATACATACTACTTGCAGATGTCCTTAGCTGGTGTTACGTGGCTGAATTTGGGCAGGTAAACTGTGTTTTGGCTGGAATTATTGTACCATATGTAATCCAGCTGAACTTAATTCAGAATGACAGTTCATTTTGGCCAATAAATCTGTCTGTTATAGCGCCTCTATTACCTGTGTAATTGTAATATACCCTATTCCCCCCCCTTCACCACAGGTAATGTTAACTGGGGAGAGGGGTTCGGGTGTGGGGGGGAGGGGGGTGTTAATACATGTGGGGACTACTAGGGCACTGTTAGTTATTAATCTCTCCTCCCCCCCCCCAGTCCATAACATTACCTGTGTGTGGAGGGGTGGCACTGTGGGGGGGTACTATTACAGTTATAGTGCCCCACACACATTAGTAATACTGTAATGTTCCCCCCACATTGATTGTTTACTATAATTACAACTACATTATACTTACCTGGTCACTAATGCAGCTCCTGAGATCTGTTCAGGATATCGCCTATGCTTTCTATTAACGCAGCAGCATAGGTCAGGTGACGCCTACAGAGGACTCCGATGACTGAGCCGGCCTGGTACCAAGTGATCGGCGGCCCTTTGGGTACCTCTGGGTTATGGCATAAGGCCTAAAAGGCTGATATAGTTTAAGATTTATGAAGAATGTTGCCACTAATATGGGGAGTTTACTACATACAGATGTATGAATCTCACTTTGAAGGTATTTTGATAGTTTCTCCTGGTAGCATAGGTAGACACCCTGAATTTTGTCCTTGAAGGCAGTTTCTGAGCTCCAAATAATGGTTTGATATGGGTACTACAAATTGAAAAAAAGTCTCTCCCTGTTATCATAGCTGCGCAGTGATGTATCATGTAGCAAAATGCCAAAAAGAAAGCAGTAGCCAATCAAAACCATCCTTGAGACACCATAAAGCCTTCTAGCTGTGGGAAAGAGGTTAAAAGGCTTAGTGCTGTTATTGCACATGTCTTTAGATAAATTCGGTTTATTTCTATAGCTAAGCCTCCTTTAAGTGTTTGGCAGCCACACCTGATGTCACTATGTGTCACAACATGCAAAGCCACACCAGTCATTGTTGTAAGTATTGCTTACATCACTTCTAAGGGCAAGCAATCTGGATTCAGCATATCTATCACACAAAGCGTTGTATTATAGGGGTAGATGTTGACAATGAGCACGTTATCCCATGTCTGTGACAGCATTGTACGTTTATGCTGTTGTAAACAGGGAAGCATATAAGTGTAGCACTAAATTAAAGGCCATTGGTACGAAATGTAAAGACTGCTCTCTCCAACTTTTCCGTAAGGTTCTAAGTGATTTAAGAGCAAACAAATTGTAGCCTGCAGATGCGCTGTTTAGTCAGCTACACCTGCTGGAGCATCCATTTTCTTTTGTGGGTGCCACCCAATTCCCAAAATATAGAGAATGGTCTATTCTGTAGACTGAAATTTTCAGCCAATGTATTCCTTCTCCGAGTGCACCAAACGGGTAAAGTGTTTCAATTTCTCAGTCTGTGCTTTGACCCTAGGAAGGTATGTTTTCTATAGCACCGGCCGACACTACAACCGTATATAAATGGTTTGAAATAATATACAGAATCCTGCTGTTCAGACATGTGCTTAATATACATAGGCTTGAAAGGAGTTGGGTCGGGGGCGTCCTGGTTTATCTGTCATGTCATACTTGGCACAGCATACAGCCTCTGAACTCTTAGGTGCGACCCTAACCCATCTAAGTACCAGAATATCACTTGTTTTGGAGCAGTGGTAATGGGTTGATATGCTGGGTTCTGGTGATAGTTTATTGCAGTTTGCCTTGCTGACTTGTCTCCTTTCTCTTCCAGGTATGACAGTGAGTGCGGTAGCAGCGCTAGTGTTAATGAGCTCTTCTATAGTGTCTGTAGTAGGCTCCCTATACCTAGCATACATTCTGTACTTTGTGCTGAAGGACTTCTGTGTTATCTGCGTCACCACCTATTTGCTGAACTTCATTCTCCTTATCATCAACTACAAACGACTAGTTTACTTGAATGAGGCCTGGAAACGGCAACTGCAGGATAAACAAGAATAAGAGGCCTCTTGAACTGACTGACGTCTGAAGGACTCTGCTTCCTTAAAGTTTATTTTGCAGTACACTTCTATTGGTTGGGGACAGACCGTTTCCAAGAACAATCTTAACCAATTTTCTTTTTTTATTACTTTTTGACCGAAAGGGCCCTGGATACGTGTTTGTTTTTGTAATGGCGCCTCCCATTTGAAATGGCTGGATGAAGGAGCGATAATGTTTAAAAGAAAAAAGTGGCAAGCTTTAACTGTACTTACCAAGGTGTTTTGTTGAATGGCACATTCTCTTTTCTTGTCGACATCTTTCCTTCCTTTGTGCCTCCTTCTTTGTGTATGTATGTGTCAGTCCTTCAATGCGGGTATTTTTTTTTCTTCAATGTGGCTGATTGGTTAACATGTGTATTTTGTTGCTACCATTGGTATATTAAGTTGCCATGTACCCTGTGACTGCCACTGGTATTTCATGGGTTGTCAGAGAACAATATTAGCAGCCAAATACAGCGTCCATTTATTTCTATGCATACGGAGTAGAATTAACACCACACCCTGCTTGTTAGTCACCAGCACCCTGAAGGATTTTGCTATGTGCAAAGGCCAATTGAAGGGGGTACGTTAATAGCAGCATTTTGCACGGGCTTCAGATTGATGCTAAATTTAGCAGTCATGAACAGGTGAACTGAAGATGGACTTTAGAAATGGCTGTGGACTTCTGGTCAGCTTGTGATTGCATCAGCCAAGTCAACCACAGTGCAAGGTTTCGTATGGATGAGTAGTAAGAAGGTTGACCTTCATAGTTGAGGGTACATAGATAGGTTTTGAAAGTATGCAATGCTGAGTAGTCACTTATTCCTCAGAAACCAGGACCAAGAAAGTACTTGTGCTCTGTAGTTACTTGTACAGAAGTTGTTAAGCGTCTTCTTGAGCCACCTCTATATAAAGCTGCTTATGACGCCTCCTTAGTAGACTGTACCATGATGACTTCCCTGTGTTACTGGTACCTCCCAATTCTGGCGGTGCACTTTACTAAGTGGGAAATGCTAATGTTGAATTGTTGATGTATAATCTGAGTTGGTCTGTTCCATTTTGCCTACCATGTATGTCACAGCAGTTGGACTTTGGGTTGCCTGCCCTCAGTAAGTTTACTATGCAGCTTATGAACAAGTAGTTGGCGTCATACTGCACTGAGATACATGGGGGGATCTTTTCTGTAACATTTATTTGTCTTATGGTTCTGCTTTTAGGTTAATCACACTGGCTGTAAATTGGGAAGGGAAGGCTTTAGTTTTTTTTACCTAGCCTAAGTGTTGTGTGTCACATACCAGAACCAGTATGTAAACCTTGTAATATTGTGCCTGATGAGACCGTTTTATGACCAGGATGGATCTCCCCTTTAGCCTGGTAGTACTGACCACTATATTTGGACATGCATTGGTATACATAAAGGGGAGCTCTCACAATTAGTACAGGGATATCGTATAGGAGACCAGGTGTACTATTACATAGTATAGATGTTGGTATAATTCTGCATCGCTTCAGCCCCAGGTTGTCAAAGCATGTAGAGCTGTAGTATTGTAACAGCTGAAGAGCCACCAGTTGGAGACTAGAGGTCCAGCTCATTCCACAAATATCCTGTGTTTTTGGACTTAACAAAAGATGTTAGTTATTAAGGGTTGGGCCTGATATTTGACCAGGGCTTTGGGTAATGCATGAGGCTAAGGCTTAGTTCACACGTAAATAACGTGTGGCTTATTTTGGCACCGGAAAAAAACGCTTCCTAATTAGTTTTTTTGTAAAAACCGCTTTTAGGCGTTTTCCCATCCTTTAAGAGAACGGGCCACAAAAAACGCATTATGGTAAAAAACACTTCCCATTCACTTCTATTGCTTTCTTCAGGTGTTTTCCGCCTGAAGAAAGCAATAAAAGTGAATGGGAAGCGTTTTTTTACTGTGGGTCTTTTCTCAAAAAAGCGCGGTAAAAAACGTGACACATTTTTTGCGGCCAGTTCTCTTAAAGGATGGGAAAACTGCGTGGAAAAAGTTTTTACAAAAAAAAAACCCCGCGCCACGAAAAGCGTGCCAAGATCAAAAAACGTTTCCTAATTAGGAAGAGTTTATTTCCGGTGCCAAAATAAGCCACACGTTATTTACATGTGAACTAAGCCTAACATTGTATGGAGGAGGATTATGACGTGGATTCCGCTGTCAAAATCCTCCTCCATGTCCCTGTGTGAACTAGCCCTAAGACAGCACTAAGGGTGAGAGGACATGTTCAGGTCCGTTATGTAGTTTTTGAAGCCAAAACTAGTAGTCAATTGACCTTAAGTACGATTTTTAGGATTCACACATTGGTTTGGCTTCTAAAACTGCATCAAAACGCCTGAGTGTACCCTTGCCCGCAGTTCAGGACCCTGTTGTCAAGATCACTGGGTATCCTAGCAGTTGGCTTCAGTGATCTGACAATTATCCCCTGTTCACAAGATTGGGAAAGTGTGTCTGTAATGGCATAACCCCCTTTAAAATCAAATGTCAGTGTAAGCCCTTAGTATATTCAGACAGGTGGTTGCAGTATAAACTGTATCAGAAAAAACTGCATGTAGTTTTAATATGCTTTGTATGCAGTTTCTGCAGGTGGAACACACTTTCAATATTTCACTCTTAAAAGCAAAAACTACCAAAAGTCTAAAAAACTACATGCAGTTTTTTGATAGAATAGGGTTACGCCTAGACTGTATCAAACTAAAGAAATTTCTTTCCAAGGGGAATTAATTCAGTAGCTTAAAAACCTTCTTCAAAATCACTGTAGTCTGAACAATTTGGGATTTCAGAGCTGTTTTCTCTCCTTAGTGACATGGAAATCTCTCTTGCAAATTTGGCAGATTTATGTATTAAAATTAAATTGCTTCTGCTAAGCTTACGCTACTGACTTAACAGGCTCTGTTCACATCTGCATTCAAGCATTCCGTTCTCCTCTCCGCATGAAAAATACAGAGGAAAATGTCCTGCAAGCAGCACTTTTCTCTCTGCGTTTTTTGTGCGGAAACCACATTGTAGTCTTAGATCCGCAGGTTTCCTAAAGTAACCGCTTTTTTTATGTGGATTAGGTTTCCGCTCGGGGTCCACTTTGAACCCCCTGAACGGAAACCCATGTGCAGGTGTGAGCTGGGCCTTAGTATCCTTGATACATTTCCTATGGACAGCAACATTATTTTGTGTGTATTAAGTCTAGATATAGGCTTGGCCTTAGCTTTAAAAGGATTCAGAACAACGCAGTTTACACTCTGCTTTCACTGTATTCAGTATTGCATTTTTAACCAAATTTCTTATACTGGTTCCATTTTATTATTAGTGTTGCTTAGAGATGAGCGAGTAGTATTCTATTGAATACAACTATTCGGTCAAATACCACGCGGGAAAATTCCATTGAATTCAATGCAAAAACCTCCTCGTCCTGCTACTTCCGGAACTTGGAGGATCCAATGTGTCGAACTTTGGTTTCCATGGAAACCGGAACAACATTCCTGTTTTTCCCCATAGACTATAATGTTGTTTGATCGAATACTACTCGCTCATCTCTAGTGTTGCTATTATGATTTCCTTAGTACAGAGGGCTGTACAGTTTCACTAGAGCATGTTAGGGGTGACGTCTCAGGGACCTGTACAGCTTCTTGTGGAGAGGGGTATCGGGTTTTCTATAATCTGTAGAACAATGGGTAATAGTCAGGGGCTGATCTACACTTCCTATTCATTGCTATATTCCCATATTAGACCAGTTTTGTGCTCTTCTTGTTATGGTGACTAACCCCTGGGGAAAACCACAAATTCAGTTTAGTCTTCTGCACCTGTTGCCTGTGTCAGCTGTTTTATACCATTATTGCAGGTTCAACGTATATGTTCTCAATAATAAGCGTGTTAAGGACTCTCCATATTACACATGCATGATGCCGCTGGAAGATATAACCACGTTAGAGCCTTGCACCTGCATGAATGGTGGTTTCTGATGTGGAACATATACAGAGGAAATACGAGGTCTTGCTCTCATGAGACCATTCACATTGAATAGAAGTAGTTTGGGTGTTGACACACACACTGGTGGTTGGGGTTTCTCCATATGGAATTGTTCACAACTCTGAGGTGATTTGGAAGGCCAGGTTCTAGCTTTTGTTTTTTACATACATGTCCCTAATGATGGATATGTATAATTCCCTACAGTGTTTATGTACTGTCAGTAACTTAGATTAGGTTTAATCTGTATCCAGAATTTATTTTTTTGAGACCTGATTCCCTGTTAGCCACTATTGTACCCATCAGACACTATGGTCACAATTGCCAGAACCAAGCTTCATGTCTTGACCGACCTAACACGTCTGATCACAGTAACTGGAAATGGATCTTTATGCTAGTGTGCACATAGTCTGTATGTCCATTCAATAGCCAGGATTTGTTATGTTTGCTGTTCCTTAGGTTTGTTCAGTATTTCTACCTTTGTATCGTCTTTGATAACTAGGCGAGAGCTTTGCAAGACTTCACATGACGTCCGAGCACAGGTTTAAGTGCCTTCTGTTTTTCGCCTTCTAAAATAATGTGAACAACCAAATTACCACTGCATTTAACCCAATCTCCTATTAAAAAATAAAAGTCCAATGTACAATAGTTTTACTAATCAGCCCAATGCATCTTCTTCCCATGAGTACAAAGTGCTGAATGGGAGCTCCACTTGCCCACATTTGGGAACTATTCTAGGAGTACACATTTTTTGACTTTTATAACCTTATCATCTGAGTCACCACTATATACTTGTTTTCTAAATGTTTTGTTATCTCATTTTATTATTTTAACACTTCACTTTTTTTAACTTTCTCTTTTTACACTTCTGTTTGTCATTCAAGTAACTTAAAAAAAAAAACCCCACAAAAACCTTGAACACCGTCTGGGGTTCTGGACTATTCTAAGCAGCACCTTTTTTTTTGTTAATCCCTATGACAGTTTGTCAGTGGCACTTTAGCTTTTCTTTTGCTTTGCAGACTTGCGGCACTGATAGGTGAGCTTGACCTCAGCCAGAATATCATGGGAACAGTAGTTCAGCAGCATTACTTAAGGTTGCCTCTCCTTGCTACTAAGTGTTATACAAAGTGCTGCATGTCCCCTAGGACTGCTGCAAACCTGTGATTTCAGTACACGAGGTATCAATTTGGTAAGTTCTTGATCATAGGCCAGTGTGTCTAAGACTTACTATTCTGAGGTTGTTTACATGGGCAAGCTACTGTCTTGATATTGCGCAGCCGGGGCTATACAACATTCCATTGTGTTATAATAACATGCACCATTATACAGTATTTCATTGTTCAGGTGCTTCTCACCTGCAGAGGCTATGTCTCCAGCATTACTCCAAAACTGGGCCCTTCCAATCTAACCACATGCTCTGTGAATCAATCATAGGGAAATAAGGATCTGGGCTCTTTTTTTTTTTTTTTTTATCACAAAAGTTGGTACAAAATGTTCTCTCCTCCTGCTGGGTACCTGTCTATTCTTCTGTACTGTAACCTAGCCTATTTAAACACTACAAAATGTTGGATACTGAACGTTTATTGTGGTGTATGTCTAAAATGAATAAAATGACTACCATAAAGCATTACTTTTTACAATCTTTGAAGGTGCATGTAGTTTTGTATGGTCATCCTGTGCTTCCAGAGGGTAAGTTCTGCCACACGTGGTCAGTGGCCGCAGTGGTTTTTGAAAGTACAGTTAAAGCTTGTCGTTGACTAACACGTCAGCGTTCTTGAATTTGCTTGCGCTGAATAGTTTCTTGCACTAGTATTCTCTTGCATTTTGGGTCTGGATGACCTAGAAGAGAAACCTACAAAGCAGTAGACTGCATTGGGCCCCTATGCATCAGCAGAAGTGTCTAGTAAATTTATAGTCATTTACCGTTCATTCACGTGGAGGGTTAAAGGGAGGTTTTAACCAGAGAGTGACATGGGAATGAGAAATGGAGTCATCTCGCAGACCTTTACACAGTTCCTTAATATCAATACATCTCATTCACATAACTTGTCATTAGTTAGACATTAAAACATAAAGTGGAGGTCACAAATACCACATTGTTGCCTTTTTCAAATAAATTCAGAAATGTCTTGCTTAACGTTTCTACATTTCTGGTCCGAGCTTGGTGTTTCTAATACAGAGGTCTGTTTTAGTAAATAATTTGCATCTTTTCTTAGAGACGTTGCACTGTTCCCCTATTATTCCTCCTAGAAATTACAAATGCATCTACTGCTGGGTATTACCAGATGGGTGCATGACCCTACACAGTGACCATGTCCAGTCAGTCCCAGAAAGTGCATGGATGTGTCTGCTTTGCAGGTGGAATGGTACCACCCAGTTGTTGTTTTAGGGTCCATTCACACAGAGTAAACGCGCACTCATTTTGGCAAAATACACGTGTAAAGAATGTCATTGAAGTCAATGGGAGTCTTATTTTTACACGTGTATTTTGCCAAAATGAGCGTGCGTTTACTCCGTGTGAATGGACCCTTATTCTGAAATTTCTAATGGCAATGCGGGCACTGTCACAGATTGGTGTTTTGCCATTTGGACCAGCGTCTGTCATTTTCATTGGTGTAGAAAATAAAAGGTACATGTGAGCAATGGCACCCTTACATGGCACACCATCACCATTAAAATGGATGCTCCAGAGTTGTTAGTTTACAGGGAATACTGCCAAGTCATCTTTATATGGGAATATGCGGAGTGCCTGCAGTAGATCACTGAACACTACTATATAATAAACTCCAGCTAGCTCCCAAACGCCCTCTAGTGGTAACTGCTGATATTTACAGTTATCTTTTAAAACAGTCACTGCAGGGGATTTGGAGCAAAATATTATAAAAACAAAGCTCTGACTGCTATAAACAAATTGAAAGAAAACTCCTAATGGTGTACCTACAAATGATTCACTTAGGCATGTTTCTATGTGCATAAATACTTCTATATTTGGCATATACAGTACAGTTCTTGTCTGAAATCTGCAACCACAGACCTAGGTGTCAGCATCAGTTGGTTAAAATCCAAGTAAGAACCCAAGGAGCCATGACTGCGAAGAATATGCTTTAGGGTGGATAAATTGCTTATCAGCAATAATACTGAACAGAGAATTTTTCTATCTGATATGTGGGTAACAGGGTATTTTATAATAGTCCCCCTATTAATACTACTACTATGTGGGTGCATTTTTTTGCCTGTTTGCTTTGCACTAGATATTATGGACATCAGATGGTTTTGACTCGTATGTGTTTGTCATCATGCTCTTTGTACATAACATCCTCTGTGGAGACTACTACCTCGTGGCTTGTTGTAAAGAGGTATATAGACGACCATTATACCACTGCATAAGTTCTGTGGCGTTGGTAAGGCCCCATTCCCATGGAGTAACACATTGATTTCAATGTGTAGCGTGCGTAAGACAGCACCCATTGAAGTCAATGGGATCTGTTTTAAAACAACTCACTCCATGTATTTACGTGTCAGAATGAGCGGTGTGTTACTCCGTGGGAATGGGGCCGAGGGTTCTCTCAAATTTAGATTGGATGGTTTCCTGGGGCTCAGAGGCCCTGCAATATATAGCTTCACATAATGTTACTTTTAATTCTGAGAAACCTGCCTTAAGCTTCATTCATATTTACATGGCAGGCTCTCTAAGGAGTCTTAGTAGTAGGTTCCATTACAAATGTGAGACAGAATAGTGCACCAGGCAGTAAAACGCCAGTACCCAGGATGGAAACCCTACAAACTCAATTCTAATCTCTGACTATAATTCAGGTCCGTCCTGAAGCAGACCCATCTTCTCCAGCAAACAGACTTCTTTCTCATAACTAAAAGCACCAAACTGTGTCTAACTATTTACTGCTGTGCTTGGTCTTCACACTATCCCATCCGGTTGTCAGAATGGCATCTAAAAGATCTTGTACAACAGTGACTGGTTTATATTAGGCTAGACTCCTCGTTTACAGGCCATGTTGTGACTACATTAAAATGTTATCTCCTCTTTTAATCCATAAAACTAAACCAAGTGAACCAAACCCAACATAATAGTAAAACAAGTTATTCTCCTTTTGCTACCAATGTCTCTGAATGAGATTACAATCTTCTGCATATCCAGAAACTTTCCACAGCTAAAGTTTACAGCTAGTACGATCCCGAATACTAACTTCTTATGAGTATGGAGTTGGCATTAAACAATCGATAATGGATATTGTGGGGGTCCCATTGTGGATTGCTGAAGTGTAAAGATTGGTATCTAGAAAACAAGTTTGGCCGTTGTTCGGTCTGTGACATCTTATGCATGGTATCTAGTGAAATGCTTGCTTCTACATACAGTGTAAGTGGGGAAAGCTTTCATAAAGTATGGCTCCCATCTAATCCAGGTTTCTATATAAATCAGGCAGTATTTGCATAAGATTTGGTCACAAGGTTTACTACTGTGCTTCAGTTGTCATATGCGCTATATTAAGTCTGTAAAGACAATGTAACATTCTGCCTCCTAAATGTGCATTGTTGGAGACCAGTGTTCTGTCAAACAGGTCAACAGCCAGCAGGAGCCTGGCAGAGATGGGATATACAGATGTAGCCAAGTTGTCTGCAACTTCAGTTGGGCATTGGAAAACATTTTTCAATAACTTTTTTTGCTTGCAGTTGCAGAAATGAGAGAATTCTACGGGCTAGTTCACACGGGGCTCCGCATGTACACATTCCGTTGCGGCTGCCGCGACAGGCATCCTGTGATGGCTTAGGCTCAAATGAACGGGCCAGAGCCTCGCGCCGCGGACATCGCGGCTGATTCAGCTACAGAATCTGTGGCAAGATAGGGCAGCTTGCTTCTTTTTTTTCCTGCATCAGAATCTGCCGCCAACTTGTGCACGTGCGAACTAGCCCTACTACATCTGTGTATTCACACATGGCAGATTTGTTGTTGAAATCCATTCCATATATCTGAGTAGGGTTATTTTTTTTTTTTAATAAATATGCATATATTTCTGTGAATTCCATTTAGATTGTATGAAAATAGCTCTAATACATACAGTCTGTGAATACAACCACAGTCGCTAAAGACGACTCTGTTCAAGTGGAAATATTGTGTTGTGAAAATCTAAGCAGCCAACTGTTAGCTGTAATGCAGGAGGGAATTATAAAAAGTCTAATACAGTTTTTAATTTGATTTTTCTCACTTTTGGTTTCTTTTGGCTCCAAAGAGTTTTTTTTTTTTTCCTCTAACCTGAGTTTGGAGTTGTTTCAACACAACCCCACCTCCACCTCTTTTCCAGGTTTTTCTCCATAGGGGAAAAAAATGTCAAATGTCACACACGACTAAAAACTGCCATATCCAAAGATTGTGATCACTTCTGTGTTGGAGGTTTTTTTTTATTTTTTATATATATATATATATATATATATATATATATATATTAAGGGGCAGACGTAATAGCGCAACATTCCATAACATGATACACTTGTACCGCAGCCTCTTTGTGAGTGTGGCCTGTAGTAAACATGACAGCTTATGTTGCACTAATCTGTGATCTTATTCACAAGTCACCAAGGTATTTTCATTCCAGATCACTATGCGGCCTGGTTTCTGGCTGCATTTTCCAGCTGGTGCTAAATAATCATAGCTAGGCATCCTTATAGAAGGAAAAAAATAAATAAAAAACCCTCTTTGTTATAAAGGACACCAGGGCAGTAATGGCCTACATGTGCTAAATCTAAAACTATAAAGAGCATGGCCAAATCTATGTCTGTATCTGGTACCGTACCTTCAGAATGTATGAACTACTGTTTAACTAGAGTAAATTGATCATTGAAATAAGATGGGTCTTCTAGAATGGCCCTACGTCAGACAAGTTCAGGGCTCTGTTTCAATGTGTGTGTTAACAAAGAGCGTCATGTAAATATGTAAGAATTTTTTTTCTTGTTGCATATAATTTTTGGTATAAAATAAATGTAGAAACACAAATGCTTGTTGTGTTTTGTTTCTTTTAATTAACTTTAGGAAGCTCTAGATATGTATTGGGTTCGGTGTTTCTGTTCCATCTGAGAAATGGCTAAAGAGTTTGGATCCATAGTTTTACAGGTACCAGCAGAACCCACTGACTTCTTATAATGGGTACTGTCTAAAAGTGGTTGACTTTAAGGCCAATATCTTAGCTGCAGTCTCTGCTTTCCCTGCTACTTGCTTTCTTCTTGGAATTGGATGCATCTTCCTCAGTTTATACAGTAGAAGCCAAAATGTGAGGGAGACTTACTGCAGCTTCGTCCCCCTCCATTCCATTTGTCTGGCAAAGAAAGGCAAGCAAGGCAGAAGGCACCAATGTCAATACTGCTGTACTTATCCCCTCTTAGCCTTGTCTAAAGACTCCATGCTGTACACTTGCGTTAGGTCGATCATGCAGGCATAGAAGTTGTACCCTTGTAATCAATAGTAGGATCCCAACAGTGGTTAGCGGCTGGACACCTACTGTAATAGCGAGATTTGGTGGATAGAAGGTACAGGTCCTAGTACTGGGGGACCACATATATTTTAATTCAGATAAAATTACTTATATGGTATTTCAAATAATCTCATGTAGACAACCACTCTACATCTGTCCTATTTTGGCATATCAACATTATATAAAGTGGTTCCCTGCTAAGGACTTACTTAATTGTTTAGAAAGATCTCACTCTGGAGGACCACACCGGTTTGCTTGGCGTTTCTTTGATAGACCCATAACTGCATTACTGTGCAGTTAGAATAAGTCAGCTATCAACTCCAAGATACAGTATATAGTGATGGTGTCGTGTTATGCAGCCCCAGGCATCTCACATAGTAAAGGATAAGTACTACTGCTACACCATTGTTTCAGTCCAATACAGGATTACACTGTACTCTTTATTTGTCTTACAAGTCCCTCCAACCACAAATGTTTTAGCAATAGCCAAGGGTTACACAATGCAGCTGCTTCTCTTCCTACAGTACTGATCCTGAGAGAAATAATTCTTCAATGTAGACTCCGATGAGCTGTTTAAATGGTAAGAAAAATGAAGTCAGGCTGTGTGTAACTTAAGACATAGTGCTAAAATATTCCAATATAACACCAATTATGAAAGAATTAATCTCGCCAAATAGAGAGCATGCAATTCCCCTTACCTTACTCTTGTATCCAAGATGGAGCTGGAATATATGGAGATCTGTGGAAATAAACTATACTCCTGGAACTTTATATTATTGATCATAATAAACCAGAAATTCTTTCAAAGCAGTGTGTATATGTAATTTTATATATATATATATATATATATATATATATATATATATATATATATATATATATATAAACCCCTATCAAGAGGCATGTTGTATGGTCTTTGTCCTTCAGAACAGCAGCAATTTTTTTTTTTCCCAGCATTCACAGGTATCAGAGGACCCAGGGTCTAACCAAAGACCATACTACTTACAGGAAAGGCTCCTATATTCATGCTGCAAATTTTGACTTTCCCATCAGCCTTGTGCAACAGAAATCTAGATGAATCTGACCAGTTGATGATTTTCCACTGGTCAGATTAATCTAGCCAGAATCCCATTCACTTTACAGGTACCTTAAAAACACAGCGGTTTTGCAATGTGGGGTCCTGGCCTGAAACGGATTCCTAAGAACTTGCTTATTTGACTTTAAGGGGGTCACATGTCTAACTTTCATATAGGGAAGTTCCAATTGTGAAATAAAGTGGTCAGTTACAATATTATGTCAGACAAATCCTTTGTTGCAGACAATAGCTGCTTTCACATTATATTACGGCTGCAACATCTCGGCCTTCTGTGGTTTATCAGAACTGGAGTTAGACAACGTAGGCCTCTACAGTGTTGTAATTCCACTTTTGACCAACGTCAGGAGCTTCAGGTGTTCTTTTTGTGGATTTTTTTAAACCTATATTACAGATATTGTGAATGTGTGGAAGTGGGCAAAAGTGTCAGAAATCTTATTTCTCCATATGTATTTGGCTCAGTTTACAATTTCCCCACCACCCCCTGCCCACAGCTTTCTACTTATTTGCTTGGTGTACATTGTTCTATATACGATGGAGAGCAAATACTTAGCTGTTACACTCAATTTATTCTCCTAACACCATTTTTGGATAAGGTTGAGGTGGGTCACTGACCCAGATAATGACAGGCGCGCTGGATAGGCGGTTGGAGTATTTCTTGTGATGTTGGGAAGGTAACAGGAAACCAAGCCCAGCACAGACCAAGTCTGCCTGTAGACTAGATCAGCAGGGAATTGTGAAGTCAAGTAATTCATTTTAACAACCCCCTATAGACCTTTTACCCTTTTTTTTTTCTAGGGCAGGCAAAACCCTTTTAAGGCTCTAGTTCAGCAAAATAAATGAGGTAAAGAAGTCTATTGCCAGAATCTGCTATGTGCATTCCTTCAGCATGGCATAAAAAAGAAATGTGGAATAAGGCGTAAAATATATATTTGAGGATTTCTTTCCAAAGAGTCTTAGCAGTGTTTCTGACAAGAGACAGATTTAGACAGTACAGTCATTCGTAGCTTATCAGTATTTGGAAAGTATGTGAACTTGGGGACTATGCCAGTGGATGGAAACAATGAGAACAAGATGTAAGTCAGAGGTGGAGAGTTTGACCTAACAGAGTGGTGTGGGAGAAGCAACAGGCATATTACCGAAATCCTTCACCACTACGTATGAGGGACATGCTCTCGCATTTATCCTATGGACGACCCCATTCTCTACATCAGTGATTATGAACCTATGACAAACCAAGACACTTTGGGTGATACACACTGACAACTACTTATTGTGTTAATGCAATAAGCAGCTGCTGATAATTTTCACTGACCTGTCCTTCTCTAGGAGGTGCTACACTGTCACGACGCAGAAGAATATCGGTACACAACGTAAAAACCGTCTGATGCCTGTCCCATGGCCCTTGGTCTGCAATCCTCTGCTTTAGTCTTTTGATCCTGTGTTCAGAATCGTTTACACAGGCTGTCAGCATATGCCGACTGCCGTTATACAGGTGCCATTATACAGCTTTCCCAGCAAATAAGTGCTCAACCTGCTTGCTCACCAAAAAAATAACGATGCAGAAATTTTTTTTTCTTTTCCCCTAAATGGATTTTTATTCTGCAAAATTAGTAACATGTTAAAAAAAAAACAAAAAAAAAAAACACACTATAGAAAATAGGTATCACTATAATCGTAGGGCAAAATATTTTAAATAGTAAAAAGCATTAACAGGTTTTTTGTTTTTTTTTTTTTTTTTTTTAAATACACCCAGAAAGCGTTATAGACACCTCAAAATGGTGTCATTAGAAAATGCATCTCCTTGTGCAAAAAAAAAACAAAAAACGAGTCCTTATATGACAGTACAAAAAAAAAAAAAAAAATAGATTGTACAATGGGATTATAAAATTGCCATATCTTTAAGGCAAAACTGGCTGCGGCAGGAAGGGAATGCATAAGCTGTGAGTGTATATCAAGGTACACCCCAAATTTAGAACTTATTAAGGAAAAATGCCAGAAGATATCCCCAGAGTGAATCTTCCAATTGTATGAGCTACTGGGAAAATAATACAGTCAGTATCCGTTTTTACAATGGTTTCACTCAAGAGCATTCCACTTTACTGGTACTTTAGAGGCTCTACAAACATGACATGGCATCCAGATACCAAACTTCTAAATCTAAATTGCGCTCATTCACATCTACACCATGCTTTGTCCTGAAACTACAGTTTATACCCAGGATAACATACTGAATGTCATATATGCCTATAAACAGTCAGATACAGAAAGGGAGCAGTGCAATTTTGGTTTCTGGAGTACAGATTTAGACAGTTTGGTTTTTGGATGCCATGCCACATTTGCAGAGTTTCTCAAATGCCAGTAAAGAATCTCCTGACACGTGATGCCATTTTGAAGACTGCAGCCCTGAAGGTATTTATCCAGGGGTACAGGAAGCATTTTTAACACCCAAGTGTTGCATTAATTTATTTTCCAGACATAAATGTGCAGCTGATGGTGAAAGGAGAAAAAGGCAATTTTTCCAGGAATATGCCATTTTAGTATGCAATATTTTGTGTCTAGTTTGTATCAGACATGAATGCTCCTAAAACGGTTATGCCCGGGATACCCACTTAACAGTCTTTGGCGTGTTTGTCTCAGCTATTGGGCATTGAAATGTGTCTCTGCAAAAATTGCAATTTTCATTATAGGCTGCACATTTCTGGAAATTAAATTAATTTAAGGATTAACAATATAACATGCCTGCAGATTCCACATTACTGGCAATTCAGGGGTTCTGCATAAGTGGCTTGACATCCAAAAACCAAAAAAACACTCCTTCCGTTCTGTGCCTGGCTGTGCCCAAACAACAGTTTATACCCACATATTGCATTGCTAAGTGTGTTATCCTGGTTACAACAGTGTCATACATGTGGGCATAAACTGTTGTTTGGGCACAGATGTTAAAGAGCGCTATGTGCTATAGGAGCACAGATTTACATACTATGTTCATGTCTGCAGAGACACTAAAATTGCCCCTACAAAATTGGATCCCTTCTTGGGGATTTCCGATTTACTAGCACCTCTAGGGTCCTGCAAAAGAAACATGGCGTCTAGAGAGTCCCACTAAATATATACTCCAAAAGCTAAAAGGAATGTGATCCTTCCATTCTGCAAACTGCTATGTACCCAAACAAATACAAATTGATAATACCCCACAATAAATTCCTTCAGTCATGTAGTTTCTAAAATAGAGTCAATTTTGAGGGGTCTCCATTGTACTGGTAGTTTTGGGGGTCTGGAAAACACATGGCACATGAAAACTCCAGTAAAATCTGCCCATAAAAATAGCACTCTTACTATTCTGAGCCCCACCGCGTACTCAAACAACATTTTACAATCACACATGGAGTATTGCCATGTTCAATAGAAATTGTTTAACAAACTGTTGTGTTTTTTCTTCTTTATCCCCTAATATAAATGAAAAATTTGGTGCCAAATGGACAGTTTATTGGAAAAAAGTAATTCTTCATTTTCATGTTCCAATGTTAATAAAATCTGTGAAATAGCTGTAGGGTCAAAATGTTCACCATACCGCTTGAGAAATTATGTGACGGGTCAAGTTTCCAAAACGGGGTCACTTTTGGGAGTTTCCATTTGTACTAGTACATTCACACGTGACATGGCACCTAAAACTATTCCAACAAAATGTGCCCTCCAAAATCCAAATAGTGTTCTTTCCATTCCAGGCCTTCCCATGTATCCACACAGCAGATTGCGACACATATGGGGTATTTTTGTGTTCATTTTCTAATTTATGCATATAGTTTTCATTTTCACAAAGGGTTAATGTGAAATTTTTGTAATTCTTCACTTACACATCCCAATGTTAATAAAATCAGTGATGTGGCTGTGGGGTTAAAATGTTCACTATACCCCTTGATGAATTCTGTGAGGGGTGTAGTTTCCAAAATGGGGTCACCTTTTGCAGGGTTTCCACTGTACTGATAGGTTAGGGGCTCTGCAAATGCAACATGGCACCTGAAAATTAATCCAGGAAATCTGCTTTCTATGCGTTGCCCAAACACCAGTTTACATCCACGTGAGGCGTTTCCATGCTCACGAGAAACTGCCAAACAAACTGTCAAATGCATTTTCTTCTTTAACCCCTTGTGAAGGTGTTAATTTTATTGCTAAATGAACATATTACATTCAGAATAAATGTATTACTGATAAAGGGCCTTAAAATAGGACTTGGAAATAGGAAAGCGTTGTTGCCATGCAGTACGCTGTTTTTTTTTTGTTTTAATCTCCCATTGCAGTGAATGGGAGCCATTGTGTAAGACATTTCACCTCAATAGGAGTAATGAAAACAGTGTAGAGCAGTGCTGTCCATAAGGGTCCATTCACACGGAGGAAAATGGTGAGGAATTTGGTGTGGATTATCAGTGCTGAAAAAAAAGCCTCCTACTGACTTCAATGGGTTCCTTTTTCCGCTAGCTTTTTTTGACAAATACATCTACTTACCTATATTATTATGTCATCATGAGCGGCCACCTATAAGTGTGTTATGCTTATATGTGGTTGCTACAGCATGTAGAAACCTAGCCTTGGTGTACTGCCAAACTATGCTCCTGGTAATATCCGTTCATACATTTATCAATAATTGCAAGGATGCAGTTATTGGTAGTGCCTTCCTGTTTAAAGGAATGACAAATGGCGTCCTCGATAAGTGGTACATGCGTGCACCAACTATCTGCCATTGTTTCTTATGGGAATGTACAGGTGTATGCTGGCAATAGCACATGGCACTAGGCAGGGGCGTAACTACCATAGAGGTAGCTGCCACAGGGCCTGGACCATTAGGGGGCCCGGTGACAGCTGCTACCGCTGCGTTTTTGTTTTTTTTTCTTTATAGGCTGTTACGGGCCCTATTCACTTGCCGATCCTGGCTGGGCCGGGATCGGTAAGTGACACCACGGGCCCCACAAATACTATCATTATATTCGGGGGTCTTTGCAGACCCCCGAGTATAATGATCAGCGGACCGGGAGAGGTAATAAACATAAAAAAAACACTTACCTCTCCACGATCCTGCCAGGCCTCCTTCCTGGCCTGCGTCCCGGGTCATGTGACGTCTGACGTCATTTCAGAAGAACGGCAGCGGAGAAGACAGCGTAGGAGCCGGGGACAGGTAAGAAACAGTAATTTTTTATGTTTTTATTCCCCTGGGTCTCCAATTATTATACTCTGGGGTCTTTTCATACCCCAGAGTATAATAATTGTTTATGGGTGATAACTATTGGGTATAATACTGTGTGCAGGGGCCACTATGGGACATAATTCTGTGTGCAGGGGGCAGTAAGGGACATAATAGAGTGCGGAGGAGGGGGCCGGTCAAGGTCTTCGACGTCGGTGTCGGTTGGGGGGGGGGGGGGGCATATCAAAAGTTCGCCACGGGGCCCCGCCATTCCTAGTTACGCCACTGGCACTAGGCAACCCGTGTGACAGTGACAGTGTACAAAATCCCTAATTAATTACTACTAACTAACTAGTTGACCATTTTCTGCTCATACATACAACTGGGAAGGGTTCTTTTAAACATCCTGTTAGACTGCCCATAATGAGCATTGAAAGAGCATACAGAGAGTTGATCAGTGCTCATTTTCTACCCCTAGCCCTTGGCAATTATTGGGGCTGCTTGAACGAGTGTGTTTATTTAAGCTCTTCCACTCGTAGACGTACATTGTTTGTTGGTGACTTGCCTACATAAGAGTTGATGAAAGCAATGAGAGCTTGGACCAGAAATAATGTTCATACTAACCCTTATTCAGTAGTGAAGATCAAAACACAAAAAACTTTGTGTACTAAAATTTGCCGCAAAACAAGCAGACTAATAGTTGGTGTATAGTGAAGAGTCTTAAACTGAGCCATATTTGTTATCCAGCACGAGCCACTATAGTAAATCCTTAGACTTAGACGTGTTCTGTGAATTATAAATATCAGTAATTATCTTTGTAACCATAATAAATCTAAGATTTGTAATTATTAATGCAATGTCCACATTTGATTTTTTTTTTTATTAAATCATTATTGTTCCCCTCCACAATTATAAAATAAACCTAATTAGAGGCTAAAAATAACAAACATACATTGCAATTGAACATTCAGACTAACTAACATACAGATTAACAACTGTTAATTGTTCGAAACATAGCAAAAGTTGACGGGTGCACCCAGTACAGTACACTACAGTACAGATCTTGTGCAATATGGCACTGTGAACATTCAAGGCACTTGTATCATATTTTTTTTTAGAAGTGCTCTGAGGTATTGCAGGACCATTGTTGTCCTTGAGTATTTGTACTGTGTTCTGAAACACAGTGCTTAGGCAGGCCACAAGCAAGTCTATGGCAAGCTCTTGTGTAAACATAGTAAATGCATTGTTACAGGGAAAATGTTCAGACAGTAGGTCTATGCAAATACCCTGTGCTATTGGCCAGCTTCCAGTATCTGTCCCTCAGAATAAAAGCTGAAGATTTGGGTTGTCTCTGGCGGGTAAAGATTCCTTTCTTGTTCCCCACAACTCTGCTGATCGCTGCAATAAGACAAGAATATTTAACGTTTATATAATGTTCAGATCATTGCCATATACCATGAAACTGATCAATATTAATCTGTCACTAGTTGTATACGAAAATAATTCAACCCCTCAAGAGGTATTCCGGGTTTCATGACTTAATTTACTTGTGTAGAGTACAAGATACCATATGATTTAGTGAAATTTTCCTCACATATCTTTAAATTCTCCTTAAATAAAATAAAAATGGTATGGTCTGAAAAGCATCCATAGGGGCAATTAAACATGACATCGGTCAGGTAACGCCTGACATTAAAGAGGACCTTTCATCAGATTGGGCACAGGCAGTTCCATATACTGCTGGAAAGCCGACAGTGCGCTGAATTCAGCGGACTGTCGGCTTTCCCGATCTGTGCCCCAGGTAAAGAGCTATCGCTGCCGGGACCGTAGCACTTTACAGTCAGAAGGGCGTTTCTGACAGTCAGTCAGGTACGTCTTTCTCCACAGCAGCGCCTATCGCACTGTACAGTATGAATGGGGAGTAACGCCCCCCTCCCCTCCTGATAATACTCGTCTATGGACTAGCACTGTGAGCAGAGGTAGGGGGCGTTCCTTTACAAATACAGGATTTTTTTTTTTTGGCTTCCGTAAGGTAGCAGTGTAGCATTAGCAAGGTATCAGTGTGGTGGGATGGGTTGTATAGTTCAATGTCACAGTTTTGAGGCACAAGAGTGATTAATACCGTATATACTCAAGTATAAGCCGAATTTTTCAGCACAGTTTTTTGTGCTAAAGAAAAAGCTCCCCTCGGCCTATACTCGAGTCAGCAAAAAATAATAATTTTTTTTTAAATTTTTTTAAGGAGGGGATCTATGACCAGCCGCAACATCAATGTATAGAATCTCAGATAAAAAATAGTGGGAAAAAAAGAGGCTTTAAAAAAAAAAAAAAAAGTTGTAAATCCCTCCTTTCCCTAGAATACATACAAAAGTAGAAAATTACTATGAAACACATACACATTAGGTATCCCTGTGTCTAAAAGTGCCCAGTCTACTGAATATAGGCTATCTGCAGTGCTCCTGTTCCGTCAGCAAGGGGTTAATAGGAGCACTGCAGATACCCTATATTCAGCCAGACTGAATTCCAAGTGGCTGAAGAAAACAGTCCTCAGGCTCAGGGAAGGGGCAGACAGACAACCAAAACACCCCCTCCCCTTTCCCAGCACCCAAAGACTCCGACCATTTTAATTTTTGAAATTTTCCAGTAGCTGCTGCATTTCCCCCCCTCCCCCTCCTCTAGGCTTATACTCGAGTCAATAAGTTTACTCAGTTTTTTGTGGTAAAATTAGGGGCCTCAGCTTATATTCGGGTCGGATTATAATCTAGTATATACGGTATTTATTAACTTTATTTTTTGTATGTTACAGTATATTTATGCTGTCCACAGTGTGGCATATACAACAAATCAGTTTTATTTTAATAAGTTGGGTCAATTAAGACAAGGCTATATATTTTTTCTTTCGATGTAGCTGTATGTGAGCTTGCTTTTGTTGGTTGATTTATATGTTTCAGTGGGGGGAGGCATTTAGGGAAACTTAAAGGGGTTGTCCCACGTCGCATACTCACCAGTCTTCGTTTCTTTGAAATCTTCTGTCTTCCGGCTTTGTTTCGTCATTGGTGGGCGGGGTCACATATGCAAAGCCAAGCGGCGAGATGCCGCCGGCCCTGCGTGCACGCTCATAGACCAGTCTAGCCTTCACAAAGCAAATACAAACCCGATAGGGTGCTGGGTCTGTATTCGCATTGTGAAGGCTAGACTGGTGTATGAGCGTGCACGCAGGGCCGGCGGCATCTCGCCGCTTGGCTTTGCATATGTGACCCCGGAGCGGAATAACAGCATCGCTTCTGCCGCTGCTGGCTTCATGCAGGGCAGAAGCATAGCGATGTTGCTGGCATCTGTGCCAGCGTCTAATTGTCCCCGGTGAATGTAAGACTTTTCCTAAATACATTGCTTCAGCAAAACTGCCTTGTTTGTCCACTATCTTACTTTATTCATTTTTTTGTGGCCACAGCCCTGACCTAGCTGCTCATAAGTCAAGTGATGTATGTGCCTGCTCTCAGGGGGAAGGAGGAGGGGCTAAGTGCACGGGAGCGAGCCTGGAGGGGGGGGGTAGTTTACCCTTTGGGGGAAGGGGCCACCAATGCAGGGTTAGACGCCGGCACAGGGTTAGACGCCGGCACAGGTGAAGCCAGCAACATCGCTATGCTTCTGCCCTGCATGAAGCAAGCAGCGGCAGAAGCGATGCTGTTATTCCGTTATTCTACTCCCCCCCCGCCCCGGAATAGCAGCATCGCTTCTGCCGCTGCTTGCTTCATGCAGGGCAGAAGCATAGCGATGTTGCTGGCTTCACCTGTGCCGGCGTCTAACCCTGTGCCGGCGTCTAACCCTGCATTGGTGGCCCCTTCCCCCAAAGGGTAAACTACCCCCCCCCTCCAGGCTCGCTCCCGTGCACTTAGCCCCTCCTCCTTCCCCCTGAGAGCAGGCACATACATCACTTGACTTATGAGCAGCTAGGTCAGGGCTGTGGCCACAAAAAAATGAATAAAGTAAGATAGTGGACAAACAAGGCAGTTTTGCTGAAGCAATGTATTTAGGAAAAGTCTTACATTCACATTAACAAGCATTATAGATAGGATCCTTGTGACGGGACAACCCCTTTAATTCAGTCATTTTATTATAAGAGTAGCTGCCATAACAGTAATGTATGTGTGTCACTACTTTTGACTCTTTTTTTTCTTTATTTTAATTATATAATTAAATTTAATTTTATTTGATACCAAAGCATTATTACATGTGAATGTTACTTACAGATCATTATTAGGATACCTCTCTCACAGTCTAAGCCCCTAAATGCTGAACATAGATGTACGTGATTTAGTAGGAAAGGGTTAAAATGTAGATGGACTTACACTGTGCTGTCATAAAATCCGCAAAGTTCCAGATGAGTTCTCCAATGACACATTTCTTCCTTTTTTCATCGAATACAGAGTGATAGTGTTTTAATACTATTTCTTGATATTCCTCTGTGAACATTAATGGGGGATCCTGAAAGCCAAAGATAGCGTGATCATGTATAAAACACTGCAAATAAGAATCGGCAGCATCACATTCCATCACATTCCAAAGTGACTGCTCTATAATACATTTTTGTATTTTTTTTTTTTTTCATTTAGGGTTATACACTACCCCCAGAAAAACAGTATTTTAAGAGTTAAAGTGTATTTCAGGACTAGAATATTAATAACCTATTCTAAAGGAGAAGTCATCAATATCAGATCGGTCACCAGGTGACACTATCTGTATCCTGCTCCATTCTTGGTGTATCAGCTACTAAGACCAGCTGATTGGTCCAACACAACACCCCCACCAATGTGATATTAAATGACCTAGCCTTTAAATTACAATATCTAAATAGGGAATTTTCACATTTACTCTAGGTTCACACTTGAGCTGGGGTTTCCTTCTTTGGGTCCATTTAAGGACCCAAAATACGGAAACCCAATCCAATTACAAAGTGGAAACCCACAAACCCCATAGACTATAATGGTGGTAGCGCCTCCAGCCTCTGGACACTATGTTGACAGACACAGCAAACTTTCTTGCCACAGCTCACATTGATGTACCATCCTGGATGAACTACACTACCTGAGCCACTTGTGTAGGTTGTAGAGTTGGTCTCATGCTACCACAAGTGTGAAACGCAACCAACATTAAAAAGTGAGCAAAACATCAGCCAGAAAGCATTGGTACTGAGATGTGGTCTGTGGTCCCCACCTGCAGAGCCCTCCTTTATTGAGTGTGTCTCGATAATTGCCAATAATTTCCATCTGTTGTATATTCCATTTGCACAACAGCATATGAAATTGATTGTCGATTAGTGTTGCTTGGAGTTACATTGTGCTGCTTAAATGTTCCCTTTATTTTTTTGAGCAGTGTATTTTAATCAGTTTAATCCAAAATACCAGCTTGGCTACACATTAAAGCCAAGCCATCAGCAACATACAGTTACATGAAAAAAGGAGTTAAATAACCTGACCTTGCAGAAAGTTTATATGAATTCAGTTATCATATTGAATCAAAGGTCCACCTTTCATTCGTTTTACAGCTTACACTGTGTTAATCTATATCATTAGTTGAGTAACTTTGTACAGCAGTATTGCTTATATTCTATTGATCCTTAGTTTAGGTACAGTCCAGAGTTAAATACACAATTCTGCAAACCAAAGAACCTGAACAGAGTTACAGTGTATATCAGGCATCACACTGTTAACTGCTCCTATCAGCAATCAACAGGGGGGGGGGGGGGAATCGAAATCCAACTTTGGACTATAACATAAGCTTCAGGACAGGATAAGCTATGTAGTGTGTCAAAAGTAATTGACTCATAGGCATTCTAGTTTGAGCCTTAAAATGGTTCTCTCAGAAAAGAAATTTATGCATATGTGTTACGAGCGTTCCCATTGAAGTGAATGGGAAGTGTTTGGGAGCCGTCCGCAGCGCTCGTGTGTACTGCTGTGAATGAGTATTTTTACAAGCCTGGCGTAACTCCGTGTGCATGCAGCCTAATAGTTGTGGGTCCCAGCTAACACATCATAATATTTAAATCTTACCATACATTGAAATAGCCACAAAAAGGAGTTTCAACATTTACTTAAAGGGAGTCTAAGGGTGCATTCACACTGAGTAAACGCTAGCTTATTTTGTAGAGTAAAATTACACTTGTAAATTTTGCTATCCCATTGACTTCAATGATATTTTTTTACAAGTGTAAAAATATACCTGTAAAAAATACGCCTGTAAAAAATACGCCTGTAAAAATATGCCTGTAAAATGTCATTGAAGTCAATGGGATAGCAAAATTTACAAGTGTAATTTTACTCTACAAAATAAGCTAGCGTTTACTCAGTGTGAATGCACCCTAACATTAGAAAATGACTGAGCATTCCCCCCTGTGCTCCAAGCACACCTGCGTCATCACCACTAGCCGCCCCCTAGTTCATTCTCTTCATGCCCCCTGCAGATGCAGATCTGCTGATCTGAAGTTTTCCTGATCTTCTGCCTTGTGTAGGTGTCCGATGCTGCGCTATAAGCTCACTGCACATGCTCAGTCAACTCTGCCAAAACCCGAAGTGGCATTTCAACTGCATATAGCACAGCGTCTGATGCCTATGCTCCTTAAGCTTAAAGGGGCTCTATCATTGGGAAAAGTCATTTTTAACTAATCACATACTTGCATAGGCTTTAGAAATGCTATTCCACACCTTGGAGCAGCACTTGTCCCTGCTATTATCTCCTATGTGTGTGTGCTAACAGGAAGTTGAGTCATCATCATCAGCCACAGCAGCCTCCCATAGGAAACAATAGCAAAGAGGTGCACAATGTATCGTGCACCAGTCTAATTAGCATATGAATAAAAACGGACTTATTCAGAAACCACTGAGACAATCTACATACTAAAGGTAGGTGTGGAATAGCACTTCTAAAGGCTATGCAAGGATGTGATTAGTTAAAAATAAGTTTTCCCAGTGATAGAGCCCCTTTAATTTGCATATCACAAGAACCAGATTTTTACAGAAATGGCGGGTAGAAGAAACGGAAGGAAGGTAGGAGTAGAATAGCCTTTTTAAAGGCTATTCCAACGTGCCATTACTTCAAAAGGTCATTTTATAAATGACAGACTCCCTTTAAAGGGTTAAAATTTGTCCAAGACCAGATATGGATGTCCTCTCCTTAGGTAGTTCATCAATATCAGATCAGTTGTGGGTTTGACACCCCATGCACTTCCAATCAGCCTTTATCTACACGGTGCACAAACGGCTCTGTAAAATATGTAGTGATCTGGCAATAGAGATGAGCGAGCACTATTCAAAACAGCCGTTTCGAATAGCACACTCCCATGGAAATGAATGGACGTAGCCGGCACGCGGGGGAGTGTACTATTCGAAACGGCTGTTTCAAATAGTGTTCGCTCATCTCTACTGGCAATGTTATTGCAGCTTAGCTCCCATTTCAGGACGATGTGCAGATACCAACTGATTGTTTTGTGTCGGACCTCCACCCAGCTGATTGATGGGGGTGTTTTGTGTTGCACCTCCACCAATCTGATAATAATAACCCACTGCAAGGATAAGTTATCAATATCTGATCACAGACAACCCTTTTAACTTGGATCCCTCAACAGACAGGACAACCGCCTTAGCATGAAAGTATTAAAAAGATTTTCCCCATCAGACATTTATGGCTTAATTACATAATATCTAATAGATGAGGTTCTAACACAATTGCCACAACAACAGACACATTGCGGGTTAGGGGAACTCCGTTTCCTCCATAAATGTCTGTTGCTTTGGCCACTTGCATCCCCCTTCTGAAAAAAGAAGTGGGTCCCAAAGGCGAAAATCCATAAATGTCTAAGGTGGGAATGCCCATTTGATCTTTGGAAGCCACAATATATGGTACTTACATTATGGAAGCCTGGTATAGTATCTGCTCCATATTCACTCTGTATTATTGGTTTCTGGTATTTGTCGTACCAGCTGTCAAACTGGTTATTTAGCTGCAGCTGAATTACTTCCAGATGACCGGGATCATGATACCAGGAGAAGTAGCTGTTGACACATATCACATCCACATATGGGGCCTAGAAATATATGAATGCAACTCACAAACACCGTACCACTTTGCAGAGCAGTTAAACAGCAGGTAGATATTGCAGACATCACATTCACATCAGTCATTATTCTGACATCGCAGATCACCATTGTAATAAAATGTTGTTTTTATATATTTTCTACAGCTATATGACTGGTGTTTGATTTTACAAGAAGATTTCGAGATCTTTGCATAATTAGAAGGCTCATAACATTTTTTTACTTTTAACATTATCTGATAAATTTAGATATATGCTATGATCAATGGACAAAAGATAATCTACATTGATCACGTCACACGTCTCATGCCAAAATGATTTTCTAACATATGGCCAATCAAGGAGATTGTTGTCAGTCATCCACTACTAAAAACATTAAAGGGAACCTGTCCACAGACTTATCTGGGGCTCCAACTCCTGCAACATAAGAACATGCTGCTGGTTTAGGGGCCTCAAGTAGATTGCATTTTCAACAGGGCATGTTAATGGGTAACCAAATTAGTGCAATAACCTCCAGATTAGTTTAGTTATTACAGATTTATTTTCTTTTTTTTCAGTGCTTGTGTAATTTCTTGAGGTAAAAGTGAACACAATCTACTTACACCTTGGTCTTTCTCAAAGTTTGCATTGCTAACATACGTTACTGGTCTAGTGCTATCCAGTTGTTTGGTGTGAGCGATGACAGTCCTGTGCAATTGAAAAGAAAAAAAAAAAATCTAAATAAAATTAAAAAAAAATAAAAATGGAAAAACATAGTGGCATAATAATTTGAAGATAAAAGATCACTTCAATGAAATGCTGTCTGAATATTAGTAAATGAAAGTAGATGCAGTTGCAGCAAATCTTGAATACTCTTCCCCAGTAAAGTCTGACATTGAAAAATCTAGTTCTAGTGGAGACTAAAAGGCTTTTGTGATGTGTTGACATTGCACCAGCCTTAGGCCTTCTCTATTGAAAATACAGGCACCATGGACACACTGGGGGAATATTTTACACTGCTACACCACTTCACTTTTGAGATTTGGACGGGAAAAGCTATTTATTAAATGCAACTTTTTAAAGAATTGCCGCAATTTCACTCCAGTGACGCTTGGTTCACACTAGTGTTCGGCTTTCCGTTCTTCGGGTCTGCTTGGGTACCCGAAAAATGGAAACCTAGTCCACTTAAAAAGTGGTTACCTGCAGAAATCTGAGGACCCTATACACTATAATGGGGTTCACCGGGTTTCCGTTCCAAAAAATGCGGAGAGAAAAGTCCTGCTTGTAGGACTTTTCTCTCTGCAATTCTCAAGTGGACTTGGGGATGGAAACCCTGAGTGGAGTTTGAACGCTGGGGTGAATCCAGCATAAGTGGGTGATTTACAAAGTGGAGAAACATTCCTGAACAAAAGTGTTAGACAGAGAGGACTTGTCATCATACACAAAAAGCTAAATGGCAAACATCTTTTGAAAGGTCCTCTTTAAACACGCAGCACATTTATTAAACAAGTAACATTAGGTAAATTTGGTGCAAATTATAGCAATGCAAAACTGGATTTTCCCTTTGTAAAAGACCCTTCAACTGAATTTATATATAGCTGTAAGTGTTATAGTGAAAAGAAAAACATAGTATGTAACTTATTGCTCCTCCACAGCACCCATTCACTAATGTAAAAAAACAAGACAGAAGCATTATTTGGTCTTGTTTGCTATTGATTTAGATGGAAGGTAAAATCAAGTACGCACAACTTTTAGCTTCTGTTCAAAAAGCAAACTAACACGATGAAAGAAAGCTTCTACCATGCTTTTTATATTACAAATGCAGAAAGAATGTCCTTTATCAGCATCCATCTTTATACTAGTTTTGTAGCCTGTTTTTCTGATCCATTGACAGATCAGAACAAGGAACAGTTGTGAACTCAGCCCTATTGGCATCTGGGCTGCAGAGGTTTTTGAGGTCTTTTCTTTTGAGGATATTGATAAAATATTTGGATGTTGACATAGGCTACTTCAATGGAAAAATTAAAAAGTTATGGCTCTCATAAGACAGGGATAAAAAAACTTATGCCTCATCTTGAAGGCAAAAATAAGTTGTGTCATTAAGGGGTAAAGGTCTGTCATGTCCAAAATGCCTCCCAAACCCATAACTGTGCCATGTAGGGACCTTCAATAGATGCAGAAACATTTTTTTCTGGCTACAAACCAGCAAACAAATGCAAAAATAGGCAAATCTGCCTGCACGTGTATTGGGGATAGGGCCTCATTTACCAGATTTACTTCATTCCTGAGTAACCAAGTACAAAAATATGACACCCAATAGTTTATATGCAGATTAGCTCTTGCTCACCAAGAGAGCAGTAACCCTTTATCTTCTCTGGGGGTGTCTCTCTGTGTGAAAATAAGAATAATAGGTCCCACCCCTTTGGTAAACAGCTAATTCACATATAATCTTTCAGGGGCCATGTCTTGTGAATGGGCACATCGGTACTCAAATAATGTATGTCATTTAGCATTTTGTACTTCGTGATAGCTCCCCTTTCATAGAAGTAAAATTATCCACTTACTTAAAATAATATCCTGCCGGAAGAAGCTGGGAGGCAGGTTCATTGGCAACTGACCACATCACCACTGACGGTCGGTTTTTATCCCTTCGTACCAGTTCTTCCATGACAACTAAATGGTGTTGGAGAGATTGGTTTCCAAAACTCTCTCTATGAAAAAACATACACAAAAAAATAAAAACAAAAATGGACATTTACAGCACTCAAAAGCAATAAAAATCGTTTCCCTGTTAAACCTGATTACTATTACTACATAGTAGACAAATACATATATTCATTTTTTTTTTTTTAAAAAAAGGCAGAGTTATGCTGATGTTTCCAATTTACATTTGACATTGCATAGCCCACAGAAAAATTACAAAGTAATCTGTTTCATTCTGCACTTTAAAGCCTCCTACACACGGGAGAATATGGTCCTGTATATTGGCTGCATTTTCCAGTCCAAACTCAGTCGGTGGACCCGGACTCCTCTTATTATAGTGACTATGATGCCAAATCTCTGCCTTCTCGCAGATCTACTGTTCTGTACCGTACATAGAGGAAAGTTTGGAGTATGGGTCTCCCGACTGGGTTCAGGCTGGGAAATTAAATCAGTCTTGATATATGGATTGGTTTTCCGGACAGTATTGCCCTCTACAAAGAAGGACTGAAGGGAATTTCCGGATCCAAAATTCCTGCCAAACTAATAATAGTGCTATGCAGGGGCCTTTAAGGGTTGTCCAGTTTCAGCAAATGTTATAGCTTATATGATGAAAGGTTAAATAGTTTTTCACTAACATTTTCCAACCTCCTGTAAGTAGGAGAAAAAAAAATATACCCTTTCTGACCACAAACCAGTCAAGCATTACAGGGATACTAATCTTTTTAAGGATATGTAAATCCACCTGCAATTGGAGGCATTCTCAATTTGCCTAGAGATGAGCAAAAGTACTCTGGCCTTACTCTGAAACTGCTGCCCAATACCAAATCTTTAAGCATTGACATTTTCAGCCTCCCCTATATGGGGCTCACAATCTACATTTAAAAAAAAAAAAAAAAAGATAATTGATCAATGCTTCCACGTGTTAAAGGAGCACAAACCCAGAATCCAGACAAATAAAAATGAAGAAATAATTCCCCATATTTTCCCCCCAAAAAATCCCCATTTTTCTTGCTCTGCTTTTGTCTTCTATCATAATTGCAGAGCATGGACAAAAAAAAAAAAAAAGAGAAAAGCAGTGTATTCTTCTGTGTGCCAGCAGACGTGTTCCCTCCAAAACTAGTGCACGTGAGACAGGAAGTTTAGAAGAAGAGGGCTTGGGTTTAGGCTGCACACTTTTTGTGTATACAGAGAGTGTGACCATTTTGTTGGAAGGTATCCCCAATAACTAGCAGCAGTACCAATAAGTGCATTGTTGCCATTACTTTCAATGGCGTTCCAATACAGCATTAAATGAATGGAATCTTGCCCTTTAGAGATAAGCCCCACCCCTGAACATCCTGTAAGGTCATGCTTCTTTTTTTTTTAAAAAAAATAAAAAAAATAAATATTAAAATAGGCTATTTTTAAGGATACAGTAAATTTACTCTAGATTGCCACCCTGTGGCCACCAAATCGTAGTACACCGCATTTGGAACAACAGCCCAAATCCATCTTATCAGTAATTCCCTTATTGTATAGAATTTTATAAAGTAAATGTACAATGTTGAAAATGATTTTAAAAATTCTGAAATGGCAACAAGACAACATCCTGTCAAGAAAAAGTGCTGTGACATGGCAAGATCTAAGTACAGTAAATTAAGCATTATTGATACTAAATTATTACTTTTGCTACAAAAGCTTTTTATAGTATCTGTCACAAGGACAAAGTAGTAGGAGATCTTTACAGACTGCCATACAGGAAAAGAGCAGATAATCAAATACAAAAAGGGTTCCTTACGGCTCTTTTATGCCTACTCCTGGGCACTCATCGATAACCACAATACCATATTTATCGCATAGGTCCATGATCTCTTCTGCATAAGGGTAATGGCTAGTGCGAAAAGAGTTTGCACCCAACCACTTTAAGAGGTTAAAATCCTTCATGATTGTAGACCAGTCCAAACCTTTTCCTCTAATCTGTTAAAAGCAAAAATAAATCAATGCTTTCTAGTACCATACCGTCATACCGTGTAGATTTAGAGTCCAGCCACAAAATAGAAAGACATGAAATCCACATTTTAATCAGGGCTGTGGAGTCGGAGTCAGCTTCAAAATAAAATGACTAACTTTGTTTAATTATATTATATAACTATAGGCTGTTTCATTTTTCGGCCACCTTACTGACTTCTGAAACTCCTGGACAACCCCTTTAACTAGTCACGGGGGTGGCTTGATCTAGTCGTGCAGTCATTGCACTCCAGATCAATTCACATCCTCAGAGGCCGGCAGTGAGATAGTGTGTCAGGGTGATGTCTGACAGTGAGGGACATGTCAGTCATGCTGCACAGGGTGTGATTTAGAAAGGTGTGATTTAGAAAGGCTTGATTCACATCTGCACATGGGTTTCCTAAAGTAATCCACAAAAAAAAAAAAATAAAAGCGCTTACCTTAGGAAATCCATGGACCTCATAGACTGTAATGGGGTCCATGTGGTTTCTGCACGAAAAATACGGAGAGAAAAGTGCTGCTTGAAGCGCTTTTCTCTCCCCATTTTTCATGCAGAGAGAGGAATGGAATCCCCGAACGCAGATGTGGACTGAGCCTCAGATGAATGCATGGCTAGATGAAGCGGTTCCCCATCCCCATGATTAGTTAAAGTAAGTTTGCATATGCTGATCTCAGGTTTTAAAAGCATATATCTTGACTTTCAGAAACAGAAGGTTTAGTGAATGCCACCACAGTCAGATTAGGATGGGGAAAACAACTGACAGGTTTCCTTTAAAGGGAACCTGTCAGCAGTAAATTGGTTATAAGCCTAACAACAGTGCCTTAGATGTGCTTCTAAAGTTTATGCCCCAGTTATTAAGCTTTGGAGACCATTTTACTTATATGCAAAATAGAGGAAAATACTGGGGTAGTGTCCCTTAGGTTGTCAGCTCTAAATCACAGGGAAAAACATGTTTCCCATCATTTGCTTATAAATAAAACAGTGGTTTACATGAAAGTGAAGCGCCATGTGTGTAAATTCTAAAATTCCCCCTACAGGGTCCTGTCTCTGCCTTTCAAAAGCCAAACAGCGCTCTTTCCATTCTGAGCACCACCATGTTTCCATACAGCAGTTTACAACCACATATGGGGTACTGCCGTGTTCAGGAGAAATTGTGTAATAAACTGTGGGGCGCTTTTTCTTCTTTACCCTCTTGTAAAAATGTAAAAATCTCTGACTAAATGGACGGTTTATTAGAAAAAAAAAATTTATTTTGATTTTCACATCCCAATGCTAATAACAGCTGTGAGGTCAAATGCTCACTATACCCCTTGCTAAATTCTATAAGGGGTGTAGTTTCAAAAATGAGGTCACTTTTTGGGTTTGTTTTTTTTATTGTATAGGTACGTTAGTAACTCTGTAAATATGACACGACACCTAAAAAATATTCCAGCAAAATCCACCCTCCAAAAAGCCAAATAGCGCTCTTTCCATCCTGAGTCCCGCCATAAACCATACAGCAGATTGCTTACCACTTATGAGGTATTACCGTGTTCAGGAGCAATTGTTTAATAAACTGTGGGGGGCTTTTTCTCTTTTTAACTCTTTGTGAAAACTAAAACTTTTGAGATAAACTGACGTTTTAGTAGTTTTTCATTTACACATCCAATGTTAATAAAATGTGTGAAACAACTGTGGTGTTAAAATGGCTACTATACTTATTGATAAATTCTGTCAATGGTGCAGTTTCCAAAATGAGGTCGCTTTTGGAGGGTTTCCATAGTATTGCTCTGCAAATGAGACATGGCACCCGAAAATTATTCCAGCAAAATTTCTTTTCAAATGCCAAGTGTCGCTCCTTCCTTTCCATGCAGTGCCGTGTGCCCAAACAACAGTTAACACCCACATGTGGGAATTTCTGTGCTCGCGAGAAATTGCACAACAATCATCCATTTTCTCCTTTAAGCCTTTGTGGATATATTAAATTTAGGGCTAAGTGAATGTATTATTAAAAAAAATAAATAAAATAAACTTCGAAATTTCATGTCCATATTGTTTTAATTCCAAGCAAATGCTTAAAGGGTTAAAATTCCCAAATAGTGTTTTGAATTCTTTGAATTGGTCCAAATTTCTTATTTATTTATTTATTTTTATAAATATGAAAATATTGATCAGTGGTTACCGCTAACATGAAGTACAATATGTCATGTCAGTTTTGAAAAATGAGGCTGTATCCCTAATGCACATTTGGGCTGCATCATTAAGTATAACATTTTATACCGCATAGTATATTGATGTAGTAGTGTACTTACATCATAGTCTTCATGCTTGTTCACTCCATGGAAGTAGAAAGGCTTGCCGTTGATGAAGAACTGTTGACTTGATGCCTGAACTGTTCTTATCCCAACAGGTAAAGTGTAAATATCCTCACTCACTCCACCGTCTCCATCCACCCTTATTTTCACCTGAAGAACATGAGCAAGTAGAAACATGACAAACTCTAACCTAGTTAACAAACACTCTGAGCAGGTTTTATTTTTCCCAGATCACAAGCGCAACGTGGCCAATGACTTGGTCATCTGAATAGGTTGTAAAGGAAATAAGCTGAAAGTATTATCATGTTAATATGTTTGTAGCGGTCTATCTTACCTCAAAGGAATATAGATACCCAGGGTTTTCATGCATTAAATACGGCCACCAAAGGTTGGCATTGGCAATTTTTAGCTGTCCTATAGCCCCCACTGCAGTGGCTACCTCTTGGCCATCTTGACATCGCATGGTAACTTCTACTGAATAGTATTCTGAACCAACCACAGACACTTCATAATTTACCAATCCTGGCAAAAGGAAGAAAAATAATAAAGATTATTATCTAAAAGTTTTTAGAATGGAGCAAATCTGCACAAACTATACGTTCTGAACCTCCTTAAGGCCTTAAACCTCCCACGTAGCAAGCCGCAGCAAAAAAACACTTTTCACAGAAAGTCCACAAGAGTTTTCCTCTACGGAAATTCTGCTTTAATTATACCTATAGGGATACTGTTGGCATTTCTGTAGGTATAACTGACATGCTGTGATCTCTATAAACGCAACGTTTTTGGAAATCACATCATTTTCACAATGTGTTGATGGGATTCACCAGAATTCCATCCAATTTGCAGGGACTGTGAAACGTAGGTCTTTTTAAAGTAGCGTTTCCACAATGCCGTTTATGCTACGTGGGCTCCAAACCTAAATCTGTTATAGTATACACGCTACAAATTTAATGTAGGGGGCAAGAGTAGAATGAACAGTGAATATCGTTTTCACATATGAAATAGAACGTTGTAAAAAGCCACAGAAATTAAAAAAAAAAAAAAAAAAAAAAAAAATAAGGCCACCGTCTAGAAAAGAAGCAACAGTTTAGCCAGTGACGAGTGAACTACATTGTTTATGTAGTACCCATTCACTTCTATTGGAGTAATAGAAATAGCATAGAGTAGCATTGATCATCTATTTCCATAAGTCCCTCCCTAGTGGTCGGAATGTGCAGCCAATTATTCTCATTTCACACATGATTTTTCAAGACAGAAAAAACCCTCTAATTTGGTAAATGCCTAAAACAACATCAGGCAACCGTGGCTGTGTGAAGACTACAATATCTCAGAATATTCATAGAAACCTTGTATAAAAAAAAAAGTTAAAGATTTATTAGGTCGCATATTCCCTTTAATTGCAAACAATTTGTGGCATTTTACTAATATGACATAATTAGGCCATGCAACTAGTTGACATAGAAATTGTTACCTGTGTTTTCACTGATGTCCGTAATAATTGTGATGTCATCAATGTACACTAAGGGTGTTGTGTAAAGAACAACAGGGCGATGTATACCGGCATAATTAAAAAAATCAAAATCTATATTTTGAATAAAATATCCTTTGGGATATCTAGAATAAAAAATAAGAGCATGGTATAAGTTATATACATTATACATAAGTGTATCTAGAAAGAATGCGATATAATAAAAACACAACAAAAGTCTCTCTGTAATACTCTGCCATGGTGGAGAAGCTAAAATATAACAGGATAACCAGACCATAGATGTGACTAATATAGGAAGCTTGCCCAGAAAAAGGCCCAAGTTGTGCCCTGTCCCAAGCAAGCTGGGTTCAACTAGGACATTGTTATTTACATGGGCAGACACCAGGTAACTGGCCATAGTTGAACCTTAAAGGGGTTGTCCCATCACAAGGATCCTATCTATACTGCTAGTTTATGTGGATTTAAGACTTTTCCTAAATGCATTGCTTTATCAAAACTGCTTTGTTTGGCCGCTATCTTAATTTATTCACTTCATTGTTTACACTCAGTTTCTATGGCCCTTGGGATTATCTGCTCATTTGTCAAGTGATGTAGCTGCCTGCTCTCAGAGGGGGAGGGAGGGGCTGAGAACAGCTTTGAGCTGTTTGTGTCTTTTAAGTAGCGGAGCTTCTCAGATAGGCGAGGTGAGAGCTCCGGGATTTCTGAGCTCTTTTCAGTCGGTTTAATTGAATTTGGCTGATAAGAGCTAAGATAGGGAGTCCGTTACCTCTGTATGTAATGCAAACTGACTCAAATCCAGCTCTGCTACATCAGCTTCACACTGTGGTAATTCATTTACAACCAATCCTGTGCAAGTGAAACCCCGCCCACCTATGTGCCGAGAAAAGCAGGAAGTGAAGAGAGCACAACAGCCTGCAGGTTAGTGAACAAGCGTCATGGGAATACCCCTTTAACACTTACCTACCCATGTACTTCTCCTGTGCTTTCAGGGCCATATGTATATATCTTCACTATTTATTGGCTTGTTGATGGTATACGGGCCAGTTTTCCCCGTTTGATATATGCGGGTCAGTGTGTGTATTTATCCTACATCCTTTGGAGGAAGTTTATATACTTCTCACTTGCTATGAGTTGATAGAGTACATTCTCTTAGGGGGTTATGTATTATTCTTATCTTTAACCAGTTAGCCACCTTTATACGAGGAATGGGATATAGCTTGTTAAGCGAGTTCCCTACTCCTGAGCCCGTAAGCAATCTCGGGGCATTCAGGAAAGATAGGGATTCTATCTAATTACTAGCTGTGTGTCTGCTATCTCTTCTGGTTTTAATCTTATTTATTAAAGGTTAGGTTTTATTTTATGTTTTGAAAACCCCATTGTGGGAGCATATCACTCCAGACTACTAACACGTGTTCTATTGCCAGTGACCAGCTTTGCATGAACACTGAAAAGTAGAAGCAACAGTCACAATTTTTGTGCCATACTCTCCTAAGTCACTGTGTAAAATTTTCCTCTACTTGTACCTGTGCTTATCTGTGGCCATAGTCACAATAAACTTCCTCTAAGAACACATCAGAACAGATAAACTAATACAGTATTACATAGTGCACAAACTACACAATCTTAAACTGCACTAGATTTCAGTGTCTAAAGCAGTTTGAAAAATCTGGTGTACTTTTCAACTGTCTTATTAACTGGCTTAGTTTACAACAAAAATAAAATGTACCATGGTTTTGGCAAATTTTTTGGAGCACATTGTGTTGCATTTTAAATCCCACCCCCTTTCATTAGTTTACCTGCCCCATAGTTTGAAGTAGTAAAAAGGTTGTCATATAGTCAAAGTATTTACCGTGTAGGGTCGTTCATGAATTTGATGGATCCTGGAGGTAAGGTGTTTGGAGTCAGGGTATTATTTACAGCAATGGTGATCCGACAGGGAGCTCCTAAACTTCCTTTTAAAACAGTGGATATGTTGGCTTCAAATGGCAAGTGTCCTCCTTCATGTTGTGTCACTTGAACACCATTAACCCACTACAAGCAAGGCACAAAGAAGACCAAAGAAGCACATTTTAATAAAAAAAGAGCATACTGGAAATATACCTTTGTTTGGCTGCTCTTTACGATACTTGTTCCAAATTATAAGCTGTGTATTAGCAGAAAAGATGAGGGGAGGAGGAGATCAGCTCTGCTGCTATTCTAGTTCTGCTATGCTATTTCAGGCCCCAAACTGACTTTTTCATACAGATGACTAAACCACAGGATAAATCATCAGTGGGGGTCCAGCAAGCAAGATCAGCACAGGTACAGTGCACCAACTGTTCTATTCAAGTAAAAGGAGAAGAGCAAAAGCCCTGTCTACCACATAGCAAGGATTTGGGTGAAGTGTAGCACTGCTGCTACAACAGCTGATCTGGGCAGGCTACAGTTGTCAGACCCCACTGATCACATGAGCGTGTGAGCTACTGTATTACATGAACAAGTTGAAAGATCTACTACCCACTTCTTGTGGGCGGGGCCGGACCTGTGGGCGGGGCCTTGCGGAGCGTGAGAGCAGGAGACAGCGGAGTTCTGTAGTCACCCAGGGATCCCCGCTGTCTGCTTGTTCACAGCACAGGCTGAGAGTTATCTCTGGACAGTGTCAGGCTGGGGCTGCGGCAGCTGCGCCTGCCAGTGTCTGTAGATGACTCATAGCCTGCGCTGTGAACAAGCAGCACCCCGGCCCCCTCCATCCCTAAGAGCATCCTGCAAGTGTCGGGAGTGCCTGTTCACAGCGCAGGCTGAGAGTCGACTCTCAGCCTGCACTGTGAGCAAGTAGACACCGGGGATCCCTGGCTGCATCCCGCGATCGACCCATACGTCCATTGTGATCTACCGGTAGATCGCGATCGACGTATTGGGCACCCCTGAGCTACTGAATACTAACAATTAACCCTTTACTTGCTAAAACTAGACTTTTTAAAAAAAAAAATTTTTAAAAAATTTGATTTAGCCCTCTCTCATAATGCTCTGTTTTATACATAAACACCCTAAGGCTGAGGCCCCACGTAGCAGAAATGCATTTTTTTTTCTTGCAGATTTTTTTTTTTTTTTTTAACCAAAGCGAAGAATGGTTGCAAAACGAATGGGAAATCTATAGGAAGCTCTCATACTTCTACCTTCTTCTCAATCCACTCCTGGTTTTGGTTAAAAAAAAAAAAAAAGCAATAAAATCTGCAACAAAAAAAAATCTGCGTTTCCGCAACGTGAGGCCTTAGCCTAAGTGTTGAAATGTGCTTGTTATGTTGTACTCACCACTATGGAGAAATAGTGGGCACTGCCAATCCGCAGCATAATTCTGTTAGATGCCAAGTTTTCCAACCAGCGATTTGGCAACCAGACTTCTTTCTCATACCAGACCCATCCAATAAAATCTCTCAGACTGATGTCCTGAGTGATATCATTGTAGCTGGCAGGTACTGGCATATCTAAAACAGGGCCAGTCTGTGGAATGAAACATACACATTGCATAGGTTAACGTTACTCTACAATTATGGGTATGTAAAACTAAGTAATTGCAGGTAGAAGTAAAAAGATAACCAGTCATTACTGTCTACAAATTAATGTACACTGGATACCCACACCCTCTTCAATGGGTACGCCGTTACACTCAAGAGCTGGCTCTGCTGGGGAGGGTCCTGAGCTACATACAAGCTGGTGCTGCTAGGGGGCGTCCTCTGCTACATACATGAGCTGGCACTGGTGGGGAGGAGGCTCTGCTACACACAAGAGCTGGCGCTGGTGGTGAGGGTGCTAAGTTACTGACTATAACTGGTGCAGGTGGGAAGAGTGCTACACAAAGAGCTGGTCCTTGGTAGGGAGGCATCTCTGCTGCACAAAGAGCTGGTCCTTGGTAGGGAGGCATCTCTGCTGCACAAAAGCTGGCGCTGGTGGGGAGCGTGCTCCGCTACGGACAATAGCTGGCACTGGTGGGGAGCGTGCTCCGCTACGGACAATAGCTGGCGCTGGTGGGGAGCGTGCTCCGCTACGGACAATAGCTGGCGCTGGTGGGGAGCGTGCTCCACTACGGACAATAACTGACGCTGGTGGGGAGCGTGCTCCACTACGGACAATGGCTGGCGCTGGTGGGGAGCGTGCTCCACTACGGACAATGGCTGGCGCTGGTGGGGAGCGTGCTCCGCTACGGACAATAGCTGACGCTGGTGGGGAGCGTGCTCCACTACGGACAATAACTGACGCTGGTGGGGAGCGTGCTCCGCTACGGACAATAGCTGGCGCTGGAGGGGAGCGTGCTCCGCTACGGACAATAGCTGGCGCGGGTGGGGAGCGTGCTCCACTACGGACAATGGCTGGCGCTGGTGGGGAGCGTGCTCCGCTACGGACAATAGCTGACGCTGGTGGGGAGCGTGCTCCACTACGGACAATAACTGACGCTGGTGGGGAGCGTGCTCCGCTACGGACAATAGCTGGCGCTGGAGGGGAGCGTGCTCCGCTACGGACAATAGCTGGCGCGGGTGGGGAGCGTGCTCCGCTACGGACAATGGCTGGCACTGGTGGGGAGCGTGCTCCGCTACGGACAATAGCTGGCGCTGGTGGGGAGCGTGCTCCGCTACGGACAATAGCTGGCGCTGGTGGGGAGCGTGCTCCGCTACGGACAATAGCTGGCGCTGGTGGGGAGCGTGCTCCGCTACGGACAATAGCTGGCGCTGGTGGGGAGCGTGCTCCGCTACGGACAATAACTGACGCTGGTGGGGAGCGTGCTCCACTACGGACAATGGCTGGCGCTGGTGGGGAGCGTGCTCCACTACGGACAATAGCTGGCGCTGGTGGGGAGCGTGCTCCACTACGGACAATAACTGACGCTGGTGGGGAGCGTGCTCCACTACGGACAATAACTGACGCTGGTGGGGAGCGTGCTCCGCTACGGACAATAGCTGGCGCTGGAGGGGAGCGTGCTCCGCTACGGACAATAGCTGGCGCGGGTGGGGAGCGTGCTCCGCTACGGACAATGGCTGGCGCTGGTGGGGAGCGTGCTCCACTACGGACAATAGCTGGCGCGGGTGGGGAGCGTGCTCCGCTACGGACAATGGCTGGCGCTGGTGGGGAGCGTGCTCCACTACGGACAATAGCTGGCGCTGGTGGGGAGCGTGCTCCACTACGGACAATAGCTGGCGCTGGTGGGGAGCGTGCTCCACTACGGACAATAGCTGGCGCTGGTGGGGAGCGTGCTCCACTACGGACAATAACTGACGCTGGTGGGGAGCGTGCTCCACTACGGACAATAGCTGGCGCTGGTGGGGAGCGTGCTCCACTACGGACAATAACTGACGCTGGTGGGGAGTGTGCTCCGCTACGGACAATGGCTGGCGCTGGTGGGGAGCGTGCTCCGCTACGGACAATAGCTGGCGCCAGTGGGGAGTGTGCCCTGTAATAACTGGCACTGGTGGGGAAGGTGCTCTGCTGCACATTATGCTGAGTTACTCCTACAATTCTGATATTATGGGGAAGACGCCATGTTTTGGAGAATTTCTGCCTTACACCTAAACCACAAATAAGTCACCACTCACGTGACCACAACCTTATCCTCGTCTGACACCTGAAGAAATGCTGACAGATAACTAAGGGGGGGGGCACGTCTGCGGCACCGCAGTACAGTGTGCACAGTCACAATCCACACGGCTTCTGCAGGCACTTACCTCCCTCAGGGGCCGCTTGTACCACTGTTGCTGGAATCCCTCGTCCCTGTAAGGGGATTTATCAGCCCGGAAACTCCAGATACCATTTAGTTCCTTCAGCTCCCTGGTGAGGGTCTCCTTAGGGAACAACATCCCCCCGCTCAGCGCCTGACAGATGCCCGTGCCCAGGAGCAGTAAGCTCCAGCAGCCCCATTGCGCACACATAGCTGCAGTCAGCGCACAGTCCTCTCCTTCGGGCTGTAACTAGCTATAACTCCCGTGACTGACAATTGGGGCTGGTCACATGATGCACATCGTCACGTGATGGAGGAAGAAGCTGGCGCCTGCGCGATTCCGGGGATGGCTGGATGCGGTGACCCGTCTTCTTCCGCATCTCTGAGAGGACTAGAACAGGACAAGCTGGTGTAGTGACCCGGCCCGCAGCAGCCCTAAGGCTCTGACTTCATTCTTCTAGTGTTTGTGTCAGTGCAAAGCCTAATTCATAGACGCTATTGAAAAATAAAGAGTGGTGTTTTTTTCTCCCACTACAGCATTCATCGTATGGATAAATATTTTTAGAAGTTTTTAGTTCAGGAATTTTTGGACATGGGGATACCTAATGTGTACGTTTTACTTTATTTTTATATCTGATGATCTGATATAAAAAAAAAAAAAAAAAAAAAAAAAAAAAGGAGGATGATTGGAACTTTTAGCAGTGTGTGTGTTGTGTTGCAGATCACTGCTGTTCAAATGAATGGCAAGGAACTCATGCAGCCTTTATCATGGCACTACGGAAATGGAATTAGTGTACAACACCATACTATTATGGCATTGTGATACTGTAGGTTTAAGAACTGAACCTGCACCATCAGTAATGTCAGCTGTAACACGAGGCTCAAAATAGCATCGCCTCTCTGTTGTTCTGGTCTGTCAAAGAACCAGAACAACGGAGAGGAGAAGCCCTAAAACAGAAGTAACAAACGGAATCCGACGTACTCCATTGACTATAATGGTGTCCTGCAGGTGTTCTTTAATATAAAACTGAAACCGGCAGAGACTTCTGAAGTTCAAAAAAGTTTTAGACAATAAATTAAGAATCCAATTGAAGAAAACCCAAAACACTATTTCCCTTACAAAGTGCTTTAGTATCAGAAAAAACAAAAACATAACTGGTATCACCGAATCTGTAACAACATGTCCCTTAAGTTAAAGAGGAATAGGGCAGGACGGCGCTCACAGGTCCAATAGATTTTATTAATAAGAAGAATTGCACGTTGAGTCCTTCAATTACGATGGTAGACTGATTACATAACGTCGCATTACGTTGATGTAACACTTCAACCCACCAGGACGACCTATCATTTCAGGTCTCAACGCACTAACACGCAATCTTTCGCATTACGTTGATGTAACACTTCAATGTTATGTAATCAGTCTACCATCGTATTTGAAGGACTCAACATGCAATTCTTCTTATTAATAAAATCTATTGGACCTGTGAGCGCCGTCCTGCCCTATTCCTCTGCTGTTTCCCCGGTTGACACAACCGGTGCCTTTGAGACGTGCTGCTCCCCATACCTGGTATCATATACACCCTAGTACGGAGTTGTGAACGCTGTCACAACCAAACCAGGTGAGAGGCCACCAGGTCTGATACATTTATTACAATTATCTAAAAAGGTGAATAGACTATCTACACTATAAAGTGTGCTCGGTGTTTCTCTATCTTTTACAACTTAAGTTAAAGAGGACCTTTCATCAGATCGGGCACATACAGTTCTATGTACTGTTGGAAAGCTGACAGTGCGCTGAATTCAGCGCACTATCGGCTTTCCCGATCTGTGCCCGGTGTAAAGCGCTATCGGTCCTGGTACCGTAGCGCTTTACAGTCAGAAGGGCATTTCTGACACTTAGCCAGGGACGCCCTTCTGCCCAGCAGCGCCTATCGCGCTGTACTGTGCAGCGGGGAGGAACGCCCCCTCCCTCTGCTCACACAGCTCGTCCATAGATGAGTATTATCAGGAGAGGGAGGGGGGAGTTCCTCCCCGCTCCACTGTACAGCGCGATAGGCGCTGCTGGGCAGAAGGGCGTCCCTGGCTAAGTGTCAGAAACGCCCTTCTGACTGTAAAGCCCTACGGTACCGGGACCGATAGCGCTTTACACCGGGCACAGATCGGGAAAGCCGATAGTGCGCTGAAGTCAGCTTTCCAGCAGTATATAGAACTGCATGTGCCCGATCTGATGAAAGGTCCTCTTTAAACACATGAAATCTACGCTAGTCCTTGAAGTTTCAATTCTATATAACACATGGGACCTCCTGTGGTGGGCCAGAATTATTAAGAGGCCACAGCTTCTCAAGAATTCTGCCGCCTTGCCCTGTACAAATAATAAGGGGAGTTTATTAAGTTTTTTATGTATATTATTTGTACAGTAAGACAGTATGGGGCATTTTTATTAAGGCTGTCATATCATGTCTGAATGGAGATCTATGCCAATTAGAAACTGGCACAGATCTTTAGTATAACTCTCACCAGAAAACTGGTATGAACATAATGTGGCGAGCAAGGCACAGAATTAGGGTTGTGCCACATGCTTGGCGCCAGAAAAAGCCTTGCGCTAAGTATACACCATACCATCATGCCACTATGCCAAATTTCCCCCTATTTGTGTAAAAAAAAAAAAAAGAAAATTAGAAAATTTAATATGATAAATGTATCTTAAATGGTGCCTTTACATCTCAATCTGTCAACAGAAAAATAAGAAAGTTATGGTTTTCATAATGCAGTGATGGAATAAAAATTATATTTTCAAAACCTTTGTGCCCTTCCTATGCTGCATCCATAAGGGGTTAAATATAATTTTACACTTTATTGTAAAATAACAGACACATTGTTGAGTAAATTTGGCTTAGTTATCATGTATTCATTATCTATTACATCACATCCTTTTCTTTATACTGTATCTTGTCACATGTATGAGACTGGGCTAGTAGGGAATAGAGATGAGCGAACAGTAAAATATTCGATATTCATTTCGAATAGCCGCTCAATATTCGACTATTCGAACAAATATCAAACCCTATTATAGTCTATGGGGAAAAATGCTTTGTTTCAGGAGAACCTACCATTCGACTCAGGAGGGTCACCAAGTCCACTATGACACTTCAGCAAATGATGCCAGCTCCTCTGCAATGCAACTGGGACAGCAGGGGAAGAATGCCTGGGGGCATCTAACAAGCTCAAGTCACTGTTTTACCCCACCATCACAGCCTATCAACTACATACTTTCCACACTCAAAAAAACCTCTATGAAAGTGGGAAAATACCTGGAAACCTTCTTTACTCCCCAATTGTATGGACAGAAACCCAAATTTTACTTTAAAGGGGTTGTCCCATCACAAGGATCCTATCTATACTGCTTGTTAATGTGGATATAAGACTTTTCCTAAATACACTGCTTCAGCAAAACTGCTTTGTTTATCCACTATCTTACTTTATTCAATTCTTTGTGGCCACAGCCCTGACTTAGCTGCTCATGAGTCAAGTGATGTATCTGCTGCTCTCAGGGTGGAGGGAGGAGGGGCTAAGTGCAGGGAGCGAGCCTGTGTATCTAGCTATTCCTGTGTCTACACCACGTGACCTAGCTTCCTGTTAGCAGATAGAGGAGAGCAGCTGCTTTCATTTCTTCTGTTCTCCCAGTTATCAGGCTAGCTAATTCAATTGTGTTCATTATGGCAGAGACAGGCAGTCTTTGTATGTAACACAGAATGGAGTTGCTGCTGCCTGTACTTCATAGTCCAATGTGGGTGGGCGGAGCTACACACAATTTGGGGCGGGGCTAAACGTCAGGTTGCATGTGAAACCCCGCCCACCAAATTATGCAAGAAACCAGGAAGAAATAATATTTTACAGCAGTAAAGACTGATGAGTATGTGAGGTGGGAATACCCCTTTAATGAAACCTTAACAAGCACCCCTTTAAATCACGTTGCCCATGACAACCACAGATGGAATAGGCAATGGGAAATCCAACAGTACCCACCCTGAACTTTTATTGTGAATGTGTGTGTGATGTGGTAAGACCTTCCAAAATTCACTTTTATGGTCCTTAACGTGAGCCCTTCAAAATTAAGTTACAGGCCCTTAAGCTGAGCTACCAGTAGAGATTGAGGTCCTTTAGGTGACTTCAGCCTCTTACCAGCAGAGTTTTAGGCCCTTAGAGTGAGTAGAGCCTTGCACCATCAGAGTTTTGGGCCCTTGGAGTGAGTAGAGCCTCTAACCAGCAGAGTTTGGGGGAATGAGGATGGATTGCTACTCTAACCATCAGAGTTGGGGGGAATCAGGGTGGATTGAGACTCTAACCAGCACAGTTTGGGGGAATGAGGGTGGATTGAGACTCTAACCAGCAGAGTTGGGGGGGAATGAGGGTGGATTGAGACTCTAACCAGCAGAGTTGGGGGGAATGAGGGTGGATTGAGACTCTAACCAGCAGAGTTGGGGGGAATGAGGGTGGATTGAGACTCTAACCAGGAGAGTTGGCGGGAATGAGGGTGGATTGAGACTCTAACCAGCAGAGTTGGGGGGAATGAGGGTGGATTGAGACTCTAACCAGCAGAGTTGGGGGGAATGAGGGTGGATTGAGACTAACCAGCAGAGTTGGGGGGGGGGAATCAGGGTGGATTGAGACTCTAACCAGTAGAGTTGGGGGGAATCAGGGTAGATTAAGACTCTAAACAGCAGAGTTGGGGGGAATGAGGGTGGATTGAGCCTAGTAGGAGCATAATTGTACAACGCTGATGGTGCAGGAGGAGGAGGAATTGTTGAGGGTGAGAACACGCATGAAACTTCATGTCAGGGTGCTTGACACCAGTGGACATGAAAATGATGGCTGTTCATTTTGATCGTCAGCCGGTCAGCACTGTCAGCTGACAGCCGGCTGCACTTATCCATAATAATGCCACCAGCTGTGCTAAAGACCCTTTCTGAAAGCGCGCTGGCGGCAGGGCAGGAAAGGACCTCCAATGCATACAGCGCAAATTCCAGCCACAAATCCAACTTGGAGACCCAATAAGTATAGGGTGCAGAGGGATCGGAGAGGACATGGCTGGGATCGGCCAGGTACTCCCGCAACATGCGCCTATACTTGTTCCTCCTGGTGACACTAGGCCCCTCAGTGGCGGTAGTTTGGTGAGTGGGTGCCATTAACGTGTCCCAGACCTTGGAGAGTGTGCCCCCTGCTGGGTGTGGACTGGATGGCAGTTGTTCGCCTTTTGGAGGAACTCTCCTGTGTGCCGCCAACGAGAGTTGATGGAAACATCTCCATCATATTCTGCACCAGTTCCTTGTGGCAATGACTCATGCTACTGGCCCTCCCCTCTACCGGAAAAAAATTTGAAACATTATTTTTACGCCAGGGGTCGAGGATTGCAAAAATCCAGTATTCGTTGGTCTCCAGGATTTTGACAATGCATTTTTCAGTTGAGATGCACTCCAACATGTCTTCAGCCATGTGTGCCAGAGTGTTACTTGGCATGACTTGGCTGCCCCCACCGGAATGGTCACTCTCCATTTCCCCCTCCTCCTCCATTTCCCCCCATCCGCGCTGCAGCAATGAGACGCACTGAACTTTGCCGCTACCCTCCTGTGTGACAATGAGATCTGCCACTTCGTCATCCTCCTCCTTCAATATACGCTGTGAAGCGGACAGGAGTGTGCCCTGACTATCCTGCTGGGATGGTTGTGCTCCTATGCCCGACTCCTCAGCGTCCAATGTGTTATCCCTGATGGCGATGAGGGATTCTCGCATCACACACAGGAGCGGGATTGTGACACGAGTGCGTTGTCACAGCTGACCCTCATGGTTGACTCCTCAAAGAAACGCAAGATCTCGCATAAGTCTACCATCCATGGCCACTCATGGTGCAGAAACTGTGGGAGCTGACTCTGAGGAACCCTTGGGTTTTGGAGATGGTACTCCATCAAGGGTTTCTGCTGCTCAAACACTCTACTCAACATATGGTTGGTCGAGTTCCAGCGTGTGGAGACGTCGCACATCAGCCGGTGTTCTGGCAGATGGTGGCATTCCTGGAGGCTTCGAAGGCTAGCAGCGGCTACTGTAGACTTGCGAAAGTGGACGGCATAGCGAGGTGCTGCACTTGCCATCAGGTCACGGAAGGCCTGAGTTTCTACAAGCCGGAACGGCAACATCTCCTGGGCCAGGAGTTTGGAGATGTGCGTGTTTAAGGCTTGTGCATGGGGGTGAGTAGCGCTGTATTTTATCCTGTGCTCAAAAGTCTGGAGATGGTGGGTTGCTGTGAAGAGGCGCATGATGGTACAGGGGAAGGTAGGCAGGCTGAGGCAGGAAAAGGGGAGGATGAGGGAGAAGTCTCCAAAGTGGTGGAGGCAGATGTGGCATACTGTGTTCAAGGAATTGCACTATTTGATGCTCTTCAACAGTAGAAATATCCATTTTATTTACCATATTGCTTGAAATCTGTGGCCTGTTTAATAATGTGGATCATCCCTCTTTAGGCTAAGGCCCCACAGGCCGGAAACGCATTGCTAAAGCGCTGCGGGAATAACCACTACGTGAACGTATTGCGGTTCTTCCCGCAGCGCATTGAACAGAAAGTTCACAGTTTTCCTCCACGGACTTTCTGTTACAGTTATATCTACGGGGAAGCCGCCTGCATTTCTGTAGATACAATTGACATGCTGCGATTTTCAAAACCGCAACGGTTTTGGAAATCACAGTGTATCCGTGCTGCGATTCTTTCCACAAAGTGGGGTTGGGATTCGCATGAATCCCATCCACTTTTTTTAAGTACTGTATAACACTATAGGCAAATTGCGGCGTTTCCGGCCCGTGGGGTCCCAGGCTAAGAAGGTTTCCTTTAATTGGGTTCACCTGGCAAACTATCAAAGGTGTTTGAGATTGATTTCAGAGACCCAAAGAGCGCACACAATGTCATCCATGAATTTAATTAAAAAACATAAACTTAAATCTTTATGATACCTGTATTTGATTAGCATAATAATTTAGAATGCAGTGTATAATTAAAGGGGTTGTGGATTTCAAATAAATTATCTAAAAGTAGTGAATGTGATAAATTAATCCTATCATCATATACATCCACCTAAATGTTTCAGCCAATCACTGGCCTAAGTGGTCTTATGCCGTACATGCAGGTATTACCGCTGAGGCCAGCACATGTACAGTATATCATCACATCAGCACAGTAAACAAATGTCAACAGGGACCGCTGAAGTAGTGGCGCTAGAGTTCTAGGGTTTTTGCACCTTAGTAATACTTATTTTATTACGTTCCCTGCCATCATGCAATTAAAATAACATACTAAACAATATTATACATGCATATATATGTTACATATATATGCAGCAGCTCTAGAGATTTGCTGTACAGTAGGCATAAACACATTTTTTTTTTTTAATATGGGGGAGTACCGTACAACTGAGCTATACTCACCATCTACTGCCAGAGGTAGAATAGAAGAAGATAGCTAGCACTACAGAAAGGAAATAAAATCTGTTTGTAGTCACCTAAAAAGACTTGACAAAAGCTCCATGGTAAGAACTGAATACATTTTATTGATTTGATTATTTATTTACATTGGCAATGTTCACCATTTAGAAAGTTGCTCTACACAAATAAGCAAATCCTTTAGAATGGTACATGCATATATGGCAGAAGTGGCAGGTATTCAGCAAAGTTACAGTGTAACCAGTATTTCATCCAGCATCCTTGTCCGATCTTTCTTGGTATCATCACTGAATAGTAAAGCTTTACAGTAGCTGAACACGTATAGTATCTTACACAGGAGAGCAAGACAAAAGAAATGTTCCACTATTTTAGCATCGTCACTCAAACCACTTATCTATTTTCAGATAACATGGAAGTTCTGTTTCTTAGTGGTGTGGAAATACTTGGTGGTATACTAGTTGCAGCTTACTGAAGCGTGTATCATCTCAATGCACCTCAAACAAAGAATAACTATATCAGATGATGGTCCCACTACTCTAGAGAGAATTTCCGCCTTATAATGATAGATTATCGAATTACTCTTCATACAATTAACAACCTGTTATAAGACAATTCATGATCTTAATGGTCCTTGTGATTTTTCATCCAGTCTCGGAGCTGTTCAACCTGTGCAACCACACAGCTCTTTGCTGTCCCCCCTGCTGCTGTATACTGTTCCACGCTGTTTGTATAATTCCATAATTTGGACACATCACTGGCAAAGAGGGGACTGCAAAAGATAAAGATGGAATTAAAATGAGAAATACTGAAGATACTGGAAGCCATTGGGCTGAGGTCCATTTATTTATTTCTTACAAAGCTGAGACTTTACATACATTCCTTGCTATGCATCAGCTGCAAACAATAGTAATATATTGAAACGTACAACAGTCACAAGCACTTAAGAACATGACTATTGTGAAATAATTCATAATTTGTTATAAATCTGTCTCAGGTGTCTATCTTCTATATCAGTTATTGAATTAACAGTTTGACAATGGATGCCTTCGGTACTCCATATTTATACAGATTACTGGTATATAAAAAAAATAATCTGATTTTACAGCTTCTACCTCTGCCAGTTTTCAAAGGTATCTAGAAAACTGGATGTGTCTAAGTAGAGGTATAATGTATGTATAGCCGTACATATATAATGTTAATTATCAAGATATTTTATTTCAACAAACCAAGCATAAACCTTCATACTTTTGAGTAGGAAAGAGGAACAAAGAATGGGTCTCTATGAGAATAGATTTTATCTAACCTGCGTTAGTTCCCCTTCTGAACTGACGGAGTGCATTAGTGAAGACACTGGTGTGACAACAGAACCTGTCTAGCGCAATACATTCTCCACCAAATTGATAGCCATCATCTACTGCTGCCAGGAGAACCTTCAATTCGGTCACACAAATTAGATAGGAGTCTGATAGAGCTTTATTTTACAAAAAAAATCTGTAGCGATAAATCTATACAGTTGCCTGTCACATACCTGATGCTCTTCAAGTCCTCCAGTGAAAGCTTGTTAAGAGTAATGCCCTTGGTTTCTGCTAACTGAACAACTTTTCCAGAGACTCCATGTGCTTGTCTGAAGGGCATCTGTAATTACACAATAAACCATTATTACCTTTGCACGGAATACCACATGATTTTACCCCTGGTCAGTCCACTATCCCCATCATTCTTTGCCTTGATATTTAGCATTGTTACTGTAGCACAATAGCATAGTGTTACTCCTCATAGAGGGATCATGTTTGTCTACAGCCAGAAACTAAAGAAATGATACAGGACTAATATTCCTAGTATGCTACAGTTGTATACAGTCTAACAATCCTCTATGAGCCAAGTGTATTAGGAGTACAAATTGTTTGCCTGCCCTGACAATTTGGTACAATGTATCAAGTGCAAGTAAAATGTATCAGCTTGGAGGGATCTTTATGCAGCAGAATATTAATATTGTAGTATTAGGGCCCATTCAGAAGTCAGAAAATTAACTAGAATTTGAGGCAGACATCCAACTCAATTTTCTCTTCATTTTCCGGGAGGCAGAATCAGGGCAGAATCTGCAGCTTAGGGCTCGTTCACACGGAGTAAACGCGCCACGCAATGTGGCGCGTTTACGGGACGTGTACGCCGCGGTTTTTTTACGGTGCGCGCATACGCCGTGTTAACGCGCACCGTAAAAAAACGCAGCGTACACGTCCCGTAAATGCGCCACATTGCGTGGCGCGTTTACTCCGTGTGAACGAGCCCTTAGTGTGAGGTGGAATCCACCACAAAACCAAAAGGAGGTTCCACCATGTGAACTGGGCCACAATTATTTTGCAGATTTAGTTTTTTTCCTGCTAAGATGTAGTGTGGTGCCTTTCACATAATGCCTCTGGGTGATATACAGTATACACACCTAATCATACTCAACCCCTATGAAGAACAAGTACCACTTACCCCTTTCCTGACCAAATAATAAGCAATGTCAGTGGCCAGCATATCTGGACTCAAAGCTTTCTCCATAGCCTCTTTGTTTATCTAGAATAGAAATTCTAAATCATATTGTAATTCCAAACATGGCCCCCCACTCACAACCGTAAAAACTACAGAAATTGGGACCATCAGAATGAATGGGACCATATATCATTCGCAATCAAAAGACCCATAACTGAATAATACACAGCAAAAAACTATGGTCATGTAGATAAAGCCTGTGTTTTCCATTCGTAATATATATTCTCCGAAAAATTCAATACAGAAGACTCACAGTGAACAAAACAGAAAACTAAGAGCTATACCTGCAATGTGGATATCACTCCAGATGCCACTTGAAGCACAGCACATATAGTGTCATAAACATCAAACATGGCCTCCTTGTCTTCCTACATGAAAAAAAATATGCATTGTTAATAACTTTTCAGTGTTTTTTTTCTTAAGTGTTTGACAACCCTCTGTTATAGTACTATTGTTTTTACACCATAAATTGACACTGCCTTTTTAAGATCAGGGCAGAGTTGAAAAAAAAACATGTATGGAACATCACAAAAGTTGAAGGTTTCTTTGCTGGATGTTTTGGAAATATACTTTATTAATATATTGTACTTTGTTTCAGAAGAAAACAGATTCTGACATTCTCCATAGCAATGGAGAACAACTTAGAGTTGTTAGGGAGATTCCCGTATTGCCAGTATATACAAATATAGCGACATCCGAAGAGGAGGTTCACTTCAAATAGCCGTATCTCTGGTTTTATAATACCTGGTAAATTGCTTCTGATGTCATGTGCAAGTTGAGAATCTTATAAAACAGAGACATCTCTAGATAAACTAAACACAATTAGGAATATGATTTTTATACACTGCAGTATGAGACTCAGCTTTTCTAGGTGGCATAGATTCCTCCTTTGGAAATTGTTGTATTTGGATCTAATGGCAATATAGGTTGAATATATGACAGATCTACCTAAGGGAGCCTTCACACGATCATAAAAACACGTTCAGAATGAGCGCGTAAAAAGCAGCTCCCATTGACTTGAATGGGAACCGGCATACGTGCGCTCCCCATTGAAATCAATGAGAGGCTTTTTTCCCCTATGCTTTCAATGTATTACGCGCATAATACATTGAAAGCATAGGGAAAAAAGCCTCTCATTGATTTCAATGGGGAGTGCACGTATGCCGGTTCCCATTCAAGTCAATGGGAGCTGCTTTTTACGCGCTCATTCTGAACGTGTTTTTACGATCAGAATGAGCGCAGCATTACATTGTGTGAAGGCTCCCTTACATTGCTTGCTTAGAGTGTTGGTAAGGAGAACATTAGGCTAATAAGCTAATAAGTTATACCACAGAAATATTCAGCATATCCTCCCTACACAGCAGCAGAAAAGAAAATCAAGCACAGTTACGTTTTGATCTCTATATTTATTGTCTGCCATTATCTAAGCTATATATGTACATAGGGATTTTTTAGGGAGTTTCTTAATGCCAACTTGAACAAATGCTACACCGCTATTGAAGGTTTGGTTAATATATGTATATAAATGTGTATACAATACAGAAGTCACAAGTGAAAGAATGGTAGATGTACAGGACAGAGACAACAATATTGAAGATTACATGGAAGAAACGATGATTGTGATAGAAGTGTAGTAGAACTAAGAGGAAGGAAGTGAAAAAGAATAGAAGGAAACATAGCAGCATAAAGCAAACATCGGTTTCCTTCCACTGAAAGCTCTGTACATTTTAACAAATGTTTTTAAAGATCTATATGACAAAAATGATATGGCAGCAATATTACATGGCCAAAAGTATGTGGATACCCAGATATCAATATTCTATACCACTGATGCACATGTCACAATATGGTGTGCATTCATATGAAGTTGGTCCCCACAATTCATTTTTCAATAGGGAGTTCAATGGGGTTCAGTTAAGGACTCTCTGCAGACCAAACTCAACTCACTATGTTGGAACGGAGTCTGCTCTGCACAAGAAAAAGAAGAGAAAACTGAGTGGGTAACAGGTCATACTTACCTGCAGGTCCTTGTTGTACGTGCTTGGAAGTCCTTTTAATGTCATCAGAAAACCAGAACACTTGAAAAGAAATACATTGCACAGGTTTAGAACATTTAGCGCAAATAAAGTACTAATACACATATAGAAAGAGTTATATCATCATTAGGTTTATAAAAATGCATAGAAACCTACTATAACACCAATGGTCAACCATCAGACATTCTAATATAGAATAGAGAAATACTTACATAACCATATAGAAAATCTTGTAGTTGGCAGAAATGGCCTATATCTACATATTATCATATCTTCTTGTATACCTGGTCAGTCTCCATGATGACATTAAAGAGGTCCTTTCATGTCCTCGGAGACACAGTTTTATATACCACTAAAAAGCAGACAGAGCGCTGAATTCAGCACATTGTCAGTTTACCCGTTATGCTCTCCAGGTAAATAGATATCGGTGCCGTTACCGATATCTCTTCATTGTCAGAAGGGCGTTCCTAACAATCTAGCTGGGCTGTGAGGAACGCCTCCCCCACCCCCCCCAGTACTGCCCGTAGCTCTATACTGTCTGAGGGGGTGTTCCTTACTGCCCTGCCATGACGCTGAGCGGTGAGGAAAGCCCCCCAGTACTAGTCTATGGACGAGGAGGGGGGGCATGGTCCTCACAGGTTAGCGTCAAGACTGGGCGGTAAAGAGCACCCCCTCTGACAGTATAGAGCTACAGACAGTACTGTCAGGAGGGGCATTCCTCACAGCCCAACTAGAGGGTCAGGAACGCCCTTCTGACAGTGAAGAGATATCGGTAACTGCAATGATATCTCTTCACCCGGAATTCACGTGAGGAACGGTCTTCCTCACGTCTTCCTGACGGCCTTTTCAGCTGCTGCCCTCCTGAATGTTCCATTTGATTGTGCCTATAGGTTGTTGTGTTTCACACAACCTGCCAAGGTGAGAGGCCATCCTGTTTTCATCTTATATTTCCATTCCATTTATTGAAATTACTGCACTAGGGTCGGCTCGGCGCCCTGTTTTTCTTTTTTTATCTCTTCACCCGGGGCACATAACGGGAAAGCAGACAGAATTCAATGTACTGTCTTCTTTCTAGCGGTATATAAAACTGCATGTGCCTGAGGTCATGAAAGATCCTCCTTAAAGCCCTACTAAGCGGAATTTTTTTTGTTTTATACAAGTAAAGACAATAGATCCTAATGTTGCTTCTACACTCCCACCATTTATTTCTGCAGATGGAAATAATATCCTTATTCTGCTTGAGGCAGACCTGGTGGGCTAGTCTGACAGGCAGCCTGGTAGCCCAGTGGTTAGCACTTGAAACTTGAGTTTGAATCCAGCCAAAGGCTGGGATTTCTGACCTGTTTGTGTAAATTGATTTTTATTGTGGAATCAACTGCCATGAATTAGTTATTCTTTATTATTCACAGATATGAATTATTACGATGTGTTTATTGATTAATACATTGCGGAAATCTTTGGTAACATTTTCTGTGGTTCTGACAGGTCTCTTTCTTTTATTCTTTTTTTTGTACAGAATTTTTTATAGTCTATAATATTTTGTATAATTAATATTTTTATATTTATTTATGCATTCTATTGGGTTTTTTTTCACATCCTTAGATTGTAAAAAATTTAGCCCAAAATTGATGCTCTACATTGGGAAAAGATGTGCCATGTTTATGTCAGTGTCTAGTAATAACTACAATAGTCAATCTGGGCATAGCTATATGGGGTGCAGCAGAAGAAGTCTACCAAGCTCTGGCCCCTGTGAGCGCCCCAAAGGTCCCTCTGCCACATCATATATACCAGTAAATGGCATAGATAGAAGGAGCCCCATTAAAGAGTTTGCATTGGTGCCCAGGAGCTTTAAACTACACCTCTGAGCCTATATTTCTTAGAAACGCTGCAGACGGACATCATTCCACTTTTCTTCAATATTATATTGAAATCAGGAACTTTTCAGCAAAAATAGTGCATCTATAGTAACTATAAAATTTCAGGCAAAAAATGGTAAAATATTTAATATATGGGAGTTGTAGTTTTGGAACAGCTGCAAGGCCACATTGACAGGTGTCCCTGCAGCTGTACGGGGATGTATAGGGCGTTTTTTTTTGTGGGGCCAGGTGTACTTTTTAGATATACCATTTTGGGAAATGTTTATTGCTTAGATCACCTTTTATTTAATTCAGAGGCAAAACAGAGAGAAAAACCCGGCAGTTTAGCACTTTTGATTTTGACGTTCACTGTACATAAAACTATTAGTAGACCGGGCATTTTCAGACACAGGGATACCTAATGTGTATGTTTCACAGTAATGTTATACTTTTATATGTATTCTAGGGAAAGGAGGTGAACTTTTATTTATTTTATTTTTTATTATATTTTTTTTAAGTGTTTTTTTTTTTTTTACTATTTTAATATCCCCCGCCTAGGGGGCTTGAACCTGCAATCATTTGATTGCAAGTCCCATAGACAGCAATACAAGTGTATTGCCGTCTATGGGAGATTCTATACATTACTATTGCGGAGGGTCATAGACCAGCCGCGATAGTAATATATATCTATGACAAGCCTCGGAGCCTTCATTAGGCTCCCGGCTGTCATCGGAACAGGTCGGCTCCTGCGGCCTCGCCGTGCAGGAGCCGGCCTGCATCACTAAAGGTATGGGGCCGGTGGGGGGGCTAACTGACTACCGGGACCTGTGGAGGAGGAGCGGATTTGCAGCATGGCCGCGCTACTGCCACCGCTGGTTTTCTTCAGCGGCAGTAGCGCGGCCCCGGCAGCTAAGACAGTCCCCGGCATCTGCTGTAATAGACCGGCGGATGCCGGGGAGTGTCTTAGCTGCCGGGGCCTGCGGTATTGTCACACTCCTGCCGCTGAAGAAAACCAGCGGTGGCAGTAGCGCGGCAATCTGCAGGCCCCGGCAGCTAAGACACTCCCCGGCATCCGCCGGTCTATTACAGCAGATGCCGGGGACTGTCTTAGCTGCCGGGGCCTGCAGATTGCCGCGCTACTGCCGCTGAAGAAAACTAGCGGTGGCAGTAGCACGGCCATGCTGCAAACCCACATTCAGACTATAACACGCACCCTCATTTTCCTCCGAAATTTGGGGGAAAAAAAGTGCGTCTTATAGTCCGAAAAATACGGTACATTGCAAAAAATGTGTCACAATTATGTAAAAGTTATACACAGAGATATTTTACGATAATTCTAGTGCCCATACTCGGCCAAATACACGTCCGGCCTTGCTGCGGATTAGTTCCAAACTGTCAGGATTCTTCTTTTGAGGCATTAAGCTACTTCCAGTACTGAGGAGAAATGAGATGGAGATGTATTATTATTTTTTTCTGTATATTGCATGCACTTTGCAGCTATTAATATTACAGGCTAGGCTGCTTTAGTTTTTGACGGTTGTTTTTATTTATTTTTTTGTCAAGGCCAGATGTAGATTTAAAGAAATGGAAAATGTAAAGGAAGGATTTATAGTTCTCCATCCTACTCGATCCAAAGTGGACACTGGCTTACAAAACTGAATCAAAGACTGCCAAAAAAGACATGCAGAATTCCACCTTTAAGCTAAGGTCACATGTAGCTTTCAATTTTCACCGCGTTGTGTAGTTTTGCCTCCCCAGATATAAGTCTATGTGGAAAATTATGTATTATTCATGCAGGTATGGAATATTGGAAATTTATGAATGTAAAATGAAAACACTGCATTTTTCAAAAACTCATGTGAAAATTATTAAATAACCAAATCACCTGTGCATAACCATAAATATGTTTGCATTGTTTTCTATATGACAAAGCTACAGTAATGAGAACAAAAGCTCTATTTTTATTACTACATATCTCTCGATCCCTTCACCATATAAGTAGTATCTGCAAAAGGATGTTTGTTATATAAGTTGTGGTAAAGTGTACGGTAAGGTGGTGGATGGCGTGTATATCTCGCCTGGTTTCCTCAGCCAGGTGAGATAAAGGAAAGCCAGGGTAAGCATGTTCTAGCAGAGCATAGTCTGCTGGAGCTCTTGTTCCTTATTATGGGCTGGCTTTTCTGGACTGGAGGGCAGGTTGGTAGTGGGAGCCTTCCAGTCCACACCCTTACTCCACCACGGGTTTTGCCCTGAGTCTGGGGCATCCACAGGTGAGCTTCCTTAGGGCTATTTTACTGGGGAAGGAAGCTCAGTTAGGAGCCTGGCACACACAAGGAGTGTGTGAGGAAAACAGGTACCTTGTGGACTTTGACTGGCTCATATGGTGACTCAACCTGCTGTAGGTCAGAGAGGTAACCTGCTGTATAGATAGAGCCGGACAAGGCTTAAGTTTTGTTTGTTGTTTTGTTTCTTTGCTGGCACCCTGTTTTATGCCGAATGCTCAAATAAAACACTGGACTTGTTTATTCTACTACCTGTCTGCATGGTGTCATTGCCGTTCCCAGCTGTGTGAGCTGAACCCCTTACAATTGGTGGAGGATGCGGGCACAACGGCATGGCAGAAGTCTGGACAACTGTGTGTGGCAGACATTAAAGGAGCCAGAGGTAGATGTCCTGGGTGAAAGCTGCTGCAACTTTGCAAGGACAGTCCAATACCATGGAAGAGGTATTAAAGCAGCTGATACAGGTCCAGATGCAACAACAACAGGCCCTGGCGCAGCAACAGGAAACAAACCGCCTGTTAATAGAGCAGATGGCTGCACTCCGAGAGTCTGGCACGACTCAAGCCCGACGAATGGAGGTAATCCCGCCTGAGACTGCCAAGGTAAAGAGGGCTGTACAGCAGGTCTTGCAGAAAATGACATCTGATGATGACGCCGAGGCCTACCTCACGGTGTTTGAGAGAGTGGCAGAGAGAGAGGGTCTGCCGAGTGCAGAGTGGGCAGATGTGATTGCGCCCTTCCTCTCCGGTGAACCCCAAAAGGCCTACTATGACCTCAGGGAGCAGGATGTCCGGGACTATACCAAACTAAAGTTGGAGATCCTTGCTCGCCTGGGTGTCACACCAGCTATCCGCGCTAGGAGAGTTCACAGTTGGACCTACTCCATTGACAAACCCACCAGGTCCCAGATGTACGACCTAATCCATCTGGTACGCAAATGGCTGGAACCAGAGACCTGCACACCCGCCCAAATCGTGGAAAAGGTGGTCGTCGATCGCTTCTTCAGGGCGCTGCCGGCAGAGCTACAACGCTGGGTCGGACACGGGGACCCCAAGACTGCTGATCAACTGGTCAACCTGGTGGAAAGGTATATAGCGACCGAGGACTTCCTCCATGATGTTCCCACAGCACCAACTCCTCTCAGGACTACCCATCCCGTGACATTGGTGGGTAAGAAGGGTACAGTGGGAGGAGTGTGGAAAAGTGCGAGAGGGAACAGGGCTCTGGACCTTGGGCGAGGGCAAAAGACTGAACTTGAACCTAAGGGGCCCACAGGTCCTAGAAATGACTCCCTGTTGAAAAGGACTGGGTCCCTCCAGTGCTGGAGGTGTTATGAGTGGGGACATGTGGCCGCCCATTGCCCTCTTACTTCAGAGCTCATGGAGTGTGACGCTAATAGGCGGCAGTCGCTATTTGCTGTACCGGTGTGTGCAGCCATGCCAGGGACTGAGCCACATGCGATGCATGTTAAGGGTTAATGACCGCTCAGCAACAGCCCTGCTGGACTCTGGTAGCTCAGTGACTTTGGTTAAAGCCAGCCTTGTGACTGGGGACTATATAACAGGCAAACAGGTGAAAGTATTGTGCATCCATGGGGATATTATAGCTTACCCTGTGGCCTCAGTTAAACTGGTAACTCCCTCTGGGACTGTGACCTATGAGGTCGGTGTGGTAAAACGGCTCATGTATGAGGTGATTTTGGGCCGTGATTTCCCATTGTTTTGGGAATTATGGAAGAAAGGTAACGCTCCTGCTGCCAGTGAAGTAACTCCAGCAGAATCTGTTCCTTTCTCTGAAAATAATGGTTCATGTGCCGGGACCCATGGAAGTAGTAAAACTAATTTTGGGAAAAATGTGAATGAACCTGAGGTGTGCAATGATGAATGGTTCCCCCTGCAAGTGTTAGCCGGGGAAGAAGAAGAAACGTCCCCACCAGGGCAGCAGGTGCTAGATTTAGGAGTGTCTCGGGGTAACTTTGGGACTGAGCAAGCAAGAGACCCCACTTTGAGTACTGCACGTGCCAATGTCACGGTAATAAATGGTGTACCACAGGATCCCGAAGCTGACCACAAATTTCCACACTTTTCTATGAATAGGGACCTGGTGTATCGAGTCACCAAGTGTAACAATGAAATTGTGGAACAGCTTTTGGTGCCAAAACTGTACCGTCGCATGGTGCTAGATATGGCTCATAATCATGTGTTGGGGGGTCATTTGGGGACTAGTAAAACACAAGAGAGAGTCCTCCAACGTTTTTTTTGGCCTGGGGTATATGAAGAGGTGAGGAGGTACTGTGAGTCATGCCCCATGTGCCAATTAAGTGCCCCCACACCCCACTACCGTAGCCCGTTGGTGCCACTCCCTATCATTGAGGTACCATTTGAAAGAATTGCAATGGACCTGGTGGGGCCTCTAGTCAAATCCGCTAGGGGACATCAATACATTCTGGTTGTGTTAGACTATGCCACCAGGTACCCGGAGGCAGTTCCCTTAAGAAACATGGCCTCCAAAAATATAGCTCGGGAGTTGTTTTACATGTTCTCTCGCACAGGAATTCCCAAAGAAATACTTACGGACCAGGGTACCCCCTTTATGTCAAACGTTATGAAAGAACTATGCAAATTGTTTAAAATCGCGCATATCCGTACATCAGTGTACCACCCCCAAACTGATGGATTAGTGGAGAGGTTCAATAAAACCCTCAAGCACATGTTGAAAAAGGTAGTGGAAAGGGATGGCCGGGACTGGGACTGTCTGTTACCGTATCTTATGTTCTCCATCAGGGAGGTTCCCCAAGCATCTACAGGGTTTTCCCCCTTTGAGTTAGTTTATGGCCGGCATCCAAGGGGTTTGCTAGATATTGCCAAAGAGACCTGGGAGACTGAGGCCACCCCATATAAAAGTGTTGTGGAACATGTGGCCCAGATGCAGGACCGAATAGAGACAGTGATGCCCATTGTCAGAGAGCATATGCAAAAAGCTCAGGAGGCCCAGAGCAGAATTTACAACAGGTCTGCCCGGGTGAGGACCTTTAATCCAGGGGACCGGGTCCTAGTTCTAGTTCCCAGCATTGAGAGTAAGTTTCTGGCAAAGTGGCAGGGTCCCTATGAGATTGTAGAAAAGGTGAGTGAGGTAAATTACAAGGTGCATCAGCCAGGCAAGAGAAAACCCTTCCAGATTTACCACATAAACCTCATCAAGCCGTGGAAGGATAGAGAGGCTTTGGTAGCCGCCCCGACTGTGGTTAAAGAAGGGTTACAGCCCATTCCCCCAGTAAGAATAGGAGAGGCCCTGTCAGGACACCAGAAACAGGAGGTAAAGGAGTTCCTACAGCGCAACAGGGGCAAGTTTTCTGACCTACCCGGCCGAACGCACCTGATAAAACATCATATTAAAACTGAGCCCAATACTAAAGTGAGCCTGAAGCCGTACAGGATACCAGAAGCCCGCAGAGTGGCGGTATCCTCTGAGGTCAAGCGCATGCTTGAACTGGGAGTCATTGAGGAGTCAAACAGCGAATGGTCAAGCCCCATTGTACTAATCCCAAAGCCCAATGGGACATGGAGGTTCTGTAATGACTTCAGGAAGTTAAATGAGGTATCCAAATTTGATGCGTACCCCATGCCCCGAGTGGATGAACTGATAGAGAGGCTGGGGAGTGCCAGGTACATCACAACACTTGACCTTACAAAGGGTTACTGGCAGATACCATTATCTGATGCGGCAAAAGAAAAGACTGCATTCTCCACTCCTGAAGGCCTGTTCCAGTATGTAGTGATGCCATTTGGGTTACATGGGGCCCCTGCTACATTTCAGAGGCTGATGGATCTGATCTTGAGACCACATCGTGATTATGCTGCTGCCTACCTGGACGATGTGGTCATTTTTTCGCCTGATTGGAAAAGTCACCTCTGTAAAGTACAGGCCGTCCTAGACTCCATCAGTGATGCAGGCCTGACCATAAACCCTGAGAAGTGTGCAGTGGGTCTGGAGGAAGCAAAATACCTGGGTTACATTATTGGTAAGGGATTGGTTAAGCCCCAGATAAATAAAATTGAGGCGATACAGAATTGGCCTAGACCGCTAACGAAAAAACAGGTCAAGGCCTTCCTGGGCATTACCGGATACTACCGTCGGTTTGTGCCCAATTTTGCCTCCATTGCATCACCATTGACGGACTTAACAAAGGGCGGTAAGTCAGTCATGGTAAAATGGACCCCAGAGGCAGAGAAGGCTTTTCAGAGTCTAAAGTCCGCTCTGTGTGAACAGCCAGTGCTAATCTCCCCAGATTTCAGAAAACAGTTTCTGGTTCAGACTGATGCATCGGATACAGGGTTGGGAGCCGTCCTGTCACAGGTAGTAAATGGGGAAGAACACCCAGTGATGTACCTGAGTAGGAAACTGACCCCAGCAGAGAGAAATTATGCCATAGTGGAGAGAGAGTGTCTGGCCATCAAGTGGGCCCTGGAGTCCCTAAAATATTATTTGCTGGGTAGAAAGTTTGTGTTGGTGACAGATCACGCTCCACTGGCCTGGATGAAGCAAAATAAGGAGAGAAATGCCAGGGTGACCAGATGGTTTCTCTCCTTACAAAACTTCTGTTTCAACCTTGAACATAGACCAGGGAAATTGCAAGGAAATGCGGATGCATTGTCCAGGGTCTGCTGTCTCTTCAGTAAAAATGCCCAGACCTCTGGTCTGGAGAAGAGGGGGGGATATGTGGTAAAGTGTACGGTAAGGTGGTGGATGGCGTGTATATCTCGCCTGGTTTCCTCAGCCAGGTGAGATAAAGGAAAGCCAGGGTAAGCATGTTCTAGCAGAGCATAGTCTGCTGGAACTCTTGTTCCTTATTATGGGCTGGCTTTTCTGGACTGGAGGGCAGGTTGGTAGTGGGAGCCTTCCAGTCCACACCCTTACTCCACCACGGGTTTTGCCCTGAGTCTGGGGCATCCACAGGTGAGCTTCCTTAGGGCTATTTTACTGGGGAAGGAAGCTCAGTTAGGAGCCTGGCACACACAAGGAGTGTGTGAGGAAAACAGGTACCTTGTGGACTTTGACTGGCTCATATGGTGACTCAACCTGCTCTAGGTCAGAGAGGTAACCTGCTGTTTAGGTAGAGCCGGACAAGGCTTAAGTTTTGTTTGTTGTTTTGTTTCTTTGCTGGCACCCTGTTTTATGCCGAATGCTCAAATAAAACACTGGACTTGTTTATTCTACTACCTGTCTGCATGGTGTCATTGCCGTTCCCAGCTGTGTGAGCTGAACCCCTTACAAAGTACAGAAATTTGCTAGGGATGGTGCAAAAGCAAAAAGGTCTGGTGCAGGACAAAATCAAATTAAAGGGGTTTTCCAACAAAAGCATAGTGGAACGAAAGAGAACAGGGGATAACTTGCTTTCATAGGAAAACCCCTTTAATGGTGGGAAGGGTAGTTATAGTATAGTTGTACATTGTAGTTGACAAAAAAAAAAAAAAAATCACAGAAAAGGGCCACACTTGCCTTATGCGTGACTGTGCAGATTGCTAGCATGCTCCAATTGCAACATACAACAGAAAAAACAAAGTATCTCCCGCTTATATTGTCCTTATCTCTGAGAGCCAACTACTTCCATACAGTCCCTGAGGGAGAAGATTGGGCCCAAGGCTACCTCAAGACAGCCTTGAGACAGGAAGGATTGCTGTCCTGCATCCCCCAGACTATTAGATCAGACGGGCTGCCCAGCACCTTAACACCTTCCCAGGTATTTAAATGTGGTGGCCACTAAAGCTGTCAGGTCATTCCTGTATTACACTGCTGTATTAAATATTGAACCGCTGTTTGTTTTTTTTCACTGCTTTGCCTCTGATAAAAATTTGAATGAAAAGTAATCAAAGCAGTAGACATTCCCCAAAATGGTATAGCAAAAAAGTACACCTGGCCCCGCAACAAAAAGACGCCTTATGTATCCCCATATATGGAAATATAAAACAATTACGGGTGTCAGAATATGGCAACTTTAAGAAAAAATTTTTTTTGCAAAGTTTGGATCTTTGTTGAGGGGTTAAAATATAAATAAAACTATATACATTTAGTATCCCTGGAATCATACCAAAACATAGAATACAGGTAACATGTCATTTTGGCTGCAGAGTGAACATCGTATAAACCAAGCCCATAAGAAAGTGGCACAAATGCACCCAATAAGTGGGACAGTGACATGACAGTGGCTATGTACTGTATAAGTTTCATTTGTATGCATCTGAGGTACTAGCATCCACCCCCTCATGAATTGTAGGTGTGTAAGTGGATGTTTCATTGGCATTTTGCACCTGTCTTTTTTTGTATCATACCTTGCAGCATATCTCTGCTAGCATCCTGCACAGCCAAGCATCATCTGATATTTGGTAAGTGCGGCCTTTTTTCTGTGATGTTTTTTGTATATTATGTCCCTTTTACTAGTATTGTGTTTGAAATCTATATTGAAAGGGTATCTGGAAAGGGACCATCATGTTACCTCCTTTAAAATACAAAATAATAGCAGCATATTTTGGGTTAATCAGTGGAATTTCCATATCGATTTTTGCTCAATCTCCTGTATCTGTTCTTGTGAAATTCCATATACAATCAGACTGTACAGCAGACTAATGGTATTTATTATCATCTTAAATGTAGTAATCTCTCTATAAACCACAAACCTGTAAGAGTCAGAGAGTGTAACAAAGCTGAACTCCTTGGTGCTGTAAATAATAAGATCTTCTGACATCTTACTTAGATGAGTCATGCACAGAGAAGCCCAGAAAAGAAATTCAGCTGAAACCAAATGAAATGCGTGTGAATGGTACCAAAATTTACAAACCATAATGTGGAAAAAATACAACAAACAGTTTCCACAACAATTTTCAAAGCTGATAAATTCTTAATTGTGCCATGGTAAATTTCTACTGGTTTGCAACATAGATAAATTAAAAGAATGAATGGAAACAGTTTTGTTCTGTACATTCATTGACAAATAAAATAATGCACTGAGATAGAAATGTCAGATTGCTACAAAACACAGCATGCAGTTATGTCTCAGGTAGATATATAAGTTGTTATAGGTGTGGTCTGATTATACACTGGGTCTTGCCACAAGAGGACTTTAAAGTTCATCTCCTGCTGCCCTATGAAAAGGCTACTTTTGGGTAGTGTACTCCTTGGTGAGAGATCACTGACTGCTATACAGGCCTCTAGGATGCATTCAATGACATCTTATCTAGTTGACAGCCTTGGAGAGGTGGGGCATCATTGGACTTCCCAGCATCTAGGCCATTCTGACCCAGCTGTTAGGAGGTTGAAGGCAGTGGTTATGTGAGGGCATGCACACATAGTGAACAGGCTCTGGAAGGCCCAGATAAACCACCAGAAGACAGGATCATTTGATCCACCCAACTGCCATTTTTCGGAAGCATAATGCTTGCCCACACACATCAAGGTTTTCCCAGGAATGTCTCAGCCAGATTGCAAAACTTTTGTTGGCCAACCCAGTAGAATAGTTAAAATCTATACAGAGAGAAAAAGGTGCTCTGTTTACCTATAAAGTCCCGCTCACTGGTAGCGTCCATGCTGTTCAGGCTCATCGAATTAAAGTTTAGTTCTGTTAATAATAATAATTGTAGAAAATTTAGATTCTTTAAGTAAAATCAGGTTTACCATAACAGCATGTACTGTACATAATTCTAAGACTTTAGTGTAAATTGTAAGTGTATTTAATATTGCTAAACATCACATACACCAAACAACAATAAGCTTTGTGGTAAAAAGGGACCTATCGGTTATCTAACATGTCAGTTTTATGGAATAGCTGTATTCTTCAAGAAACAGCTGGATTATTTTTATTTTTTTATTAGAACTTTTCATTGTTTTGCTCCTTGGTTCCTCTTGGGAATGTATGAATAAACTGACAATCTGGGATTACAACTCTCCTAGTCAAAGGACAGTCCTTCACACTCTGCCACTGTCCAATCAATGTAGACAGTGCCGGAAAAAAAAATACTCCAGCAGAGGTGGACTTCCATCTCCCCTATTAACCCTTTGAAATATAAAGGGGTTGTCCAGGAAAAACAGGGAGCCTGGGGAAGGTGAAAAAAACAAAAAAAACTTGCCTTATTCTGGTGGAAGTACTCGCCGCATGTGACCGTTGAGGCCTCAGCGGCCTAAGAAAATGTTATTCACATGTGTCACCTGTGACGTCCCAGGTATTTTCCTTAGGCTGCTGCGGTGAGGACTTCCGCCGGAACAAGTTTAAAGGTTTAAAACTATATAAATTTTGTATTGCCAATATCACACTGAACATCAAAATAAAAAATAAAAATTAATTCTTTGAAAGACAAGCAGTAAAAATTTAAATGCAAAAATGAAAAACGGTATCAGAGGAAAGGGATTAAAAAACATAACGGGAAAGTGTTACAAGATCAGAATCCTCCCAGGGAAGGAAGCATGAATCCTTATAGTTTTTTTTGTTTTTTTTTGTTTCTTATGGCTTTAGATATTTTTTTGTATCTCCTGTAATCTATTATACTGACTCTATCCACCCACTGACCTTCAGATAGAGATAGATCCTTGACTCACGACTCACTTGTTAAGGACTAAACAATAAAATGGATCATACTAATGAATGATAACCATGGATCCCCAGGGATCTTATTACTATAATGGAAACTGTTGGGAATCCATTATTTTCTCAAGATATTACTGTTGGAAGAGGGACTTTTTTGTCTGCAATTTCAGACTAACTCAGTGCCTACGTGACTATGATAGAGATGTGGACATAAGCTTATGTCAACTTCCAAAATCGACATAATAAAATAAAAGTTCAAAATCTTCGCTTTACTTCATCAAAAACTTTTACCTTTACGTAGAAGTTCTCTGTCTATACCTAAGGGATTTCCAGCTATTGCTCCACTGTAAAAACAAAAAAAAATATCAAAAGTTGATACAATATATTTTTCCAGTGAATGCAACCAATTCCTATTTAATAGGTTTATCCCCTATAGTAACCACTTTTGTTATTGCTCTAATACATACAAAATTAAGATTTCAATTAAAATATAAAAGCCTGTGTATAATAGTCATAATTCCAATCGTTACCTACTACTTACAAGGAATCATTGGCCCATACTAAGCCATGGATCCAATAAGCGGGAGCACTACCACCTGTGACTGTTAGTATGAAGCACCACCTGCTGTGTGCACACCAAACCAGACAGGTTCAGGTTGCATTTACAAGAGGCATAGTTAGCTTCTACTTAAACCAATCTGCACCCCAAATGCAAAGGCAAACAGACTACAAAGCTAACATTCCTGGATCCAAGGCAGCACCACCTACTGGATCCATGCCACACCTTATTTTACCCACTCCAATCTAGACTCAACCCAATTTTTAGTCCTGCAGTGTGGAAGAAATTTCTTATTGTGACTTGCAAAACCCTGGGAAAACTAGCATGTTTTTTGGGTCTCCACTGTATAATACAGCAGAGACCTGGAGATTACTCACCTCCTGAGCAGCTGCCATATTTAAACACCCATCATCTTCCATACTATTATGGCAGATGTCGGTAATGTGTTAAAATATTAAAAATTTTACAGAGTTTTAAAGTTTTATTCAACCATCTTAGTGATGACAGTGTTTTGTCTTGATCAGTTGCCAAAGGATATGACCATGAATGTAGGAACGTTCTGGATCTTGTCAGAAACCCAGCCATGATTTCCTTATTGAGGGCAGCTTATAAAACTGGGACACTAAATAAGAAGATAACCCACCACAATAAGGAAATCATGGCTGGGTCTCTGACATGTGCCTGACCAGATTTGTACATTCATGATAGTTTCCAGTGGCAACCGATCACAACAATAGATAGTCACCACTAAAATAGGTAGAGAAAATCCATAAAACTCTGCACAACTGTAATTGTCTAAAATCTAAATATGTTTACATTAATGGGAAATGCCCTTTAAGTTCCTTAACAAGGGTGGTGACTTCACATTATCTGTTAATCCTACAAAATGACTGCAGGGAACGTCAGAAACAAAGTGGCTGCACCCAGAGCCATAGGTGATCTTTTAATGGGGTTGCATTTCTTTTAAGTCTCCATTGTAAATTTTGATACACAGGATGTGAATTAGAAGGGCTGACATCTCTGCCATAATAAGGTCACTGCTGATGTTTACAATAATATAGTTTTCAGGAACACATTGTTATGGGCTCCTTGCAGAGAACCAGCACATATCATGACATCACTCAATCAGCTTTAGAGATATCAGAGGTCATAGTGTGACGGGGTCATAAACTCATAATATGCAATATCAGTAACAGGTGACAATGGCACAGATTATGACATTACACATGGGGAAGAGTAGAGGGTAGGTATACCATAAGTGGTGTCAGTGTTATGAATTGAATGTCGTGACATGTAGTTGCCTGCAGTTGCAGAGGTGACCTCTTAGGCGGTTATCAGGTTTCTAATATTTTTAGGATACGCCACCAATATTAGATCTGTGGGGGTCCAACACACAGGACACGCAAATCACCTGTACTGAGACAATATGGTTCTCTGTAATGTTTACATTCTGAGAGCCTCACTACTCACTTGCTGAACAAACTGTAGTAGAGACTGTAGGCAATGCAGTATTTTACCAGTGAGGTCTATGGGAGAAACCACAGAAACTAGATAACCCCTTTATTTTTTCAGAGCAGACATGCCCAAAATTTCTGCCAACTGTTATACCACAGTTAAAGGGATTCTACCACTAAAACACTGTTTTGTGTGCTTTAGACGTCGGAATAGCCTTTAGAAAGGCTATTCGTCTCTTACCTTTAGACGTGGTCTCCGCCGCGCCGTTCCTTAGATATACCAATTTTACCGGTATGCTAATGAGTTCTCCGCAGCAATGAGGGCAGGCCACAGCGCTCAAACAGCGATGGGGGCGTCCCCACTGCTGCCCGAGAACCCACTTTAGCGACGCCTTCTTCATCAGCTGCATCCTCACCTTTTCTGTCGTCTTCCTTCTTTGTCAGCTCTGACGCCTGCGCAGTCTTCCCTTGCGGCCTCGAAAATATGGCCGCCGGCCGGCATGCTAAGTTGGCTCTACCAGTGTCTCGCTGGCAGAGCCGACTGCGCAGGCGTCACAGATGAGGAAGAAGGAAGACGACAGAAAAGGGGAGGATGCAGCTGAAAAAGAAGGTGTCGCTGGAGCGGATTCTCGGGCAGCAGAGGGGACGCCCCCATTGCCGTTTGAGCGCTGGGGCCCGCCCTCATTGCTGTGGAGAACTCATTAGCATACCGGTAAAAACCGGTATTTCTAAGGAACGGCGCGGCGGAGACCACATCTAAAGGTAAGAGACGAATAGCCTTTCTAAAGGCTATTCCGACGTCTAAAGCACACAAAACAGTGTTTTAGTGGCAGAATCATACTTGGCAATGACATCAGAAATCACACAAGTCAAGAGCAACAGAAACACATTCAGTTTTTTGTTACAGCATGTAAAGCTTAGGATGCATACTCTACAAAACCACCCGACCTCACCCAAACTTAGTGGGGGGAGCTCTAGTTTTATATTTATTTTAATTAAGTTTATTTTGTGATTTTCACATACTGTACTTTGTGATAAAAGAAAATGAAGAGGTTTCGAGTCGTGGCAGCGTGTGTAGCCCATGTTCATGACTAGGTTTACTCAAACTGGTTTGTCTCCACTGTGCCCATTTTTAAAGTTGTCAGTAGTATTTCCAAGATCACAACAAGCCAGATTGGAGAGATATACACTACTACTAATAAATTCCTTACCTTCCCAGCGGTAAAACATTAATCCTCTTCTTTATTTCTCCAAGTCTCTCAGCATCTCTGCACAATGCCACCGCATGGCTGAGAGGTGAAAAGGAGAAATTGAGTAAGTCCTACATACACTGGTCAACTATGACATTAAAGCCACCTGTCTAATATAGTGTAGGTCCCACTTGTACCGGCAAAACAACAGTGACCCCTTGAAGCATGACTCCACAAAACCTCTAAAAGTGTTCTGTAGTGATTGGAACCAAGAAGATAGCAACAACTCCTTGAAGTACTGCAATATGCATGGTGGAGGGTGGACTTACCTGAATTGCACAGTATGTTTTAAACGTTGTTAAATGATGGACATGAATGTAGCCCAACTACAATTGGATGTTTTTGTTTTTTTCTTTGTTTTAACTGAAACCGCTGGACAAGCCTGACTGTCTGCACTGACCGTGGACATTGTTGCCAGGTCTCTGCTGTGAAATACAGCAGGGACCCGACAACTATTGTGGCTGCTAAGCTCCTGATCAACCACCATATTTTAATACCAGTCATCCACCGTACTATTACGGCGGGTGTCAAGTTAAATAAAAGAGGAGTAGCAGCCGTCCTATATGCTCTCTCACCATTTAGGATCCACTCCTGAACAAAACCTGATTCTCGAAACCCAGCTGTAGTTGAGAGCTTTATATCAGTTACAGTAGCGCTTTGACTGTTCAGGAGTTCACTGCATTATAGATGTGGCGAGTTCAATTCACCATTTTTCCTAAAGGAGATCGAAAGCGGCCAAAACCAGAACCACTTTACACTACTCAACATGTGAAATTACAATACCAAGAAGGAAAACATTTGTAATTATGGAAGTCACAGGATCAATAGACATGCCAATGAAAAAAAATTCAAACAAAATATTTTAAAAATCTTCATTTAAACAGTATCGAGTACAAACGCCATGTGCAGTAATGCACACACTTAAACGCCTTGACATGTTATCAACTAGGTTAATAATGGTTGTCTGAAAAGTGTTATGCCATATTAAATGAAGATTGGCCGTTGGTGGATCCCTTTGCAATTGCAACCAATGGCAACACAAATTTGGATGATGGGAAAAAAGTTTGGAGATGCTGCAAGCCAAGGTAGCACCTTTAGCCCATGCAGGCTGCTCACAGTAGCACAAGCAACATGCAGCCTTCTGTTAAAAAATGTCTCCTGGGACACTTAGGAGAAATTGGGGGGCCGTTGGTTCCACAACCAAATCAACATATGGACTAGAGGGGTCGGGCTAACATACATTGTTACACTCTCAGTGTGATGTTCCCTTCTGAAGGTCTCTTCATGGTGTTGCCCACCTGCTTTCAGTCTGGTTTTCATGCCTCCCGCATGCCACAGATTGGAAATATGATGATTTTTAGATCTTAGCAACATCTGCTGCTTCCCTGACTTGCATAGCTTTACTGCTTATCCTTTTTGGCATTAGAATATGAGAAGTTTAATCATAGGAAAATGAATATTTTTGCAATTTAAAAAAAAAGTGCAACATGAACCCAACATTAAAGGGTTTGCTAAGGCAAAAAAAATATTTTTTAAGTAGGTTGGGAGAGGTGGAAAAAGAAAAATCATACTCACATTTCCCTGGTGCTTCAGTGCCTCCCCACACAGGCCAGTCCGCTGTTGTTTTCCAGCCGAAGTCCCTGCTGCACGTGCCCATTGAGGCCGCTGATTGGCCTACCTAGCTTCAGCAGAAGGGAGTGGGGACATTACAGCCGGTGAGGAGTTTCAATTCATGAAGACACTGAAGCAGAAGGACTGGACCGTATTGGGCGGAGCACCAAGACGCATGAGTATGATTTTTTTTTTCGTACCTCCACCTGGCCTATTTAAGAAAATATTGTTTTTGCCTGGACAACCTCTTTAATGATTTAGTATTAGACATAACTGATCAAAACCTAATGCAGCATCTGCTTGTATATGGACAGCCTATATTTACATAGCTAACTTATTTGCAATAGTCATCATTAGCTGGACTGTAGAACAGCAAATAGTTACCTTAGTATCCAGTGACTCCATCGAATAGGCTGTGCTCTCTGCATGTGAGTATAGCCTGGAAATAATATATCAACCTCTCTGTACCAAAGAGAAAAGAAAAATGTTAGAACTGTGTTAAAAATGCCCTATAAGAATAAAACACTGAAAAGATTTTTTATTTTCTTTTAAAAAGACATTTAATTAAAAAAAAAAATATATATATATATATATATATATATATATATATATATATATATATTCAGACATCTTCATACACGTTTTTTCGGACCACATAGTAATAGAGGATGAGAAGATGTAGGGGTATCTAAAACAACAACTATAAAATGTTTCTCTTATTAATCTTTGAAGTATAGCGTTGCCAGCTAGTGAGCTCTAACAATATGAGGGGTGCGCCCCATCTTATTCTACTAGTTGAAATGTTCTCAATATCTATTAAAGTCAATGACAGAATAAAATAAAGTTGTGTTGCCCAATACATGTGACATCAATAGGGAATAGAGTACAAGGACAAATCCTCTACACTGCATGTATAAAGAGTCAATGGGCCATGAATCATGTTGCAAGAACAAGGTCACTAACCTTATGATTACAGCTAGTGGACCCTCATTTCCCAACTTTTCCATGTGATGGCAGGTATTGTGCTGAGCATTAGATGTTACCACATAACTGGGTTACTGCACTACAGCTAGCTGCCTGACAGTTATCATATCAGGACACATAATAATACATAAAGCATAGGCAAAGCAAATTCAGATTCTCTTTTATAGCTCATGCTATACGAATGTGGTTAGCAACAAGAGCTGTAATTTTTCGTGAATCCATATAAGAAATCAATCATAGCGAATGATACTGTATACTGATAGCACCTCTAGTCTTATTCCAAACATCAATCATATATGTTCTATATTGGAACACATACATAACATCACTTGAGAATTGGCTTCCACTTATGTTCCACTTAATCAATAATTAGACCTTAGTAGGAAATATCTCTATAGCGTTGATAAAATATGGTCAAGATGGCTGGAGATGTCTGAGACCACTACTTGATTGTTCAACTTGAACTTGGTGTTCAAGTACTTATGGGTGGGGGGCAGGAAGGGGGTGGGATGGTATGAATAGTGTGTGACTGGATGTTATTGTTGTTATTTCTTGATACTGCAGTGACTGTTTCTAGGTTCTTTATATTTCTACCTGTTCTTTAATTTTTGGACCTTTGCGCATATACTTTGAGTTGAGTACCCTGTTGTCTTCCTATATCTACTGCGCTACTGTAGTTGTTCTTATTTTAAGACTGTTGAAAAGCATAAATAAAACTTTTAAATAAAATTCCTAGTAGAGCATGCATATATGGGCTTTAGCACTTTACACACCAAAAGGTGGCCTGCAAAACCAGTCTGCCTAAGGAGACATTGTAACCTTTCTGACTTTCTATCCACACGAGACGCTATGTCATTTGGAGAATCTTTTTGCTAGTCATATAACACAATCACTATGCCATCATGGACAGTCCAGGTGTAGAAGAAGAACAGGATTAATATTTTGTTTTTCAATAAATCAATGGACCTGTGATCTCCTCTCCCTACCTCCTCCTTCAGACTGGTCTGTAATACTTTGTTGACTGAATGTGTTGCTTATTCTTAAATGCATAACTCACTCTCAACATCTGCCGTAATAGGGCAGCTGCTCAGTAGGTGAGCAGCAGCCATAGCTGCCAGCGTTTTGCTGTATTATACTCTGTTGTGTTTTACAACAGAGAACTGGCAGCAAAGTCTATGAACATTGAGGGCATTAAACTGATTCCCCCAAGGCTTTGACCGAGGCGCCATTTTCCTGTGGATTGCCAACCCTAGGAGTGAGATCTGGAGTTGGCGATCCATTACTATGTCAGCTGGGCTAGTCTCCTATTCATTTCTATTGAAAGCTGCTCCATACAGTCTGTAATTGAAAGGCCATCTAATTGAAATACTTTGCATTAGTCTTCAGACCCCCCTGGTGTTCAAGAATACTAGGGAGTGTAATAATTACAGTACAAAAAAAAAGTAAAAAATAAATAAAAATAAAAAAAATCACTCCCCTTTTCCTAAAACGCATTTAAAAGTACAATAAAAAGTACAACACATACACATTAGTTATCTCTGTGTCCAAAAACAAATGGTCTACTAACCTAACTATATATTTCTGTATGGTGAACGATATAGCGGGAAAAAAAAAATCAAAAGCACTGCAAAGCTGCATGTACAACTCTACAAAAACCTACAAGAAATTCACGTAAACGCAGTTTTTCACCCATTCCACCTCATTCTGAATTTTTTCTGCATTCCCAGTACACTGCACAGAATAATAAATAGTACCATTACAAAGTATAATTTGTTCTGCAAATATTAAGCCCCCATACGGCACTGTGAACTGAAAAATTAAAAAGTTCTGGGATAGGAAGGCAGGGAGTCAATAATGAAAATCGAAAATTGCCTGTGGTGGAAAGGGGTTAGGGATGTTAGTGTAGCAGCAGGCGGTGTCACATACAGTGGAGGATAATTTGTATTATATTTCATGCTGTTTTGTTATGTATGTTGATTGTTATCTATTGTGTGGAGATTCTCAGTCTGCACTGTGTCCTAGTACATCGCAAGATTGTATTTGACAACTGATTGTTAATAAAGAATTTTCAATCAAAAAGTTGAATACTAAAAGGGAGTGAATGATTCACGAATACAGTAACTGGTTAGAAGGTTACATTCACTTGCTTATATAATCTACCTTTCTGACAGACTAGACAATACATTTTTGTTTCATGGAACTGCTATTGAGGGACAATTCTAAACACTAAATATTCTAAAGAATAAGGGTAATACATACTGATATATTACTAAGTTTAGTTAACTGCACAATAAATCAGAACATTGTTCACATTCAGCCCAGAAAGCCCCAGTAACATGCTTGTTCATGTGTACCCTATATCTATAGGAGAAGAATGAGAAATGGCTACCATAAAGCTCTAGAGCTCCTCATCACCAACAAGAACAAAAGAGGAGATTAGGAAAATATCCAACAAGGCTGTCCACATTTCCCTTGTTTGTTGTAGCCCGTGTACATTAGATTGCCAGCATTTTGGCTACCCCCAAATTCAAGTGTCGGTAGAACCTTCTCAATATTCACTTACATAGCTGCCCTGTCAACCATAGTCCGGATAAGACGAGTTAAATGCAGGTATAGAACAGAGCAGGAATCTCGCAGCCATAACCTCATGTCAGTCACCACCTACAATTAGAAAAAGAAATCAAAATATTCTGTAACATAGGGGCAGATTTATTAAACTGTTTATTAATCTACTGCTAAAACAATCTGTGATAATTTAAACAAATGTGTCAGAATGTATAAAATACTACCAGTGTTTCTCCGAAAATAAGACAGTGTCTTATATCATTTTCTTTCTACAAAAAAATGGCTAGGGCTTATTTTCAGGATAGGTCTTATTTTGGATAGGTCTTATTTTTAAGGCACCGGAGCAAATCAGAATCTTTTCTGATTCGCTTTTGACGAATCCTATAAAATGGTTAGGGTTAGTAACTCGGAAGATATACTCAGGAGGCAGGACTCTGGAGAGGGAACAAGTGAGCGGATTTTGCCCTGTCGTGGTAGGAGGGAGCAGGGCACATATCCTGGATGGTTGGGAACTACAGTATGCCTATTGTCTGTCTCTGTGAGGTCAGTGACGACAAGTGACATAATTTGTGCTGAAGGTACTAACTGTAACAAGGGCTTATTTTTGAGTAGGGCTTAGCGGTATATTTCAAGCCCACTCCAAAAACCTTACAAAATCAAACTAGGGCTTATTTTCGAGGTAGGGCTTATTTTTGGAGAAACAGGATAGGTACAAGAAATACCTTTCCACAAAACCATTGATACCTGATCATTTCTGCTTCGTCCAGTGTGAAGCTTTCCTGCAGGTTCTCCTATAAGTTCCTAGGCAAACAAAGATATGCACATATTATAGTCAAGTACAGAACAGGGCAGATTTACTAATGCTGATATTTAAACAGTGAATAATTTTAAAATGTGGCAGAATTATCACAAAGTCTGATGCTGGATCATAAATCTGGTGCAATTTTAGACTGTCTAGTCTAATTCTATACCACCTATAAGATGGCTAGCCAAGCACCAGAATTCTGACCCGCTTTTAGCATACATTGTCGCACGTTAAAGGGAGTCTACTATTTCCCCAGGCTTATTCACCTGTCACCACTGTGTTATAGAGCACATTACAGTTATAAAGAACATACCTTTGTTTTTTATTTCAGTTTGGTAGATTTGGAGGAAAAAAACCCTTTAATTTGATATGCAAATGAGATGGTTGGTGCACTGGGGGCGGGCCTTCAGCTCCATGGGCCACTACTCTTGCCCCTCAGACCCTGACATCTCCTACCTGGGTCACCCAGTGCAATGGGACAGGGAGAGATGATGATCCTGCCACTGCTATGGCATAACCCATCCTACTTGTGCAGGAGATGCAGTGTTCTGAGAATTGAAGGTCCAAGCACCAACTGTTATATTTACACACCACTTTAAAGTTGCTTTTCTCCAAATCTACAAATGTAACAAAGGTAAAAAGTTTATCATTGTAATGTGCTCTGTAATGTAGTGATAACAATTGAATATGGTTGGGGCACCACCACTTTTAGCAAGCCATGTCCCCTTCCTTATAAGCCACAGCTTTCTTTTCCGACAAGGCAAAAAACGATAATAAATGTGGTGCACAATATGTAGACCTCTATTGAGAGCAAATTAAATCAGAATTCTGGTGCATTTAGCTTAGTGAATGTGCCTAAATGTATTTGAGAATTAGCAACAGTGAAAAATCAAGAAAACAAGTATTATTTGTAAGCCGATGGCTGGTCAGATAATGGAGGGGGGTGTACATCTCACCCAGACTACTCAGGTGGATGAGATGAGAAAACTCCAGAAATGTTTGTTCTCAGCAGACTTTCGTCTGCTGAGCATTTTGGTAAATGCTCAGTATTGGGCTGGATTTTTAGGAATGGCAGGTAGGTTGGTAGTGGGACCTGTCATTCCACCCCCTCCAGTCCACACTTTGGGGATGCTCCAGCAGCTGCAGAGAGTCTCCTCGTCAAGGAGCCTTAAGAAGTCAGCTCCAGCAGCAACACTTTGGCAGAGCTTGGTTGGAGAGCAAACAGAGAGGTCATATTTTTGGAGCTGTGTCCTGAATGATTCTACTGGCTTTTGGATTTCTGTTATTCTAGGTGAGGTAACTAGAGATGAGCGAACAGTGTTCTATCGAACACATGTTCGATCGGATATCAGGGTGTTCGCCATGTTCGAATCGAATCGAACACCACGTGGTAAAGTGCGCCAAAATTCGATTCCCCTCCCACCTTCCCTGGCGCCTTTTTTGCACCAATAACAGCGCAGGGGAGGTGGGACAGGAACTACGACACTGGGGGCATTGAAAAAAATTGGAAAAAGTCATTGGCTGCCGAAATCAGGTGACCTCCATTTTAGACGAATAGTGGATTTCAAATCCGGGTCATATGAGAATGTGAACTTTGTGACTATGAGACAGGGATAGCTGTACAGGCAGGGATAGCTAGGGATAACCTTTATTTAGGGGGGAATGTTATTAAAAATAACTTTTTGGGGCTCTATCGGGTGTGTAATTGTGATTTTTGTGAGATAAACTTTTTCCCATAGGGATGCATTGGCCAGTGCTGATTGGCCGAATTCCGTACTCTGGCCAATCAGTGCTGGCCAATGCATTCTATTAGCTTGATGAAGCAGAGTGTGCACAAGGGTTCAAGCGCACCCTCGGCTCTGATGTAGCAGAGCCGAGGCTGCACAAGGGTTCAAGCGCACCCTCGGCTCTGATGTAGGAGAGCCGAGGGTGCACTTGAACCCTTGTGCACCCTCAGCTCTGCTACATCAGAGCCGAGGGTGCGCTTGAACCCTTGTGCACACTCTGCTTCATCAAGCTAATAGAATGCATTGGCCAGCGCTGATTGGCCAATGTATTCTATTAGCCTGATGAAGTAGAGCTGAATGTGTGTGCTAAGCACACACATTCAGCTCTACTTCATCGGGCTAATAGAATGCATTGGCCAGCGCTGATTGGCCAGAGTATGGAACTCGACCAATCAGCGCTGGCTCTGCTGGAGGAGGCGGAGTCTAAGATCGCTCCACACCAGTCTCCATTCAGGTCCGACCTTAGACTCCGCCTCCTCCGGCAGAGCCAGCGCTGATTGGCCGAAGGCTGGCCAATGCATTCCTATGCGAATGCAGAGACTTAGCAGTGCTGAGTCAGTTTTGCTCAACTACACATCTGATGCACACTCGGCACTGCTACATCAGATGTAGCAATCTGATGTAGCAGAGCCGAGGGTGCACTAGAACCCCTGTGCAAACTCAGTTCACGCTAATAGAATGCATTGGCCAGCGCTGATTGGCCAATGCATTCTATTAGCCCGATGAAGTAGAGCTGAATGTGTGTGCTAAGCACACACATTCAGCACTGCTTCATCAAGCCAATACAATGCATTAGCCAGTGCTGATTGGCCAGAGTACGGAATTCGGCCAATCAGCGCTGGCCAATGCATTCTATTAGCCCGATGAAGTAGAGCTGAATGTGTGTGCTAAGCACACACATTCAGCACTGCTTCATCACGCCAATACAATGCATTAGCCAGTGCTGATTGGCCAGAGTACGGAATTCGGCCAATCAGCGCTGGCTCTGCCGGAGGAGGCGGAGTCTAAGGTCGGACCTGAATGGAGACTGGTGTGGAGCGATCTTAGACTCCGCCTCCTCCAGCAGAGCCAGCGCTGATTGGCCGAATTCCGTACTCTGGCCAATCAGCACTGGCTAATGCATTGTATTGGCTTGATGAAGCAGTGCTGAATGTGTGTGCTTAGCACACACATTCAGCTCTACTTCATCGGGCTAATAGAATGCATTGGCCAATCAGCGCTGGCCAATGCATTCTATTAGCGTGAACTGAGTTTGCACAGGGGTTCTAGTGCACCCTCGGCTCTGCTACATCAGATTGCTACATCTGATGTAGCAGTGCCGAGTGTGCATCAGATGTGTAGTTGAGCAAAACTGACTCAGCACTGCTAAGTCTGCATTCGCATAGGAATGCATTGGCCAGCCTTCGGCCAATCAGCGCTGGCTCTGCCGGAGGAGGCGGAGTCTAAGGTCGGACCTGAATGGAGACTGGTGTGGAGCTATCTTAGACTCCGCCTCCTCCAGCAGAGCCAGCGCTGATTGGTCGAGTTCCGTACTCTGGCCAATCAGCACTGGCCAATGCATTTCTATGGGGAAAAGTTAGCTTGCGAAAATCGCAAACTGACAGGGATTTCCATGAAATAAAGTGACTTTTATGCCCCCAGACATGCTTCCCCTGCTGTCCCAGTGTCATTCCAGGGTGTTGGTATCATTTCCTGGGGTGTCATAGTGGACTTGGTGACCCTCCAGACACGAATTTGGGTTTCCCCCTTAACGAGTTTATGTTCCCCATAGACTATAATGGGGTTCGAAACCCATTCGAACACTCGAACAGTGAGCGGCTGTTCGAATCGAATTTCGAACCTCGAACATTTTAGTGTTCGCTCATCTCTAGAGGTAACCTATTCTATGTTTAGTTAGAGCCTAGCCGGGCAGGTATTTATTTTTGTATTGTTTCCTTTTGTTTCTCTACTACCTTTTTGAGTGAAAATAATCTCTACTTTTGTTTTGGACTAAAAGAAACTGGACTTGTGTGTCTATGCCACCCCACCTTGCAACTCCAGACCCTGACATATTCTATGTGTATGCTAAAATATATTTGTAGCGAACAAGTTTTACCTTGAGCCGGCGCTCATTGGCAGTGTGTATATCCTCATCTGCTTTAGTAAGGACGAAAGTGCCTTGAGCCCATTCTGCATGGATCTGGGAGAAAACAAACAATTGCTTTAATAATGATGGATGATCTGTGCCAATGTAGAACACAATTCCTTATCTTTTGTATCAAAGCTTCGCTGCTGTTTATTGGTCTTCCATGTTGACACAACTCAGTTACTATACAGCTAAATACCCAGCCTTGAGTGAAACAGGTAAAAGTTATTTCTGCAATTCACAACATTTGTGTATGTTCTAGAAAGAAAGATAGCATTCCATAAGTCTAACACATCTCTATGATAGCACAACTGGTACATTTAGGCACCAGGAGATAGGATGCAATTTATTCTATAAGCTATTTCTACTATCTTTGTTCTTTTACCCATTTGTTCTCTTTGTACTTTGGAATTTCCAACTCTCAATATCTTTAATTGGAATTTTATATAGAGAATCTGACATTTTTTCATGTTTCCGTGTGATTTACAATTTTAAATTATAACGTGTTTTATTTTTATATCTATATGAAATAGTTAGCTTCAGTAATTAAATTATATTAAAGCGATCAAAGAGGTTTTCAGGTAGTGTTACACTGAAAACCTATCCATATCTGACTTTCCACATCCCCACTGATCTGTTGATTGAAGGGGCCGCAGTGCTGGCTATCTGACCAAGAACAAACTGAATGTTTTCCCCGTGATTGTATGGGTTTCCATCCATACTCCAAAGACTTTAGATTGTGAAGCCCTTTATGAGGCAGTGACTGGCAATGTCTGTAAAGTGCTGCAAAAATATATTTGTGCCTTATAACAGAAATAAATAAGCTTTGTACTCTGTGCAGTTGCCCAGAATGGTACTGCAGCACATTCACTTTCATGGCAGCAGATCTGAAGTTCAATTCCGGGATACTGCACTCTGCTATCATTTCCAAGGCTCCTTCAGTGAGCTAATGGATAGGAGTGCCAGAAGTTGGACCCCCAACAATATGATAGTGATGACCTATATTGTAAAAAAAAAAAAACCACTTTAATAATGATACTATCAGATATTTTAAACACATGCTAAGCTCTCAACTGGATCATAGTCTTAGTTATAAACTGCTCCAAGACACACTCCTGGATCCACTAGAAGCACTTAATGGTGTTCAATGACTTCAAGTTACAACAATGTAGCTGTGGATTTATAGCTGTGCGTTCAGTACTATCCTTGGGGTAGGTCCTCAATTGCAGATCAGCAGAGTCAACTGTTTGAAGTGGTAGTGGAGCTCCCTGAGCGGTGCTTTTGTTTCACTGGCCATGTAACGTCACGTTGATCAGTCACATGGCCTGTTTACAGCTAGTCTTATTCAAGTAAGTGGGGTTGAGCTACAATACTAAGCAGAGCCACTATACCAATTTACAGGGCTGTGCTTGGTTCTCAGTGAAGAGGAAGCAGCGCTCACCCAAAATGCTGCATTCTCTTCGAACAGCTGATCAATGGGGATCCCCAGTGTTGGACACCATTGGTGCTTGAATAGACTCTATGTATAGGTCATCAATTAATATTCCTGGAAAACCGATTTCACACTACTATATAACATAACATAACATAGCAGTTTATGCAAACTTTCATCAGCTATTACTAATGACCAGCATACGTTCTGGTGAGGGCTAAATCATAGCAATTCAGTACCTGATCAAGACCAGTGACAATCTGCTCCACTTCAGATTTGCTCACGAGCCCTGCTTTTTCCAAGGCTTTCACATATGCTTGGCTTCCTCTGATGTCAGCTGACCACATCCTTTGGTCGTACGAAACTGAAGAATTGAACATTTCCATAATGGGGTCTATGCTGCCAACAAATCTCCCTCCCCATAGTTTATCACCCTGAAAAGCAAAAGAAAATAAATAAGTGAACAACAGGCTATGGTTGATCAACAAAGTGCAACATTGGGAGTTTGGCATATGCTCCTTTTAATACCCAAATTCTTCACTATTCCATACAGTGGATACTGATGAAAAGAAGCATATAATAAAAAAAAAAAGTTTCAAAAGAAACTTTATACTGCATTAACTACCAGTGGGGTGCACATCCCCTCCCCCACATACTTTTTCCACCTACTGGACGCATTCAGATGTAATGAGCAGACACGATTAAAGTATTCTGAGATGTCAAACTTCATTAACACACAGTATGAAAAGGGAAAAACAGAAGGGGGTACAATCCTTTTCTCTATCCCGAATTCCACGTAGCCAAGGCTTTATGAAAACTAAAGGAAACCACAAAAATGGTCCTTAGGAGATATTCTGTAAGATTTCTTTTCTTCTGATGACTGTATAGTCAGTATTGTCAAAAAGAAATCCTACCATATGATAGCGAATTAGTCATACAGTCTCCTGCTGGGTTTATTGTTGATGTTTTTTTCACAGCATTTTTCATGTAGTTTTTGCTGAGTTTTAATCTTCTCCTATTAAATACATAGGGATAAGACTTGCTGTTCCACAGCTAGAATGAACATGCCACTGTTATGAAAACGCATGCTTTTTTGCAACGAAGTTTTTCTACAACTTTTTTTCCTCACAATGAGTGTATGAAACTAAACAAAATCCCATTCATTTCCCACTAAACCTCTATTTTCAAAAAATGTCATTTTATTAGTAAACATGTTAAAATATAATAAAAGCAATGGCCCAATCGACAAAGTTGGCATAGTATTTTTAATGCAAAGTGAAAGCCGTAGAAACAAAATACAAAAAAATAATGAAAGAAATGGAGGCTTTTTTTTACATGGACCCTGCAAAAACGTCAATAAAAGCTAATAAAAAAATATATATACTGTATGTATCCCAAAATGGTGCGAAACAAAAGTACAACGCATCATGCCAAAAATAGCTATGTTGACAAATAATAAAGTTATGTCCTTAAAGGGTTAAAAATAATAATGATAAAAAAGTGTTTATTAATAATAACTGTAATTGTAATGTAGTATTATAATGTTGATAGGCACTGGGTAAAATAAGATGAAATATTAGGCTTATGAAAGGCACAATCTAAGGTACTGTTATACTTTTGCAATGTCAGCTATCAAAGACAGAATCTATTGCTAAAATTTGTACAACCTCAACCACAGCCAAAACATCATGTGCTATTGCAAAATTTTAGGGACATCTTTCTTTTTCATCTCAATTAAAAGCAGACAAAGAATAACAAAGTCGGACATGAAAGATCAAGTAACCATTACTTATTGTGTAAGACAGGTCATAGGACTAACTGGGCATCATGTGGTGTTATCCAGAACTGATAAGAGGTAATAGTCTCGGTGTCCAGAGAACAAATGACATATCCTGGACCTACAATCCTGTACCTAGCCAGGCAGACTGCTTTCACTAAAATTTGTGAAAGAATGGCTCATTCTAAAGAACTAACTGGGATTATAAGATGCCACCACTATAACAAGTCTGTCTGTGAAGTTTCTTCTCTCCTAGATATTCCAATTGTACGTGGTAATATAGGAAAGTCAAAGGTTTAGGAAACAGACATGAAGTAGTAGACCACGTAAAGTTACAGGGCAGGGTACCAAGCGCAGAACTACATTAATAAATTCCGCCTAAGACAGGGGTTTCTTATGTCAGTCTTCACCAATTTCCCTGTTGTCGCTAGATATGCCACAATTATTAAATGGCTCCTCCTCTTAATAACTTTAAGGTCCTATGTGCAGAACTGAAATCTCTATATTATATGGTAGAACTCATGCCAGCTTTCTAGCACGTGTTGTAGAAAACATCCCTGCCCTGCTTTGCTTCTTGCTATTCCCTGCTTATTGTCCCTAAAAGTGGCAAGCAGGGCACAGAACATCTGTTGGAATCGAGATATGCCATCAAGCACCTGAAATTCTCCAATCCTTTCATTAATAAATCTGACTAAAAACCACCATTGCTGTGAACTTTATTGCATGATCCATAAAGAGTCTTTCCTTGAATTACATATTGATGACCTATCTTTAAGATATAACAAATATAGGAGAACAGCACACCGTATATGTCGCTGCAGATTAGGACTCCATACAAATATCAGGGCTTGTGCACGTAAACAGTTGGTCCTGGACTTGTAGACCTGATCGTACAAAATTTCTCAAATAGAAAATGTTCAGCACCAAGTCCTGGTAAACTCTGATAAAATTTAACTTTTAATCTTTCATTAAAAAATGAATACACAGGTTAAGCAGCCACATGTAAATCTGCCACATGCAACTATTGAACCTGTGTATTCATTTTTTAATGGAAGATTAAAAGTTAAATTAAAATAAAATAAAATAAAAGACTGATTTTCAGTGACAAATTTTTCTCCTCTGATACTCTATGTAAGCTACTTCTCTGTAAGCAGCCCACTGATGCCAATTGCACCACGTCAGGAGAAACAAATTCCATTCTGACAACAACTCCGGCAATCAGTATAAAACTCTGAATCAACTTGTCTTCTAAAACCTGTAATATCTTTAAGTTCAAGAAAGGCATCCAGGCCCTCTTTGAACTTGCACAAAGAATCCACCATCACCACTTCCTGTGGCAGAGAGCTCCATAGCCTCAGAGGTCTTAGTCTTCATGTACACGATCCTGTGACTACAGTCTGCGGGTCAGTGAAAACGGCACGGATGACTCCAAATTGGTATCCGGGTGTCATACGTAGCCTTCACTGAGCCATCTGTTCTACTGAGTGAGCCGCAAATGCAAACAGGTATAGGACCTACTCCAGCATTTGTGGCTCTTAAATGCAACTCGAACACACAGCCGCAAATACTATGGCTGTGTATATGGGCTCTTACTTTTATTTTACTAAATTGTGCCTCTGTTCTTGGGGCCTTATAGTATAGCGTTTTATTGCTTCAGACAAAATGCGTAACCTTACATTTGTCTGCATTAAACTTCACTTGCCAAGTCTCTGCCCATGTTTCCAACTTTCCTTAGACTCTCTTGTAATATTCTAGTAAACTCCAAAATGGCCGCCGGCCGGCTCTTGTATTGAACTGCAAGAGCGGCCGGCCGGCAGCCATTTTTGGGTAGCCACTCTTGCAGTTCAATACAGGAGCCGGCCGGCGGCCATTTTGGGGTGGCCTCTCTATGCTCCTCTATAGAACTACAAGAGCAAGAGAAGCCAGAAGAGGCGGAGTTGCTGAAGAAGAAGGAGGCGGCGCAGGAAAGAGCTCTTGGGCAGCAATGGGGATGCGCTCATCGGCCTTTCAGCGCTGGGGCCCGCCCTCATTGCTGCGGAGAGCTCATTTGCATACCGGTTAAAACCGGTATTTCTACGGAACGGCGCCATGTCTAAAGGTAGGAGATGAATAGCCTTTCTTAAGGCTATTCCGACATGTTCATTAGAAAAAAAAGTAGTTTAATGGTAGAATCCCTTTAAAGTTCAGATTTTGGATAATGAAATGTCAGCAAGTATGGTCAAGGTTAGCAGTGTGGGGAGAAATGTAAAGGGTACTCATGTTGGGGTATGTGAATGAGGCATTCTAGAAGCCATGAATGAGAGGTAGGCATGCTGGCGTCCAGGAGGGTAACCATGCTGAGAACCAATATTTAAAGGACTACAATGCTGAGGACTACTAATGAGAGAAGGAGCCATGCTGGCAGCTAAAAATGAGGGGAACGTCATGCTGAGGACCAAAAATGATGGGGCTAACTTGAACTAGGAAATGTGTAATTCACCTAGGGATTAAGAAAGGTTGTATGTGTGGGTTGGAGTGAATTTTGCACACTGCCATGGCTATATTTTTTGTTAGTCCCAGTCCAGGCAGTCAATGTAATCCGCTGATAAAATACCAGATTTTGGAGGACTATACATGCTTGCTGACTCCATTAGACACTATAACCTTTACCTCCCTATATATAAACCCCTATAAAAATAAGAGAAAACAAGATAATATGCTCTAATATCAAACTTAGTACTTAGCCCAGGCAGAGGTGACAGCTTCAAATTCACACCTATGCAAACTACGGTTATTGCACAAATATATCAAAGACTTTATATTTTCATGATCTGTCTTAACAATTTTATCAAACCTTTGATCACTAATGTTAAACTTGTGCAAAAGTAGAAAACAGTGATGGGGATAAATTTCATACTTTCATGCATAAAGGTTAATGGTTTAATCCTAGGCATAAGGCAAATGCAGGTGTCCACACTCCTAACTTTTTCTTTCAGGTGGTTTATACGGATAAAGCAGAGTTTAAATTTTTAATAAAACTTATCAGTTTCAGTAATTTTACTTAAGGCGGGTTCACACCTGCGCCCAGTCTCCGTTTTGTGGGTTTGCGTCTTCTGCCCAAGAAACTGGACAGGAGACGGAAACCCCGGCAGTCAGTGTCCACCCGTGAGCGTCTTGTGCCTCTCCGTGGCGAAACAGTTTTTTTTAACCAGACACAAAGTCCTGCATGTCCGACTTTGTGTCTGGAAAAAAATAACGGTCTCGCCGCGGAAAGGTAGAAGATGCTCACGGGCGGACACTTTGCAAACCCATTCAACTGAATGGGTTTGAAAACTGACTGCTGTTTCCATCTCCTGTCCAGTTTCTTAGGCATAAGACGGAAACTTGCAAAGCAGAGACCGGGAGCGGGTGTGAACCCGCCCTACTCTGTAAGGTTATTTGTAGTCCTACTGCCTGATGTGACAACCCTGCATGAGGACCTTTCGCCAAGTGTCAGATGCCGATTGATCTGATATCATTAACCTGGAGCTGCAGGACTGGACCGCAGTAGGAGACACTGGGGACAGGTGAGTATAGATTTTTTTATTTTTATTTTTTCTTACCTTTCCTGGCTTACTTATCTAAAATAGGTTATTCTGCATAACCCCTTTAACAGCGGTAACTATTTAAATGGTTGTTTGCACAGTGTTTCAGAATGGGAATACAGAATTTAAGGGGTTGTCCCTGGAGGCCTCCCAGTAGATGTTGAGGAAGATAAGGTTTGGGCTGTTGGATTTCAGGGAGATAAACTTTCGCCTGGAGATATCAGACAGCACATTTCTCCCCTTCTCCGATTCAGAACATGTGCATGCTTGGCTAAGAGTAGGAGCAATAGGCTAAAAGTTTGGCAAACAGTTATCTAAAGTGTCAGCCTATGGCTAAAACAATGTTCACAGTACATTTTTTTTATGAATGGTGATAATTGATCAGTTTTATCCAATTTTTTTTTTTTTAATCCAATAATTGATCAGTTTTATCCAATTTGTGCCATAATTTTTTTTATAATGGGTATTTTTCTTGCTTGTCATGTTTGTTGCCTCATGTCAGCATTCCGATAAATTACATTTAACCAAAATTGCTTAGTGAGGTGATGGTGAGATCATCAATCTTTAACTTCCATATGTCATATTATGCAAGAATCATAGTTTTTAATTCCATAACAAAAGGATTACTATTTTACAATGTTGCTGTGATTGAAAAATGTATACTATGTTTAAAGACATCAGCCATTTTCATCCATCACTGAATGTACACCTAGCTGTTTGTTCAAAAAAACACTTGAAAGAATTTTCTCTCATTTCCAGACTAAAATATTTCATACCTCGGCTGCCATTTTGATAGGTTTCAGACCTTCAAGGAGTTAAGAGCCTAAAAAATTAAAAATGAAAAAGACTAAATACATTTTAACATAATACTAATAATATCATAATACATTTAACAACTTTTGAAAACAATAGTAAACTTCAAGTAGATTTTCTGAAATACTATTACCCACTGTAGTACAAAATAATGCGACAGCAAACAGTATCTGCTGTTAAAATGTAGCCACATACACATCTGCTCACACCATAAAGGAGGTAGGGATTAAGGGGGTTGCCAGGACCCATATTCATGTACTCTAAGTACAAAGGTAGACAAATCCTCTGCAGTAAACAGAAATATCTGCCAAGCTCATTGGAACATACACGTATTTTATGCCAACAACATGTTTGTAACACAGTCCACATATTTTGAAATAAGAACAGCATATGTTCAGTAAAAAACAACCCAAAATGTACACCAACGTACAAATTCCGCAGCGCATTAGAATTTACTCTTGCCAGCATCTTTCATTTACTTCTATGGAAGATAGCTGCACTAGTGAGGCCAGCCAGTTTGGACAGCAAGGACTTGGTGTTAACAGACAGTGGACCAACAATTGAGACCCTCCCCAATCATACATTGTCATGGGTCAAACCCCTTTAAAAACGTTCTGTACATTGCGAATGCTTCTAGTAGTGATCAATTCCACAGTAAGGCACAGTGTCCCCAAAAAGTGCACTGCTGTTTTATGAAGGGATGTTGTCCTAAAACTTAGTTATTAGAGATGAGCGAACACTAAAATGTTCGAGGTTCGAAATTCGATTCGAACAGCCGCTCAATGTTCGTGTGTTCGAACGGGTTTCGAACCCCATTATAGTCTATGGGGAACAGATACTTGTTAAGGGGGAAACCCAAATCCGTGTCTGGAGGGTCACCAAGTCCACTATGACACCCCAGGAAATGATGCCAACACCTCTGGAATGACACTGGGACAGCAGGGGAAGCATGTCTGGGGGCATCTAACACACCAAAGACCCTCTATTACCCCAACATCACAGCCTAACAACTACACACTTTACACACTCAATACCACCTCTCTGACAGTAGGAAAACACCTTGAAACATGTGTATTTGGCACTTGCAGTGAGGAGAGCTTGTCACCAGCAGTGAATTTGGCCCTTGTAGTAAGTTGAGGTTGGCACCAACATTTGTTTTGAAAATCAGGGTGGATTGAGCCTCTAACCAGCAGAGTTTGGGCAAATTCATGGTGGAGGGAGCCTCTAAACACCCCAGTTTGGGCAAATTCATGGTGGAGGGAGCCTCTAAAAACCCCAGTTTGGACCAATTCATGGTGGAGGGAGCCTCTAACCAGTACAGTTTGGGCAAATTCATGGTGGAGGGAGCCTCTAAAAAACCCAGTTTGGACCAATTCATGGTGGAGGGAGCCTCTAACCAGCCCAGTTTGGACCAATTAATGGTGGAGGGAGCCTCTAAACAGCCAAGTTAGGACCAATTCATGGTGGAGGGAGCCTCTAAAAAACCCAGTTTGGACCAATTCATGGTGGAGGGAGCCTCTAAAAAACCCAGTTTGGACCAATTCATGGTGGAGGGAGCCTCTAAACAGCCCAGTTTGGGCAAATTCATGGTGGAGGGAGCCTCTAACCAGCCCAGTTTGGACCAATTAATGGTGGAGGGAGCCTCTAAACAGCCAAGTTTTGGGAAATTCATGGTGGAGGGAGCCTCTAACCAGCCCAGTTTGGACCAATTCATGGTGGAGGGAGCCTCTAACCAGCCCAGTTTGGGCAAATTCATGGTGGAGGGAGCCTCTAAACAGCCCAGTTTGGACCAATTAATGGTGGAGGGAGCCTCTAACCAGCCCAGTTTGGACCAATTCATGGTGGAGGGAGCCTCTAACCAGCCCAGTTTGGGCAAATTCATGGTGGAGGGAGCCTCTAAAAAACCCAGTTTGGACCAATTCATGCTGGAGGGAGCCTCTAACCAGCCCAGTTTGGGCAAATTCATGGTGGAGGGAGCCTCTAAACAGCCCAGTTTGGGCAAATTCATGGTGGAGGGAGCCTCTAAACAGCCCAGTTTGGACCAATTCATGGTGGAGGGAGCCTCTAAAAAACCCAGTTTGGACCAATTCATGGTGGAGGGAGCCTCTAAACAGCCCAGTTTGGGCAAATTCATGGTGGAGGGAGCCTCTAACCAGCCCAGTTTGGACCAATTAATGGTGGAGGGAGCCTCTAAACAGCCAAGTTTTGGGAAATTCATGGTGGAGGGAGCCCCTAAAAACCCCAGTTTGGACCAATTAATGGTGGAGGGAGCCTCTAAACAGCCCAGTTTGGGCAAACTCATGGTGGAGGGAGCCTCTAACCAGCCCAGTTTGGACCAATTAATGGTGGAGGGAGCCTCTAAACAGCCAAGTTTTGGGAAATTCATGGTGGAGGGAGCCTCTAACCAGCCCAGTTTGGACCAATTCATGGTGGAGGGAGCCTCTAACCAGCCCAGTTTGGGCAAATTCATGGTGGAGGGAGCCTCTAAACAGCCCAGTTTGGACCAATTAATGGTGGAGGGAGCCTCTAACCAGCCCAGTTTGGACCAATTCATGGTGGAGGGAGCCTCTAACCAGCCCAGTTTGGGCAAATTCATGGTGGAGGGAGCCTCTAAAAAACCCAGTTTGGACCAATTCATGGAGGAGGGAGCCTCTAACCAGCCCAGTTTGGGCAAATTCATGGTGGAGGAAGCCTCTAAACAGCCCAGTTTGGGCAAATTCATGGTGGAGGGAGCCTCTAAACAGCCCAGTTTGGACCAATTCATGGTGGAGGGAGCCTCTAAAAAACCCAGTTTGGACCAATTCATGGTGGAGGGAGCCTCTAAACAGCCCAGTTTGGGCAAATTCATGGTGGAGGGAGCCTCTAACCAGCCCAGTTTGGACCAATTAATGGTGGAGGGAGCCTCTAAACAGCCAAGTTTTGGGAAATTCATGGTGGAGGGAGCCCCTAAAAACCCCAGTTTGGACCAATTCATGGTGGAGGGAGCCTCTAAACAGCCCAGTTTGGGCAAATTCATGGTGGAGGGAGCCTCTAACCAGCCCAGTTTGGACCAATTAATGGTGGAGGGAGCCTCTAAACAGCCAAGTTTGGACCAATTCATGGTGGAGGGAGCCTCTAAAAAACCCAGTTTGGACCAATTCATGGTGGAGGGAGCCTCTAACCAGCCCAGTTTGGGCAAATTCATGGTGGAGGGAGCCTCTAAACAGCCCAGTTTGGACCAATTCATGGTGGAGGGAGCCTCTAACCAGCCCAGTTTGGGCAAATTCATGGTGGAGGGAGCCTCTAAAAAACCCAGTTTGGACCAATTCATGGTGGAGGGAGCCTCTAACCAGCCCAGTTTGGACCAATTAATGGTGGAGGGAGCCTCTAAACAGCCAAGTTTGGACCAATTCATGGTGGAGGGAGCCTCTAAAAAACCCAGTTTGGACCAATTCATGGTGGAGGGAGCCTCTAACCAGCCCAGTTTGGGCAAATTCATGGTGGAGGGAGCCTCTAAACAGCCCAGTTTGGGCAAATTCATGGTGGAGGGAGCCTCTAACCAGCCCAGTTTGGACCAATTAATGGTGGAGGGAGCCTCTAAACAGCCAAGTTTTGGGAAATTCATGGTGGAGGGAGCCTCTAACCAGCCCAGTTTGGACCAATTCATGGTGGAGGGAGCCTCTAACCAGCCCAGTTTGGGCAAATTCATGGTGGAGGGAGCCTCTAAAAAACCCAGTTTGGACCAATTCATGGTGGAGGGAGCCTCTAACCAGCCCAGTTTGGGCAAATTCATGGTGGAGGGAGCCTCTAAACAGCCCAGTTTGGGCAAATTCATGGTGGAGGGAGCCTCTAAACAGCCCAGTTTGGACCAATTCATGGTGGAGGGAGCCTCTAAACAGCCCAGTTTGGACCAATTAATGGTGGAGGGAGCCTCTAAACAGCCAAGTTTTGGGAAATTCATGGTGGAGGGAGCCTCTAAACAGCCCAGTTTGGGCAAATTCATGGTGGAGGGAGCCTCTAACCAGCCCAGTTTGGACCAATTAATGGTGGAGGGAGCCTCTAAACAGCCAAGTTTTGGGAAATTCATGGTGGAGGGAGCCTCTAACCAGCCCAGTTTGGACCAATTCATGGTGGAGGGAGCCTCTAAAAAACCCAGTTTGGACCAATTCATGGTGGAGGGAGCCTCTAAACAGCCCAGTTTGGGCAAATTCATGGTGGAGGGAGCCTCTAACCAGCCTAGTTTGGACCAATTAATGGTGGAGGGAGCCTCTAAACAGCCAAGTTTTGGGAAATTCATGGTGGAGGGAGCCTCTAACCAGCCCAGTTTGGACCAATTCATGGTGGAGGGAGCCTCTAAAAAACCCAGTTTGGACCAATTCATGGTGGAGGGAGCCTCTAAACAGCCCAGTTTGGGCAAATTCATGGTGGAGGGAGCCTCTAACCAGCCCAGTTTGGACCAATTAATGGTGGAGGGAGCCTCTAAACAGCCAAGTTTGGACCAATTCATGGTGGAGGGAGCCTCTAAAAAACCCAGTTTGGACCAATTCATGGTGGAGGGAGCCTCTAACCAGCCCAGTTTGGGCAAATTCATGGTGGAGGGAGCCTCTAAAAACCCCCAGTTTGGACCAATTCATGGTGGAGGGAGCCTCTAAAAACCCCAGTTTGGACCAATTCATGGTGGAGGGAGCCTCTAAAAACCCCAGTTTGGACCAATTCATGGTGGAGGGAGCCGCTAAACAGCCCAGTTTGGACCAATTCATGGTGGAGGGAGCCTCTAACCAGCAGAGTTGGTGGAAATCAGGGTGGAGGGAGCCTCTAACCAGCAGAGTTGGGGGAAATCAGGGTGGAGGGAGCCTAGTATTAGCAGAATTGTGCAACGCTTATGGTGGATGAGTATGAGGATGCGGAGGAATTGGAGAGGTTGAGTACAGACATGGAGTTTCATGTTGGGGTGCTTTACACAGGTGGGCACAAAAATGACGGCTCTACCCAGTGGTGGTTCATTTTTATCAAAGTGAGCAGGTCGGCACTCTCAGCTGACAGACGGGTGCGCTTGTCAGTGATGATGCCACCGGCTGCACTGAACACCCTCTCAGATAGGACGCTGGCGGCAGGACAGGACAGCACCTCCAAGGCATATAGGGCAAGTTCAAGCCACAGGTCCAACTTCGACACCCAATACGTGTAGGGCGCAGAGGGGTCGGAGAGGACAGGGCTGTGGTCGGAAAGGTATTCCCGCAACATGCGCCTATACTTCTCACGCCTGGTGACACTAGGACCCTCCGTGGCGGCACTTTGGCGAGGGGGTGCCATCAAGGTGTCCCAGACCTTAGACAGTGTGCCCCTCGTTTGTGTGGACCGGTGAGAACTTGGTTGCCTACTGGAGGAACTGCCCTCCCTGCCGCCAACGTCACATGCTGGAAACATCTCCATCATATTCTGCACCAATTGCCTGTGGCAAGCATTGATGCGATTGGCCCTCCCCTCTACCGGAATAAAAGACGAGATGTTGTTTTTATACCGGGGGTCAAGGATAGCAAAGATCCAGTACTGGTTGTCCTCCATGATTTTGACAATACGCTTGTCGGTTGTAAAGCACCCCAACATGAACTCAGCCATGTCTGCCACAGTGTTAGTTGGCATGACTCCTCTGGCCCCACCGGAAAGTTCAATCTCCATTTCCTCCTCATCCTCCATGTCTACCCATCCGCGCTGCAACAATGGGACGATTCGAAGTTGCCCGGAAGCCTCCTGTATCACCATCACATCATCGGACAACTCTTCTTCCTCCTCCTCCTCCTCCTCCTCCATTAAACGCAATGAAGCGGACAGATGTGTGGACCTACTCTCCAGCTGTGACGGATCGGATGCTATCCCTAACTCCTCTGTGTGATCTGAGTTATCCCTGATGTCAATCAGGGATTCTCTCAGAACACACAAGAGCGGGATTGTAAGGCTCACCATCGCATCCTCAGAGCTCACCCTCCTTGTGGACTCCTCAAAGACCCGTAGGATGTCACAAAGGTCTCTCATCCATGGCCACTCATGGATGTGAAACTGAGGCAGCTGACTTTGTGGCACCCTAGGGTTTTGTAGCTGGTATTCCATCAAAGGTCTCTGCTGCTCAACCACTCTATTCAACATCTGAAACGTTGAGTTCCAGCGTGTGGGGACGTCGCACAAAAGCCGGTGTTGTGGCACATGCAGGCGTTGCTGGAGAGATTTTAAGCTAGCAGCGGCTACTGTCGACTTGCGAAAGTGGGCGCACATGCGCCGCACTTTCACCAGTAGCTCTGGAACATTGGGGTAGCTCTTTAGGAAACGTTGCACCACTAGGTTGAAGACGTGGGCCAGGCATGGAACATGTTGGAGTCCGGCAAGCTCCAGAGCTGCTACCAGGTTCCGGCCGTTATCACAAACGACCATGCCTGGGCCCAGGTGCAGCGGCTCAAACCATATTGCCGTCTCATCGAGGAGGGCATCCCTCACCTCGGAGGCAGTGTGCTGTCTGTCCCCCAAGCTGATCAGCTTCAGCACAGCCTGCTGACGTCTACCAACGCCAGTGCTGCAACGTTTCCAACTCGTAGCTGGGGTCAATCTAACAGCGGAGGAGGAGGCGGTGGCGGTGGCGGAGGAGGAGGCGGTAGAGGAGGAGGAGGAGGGGGGTGTTCTTCTCGTGTCCCTGCCAGGAATGTTAGGCGGGGAGACGAGGTACACCGGGCCAGTTTGGGAAGCAGTCCCAGCCTCAACTACATTCACCCAGTGTGCCGTCAGTGAAATGTAGCGTCCCTGTCCGCATGCACTTGTCCACGCGTCGGTGGTCAAGTGGACCTTTGTGCAAAGCGCGGAACTAAGGGCCCGCCTGATGTTGAGTGACACGTGCTGGTGCAAGGCGGGGACGGCACACCGGGAGAAGTAGTGACGGCTAGGGACGGCATAGCGAGGTGCCGCAGTTGCCATCAGGTCCAGGAAGGCGGGAGTTTCAACAAGCCGGAACGCCAACATCTCCTGGGCCAGCAGTTTAGCGATGTTGGCGTTCAAGGCTTGCGCGTGTGGGTGGTTAGCAGTGTATTTCTGCCGCCGCTCCAATATCTGAGAGATGGTGGGTTGTTGTAAAGAAGCGCCTGATGGTGCCTTTGATGGTGCAGGAGAAGGAGATAAGACAGGAACAGGGGAGGATGAGGGAGAAGTCAACAAAGTGGCGGAGGCAGATGAAGTGGTGTCCTGGCTCGTCCTCTGGAGTGCATCGCCAGCACAGTCAGCAGTGGCAGTGGCAGAGGCAGAGGCAGTGGCAGAGGCAGTGGCAGTGGCGTGAACGGCAGGCGGCCTTTGTCCTGCCGTTGCTGCCTGCCACTGATTCCAGTGCTTGGATTCCAAATGACGGCGCATTGAAGTGGTGAACAGGTTGCTCTTCTCAGAGCCCCTAATCAATTTCGAGAGGCAAATTGTGCAGACAACACTATATCTGTCCTCGGCGCATTCCTTGAAAAAACTCCACACCTTCGAGAAACGTGCCCTCGAGGTGGGAGTTTTTCGGGGCTGGGTACGAACTGGAACATCTTGGGAGATTCCGGGTGTGGCCTGGCTTCGCCTAAGCTGCTGACCTCTGCCTCTGCCTCTAGCTACCCTTTTTGGTGCTGCACCTGCCTCAACATCTACACTACTTTCCCCGCTTGACATCCCCCCTGTCCAGGTCGGGTCAGTGTCCTCATCATCCACCACTTCCTCTTCCAACTCCTGTCTCATCTCCTCCTCCCGCACAATGCGCCGGTCAACTGGATGCCCTGACGGCAACTGCGTCACATCATCGTCGATGAGGGTGGGTTGCTGGTCATCCACCACCAAATCGAACGGAGATGGAGGAGACTCTAGTGTTTGAGCATCTGGAAACAGATGCTCCTCTGTTAGGTTCGTGGAATCGTAACGTGGAGAGGCAGGTTGAGGGACAATGAAAGGAGCGGAGAACAGCTCTGGGGAGCAGGGACAGTTTGGGTTATTGTTCTGTAAAGCTTCGGAATTTTGGGAGGAAGGAAGACAAGACTGTTGGGTAATAGGAGGAGAGGAGGCAGAGTCTGACTGGCTGCTGGACAATGTGCTGTAAGCGTTCTCTGACAGCCATTGCAAGACCTGTTCCTGGTTCTCGGGCCTACTAAGGTTTGTACCCTGCAGTTTAGTTAATGTGGCAAGCAACCCTGGCACTGTGGAGTGGCGCAATGCTTGCTGCCCCACAGGAGTAGGCACGGGACGCCCTGTGGCTTCACTGCTACCTTGCTCCCCAGAACCATTCCCCCGACCTCGCCCACGGCCTCGTCCACGTCCCTTTCCGGGAGCCTTGCGCATTTTGAATTCCTAGTTAGAAATTGGCACTGTATACCAGTAGTAAAAATTGTGGGTGCACGTAACCCCAATATATTCTTTGAATTACCAGTCAGAAACTGGCACTATATGGCAGTAGCAAGAAATGAGGGTATTTGTATTCCCAATATATTCTTTGAATTCCCAGTCAGACAATGGCACTGTATACCAGTAGTAAAAATTGTGGGTGCACGTAACCCCAATATATTCTTTGAATTACCAGTCAGAAACTGGCACTATATGGCAGTAGCAAGAAATGAGGGTATTTATAACCCCAATATATTCTTTGAATTCCCAGTCAGACAATGGCACTGTATACCAGTAGTAAAAATTGTGGGTGCACGTAACCCCAATATATTCTTTGAATTACCAGTCAGAAACTGGCACTATATGGCAGTAGCAAGAAATGAGGGTATTTATAACCCCAATATATTCTTTGAATTCCCAGTCAGACAATGGCACTGTATACCAGTAGTAAAAATTGTGGGTGCACGTAACCCCAATATATTCTTTGAATTACCAGTCAGAAACTGGCACTATATGGCAGTAGCAAGAAATGAGGGTATTTGTATTCCCAATATATTCTTTGAATTCCCAGTCAGACAATGGCACTGTATACCAGTAGTAAAAATTGTGGGTGCACGTAACCCCAATATATTCTTTGAATTACCAGTCAGAAACTGGCACTATATGGCAGTAGCAAGAAATGAGGGTATTTATAACCCCAATATATTCTTTGAATTCCCAGTCAGACAATGGCACTATATACCAGTAGCAAGAAATGAGGGTATTTATAACCCCAATATATTCTTTGAATTCCCAGTCAGACAATGGCACTGTATACCAGTAGTAAAAATTGTGGGTGCACGTAACCCCAATATATTCTTTGAATTCCCAGTCAGACAATGGCACTATATACCAGTAGCAAGAAATGAGGGTATTTATAACCCCAATATATTCTTTGAATTCCCAGTCAGACAATGGCACTGTATACCAGTAGTAAAAATTGTGGGTGCACGTAACCCCAATATATTCTTTGAATTACCAGTCAGAAACTGGCACTATATGGCAGTAGCAAGAAATGAGGGTATTTATAACCCCAATATATTCTTTGAATTCCCAGTCAGACAATGGCACTGTATACCAGTAGTAAAAATTGTGGGTGCACGTAACCCCAATATATTCTTTGAATTCCCAGTCAGACAATGGCACTATATACCAGTAGCAAGAAATGAGGGTATTTATAACCCCAATATATTCTTTGAATTCCCAGTCAGACAATGGCACTGTATACCAGTAGTAAAAATTGTGGGTGCACGTAACCCCAATATATTCTTTGAATTCCCAGTCAGACAATGGCACTATATACCAGTAGCAAGAAATGAGGGTATTTATAACCCCAATATATTCTTTGAATTCCCAGTCAGACAATGGCACTGTATACCAGTAGTAAAAATTGTGGGTGCACGTAACCCCAATATATTCTTTGAATTCCCAGTCAGACAATGGCACTATATACCAGTAGCAAGAAATGAGGGTATTTATAACCCCAATATATTCTTTGAATTCCCAGTCAGACAATGGCACTGTATACCAGTAGTAAAAATTGTGGGTGCACGTAACCCCAATATATTCTTTGAATTACCAGTCAGAAACTGGCACTATATGGCAGTAGCAAGAAATGAGGGTATTTATAACCCCAATATATTCTTTGAATTCCCAGTCAGACAATGGCACTATACCAGTAGTAAAAATTGTGGGTGCACGTAACCCCAATATATTCTTTGAATTCCCAGTCAGACAATGGCACTATATACCAGTAGCAAGAAATGAGGGTATTTATAACCCCAATATATTCTTTGAATTCCCAGTCAGACAATGGCACTGTATACCAGTAGTAAAAATTGTGGGTGCACGTAACCCCAATATATTCTTTGAATTACCAGTCAGAAACTGGCACTATATGGCAGTAGCAAGAAATGAGGGTATTTATAACCCCAATATATTCTTTGAATTCCCAGTCAGACAATGGCACTATATACCAGTAGCAAGAAATGAGGGTATTTATAACCCCAATATATTCTTTGAATTCCCAGTCAGACAATGGCACTGTATACCAGTAGTAAAAATTGTGGGTGCACGTAACCCCAATATATTCTTTGAATTCCCAGTCAGACAATGGCACTATATACCAGTAGCAAGAAATGAGGGTATTTATAACCCCAATATATTCTTTGAATTCCCAGTCAGACAATGGCACTGTATACCAGTAGTAAAAATTGTGGGTGCACGTAACCCCAATATATTCTTTGAATTACCAGTCAGAAACTGGCACTATATGGCAGTAGCAAGAAATGAGGGTATTTATAACCCCAATATATTCTTTGAATTCCCAGTCAGACAATGGCACTGTATACCAGTAGTAAAAATTGTGGGTGCACGTAACCCCAATATATTCTTTGAATTCCCAGTCAGACAATGGCACTATATACCAGTAGCAAGAAATGAGGGTATTTATAACCCCAATATATTCTTTGAATTCCCAGTCAGACAATGGCACTGTATACCAGTAGTAAAAATTGTGGGTGCACGTAACCCCAATATATTCTTTGAATTCCCAGTCAGACAATGGCACTATATACCAGTAGCAAGAAATGAGGGTATTTATAACCCCAATATATTCTTTGAATTCCCAGTCAGACAATGGCACTGTATACCAGTAGTAAAAATTGTGGGTGCACGTAACCCCAATATATTCTTTGAATTCCCAGTCAGACAATGGCACTATATACCAGTAGCAAGAAATGAGGGTATTTATAACCCCAATATATTCTTTGAATTCCCAGTCAGACAATGGCACTGTATACCAGTAGTAAAAATTGTGGGTGCACGTAACCCCAATATATTCTTTGAATTACCAGTCAGAAACTGGCACTATATGGCAGTAGCAAGAAATGAGGGTATTTATAACCCCAATATATTCTTTGAATTCCCAGTCAGACAATGGCACTATACCAGTAGTAAAAATTGTGGGTGCACGTAACCCCAATATATTCTTTGAATTCCCAGTCAGACAATGGCACTATATACCAGTAGCAAGAAATGAGGGTATTTATAACCCCAATATATTCTTTGAATTCCCAGTCAGACAATGGCACTGTATACCAGTAGTAAAAATTGTGGGTGCACGTAACCCCAATATATTCTTTGAATTACCAGTCAGAAACTGGCACTATATGGCAGTAGCAAGAAATGAGGGTATTTGTATTCCCAATATATTCTTTGAATTCCCAGTCAGACAATGGCACTGTATACCAGTAGTAAAAATTGTGGGTGCACGTAACCCCAATATATTCTTTGAATTACCAGTCAGAAACTGGCACTTTATGGCAGTAGCAAGAAATGAGGGTATTTGTATTCCCAATATATTCTTTGAATTCCCAGTCAGACAATGGCACTGTATACCAGTAGTAAAAATTGTGGGTGCACGTAACCCCAATATATTCTTTGAATTACCAGTCAGAAACTGGCACTATATGGCAGTAGCAAGAAATGAGGGTATTTGTATTCCCAATATATTCTTTGAATTCCCAGTCAGACAATGGCACTGTATACCAGTAGTAAAAATTGTGGGTGCACGTAACCCCAATATATTCTTTGAATTACCAGTCAGAAACTGGCACTATATGGCAGTAGCAAGAAATGAGGGTATTTGTATTCCCAATATATTCTTTGAATTCCCAGTCAGACAATGGCACTGTATACCAGTAGTAAAAATTGTGGGTGCACGTAACCCCAATATATTCTTTGAATTACCAGTCAGAAACTGGCACTATATGGCAGTAGCAAGAAATGAGGGTATTTATAACCCCAATATAGTCTTTGAATTCCCAGTCAGACAATGGCACTGTATACCAGTAGTAAAAATTGTGGGTGCACGTAACCCCAATATATTCTTTGAATTACCAGTCAGAAACTGGCACTATATGGCAGTAGCAAGAAATGAGGGTATTTGTATTCCCAATATATTCTTTGAATTCCCAGTCAGACAATGGCACTGTATACCAGTAGTAAAAATTGTGGGTGCACGTAACCCCAATATATTCTTTGAATTCCCAGTCAGACAATGGCACTATATACCAGTAGCAAGAAATGAGGGTATTTATAACCCCAATATATTCTTTGAATTACCAGTCAGAAACTGGCACTATATGGCAGTAGCAAAAATAGTGGGTGTATATAGCCCCAATTCTATTGCTAGGGGACTCGCAGGGTATTTCTGGGGTGAAGGTGGGGGGGCACACCGTTGGAACGGGTATCGGGGGTATATATCGGGTATACGGGAATACACTGACAGTGTATTCCATTCAGGATCCTGGGAAAGCTGGGTTGCGGCGATTGAGCCCGTCAGTGCCACGATACACTGACAAGCTTCTCCCTGGAATTTAGCTCTTACAAGAGCTGTTGTGGTTGTCTTCTCCTTCCTATCCTAGCCTGTCCCTGCCTACCCAGAATTTAAGCCCTAGCTAGCTGGACGGAAACCTCCGTCCTCGGTGAATTGCAAGCTCAGAATGACGCGAACCTGGGCGGCGCTGTTCTTTTAAATTAGAGGTCACATGTTTTCGGCAGCCAATGGGTTTTGCCTACTTTTTTCAACGTCACCGGTGTCGTAGTTCCTGTCCCACCTACCCTGCGCTGTTATTGGAGCAAAAAAGGCGCCAGGGAAGGTGGGAGGGGAATCGAGTAATGGCGCACTTTACCACGCAGTGTTCGATTCGATTCGAACATGCCGAACAGCCTAATATCCGATCGAACATGAGTTCGATAGAACACTGTTCGCTCATCTCTATTAGTTATCTCATGCGCATATCTCCCAACTTTGAAAGGACATAAATGTAGCTCAACTCACCCATTCTACCCTTCCATCTGCCCACCACCCAGTTTAATGTCCCTCTTCCTCTGCCCCATTACCCAGTTTAATGTCTTTCTTCAACATGCCCCTTACCCAATTTAATGTCCCTCTTCAACTGACCCCCTGCCTAGTTTAGTGTCCCTCTTCATCTGCCCCTGACCCAGTTTAATATTCCTCCTCAACTGGCACCCTACCCAGTTTAATGTCCCTTCTCCATCTGTTCCCCCCAAAAAAACAATGACACTCCCCTCAACAGTCTCAGAGGCTTTAGGGAGCTGCAGGCGCAATGTGAGTGATGTCATCACATCGCACCTACAGCAGCCAGGCATGAAGCATACAGGGAAATCCGGGATGGTTGAGAGGTATGCAGGCATTACTCCAATAGTTGCCTGAAAGGGAGGATTGGGCACCAGTGGTCGCATGAAGACATGAAGAGAATAACTACCCCTGTAGAACCCTCTGCAGTAATAGCATTTTTGTATCCATGTTGCTTTGTAATATTGCTTCTTGCCAATTAACTGAACAGGGGCTGTGCCTGTTTCAAATGCCATCCAGTCTCCTGTGCCTTTATGCATACCTAATATCAAGGGCAGCAGTGTAGTTAAATTCTTATACATCCAGGGCTCATAATTACAAAAACATTACCATTGAGACCTAGATTTTTTTTTTTAGTCAACATTTTTTTTAAAGCACCATTTCTGGTAGTGTGGCTATAAGGTGAAATCCAGCCCCTGACACCTGTCTGAGAAAGATCTTGCTGCTGTCTGGCTGTTGCAATGCACTGTGCAGAAGAGATCCGACATCCAAGGCTTGGGTCACAAATGTAAGTGAATGGAACACTACTTTTTTGGTGGCTTGAAGTCACGCTCCCAATATTCCCTTGGTCCCAAAGCAACAAGAAAATCTTCAGGTGTGCAACAAAACTCGCAACCAAGTTCCAGTGTGGCGGTGGGCTAAGGATGGCTGTACACAGCACAAATTTGCTAGTTGCTGGACCACACGGACTTAATAAACAGCAAGCTAAGCAATTACCGGTAGCTACATATGGTTTTACTGCACTCTTTTACCTTCTTCATTCTATTAGAATTCATTATATAAATGTACAGTAAAACGTCTATGAGACAACCACCAAATATTGCATTAAAAAGTGGTTTTCTGGGGGGGTTTAAAACGGAAATCTCAAAATCCATCACAGAAAATGTGGTCTAGGTAAGAGGGTGTACTTCTAAAAGAAGTGGCTTTTTGGAAAAGTTTTACTGTATTTAAATTTGGAAGTTCTATTTGGCTCCTTTTTTTTTCGTTTAGGAGTTCATGGCCCTTAGGTATTTTTTTTTGTCTAGAGCACTGAAGTATGAATATACTATGATATGAATATATCTCCATTTTTCTAATTTTGGTTTTATTGTTTGTGATATATAAATCATGAGGTATTACTCTAGCATGTATCCACCTTCACAAAAATGTATCCACATTAATGTATCATATACTTAACAGTAGGATTTAATAGTAGGTATGTACCCATCAATAATGCTGAAATAAAGTTTGGCTATTTATGATGTTTACAAACTGTACGTTCCTTACCGAGGTAGCTGTGTTTTGACAATTTATGGTGTTTACATGCCATATTAAGTAACAGATGAACAACAGATAACCTCAGATTGTAAGTACAATATTATTGATCTGGCCACAGGTGCTAACACACAGTGCACTGAGGTGCATTGGGGTCATGTGAAAATCGAAATTTGAAGAAAAATGCGTAGTACCTCCGAAGTTTTGTTGCTCGTACACTTGGTGGAATATTGGTGGAAACGAATACACGCTAAAACTTCGTTTCTTGATATGCTTGAAATCGCAAAGCAATTTCCACTTGTGTAAAATTACTTTTGCTGCATTTTTTTGTGACACGTGTTTTTCCTGTGACAAAAGTATCTTTTCATTCATAAAACAGTCATTTCTTAAGTGAGGTGAAGAATGTAAACATCATAAATGGCCGGCCGAACTTTGCTTCAGCATTATTGAGCGATGTGCACGTGCAGTATGTAAACATCATAACTGGCCGGACTTTTACTTCAGCATTATTGATAGGTGCCTACTGTTTATTCTATAAAACAATAATGCATGTTGGCAAGGTGGAGACATGCTAGAGTAATACCAACGCATGATAGACGTAATAGCATATTAGGGGCTTTGACCATCTGTCACTAAGGGGCCCACATATTTCTGGTGGCAGCCATGCCCTCATTGCTCTTTCTACACCCATGCCTCTTTGCCCTTTTTCTGGTGGCAGCCATGTCCTCATTGCTCTTTCTATACCCATGCCCCTTTTCTGGTGGCAGCCATGCCCTCATTGCTGTTATTAAACCCATGCCCCCTTGCCCTTTTTTCAGCTGCATACAGATAACACCAGGCTCATGGGCTGAAGGGGCGCTGTAAGTATTTGAGTATCGCTGATATTAGTTACAATATCAATTACATATCTGCTGATCAATGTTGAGTAAATGTATTCTATGGATTAATTGTATGTACATTATATATGCTCTATCATTCTGCTTCCCAGCATGGCTATAATATAAGAGCAGTATTGTTATTGACTCTCTACAGCCCGCCCACTATGGCTCTGTACACACTGCTTGCAATCATATCTGGTTTATTTTTCCTTCCAGTGCTGGCCGACACCATTTCAATTTCCTTCAATAATCCATTGCCAGTGAGACAATCTAGCGGATGTTTTTCTATCCCTTAACCCTTTGCATCATTATTATATCCCAGTATGGGACAAGAGGTGGGAAGATGTTCTGTTCACTGTGCCTAGCACAACAAGAGTCACCAGAAAGCAATGTCACCACATTAATGACTAGATTTACACAATAATGGCAAAAAGAGTCAATGAAAACAATGGAAGTGGCTGGGTGTTTGCTCCATTCATGTGCCTAAGATGCCTGAAGTTTCTAGTGCTGTGTCCTATGGTGGAGATGGGCACAGTAACATGATCATAGAGGGCAGACACTCTGCCACACTCACTTACCTGCCAGTCTGGTGTCTTCCAGCAAGTGATCAACTCTTGTATCTACCTAGCCAACCTGACACTGAGGGTATCCGCCTCCGTGCCGTGACGTCATATCTGCACCGCCCTCTCCTTGCTCAGGCCCCAATCACAGGTGAGGCGGTAGCACTGAGGGTCCTGCCTGTGACGTCACCATATCCCCTTCCCAGCAGACCGGACTCATAGCGGCCGGTGTGTGGCGAATACTGAGCCCTCCTGTTTCTGTCACGATCACTTGTTGTAAACTACAGACTTCACCAGGTTTTGCTTAGGAATTGCCGGGTCGGAGGCTCAGGCTATATTATCAACCGGAACGTTGTTGTAGTGCCTGGCTTCCGGGGGAAGGGATATGGTGTAACACCCCGGAGACTGCAGCATGGAGGTGTAAGATGAGTTATTGGATAGACTTTTCTATGTATATCTGTTAAGTAGATACGAGCGGAGAAACGCACATAGACCTAATATGACCAATATTCAGTTATCTTTATTGTATCGCAATGATTGTCTATAAGGGGCAGGTTCACTCTCTACATTCAGTGACATACATGGTTTTGTTGGGGAGGTTTTTTTTTTATAGTTCCTATAACTGGTTTTCACCTCTGTACTTATCATAATCACTTAAAGGGGATGTCTATGATAAAATATTTCTCGGCCACATCGCACAGTCTGTATCCAAGTATTGCTGTTCTATTGATTGGATTGAAATGATCTATAGATACATCCACATCAGGGCTGAATACTCGCTGCTCCATTGTGCACCCTTTGCTTGGCTTTATTTTCCTTGCATCTCTCCCACATCTGAGGTCACATGCTGCTGTAATATTTTGTTTACAATATGACTACCCCTCCCCCCCATTTAGAGCAGTTAAAGGGGTTGTCCCGTCACAAGGATCCTATCTATACTGCTTGTTAATGTGAATGTAAGGCTTTTCCCTAAATACATTGCTTCAGCAAAACTGCTTTGTTTGTCCACTATCTTACTTTATTCATTTCTCTGTTGACACATCCTTTGACTCATCTGGTCATAAGTCAAGTGATGTATCTGCTGCTCTGAGGGAGGAGGGGCTAAGTGCACGGGAGCGAGCCTGGAGGGAGGGGGGGGGTAGTTTGTAATTTGGGTGAAGGGGCCGCCAATACAGACCCGGCATCCGCTGTAATAGAGAGGCGGATGCCGGGGAGTGTTAGACGGCGACATGCTGCTATTCCGCCGGCGGCCCTTCCCCCCCGGAATAGCAGCATCGCTCCTGCCGCTGCTGGCTTCATGCAGGGCAGGAGAATAGCGATGTTGCAGGCATCTGTGCCAGCGTCTAACACTCCCCGGCATCCGCCTCTCTATTACAGCGGATGCCGGGTCTGTATTGCATTGTACCGTATTATTCGATTGAATAATACGGTATTCGAAATACTCATACTCGATCAAATACTACTCGCTATTTGCAGTAAAAATTAGATTCCAAACCAGCGTTGATTGGCTGAATGCTATACAGTGTATATAGCATTCGGCTAATCAATGCTGGTTCTGCAGGATGAGTAAAAGCAAAGTGGAAGGAGTAGGACACGGTGCGGGGAGAATGATAGACCTGCAGGATAGTACCTTTGAGTAGCAATCCCCAGCATCCCTCCTACAGAACCAACGTTGATTGGCTGAATGCTATACAGTGTATAGCATTCGGCCAATCAACGATGGTTCTGCAGGAGGCTCGTCTTTGATGAGGCGAAGTCTGAGATTGGACCACAATGTAGACTGCATATTTAACATTAGAGCAGTCTACATTGTGGTCCGATCTCAGACTCCGCTTCGTCAAAGACGAGCCTCCTACAGAACCAACGTTGATTGGCCGAATGCTATACACTATAGCATTCAGCCAATCAATGCTGGTTCTGCAGGAGGGAAGCTGGGGATTGCTACTCAAAGGTAAAATACTATCCTGCGGGTCTATCATTCTCCCCATGCCGTGTCCTGCTCTGTACGGTTCTTTCTCTGTATGTGGGCCTGGACTCCTTCCGCTCTGCTTTTACTCGTCCTGCAGAACCAGCATTGATTGGCCGAATGCTATACATTGTATAGCATTCAGCCAATCAACACTGGTTCTGCAGGAGGCTCATCTTTGAACGATGTGATATGTGACATATACGTACCGCACTATGATCCTTTACGCCAGAAAACAAGTGTCCCCATTATAATAATGTGTCCCCATAATCATACAGATGTACCGTACAGGGTTAATGGCGTGTCAGCAGGCGCAGGGTACTGCTTTTGCTTTTACTCAATAGTTCCCAGTGCTGACTGCCCAAGTGCCGCACTCTCCTTTGTTCCTCCTCAACACTCTCCTCCTGCTACTCGTGGACTTGGTGACTCCCATTTGTCGAATATTGGTTCTCCTAAAATGAGCATTTTATTCCCATAGACTATAATGGGATTCGATCAAGTAGTCGAATATTGAGGACTACTTAAATCGAATATTCGAATCTCAAGTATTTTTCTACTCGCTCATCTCTAATTATTACCATAGTAATTTTTTTTTTTTTTTTTGTAGGAAAGATGCAAATGCAGCCCTACTAAGCAATTTTGAGGTACATGTGTAATCTGAATAGTATTGTCTGCTCTGAATAGTATTTATGTTTGACAAACCTTTATTTTTCCATGTAAGAGTTGCATTATAAGCAGTTGTTTTTTCTGAATTATAGATAATTATTATTCTAATTATTTGATGCTGTGCATATAAAGAGCATTTAGATATGAAAAAAGATACAATACTAACAGTGACCATCCGGTACAGTGGGAAAACGGACCATGTTCACAAGGGTGTAAAGTCCATGAGGGAAGGGGGAGAAAGACAGTAGGTGAGGGTGGAAGTGGATCAGATGGTGACCAGCAGGGTTACTGAAGGTTGTAGGCCTTCCTGAATAGGTGAGGGTCCTCATGAAGGTATAGAGCAGTGATGGCGAACCTTTAGGAGACCGAGTGCCCAAACTGCAACGCGAAACCCGATAATGTATTGCAAAGTGCCAACACACCAATTTAACCTTAATACTGACGTTTTATTTTGGAAAAAACAATGCATACATTAACATCTTTGGTCTTAAAAGAAAAACACAACAAGGCCCAATTAACACAACCGTAGTCATGTTTGCTGTCTGCAAGAGATGCCCAATTTCTTTGCACTCAAACACCAGACCGCAAAAGAACAGGACGTGTGAACAGCCCCAATAAACTGTCTGCAATCGCAGATTCACAATGGTGGACAGCTACAGACCCTCAAAATACAGTCGTGTTAATAGGGTTTAACAGAATTTTCAATAATACAAACAACTTTATACTGTAATGTAAAAGATTGGATTTGGCATAACTTTTGAACAATTAATGTGATCTTTGCTGTTGCATGCATGCTGATAACTTGTCTATTCTTGGTTCATACTTTGTAAGTTTGAGAGCAACGCATGCAGCACTCAGGTCATCTGTCAGTCTATTTTTGGTGTCAGATTTGATGTAATTCAAAGCTGAAAACAACTGCTCACAAGCATAAGATGATCCAAACAAAGAAAGGAAAGCAATCCCAAGTGTTTTCATTGACTTAAAATTAATTGGAAGAGAATTCCACACTTTAAGGATTTCATTTTCAGAACTAACTGCGCTGTCCATTGTCATTCCTTCTATTTTCTCGAGTGTTTCACGCAGATCATGGAATTTATTTTTCCAGATAGAGCTTTCTTGAAATTCCAATAGCTCCATTTCCAGGTTTTCTAAATCTAACCAGTGTACACACGAAAGATCAAGTTCTTCAAATTTGGTTTTATCTGGAGACGTAAGAAAACACAGGGTTGTCTCCATCTTGCGGAACTGTAAAAATCTGTTACTAAAATTCTCCTTTGCAGCTGATACAATGTTAGAAAATTCCTGGTAGACTTCCTGATGGCTTGTAGGATTGTCTGCAAAAGTTGTAGAATTTTCTAAATGCATTTTTAGATTTGGAAAATATTTCAGTTGCCCACTTTCAAGGTCTCTTTCAAAAACCTGCAGTTTTCTCTCAAATGTTTTGATATCACAAAACATCCTTTCTGCCGTTTTCCCTACACCTTGCAGTTGTTTGTTCAGTACATTGAAGTGAAGTGTAAAATCGGTAAAAAACATGAGGTTGGTAAGCCAGACTATATCCATGAGCTGTGGATATTCCTCCCCTTTTTCACTCATAAACAGCCTAATTTCATCCAAGCAGGCTACAAATCGCTCCAAGACTTGACCTCTGCTTAGCCACCGGACATTATTGTACATGAGCAAGCAATTATACTGTGCATGAACCTCTTCAAGAAGTGCTTCAAACTGTCGACAATTCAGAGCACGAGCCATGATGTAATTCACCATTTTTGTGACATCTTTGAGGACATCATCAAATTTTTTGCTGCTTTCCCTTGCACAAAGAGCTTCTTGATGTATAATGCAATGAAACTGAATGACTTGATGTTTTACTTCTTTAACAAAGAACTGTACAAAACCAGATGTTACCCCCACCATAGAAGGTGCCCCATCACTAGTAACCGAAACCACTTTTTCTGGTCTTATGTCTTGAGACAAAAAAGTCTCCATCACAGCATTGTAGATATCTATCCCTTGTGTTCTTTTAGGCAAAGATACCAGTTTCACCAGCTCTTCTCTCATGATGTCACCAACAGCATAACGCAAAATTATTGCTAGCCTTGCATGATTATTTATATCTGTGCTTTCATCCAAGCACATGGAGTAACAGGCTGCCTTCTGTAAGTCAGTGGTGAGCTGCTGACTAACATCACTTGTCATGCGCTGAATTCGATCTTTAACAGTATTTCTGCTAAGTGGCATTTCAGAGATGCGTTGAACAATTTTATCCTTGTTTGGGAAATCATGAAAAAGAGAATTACTTCCTGATAACATGGCCGCTTTGAAAACATCCCCATCAGATAGCGGCTTACCATGTTTTACTAGGCACAGTGAAATTTGAAAACTGGCAGCTGTCAGGTAATTGGTTCGAGAAAGATAGTTGCAAAAACTAAGAGACTGGGAATTATATTTCTGCAATTTCCCTTCAAGAAACTCTTTTCTTTCAGTTTCGCTAAGTTTGGCAACATTTTTGTGGTTGGTGTCAAAATGACGTCTGACACTTGACGTTCGACACACAACGCTCTCATTACACAGAATACATAACGCTTTCCCATTGCGTTCAATAACTCCAAATGACTGTGTCCAGCCCTCTTGGAATGATCTTCCACTATCGGTTTTTGTTTTTTTTGCTGAACTCATTTTTGGGTGTTCAAGATTTGGAGTCTACAAAAACATAAAATAAAAAAAAAAAAAAAAAATGAAGCACCCACTATAAATCTATCCCTATCAGAATAACTAACACTATTAGATATTCCCTGAACCAACAGTCTATTAGGCTGAGTTCACACAGTTTTTTTGGTCATGAATTTGCCTCAAATTCAGCCTCCAAAACAAGCTTTTTTTGAGGCGGATTCCTGACCAAATTCCTGACCAAAAAACTGTGTGAACTCAGCCTAAGTGAGTTATGGTGATTAGAACAATCTAATACTCACAGCTACCACTGTTGTTATCATTATTTAACTTGTTAAACCACCATCAGTGTGCTTTCTGATAATTCCACCACACAGCAACTGGACAATACTACCATACTTATACGAAAATGTACAAACAACTATACACAGACCAACATTGATACCAGTATACAAGGGCCAAATAATAACCAGAAACACATTACCAGCCCACAGGGACTGATTAATACTACCATACTTATATGAAACAATGTACAATTATACACAGACCAACATTGACAATAATACCAGTATACAAGGGCCAAATAATAGCGGCGCACCAGAAACACATTACCATCACACAGTGACTGACTAATACAAAATACTGTTATTGAGTATAACCAATGTAAATACCAGCACTACACAGGATGAGCATAACATATAAAGGATTGCAGTTATATCCAGTGACTCACAGGTGATGTATTTTCTAATCAGAGTCGTCCTCTTTCCTTTTCCGTCTGTCTGACTTCTTCCAGTCAAGACACGTCTCTTCAGCATCTGCCAGACAAATATCTTAGGTTCCAAACAGATATGTTGCTAGGTAGGCATAATATGCTCCACAGTGGCTGCCACACAGTACAATATGCCGCACTGTTGTCCCCTCCACAGTATTATAGTCTTCACAATGGGCCTCCACACAGTAGTAAATGCTCCACAGTAAACCCCTCCCCAGTATTAGGTGCTCCACCACAGCATTATATGCTCCACTGTGGGTCCCGCACATATTATATTCTCCACTGCTGGCCCCCACACATATTATATGCCCCACCTGTGGCCCCCCACACACATTATATGCCCCACTGCTGGCCCCCACACACATTATATGCCCCACCTGTGGCCCCCACACACATTATATGCCCCACTGCTGGCCCCCACACATATTATATGCACCACATGTGGCCCCCACAAACATTATGTGGCCCACACACACATTATATGCCCCACTGCTGGCCCCCACATATATTATATGCACCACATGTGGCCCCCACACATTATATGCCCCACTGCTGGCCCCCACACATATTATATGCCCCACCTGTGGCCCGCACACACATTATATGCCCCACCTGTGGCCCGCACACACATTATATGCCCCACCTGTGGCCCCCACACACATTATATGCCCCACCTGTGGCCCCCACACACATTATATGCCCCACTGCTGGCCCCCACACATATTATATGCCCCACCTGTGGCCCGCACACACATTATATGCCCCACCTGTGGCCCGCACACACATTATATGCCCCACCTGTGGCCCGCACACACATTATATGCCCCACCTGTGGCCCCCACACACATTATATGCCCCACTGCTGGCCCCCACACATATTATATGCACCACATGTGGCCCCCACAAACATTATGTGGCCCACACACACATTATATGCCCCACTGCTGGCCCCCACATATATTATATGCACCACATGTGGCCCCCACACATTATATGCCCCACTGCTGGCCCCCACACATTATATGCCCCACCTGTGGCCCCCCACACACATTATATGCCCCCACACACATTATATGCCCCACTGCTGGCCCCCACACACATTATATGCCCCACCTGTGGCCCCCACACACATTATATGCCCCACTGCTGGCCCCCACACATATTATATGCACCACATGTGGCCCCCACAAACATTATGTGGCCCACACACACACATTATATGCCCCACTGCTGGCCCCCACATATATTATATGCACCACATGTGGCCCCCACACATTATATGCCCCACTGCTGGCCCCCACACATATTATATGCCCCACCTGTGGCCCGCACACATATTATATGCCCCACCTGTGGCCCCCACACACATTATATGCCCCACCTGTGGCCCCCACACACATTATATGCCCCACCTGTGGCCCCCACACACATTATATGCCCCACTGCTGGCCCCCACACATATTATATGCACCACCTGTGGCCCGCACACACATTATATGCCCCACCTGTGGCCCCCACACACATTATATGCCCCACTGCTGGCCCCCACACATATTATATGCACCACATGTGGCCCCCACAAACATTATGTGGCCCCCACACACATTATATGCCCCACTGCTGGCCCCCACATATATGCACCACATGTGGCCCCCACACATTATATGCCCCACTGCTGGCCCGCACACACATTATATGCCCCACCTGTGGCCCGCACACACATTATATGCCCCACCTGTGGCCCGCACACACATTATATGCCCCACCTGTGGCCCGCACACACATTATATGCCCCACCTGTGGCCCGCACACACATTATATGCCCCACCTGTGGCCCCCACACATATTATATGCCCCACTGCTGGCCCCCACACATGTTATATGCCCCATTGCTGGCCCCCACACATATTATATACCCCATTGCTGTCCCCCACACATTATATGCTCCACATGTGGCCCCTACACACATTACATGCTCCACCTGTAGCCCCCACACATATTATATACCCCACTGCACAGCTGTGGCCCCCACTCAGCAGTTTAAAATACTTACCTGATGGCGGCAGTCCCACGAAGAGCGTCCGCGTCCTCCTGCTACAGGCGCTGATGACGTCATCACGCCGGCGTAGGGGCAGAGGTTATACACTCTGCAAGCAGTGTAGCGCGCGGCCTACACTGTGTGTGGAAATGCGCACACAGCTGAAAGCAGCGGCGATCGCTCACTAACGGGGAATCCTGTACCGGATTCCCTGTTAGTGAGTGATCTTGGCGACGGTACGCGTGCCAGCAGAGAGGGCTCTGCGTGCCCTCTCTGGCACGCGTGCCATAGGTTCGCCATCACTGGTATAGAGAATGCACTGGAGAATTCTTAAAGGTGATTGTGTGAAGAGCGAATAAGAACAAAGCAAAAAAAGGAGAACTGGAGAAGATCGGATGTCAGCGTTCGCATTTTAAATTTGCATTTGCTGGCCAATGGGTAGCCAGTTAAGGGAATGGCAAAGGCTGATGAAAAATGAGGAGAGGGGTGAATTATGTGAGCGGCAGAGTTGGAACTGGAAGGAAGCTAGAGCCTTTGCCCAGAGGCTATAGAGAAGGGTATTAGAGTGGTCTACTTGGGAGTATTTTTGTAGTTTCAGGAGTGAGGAAACAGCAGATTCAATGTTGTTTGGGTAATGGAGGTGTGCTGCAAGTACGTGTGTTCTGCTGACATTGTCGCAGAATTAGATTTTCGTAGTGGCTACTCTGCTGTTATATAAACCTCAAAGGTTTGGGAAAGTTTTTTTTTTTCTTTTTGCTTAGATTTAATAGGTTTCCATTTTTATAAAGAAGTATATTGATGAATATGTTTGGTGACTGTAGAATCACACCTACAATGTACAGTACCCTGATTACATTTATAACCAATTTATCCAAATTCAGCAGAATGTTTTTGTATGACAAAACAAGGTCATGGATAGGTCATCAGTAAAAAAATTTAAGATAATATAAGATCCTTTAATAGTCCCACTGTGGGGAAATTTCACTATGTTACAGCAGCAGAGTAATACAGATGCAGGATAATACACAGTAATATATTACAGATGTAGACACACATATGCTGAGAAGAGAAGATATACTAGGAGTCCATAGCAGCTAAGGAACAGAAGAAGAAAGAAGGAAGACTTCATAGTCATAATCATTAATTTTCTGTGTGGAGTGATCTTCGCTTGGTCTGATGTAGATTATACAGCGTGATCGCAGTTGGAAGGAAGGACTTGCGGTAGCGCTCCTTCTCACATTTGGGGTGAAGCAGACGGTCACATACAGTGCTGCTAAGTGCCATCAAGGTCTCATACATGGGGTGGGATTTGTTCTCCCGCATGGAGGTCACCACAGACAGTATCCTTCTGTCACCCACCACCTGTACTGGGTCCAGGGGGCTCCCCAGGACAGAGCTGGCCCTTCTGATCAGCCTGTCAAGTCTATTTCTGTCCCTGGTTGATATACTGCTCCCCCAGCAGGCCACAGCGAAAAAAATGGCAGAAGCAACCACAGAGTTGAAAAAGGCCCTAAGAAGTGTCCCCTGGACTCCGAAGGCCCTCAGCCTCCTGAACAGGTAGAGTCTGCTGTGGCCCTTTCTGTGCAGCGCCTCCAGGTGATCAGCCCAGTCTAGTTTATTATTGAGGAGCACACCCAGGTACTTATAGGTCCTGACTATCTCAATGCATGTCCCTTGGATCTCCACCAGGGTCGGAGCACTTCTCAGTTTACTAAAGTCCACCACCATCTCCTTGGTCTTCCCAGCATTAATCCTGAGCTGGTTCTGCTGGCACCATTCAACAAAGTCCCAGTTTAAGTCTCTGAATTCCCTATCATCGCCATCAGTGATAAGGCCTACTATTACAGAGCCATTGGAGTACTTCTGTAGGTAACAGCAGGATGAGTTGTGCCTAAAGTCAGCAGTGTTCAGTGTGAAGAGAAATGGGGCAAGAACTGTACCTTGTGGTGCCCCCGTACCACAGATCACAGTGTCAGACACACAGGCCTGGGCTCTCACATACTGAGGGGAGTGGTTTGTCAGGTAGTCTAGGATTTAGTTGGACAGGTGATGGTCCACTCCACCAAGGTTCAGCTTCTCCCTCAGTAGCTCTGGCTGAATGGTGTTGAACGCACTGGAGAAATCAAAGAACATTATTCTCACAGTGTTCCCAGGTTTCTCCAGGTGAGAGAGAGCTCTGTGAAGAAGGTGGTTGATGGTGTCCTCTACCCCAATGCCCGGTCAAGGGGGTCCAGACCGGAGCTCACTAGGGGGCGTAGGTATGTCAGGACCAGTCTCTCTAGGACCGTCATCAGGTGGGATGTCAGTGCTACAGGTCGGTAGTCATTGTAACCCGTCGGGTTAGGTTTCTTTGGTACTGGTACCACACAAGATATTTTCCACAGTTGAGGTACCACTCCCAGCTTTAGACTCATATTGTACATGTGCATGATGATGCCACACTACTGGTCTCTGCACCCTTTAAGAACTCTTGCACCATCGGGTCCACTGGCCTTGTCTGCTTTAATCCTCTTAATTTCCCTACACACTTGAGACTCCTTGAGGATCAGATAGCCAGATTGCAATTTACTGCCAGTCGGTGTGGGTTGGGTCTTAGGTTTAGGGCCGACAACCCCTTTAAGACTAAGGCCCTAAGTAGAGGGCTACAGCAAAATAGCACTTTGGGATAAACCACCGTGGAAAACGCATTGTGGCTTTTCCCGCAGCACTTTTCACAGAAAGTCTTCAGAGTTTTCCTCTGGACTTTCTGCTTCAATTATACTTATAGGAAGATTGCCAGCGTTTCCGTAGGTATAATTGACATGCTGTAACTTACAAAAATGCAACAATTTTGCTGTGCATATTTTTCTGCAGTGTGTGGATGGGATTTGCTAGAATACTCTTCACTTTGCAGGTACTGTAAAACGCTGCGTGGGGCCCGAGTCTAAAGAGGTTTTCCCATCCTCTTGTTGAAGCAGCTTTGCCCGCTGTCTTTTCTTCTCACTTCCTATATTTTCATCAGTCGAAGCTGTCTCCCCCTCATCTTGTTGAACAGGACACTATGAAGTATCACAATATAGACTTTGCCTTTACCATGAAAGATTATTTTGATTACTAGAAGTCTAATATAAATGCTGCTAAGGGCTCGTTCACATCTGCGTCGCCCTCTCCGTACTTGAGGTTTCCGTTTCCTGCCTAAAACAGAGGCAGGAGACGGAAACCTGCAGGAGTCTCTCTCACCCATTCATTTGAATGGGTGAGAGAGATGTGCGGCGGTGAGCGTTTTGCGCTCTCCGCCGCGAAACCGGGTTTTATAATCCAGACACAGAGTCGGACATGCAGTACTCTGTGTCCGGATAAAAAAAATCCGGTTTCGCGGCGGAGAGCATAAAACGCTCACCGCCGCTCACGGCCGGACCTGGTCTGTGCTTTCCGTCTTCTGGCATGCAGAAGACGGAAAGCACAGAACGGAAAGAAGAACGCAGGTGTGAACCTAGCGTAAAATAAACTGCACATGCTTCTAGAGAACCCCAGCATGGCTAAAGCAATGTTTTGTATTTTGCATTACATATTGTGTAAAATTGTATTATAAGACATGGTAGGAAATACTATATTAGACCTTCTTTCATTCATTCAGCCTATCTTTTTTTTCTGTAATAAAGGTATTTCAGTTACTTACTGACCTAAAAGCACAGCAAAGAGATGGAAGGAAAAACAAGAACAGTGTTGGGCAACAGAATCTTAATACTATCATGTATGAGGTGAGTTTGGAATTTCATAAATCTCATATGTCAGCAGTTTGCGACGAAGCTTATGTGTTTTAGGAATCCATAAGTTTCGTAGGAGGAGAGGACAATAAAATGTGTGGGTTTCATACATTTTATGTATTAACCACTTCCCCTGTGCTTTCTCTTTTTTTAGTTTGTATCCCCATAGATGAAAGAAGAAACTATAATCCGTTCTCTTTATTTTAAAGAATATGGAAGAGAACGTAGTTATGTGAATGAGACCCTGTCATACCTCAAATTATTCAGCAGGGGGCGCTCTATGACTGTGACCAATTTATGTTTTTCCTTGGTTATTGGAATGTGTGGGAAAATTTACTTTTTGTCAAATGTGCCTCAGCTCTGTTTTTGCTCATCATAAATGTAGCTCTAGAAATAAATTCTAGTTTAACTAGAGCAAACAAAGCGGATGATTGTACATTATAGCTTCATAGATTAAATGAAAGCATGTGAGTAATAGATCATTTCAATTGCTTGTTCTCTCATTATCCAGATGGAAATAATTGATACCATTACACAGTGATAGTAAGCAGATGTGCATTGTTGTCACATGATGTGAGGTCACTTATTGGCTATTAGTAAATATATTTTAAGAATTGTGGTTCTCATGCAAACAGCAACAAAATGGCAAATGACAAATTTTACAAACCTAAAGCAAAGTCTGCAATGAAGGAGTTGTCTCATGAAGTCAACCCTTGTCACTGTACCTTATTAATGCATATAGTTATACATATGGGCTCCCCAACTTCAGACCAAAATCTAGTCAGAAGGGAGAGTCAGTTTTCTAGACTTAAGTGGTGTATAAACTATATACAGATTCCTCAATAAATTCAGTGGCTGTATTCTCAAAGGGTTAACTTGTGTTTTAAAAAAAAAAAAAAAAAGAAAAGTGTTTTGATGGCCTTCTGCTGCAATACTATTGCTGTGTTTGAACCCGTACTTATAGTAGTAAGCATTTAAGCATACTTTACTGCTACTGCAGACCTGTACAAATCTAAGCCGGAAGCTCAAAGCCAGCAATGACTCTGCAGGGTTGGGTGCACACAGCATGATTAAAGGTAATTTTATGTGTGGGCCCAGCCTTGCATAGGATATATATAATAATACCGTATTTTCCACTGTATAAGACGACTTTTTAACCCCTTCTGAAAAGTTGGGGGTCGCCGTATATGCCGGGTATAAAGTGGGGGAGGAGCGGGATTGCAACGCTCCTGCCGGCACTGCTGGCTTCCTGCAGCGGCAAGAGTGGAGTGATGCTGCGGCCCCGGCCTTGATATAACTACGGTAAATCTGGCTCTGGTAGGGTTCAAGTACAGACAAAAAAGATACATTACAAAGAAATAGTCAATTCACACAATGGGACTGCGGGCCCTGCTCACAATAGCTTACAATCTATGAGATTCCAGTAGTAGTAAAAAAAATATCTATGCTTAAAGGGATCCTATCTTTTAAACACAATTTTTTTTTTCTTCCTAACATGTTGGAATAGCCTTAAAAAAGGCTATTTGTCTCCTACCTTTCCTTTTCTTCTCCGCACCGCCGTTCGCCTGCAATCCCGGTTTTTCTCAGTATGCAAATGAGCTCTCTCGCAGCAGGAAGAAGACATGGTGAAGACCTCATCGCAGACGAAGATGGAGGCGGCGCTGGAGAGCTCTCTGGAAGCATTGAGGACGCCCCCAGTGCTGTGAGAGTGTTCATTTGCATACCGAGAAAAAACGGGATTGCAGGTGAACGGCAACGCGGAGAAGAAAAGGAAAGGTAGGAGACAAATAGACTTTCTTAAGGCTATTCCAACATGTTAGGGAGAAAAAATTATGTTTAAAAGATAGGATCCCTTTAATGGTTGTGAAAACAGTGGTTTCCCCAGTCGCAGTTATATATGTCCCCCACTCACCCAACTGGTCCTCAGTGGAGATAGCAGGTCCTCCCAATTCTGTCAACCTCATGTACTCGCCTGTTGAAAGCATCCAGCCATTAAATGCAGTTAGTGACAGTGTAAGCCGGTTGCAGATGCAAATATCCTGGTTATGTCTAAAATTAATTTGTACAACTTTTTTCTTCTTTATTTCTAGACACTAAAATACTTGTCTAACAGTCCATGTCAACGGCAAAGTCCTCAAATACTACAAGAGTTCTTAACTGCCCTGAAAGGGCATAAGCTAACTAAGTAAGTGCTCATTGTTTACCTAAAATCTTCATGTGATTTTTTTTTGTTCTATTTTGGTATAGAAAAGTAACAATACATGTGAGTGATCTGCATCAATAAAACATATAAAATATGCTCTTGGGAAACAATAGGAGACATTAGATGAAAAATAGATATTTGTGTAAAATCCTAAACTAGCTGCTATAACAATGTACAATGGATAGATGTTAGGGGAAGAGAGGACACTTGTTAGTATGTCAGTATCATCCTTCACTAAACCACATGCCACATTGTGATCCCTGTGGCATAGAGGAATTATCCATGTTCACTGGTCTGCTGAGATCTTTGAAATTCTGAAGCAGGGCTGACAGAAATAGAATCGTAAGGTACTGCATCAGTAATCCATAAAAGTGCACGAAAATTAATGCTCTATTCATTGGATCACTGTTTTACACACATTCCCTCTTCTGTGGATCTAACCATTGTGACGTGGCCAGTGTTGTATTTTTTTGAGGAAATAAATCATTGTAAACAAGGTTCATGGATAAAGGCGGAGGCTTCTTAGGGTGCACTTCCGATTCCTAACCAGTAGATAAGGGATCAGCATGACCTAGTGTATATTATATTGCCTGCATGGTTCAGTGACTGGTGCTACATCTGTACCATCTAGTTAACTTACTAAATATACATTTTAAGTGACAGTAAAAGTGATTGAATCCTACATTTTCAGTGCTCAGTGACATTGCTGTTGAAATCCTAAAAGTATTTGAGATGTTCTGTTTAACCTTGGAGGGCTGCAGTCAGATAAAATAATCTACTGTAATAGTCTGATCTCCATGTCTGAGGTGGAATTGGTAATACTCTATGCACACAATAGTACAATTACCTCTGCTACCAGGGCTAATTACTAGCCATCAACCATTGTTATGCAGTTTCAGCTTGGCACTTGTTTAGATGCATTAAAGCTTAGTGGTTCCCAAGATTTCGAGGACCTATTTTGGGTAAGCCATATATGAAAAATAAAAGTATCTGTAAGGTTAAAAAAAAAAAACAAACACCTGTATTCTGCGTCTATTCTGACATATTCTGCCTCCTATTTTGTTGCAGTTTTCGTCTAACTCTGCCTTTGTGTTGTGTACTGCACAACTTCATACAAGTCTTAATGGCTCTTACTCATACCTGCATGACAAGACATTCTGCAAAAATATGTGACACTGTTACCACTATGATCGCTGTGCATTATAGTTCAGTTCAGCAGAGGCTCCATTATTCAGGAACACTGCCTGCATTTCCCAGAGGGGTCCATCAGATGACTTTGAAAATCCAATAAAATTCCTCAAAGTTTATTGGCTGTTGTGATCAGGAGGGCATTACAGAAAACTTCAATCTATTCTAACTGTACAGCACTGTGGTCTTAATATGGCCACTAATGTAGGGTCATTTAACCTGACGTTTTGTCAGCAGATCTATCTGCACTACTACAGCGCTGCAGTCTGCTTTATGGCTTGCTGTACTAATGACAATAAGAAACACATTTGCATTTTTCTGTCTTTCTAACTTGCTAAAACCTTACCTGTTAGATGCTGAATCTTTGAGTCTCTTTTTTTTCTTATATAACACTTTTCCTTCAGTGTGCATGAAAGAAACTGTCTCATCACATTAATAGCCGGCAAATCTAGTGCGTGGCAAGCGCCCAACTAAAGTAGACTGCACAGTCGTGCCGTAATGCAGCACATGACTTCTTTGCAGATGAATCTAGCAATAAAAATGAAATATAAAAATTCTACTGGTTCTATATTATGCAATATATCAATCTAAATGTGACAATGTTAGCTTTTGTCCTAGATTTGCACATTGTGTATGGAAGAAAAGGAAATATAATCATTGCACTGTGTGCTGTCATTAGATATTTATGGACTCATTGAGAGTGATCCATTGAGAACTATGTGACTAAATGAATAGGTCAGGCTTAGATTCAGATTTTGCACATTATTCTTTCACACACTTTGTTTTGTGGCAGTTTTATTGGGCGGTTAAAAATGCAGTTTCTTGAAGCATTTATTAGGTGCTGTCCGCTTTACCAGTTTGCACCTTCTGTAACAGGATTCCCATACACAACCTGTTTTTTCCCAAAGACTTGAAGAGGTTTTTCAGGACTTATTCATTTGTGACCTATCATCAATTTATTTTCACCTGTCAAAGATCAGGATGGATTTAACACCCAAACCCCCCCATAGATTAGCAGTCTGAAGTGGTAGCAGAGCTCCCTGTGTACAGCACTGTGCTTGGTAAGTATTGAAGAAGTCACCCAAATACTGCGGCCTCTTCCAACAGCTGAAGGTCCTGGGTGTCAGACTCCTGACCATCATCAATCGATGACCTGTTCTAAGGATAGGTGATCAAATATTAAGCCTGGAAAACCCCTTTAACTCAGAGAGGTACTGTATCAGAGTGCACAGTAAGAAGTCATTCTAAATGGGAATTACAGTAATTTTTAATAAACGAGCATGGCCAGAATGTAGTGCTGCTAACTAGTGCTGAACAAATAGTAGATCCAAATACCTCACTCGCGTAGGAATGCGTTTTAGCGGCCGGCAAATCGTCACAGCGCTTAACCTCTTGCTGTTTGGCCGCTTCCACGCGTTCCTATGGGAGCGAGGTATTCGACGAATAGTTTTCAATACTATTCGCTCAATACTGCTGCTAATGTTTAATATAGGTTGTATAAGGATTACTTTTGTAAAGGTGAATTGCTGCTTCTATTATTTCATTTAGTTTTCATAATGCATATTGTGTCAAGAAATAACTATTGTTCCATTTTTACAGAGCTGAAAAACTACAACTACTTAACCACCGACCTATGACAGCAGTAGAAATTCAACTGGTACGTACAGATCTTTATAGCCTATTGTGACTTCTGTATTCCTTAGGACAAAAGTTTCTGTGAAATATTTATGCTCTATAGTGAATATTGCTTTTAAAGAGGAATCACCCACAAAATTAAGAAAATATCGGTACATAAGTCATTTATATCTTACGTTTTGCACAACATCTGATCTGTGGCTTCAATGGTTGTCAATAGAGATGAGCGAACAGTGTTCTATCGAACTCATGTTCGATCGGATATTAGGCTGTTCGGCATGTTCGAATCGAATCGAACACCGCGTGGTAAAGTGCGCCATTACTCGATTCCCACCTCCCACCTTCCCTGGCGCCTTTTTTGCTCCAATAACAGCGCAGGGTAGGTGGGACAGGAACTACGACACCGGTGACGTTGAAAAAAGTAGGCAAAACCCATTGGCTGCCGAAAACATGTGACCTCTAATTTAAAAGAACAGCGACGCCCAGCTTCGCGTCATTCTGAGCTTGCAATTCACCGGGGACGGAGGTTTCCGTCCAGTTAGCTAGGGCTTAGATTCTGGGTAGGCAGGGACAGGCTAGGATAGGAAGACACTGTGTAACGTGTAACGTGGCACTGACGGGCTCAATCGCCGCAACCCAGCTTTCCCAGGATCCTGAATGCGTATGATCCGTATACCCGATATATACCCCTGATACCCGTTCCAACGGTGTGCCCCCCCACCTTCACCCCAGAAATACCCTGCAAGTCCCCTAGCAATAGAATTGGTGCTATATACACCCACAATTTTTGCTACTGGTATATAGTGCCATTGTCTGACTGGGAATTCAAAGAATATATTGGGGTTACGTGCACCCACAATTTTTGCTACTGGTATATAGTGCCATTGTCTCACTGGGAATTCAAAGAATATATGGGGGTTACGTGCACCCACAATTTTTGCTACTGCTATATAGTTCCAGTTTCTGACTGGTAATTCAAAGAATATATTGGGGTTACGTGCACCCACAATTTTTGCTACTGGTATATAGTGCCATTGCCTGACTGGGAATTCAAAGAATATATGGGGGTTACGTGCACCCACAATTTTTGCTACTGGTATATAGTGCCATTGTCTCACTGGGAATTCAAAGAATATATTGGGGTTACGTGCACCCACAATTTTTGCTACTGGTATACACTCACCGGCCACTTTATTAGGTACACCTGTCCAACTGCTCGTTAACACTTAATTTCTAATCAGCCAATCACATGGCGGCAACTCAGTGCATTTAGGCATGTAGACATGGTCAAGACAATCTCCTGCAGTTCAAACCGAGCATCAGTATGGGGAAGAAAGGTGATTTGAGTGCCTTTGAACGTGGCATGGTTGTTGGTGCCAGAAGGGCTGGTCTGAGTATTTCAGAAACTGCTGATCTACTGGGATTTTCACGCACAACCATCTCTAGGGTTTACAGAGAATGGTCTGAAAAAGAAAAAGCATCCAGTGAGCGACAGTTCTGTGGGCGGAAATGCGTTGTTGATGCCAGAGGTCAGAGGAGAATGGCCAGACTGGTTCGAGCTGATAGAAAGGCAACAGTGACTCAAATAGCCACCCGTTACAACCAAGGTAGCCAGAAGAGCATCTCTGAACGCACAGTACGTCGAACTTTGAGGCAGATGGGCTACAGCAGCAGAAGACCACACCAGGTGCCACTCCTTTCAGCTAAGAACAGGAAACTGAGGCTACAATTTGCACAAGCTCATCGAAATTGGACAATTGAAGATTGGAAAAACATTGCCTGGTCTGATGAGTCTCGATTTCTGCTGCGACATTCGGATGGTAGGGTCAGAATTTGGTATCAACAACATGAAAGCATGGATCCATCCTGCCTTGTATCAACGGTTCAGGCTGGTGGTGGTGGTGTCATGGTGTGGGGAATATTTTCTTGCCACTCTTTGGGCCCCTTGGTACCAATTGAGCATCGTTGCAACGCCAAAGCCTACCTGAGTATTGTTGCTGACCATGTCCATCCCTTTATGACCACAATGTACCCAACATCTGATGGCTACTTTCAGCAGGATAATGCGCCATGTCATAAAGCTGGAATCATCTCAGACTGGTTTCTTGAACATGACAATGAGTTCACTGTACTCCAATGGCCTCCACAGTCACCAGATCTCAATCCAATAGAGCATCTTTGGGATGTGGTGGAACGGGAGATTCGCATCATGGATGTGCAGCCGACAAATCTGCGGCAACTGTGTGATGCCATCATGTCAATATGGACCAAAATCTCTGAGGAATGCTTCCAGCACCTTGTTGAATCTATGCCACGAAGAATTGAGGCAGTTCTGAAGGCAAAAGGGGGTCCAACCCGTTACTAGCATGGTGTATCTAATAAAGTGGCCGGTGAGTGTATAGTGCCATTGTCTGACTGGGAATTCAAAGAATATATGGGGGTTACGTGCACCCACAATTTTTGCTACTGGTATATAGTGCCATTGTCTCACTGGGAATTCAAAGAATATATGGGGGTTACGTGCACCCACAATTTTTGCTACTGGTATATAGTGCCATTGTCTCACTGGGAATTCAAAGAATATATTGGGGTTACGTGCACCCACAATTTTTGCTACTGGGATATAGTGCCATTGTCTGACTGGGAATTCAAAGAATATATGGGGGTTACGTGCACCCACAATTTTTGCTACTGGTATATAGTGCCATTGTCTGACTGGGAATTCAAAGAATATATGGGGGTTACGTGCACCCACAATTTTTGCTACTGGTATATAGTGCCATTGTCTCACTGGGAATTCAAAGAATATATGGGGGTTACGTGCACCCACAATTTTTGCTACTGGTATATAGTGCCATTGTCTGACTGGGAATTCAAAGAATATATTGGGGTTATGTGCACCCACAATTTTTGCTACTGGTATATAGTGCTATTGTCTCACTGGGAATTCCACAAATAATTTGGGGATTCATTCACCCTACATCTCAGGCTCTTGCCATATTCACCCAGGTTGTCAGTGCTGCACCAGCTCGTTCCCAGACAGCTCGGCCCGAAAAACACGTTACCTATATAGAGGATTTGGACAATGAAGACAACATGTTCTAAATCTAATGTCTGCACCTTCTCCAGAATTAAAATAAAGGCAGCGTTTAACTTTCAAATAGCACTGCACAAAGGAAGAGCCTATCAGCTTGTCTCATGACATGCTACTGAAAAGTGTCATTTGTGTATCTTAATGTAAATATAGTTGTATAAGCTTTTTGGGTTTTAGGCACTGCCAAGTTATTTATTACCACCCGCTCCCTTATAATGATGATGACGCCAAAGTCACTGTGGGTGTTCAGAGCTCACAGCTTTGGTTGACATTTGTCTTGCTCTCTGTTGGTACCAGCTGTCTTTTTGGATACCGTAAAGTTATGTTGACTTTATTAACAGCTATAGAAGCTTTAGCCAGGTTGTGACGGTGTGTAACCCTAACAACACTAAGTGGGATACACATTAATAGTCAGTCTATGTACGCTAAACGTATCACTGAAGTAATTTTTTTCCCTCTCCCCTAATATAAGAAAGGAACAGACATTAGACCTAGACCGGGGTTCGAGGCTTGTAAAAATCCAGTATTATTTGTTCTTCATGATGTGAAATATGTGTTGAAAAGCAACCCAAGATGAAGTCAGCCATGTGTGCCAGTGTGTTACTTGGCATGCCTTTGCTGGCCCCAACTGTAAGGGTCACTCTCCATTTCCTCCATTTTCCACTCCCCTTCACACCATTTGTGGTGAAGCAATGGGATGCACTGAAGTGCACCCTCTAGCCTCGTGTGGGACAGGGACATCAGATGCCACTCCAACCCCCTCGTCTTCCTCCGCCAGCCAACGGTGCGAAGATGAGAGGAGTGTGCTCTGAATGTTTTCTGCCTAGCAGAGGCTAGTTCTCACTTACGAAAATGGGCCCCACTTTGACCTGTATATCAGGCACAATGGTGTAGGTTTCAAAGAAACATGGCACCAACAAGTTGGAAAACGTGGGCCATGCGTGGACCGTGTTTGAGTCTGGCAAGCTCCAGATCTGCTACCAGGTTCCAGCCATTATCACAGGCGCAAAAATGCCAGGCCCCAGGTGTAGCAGGGAAAAAAAAATGCCATCTCAGCCAGGATGGCATCCCTGACCTCGGAGGCACTGTGCTGTCTGTCCCCCAAGCTGATCAGTTTCAGCACGGCCTGCTGACATCTCCCCACGCCAGTGTTACAGTGTTTTCCGCTAGTAGCTGGGGTGGAGGTTGCAGCATCGTAGGGTTTCAGTCTACTCCTGCCATGAATTTTGGCCTGGGAGAGGAGATAGGCCACCCCAGTTTGCACCCGGGGACCAGACTCCACCACATTCACCCTGCCTGTCATTAACCCCTTCCCGCCGATGGCATTTTTTGATTTTCGTTTTTGACTCCCCTCCTTCTAAACCCCTTAACTTTTTTATTTCTCCGCTCCCAGAGTCATATGAGGTCTTAATTTTTGCGGGACAATTTTTTCTTCATGATGCCACCATTAATTATTCTATATAATGTACTGGGAAGCAGGAAAAAAATTCAGAATGGGGTGGATTTGAAGAAAAAATGCATTTCTGCGACTTTCTTACGGGCTTTGGTTTTACGGCGTTCACTGTGCAGCCAAAATGACATGTCCCCTGTATTCTGTGTTTCGGTACGGTTCCAGGGATACCAAATTTATATGGTTTTATTTACATTTTGACCCCTAAAAAAAATTCCAAAACTGTGTTAAATTTTTTTTTCTAAAAGTCGCCATATTCCGACGGCCGTAACTTTTTTATACATAGGTGTACGGGGATGCATAGGGCGTCTTTTTTTGCGGGGCCGGGTGTACTTTTTAGTTCTACCATTTTCGGGAAATGTTATTGCTTTGATCACTTTTTATTCAAATTTTTATCAGAATTAAAACAGTGAAAAAACGGCGGTTTGGCACTTTTGACTATTTTTCCTGCTACGGCGTTTACCGAACAGGAAAAATATTTTTATAGATTTGTAGAGCGGGCGATTTCGGACGCGGGGATACCTAACATGTATATGTTTCACAGTTTTTAACTACTTTTATATTTGTTCTAGGGAAAGGGGGGTGATTTGAACTTTTAATACTTTTTATATTTTTTTATATTTTTTTTTTACTTTTTTTTTTTTTTTGCATTTATTAGACCCCCTAGGGGTGTTGAACCCCAGGGGGTCTGATCACTAATGCAATGCATTACAATGCTAATGCATTGCAATGCATTGCAAAAAATCATCATCTCTTTTGCAGGCTGTATACACCAGCCTGCAAAAGAGAGAATTTGCAGACCGGCTGGGAGCCTTTAACAAGGCTCCCGGCTGTCATGGCAACGGGGGGTCGGCCCTGGAGCTTGCTCCAGGAGCCGGCGATCCCTGCCAAAATGGCGGCGCCCATGCGCCGCTGGGAAGATGGCGCCTCCGGCACCTTTGACAGCAGCGCCGGAGGGGTTAATGCCTCCGATCGGTCCGGGGACCGATCGGAGGCATTAGAGCCGGTTGTCTACTGCTTGAAGCAGTAGACACCCGGCGGCTATGACGGCCGCCCGGCTCCCGGGCGGTCGCCATAGTTACAGACCCGACACGCGCCGTACTATTACGGCGCATGTCGGGAAGGGGTTAAAGATAAGCACTGCAGCATCCCTGACCACAGGCGCTTGTCCATGTTTCGGTGGTCAAGTGGACCTTGCAGCAAAGCGCAGAGCTCTGGGCCCGACTGATGTTATGGGACACATGCAGGCGCAAGGCAGGGACAGCACACCAAGAGAAGTAGTAACGGCTAGGCCCAGCATAGGGAGGTGCCCCAGCTGCCATCTGCTGACGGAAGGCCTGGGTCTCCAGAAGCATAAACAAACACCAACATCTCCAGGGCCAGCAGTTTATCGATGAGGCTGTTAAAGGCTTGGGCATGGGGGTGGGTTGTGTTGTACTTCTGCCTGCAATGAAAAGCTTGGGAAATGTGGAATGGCTGGGAAGAGGCGCATGATGGTGCAGGCCAAAAGGGCGCATGAGGGTGAACTCCCCAATGTGTCAGAGATAGGTGTGTAGGTGTCCTTGCATCATATACTTGCACCATATTTGGCTTTGGAAGTTAATTTTGTGCCAAAAAGTGGTTAAGACAGCGATCCCTCAGCTACTCCCGTTACACTGTCTATTGAAGTTACCATCTGTGGAAGTGGACCACCACTTGTAAGATCCCAAAGGAAGCAGGCAAGAGATGTGCAGTGCAGAAAAAAAGATGAGAAAATAAGTGTAGGCTGTAGAGCACAGAGGGATCGGAGAGGACAGAGCTGGTGTCGGCCAGGTATTCCCACAACATGCGCCTATACTTGTCCCTCCTGGTGACACTAGGCCCCTGAGTGGCAGTAATTTGTCCAGGGGGGCCATTAACGTGTTCCAGACCTAGGAATAAGTCTTCCAACAGGGTAGAGTTTTGCATGCCTTTGCTTCTACCCACTGTTTTTGCTGCTTAGCTTCCCTCCACATCTACACTGCTTTCACCCCTAAACATCACCCCAGTTTATGCCTTTGTTTCTACCCTGTTTTTTTTGTTGAATTAGCTTCCCTCCACATCTACACTGCTTTAGCCCCTAAACATCACCCCAGTTTATGCCTTTGTTTCTACCCTGTTTTTTTTTGTTGAATTAGCTTCCCTCCACATCTACACTGCTTTCACCCCTAAACATCACCCCAGTTTATGCCTTTGTTTCTACCCTGTTTTTTTTGTTGAATTAGCTTCCCTTCACATCTACACTGCTTTAGCCCCTAAACATCACCCCAGTTTATGCCTTTGCTTCTACCCAGGTTTTTTGTTGATTTAGCTTCCCTCTACATCTACACTGCTTTAGCCCCTAGACATCACCCCTGTCCATGTGGGGTCGGTGGCCTCGTCATCCACCAACTCCTCTTCCAATTGCGCACTGGCCCCTTACTGCAAACCGCACATGACCACAGCTTGCCCTGATGGCAACTGTGTCTCATGATCCCCACTTAGGTCCAGACAAGTCGGTGGCGGGTCCAAAACCCCAAAATTTGAAGGAAATGGCGGATGCTGCAGTATTTCTAACACCTGTTCCTGGTGCTCGGGCCTGGTCTGTGTTGTACCCTGCACCCTGCTTAACGCAGCTGCCATATCCGAAGTTGTGCTGAGCGCATGCTAATGTTTTGTGTCCAGTGCAATGGATGGGATGGGATTTCACATAAGTCTGCCACCCATGGCCACTCATGGTTGAGCAACTGAGGGAGTTGACTTTGACGAACCCGAGGGTTTTGGAGTTGGAACTACATCAAAGGTCTGTGCTGCTCACACACTCTGCTCAACACATGATATGTTTAGTGCCAGCAGTGTGGAGACGTCGCACAACAGCCGTTGTTCCAGCAGGTACAGGCGTTGTAGGAGTGCATAGAGGCTAGCAGCGGCAACTATAGACTTTAAAAACTATCCGCAAAAGCGCCACACTTTCACCAGTAGCTCAGGAACATTGGGGTACCTTTTTCAAAAGATTAGCAGCAATGAGTTAAAAACGTGGCCCAGGCATGGAATATGTTGCAGGCTGCCAAGCTACAGAGCCGATCCCAGGTTACGGCCATTATCACACATGACAACATGCCTGGGCCCAGGTGCAGTGGCAAAAACCACATTGCCGTCTCATCGAGGATGGCATGACTCACTTTGTAGGCAGTGTGCTGTCTGGCCCCCAAGCTGATGAGCTTCAGCACGGCCCGCTGACATCTCCCCACACCAGTGTTGCAGCGTTTCCAGCTCGTAGCTGGGGTCAATTTAACAGCGGAGGAGGGTGGTGTTTCAGCCCTCCTCCCAGGAATGTTGTGTGGGGAGACAAGTCAGGCCACCACATTTTGCGACCCGGTCCACGCCTCAACTACATTCAACCACTGTGCCAAAATTGAAAGGTAGCGTCCCTGTCCGCATGCACTTGTCCATTCGTAACTGGTCACGTGGAACTTTAGGGCTAAGCGTTGAATTTAGGGACCGCCTCATGTTTGGGGGAAAGTGCTGGTGTGGACGGCACAGTGCGGTGGCGCAGTAGACACTCTGCCCAAAAAGGGCAGAGTGTCCCCCAGCCGGGATTCCAACATCTCCTGGGCCAGATTTCTTGAGATGAGGCCGTTGAAGCCTTGGGCATGTGGGTGGGTTGCGCTGTACTTTAGCATGAAATGAAAGGCTTGGGAGATGGGGAGTTGCTGGGAAGAGGCGCATGATGGCGCGGGCAAAAGGAGAAATGGCAGGAAAAGGTGAGGATGAGGGTGAACTCCCCAAAGTGTCAGAGGCAGATGTGGAGGTGTCCTGGCTGCTGGTCTGGACTGCAGCGCCAGCCCTGTCAACAGTGGGAGAGGCAGTGGCCGCCAGGCCAAACGACGATTATCCTGCGCTTGCTCTCACCCACTGAGCCCAGGGCTTGCCTTCCAAAAGATGGCACCCGCAAGAGGTGGTGAGATTCCTCTCTGCAGATCTCCAACCCATCTTGGACTTGCAAATTGCACTAAATTTGTCATGTAACTGACATGTATATGATGAGTCTATCCATTGTCTGTTCATTTTGGTGAAAGTCAGCCTGTCAGCTGACAGACAGCTGTGCTTGTCAGTGATGATGCCACCGGCTGCTTGTACCCCCAGTTTTTGCTGCTTAGCTTGTCTCCACATCCACACTGCTTTTGCCCCTACACATCACCCCTATCCATGCCTGTGCCTCTAGCCATAAGTCTGCCACCCATGGAAACTCATGGTGCAGAACGTGAGGGAGCTGACTCTGAGGAACCCTTGGGTTTTGTAGCTGGTACTCCATCAAAGGTCTCTGCTGCTCACACACCCTGCTCAACATACGGTATCTAGGGTTAGATCGTGTGGTGACCTCGCACAACAGTAGGTGCTTCAGGCAGATGTAGGCCTTGCTGGAGTGTATTGCGGCTAGCTCCAGGTACTGTAGACTTGGGAAAGTGGGTGTCCAAGTGCCGCACTTTCACCCTTAGCTCAGCTAATTTGGAGTATGTTTTTAAAAATCATTGCACCACTACATTGAACACGTGGGCCAGGCATGGAACGTGTTGGAGGCTGGCAAGCTCCAGAGCCCTCCAACAAGACAAAAAAGCCTGGCCCCAGGGGCAGCGGGGATCAACAAATTGCCATCTCATCCAGGATGGCATCCCTGACCTCAGAGGCAGTGTGCTGTCCGTCTCCCAAGCTGATGAGCTTCAGCCCAGCCTGCTGACGTCTCCCCACACCAGTGTTGCAGCGTTTTCAGCTCGTAGCTGGGGTCAATCTAACAGCGGAGGAGGAGGAGGGTGGTGTTTCAGCCCTCCTCCCAGGAATGTTTTGTGGGGAGACAAGTCAGGAAAATTCTTGAAACGGGAGAGTTTTGCATCTTTGCCCTTGCTGCCTATGGACATCCCTTTGCCTCTAGCCACCATTTTCCCTGCTTTGCTTGCCTCCACATCCACACTGCTTTTGCCCCTAGACATCACCCCAGTCCATGCCTTAGCTTGTACCCCCAGTTTTTCCTGCTTAGCTTGCCTCCACATCCACACTGCTTTTGCCCCTAGACATCACCCCAGTCCATGCCTTAGCTTGTACCCCCAGTTTTTCCTGCTTAGCTTGCCTCCACATCCACACTGCTTTTGCCCCTAGACATCACCCCAGTCCATGCCTTAGCTTGTACCCCCAGTTTTTCCTGCTTAGCTTGCCTCCACATCCACACTGCTTTTGCCCCTAGACATCACCCCAGTCCATGCCTTAGCTTGTACCCCCAGTTTTTCCTGCTTAGCTTGCCTCCACATCCACACTGCTTTTGCCCCTAGACATCACCCCAGTCCATGCCTTAGCTTGTACCCCCAGTTTTTCCTGCTTAGCTTGCCTCCACATCCACACTGCTTTTGCCCCTAGACATCATCCCTATCCATGCCTCTGCCCCTAGCCATAACTCTGCCACCCCTGGAAACTCATGGTGCAGAAACTTTGGGAGCTGACTTTGAGGAACCCTTGGGTTTTGTAGTTGGAACTCCATCAAAGGTCTGTGCAGCTCACACACCCTGCTCAAGATATGGTATTGTAGGGTTTCAGAGTGTGTGAATGACGGACAACAGCCTGTGTGTGGACAGATGTAGGCCTTGCTAGAGTGTTTTTAGGCTAGCAGCGACTCCTGTGCACTTGCAAAAGTGGGCGCACAAGCGCCGCATTTTCAACAGTAGCTTCGGTACATTTGGGTATGTTTTCAAAAAACTTTGCACCACTAGGTTAGACGTGGGCCAAACATGGAACGTGTTGGAGGCTGGCAAGCTCCAGAGCCGCTACCAGGTTCCAGCCATTATCACAGGCGTAAAAATGCCAGGCCCCAGGTGTAGCAGGGAAAAAAAAATGCCATCTCAGCCAGGATGGCATCCCTGACCTCGGAGGCACTGTGCTGTCTGTCCCCCAAGCTGATGAGCTTCAGCACCGCCTGCTGACGTCTCCCCACACCAGTGTTTTAGCGTTTGCCGCTAGTAGCTGGGGTGGAGGTTGCAGCGTCGTAGGGTTTCAGTCTACTCCTGCCATGAATTTTGGCCTGGGAGAGGAGATAGGGTACCTCAGTTTGCACCCCGGGACCAGACTCCACCACATTCACCCTGCCTGTCCTTAAAGATAAGCAGCATCCCTGACCACAGGCGCTTGTCCAAGTGTCGGTGGTCAAGTGGACCTTGCAGCAAAGCGCGGAACTAAGGGCCCACCTGATGTTGAGTGACACGTGCTGGTGCAAGGCGGGGACGCCACACCGGGAGAAGTTGTGACGGCTAGGGACGGCATAGTGAGGTGCCACAGTTGCCATCAGGTCCGGGAAGGCGGGAGTTTCAACAAGCCGGAACGCCAACCTCTCCTGGGCCAGCAGTTTAGCGATGTTGGCGTTCTAGGCTTGCGTGGGTGGGTGGTTAGCGGTGTATTTCTGCCGGCGCTCCAATGTCTGAGAGATGGTGGGTTGTTATGAAGAAGCGCCTGATGGTGCCTTTGATGGTGCAGGAGAAGGAGATAAGACAGAGACAGGGGAGGATGAGGGAGAAGTCAACAAAGTGGCGGAGGCAGATGAAGTGATGTCCTGGCTCGTCCTCTGGAGTGCATCGCCAGCACTGTGAGCAGAGGCAGTGGCATGAACGACGGGCGACGTTTGTCCTGCCGTTGCTGCCTGCCACTGATTCCATTGCTTGGATTCCAAATGACGGTGCATTGAAGTGGTGGACAGGTTGCTCTTCTCAGGGCCCCTACTTGATTTCGAGAGGCAAATTGTGTAGACGACACTATATCTGTCCTCGGCGCATTCCTTGAAAAAACTCTACACCTTCAAGAAACGTGCCCTCGATGGGGGAGTTTTTCTGGGCTGGGTACAAAAGGGAACATCTTCGGACATTCCGGGTCTGGCCTGGCTTCGGCAAAGCAGCTGACCTCTGCCTCTGGACATGTCTCTGCCTCTAGCTACCCTTTTTGGTGCTGCACCTGCCTCAACATCTACACTACTTTCCCAGCTTGACATGCACCTTGTCCAGGTGGGGTCGGTGTCCTCGTCGTCCACCACCTCCTCTTCCAACTCCTGTCTCGCCTCCTCCTCCTGCACAATGCGCATGTCAACTGGCTGCCCTGACAGCAACTGCGTCTCATCGTCGTCGATGAGGGTGGGTTGCTGGTCATCCGCCACCAAATCGACCGGAGATGGAATGGAGGAGACTCTAGTGTTTGAGCATCTGGACACAGATACTCGTCTGTTAGGTCCGTGGAATCGCGAAATGGAGGGGCAGGTTGCGGTACAGTCAAAGGAAGGGAGAACAGCTCTGGGGAGCAGGGACAGTTGGGGTTATTGTTCTGGGAAGATTGGGAATTTTGGGTGGAAGGAGGACAAGACTGTTGGGTAAGAGGAGGTAGAGGCTGACTGGCTGGTGGACAATGTGCTTTAAGCGTTATCCGACAGCCATTGCAAGACCTGTTCCTGGTTCTCGGGCCTACTAATCTTTGTACCATTCAGCCTAGTTAATGTGGAACTTTTGTGCAAAGCGCAGAACTTAGGGCCCGCCTGATGTTAAGGGACACACGCTGGTACAAGGCTCAACTCACCCTAAGTGCCAAAAACACTGCTGGTGCAAGGCTCTACTCATGCCAAGGGCCTCAATCTCTGCTGGTAGCTCAGCTTAAGGTCCTGTAACTTTGTTTGGAAGGGCTCATGTTAAGGGCTAGAAAAGTGAATTTTGGAAGGTCTTACCACATCTCACACACACACACACACACACACACACACACACACACACACACACACACACACACACACACACACTCAAAATGACAGTTAAGGGTGAGGGCTTTTGGAATTCCCATTGCCTATTCCATTTGTGGTTGTCATGGGGAACGTGATTTAAAGGGGTGGTTGTTACTGTTTGTTGAGCTTAAATTGGGGTTTGTGTCCATCCATTTGGGGAGTAAAGAAGGTTTCCAGGTATTTTCCCACTTTGATAGAGGTTTTTTTGAATGTGGAAAGTGTGTAGTTGTTAGGCTGTGATGTTGGGGTAATAGAGGGTCTTTGGTGTGTTAGATGCCCCCAGACATGCTTCCCCTGCTGTCCCAGTGTCATTCCAGAGGTGTTGGCATCATTTCCTGGGGTGTCATAGTGGACTTGGTGACCCTCCAGACACGGATTTGGGTTTCCCCCTTAACGAGTATCTGTTCCCCATAGACTATAATGGGGTTCGAAACCCGTTCGAACACACGAACATTGAGCGGCTGTTCGAATCGAATTTCGAACCTCGAACATTTTAGTGTTCGCTCATCTCTAGTTGTCAACCATAATGATTGCCTTTGCCGTTCCCACAGGAATTGTCACGGAACTTTACTTGTTTTCTGAAATTTGTCTCTAAGTTTTAATAATAAGTTCTATGGAAGAGGTTATGCATGGAAAAAATAAAGCCTGTCTGTGCATTCCATGCATTGGGCCAGCTTTCTTACTAATACATAAGCAGGTTCCCTAGAGCCCAGATAATTACATTTGCAGAGCACAGCTAGGTCCTGGAAGTCTCTGTGCCTTATCTCTGCGGCTTTCTGACGCCACCATATCTGATGTACTCCTTCTGTGGGTTCGTAGAGTGAAACCGAGTCGAATCAGCAGGATACGCTGAGGAACAAACCCAGGTGCCACTCCCCAAATGGGGCTACCAAAGGACCTAGATAGATTAGTAGTAAAGATTATCAGCTCTATTTTCTCTGTGTAACCCCTTTACCTTCTGCCTATTGTTTTGAAATAGATGGTGGAAGAAAGTGAAGAAAGGCTGACAGAGGAGCAGATTGAGCAGCTCATTGAGACCATCACTAATACTCTTCCTGGGGACCCAGAAGCTGAGGCACAAGAACAAACTGCAATGGAAGAAGATGGCATTCCTCAAGAATAATAATAGTTTTCTTTTACTACATTTTGTAGCCAGTATTTATTTATTTTATTGTCACATGTCCAGTGAAATCTAAGCAATTGCATTTCGTTAAAAAGTGCATCTTGTTTTATGTTTTAATTAACATATTTAACAATTTTAGTTTTATTACTTATTAGCTGATTCGTAAGCAAACCAAACTACTTTTTTGTATTAGTTCTTTTTCTTCTAAATAAATGCTGTGTTAGTATGATGTCTTTTTTATATATTGTAATTTACTCCTTTCGACAATTTTTTTTTTTTTTTTGGTTGCATGCACTCATATTCCCACATATTTCAGGAATAATATTAAAATAGCACAGTAAGTTGATTCTGTGAATAGACTGAGGTGGAACTTTTGACTTTCAGACTTCATATCTCACCATCCACTACAGCTTCGAATGAGAGACTATCATCATTTTATAGACCTTTATCATGACTATCTCATACATAAATTTGACTATTGAATTATTTAGCATATGATTACTTATGCAGATTCTTGTCATGTAACTGCATTGTTACCGTTTTGCTTTTTTGTTTTCTTCTTTTATACTACAATTTACATCCTATTCTCACATTCCTTAATAGCACATTGTGTTATTGGGTTGATTCCCAAGGGAAAGGTCACTGGTTCAAATTGAGGATCAACCATGAAGAAGATTTCCCCCCCCCCCAAAAAAAAAATAGAAAAATTGTCAAACTGCGTCATGTGAGTGCCATGATAGAAGAATATGAAAAGTGGACGGTATAAGGCTGGTTTTACACGACCGTAATGCAAGTCCGCAAATGGTCCGCAATTGAGGGTTTTCAATTGCGGACACATTATATTCAATGTGGCCTCTTACACCACCGGATATTGTGGTCCGCAATTTATAGGACATGTCCGTAAGGGCCGTGAATTGCGGCACTGCACGGACTCGCCCATAGAACTCTATGGGCGAGTGCGGCCGGACACTGACATCTGCGGAGCCTATGTTGCCGATCAGCAACTAGTGTTGCTGATCAGCAACTTGCGGACCGTACATTCATTACAGTCGTGTAAGACCAGCCTTAGATTGGAAATGGGTGATTTGGAGCAATGAGACGAAAGTCAATAGACTGGGCTCTGATAGATGCAAATGCGTCTGGAAGAAACAAGGGAAAAAGGGGCTAATGGATCAAGAAATTAAAGGAACTGTCTGGTAGCCTGATATCATGGGGTTGTTTCCTGGTCAAGATACCTTTGGCTGTGATCGATAGTGGTCTCAATGCTGAGCTATATGTGAGTATCCTACAAGATAAGTTACTTCATACACTCGAATACTATGGATATGAAAATGATGACAGTGTTCCAGCAGGACAACCACCCAAAGCATACTTCAAAATGAACAAAGAAATGGTTCAATGACTATGAAGTAGAGGTGCTGGGTCCCCAGTCCCCAGACCTCAACCCAATTGAACACTTGTGGGTAGAGTTGTAGAGAAATACCCAAGTGAATAAACTAGTATGCACCAACTTTGGGAACGTGTAAAAGAGACCTGGGATCTGATTTCGGTTGAGACATGCTAGAATCTGATCGAGATCATGCCAAGAATGATTCAGGCAATGTTTCAAAGTCAAATGTGAATTTACAAAATAATTTAAATCTAGATTTTTAGAAGCAGAACAGTAACCGTTACATGACAGGAATCAGCAAAACGAATCACATGCTAAATAGCTGCAAGTCAAATTCATGTATGAGCCAAGATGATTGTCTATAAATTGATGTATAAAAAAAAACCAAAAAAAACTTGCAAGTCTTCAGTAGGTGATACTTTTTTTTAATGGCTAACTCATAATGATGACAGAATATGACATTTCGAAGCTTCCTCTGGCTTCTTCTTCAGATATATCTAAAAACACTTTCTGCAGGCTGCATATTTATGTATAACTGGACACAAGGATAGGATTACAGGAGGGAGGGAGGGGGGGGGGGAAGAGGCTTATTACTATATACATATAAAAACAAATAATCAATTCCCAGTTCCCAGATTCTTTATCTTTATGGCTAACTTAGTTCAGTGATTTGTATAGAAAGACATGAACTCATGTGAAAGGTTCATTTCACTATCCAGAGTCTTGAATAGGGTCATGCACTTGTACTCATAAATCAGTCGCTGTTTTCTTGATTTAAAATTCCCTCTTAAAATCTAAATTTTCATGTCACTGGTGATATTATGATCTTCCTGGCAGAAATGTTTTGGCACGGGACGATCCATTCTCTATTGTTTAATTGTATGGCGATGTGAATTGATTCTCATTCTGAGTTTCTGGCCGGTCTCTCCAACAGATTTTCAGTGGAACATTTGGTGCACATGATCAAATACACTACATTAGGTGTGTTACAGGTGAATGTACCTGGGATTTTATATTCCCTGTTAGAGTTTGGTATCTCTATCCTGTCAGTGGTCAGTATGTGAGGGAAGGTTTTGCACCTTTTCTGTCCGCATGGAAATGTTCCTGTGTTAGTTGGAGGTGACAGTGAGCTGCTCACAACCATATTCCTGAGGTTTGGTGGCTGTCTATAGCACAGGAGAGGGGGGTCTGGAATATGGATTTTAGACGGTTGTGTTTTTGCAGTAGTGGATGTAATTTGCGTGTGATTCCTCTCAGCGTCTCCAGGTGTGGGTTATATGTAATCACCTGTTAACTTGCTGTTCAGAATTACAGGAATATGTCTGCTGACAGATATCAATGGGTAGTATCTGGCATTGCAGCTCCATTGAAGTGAATACGGTTGACGCTGGGTTCACACCAGCGTTCGGGTCTCTGTTCTGAGGTTTCAGAAACCAGTCAGACAGAGTCTGGTCGTGAGCGCCGGTGAGCATTTTATGCTCTCCACAGCGAAACCGTTTTTAAACCGTACACAAAGTCCTGCATGTCCGACTTTGTGTCCGGTTAAAAAAATCCTGTTTCGCCGCGGAGAGCATAAAATGCTCACCGGCACTCACGGCCGGACACTTTTCAAACCCATTCAAATGAATGGGTTTGACAAATGCCTGCAGGTTTCCGTCTCCTGTCCAGTTTCGAGCAGGAAACAGAAACCTGCAGAACGGAGACCCCGGGTGCAGATGTGAACCAGTCCTAAGCTGATATACCACATGCAACCTGTGAACAGATGTGGCGCTGTTTCTAGCAGAAAGCATCTGTTTTTTCTAATCTTGCACATTCCATTTGTATTTACTTTGGACTTTTCCCCACAAGATTTTGATTACGTTGCACACAATGCAATACAGTTCATTTTGAGGCAATCTGGTGGCCATGTAGCAGGGTAAAATATGTTTCTACTTTTCATAGGCAGATCTCACTTGTACGAGGATCACAGCTTTCACATTTTTGGTTTAATTCCATGTAATTTCTTTTTACAGATATATTGTAGCGAGATTGATCCCATTTATTTGCACTTGTAACTCCTCCTTGTATTACATATATCAGTCTGTGTCTGCAGTCAGACACTTGGGATGTAGGCCAGGTTCAGTTGGCTTAGTCCAATGAATATTATTATATGTGAATTGTTTATGACTAAATAAAGTACAGTCTGGTTATCCAGATGTTTGTGCTCAGTGACAGCTGCTCACTCTATAGTTTTGTATGGTAGTATGGGAATGGTTCTTGATGTTACTGCCAAACGTGGTGTGCTATATGGATTCATTATTAATTCTTTGATTCCTTGGATATTTTAGTCTCAGCTGTATGGGGAATGAGTATATCCACACAATAATTTAAGATACACTACTCACCATAGAAATCATTTCTCTGTGATGAACCTCCCACCCAATAGGAATAAGACAATGTAACCAGGTTGATTAATTTCATCCAGCTGTTACTTACAGAAGTACTCCGATGACTCTGCTATAGTCGGCCTTATTACTGATGGTGACGATCGGGAATACAGAGACTTAAACTGGGACTTTGTTGAATGGTGCCAGCAGAATCACCTCTGGATTAATGCTGGGAAGACCAAGGAGATGGTGGTGGACTTTAGTAAGTGGAGAAGTGCTCCGACCCCAGTGGAGATCCAAGGGACATGCATTGAGATAGTCAGGAATTATAAGTATCTGGGTGTGCTCAGTGGCGTAACTAAGAATGGCGGGGCGAACTTTTGACATGCCCCCCCCGACCGACGACGAAGACCTTGACCGACCCCCTCCTATGCATTTCTGCGTGTTCTATTATGCCCCATAGTGGCTCCTGCACACAGTATGATCCCCCATAGTGGCTCCTGCACACAGTATGATCCCCCATAGTGGCCCCTGCACACAGTATGATCCCCCATAGTGGCCCCTGCACACAGTATGATCCCCCATAGTGGCCCCTGCACACAGTATTATCCCCCATAGTGGCCCCTGCACACAGTATGATGTCCTACTGTGGACACCCATAAACAATTATACTCTGGGGTCTTTTCAGACCCCAGAGTATAATAATCGGAGATCCGGGGGGAATAAAAACATAAAAAACTACTGTTACTTACCTGTCCCCCGGCTCAAACGCGGTCTTCTCCGCTGCCTTTTCCGCTGCTGTCCATGTTCAATGATGTCGGACGTCACATGACCTGGGACGCAGGCCGGGTTCATGTGACGTCAAAGACGTCAGGAAGGAGGCCTGGCAGGATCGTGGAGAGGTAAGTAACATGTTTTTTATTTTTCTTACCTCTCCCGGTCCGCCAATCATTATACTCGGGGGTCCGAAAAGACCTCCGAGTATAATGATAGCAGCGGTAGCAGCTGTCACCGGGCCCCTAATGTCCTGGGCCCTGTGGCAACTGCCTCCGCTGCTATGGCAGTAGTTACGCCACTAGGTGTGCTCCTGAATATTAAACTAGACTGGGCTGATCACCTGGAGGCGCTGCACAGAAAGGGCCACAGCAGACTCTACCTGCTCAGGAGGCTGAGGGCCTTCGGAGTCCAGGGGCCACTTCTTAGGGCCTTTTTCAACTCTGTGGTTGCTTCTGCCATCTTTTTTGGGGTGGCCTGCTGGGGGAGCAGTATATCAACCAGGGATAGAAATAGACTTGACAGTCTGATCAGAAGGGCCAGCTCTGTCCTGGGGAGCCCCCTGGACCCAGCACAGGTGGTGGGTGACAGAAGGATACTGTCTGTGGTGACCTCCATGCGGGTGAACAAATCCCACCCCATGTATGGGACCTTGATGACACTTAGCAGCACTGTAAGTGACCGTCTGCTTCACCCCAAGTGTGAGAAGGAGCGCTATCGCAAGTCCTTCCTTCCAACCGCGATCAGGCTGTATAATCTACATCAAACCAAGCGAAGATCACTCCGCACAGAAAACTACTGATTATGACTATAAAGTCTTCCTTCTTTCTTCTTCTGTTCCTTAGCTGCTATGGACTCCTAGTATATCTTCTCTTCTCAGCATGTGTGTGTCTACGTCTGTAATATGTGGCTGTTTATGTGAAAAGGGCCCACACTGTCGATATGGAGTTCTTGGTATCATTGTAACGGTTATGGTATAACATTGTCCGAAACAGCAAAAAAAATTTTATTGAAAGCACAATTACGAGAAAAAAAGTGAAAAACACAACATACCACAAGAAAGTCAATTTCGAGAAATTTCACTTCAAAAAGTAACGACGACTTTAAATCATTACAAATCAAACTATTACAAGTTATGGCATGTTATATATCAAATGAAAGCTTGAGATCTTAGCTACAATAATAATGCATACTTAATATTGTATTACAATGTAACCATTAAGTAACAATAAGCCAATAAAAGGCGACAAAACCGGGTTGGAAAGTAGCGCCGACGATCTGGGCCCTTTTATATGTCACTTTAATTCTAACGAAATCCGCACCAAAAGTGTACAAATTCTTAAAAGTCTCAACAAATTTGTAAACTTGACATATTTTTAAATAAAATTTTTGCATAAAACAAAATTGTGATTTTTTTACCCAAATATGTTTTGGACTATTTTCTCTATAATTAGTATCGACGATCTGGGCCCTTTTCACGTAAACAGCCACATATATTACTGTGTATTATCCTGTATCTGTATTACTATGCTGCTGTAACATACTGAAATTTCCCCAATGTGGGACTATTAAAGGATTATCTTATATATACCCTATAGGGGAGCACTGGTTTTCTGACTTGGTATATAACATTCTGGCTGTTTGTGGTCACCACTAGGAGAAGACAGGTGCTGGCTGTAAATGGATTTTAAAGGGGTTGCACATGGCTGCTTTAATTTATAATTAGTGGCACACTTGTCCACTGTATAAATGGTTTTAAAAAAACAAAAAAACAAACAAACCTTTTTTAATGCAGAGCCATAAAACTTTTGTCTGCTGGGCACTTATCACTTGTATTTGTCTCACGAACCCACTAAAATTAGCAACTCTAGAATTAATTTCTATTACTATACTACATATCAAGAATCCTGCCAAAATTGCCTTACAATCAACATCGGGGGCACCTCACAGGGAATTGTTGCTATAAACCTGAAATTGCCTTAAATAGGAATGAATGGTGCATTGAACTACAAGAGCGGCCTCCCAAAAATGGCCGCCGACCGGCATGCGCAGTCGGCTCTACTAGTGTCTCACTGGCAGAGCCAACTGCGCAGGCGTCGGAGGAGAGGCAGGAGGAAGACAACAGAGAAGGGGAGGATCCAGCCGAAGATAGGGACGTCGCAGGATCGTGTTCTTGAGCAGCAGTGGAGACGCCGCCATCGCTGCCAGAGAACTAATTTACATACCGGTAAAAACCAGTATTTCTAAGGAACGGCGCGGCGGAGATCACATCTAAAGGTAAGAGACGAATAGCCTTTCTAAAGGCTATTCCGACGTCTTATCTACAAAAAAAGAGGTTTTAATGGTAGAATCCCTTTAACATTCCAGGTGCTGCACTGTTTACTACAATATGTATAGTGCCTATAATGTGTAGTGGTAGGTTTAAGTACTGCAGCAGGGTGAAAGGAGTCACACTTAGCATGTTATCATTAACAGTAGTCTTGCTGTCTTGAAACAGCTGATCTGCAGGGGTTCCCAACTGCTCCCTCCCACTTGCAAAAATATTTGCGCACCAAGCTTTGTGTACCACCACCTCCTCACCACCCCACAGAACCTGTTGTCAAACATTTGAATTCCTCCCCTGTTTAGGATCGATGGCAGTTATGCTGCTTGCAGGAGAGGTGGTTCAATTTGATAGAATTGTGGCAGTATGTGTATGAACGTATAACACCTTAATTCATTTGCATTAATGGTGTGTATAGGGATATCAGACCTGACCTTAAATTTGTGAGGATAACTCCCCCTGGCAATGGTTCCAAATCATGACTTAGCAAAGTGAACAGAATTCTGAAAATCCCAGGCTTCTGATGTGGGAAAGTAGAATTTTATGTAAGATCTAAACGATGTGTAACGTAACAGACAAAATCTATGTTCTGCCCAATATGTCCCCAGTTAAACCTAGACTATGACAGAAAGATCTATATGTCATCTGGATACACTGTCTAATGAAAAACATATGTAGAAACTTAACTGTATGTATTGAATGCTTATAAAATATTCTGCTTATAAGGATTACCAATGCTTACTTCTAAAAACTGACCTGATCTACAAGCTTCTTTCTTAGGGCTAGTTCACACAGAGTTTTCTGCAGGCAGAAAAAAATCTGCTTCAAGAAATAGGAAACAGTATTTTGACACGGTTTTTGTTACGTTTTTTTTTTTTTGCTCCAGCACATTGTGTGAACCTGGAAACTTTTCTTTAAAAAAAATGCTAGCGGTTTTTGCAAAATGGGTTTTTCAGGCAGAATCCCACTGAAGATATTTCATGTCACTTTTTTTTCTGCTAGCTGAAAAAAACAATAGAAGAAAAAACTGCTAGTGACTCCCATTTAAATGAATGGGAGACGGATTCCGCATCAAAATCCGCCTGCAAAAACTTGTGAACTGACCCTTAGGGGGGCGTTCAAACTACCGTTAGCAGTGTTCATTTCTAGAATCCATTACACAATGTTAACAACGGACACTAACAGAACCATCATAAATCTGTTAAAAATCCTATTCATTTCAGTGGAATTTTATGTGTTGTCCGTTATTGTCCGTTTACACCAACTCCGTCACGTCTGGGGGATTTTTTTGTGGACATAAAATCCCGCAGTGTGCAACTATTCATATAAATTGCCAGGCATGTCCTGCAGTCACAGCAAGGGGGGAGTAATCCAGACATATCACTCTACATCTGTAGCAATGTATGCAAGAAAAACGGGCAGCACATGGATGATATCTGTGTGCAGCCTGTTTTATTTCACAGTCTTCTAGAAATGAATGGCTGAGATGAGTAGAGAAATGAGAAAAAAAAATACTGCATTCCATGTTTTTTTTTCTTCGTTTCTCTTTATCTGTGAAAAACAACAGATGTGTGAAAACCCCCATTGACTATAATGAGACTGTGTGCTGTAATTTCATGGATAACACATATACTGATAAATCATTCATGTGTAAGGGCCCTAACACTGTGGACACACATGATGTGGAGTAATTATCTAATCTTCTGCCATGTAAATTAGCGGTATTGTAGGTAAGATTTTTACAAAAAAAAAACCCAAAAACAAATATTCACATTCTGTGAATAAAACTTACAGGGCACAAATCTACCTGGTAGACAATGTTGACAGTATTTGTGCATGAGGCTTGAATGATTATTATGGCCTTATAACATAACTTTTTATCATGGGATAGCATAAATACTGGACAACCCCTTTAAATTGTGGACAATACGTTAGCAAGAAGGATTAAACTGACATAATGCATCAGATGTGATGCAGCTATAATAGCGTTAAGTGAGCACCATTACAGGAAACGGGTTCACCCCAGGACACAAGCTGTTTTATATTTCAGATCTGCATGCTTAGTGATAGATATAATGGGTTGCCAATGAATCTTTCTAACACACTCTGCTGCATGTAGAGCAAACTATATAGAACTATAGCTATATGTATAGTAATGAGACAAAAATCACTTCCAATTTTTAATGAATTTAGGCTGTAATAAGTTTTACATGGAAAAAGGAACGTTCCTATGTAGAGTGTTGGTATTGCTCGCCTCTAATACTTCACAATGAAATGGCATGTTGACAATCAGGACTGATTATTTTGGATGCAGTGCATGAAAACACAGTGCTGGCGTCCTGAACTTCCATCCAGAGCCAGATGCTGGAGGTTGAATTACAGCCATTGCTACAATTAATGATCCCAGTTCACTTATGTTGGCAGCAAGTAACCCGCGTATTCAGATCCAACTTATCCCCAGGGTCTATAGATCCAGTTGTTACAATTCCAGGAATCCGATGGAATCCATGTGGAATGGTACCACCAAATTGTTTGTGTACAAAGGAATATTATGCAGCAGCAAATGCTGGATCCCTAGATTATCAATTTATTTTATCCAAGCTTTCTAGAGGCAGAAATATCCTGAATGCATTGACAAGCGGTGAGTTTATGAAAGCACACAGACCCCATAGACTATAATGGGGTACCTGTCTTTTGCGCGGTGTCCACACAAGTCACACGGAGAGTAAAGTAGTTCATGAAGTACTTCTCTCTCTGCATGTTCCGTGCAGACACCGCGTGGAAAACTCACATACCCCATTATAGTCAAGATACTCGCTAGCTGTCACAGTTTTCTCAGGAACTGTACAGCCCAATGCCTGATGTCAAAGTTAGGGCCCCTTCACACTACGGATACGCTGCCTGATTCTAAATGTTAAAACACGGTCAGAATTAGCGCGTATAAAGCAGATCCCATTCATTTCAATGGGAGCCGGCATACGAGCGCTCCCCATTGAAATGAATGGGTTCTTTTTTACTCTACGAGCGCTCCCATTGAAGTGAATGGGAAGCGCTCACGTGTACGGCTCGCCGTGTGAAGGAGCCCGGCGCTCGACTCAGTCCCATTCACTTCAATGGGAGCGCTCGTAGAGTAAAAAGCAGCCCATTCATTTCAATGGGGAGCGCTCGTACACACACACACACACACACACGCTCGTACATATATATATATACACACACACACACACACACACACACACACACACACTTTGGAATGCGATCATAGAGCGCCGGGAGTCCAGACCAGCCCCCTTATATAGGCAAGGGGCGGTCACCAGCAAATAGCCCAGCTGCCCAATCCGAGCGTCTATTGGTCGACTCCTATGTCAATCAACCAGTTGACCACGCCCAGCTGTTGCAAGGCAGGTTAACTCTTGCAACCCTGGATTGTGCAGAGGAACAGACAGCGACGCCCATATCATGGCCGCAGTCTCTGCACAATCCTAACAGTAAGATAGCATACTCTATTGTATCTAGTGAAATAACTCTCTAACTCTGTACAGCGTAACAATAAATTACATATTAGTAAACTCCCCCTACCCTCTCCATAGACTTCTGTATGTAAGGTTGGATACAGATTCTATCCAAGAGGTTGACTGAAGAGATAAGGGAGGAAATCAAACTTAGTGAAAAATTCCAAGAGGGCCTCTGCTAAGTAGTAGACTGTTTTACTGATGCTGTAGGCTCTATTCACATGGAGGAAAATGGTGAGGAATTTGGTGTGGAATTTAAGCGCTATAAAAAAAGCCTCCCATTGACTTCAATGCTAGCAGAAAAAGAAAACAACACCATGACAATAATTCATTAATATAGTAAGAAACAGTGTACTTATTAGATAACACAAACCACAAAAAAGGGTAAGTATGACATAATAAACACACTAATAATAAAAATCTCAAAAAATCTTTATTATAATAATTTAACACATACACAAAATAGGACGATGCAAAGAAAGCAAATGTACACATACACAAATGGGTATAATGGATGCCACAGCAAATAGTGGTCCCTGTGAATACTGCTAATTTCCCTCATGAGCCATAATAAAGTACAAAATACACACTCTCGTATTATGTATTGAAATTCACATAGGTGAGTGTTACCATCATAAACAACTATATAGGACACAAATATAAATTCTGACTCCCAGTATTTTTATGTTCACCCTTAAGGATGAACAATAGATACTATAATATCAAAGACTACAGGTCCTATTAAGATTTATCTTACTTCCTGTATACAAAGAGCGGCGTATACATTGCCCTCAGAGGTCTAGTAACCACCATATGTTAGAAGAAAGACATGTTGCAAGTACAAGAAGATTTGTATAGACACTCACCCATGGGGAAAGTAATCAGCAGATCACCAGGGACGGGCACCCACTACCCAAAGCCCGACGCGCGTTTCGGCGCAGAGAGCCTTCGTCAGGAGGAGTCTTACAATCTGATACTTATTAGATAAGCCTGTCAATACCCCTATTTATCCCGTATAGGTTTCTCCATAAAATTAACAAGAAAACGGAAGCAGCGGAGAATAACACAATACTCAAAGTAATGTATTGTGTTATTCTCCGCTGCTTCCGTTTTCTTAGCAGAAAAAAGAACCCATTGAAGTCAATGGGAGGCTTTTTTTTTCAGAGTTGAAATTCCACACCAAATTCCTCCCCATTTTCCTCCGTGCAAATGGACCCTAATATGTTTTATGCTGTTTTGCACTAGCCTTTTTCCCATGCTTATTGCAGGTTAATGTCAGGAAGTTACAACTGACACACACTTTGCATTTCACGGACTAAGTATGCTCATCTGAAACTGTCCTAAGGCTGGGGACATATGGGATGTGTTTGTTACAGTTAGCTACAGTGGAATCACCAGTGGCTATCTTAATGCAAATTAAACAAATTCCATCGATACACTCAGGGCCGCCGATAGGCCAGTATTACTGGTACTGGCGTCAGGGGCCCGGCAAAATTGAAAAATGGAGGGGGCCCGGTTTTGGCCCGCCACCGTGTGCCGGCCCCCTGGCACCCGCAGCAGTCATTCAGGGCCGGCGTCAGCGCAGGGCATAGTCGGGCAAGTGCCGGGGTCCACAGAGCCTCTGGGGGCCCCCGGCACTTGCCCGCCCCAGCACTTGCCGGTCCCGATTTCAGCTCACCGGCGTCTGTCGGACGCCGATGAGCAGAATACATACGCGATTAAAGCAGGAGCTGTGACAGCTCAGCTCCTGCTTTAAACGCAGCTGCCTGGCTTCGGCGTGTGTAGGCGCGATGACGTCATCACATCGCGCCTACAATTATGTCAGTGGAGTGAGCAGAGAGAGGAGCGTCGGGGGAGCGATGGAAGAGGTAAGTGTAAGTGTTTGTTTTGTGTTTAACATTAAGATGGAACATAATGAAGGGGCCCATGAAACTGGGGGGCAAATGAAGGGGAGGGGGGGAACGGCATGACACTGTGGAAGATGAAGGGGGTGGGGAGAGAATGGCATGACACTGGGGCAGATGAAGGGGGGGGGGGAGAATGGCATGACACTGGGGCAGATGAAGGGGGGGAGAATGGCATGACACTGGGGCAGATGAAGGGGGGGAGAATGGCATGACACTGGGGCAGATGAAGGGGGGTGGGGAGAGAATGGCATGACACTGGGGCAGGTGAAGGGGGGTGGGGAGAGAATGGCATGACACTGGGGCAGGTGAAGGGGGAGAGAACGGCATGACACTGGGGCAGATGAAGGGGGTGGGGGGGAGAACGGCATGACACTGGGGCAGATGAAGGGGGTGGGGAGAGAACGGCATGACACTGGGGCAGATGAAGGGGGTGGGGAGAGAACGGCATGACACTGGGGCAGATGAAGGGGGGGAATGGCATGACACTGGGGCAGATGAAAGGGGGGGGAACGGCATGACACTGGGGCAGATGAAAGGGGGGGGAACGGCATGACACTGGGGCAGAATGGCATGACACTGAGGAAGATGAAGGGGGGAGAATGGCATGACACTGGGGCAGATGAGGGGGGGGAATGGCATGACAATGGGGCAGAGACGGGGGGACATGAAACTGTGGGCAGTTGAAAGGGGGAGAGCAGCATGAAACTGGGGACAGAGATGGAGGGGGGACATGAAACTGGGGGCAGAGGAAGGGTGTATATGAAACTGGGGGAGAGATGGAGGGGAGGCATATAATTTACGGGTGACTGTAGGAGGATTATACTGTGTGGGAGCACATGAAAAATGAATGAGAATGGGCGGAGTCAACAGAAAACATTGTCCATATTCCTAAAAATATATGTTCAATCTACAGTATATAACAAGTTGAGTATCTTTGCATACCTATACATATCATTCCATACATTATTTTTCTTGTACTAATCCTCTTATACAGCCTGTAAAATGGAGCAGAGTTGCATTCAAAATTCTGCAGCATTCAGAGTTGTACTGATATTATGTGCCGCTTGTGCTAAAAGTGTGAAATAAGAGGACAACTTAGTAATATAAGTCAATGGCTAAATAACATGGCTTTTTTCAGTACAATGCTTTGTTTGAAACCACCGTAAGCAGGAACGCAGTTTTCCTCTGCGGACTTTCTGTTACAATTAGATCTACGGGGAAGCCGCCGGCATTTCCGTACGTATAATTAATATGCTGCGATTTCCAAAACTGCGCCGGTGCTGCGGTTTTACCACAAAGTTGGCATGGGATTTGCAAGAATCCCATCCACTTTGCAGTTACTGTAAAACACCGCGATTTTTCTTGTAGCGTTTTCTTCGTGAGCAAATCGCGACATTTCTAGCCCGTGGGGCCCCAGCCTAAGGCTAAAGCCCCACATAGTGAGACACCACAAGAAAATGCTGTAGAAAAAAACATGGTGGAAACATCACTTTTTTTCTGCAGCGTTTTATTCACAACCCTGTATGGAGAACAGGAGAGTTTCTATAGGTATAATCTACTGCAGATTTTTTTCTGCAATGTATGTATGGGATTAGTCAGAATCCCATCCACTTTGCATGTAATGTAAAACACACAGCGTTTATGGCCACATGGGGCCTTGGCCTAAAGATGTAATTGTCACCTTGCCAACTGATACATAATGTACATGGCTTACATCCTATGTTGTGATATGCTAAGAGAAAGTACAGAGAGGAGATATGTGACTGAACAAACAGCAGACATCAGTAACACAAGCAGTCTCACATGACATCATCTTTTAAGAAAATAGCTCTCACATTCTTTTTAGCAGGCTGTAATTCAACACAAAATATATGGGGTTTAACATAAGTAATCCATGGAAATTTATGCAAAGACAGACAACAACCGTGCCAGAATGTAAATAAAAGCCAAAGAAGGTGGTAAGATTTTTAGTTCCTGGTCTCCAAGAAAAGCCATTCTGTAATAAGAAGCAGCTTTATAAGTGCAGACGCTCTATACTAATCACTAAGGAATGTGATAGCTAACATTCAAATGGGACAATGTAAGCATCAGTATTATCAGCCAATGAATGATGTTAAAGGGGTTGTCCACTTTCAGACCAATATTGAGAGACAACTGTTATTGTTTGTATAATATACCTCCTTTTCTAGATCTCTGCTTCTGTCATTCATGCTGATTACTTCCAGTGGATAAAAAGCAGTCCATGGTCATGTGATATTTGATCAATGGTCATGTGATGGACACACAGGTGCACAGCAGACAGATGTCTGATTACTGTGCATGGACTAGAACAAGCTGTGCACCTGTGTGTTCATCACATGACCGTGGACTAATTTTTACCCACTGGGATTAAGCAGAATAAATGACAGCAAGCAGGGATCTAGAAAACCGTAACGAATTGATACTGAAAATATATTAGACAATTTTACAAATTTTATTTTGAAGCTGTGCAATCCGCATATCTGTATGATTTTAAGATTAAGATGGACAACCTTTATAAGTTCTGCAATAAATGGAAATTGTATTTTATTCGGGTATAGCAAAGTTCTATCAAATTTTATTTTTATCATTTTTACACGATAAACACTCTACCTTACCCAGTGTTGCAAAAAAACAAAAACAAAAAAAAAACTGCCTGTCTTCTGGGAAATCTTTGTTATGATAGTGTCTCTTGAGTAAATTGCAGGAACTGGCTGACAACAGAGAGTAGTAGTAGGTGTTTAACTATTACCCTGGGCTGAAAGATAGATCCCAAGCACCCAAACACCTTCACTAGCATTAGCTGCAAAGGCAGATTCACTTGTGCAGAATTTGGAGCCCAAGTTATCACCATAGAATCTAGTATGAAAAATTCAGATTGCTCCACAATCTGAAGTCAAACCAGGAACAACAATAAACTTACAAGTGAGGTATAAAACAGGGAGATGAATCAGGAAAGTGAACGCCCATGCCAAAAGTCAGTTCAAGAGGTTACATCGGAACCAAAATCAGAAAACAAACGGATCTCCAGTAACAAGCCATTGGTCAATATAAAGCAGACCCTCACAAACAGTCAAGATATAGAAGCCCCAGTATGTACAAGCAAATAGCAGACAGAAGGCTGAGGAGGAAGAAGCTTTAAATATGCCTCATAATCTGTTTAGTTTCTTCTCAAAGGTTTGTGATGGGGTTGTGGTTAGAACTCACTCTTTGCGGACCACACCAAACTCACTTAATCATGTCTTTATGGACATGACTTTGTGCACCCAGGCACAGTCATGCTGAAACATAAAAATGCCTTGACCAAACTTTTGCCATATAGATGAAAACATACAGTACAATTGTTCAAAATTGTTCAAAATGCCTTGGTATGCTGAAGTTTTAACATTACTCTTCACTGGATCTAAGCGGACTAGGCTAAACCCTGAAATCCAATCCCATAGTACTAGGCCACCTCTACTAAACTGTACAGTAGACACAAATGTAAAGTTCTGCTGGCATATGACAAATCCTCACTTGTCCATCAGACCAGATTGAAAGGCGTAATTGTCGCTCCTTAGACTATATTTCCACTGGTTTCAAAAGATAGGAAAATTAGTTTATTTGATTTAATTTCTGTCATGGAGAAAATTAATGCTGGTCACGCAGAAGATCTATATATAAATAAGTTAACGGACGGAGTTAAAATGACTGATGGTGAAAATGAGGACAATGAATATTAAAGACTATACATCTTACCTTATATATAGATACAAAATCAGAAATGTACAAGCTATGGTTCGTTTTAAGGTCTCCCTGTAGGTGAAAGAAGTTTGGTACTGACAAAAATTTTCATGGGAAACAAACCAGCAGATCCCCTCTTATTTTACAATTCCACTTCTCCTTCCAAAGGAACAGCCTGGAAATCTATTTACACATTCGGGCACCATCATGGTCCACTATTCTTACACTGGGCTAGCATCCTGCCTTGGTTGAAGTACCCAAACTCTCAGCTCCTCTCGTGGTAGTACTTCGAAAAGGGAGGCACTGAGGGGATGGGGGCACTCATAACTAAGTAGGGCACTGGGGCACTAATAATTAAGAGAATAAGGCACTGGGGACATGATTAGTTAACAGGGGGCACTATTTATTTACTGGGGGCACAAGAAACTAAGAGGTAGCACTATACACTACAAAGTATCAAATAAATGGGCATTTTTTGTGTTATTAATGTTATTAATAACTTTAGAAAAGCATTAACCCCTTAGCGACCCTTGACGTAACTGTACGTCATGGGTCGCATGGGGATGTATAGAGCGAGCTCACACGCTGAGCTCGCTCCATACACGGCAGATGCCGGCTGTATAATACAGCCAGGACCTGCCAATAACAGCAGCGGTCGGTGCCCGAGCCGATCGCTGCTGTTAACCCTTTACACACTGCGGTCAAACGCGACCGCAGCGTGTAAACAGCGCAGGCGGCATGGGCGCCGCCATGTTTCCCCGATCGCCGCCCTCCTGAACGTCACATGAGGGCGGTGATCGGTTGCTATGACAGCCGGAAGCCTATTGAAGGCTTCCAGGCATGTCTCTGCCCGAGATCTATTAGACGATGCCAGAGGCATCGTCTAATAGAAGTGCTGGGATTCTGCTATTCACTGCAGTACTGTAGTATTGCAGTGAATAGTATGAGCGATCAGACCCCCTAGGTTTCAAGGTACCTAAGGGGTCTGATCATAAATGTAACAGAAGAAAAAAAAAAGTTTTTAAAAGTATTAAAAAAAAAAAAAAAAAAAAAGTTCAAATCACCCCCCTTTCCCTAGATTATCTATAAAAGTAATTAAAGAACATTAAACATAAACATATTAGGTATCCCCGCGCTCCAAAATGCCCGAACTATTAGAATATTAAAACATTTATCCCGTACTGCGAACGGCGTAGCGGCAAAAAACATAAAAACAGCCAAAAAGCGTTTTTTTCAACACTTTGCCTCCTATAAAAAATTGAATAAAAAGTGATCAAACCATCAGATCTTTCCCCAAATGGTATCAATAGAAACGTCATCTTGTCCCGCATAAAAAGACACCACAACCAGCTCCATACATGGAAATATGAAAAAGTTACAGGTGTTAGAACATGATGACACAAATTTTTTTTCTATTTTGCAAAGTTTATCATTTTTTTAAAAGTATCAAAACATTTCAAATACTATATAAATTTGATATCACCGCGTTCGTACTGACACGTAGAACACAGGTAACATGTCATTTGTACCAAACAGTGAACGCTGTAAAAATTAAACCCATAAGAAAATGGCGCAAATGCATTTTTTCTCCAATTGCACCTCATTCTGAATTTTTTTCCAGCTTCCCAGTACATTGCACAGCATATTGAATGATGCCATTACAAAGTACAATTTGTCCCGCAAACAATAAGCCATCATGTGACTCTGTGAACTGAAAAATGAAAAAGTTATGGCTCTTGAAATGTGAGGAGGGAAAAACGAAAATGCGAAACCAAAAAATGGCCTGGTCCTTAAGGGGTTAAGAAAGTTGTGAATTGTATAAGCCAACGCCTAACTTGCCAAGAGACAGTAAAGTACCTTTGTTTGGCAGTAAAGAAATATCGTTTATACTGTTAGTAAAAAATTGTCTATGTTTAAAACTTCAAATTGTGTCTGTGTAGTAAAATGAGGAGAGGAGAGTAAGCTGTTGCAAAGTGGTTTATGTTCTCCGAGAACAAAAGGAACGGATCATCTGTCAGAGCAGAGTGCGGAGTCCACCATATCCATGAAATATTTGGCCAGTATGACGATATTGCCTGGTTTATTCTTCTTTGCTCTAATGTGTATGGTGCCCTAAAGTAATACATTGGGACAGATTTACTAATACTGGGTAAAATTTATTAAACTGTCTATAAAGGAAAACTGTCTACATTGCACAAAGTAACCAATTAATACAAAATGAAAACAAGGACAGTTTTGCTTTTTAGACAGTTTTCATAAATCACACAGGTTTTTTTTTTTGGATTGGAACATGAGGTGGAGGTCGCCTCAGGTATCAATCCAAAAACCGGGTAGCTGCGACTGAAAGCCGCTGCACTGCACCGACATCCAGCCATGCACTCTGCTCCGGATTAGGCCCAATGAATGGGCCTAGTTGGGAGGAGGGTGTGTCTTCAGACTGAATCGCGAGGCGACTCGGCCTGAAGGATGAACATCTCACTTCTTTTTTCCGGGAGATGGAAGAAACGGCTCCTGGAAAAAAGACCTGAGTTGCTCCCATTGATTTCAATGGGAGCCATCTTTTTGGTCAGGGTTTTGAGGCAGATACGGCCTCAAAACTTTGATCAAAAAACTCTGTGTGAACTTACTCTAAGGCTGAAGCCCCACATTGCTCATTTTATTTTGATCAATAGCCAAGAATGGCTACAAAAGGAATGTGTAACGATTCTGGTTATCAGATTTGGAGTCCAAATGGTGGGGCAAATGGTACAGTACTTAAATAGTAATAAATGAAGGATAAGTACCTCAGAAGTAGAAGAAACCGTGGTCAGACGTTAGCAAGGTTCGGTACACAGGAGGAGCAGATCAATCGTAGTCAGGCGTTAGCAAGGTTCAGTACACGGGAGGAGCAGATCAATCGTAGTCAGGCGTTAGCAAGGTTCGGTACACGGGAGGAGCAGATCAATCGTAGTCAGGCGTTAGCAAAGTTCAGTACACAAGAGCAGCAAGGTAGTGGTGAGGTTCAGGGCAACAGGAAGCAGACAGCCAGAATAATCAGGCACAGGATGGAGTGAGCTGTGAGTTTATATAGGACGGGCTAAACTGTGATTGGCCACAGAACAGGTGATCTTAATAACCCAATTACTCCAACAGAAGAGACCAGACAAGGTAAAGCACAGAACAAAACAGGTTTAAAAATAGTGCAATGGTTAAGGCCGCAGAACATAGCCAGGAAGTCATGGGTTCAAGACCCAGTGAATTCAGTTCGTGACATTACTCCCCCTTCTCCAGGAGCGTCCTCTGGACGGTACTTGGCTTGGCTTTTCTGGATAGCGGTGATGAAATTCTCTTACCAGTTGTGGAGCATGGATGTTGTTTACGGGTTCCCATGAATTGTCTTCAGGACCATACCCTTGCCACTTTATCAAGTACTGTAACTGATTTCGATGAATACGAGAATCCAAAATAGCCTCTACTAGATATTCCTCTTCTCCCTCAATAATAACTGGGTCAGGTGGAGGCAAGTTACATCCCGGGAATGGATTTTCCACAAAAGGCTTGAGAAGAGAGGAATGAAAAACAGGGTGAATCCGCATAGATTCTGGGAGTTTTAAACGAAATGCTACAGGATTAATTTGAGCCACAATCTCAAATGGTCCAATAAATTTCTGACCTAGCTTGGCTGAAGGTACCTTGAGCTTCAAATTCCTTGTAGAGAGCCATACCCTATCTCCTATACCAAAGGAAGGAAAAGACTTGCGATGTCTATCAGCAGTCTTCTTATAGCGATCTTGGGCTTCATGCAGAGCGTTTGTCAATTTTTCTTGAACTTGCTTCAAAGTAGACAGTCTGTCGGAGACAGCAGGAACTGAAGAAGAAATTGGAAGGTTGGGAATGAATGTAGGATGGAAACCCATATTGGCAAAAAATGGACTCTGAGATGTAGAAGAATGCTGGGAGTTGTTATAAGCAAATTCCGCTGTAGGAAGGAAATTAACCCAGTCATCCTGGAGATAACTTGTGTAACACCGCAAATACTGTTCAAGGGTTTGGTTAGTGCGCTCAGTTTGCCCATTAGATTGTGGATGAAAGGCAGAAGATAAGTTTACTTCAATTCCTAGAGTGGCACAAAAACTCTTCCAGAACTTTGAGGTAAATTGTACCCCACGGTCAGAAACTACATTGTCGGGTATGCCATGTAGGCGGAAAACTTCTCGGATGACTAATTCTGCAGTCTCTTCAGCAGAGGGTACCCCCTTTGTTGGTATAAAATGAGCCATTTTGGTCAGACGGTCTACCACTACCAGAATTGTACGCATATCTCTTGAAGATGGTAGTTCAACAATAAAATCCATGGAAACAGAACCCCAAGGACGAGATGGAATAGGAAGGGGTTGAAGTAATCCCACTGGTGAGGATCGAGGGGTCTTATTCCTAGCACAGGTTTGACAGGAAGAAACATACTTCTTTACATCCACTTGATATTTGGGCCACCAAAATGAACGAGACAAAAGTTCTTTGGTCTTTTCGACTCCCATGTGACCTGCGGGTTTAGAGTCGTGAACAAGGCGCAGAATTTCCAATCGAGTAGTCTCAGGAACATATACACACTGATCAAGAGTCCAAACCCCATCTCTAAACACCAAATCAATATCTGTGGGGGGATGATTCAGGAAGGGATCTCCATTATAACCTTCTTTGATCTTCTGAAGTATATCCTTGGAAATGATTGCCCCTACAAAATTCTTAGCAGGTAAGATGGTGGTTTCGGATGTGTCATCTTGTGTTATTTCAGAACACATCCGGGATAAGGCGTCTGCTTTTCCATTGCGGGATCCCGGTCTGTAGGAAATAATGAAATTAAATCTTGAAAAAAATAAAGACCATCTAGCCTGTCTACTAGAAAGTCTCTTGGCTGATTTAATAAATTCTAGATTTCGGTGATCTGTAAGAACCTGAACCACATGAGATGCTCCTTCAAGAAGATGCCTCCATTCTGTGTATGCTTTCTTAATTGCAAGTAATTCTTTATTCCCAATGTCATAGTTTCTTTCTGGAGGAGACATCAGGCAAGAGAAAAAAGCACAAGGATGAAGCAACTGTTTATCTCCAACTCTTTGGGACAACACTGCTCCTACTGCTGAATCTGAAGCATCCACTTCAACTATAAATGGGAGGTCTGGATTAGGATGAACTAAGATAGGAGCAGAAGTAAAAAAAAGTGTCTTTAATTGGTTAAATGCTTCGTCGGCACTTGAAGACCATTTAAAAGGAATCCCTTTCTGGGTTAATTTTGTTATCGGACTAATAACTTTTGAGAAATTCCTAATAAATTTGCGGTAGAAGTTTGCAAAGCCGACAAATCTTTGGATCTCCTTGACATTCTTGGGAGAAGGCCAGTCTAAAATAGCTTGGATCTTACTAGGGTCCATGCGCAATCCTTCTGTAGAAATGATGTACCCCAAAAACTGAATTTCTGTCTTTTCAAATTCACATTTTTCCAGTTTAATATATAGTTGGTTCTCTCTTAGACGGCTCAAAACCATGGTAACCTGCTTACGATGTTCTTCAAGGTTCTCAGAGTATATTAATATGTCATCCAAATACGCCACCACAAATTGATCCAGCAGATCTCGGAAGACATCATTAATAAAATGTTGAAAAGTTGCTGGGGCATTGCAAAGTCCAAAAGGCATAACAAGGGATTCAAAATGGCCGTAGCGTGTTCGGAATGCTGTCTTCCACTCGTCCCCAGGTCGTATACGGACAAGATTGTATGCCCCTCGTAGATCCAACTTAGTAAAGATCTTTGCTGACCGTAATCTCTCGAGTAACTCTGGAATAAGCGGAAGAGGATAACGATTTTTAACGGTTATTTGATTTAGTTCTCTGTAGTCAATACAAGGACGTAATGTGCCATCTTTCTTTGGTACAAAGAATATAGGTGTACCTGCCGGAGAAGTGGAATGCCGTATAAATCCTTTAGCCAGATTTTCTTTGATGTACTCATCCAGGACCTTCAGCTCCATCTCTGCAAGTGGATAGATGCGTCCATAAGGTATGGATGCGCCTGGTAAAAGTTCAATAGGACAATCATACGTGCGGTGAGGGGGTAGCTGGTCGGCATTCCTTTTGTCACAAACATCTTTAAATTCCTTATAAGGTTCAGGTAATTCGACAGCGATAGTGCTGGATCTTTCAGTAGCTCCTACCTGTGAAAGAATAGGCTGCTTCAGTTGACAATTTTGTTGACAATATTCAGAAGTGAAAGTTACATTTCCTGACTTCCAGTCTACTGAAGGATTGTGGATGCTAAGCCATGGTATGCCCAAAATTACTGGAAATTTTGGTGAAGAGATTAACTGGAAACTAATCCTCTCCTGATGACCGGGATCAATGAATACTTCCAGTTCAGTAGTTTCATGAGTAACCGGACCAGAATTTAAAGGTGACCCATCAACAGTTACTAATTCAACTGGTGAAGATCTTGCACTGTGCTCAATATGATTATCAAATGCAAACTTAATGTCCATGAAATTTCCAGCTGCACCGGAATCCAACATTGCTGTAGTGGACAACTTATAGGAACCATATGAAAGCTGAACTGGTAAGGTGAAATGAGGTCGGTTAGAGGTCATATTGTCAGGACATGGTGTGGTGGAAAACAGAGGCTGTGTCACCAGACTAAGAGAAGCACAGTGGGGACAAGATTCCAAATTTGGTCGAATCTCAGTTGCCGCAACTGCCCGTTGAGGTTTCTTAGGGCAGTCAAGAACATAATGTCCAGGTTGTCCACAATAAAGGCATAATCTTTCAGCAAGGCGGCGACGTTTTTCAGCAGTTGAAATTGGTCCCCGGATGGCATCTACTTGCATAGGTTCTGGGGCCGAACCTGTTTGAGAGGGTGTCTGCATCTTTGGGAGAAACCGTCCCTCAGGTAAATGAGAGAAGGTGCCTGCATCATAACAGCCTCGTCTTTCTCGCTTCCTTTCCAGGAGTCTTTGGTCAATACGGACGCATAACCGTATATACTCCTCAAAGTCAGCTGGAAGTTCTACCTTAACAAGTTCATCTTTAACAGATTCAGAAAGTCCTCCATAGAACCGCAATTTTAGTGCGGAGGTGTTCCAGGAAACATCAGAAGCCCAGCGCCGAAACTCTGCAGCATATTCCGCAACAGAGCGTCTTCCCTGTCGAAGATCCCGCAGAGCCCCCTCAGCAGTGGCGCAACGATTGGGGTCATCAAATACTAAGTCCATTGCTGCAAGAAAGTCCTTCAGATTGTCCAAAATCTCATCATCCTGTTCTAAATAAGGTGATGCCCATGCTTGTGCATCGTCTATTAGCAGGGCAATGATGAACACAACTTTGGACCTATCAGTAGGGAACTGTGAGGAATGCGTAGAAAAAATCATCCGGCAATGATTAAGGAATCCTCAGTACAAGTGTCTCTTTCCACCAAATTTTTCTGGTAGTGGAATCCGGTAAACTTGCGAAGTGGCACTGACAGCAGCAGAATTTGCACGCAATTCATTTACTTGTTGTTGTAATTCAGTGACTTGACTTTTCATTTAATTTAATTGTCCTTGAAGGCCATACACAAGGTTATGCAATTCTGAGATCTGGAAGGCATGCTGTGACAAAGCAGACTCCGCCCCTCCGGCCTCCATGTTGGGCCTGATTATTATGTAACGATGCTAGTTATCAGATTTGGAGTCCAATTGGTGGGGCAAATGGTACAGTTCTTAAATAGTAATAAATGAAGGATAAGTACCTCAGAAGTAGAAGAAACCGTGGTCAGAAGGTTCGGTACACAGGAGGAGCAGATCAATCGTAGTCAGGCGTTAGCAAGGTTCGGTACACGGGAGGAGCAGATCAATCGTAGTCAGGCGTTAGCAAGGTTCGGTACACAGGAGCAGCAGATCAATCGTAGTCAGGCGTTAGCAAGGTTCGGTACACGGGAGGAGCAGATCAATCGTAGTCAGGCGTTAGCAAAGTTCAGTACACAAGAGCAGCAAGGTAGTGGTGAGGTTCAGGGCAACAGGAAGCAGACAGCCAGAATAATCAGGCACAGGATGGAGTGAGCTGTGAGTTTATATAGGATGGGCTAAACTGTGATTGGCCACAGAACAGGTGATCTTAATAACCCAATTACTCCAACAGAAGAGACCAGACAAGGTAAAGCACAGAACAAAACAGGTTTCCAAATAGTGCAATGGTTAAGGCCGCAGAACATAGCCAGGAAGTCATGGGTTCAAGACCCAGTGAATTCAGTTCGTGACAGAATGGGAAATACAGTATATAGAAATCACTTATACTTCTACCTTCTGCTCAATTCACTCCTGGCTTTGGCTCAAAAAAATGCAGCAAAATCTGCAAATAAAAGCTGTGTTTCCACAATATGGGGACTTAGCTTAAAAGAGAAACTGTCTTTGTTATCTATAGCAACCAATCAAAGCACAGCTTTCATTTATTAAGAGCAGAAAAATAAATAAAAGTTGAGCTGTGATTGGTTGCTATGGGCAAGAAAAGTTTTTCTTTTGGGTAGTTTCATAAATCTAAGCTGCTAGTTTATGCAAATTCAAGATTTTTTCCTAAATATATTGCTTTAGAAATGCTGCTTCCCTATATAAAATTATTCTCTTCCCACTGTTTACACAATGTTTCCTTGGACCCAGACCTTTTATCTGATTTCATGATGTGACTTCTCTCTAGAGAGGAGGGGGGCTGAGTTCTCGGATCACAATTGCTATTATCTCCTGATCTTTGGTCCCAGGTCAGTTAATAACTAATAATTGCTAACTTCTCAGACAGTGTCTGTTATCTCTCTATGTAAACACATAACATTGATAAACAGATAAGATTGAGTTTACTGCAAGTCTGTTGTCTGTCCTAGCAGCATGTAAGTTTTTTTTTCTCCCCAAACCTGTGTAATGTATTATACATTTACTGTGCATATTATTTGATCTTATATAGATTTCTAATAATCATAAAAATGATCTTTCATGATAAAAGACTGAGTTACTTCATATTGTCCTGTCCATCAAACAGTCAAAGCCCACCCACCAGCTTGCTGTACAGGAAGCAAGACGAAGAGGCAGCAGGCTAAGCTAGTGAGAGAGGTAGATAGGAAAAGCAGTTACATTTTTATTAACTTTTTTGGGAAGGAATAGATAAAAACTGCGATTTTGCCACTGCTTTTTTATTCTATAAATTTTATATTGAAATTGTTTCGCCTCTGATTTGAATAAAAAGTGATCTAAACAATAGACATTCCCCAAAATGGTATAACTAAAAAGTAGACCTGGCCCCCCCCAAAAGACTCCCTTTACATCCCCATACAGCTGCTGGGACATCTGTCAATGTGGCTTTGCAACTTACGGCATTAGATCAAGAAGGTTCTAACTCCACTTTTTGCCAAAAACGAGTTAATACCCTTTCACTAATAAGTGGGTGAAACACAACTCATTGCAGGCTATTTCTTATTACTGGGCGTGAAGTTTTGCAGTTACCACATGGCCAGTAAGAAGGAAATTGCCTGTAATTAATTGTATGTCACTTACTTATAAGTGAAATCATCTTTGGCTTCAGCAGTGATGCTATTTTAGGCTGGGGCCCCTTTAGCGAATCTTATCCACACATTGCAGAAAAATATGTGTAGCAGAAATGCTGCAATTTCCAAAACTGTTGCGGTTTTGGAAATCGCAGCATGTCTATTATACCTATGGAAATGCTTTGCGTTGCCACTGTGGTTTTTCCCGCAGCACTTTTTTTTCGCTGTGGCCTGCTACGTGGGCCTTAGCCTTAATAGTGTTTGGGACACTGTGTGGCACCACCCTAATCCCTATGAAAACAGTATAGGAGTAGTTAATTTTTTCCAAACAACTTCTGCATGGTGTAATTTGTCATGTATTAGTTCTGCTGAGGTTGTATATAGCTATTTTTAAGACCTAAGGAGTAGATATTTTTCTCATGTCCTGGTACATAAAACCGTACATTTCTAAGAGGTTATATTTTCTTTTTTCCTTGACCCTACATGGAGGACCCATAGAGAAATATATAATGCCAGATAATCTGTGAATAGGAAAAATCTGTTAAACATATGATCCTAATACATAGCTAGTTTGAGGTCTTCACTTCCATTTTTTAGTTATCGATATATGCCTCCTGTATAGCTTATGATCAGCTACTCATGCCTGTGAAGAATCACATTGCCTGTGCATGATTTAGAGAAAGTGATGTCATTATTACTAAACTCATATTTTTTCAATTGCTTTCAAGCTGTTTGGGTTATATCTGTAATGCTAACAAGAGTACAAAATATGATAAACAGATCTATTGCGTTTTCTTATATAATTTTATGTCATGTGCAATAATAATGCATTTCAGATGTCCCAGTGATAGGAGTACAAAATAGAAAAGGATTTGTACCATTAATTATCTAATATCTAAAAATCTTCTGATAGCAGTTTGGTGTTCAGAGAAATTTCTGCCCAGTGTTTATATTTTGGTGACCTCTTGGGTTCTGAAAAGACTGGCAAATTCTGATGTAAATAAATATGTATTCACTGTGCATTTAGTTTCCTAATGTCATTTTTTTATGTAGTCAACTTCAATGTTAGTGTAGTCAGGAGTAGCCAAATATCAAGAAGGACAAGGCAGGAACATAGTCAGGAGCGACCAGGAGTTAAGATCAAGAGTAATACTACAAGCACCAGGTATAGTATCTGCAGGACAAAGCAGGAGCATAGTCAGGAAATGGGGTCAATATCAGAAACCGGGGCAATCAATTGCAATCTCATGTACTACAACAAGGAGGCAGGAAAGAAGAATCCTGATCACCAGACAATGAATGAAAAAATTGTTTGGGTTTAAAGGATAAGTTATCAATATCAGATCCATGAGGGTCTGAAACCCAACACCTCCACCAATAAGCAGGTCTCAGTATCTGATACACAAAGAATGGAGTCCATAGCAGATACTGCTGTTCTCTGTGTAGTGGTCAGACCAGATTACAGCAGGTCAGATCCCATTCATTTGCAAGGGAGCTCAGTGACTCGTTTCCTCACTACACAAAGAACAGAGCTGTCTGCTTGTTGCTCCATTCTCTGTGGATCAGCTGCTAAGAACTGCTAATCGATGGGGTGTTTGTTGTTCGACCCCCACCAATCTGACATTTGTGACCTATATTTAGGAGAGGTCATCAGTATTTTCTGCACCCACATAGCTCCATTCTGCACTCCCATAGCTCCATTATACTCTACAATGGCCAAAGTAGGCAGTCCTTGCTATGTAGAATTTGACTGTCTACTTCACTAAGAAAAACTACATTTCCCAGGTGTACTTGCTCTGTGCATTCCTAATTGTACATGCATGGCGCTAGCTTAAAGCTCCTACTCCTGCAATCTAGTGAGAGCAGAAGTGGCTGAGCACTTTGCCAAGGAATGTTTTTTTCATGTAACTGGAGCTCCTATTGATGCCCACAGTGGCAAAATCAAAAGTAGAAAAAAAAAATGAAAATGTCCCCAGGGGTCTTTTATTACCTAAGGGGGGGGGGGGAACATAATATTACAAAAGAATACAAATAAATCAGGAAAAAAAACACCCACGCTAAATGCAAACCTTCCTCATAGTGACTGCATACCTATACACTGTTCCTGCACTAGCCCCTTCTAATGTTTATGTCTGCCACTATATGATCTACCTGAGTTGGGGGCACACCCGAATGTGTTTGCTCCCCCGTACTGAACCCTTATCTATGCCTCTGGTATCAACGAAAAAACCCATCCACTTGTTCTGCAGGGGAAAAAAGCACTCACTCAGTTCCACCCATGGTAAAATAAAAGAGTTATGATTCCTAGAAGATGGCAATACTGAAAAATAAAAAAAATTTGATTCTAGGAAGGCAATGATTAAAAATATGACAAAGAACTTGTTCATTAAAAGGAGTCTATTATCTCCCCCAAACATACTGAACTATCATCACGTCATTCCAGAGCACATTACACTGTTAAACATCCTACCATTGTTATGTGTGTCACTTTTGTAGATTTAAAGTCTCCAAATGAGGCACTTGGGATGGACCTTCAGTTTGGAATACTCAGACCCCTACCACCTCCTGCCTGCACTACCATTTACAGCGGGCGTTGAGCCTATCATTGCTATGACATCACCTATATTATCTAAGCAACAAGAGCAGTGCTCCCAGATCTAAAGGCCCACCTTAAGTGCACCAACTGCCTCATCTGCATAAGATATCAATGTTGTTTTTATCCAAATCTACAAAACTGATATATATAACAATGTTTCGTCTTTTATCTACAAAAGCGACATACATAACAAAGGTAGGTATGTTGCTGTCACAAACAATGAAAGATATTGTAATATCCCCTGCCAAGGATCACCATTTTCAATTACATAATATAACTAAAGTATATAGCATATCATATAAAAAGTTTATATGTTCTCTCCATGTTTGCATGGGTTGACAATATATCTGTAAAGCACTGCAGAATTTGATGGCGCTATATTAGTAAGCTAAATAAACGTATCAAAGCAAATTTTTACAAATGTGCCTTAATGTGCCACTGCTCACTGGGATACTAAATTGTTAAAGGAGATTACATTCCAAATCCAGTTACAAAAGTTAAAGGCTGAATAGTATTAAAACAGCTTGAATCCTTCAATAGTCCCATATAAGCTTGAGAAAGGAAACCTCACATTCTTTAGGAGAAAACTTGTGCCAAAACCTACAAAGTAATCATCACATGCTTATGTCTAATAAGCCAAAAATCTGAATTTTCAATACGTGGCACATCTACAAGTTATGTCTTACCCAGAAAACTCCCATCTGTTTATATAAAATAGATTCACAGAAATAAAACTTTTATATTAATTTTATTGATTACACAGAAAATATAAATATACACATGTTCTACTGTATGTTGCTGCTTTGTTAGACCAAGCTCACATAGTCCATAGTCCAAATTTTTTTTCAGTCAATGCCAGTAATGGATTATAAAGACCCTAAAAATTGTTTAAACTGATCAATGATCAATATAGCTTGCTCATCTCTTAGCAATAATTGTCCAGCGTACATGAAAATAAAGATCAGCCGTACTTATTTATCATTGATTATTATTACCAGGAGGCATGATAGGCAAATGTAAATGTCCCTTATAGCCCACTTGACTTTTTCCCATTACCAAACTGTTTTATAATTTTTATAGAACAATACATATAAACAAAAGCATCATACAGGGGAAAAGTTGAGTAATACGAAAGCTTAATATTAGGGGCTAAGCACCATAATGTTAACATGTATCTGTATGAAGAATAGCCAAATAGAAAATCAAATTACATCTAAAAAAGAAGTCCTGTAGTATGATGGGAAAACACAAATGGTTAAAACAACAGGAAGAAATTACATTAAAATACAAGATAATTAAAATGAGGAAAAGGAGAAGAAAAGAAAACCAGAAAGGAAATAAAAATGGAATGAGAGAGAAGGAGAGCGGTAAAACTACTTGATGGGATGGGAGGGTGAACAGAAGGTCAGTAGGTCTTAACCCCCCGCGTGCCGGCCGCTTCCATTCATTTCAATGGGAGCATGCTATTCGAAACGGCTGTTTCGAATAGTGTTCACTCATCTCTAGTGAGGAGCGAAAGACGTCTGTATTGTAAACTTTACAGATACAAGTCACAGTTGGAAGAAGCAATCATGGCGGTCCAGAGGTAAGAAAAGGGAAATGTGAATGGTGTGGGAGAGTGAAGGGTGTGGTCTGGGAAGACAGGTATGTCCCAGCCAGGCAGCTAAAGGGTGTTTGGTAAAAACTCACACCAGGGGGGTCAGCTGACTAATCAGGCCCTAATAACAGTCTGAGTGTGAAGACTAGCAGGGTGGCACCACACTGACAGAGCTGAACTGTCCAGGCCGGACCTCCAAAGCAGGTACTGTGCCACCCGTTGTTGTTGCCAAGGTGGGAGACTGGTAGCCAGTCTCCTGTATAGTCAGGGAAAAGTTTCCTTACGTTTAAGTTAGTCTCTCAGCCAAGAAAGATTTTGTTTTGTTTATCCTGTGGCTTTGCAAAAGCAGTGTATGTGTTACATGTGAATAAAGCCTGAACCTGTATGCAATCCAGTGTCTGTGTCCCTGTTTCCTGCACTGCTACAAGCATCTACCTGAGCAATTCCCCACAAAGGTTACAGTCAGAGACATCACTGGTAAGTCACAAAATTTTACTGTATTGTATTCACCTAAATAGTCTTTAGAGCCCTGTGCAGAGCTGATATCTGCCACTATACAGTGATAATATTGGTATACCTAAGTTGGGGGCCCACTTGGACACGTTTGTTCCCCCTCTGCTGAGCCCCTAGCTACACCTCTGGTGCCAAGTTGTAACCACAATAGTAAATCTTGGCCATAATGTTATAAAAAGATCATTGTTAAAGATTGATGGCAGTATGTTGCAAAAATTAGACATTTCTTTGAAATGAAATTGAACTCCTTCTGTAAATGTCTCTCTGTTTTATATGTGATACAAATGGTTAGGTGAAGCTTCAGTGTTTACATTGCATTACTCTGGGTAGATGTTCTCTGTCGCACACTGCATATACCCTTTGGCCTCTCTTATCTTCAAGCTCTCGGCAGTAGGTTGTATCTATCAGAAACATTAATAAAAACATGCTGCTTGTCATTTGGCACCTCAGGAAGAGGAAAAGCAATGTGTTTCACCTAGCTGTTTCTAGCATGCTAATTCTAATGACTTGTATGAAATCATTGTACGTGATTCACTTTACCAGAGCTGCTTGTGCCTTTTAATAGAATTATTAAGCTATGCGAGAATGATCCTGTATATGTGCTACATTGCTTTCGTAAAATGATTGAAGAGTTATGCCCTCCTTTATTAAATGAATGCTGCATACAGTGCTCTATGTGTTGCTTTACAGTGTATACTGTGAATAGCGCTCTGATTAGAAGAGTAACTAGGGGTTCAGCATGGGGGGCAAACTTATCCGAGTGGGCTCTCACTATTACCACCATACAGTGACAATATAGTGGTAGATATCAGCTGTACACAGGGCTTTGCAGACCATTTGAGTGAATACAGTACAGGAACAAACATAGTTGCTTACAAGTGACGTCTCTGACTGCAATCGTTCACATTACCTGTCTCTTCCATCTAGACCGCCATGACCACTTCTATCAGCTGTGACTTATCTCTGTAAAGTTTGCAACACAGATGTCTTTGGCTACACACTTTTATAGACACCCAACCCACATTGTCCTCACCTATACAAAGTCCATATCCTACTGCTACCCCTACTTATAAAATATATAATAGAAAAATCCACTGAAAATTAATAATACCCCCTGTGTGAATCTTTAGATTAATAATGCAATTGTGAGGAAACAAATACATGGAGGAAATGCGCTTCCTTTTGATGGAACTATAGTTGATTAAATATGGTGGGTCCACAATCCTTCCTCAGGATCATGAAACAGCCACTCTTTCCTTATTGGGAAGTATAGGTGGATTAGCACGGCTAAATAGCCAAATGAAGGGCCGTCACCACCTGGATAACAGCCGTCATGCTGACTGGGCTGAAGGATATAGACAACGTATAGAAGGATCCAAAGAAACCCAGGGGGCGCACACACTCCTTGAAGGAAGACCACTGGAGCTTGAGATAATGGTTTGAACTTTTATTAGGATAACGCATTTCGGGATACATGGTATTTTAAAAACTCCAGCCCTTCATCAGATCTATTCAAAAACACAGTAATAATACCGTGTATTAATAAATAAATAAAACAAAAATGTTTGTGCGTACGTTGCCATAAACCCCCATATATAAAATTTGCACAAAAGAGCGATATGGGTAGAGATATACCCATTCATCCATTATCTATTGGAATATATAAAGGGATGTTATTTGTTTTCTAAGCTTTTATTATTATTTATTGTACTTGTATATTTATTGTTGCAGTATAGACCCTGTGACACATCGCCCACGTGGTTTACATAGCTGGAGCTAATGTCTGATTTTATATCTTTACCCATATCGTCAAGCATTTACTTTATATAGTAAAAATCTGCAGCAGTGTACAGTGTATAATCAGATACTGTATGTACCTGTCATTTATTCTACTTTGTGGCACCATCCAACTTGAACAAATGATTTCCATATTTCAGTTACATACTAGCCTTATGCCAAACCTTACAACCAGTTGATCAAATTGTCTTTACAAAGAACCCCAGATTCTTTTACCAAGATAACAATGTTCTGTGGTTTTCTCTCTCTGTTTGTTTCTCCTTCCCATATAATTGGATTACCGACAAAAAAATGAAGTGAGAGAATATATGACTGCCAGATGATGAAGTGCTGTACTGTTTGTGTACTACAGATTGCACTTTTTATGATGCAAGCAAGCAATACAGAAGATAATGGCATCTTGCATTTTAAGCCGAATTCTCATTTTTCCTACAGAGGCAGGGAGCAGGAGATTAAAATGTTAGCAGCTGCTAGGTATGTTCAATTACACTATAAAACATTACTGTATATGTATGATGAGACATAAGAGAGGAAATGGCAACCACAGCCAGATGCTACAAGGATTCCCTTTCATATTCAAGAGTATTTTCATTACAAACATTTGATGATGCCAAAAAGAAGTGATCTCTGCAGTGCCCTCCTCCTTACTACACTACAGAGCATGGAAAAAAACCTTAAACACTGGAACAGATTGTAAGAATGACTATAAGAAAATAGTCCATAGTTAATATTAATGCCCCATAGCAGAATTTAGGGTTCGTACACATGCCCTTTACTTTAAAGTGTAAAACTACTTTATTTTTTTCATAAATCTATACATTTTGCAATATACTTATAGTAACTAAAGAAAAGTGCCTTCTTTATATACTTGTTATCACTCTGTGAGTCTGTCCTAAACCATATAGAGGCAGATCAGTTTATAATGAACTCTGTGGAGTGGGGAGGGGATAGGAAGAAAAGAGAAATAGAATTAAAAAGAATCTGTCATCAGAACTCAGCATTGCCACCAAGCCCTGCAGATACAAAGTTTAGGGTTACCTGAATTAAACAGTGTTTTCCCCTTGTGAATCGTTGCCTCCATTGCTGAGATATGGTTGTTTTTGTCAATATGCAAATTGGGCTTTGCATATGCTAGTTGAAAGCTGGTTATTAATACAGACAGCATATGCACTGTTAGCTTTCACATGTGTGAAATATATACGGGCAGATGAAGGGGGGGGGGAACGGCATGAAACTGGGGGCAGACATGGGGACATGAATCTGGGGGAAGAGATGGGGACATGAAACTGTGGGCAGAGATGGCGGACATGAATCTGGGGCAGAGATGGGGACATGAAACTGTGGGCAGAGATGGGGGACATGAATATGAGGGCAGAGCTGGGGGGATAGGAAGCTGGGGGCAGAGATGGGGGACATGAAACTGGGGAGCAGAGATGGGGGGGACATGAAACTGGGGGCAGAGATGTGGGCAACATGAAACTGGGGACAGAGATAGAGGGGGACATGAAACTGGGGGCAGATGAAGGGGGTATATGAAACTGGGAGAGAGATGGAGGGGGGGCATATAATTTACGGGTGACTGTAGGAGTATTATACTGTGTGGGGGCACATGAAAAATGAATGTGAATGGGCGGAGTCAACATAAAAGTGGATGGGACTAAATTTACCGTAGTGCATGCAGCGCGCCACACGTTTTGTCCATCTTTCAGTTCTTCAAAAGTTGGGAGGTATATATATAGTAGTTCACAAACACTATGTGAACAGAGCCTTACCGAGGGTACCCTCCCCTACCATTCATACAGTTAATGACAATGGTGGAAGTTTGAGTGGAGGGGCCTCTTAGTACATACAGTATATGAGTGCAGGGTAGGGGATTAGTAAATGTTTCAGTGAAGGTTAAGTCAATCCTTATTAAATGTATGAGTGGTGTGGAAGGTGGTCCCTAATTAAAGGGGTTGTCCCATCTCAAGGATCCTATATATACTGGTATGTAAATTGAAGACTTTTCCTAAATATATTGCTTTAGAAATGCTGCTTTATTTGCTTGCTATGTGAACTTATCCCTCCCATTGTTTACACAGAGTTGCTATAACCACGGACCTGTGAGATAGAACAAGTGATGTCACTTACTCAGTGCTGGTAGGGCAATCAGTTCAGCTAGTTGCAGTTTGCTTATAAAGCCGAGTCTGTTATCTCTTGTTTAGAGGTGAGTATCTATTTCTGCTTGATATATACTATTTAAATTAAAAAAAGAAGAAAAAAGCAGCTGCTAAACCCGTCTAACAGAAGTCAGCAAGCTTTTAGTAATATAGTTTGCTGATCATAAAGCTCCATGAACAATATTCAATAATTCATCACTTTCTGTTGAAAGATCAATTGACCACAGTGAGATAATGAGAATGTCAGTGTACCTGCACATTGTTTCTTCCCACTATGTCTGAAGACTTAATATGCAAGCATAGATCTCCAAGACATCTCTCATTATACCAGACTATAATACTTGGAGGTGCAGTAGTTGAGAAAATTTAAATTTAATATCAGCTGTAATGACAGAAGAACCCAAAGTTATAATCTATATAATAATAATAATACTATAATAATAGCAATGTTTATTGCTATGGATTAATGCAGCACTTCTTGTTTGTGTGTCCTTTTTATGGCATAACAAGATTGCTTCTAAAAAACCCCATAAACCTTGAAATCATTTTGCTAAGAATATCTTGAGTATGCGACTTTTTAAATGCTATTGCTGCAAAAATTGTGTGCCAGTTACTTTTTTATGTTGCCCTCTATACTTTCTGAAAAAGGGCATGGGAAAGGTTTGTCTGCAGCCCTGCCAGATTTAGTATAGTTTACATATATCAATTCTCTGCCATACATGAAGACTGAAATCTATGCCAGCTATGAGCTAGCAGATTTCAGTCTATGTTCACAGATTGCCAGAGGATGTGCTCAAATTATGAGGAGACATACACCTCATGATAAATTAAGGACATCATATGTGGGTGCAGGGATAAGAAAGGTAGTGTGGTATATGCATCACTAGCTGGTACCTGCGACTTCGTCTGCGGTGATTGTAGAAGTGGGTATATACAGGCGTAGGTAAGGTTTTCGTAGTGTGTATAAGGTATGGGATATCAAATGTAACTTTGTATCTTGTTTTTGCTGTAATTCAGAGAATACGTGAGACTTTTGTGTTGAAGTTAATTTGTATTTGAGCTGCTATACGGTGTTGTGAGTAACTTTACATAGTGACTTTGGAACAGAAGTATTTGAAGTTAACCCTTTCCCGCCGATGGCATTTTTTTGATTTTCGTTTTTCTTTTTTGACTCCCCTCCTTCTAAACCCCATAATTTTTTTATTTCTCCACTCCCAGGAGCCATATGAGGTCTTAATTTTTCCTGGGACAAATTTTTCTTCATGATGCCACCATTATTTATTCTATATAATGTACTGGGAAGCAGGGAAAAAAATCAGAATGGGGTGGATTTGAAGAAAAAATGCATTTCTGCGACTTTCTTATGGGCTTTGGTTTTACGGCGTTCACTGTGCAACCAAAATACCAAAATGACATGTCCCCTGTATTCTGTGTTTCGTTACGATTGCGGGGAAACCAAATTTATATGGTTTTATTTACATTTTGACCCCTTAAAAAAAATCCAAAACTGTGTTAAAATTTTTTTTTTTGAAAAGTCACCATATTCTGACAGCCGTAACTTTTTTATACGTGCGTGTACGGGGATGTATAGGGCGCCTTTTTTGCGGGACCGGGTGTACTTTGTAGTTCTACCATTTTCGGGAAATGTTATTGCGTTGATCACTTTTTATTCAAATTTTTATCAGAATCAAAACAGTGAAAAAACGGCGGTTTGGCACTTTTGACCATTTTTCCCGCTACGGCGTTTACCGAACAGGAAAAATATTTGTATAGCTTTGTAGAGTGGGCGATTTCGGATGCGGGGATACCTAACATGTATGTGTTTCACAGTTTTTAACTACTTGTATATGTGTTCTAGGAAAAGGGGGGGTGATTTGAATTTTTAATCCTTTTTATTTTTTTAAATATTTTTTTTAACTTTTTTAAACTTTTTTTTTGTATTTATTAGACCACCTAGGGGTATTGACATGGGCGGGCGGTGTCGCGGATTGTCAGAGCGGTGGCGGTCGGCAAACATGACTGCTCCGGAGCGTTAAAGAGAGCCTCCTGGAGTATCGTTAAGGTGAGGGGCAAAGTGGTAAAGTATATGTATATGTGATTGTGTGGGGTTAGGGGCTAGGCTGTAGAGGGCAATATGAATTTTGTGGCTTGCTATGGTCCAAAGTGTGTGAGATTGCAGAGTTGGTGGTGTGAGTTTGGGTTTTGTGGGGGTCCTGGCACAAACGTATGTGCGCTATTGTGACGAAAAGTAGCCTATTGCACAATCGGGTGTATTAACTATGTTTGTGGAAACTTTCAGCCAAATCGGTCGAGCGGGTTTTGCGTGATTGAAACTCACAAACTCACAAACTTTCACATTTATAATATTAATAGGATATACACACGTGGACAAAATTGTTGGTATACAGGGGCCACACGGTGGCTCAGTGGTTAGCACTGCAGCCTTGCAGTGCTGGAGTCCTGGTGGTCAAATCCCACCAAGGGCAAAAAAACATCTGCAAGGAGCTTGTATGTTCTCCTTGTGTCTGTATGGATTTCCATCCCATATTCCAAAAAAGACATACTGATAGGGAAAAATGTACATTGTGAGCTCTATGTAGGGCTCACAATCTACATTTAAAATAAATAAATTGTTGGTACACCTCATTTAATGAAAGAAAAACCCACAATGGTCACAGAAATAACTTGAATCTGACAAAAGTAATAATAAATAAAATTTGTTGACAAGCCACAAAGCTTCTGGGAGAAGTTCCTATGGACAAACGAGACAAAAATCGAACTTTTTGGCAAGGCACATCAGCTCTATATTCACAGACGGAAAAATGAAGCATATCTTGAAAAGAACACTGTCACTACTGTGAAACATGGAGGAGGCTCCGTTATGTTCTGGGGCTGCTTTGCTACATCTGGCACAGGGTGTCTTGAATCTGTGCAGGGTACAATGAAATCTCAAGACTATCAATATACTCTAGATAGAAATGTGCTGCCCAGAATCAAAAAGCTTGTTCTCAGTTGCAGGTCATGGGTTTTGCAACAGGATAATAATCCAAAAAACACAGCTAAAAACACCCAAGAATGGCTAAAAGGAAAACATTGGACTATTCTGAAGTGGCCTTCTATAAGCCCTGACCTAAATCCTATTGAGCATCTTTGGAAGGAGCTGAAACATGCCATCCGGAAAAGGCACCCTTCAAACCCGAGCCAACTGGAGCAGTGTGCTCATGAGGAGGAGTAGGCCAAAATACCTGCTGAGAGGTGCAGAAGTCTCATTGACAGTTACAGGAATCGTTGGATTGCAGTGATTGCCTCAAAAGTAGAGATGAGCGAACCGCATTCGATTGAATTGATATTCAATCGATTATCAGGCTGCTCGATATATTCGATTCCAATCGAATACCATGCGGCAAACGCACTGAAAATTCGTATCCCCTCCCACCTTCCCTGGCGCTTTTTTTGCACCAATAACTGTGCAGGGGAGGTGGGACAGGAACTACGACAACGTAGGCATCGAAAAAAAAATCGGTAAAAGTAATTGACTGGCTAAATCAGGTGACCTCCAATTTATACGAATAGTGGATTTAATATCTGGGTCATATGAGACTGTGAACTATGTGACTGTGAGACAGGGATAGATGTACAGGCAAGGTTAGCTAGGGATTACCTTTATTTAGGTGGGAATGTTACTCAAACAGCTCTCTATCTCATCGGGATCCCTGTCAGCTTGCGTTATACGGGAGCTGACTTTTTCCCATAGGAATGCATTGACCAGCGTTGATTGGCCGAATGCCATACAATGTACAGCATTCGGCCAATCAACGCTGGTTCTGCCGGAGGAGGCAGAGTCTAAGATCGGTCCATAACAGTCTCCATTGTGGTCCGATCTCAGATATAGCATAGCTGGCTGTGCACTGAGCTCTGCCTCACCTGAGATGCAGCAGAGCTGACTGCTGAACCCTGCTGCATCTCAGATGTAGCAGAGCTGACTGCGCGCTGAACCCTGCTACATCTGAGACGGAGCAGAGCTGACTGTGCGCTGAACCCTGCTACATTGGAGATGCTGCAGAGCTGACTGTGCGCTGAACCCTGCTACATCTGAGATGCAGCAGAGCCGACTGTGTGCTGATTGGCCGAATGCTGTACTCTGTATCTCATATCCTCGGGAGGTCTGCAAGCCTCATTTACTGTTTCTTTTTTTTTTTTGTTTACTCCTTTTTCTGTATTCAAAAACCCTTAATAAAATTTGATTATAAAAAAATGAGCAGGACTTACAGTATCAAGGTGCCAGGATGAGACTGAGTGGACACTGAAGCAGGGGACAGTTTAGTATGCTTTTTTTTTTATATTTTACCCCTCATCCAGCCATCAGAAGGGTTGCTCATTTAATATTCTCCCTAATGTTCCAGCACCCTCACCCTCAAATATTAGTCCCATCACTACCCTCATACAGTACAATGGCCACCATCACCACCCTCATACAATATTATGGACCTATCACTGGTCCCCATACAGTGGCTCCATCACTGGTCCCTGCATTGCGGTTCTTCCTGCAGTGCTTTGAACAGAAAGTTCACAGAGTTTTCCTCTCAGGACTTTCTGTTACCATTATATCTACAGGAAATCCACCGGCGTTTCCATAGATATAATTGACATGCTGCGATTTCCAAAATTGCACTGGTTTTGGAAATCGCAGAGTGTCCTCGTTGCAGTTTGGAGCGTAAAGTGAGCATGGGATTCGCATGAATCCCATCCACTTTACAGATACTGTAAAACACTGCAGTTTTTCCCACGGTGTTTCCGCCACAGGCAAATCGCGGCGTTTCTGGGCCGTGGGATCCCGGCCTTAAAGGGTTTTTCTTGGATCAAAGTATAGATGGCCTATTAAATAATAAATTATTATTTGTGTTTATGATGGAGGTCTTATGCTCTGCTGCTAAAAAAAAATATGGCATGTAGGTAGAGTAATTACTGCAAAAAAATAAATAAAATAAAATTAAGAGGCTAGAGTGCTCAGTCAAAGGATAAGGCCCCACGTAGTGGCCCACAGCAAAAAAGCACTGCAGGAAAAACCGCGGCGGCAACACATCACATTTATAGAAAAAGCTTCAATTATACCTATAGGGAAACCGCCAGTTTTACTGCAGGTATAAATGACATGCTGCGATCTTGGGTGTGTTTCTAGCTACAGGCACTGCCTCCAGCACATCTCATTTTACTAGAGATCCAGCACTGTCAGTAGAAATAGAGAATAGGGGCTGTTGAAATGAAACTGAGAAATGGGGCACAGTAATTAAGTGTGCAAGCAAATGACAGTAAGGACAATGGCATGCAGAGAACCAAAAGGCTAAACCATGGCTTCTATCCAAGTTTCACTGAGAGGGGTCTTAAAATTAGTTATTACTTCACAATCCAAGAAGCAGTTATCACATTTTTATTTCTGCTGAATTCAAAAATACAGTTTCTCACAGATGTACAGTTTGTCATCGGCCCCATCTGTTCTATATCTGCTGATCCTTAGTGAAGTTAGCATTGCCATTTTGCTAAAAATGAATCAGTATGATGTGCATCTTATATTATGCAAAATGTGTAATGGGGCCTTCATTTACCATGTGCCATTTATAATAGTGGTATAATTTACGTAGCAGCACATCTTTTGGGTCCCACTCAGGGTCCAGGACCCAGTAGCGACTACTACCACTACACCTCCTCTAGCTACACCATTGTGCCTTCAGCTTGCCCCCACACTGTGATTACTACTAGCAATATTCTATCTTTCTATCTTTACTCCTTTCCTATTTTATTCACTCCTGTCTTTTTGCTCCAGTCCCCCTTTCCCTTTTCATTGTGTTTCCTTTAACCCAACAATTATCTTAGTAGTACACATATTCTTTATCTTGTTGTCTCTGTTGTATACATTGTCTGCTCAGCTGCATCTTAACAAGCTGTCTTTTTCTCAGTACATTAGATGTTGTATCTGAAGATCTTTTAAAGTTTTACTTTGTATCTGTCGATTTTATTACCGTAAATTAGAATAAAATCTAAAAAAGAAATCTCTGCTCACAGAGACAATTTCTGCCATGATGTTCAGTGCTGGTGGAAGGCAAGACATACTTGTACTGTACATGTTCTGAGCTGGAGGTCAGCAAGCAGGTACGTGTCTGATTCCTTCCACAATAAATGCTATGCCCCGAGGACAGAGGAGCCTATATGGCCAAGAATGTCTAGTATTTCTCTTCATTTACCTGCTGCAATTGCACAATAATATTTGTTTATCTAGAGTATTATAAAGTCACAAGTCTATGAAAGGATGCTGCTTAAAGGGGTTGTCCAGGCAAAAATGGACAACCCATTTATTGTTTAAATCTGGGGGCAGTTAATAAAAAAAAAAAAAAAAAAGTTCATACTCACCTTTCCACAGTGCTCCAATGCCTCCCAGCACGGTCCAGTCTTCTTGGTCCAGTGATGACATGTGGAGGAAGTCCCAGCCACATGTGACTGCTGAGGCCAATCAGTGGCCTCAGCAAAGGGCATGTGATGTCACTACCGGTGACATCACGGGTCTCTTCCTGAAGCCTGCAGTGGACACTGATTGACCGTTCATGTTTGACTTCAACCTCACACATACAACTCTATTGAGCAGGGAGGTGCTGAATAGGATTCTCCTGCTTCATTCTGTGTACTAGACTCTAAAGTGCCATCAAAAGCTCTGAGGGAAGAACCACGATGCGTTGCTGTAGCTTTTTTTCCAGCAGTACTTTATGCTGCCAGACCCCACATGGGGCCTTAGCCTTATTGAGTATTGTATATAAGTTTAATATGGCAGTATGTTTTCATAGAGTTGTGATTTGGAGAATGTTCACTGGCATTCTCTACTTTTTGATGAATTGGAAGCATACACATACATTTTCAAAAACCTGACTCTCCCTATGAAAAAACATGCCAATTGTTGCTGATAAAATGCAGACTCTTGCTGACAATGTTGTAGTAAAAAAACCCATGACCAAGCTTCAGCATTGTTGTGTGAATATAGCCTTAGAAGTTTGTCTATATCTGAACAAATCTGTCAGGCAGTTCAATGAGAGGTTTCAACAATAGTGATAACTTAGCAGTGAATATGAGGTTACATAACAACAAAACAATTGGATGTCAGTATATAATTTATAAAAAGACTGTTGCCTTTCCCATTATTATTGTGAAGTTCAATATAATGTATTCAGTGTAAGCAACCATTTTGGGTTGGTGATAGGATGACTTGTTCTTTTAAGGTACATCTAAGTGTGAAAGATATGGGTTCTACCTTTGAGACCTATCTTTAGAAATAACCCCTCTAACCCCTGTCCAGCTTGACCCAATCCTGCCGCCAATAGTTGTTGAGTTTGTGGAAACAGCCAAGCTCACTGAGTGGGCAACACTGTCTCAGAAATTCCCATTGATGTGAATGGAAATAAGAGAAAGAATGACCTACAGTATTTCCATAACTTATGATGTTTCTGTAAACCCAACCACTGTTGAGACCTGGAAGTAATGCTCGCAATCAGTGTTTAACCAATCTAATGCCTCAGTCCATCATTACCGCTAACCCTAAAATGCATGATCCATTGACATCACAGCCAGGAGGCTATTGAAGGCTCTGAGGCTTGACATTCTATGTATTCTCTTACTGGCTGCCCTAAGCAGCCTACAACAGAAGTACAGCAATTTTAGGGGAGCCACACAGTGGCTCAGTGGTTAGCACTGCAGCCTTGCAGTGCTGGAGTCTTGGTGTTCAAATTCTGCCAAGGGCATAAAACCATCTGCAAGGAGCTTGCATGTTCACCCTGTGTTTGCATGGATTTCCATCCCATATTCCAAAGACATATTGCCTCATGATCTACATTTAAAAAAAAAGTACAGCAATTTTTGATTAGAACCCCTTGGGGTTCAATACACCTAGGGGGTCTAAAAATAACAGTTAAAAAAAAAGTAAAAAAAACCAAACAAACCCAAAAACTAACATTTTAAATCACCCCCTATCCTTAAAACATATATAACAACAAATAAAGTGAAATACATTTATATATGGTATCCTCGTGGCCAAAAATGCCCGGTCTGTAAACTTCTAAAAATATTTTTTATGCAGTTTTTTTTTTTTTTTTTTGCTGTTTCTGGATAAAAAGCTATCAAAACAATAGACATTCCCAAAAATGGTATAACTAAAAAGAACATGTGGCCCTGCAAAAAAAAAAAAAAAAAAAAAAAGCATTATGCAACCCTGTACATGGAAATATAAAAGAATATCAGAATATGGTGACGCCAAGAATTTTTTTTTTTTTTTTTTTTAGCAAAGCTAAAACATAAAAAAATATAACAGGTCATTATGAAGACTGCAAAGACTGTGAGTGAGAATTAGTAAACCAAAACAAGAAACTCTCTAGACAAATAATAGTTAAACACATATTTAATAAGTAAAAGATAAAAAATATCATGATATGTAGGAGGAAAACATGAGAGAGTAACCACACATGAACATCGTAGAAAGTCAGTACATGTAAATGAAGTAAGTACAAGACATATAAGAGTAAAGGAAAGTCCAGATGTGCATAGTTAGATTTCTAACCATGTATACAAGCTACCGGAAAGCCAAGCAATGAAGTAAATCAAAAAAGCATCTAAGCTGACAATCCACTCAAGACTAAAGGGAGTTTATCATTGCCCCCAGCTACTTTAAACCACTCCCATCTTGCTGTAGACGCTGATCTTTCGTAGGTTTCAGAGCCCCAGGGTTGTGTAGAAAAAGCATTTTTTATTCTTTATTGAAATGAGGATCTTGGAGCACAGGGAGGTTTTCTTCTATTACTGAGCATTGCTGCATCATCACATAAACATGCCCATCCTGTATTCAGCTCCTCCCCAAGGCAGTGTAATTTGATCCTCCCAATGTCAGTTGGTCCTCACAGTACCCAGGGGGAGGAGCTGAATGCAGGATGGGTGTGTTTAAGTTAGGATTCAGCAATGCTGAGTAATAGAAGAAAACTCCCCAATGCTCCACAATCCTCATTTAAATATAGAATAAAGGTGCTTTATCTAAGCATCCCTTGGGCCCTGAAACTTAAGAAGGGTATGGTTTTTATTCTGTTGACAGCATCTTCACAACTATGGTAGAGGTTTAAAGTGGCTGAGGGCAGTAAAACATAATACGGTCCATACACAGTGTAGGTGCCCAAACACACATTTTGCCTCCAAAGCTTTGTCAGGGGTTAAAATTATTTTTTAAAGCAATACCCACACCTATGTGCTTACATTCGGCGTTACACCTCCATTTTATAAAGAGGCACACAGATATTTTATCTAATGGTTCATAAGATTTATCCTTGGCATGCTTCACTGTGTATTGGATGGATGGATGTTCAAATGGTATCCATGATAGATTTAAAAGCTGGTAATTGTCAACAATGGTTTGGTGTGGCATTCTTATGAATGGTGGTGGTACCTGCAATGGCTCTGTGGTGGGCGTTGGTCCTTATCACAACAGCAAGCTGGCAGTAGATCTATTCTGTCAGTGGTTTCCAGAGCTGAGTCCAGAAGACACTAGTTCATAGTTCCACATACTCTCTGTCTCAGCCACTTCAATTTAGTAAGTCACTCACAATGTCAGAAAGGAAGCACACCTCTTATACTTCTGTGCTGCCCGATAAGGGCAACAGTACGAATAGGTTGCCGTTTACCCAGAATAGCCTTAAGTCAGCCTACCTCTGCCCAAACCTGCATTGGTCAAATAATTCCCCCCACCCCTTCCATCAGGCAATGCAGTCCTGGTTACAGTACATTCAATAAGTCATAAACCATTGTTTAATATTTGCACTCCTATATGCTATTGGAGGGGGCATCATATAGGTGCCAACCAACTTATAGAGGCACCTAGAAGTACTACTGTATTATAGATGCTTACCAAAAAGTCCCTTATATGTTTGTGTGCATGAACCCCCAAAAAATCATGAATAGACAATGTTTTTATATATATATATATATATTTCATGTAATCTAAAGCCAACATGAGAATATTTGTGTATTCCTAAATAATAATAATAATTATAATTTACATATAAAATATTTTGTAGATGTTAAGAACAGATTAGATGTACTGTAGGCATACAAACAAGGAACACCACAAAATCTGGATTTATTTTACTCACATTCTTCCTCCTTGTCTTTCTTTTGATTTAACCACTAAAACTAAAACCGACAAATCCAAGTATTTCATTGCCTTGAGATGTCTGGATCTTGTTGTTTCAGACCTTAGGTGGCCATATATTTCCTAGTACAGTAGGGAAAGTACAGTAGGACTGGTTCATACAGGGTTTGAGAACAAAAATACAAACGGCTACAATGTAATTTAGTATTCACTACTCTTTGTTTTAGCCACAAAAAAAATGAAATAAAACAAAATTGAAAAAAAAGAAAAAAAATGACATCAAAAACTGAATATTGTATGCCTGGTCCTTATGGTTTGTTTGAATATGCCAATAGTGGTGTTGCAAAAATCTGTTCCAGTACTGTACTACGAAAAGATATGTCTGAACATAGACTGAGGCTGGATCCACATCATAGATATATAGATACTGAGTCAGAGTTGCATCTAGACAATTTTTTATATGTGTGATGAATTTATATATCCATGGAGTAGATGGACTTGGAGACCATTATCAATACTATTGTAGTGTATGCATACTGCAATGTTTTTCTACATGGAAGAGATGTGTGATGTGCAACATGCCTCTACCGTAGGTAAACGTGCACACTACTGTAAACCTACCCAGCACATGGACCAAAAATACAACTGTGTGAGTAAGACTGTAGTCCTATTTTGTGACACAAGTATTTGTTGCAGGTTCTCTGTCACTTTTTTTTTTTTTTTTTTTAGAAACATAAGCACATCACTGATGATATGTTCACATCTGGGCTGGGTGGGCCATTGGGGGACCAGAAGAATGGTCCAAATTATGATGAAAGTAATGACGGCCACAAATGTATCCCAAGGGACCCTACTGACTTTTTTTCCCCACCCTACCATTATTACAGTCGGTTGCTGTCACCCCCCTCCTATTAGAGGCTCTTGCTAATCCCCTTGATAATTTTTCTGCAGTGTTTTTCACAGAAAGTCTGTAGTTTTCCGCTGCGGCCTTCCTGCCTCCATTATACTCATATAGAAAATGCCAGTGTTTCCGTAGTTATAATTGGCGTGCTGCGATTTACAAAAACATTTCTGCTGCAGATTTTATTTATGGATGGGATTAGCACGTTTTTGCTACGCGGGCCCCCAGCCTTAGGCTACATTCACATTGCAGACCAGTGTACACCTGAGGAGAATCGGACTTCGCAGATCCCCCATAGACATGACTCTACTAAGGGATCCACAAATTCATGCGTCAAATGCAATGTTCTATTTTCTCTCAGATCAGTCACATGGCCATTAAAACAATAGTATTGTGAATAGATCCATGGGGCCATGCACTGGCTTTGGAAAACTGTCATGTGAATGAGCTCTTAATGTTTGATGCTCTAATTCGGTGATGGATGAGAGCAGTGGGCATAGAATAATGGTGGTGTGAACCCCCATAATCTGATAGAAATTCAGCATTGCAGCACCTTTTCACCTCGCATTTTCTTATTGATCTGTGATGGCTGGACCCCAGCACAGGTGTGAACATAGTCTTAAGGTTATTTATAACTATAATGAGCTTACACCATGTTTATGATACATAAGCTTTCTGTATTTGATTTGCACAACCATAAACCAGGTAATTATTTTAAGGACCACTGAGCAATATTTATAAATATTCATCTCCAAGATACGAGAAGACGGTGCATACATCATAGAGTGACGCTGTATGAGCCACACAGCCCCGGCTCCTGCACGTCACCGCCTCACTAAGCAGACCCTCCACTGGCGACCCCCAGTACCTCACAGCGCTCACTACTCCCTGTGCCCCGCCCGCCGGTCACTCTGCCAATCACAGGTCACATCTCTCCGCAGCCCCTCTTCCCGCTGACCAATGAGCGCGCCCCTGACAAATCTCGCCCCTGTGCCTGGCAGCACCGGACTGTGGACGCGCAGCGAGTGCTCGTATTGTAGAGGCAGAGAACGGTGGAGGTAGAACATGATGTCGGGGGGAGGGGGGGACCGGAGCTGACAGGAGCTGCCTGTCCGGGACCGGATACAGGTGAGTGACATCTCTAAGGACTTCTCCAATGACTTACTAGGAGGTACTAACCGTACTGTGTGCATAGCCCGGTATTATGGAGCGGCGCGTAAGTTATTTCCTGCCAATGTGTTGTGATGGCATCAGCATTGTCCATTACTTCAGGGTTGGGGCACATTGGCACAGGGTAATATCTCCCTGCTGGGAGAATAGAGTCCATAGCCCTGGCGGGCTGGGTGGCTGTGCCCGGTGCATTGAGGTAGTCAGAGATTCTGTGCCCTAGAGCTACATGTATGACAGACAGGGCTATGTGCATGCCAGCTCTCTGGGCATTGTAGTGCCATCTGGGTCATTGCCCAGTCCTGGTCTGCAATCCTCAGGTAGGTGCTGGCTGCTCACTAGCTAGTCCCTGCTATAGAACTACTTTCTTACCTACAGCTGGGGTTCCTGCCATGTTGCCACATCTTGCCCATGGGCTACTTCTATCCTAAGTGCGTGACTCCTGGCAAGCTTGCTATATTTCTGGAACCAAAGCGGGTCATTTTACAATTCCCAATAACTGTCCCAAAAGCGACTTATTGCCCTGCAGCCTGTATGTGGCACTGATCCAGACTCTAGCTGACAACAGTCTGTCCTGTTAGTTGGGCAGTAGATGCATGGGATTCTGCAGGGAAGTCTTTCTCGGTGTCCTGGATTGCTTACCTGATTATTGCACAGATCCGCATAGCTAGTAGTCATTTACAGATACATTTACACTCGTGGTGCTTTGTCTTTTGTTTAAGACATACGAAGCACGTCAGTGCCCACAATGAAGCAACGCTGACATTCTGCCACTTCAGACCACTTGTTATAGTTTCATTCCTATTGCACTATGTAACATTTTTATCCATTTTGTGACCAGCATACACAGCGCTGATCTTGAATTTATACCATGAGTCAAATGGACAGTGCTTTTGTAGATTTGATATTGGAAAGCTTTTTTTTTTTTTTTCTCTAAATCTTGTCTATAAATCGTTTTATTGTCCAAACAATTGTTTCTCCCATTGTCACTTTGATCTACTTGAAGAGATCAAACATAATGCTGATACAATGGGGCATGTCTGCTATTGTAGAGTTTCAGTGGAGCATGTACAAAGGTTTGTGTGAGGTCATCTAGGTGAGACTAAAAGCAGGCTATAATACCTTCTTCGCGTAGATATTAGATAGTGTTTTAACCCTACCTGAGATCCAGATCTCACGTTAAAATCTGCTGCCCACAATATGCTGTGCAATATGATTTTGTTTAATAGGCCAGAAATAACACGAAAAGCTGTATGATTGCCAGCATTCTTTATAACATCTTACTGTATGAATCATCAGATCTACAAGTGATAAATTACATTTTTGTCATCCCTGATCTGTTTGTTGTATACAAGTAGAAATTATACTAAGTTAGTTATCACAACTGCAGTTCGCTTGGCGAGATATTGGACTTTGCGAATCATTTTTCTACCTGGTTTGTTGCTCCTCTTACACAGCAGTAAGACTCCAGATGTTTTGTTTTAATGAATGGGTAGTAATGAATTCCTATTTATGTAAGGCGCTAGTATAATATGCCGTCTTCAGCTAGTTTTAGATTGTAGTGATAAAGCTGCTAAAGAGAAAAACACATGTGTATTGTCTACATGTGTTACTGCATGTGTGGGTTTCCAATGGGAAACATCTCTAGGAACATTTCCTAAAACATTCAAAGAAGTCCAGCATGTTTATTTTCATATCCGGAATATACTGCCAAATAAAAGTCAAACTGGCAAAATATAGAACTATATTGGTATTTTAGGATCCTTAAAGGGTATATCCACATGGGACATATACACTGAAGATTTTACAGGGGGAAACCCTCATCTTTCATGGATGATCACTTTTAGGCTGGGCCCCACATGGTGGAAATGTAGTATTTTACAGTTGCAGCAATGTGGATGGGATTCTGTTGTATCCCATACTAACTTTGGGTTAAAATATGTGCTGTGGACATGCAGCGTTTTCCAAAACCGTTGAGGATTTGGAAATCACAGCATGTCAATTATATCTACAGAAATGCTGCTGGTTTCCCTATAGATATAATTGAAACAGAACAACCACAATGCATTGCTGTGGCGGCTTTTCCCACAGTGCTTTTTTGCTGCAGGGTGCCACATAGGGCCTTAGCCTAAGGCACATCTTAAAGGGGCTCTATCATTACATTTTAGTGTTTTGAGATAAAGATATGCCTGAAAAAGGCTATTCAGGTGCTGTTAGTCGTTTTTAATAAGACCCCCCCCCCCTGTTTTTTTTTTTTATAATTACCTTTGAAATGGTTATGTAAATCACTCTCTTCGTGCACAGTGGGAGTTCTGTGCACTCCCAAGCGTCATCTTGCTTTTGCTGCATAACTCCTCCTGCTCCTTCTTCTTCACCGCCTCCAGCATTGTCCTTCCCGGCGGTTTCTATTGAAAATTACTGCATGCGCAGTAGCTATTGTGCTATTGTGCATGCTCCAGCGCCAGCTCGCAATGTTCTCTACAGGAAAATGGTGCTGGAGAGTGCACAGTAGCGATCCAGAGGGAGCTCTACTGCGCATGCGCAAAATTTCAATAGAAACTGCCGGGAAGGACAATGCTGGTGGCGGTGAAGAAGAAGGGGGGGGGGGTGTTACTTAAAATGTATATGAAATATGACTAATTTATTTATACCCTTTTTTGTAGCTAATGTTTGTTTGTCTTTTATATCTTTGGACTTCAACCTGGTCACTCCCAAGCTGATAATTCTACTTTTCTTGAGTTTACTTACTTGGTGGGATCTTTTGGTGTTACTACACATACCCGTGACTCAAAAAACATGCAACTAAAATTTAATACCTCAATCTCATCTTAATGGGTGTTGTTGGTGTGAAGCACATGGGCTCCTGGAAGATACATTTCAGATAAATGTGACTATAGAATCTATAGAAATTTCAGCAATTACCATATATGCATATGTTTTCTTTTGTTCAGATGGTTCAATTGGTCCTTCCAAACAAATTTACCGTATATGTGAGAAATACATTTAAGGCTAAGGCCCCATGTCACTGGCCACAGCAAAAAATCACTGCAGGATCACTGGCATTATTAGAAACCTCCACCTTCCATTATACCTATAGGGAAACACCCGGCGTTTCCGAAGGTACAATTGACAAGCTACATTTGTAAAACTGTGGAGGTTTTTTTCCGCCAAGTTTATGCTACACGGGGACCCGTCCTAAAATTTCTGTAAAATTGGTTGAAACTGGTTACAGATCTAATGTGCATACCCCAAGTATTGTTTTTTATGAGTAACCTGGTACAGTGCACCTGAGATTACAGCCTTATTGATAATAAAATGTCTGTGTAGAATGCGTCACGTCTTGAGAAGTTGGCATTTTATAGCTGGAGAAAGGCACTGAGTTTGCCAGTGGTTACAGCCGCTTTGGTGTGAGCGTTGCTAATAAGGAGGCTTCTCTGTGTATTATTTCGATGCTGTTTGTGAGTAAAATACATTATGCCATGCTTCATGAGAGACAGTCTATCACAGTTACTGATCTGACTGTGTATATACATTGGATATGGGGGATATTGTCACTCCTTAGGGAGAGACCACCATATAGGTGTGTGGAGACTTGTTAAGCCTTTAGCACTCCACTTTGCAAGGAACTATGGGAAGAATATGCAAATCTGCCTTCCATGATGTAATTAGGAAGACAGTTGCTGCCTCATTGTTGCAAACCAATAGAGGGCGCTCACTGGAATGTGCAAGCCCGTCTTAAGACAGGATTCCAGTGAAACAACCCAATAATGGCTGCTCCCTTTAGCCTCATGCCCGACCTTCCAAGAGGCCTTTGTTTAGCAATGACGCTGGGATTAATACCAGGTATAGTTTCTCAATCGAGGACAGCTGTTTCGATCTGGTTGGATCTCATCAGCCCGATGTAGAGAGGACTATAACCTGGTATAGGTGAGAGGCTTAGACAGGGTTTGGGGGATATTGTCACTCCTTAGGGAGAGACCACCATATAGGTGTGTGGAGACTTGTTAAGCCTTTAGCACTCCACTTTGCAAGGAACTATGGGAAGAATATGCAAATCTGCCTTCCATGATGTAATTAGGAAGACAGTTGCATGTATACATTGGATAGGAAGTTGTTGTTACATCCTGCACTGTCAATGTGTGTGGCATGGATATGTCACACTGTGGTTATCAAAAGGAGAACTTTCCCTGACCTCTTCTCTAACCTTATATTTGTCTAAACTCCTAAAAACCAATAGAATTTCTGATGCAGATCTATTGTGCATCCATTTTTGAGTGTTTAGCAATTCACAGAATGCCCAGTGAGAACATGCCTATATAGTGCAATCCCGTGCGTGTTCATGGCATATATGGTGTCCTTCTGGCTACATTTCTGCATATTAAATGGTAAATGATACATCTAGAACATTGGGAATGTATAGAGATACTAAAAAGGAGCTATTGCATCTTACCCTTTAAGGGCTAAGCCAATTTTCATTTTTATACTTGTGATTTTTTTTTCTCCATCTTCCAAAGACTATAACTTTTTTTTTTTTTTTTCATTGACCCAGCTTTATATGAGAGCTTTATTTTTGCATGACAAATTGTATATCACCGTGGTGCTACTTATTGATGGATTTTGAAAAATTCAGAAAACAGCAGTTGTACCATTTTCTTACTGGTTTTTGCTTTCACTGCATTCAGTGTATAACGGGTTGCCTGCATTCTGTGGGTCAGCACCATTCAGGCTCGTTCACACGGGGCCAGTGGGGCGGAATTTGGATGCGGAATACGCCTCCATACAATAGTGGTCTATGTAGACTGCTAGCGTTCGTTCTTCCGCTAGCGTTTTTTTGTCGCTAGCGGAAAAAAGAAGCTACATGACCTTTCTTGTGGCGGATTCCACCTCAGGAAATCAATACAAGTGAATGGGAGGTGGAAACCATGTCGCGGTTTTTTGGCAAAAACCGCCAGGCGTTTTATCAAGGTCCATTCACTGTGCTGGAGGGAAAAAAACACCTGGGGTTTTTTTGAGGCAGTTTTTACCGAAAACCGCTACAAAAAACGTCTCTGTGTCAAAAGACCGCTTCCTAATTCCTGAAGTGGTTTTTTTTCAGTACCAAATTCTGCCACCCCCTATTCACGTGTGAACTAAGCCTTATGGCAATACCACATTTACATAGTTTTTGTTTTGCTACAATATCTTAAAAAATGTAAATCTTTGAAAAAACAATAAATATCTTGGCTGTGCCATATTCTTTCCTAGTGTGGTACTGATACTATTTATACTATTTTGGGGAATGTCTGATGTTCTGATCACTTTTTATTACGTTTTTTGGAGGAGAAAAAGCAAAAAATTACCTCTGATTTTTGCATTAAAAAAAAAAAATAAAAAAAAATTCTTCTTCAATCCATGTCATTCACCTTGTGGGATAATATTTTTTTTATATTTTAACAGACTGAGCACTTTCAGAGTACAGAACTGAAATCTATGGATAGATAGATAGAGGAAAATAGGCACAAGAGACTTGGTAAAAGTCCCCCCTCAGTCTTTCCTGTATGAACAGGTGGATAAACTATCACTGCAGGTTTGTGGGAGATTGAGGCTGTATTAGACTTGTTCTCACCTCCTCTGATCCCTGTCCATCTCTGCCTACTTTTCTCGAATGTGCGAGTAGGGTGGAAAATGGATAAACTGGTACTGTGATTCATAAAGAACATTTAATATATGCTTTTCTGAGCAAACTGTTCTGCTTAAATCAGTAGGAATGTTTTCTAACCATACAGTGAGTTGGGTTGTCTATTGGCAAACGCCACCTTTGTCCAACAGATTGACCTACGAAGGGGTCTGTTGAGTTTTATTTCATGTTTTTTTACACTGGTCATTTGTTGTAATGTCTTCTCATTCCAATTACAGATATACACACTCATTAACCTTAAAGCTGATTAAAACTTTCACTGCTTACCTGCAATCACTCACATGCCAGCTGTCTAGTGTATGTGCAGGTCACTTACAGAAGAAGTCCGATATCACTTTTAGTAGACAGCGGACACAGAGGTTTGAGAAGTAGAAACATTAGCAGACAGGGCCTTGTGGAGGATAACAACAAGGTTGGGAAGGGAAAAATTTGACTATAAGGCTGTTGTGTTACTAAAACTGATGTTTCCTGGGCTGCTGGGTGTTGATGTCAGCCCTGAAGGGAGCATATAACTTCATATTAAGGCCCTTTCACATGAATTCTTTTTCTGTCCAAATGCTGTCTGTGGAAAAAAAAATGGACGTTATCTATGTAATGTCCATGTTGATCCATTTTTGACACATTCAGTGCTAAGTGATGCTGAAAAATAGAGACTGCATTTTTTGGGGGCACTTTAAACCCCCCTCCCCCCACAGATGTGATGCAGATTGAAAATGGATGCTGTACATCCTAGTGTATTTCCATTATTTTTATTTTTTTGTAAGTACAGTAGGTTGTATTGATATAAAAAGTTGTCTAGAATTGTGTGTCTCTGCAATGTAGATCAGCTTATTTGGCGACTGTACAGTGATAACAGTTTGATGAGGAACTCCCTGACAATATAATGATGTAGTACATGGTAGTAAAGCCGTACTAAATTACCACACTGGCGTGTGCTGCTTTGGCGAGATTACAGTGTGGTTTTCATTGACTGTTTCAGCTGTTTGTTGGGTAGCTTACTACATGCCAGCCATTGCAGTTTTGGCAAAGCATCTGTAACACTGGGTTCCGGTACTATGATGTGACACTTTTTGACAGGAGATGGATTTTATTGTGCAGCGCTGGCATGACTGCAGTTTAAGAATGTAGGAAAAATTAGCCAGACATCAATTCTCCTCGGAACAGGTTTTAAGAATTACACAGTCAATTAGGAAGCGAAATAAAATATCAGAAATATATCCTTGCACTATATAAGCCAACTGTTGCCAAGTCCTTGACATTTACAAAGGCTAAGATTGTATATGTCGTGCATGCAGCTTTCAGTGTGAACGTGCTACCTTTCTTATTATTCTTCTCTTTTGGTCTACTTTTAACTTACATCTTTTAAATATATATGCAAAACTCACATTTTTGCTAAATGGTGCAATTGTTAAGTTTCTAGCATATACACCTGTATCCAACCAAGGTTTCAACAGTACGGACAATGATGGTTGATAGGATTGTTGATTGCTATTAATGCTAAAGATAATATACATTACCGAGGAGTTGGACTTTGTTCACATTATGCTTTGGTCATACATCAGATTTACACTAGCATTGACTTATCTGTTGTACCGGTCTGTCAGAGCACCAGAACAACAGATAGGCGGACCGCTGTAATAACAGTTACATATGGAGTCTGATGGACCCCATTGACTATAAAACTAATGGAAGAAAAAATTCTTTGTGCACAACTTTTTCGTCCACTGTTTTCAGGCGGACGTTGTGATGGATTAGAGAAATGGTACTTGTACAGACGTAGCAGAGGTTAACATGACTATTAACACGCTAACAACGCTGTGGCGCGGAATGTTAACTTGACTCAATTCATTTTTAATGGTTTTTGATGTCTTGTGAGATAGGATATAACACTAGACAGTCATGTTTAAACCATTATACATCTGTATATAGAATACTAGCATCTGCCTGCGACTTCGTCTGTGGGTTGGTGTTGGCGCTGATCTACCTGCGGCCACGTGTCGGCTCTGTAACTGTGCAGTATACCTAGGTGTGCCCCGGCCCCGCCTCAAGCCACTTCCCGTGGGCCCCACTACCCGTGGGTATCGGCTTTCATTTGATATTTCACAAGACAATGTTTTTTTATATTTGTTTTGGATAAATGAAATTCAAAATTTCGACGCGCAATTGTGTAAAAAACATATGTTTTAAAATTGTGAAAAAATGGTTATATTTGTACAGGGTTTCAACTTGATCCTAGTTTTTTTTTTTTTTAAGCCTTGAATCATCTGATGTTATGTTGGTGTGGCTTCTTCCTTTTTTCTTTTCAAATTACAACTTGCTGAATTCAACATGCAAGAATGAAGAAATATAAAACACAAATCCTGTAAGTGCCTGAATAAATACATCTTATCATCAGAACACAACTTGTTCAGTATTTTCAACCTGAATGCATTGAACAAACCAAAAGAAAAAAGGTGATCACATCCGCAAGTATAGTCGCAAGATTTTGCGCGGACATTAGCATCGGACACTAGCTATCGGACACCGACGGTAGTGCAAACGCTCCTTAAGACGTGTATTTTCTTGTCTTGCAGCAGTAGGGACACACAACTGTATAGTGCACACTGCAACTGTTAAAGATTTATTTATTTTTTTAAAATAAATACAAGAATGTATTCTTACAGTCAGTGGTTGGTGCATGGGAAGCCACTTCTGGTACTAGTGATCCCTGACATACTGCTTCTGCAGGAAGAGATAAGTAGCCTCTATGTTACACCAGAAACCAGTACAATTGTCAGGTTCTGACGTTGGAACATGATATTTCTAGAAATATTATTTACGGCTTGTCAATGAACATTTTCTATAACCTTTTCTAATGGTATTATTTAAAAAACACTCTAAACACATATCCCATCATTATGTGATGTTTCATTCACAGCACAAATGCAGCAGTGCTAACACTTCCAGCAGTACTGAGCCATCTGTTCTCCAATTCTCTCTGAAGTGGCCATAGATGCTGCTATGTGACAAATGGATGCTGCATGCTTTTCCTATGAAGTCACTACAACGTCTGTCATAGAAACCCCCTGTTGCTTCTAATGGGGAAGTGTTTTTTTCCCCACTTAGTTCAGTTGAGCAAGTTCCCCCCACTGTACATAGTGTGCACATATGCATTGCTTTTTTTTCCTATCCTTCTGTACCATCTCTAGGAACGAAGAACTGAAAGAGCAGTGAAAATGGATTCCTTTAACATTGGTCACCAATGGAGATCGACAAATCTTATTGGCTTTAGGGCTTATTGATTATAGGGCTATAAACAGAACTAGAAAGAAAATTAAAATTATCCAGAAACAAAAGTATTTAGAGGTCCACATGGAATACAAGACTGGTAAATCTCAAATACCAATTTGTGCTGGATGCCCCTAAGTTGTGTCATTCAGAATAGTGGTATGTTTTATGTGGTAAAGGGTAAGTTCACACTGGGTTTTTTGGTCAGGAACCTGAGGAGGAGGCTTCCTCAGTTTCTGGACCAAAATACGGGTAGCTGCAACTGGATGCCACCGGTGCACTGTACCGGCATCCAGTCGCGCATACACTCTGGATTAGGCCCAAATGAACGGGCCTAGTCGGGAGGGAGTGTCCTCAGGCGGATGTCACGAGGCGAATCCGCCTGAAAGAATCAGCATCTCGCTTCTTTTTCCGGGAGCCGAAACAAACAGCTCCTGGTAAAAAGAACTGACCGGCTCCCATTGATTTAAATGGTATCCGTGTTTTTGGTCAGGATTATGAGACGGATACGGCCTCAAAATCCTGACCAAAAAACGCCATGTGAACTTACCCAAAGGGTTCTTTTGGGACCCTCAGTATATAGAGCTTCGGTAGGTACTGCTACCTTTGCATCACCCATAGCTATACCTCTATTCAAAGTACCCCCTCAGCCTGGTATTGTTAGGGCATGTAAAGCTTAAAGTGTACCTCCAGTTATAAACAGCATTTAATAAATGAATAATACAAGTGAAAATAAGAAAGTTTGTAATATCTTATTAAGGTGAACTGTTCTCTTCATCACTTTTTAAGCTATCCTGCTTCTCTTCAGTCGGCTTAGATTCTGTCTCCAAATCCAGCCTCATACACAGAGCTCTATGGAGAAGGAAGATTTTGAGTACGGGGCTGCTATTGACTGGCTAATTGATTCATTGTCTCGTTCTATGCGCTGGTAGCCTCTTATCTACAAGCCTAGCAGTGTTAAAAATAAATAAATAGCATTGAATGGCAAATAGCAATTATTAGCAACTGCACTTTAATAAGATTGCAAAACCTGTTTGAAGGGCCTTTTCTGTGCCTCCAATTTTATTTTTTTTTGTGTAGGCTTCTACATTACTCTGGAGGAAAAAACTGTGATCTGCTCCTTCCGAATCTCTCTGCACAGTGGTATTGTAGTCTAAAAGCGTTTCCTCTCTGTGGCAGTGCATGTTTGGGTGCCATCTGTACAGGCTTCATTGTACTGGTCTTTGCAAAGCTCTGCTAAAGATACCCAGTGTACTTGCAGCCTTTGTTTTCTGCCGGTCCAAAATGCTTACAATATTCTCAGTTGGAGTTCCCATAGGATTTTTTTGTTGTACATTCTTGTGTTTTAAGTTTTTCTCCTTGGAGACGCAGGCAGCTGCTATAGTTTTTAGATCCCTTGTTAAATTGGCCAAGTTTACACGTCGTCCTATGCAGTTTCCATTGCTCTTGTGAGTAACATAAGTGATTTTTTTTTTTTTTTTTTTTAAATCCTCTTCCTATTCCTGCTCTTACAAACTGTTTGTATAGCGTATATAACATTTTAATTGAAAATATATTAGCCTCGGTCCTTGCTGCAGGGTTCTACGTGATCGGTTGTTATCTGAATGTCCAGTTTTTAGTTAAAGCAGAACTACATATTATTATATACCCCAGAAACCTCCTGCAGTTCTCTTGCATATAGTACTTTACCAGTTTGTGATTTATCTAGCAGATGCTGGATTTTCAAATGTGAGCTGTGTCTTCTGGATTATTGTGTAGTTACACTGTATTTTGTATCTACCATCATCCATTACTGCCTGTGTGCCTATGCACACAGGACCAGGACTACAAAGCAACTTAAAGGGTGTCTTTCATTGCAAAAAGGCCTATTCCAAGGTTATTCCAGCAGTAGATTTTGAATAAAGTGACTTTTGCTCTTCACTGCAGCATCTTCGGTGAGCGGGGTGTTTTCTTTCTTTCACAGAGCACAGACTCATCACTGGATCCCACCTATTTATTGTTAGGTGCCATCCTCTTCTGATTGTAGAGCCTTCCTCCTAGTCTTCATGTCAGTGTTGTCACTAGCATCTCAGCGCTGATGTGATGAGATTTTTTTTACATGTTTTTACTTTATATCCAGGAAAATATAAACAAAAGAGGAGGGAAAATGTTAATTTATTTTGATTTAATAGCACAAAGTGCTACTAAAATTTTTTTTACAATAGTTTTTCCTCTCCGTTACGGTAATTTTTATTTTGTATTTGCCATCGGGTTGGGGCTAGAACTTGTGATGAGGGCATGTTATTGGCATATTTTTTATTTATATTTTAAAGGGATTCTATCACTCTCACACAATTTTTTTTCTGGGTACCACGTTGGAATAGCCTTAAAAAAGGCTATTCTCCTACCTTTTGTTGTCTTCTCCACGTCGCCGTTCGCCTACAATCCCGGTGTCTCTTGGTGTGCAAATTAGCTCTCTCGCAGCACTGTGGGTGGGCCCCAGCGTTCAAGCAGCACTGGGGGCGGGCCCCAGCGTTCAAACAGCACTGGGAGCGTCCCCAATGCTGCGAGAGAACTCTCTCCAGCACCACCTTCATCTTTGTCAGCAGTGTCCTCTTCATCCTCTTCTTCCGGCGGTGGCTTGTAACTTCTAGGCCTCGGGCCTTGGGCAAAGCAGACTGCGTATGCCCACAGGCTACGAGAAAATGGCCGCTTACAATACTAGTCTTGGTTCTGGAGTCCTGGATTTCGAATCCCCCCAGGAACAACATCTGCAAGGAGTTTGTATGTTCTCTCCTCCATGTTTGCGTGGATTTCCTCCCATTCTACAAAGACATATTAATAGGAAAAAAAAAATTACATTGTGAGCACTATATGGGCACTCCAATGATAGAGCCCCTTTCAGTTTGCCACCATATACACATACTCAAAAGCTGTGAACTAAGTAGCTTACCAGTGCTGCATCAGGATTACCTAATACAATGGGTAACAATGGAGTAGGACACAAGACAATAGAGCTGGATTCCTATAACAGGAGAGAGTCGGTGGGAATACTGTACTCAGAAGAGTTGTTCGAGTAGGTACATAGTTACCGACTACTGTCTGATGGGCCACTACTGGTCGATTCTCGTCTCTCCAGTGGTTTTCTTTGTACGAGTTGTGTTTTCCTGTGTATTGGAATATGTGACAACCAGCCAGTTTTCCTTGCCGTGGGGGCAGCTGTGTTTGATCAGATCTGTTTTGAGTTGAGAAGAATGTCTAAACAGAAATGCAGTTATTGCTGGGAGGACGGTCCTCGTGTATATTCCACAGCTCTGCCACGCAGTCATCCTGGTTCATTGTCTGCTCCACTTCCAGGAGACTTTATGGATGTGAATTTGTTGGTGTTTAATGGCAATCACATTCCTGGAAAAACTGAGTAAGACGGCTCTGTCTGAGAAAAACCTGTGTTGTGGTTCAGACGAGAGGTTTCGAGTAACCGAGAGAGCTATTGCTGGCTCTAGACTGTGGCACATCCTTCTGTTTAGTAGGTTTTACTGTGACTAGCGTAAAGATCAGGTAGCAATGACTGAGGTGTATTATTGGGAATTTCCTTATTATATTAGTCCTTCCCATTGTATGAAGACTTTACATATATAAGAACGGGTTGTCTAGGGTATAGGTTTAGGGTAGGCAATGTATTGGGCTCTCTTCATGGCTACACTTTGTAAGTTTATGAGGTGGATGACCCTGTCTGCCATGAAGGGGAGGGTAGAAGTGAGCTTGGGGATCATGCTCTTGTAGTTTCAGAGTGGAGGCAGGGAGACATGACTACAGTTCCTTGAGGTTGTCATATGTCACACACACTTTCCTGGTCTTGGATAAATCCCCCTCAAAAGAGCTAGAGGTTCACGTTAGCTATATGTTTATTACACACATGGAACAGTTTATTTTACGGGCTACATTAATTATATAAATACAAGCTTGTAATATCCTTAGAGCTTAATACCCCATATACATAGACAACCCTAACCCATGGATTTTGGCATTATTAGAGTATCTTTCCTGACAGATGATTTCAGGTGAAGGAAGGATGGCACATGTTAAATTATATTATGTCCGATCCTTTATTTTCCCAGGATAAAAACCACTGCCATAGTATTCCAAAGTGGCTTACTCCCCTCTTCCTGTTGAGAAGATATGAATGCTGAGTGTGCCAACAGCTATTGAAGGTGTATGGGCACCTTTTATATCTATATGTAACCTTATTACACAGTCACAATGTATCTGCTTTGTTCTTTGAATATTCAAACTCACTGCCACAGAGTAGAAGTAGCTCTGTATGTGTTGTTTATTTCTACACAGTCAAGTTATATTATTATGACCCCCTCCTACTTATGACTTCAGAAGTGCGGAGCTCATTTAGGACGTGACTTGTAGTGGATGGCTTGTTGGCTATATAAGGCGTGCAATAGGCTGTTTGAACACATATCACATTAGCTGCAAATATGTGCAAGGACCAACCAGCAAGCTACAATGGAGCAGCTCATCTTTAAAATGGACCAGAGGGCTACCAGATGTGTTTCTGAAACAGATCGGTAAACCGTACTGCGTATGGGCTTCCAAATCATACCAAATTTGACCACCGCTGATTGGCAAAGGGTTGCCTTCTCTAATCACATATTCTGCTTCATCGAACAGATGGACACCGGTGTGTCAGATGAGAAACATTGAGAGAACAAACACCATGTAACCATTGCTGGAATAGCTGCCAGCAAACAGTAGTACCCACCGATAACCCATGCGAACATGAAAAAAACCTTAGAACTTATTACTTATACATTTTTAGGCACAACTTATGTCAATTCTATGCACTTTTAGCACCTGTCATTTGTCCAAAGCTGCTGCATGCTTCTGTATTTCTCTGCCAAGCTCAGACAACTTAGGAACCTGAACACTGGGACACAAGAATAAATGAGTTCCATACTTCTGAATCCACCCCCTCCATATTTAAGGAATGTTTCAGATGTGTTCTCACTTATGGTGACAACCATGTCAATAGCAGGTAGATATTCCTTGTGTCCTATGACTCACTGAAGGCAGATGCTACTAGCTCTGAAGATCAGTGCATTATTGGGTGTAAGATAACGTATGACATTTCTTTTTCATCAATGTGTCACTTTCCTGCATGTCATAGACATTGTTGCTTGGTAGCAAGTACTCCAGAGTGTATACTAATGACTTCAGCTCTGTCAAACTTCCTTCCTAGGAATGTATTAACATTTAATAAATCTGACCTGAAAATGACACTGTTGGACTTTTCGATCATGGTAGATTTGACACCAGGATGTTCACTTGTTTCATGTGGTTGGTCTTTTTTCAATCCCCTGTGTGTGTGTGTGTGTGTGTGTGTGTGTGTGTATGTATATATGTGTGTATGTATGTCTATCTATATATATATATATATATATATTTGTAGAACTGTGTAATGTTCTCCTATGGATCGTTACCCAATTGTACCTAATGAAACCTATATGTTGTATCAATCTGCCTACTAGCCCACGTAGTCTAGTTTGTGGTAGGGATGTCATCAAGCAGACTTCTCGAATCATTGCACCTTAGCCATGCATGTAACTCCATGAGAACATATTGGCAGCTGTGGTGTCCTCATATCCCATATGATTCACTGTAACAGAATAGAGCTCTAAATGTTGGCTCTGATGTTTCCTCTGCTTTGGCCATTCTCCAGACTGAATGGTTCTCGTAAGTTAATTCATTGTAACTCGCTTCTTTACTGAATGCGTGTCTACAGCTGCTTATTAGCCATGTCTAACCAAAGGCATGCTCCCATGCTGTGTGCATATTACAGTAATAGGGTAACTGACATGGATGTACTCGTTGTTAGGTCAGGATTTGGGAGTCATGGCTTAAAAAGAATGTTCTGGAATGTAGATTAAAGCAAAATAAGCCCTGCAACAAGTGTGTATGATCAGCTTACAGCTGTACTTCCATTAGCTGCTGTGCTTGGTCTTCTGGTGAATATAGTTCTTCCTGATATTGGCCTCACAAGCTGGCTATATATACCATTAAAGGGATAGGCCAAGGTTAAATGTTATCTCTTATCCATGGAATAAGGAATGGGGTTCCTATTAGAACAGGGCCTGTTCCCCATCGAAATGGAGTGGTAGGCTGAGTATCAATACTGCCAATTCATTCATTGTCAGTGGTTCTGATAGCTGAGCACTCAGATGTCTTCAGCAGTTCCATAGACAGTGAAAGAAGCGGTAGTGTGTGTGCTTGGGGTTTCACTTAATTTTGATGGGGGGAACGGGAATCTGTTCTTGTCTTCATTGGGGGTCCAAGCAATTGGACCATGACAATTGGTCCATGGTGGCACTGCAGGATTGGCATATATTGGCCTTAATGACCTGATCCCCTTTTTTTTTTTTTTTTTGAGTTGTAATTTTCTACTTTTTCCTTCCATATAGTTTATTGAAGGCTTGTTTTTTGTGGGTTGTGTTATAGTTTTCTAGTGGCAGTACATGTGTATCTTAGACTCCCTTTAGGAAAAGTTAAAATTGCTATCATTGGCTCTAGTGATTTTTCAGGGAGGCTGCTGCTGATGACTCTTCAGCCTTCCCTGCTCTGAAATAGATTCTACACTATATGTTGTGTATAAGATTGTCAGTATTTTTCCAACTGGACTCACAAAGCACAGTTGGATGCAGAGTGTTGCTAACAAGTGGATCCCGAAGAATGTAAAAGGCACAATCTCTTGTTTTTTATTTTATCCAATAAAATCCTATATCCAGTGTTAGAAAAGTATCAAGATAACCTTTCAATGTTTTTAAATAATAAAAAAAAAATTGGATGCATTGACTACATAGAAATTTATGGCTGTAAGCAGACTCCAGTTTACATTTGTGGCCATCAAACAAGATGTGTTTCCTGTGTAGTTTTCCCAGCTGAGCTGGCCTAATGAGTGTGTTTGGATGTTTAGCGATCAGATGTTAGCACATATGTTACGGAATAAATAGAGGAGGGGGAGACAGACACTACCCTTCAATTTTCCCGGCAAACAGGTCAATATGCGGTTCTGTGGTCTAATCTAGCGTATAAATAAGATGGAAAACGACTTCTTTACACATTTTATTTACAAGCTGCTAAAGTGTACATTATGTGCAACCAAAATATGTTATTGACAATTTCAGGAATATGAAAAAATACGAGTTTTTCTTTAGTCTGGTCATTCTTTGTATTTTATCAATGTATTGATCATCTGTGAGGGATTAATGATATGAAGGATGGCCCAATATGCAATGTCTTATTAATGTGCCTATGAAGTTCTAGATGGTGGGAATGTAATAATACGGTAATATTCAGTGGAAATGCATACAAAGAAAATGAATGTAAATTATGGTTTGTATGATGGACACAAACAAATCCTTGTTCTTGTATGGTGGCCCACAAGTATACAGTCAGTTTCCAGAGGAATGAATTGTAACTAGAGAGGCTCTAAATGAACAGGTATTCACATCATAATAGGGAGATGCTTTTTATGCAGTTACAGAACAACACCAGGAAGACATTGGCTAAGATTTACTGATGAATAGACATTGGAAATGTAGACCCCAGGAAGATTGCAATCTCTCTTTGTGACATTGTATATATTGATCGTGAATATGAATGTGGTCTTAGAAATCCATATCTGCAGGATTTTTTTGCCTTACGTCTGTTTGTTATGATAGACTTCAATATATGGCTGTGCTCACAAAGGTGCCCCAATGGTCCTTATTGACTATAGTTAGTCCCATCTTCTTTCTGCCATGGAGCTTGCCCGGCATGCTGTATTTTGTCTGCTTTTTTGGAGATAAAGCCCCATATGGACCTTCAAGTTTAGATGTGAATTTGGCCCTAGTAGCACATAATTGTGACATGCTTGTGACATCTCTAGATATACATATAATTCTTTTTTTTTTGGTTGAGATCTGATCACATTTAGAAAAATATATTTATCCCGGGAAGACTGATAGCAAATACGGAGTGTAAATCCATCCTAAGGGTGCATTCACACTGAGTAAACGCTAGCTTATTTTGTAGAGTAAAATTACACTTGTAAATTTTGCTATCCCATTGACTTCAATGACATTTTACAGGCGTATTTTTACAGGCGTATTTTTTACAGGCGTATTTTTTACAGGCGTATTTTTACACTTGTAAAAAAATATCATTGAAGTCAATGGGATAGCAAAATTTACAAGTGTAATTTTACTCTACAAAATAAGCTAGCGTTTACTCAGTGTGAATGCACCCTAAGGGTGCATTCACACTGAGTAAACGCTAGTTTATTTTGTAGAGTAAAATTACACTTGTAAATTTTGCTATCCCATTGACTTCAATGATATTTTTTTACAAGTGTAAAAATACGCCTGTAAAAAATACGCCTGTAAAAAATACGCCTGTAAAAATACGCCTGTAAAATGTCATTGAAGTCAATGGGATAGCAAAATTTACAAGTGTAATTTTACTCTACATAATAAGCTAGCGTTTACTCAGTGTGAATGTACCCTAAGGGTGCATTCAGACTACGTAACGCCGGGCGTGTATGAGAGCCGTACACGCCGGCATTACGGCAGACTGCCGAACACTTCCCATTCACTTCAATGGGAGCGCTCGTAACAGCGGCGTTTACGAGCGCTCCCATTGAAGTGAATGGGAAGTGTTCGGCAGTCTGCCGTAATGCCGGCGTGTACGGCTCTCATACACGCCCGGCGTTACGTAGTCTGAATGCACCCTTAGGCTGCATCCTGCTTTTTACATCAGTCATACAGCTGTTACATGCACAAACCATGCTCCCCATGTTCACTAACTTCTGATTAGTTCTTTTTCAGTTTGATTTATGTTGTGCAGTATAGATGTATTTATTATGCATTTATATGGCTGTGAATATACATGATTACATGTACTATTGTGGAATGAGTTGTGGCTATTTCTAGTTCTGTGTCTTAATGATAGTACGACAAGTGACATTTTTTTACTACAACCTTTTTGGAGTTCTTTTTATCACACCTCTTTCTTAAATGTGCAAAACATTCTAAGTATTTATATGATGTTCCACCTGTCTCACATGGAGGTTACATTTACACGTCATGCATTTAGAATTCAGAAAGCAGATTTGAATGTTCAGATGAAACCCTTTTCATTTCCTGTACACATGTAATCTGCTGATATTGGTATAAACAGTAACGCTCAAGTCTAGACGTGTGCCCTGAAATTAAGAAATGCTATGTAAAGACATTCCCTATTATTGGTATTGCGGCCTACATTCTAATTACAGGTCTCGTGGCCCTTTTATCATGACTGCTGCCCTGTCTTCTGCACAGTCTCTCTAGCTGTCTACACCTGTTAATTGCACAGATTACTGGATTCTGGGTATTATTATTTCTAAATTTGTATCCTTCCTGAATAAACTACAGAAGCTTTCAAGTTGTAAGGCCAAGTTCACATCTGTACATGGGTTTCTGTTCAGGATGTCCGCTTGGGGACCCTGCTGAATGGAAACCTAATCCACATAAAAAAGCTGTTACCTAAGGAAACCTGCAGAACCCATAGACTATAATGGGGTCCGTGTGATTTCTGCATGAAAAATGTTGAGAGAAAAGTGCTACTTTTATCCTTATGGCAGTCTTATAAAAAATCTTTTTAATGGTCACAGTTGTTTTAGCATACTTTGCATAAATCAGTAGTACAGTAGTACATCCCTGCTAAAACTGACTTTCACTTATCTCTGTTACATTCAGCTCAAGGTGGACTCAAGATTATACATGTCTAGAGGAGTCGGTGGAGAACTTAGGGGAGCTAAAAGTGTGTCGGCGTAGACTGGTCCACAGAGAAACAGATGAATCGCTGGTGGGCCCAATCCCTTTCATGAGCAGTGTACAGAGATGTTTAATAATGTATCTACCTGACTATGAAAACAAAATTTTATGATAACATTGAACTTTCTACTTTTCAATGTAATCCCCCTTGACTTCAACACCCTTATTCCACTTTGACTTGAGTGTTTCGATGCCCTCAGAATAGCAGGACCCTGTTACTGCCTCTTTTACTGCATTGTCATCAGGAAATAGTTTCCTATGCAGGAGTGTCTTCAGGTTATAAAAGGGAAAGTAATGACTGGGAGCCAGGTCTGGACTGTAGGGTGGATAGATTGTAAGCCCTCACCTATAGATTGTAAGCCCTCGTGGGCAGGGCCCTCTACCCCACCGTGCCAGTCGGTCACTGTTAGTATTATATCTACCTGTATATTTTGTGTAGTGTATGTAACCCCCAAATGTAAAGCTATATAAATAATAATAATGGTTAACCCCTTAACATTCAGCACTGTAATAGTGGGTGCTGTAAGGGTGCGGGCACAAGAGCCGTGCCTGTGGTATTATTTCTGGCTCTCAGCTGGGGTAATATCCTGGGTTCCAAGGGGTTGCCACGACAGCGAGGAGGCTGGGCAACAGCCGCCTGACTGCTTATGCATTGTTCCAATAGGAACTACTGTGCAGGGATCTGCAATACTATGTATCTATGGATCTGAGATCCCAGCTTCAAGTTCCCTTGTGGGACATGTGAAAAAAGCACACAAAAATAAATAAATAATAAAAAAGGGGGGAAAAAATCCAAACGAAAAACTTTTAGATTTAACATCCACGAAAAATGTGTCCAACAAACCAATATTCATAAAACACATAACTTTTGCTTCATTTGTTAAATAAAAGGAAACATCTTACATATGATTCCAGGAACATGATGATGAAAGTGCACAGATGCCATGGGCATTCAGGACTGAATACCATGTCCTGAAACGCGTAAGCCTTGGTATCTTCTTTTTGTTCCTGGAATCATATGTAAGATGTTTCCTTTTATTCAAGAAATGAAGTAAAAGTTATGTATGTTTTATGAATATTGGTTTGCTGGACACATTTTTCGTGGATATTGAATGTTGTTTAGCCCTATTTAAGTCCTGGGCTTGTTCTGTGCAACCATAGGAGTTCTACTTTTGAGCTAGATGTAGCGGTAATCATTTTGGAAATTACTTTGTATTTAACCCCTTAACGACCAAGGGCGTAATGGTATGGGGATATATGGAAAGGGCTCTGGAGCGGAGCTGTCTCCATACACGGCAGATGCCAGCTGTAGAATACAGCCAGAATCTGCAGCTTAATAGATGCAATTGGTGCTGACCCCAATCACAGCTGTTAATCCTTTAGATGCCACACTCATGTTTAACTGCAGCATTTAAAGTGCACAGATGCCATGGGCGCCACCATCTTTGACCGATTGCAGTGATTGGTTGCAATGACAACAAGGAGCGTATTGAAGGCTCTCAGGCTTGCCATTACATCAGTTCTATTACATGCTGCCATATGCAGTGTGTAATAGAAGTGAATGGATTATTAAAACAAAAAAACACAAGTTCAAATCATCACACCCACCATAAGCATAAGTAAACATAAACACTTGGTATCTCTGTGTTCAAAAATGGCCAAACTATTAAAATATGAAAAATATTTTATCCTATATGGTGAACAGCAAAGTAGTGGGGGAAAAAATCAAAATAACCAAATTGTGTATTTTTTCAGCACTTTGCCTCCTAAAAAAATTTAATAAAAAGTGGTTAAACCATCAGATGGTATCAACACAACGTCATCTTGTCCTGCATAAAAAGACGCCATACCCAGTTCCATACTTGTATATTTGAAAAAGTTACAAGTGTCAGAACGTGGAGACACATTTTTTTTTTCGATTTGCAAAGATTTTCATTTTTTTTAAGGTATTGTAACATTACAGATACTATATCAATTTGGTATTGCCGTGATTGTACTGACCCACAGAATACAGGTAACATCATTTTTACCACACAGTGAATGCTGTAAAAATTAAACCCATATGAAATTGGCAAAAATGTGTGCAATCATCCTCTCTTGGATTTAGGCTTCTTTTATTCCTTTGTAAGTAATTTAATCAAGGAACAATACTCCAAATCCGTCCTTTTTTTTTCTAAACCTGCACTTGCCATCCTATCACTTCCTGGGCTTTTATCAGACTGAACAGCTATTGTGTGTGGTGCATATCTAGACTTGTCTCAACCTGCACAGACACTGACAACATAACGAGGTAGATAACTTATTAAACGCTCCTGGTATATGGATTGTGTCTGCAGAATAACGAGGAAGTATTGGTAGTAACCAAATAGTACAAAATTCATAGATTAAGAGAAGAGGTTGATAAGTCAAAATCAAAGTTGGAGGGACTAGATTGAGCAGAAGGTAGAAGTATAAGATCTTTTTATCCCAATCCCCCCCTCTAGGATTCGCCTGTACTTCTTCGATCCCTTGAAAAGACAATGTTTGAAGATTCCCATCATGAACCTCCCACATATGACGGCTGAGGGTACGGTCCTCCCGCCGTCTAATATTGCTGATATGGTCTAGAACGCGCCTGCAAAATTTGCGGCGAGTTTTCCCCACGTAATTCTTAGGACATCCACAGGTGGCCATATACACAAGGCCGGAGGTCTGACAATTAATAAAGCTGCGGATATCGTACGAATTTTTTGTAGTGACACTAGTAAAAACAGAGCCTGCTTTGATAAAGTCACATGCTTTACAATGTCCACAACGGAAGTTCCCCGTTGGGATATGTTTATTAAGCCATGTAGTGTGTATTGTTGGGGACAGGTGGCTATGGACCAATCGGTCCTGGAGGTTTCTACCCCTGCGATATGTTATAGAGGGGGATGGTGTTAATAACGCATTGATGTCTGGATCCAACCTCAACACATTCCAGTGTTTAGCGATGATTGATCTTATTCTAGAATTTTGATTGTCGAATGTACCAATGATTCGTAATTGATTCTCTCCTGTGGCTTTTGGACGAGGATTAAGTAGAGCTGTACGATTTTGTATGGATGCTTGTCTAAAGGCTTCCTGCAACACTTCAGATGGATAACCACGATCCACAAAACGATTAGTCAAATCGTCGCAAGCCTTACGGAAGTTTGAATATGATGAGCAATTTCGTCTTATGCGAAGGTACTGTCCCCTAGGTATCCCTTTACGGAGGGGAAGGGGATGAAAACTGTTCCAGGATAATAAGCTATTTGTTGCTGTTTCCTTCCTGAAAATTTTTGTGGACGCGGGGGATGGCCATGGGCAGTCCATACTATGGAACATGTGACTGCTTGCTAGCGAAAACTATATTTCCCAGGTGCACCTTACTTTGTGTGCTTCCTTCATGCACTGCATATGCTCCATCTGTTACTTAGGCTTGATCTAATATGCAGCTACATTGAAGTCATAGAAAACCTGAGCATGCTCATACTGGATGAAGATGGACTACAGGTTGTATTTATTGGTGACAGTGCTCAAACTTTGGTAGGGTGGGGGAGGGAGTTTCATTGGGAGTTTTCTAGAGACGTACACTTTTGCTAATTGCTTTCAATGGGTGACAATGATATTTTGCAAAGTACTTCTACTCCTTTCTCTCTCCTGTGGTGTTAGTACACTAAGCTCAGTCAGTCACAGTTCCCTGAAATCTCAGTCTCTATCTAAAAATCAATAGTGGCTTCCTTAATTGTCAGTGATAGAGACTACTTTCTAGCTGTGATTGGTCCCAGACATTTCATGCTGACCTTCTCCACATAGTGCAAAAATCTATAAATACTGGCAATGTGCGTCACTGCATCATAATACAATTGTGCACTAAAGCAACGGTTGCTGCTGCTTTGTGCCATTAATACGTAAACTCTTTAGTTGGTGAGGCAATCCACTGAAGGGCTAACTCACTGTGAACACTGCCTGTCAGATCCGGTTATGTCCTCTGTCCTCATCCTGTGAGCTCTGTGTGTACAACAGTAAGTAAACTCATGGTGGTAACAGAATTACTGCTAAGAGATTTTTATTATTTTTTAAGAATTTTTTTTGTCGTGATGATTTTTTTTTCATTCAGTATATTTTATGCCATACATATTTCAATTTGCATACAGGGTAAAGGCACTTTGGTTGCAGAGAACCTACTTCCTCTCCTGACATGCCTAGTTTAGTGAATACTTGCATTCACTATGAAATAGTAATTGCGTCTCATTCTTTTTTGTAAGTCTGCCTTGTGCCGCTCCTCTGTAAATCCTTCTCAGTGTTTGTGAATAAGCTGACAGCTGGGCGGTACCATGCAAAGGGATGTGTCCCTATATAGCCTGGCACTGATTGGCTAGTATAAGACTATCGCCTTTAACAGGTAATACCCGTTGTCAGACATTTCTCAGTGGAATAACAGAGGAACCGCACCATGAAGAGTTCTAAGAAAAAAAATGCTCAAGGGCTGCTATTTTATGCTGGAAGCAATTTATTTACTTAAGCAGACATTACATAGTTTCCGCAGTTTATCAGCTAGACGTCAGCATTTCGGCCCCCTCCAATGTTGAGAAGTAACTGGTCGCACTTCATAGTCAGGTGAGCGCTCCTACGGGGTCACTGCTCCATACAATCTGGTGGAAGTTATGAATGGCAGACCCCCCACTGAGGCTCTTATGATGTATATCATTGACTTTTCATACATGAATAGTAATGAGCGTTATGTCTATAGATGAGTGTTCCAGACTTGAGTTCTCAGAGCTTGCTAGGATAGTCACATGGATACGTTATTAAATCTGTATAGCTTCTCCTTACTACTTGGTTGTTGTTTTTTTAACTGTATGAACAGGATATATTGTAGTAAGAAATGAATTGAATTTTATTATGGTTGCTTTAGTGTGTGTGTGTTTTTTTTTTTTTTTTTCCAGATGGTAATTTTTATTGTATTCTGTAAGTGAAGGTTGGCTGTATTACACAACTTGTGTCTTTTTGTCTATCCTAGTTAATGTGAGTTTGTTTTCTTCTGCAGATAAAGCAGATGGCGCTCATCTTTTTGGAGTAGAATCTATTTGGCATGCTGTTATAAATAAAACCGCAACAATTCCATCCACCTCGTTCAGGGAGGCCCGGCTGTCAAAATGATTGGAAAACTAAAACAAAACTTGCTGCTGGCCTGCCTTGTAATAAGCTCAGTGACTGTGTTCTACTTAGGGCAACACGCAATGGAATGCCACCATCGAATAGAGGAACGCAGCCAGCCTGTCAAAATGGAAAGCCCCAAAGCAACACTAAGAACTGAGCAAAGAGCAAATTCTAGTTTTGCATATAACAAGGACATGCCATTAATATTTATTGGAGGAGTACCTCGCAGTGGAACTACACTAATGCGTGCCATGCTTGATGCCCACCCTGAGATTCGATGTGGAGAAGAGACAAGAGTTATTCCGCGAATCTTGGCTGTCAAACAGATGTGGGCGCGATCCAGCAAAGAGAAATTACGCCTAGATGAGGCTGGGGTCACAGATGAAGTATTAGACGCAGCCATGCAGGCGTTTTTACTGGAGATTATAGTTAAACATGGGGAACCTGCACCATACCTGTGTAACAAAGATCCATTTGCTTTAAAATCTCTGTCTTATTTAGCCAAAATATTTCCCAATGCCAAATTTGTGTTGATGGTGAGAGATGGACGTGCTTCAGTGCATTCGATGATCTCTAGAAAAGTTACTATCGCTGGCTTTGATTTGAATAGCTATAGAGATTGCTTGACCAAGTGGAACCGCGCTATAGAGACCATGTATAATCAGTGCATTGAGGTGGGCTATGACAGGTGTATGATGGTGCATTATGAACAGTTGGTTTTACATCCAGAACGCTGGATGAAAACATTACTGAAATTCCTCATAATACCTTGGAACGATGCTGTGCTACACCATGAAGAGATGATTGGCAAAGCCGGAGGTGTATCTCTGTCCAAGTAAGTATTGGTTGTATAACTTCTAATCAATGTCCATGTATCCCTATGTATATCTTCTTTCTGCATTACCAGATTCCAAGCCCATTGTATCATTATAGACCCCCAGAAATTCAGCCAATGACATTTCTAAGTTAAACCTCACTACATTCCGTGTTTTTCTTTTTATTCAAGGTGATATAATGTACTAATAACATAATAGGACAACTGCTCTAAGGGCTAGTTCACACGTGAGTATAAGGGGAGGTTTTTGACAGCGTTCGGGTCTTCGTTCTGTGGTTTCCGTCTTCTGCGTGCAGAAGACGGAAAGCTGTCAGAGCGGGTCCGGCCGTGAGCGGTGGTGAGCGTTTTATGCTCTCCGCCGTGAAACCGTTTTTTTTTAAATCGGACACAGAGTACTGCGTGTCCGACTCTGTCTTCGGTTTAAAAAAAAAACGGTTTCGCGGTGGAGAGCATAAAACGCTCACGGACGGACATCTTTCAAACTCATTCAAATGAATGGGTATGAAAGAGTCCTGCAGGTTTCCGTTTCCTGCCTCTGTTTTGTGCAGGAAACGGAAACCTGCAGAACGGAGACCGGGCGCAGATGTGAACGATCCCTAACTGATGCTAGTCCGTTTTTTTTTTTTGTTTTTTGGTTTTTTTGATTGATCCATTAAATGGATCAGTTAAAAAACTGGCGATATTAACATCAGTTAATGTCTGTTAGGATAGGTGTCTGTTTTTTATTTATTTATTTTTTAACGGACACCTTCATAACAGAATTTAACTGTACTGTGAACCCAGCCTAAGCTGCGAGACATTTTATGGAATGTGTCACAAATATCACTGATGCGATATTTTAACTAATTGTAATTCCTGTTCCTACGACCTTGATTCTGTGGTGGTTTTCATGATCCATGTGTAATATAATTCACAATAGTCTGCACTGTTTATTTTAGCCATGCCTGGTCATTGTATTTTGCAGTATGGTGTCTGGTAATATTTGTATTGTACAGCTGAACTTGTTAGTTTACAACATGGATAAAAATGCTACAAGGTTTGTGGATTGTGAATCCTGTCTGTATAGTAAGATGAACACATAGTAGTGGTAAAGAGCCTGGCATTCATCAGACACATGTGCTTTCATAGCGCTTATTCAGAATGCAGGCCATGAAGTCTTGAATCACAATTTTGTATAGAGCGAGGCAGCTAAGAATGTCAGTGTAACCTTTAAAACATGGCTCTCTCCCCCTTTCTTTGTCAAAGATAAAGTATATTGGAGGTTTCACACTAGACTAGAAATTCATTGCTAAACTGAAGCAATATAAGTATTTCAAGGTCTAAATCAGTATATGAAACTGAAGGCTCTTATTGGCCGTGTTTAGATGTAGACCTACTACAGTACCTGGGGCCATATAATACGCATGGTGGAAAACAGGGTATCCTAAGATATTTTTTTTTGTCAAAATGTGTCATGTAGAAAGTTTATTGACCTTGCCAATTCCAGTAAAATAATAATAATAAATTTTATTAATATAGCGCCAACATATTCCGTAGCACTGTGCAATTAGTACTAAAAAGAAAAAGTGTCGCTATTGGTGGAAAATTGCACGGATGGTGCAGCTTTTTGATGCCAGGAAACGTAAAGTGATGAGTAAGTTCTCTCATTTGTCTATCATTTTAAGTACCGTATTTTTCGGACTATAAGACGCACTTTTTTCCCCCCAAATTTGGGGGGAAAAGAAGGGTGCGTCTTATAGGCCGAATGTGGCGCCTGGCATCCGCTGTAATAGAGAGGCGGAAGCCGGCAAGTGATAGATGCCATTACAGGTGCCGGGGCCTGCGACATCGCTGCGCTCCTCTGCCCTGCATGAAGCCAGCAGCGGGAGGAGTGATGCTATTCCGCTCCTCCGTCCCCCCGCCGCTGGCTTCATGCAGGGCAGGGCAGCGATGTCTCAGGCCCCGGCGTCTATCCCTCCCCGGCATCCGCCTCTCTAGTACAGCGGATGCCGGGTCAGTATCAGCGGCCCCTTCTCCCCCGGGCTGGTCCCCACCGGCCCCGTACATGTAAAGTTGCAGGCCGGCTCCTGCGCGGCGATATCGCAGGAGCCGACCTGTTCGAGAGACAGCCGGGAGCCTAATGAGGCTCCCAGGCCTGTCACTGCTATATATTAGTACTGCGGCTGGGCCTATGACCAGCCGTAATACTAATACACAGAATGTCCCATAGACGGCAATACAGTTGTATTGCCGTCTATGGGACTTGCAATCAAGTGACCGCAGGCTCAAGCCCCGGGGGGGGGGGGGGAATAAAATAGTAAAAAAAAAAAAAAAAAAAGCTTTAAAAATATATAATAAAAATATGAAATAAATAAAAGTTCTAAATCACCTCCTGTCCCTAGAATATATATATAAAAGTAGAAAATCATATATCATAAACCACCGTTTTTTTTTTCAATAAAAGGTGATCTAAGCAATAGATATTCCCCAAAATGATATAACTAAAAAGTACTTCTGGACCCGCAAAAAAAAACACTCTATGCATCCCCGTACAGCTGCAGGGTCACCTGTCAATGTGGCCTTGCAGCTGTTGCAAAACTACAACTCCCATACATTAAATATTTTACCAGTTTTTGCTTCAAAATTTTTTTTCCCTATTTTCCTCCTCTAAAACCTAGGTGCGTCTTATAGTCCGAAAAATACGGTATATTAAATAAAGTTTCCATTTCAGCAGTCACTTCATATTTACAGCAAAGTTCTCTTCATGTCTTGGACCTTATAGCCAGCTGCTGGTGCTGGTACCGGTTGTTGCCCCTATAGACCACTTGTCAGTATACCTTACAAGTAGGGGTGAACCTGCCCCTTTTGCCGCCCAAGGCGAACTACAGAAAGCCGCCCCCCCCCCCTCGGGAAGAGGGGGTGGAGCGAAGGGGCGTGGCCGCGTGAAGGGGCGGGGCTTAGCACCGTTCGCAGGCAAAGAGCAGGCACGGAGATGACCTGCTCTCTGCCTGAGTGTGAGGGGAGGCTGCTGGAGCAGCCCTGCTCCAGTGGCCTCCCCAAACCACCGCTCGGTGCTAAGCCAGTCCAGGACAGCTTGTCCTGGACTGGCTTAGGTAATCAAAAATGCCGCCCTCCCTGGGGTCCTGACAAAGCGCCGCCTGAAGCGCTCGCTTCAGGTCGCCTCATGGGAGGTGCGGCGCTGCTTACAAGCTGTTAGTTTCCAAAAATCTTACATTAAAGGGGGCCACACGGTGGCTCAGTGGTTAGCACTGCAGCCCTGCAGCACTGGAGTCCTGGTGTTCAAATCCCGCCAAGGGCAGAAAACCATCTGCAAGGAGCTTGTATGTTCTCCCCGTGTTTGCATGGATCTCCATCCCATATTCCAAAAAAGACATACTGATAGGGAAAAATGTACATTGTGAGCTCTATGTGGGGCTCACAATCTACATTTAAAAAAAAAATAAAAAAAAAATCTTACATTAATTTATTGGCAGCAAAATAGCTCAGCTTTGAGGTCCTAGGCTTTGAATACGACTAAAAAAGACACATACATAAAAAGGTTGTGTTCCCATATCTGCAAATCATGGCAGAGTCGGGAAGAACTGGCCACAAGTCCAGACGACCAGGGTGAGAAGTGAGTAGACAAGCTAACAGTTCTGCCATATTGTGACCATAGATCTCCAATAGAAGTGAATGAGGGCTATGGAAACAGTGTAACTAGGCTGTGCTAGTAATTGGGAAATATGAAACCAGCATAGAGCAACACCACTTGCCTGTATCAGTATTTGTATGCCAGATCCAAAAATAGGTCCAAAATACAGATGAGGTGCAAATTTTTACAGTATAACTTTATCTCTATAAAGTCCTCTTCAATTCTGGTGTTGGCTTGTAAACACTGATGCAAAACACTGGCGTGTGAATAAGGCTGACCTATTTATGTCCGTTTTCATGGATCTTTTAATAGATTAAAGTCTATTGCTACCTCACGGATGCAAAACCGCAATGAAAATCTGACTAAACAGACGGCTCAATACTGTTTTCATGGCCGTTTTTTTTTTTATTAACATTTGTCTTTAATATAGCCTGACTGAATATAAGCAAGCTAGGCAGTAATAAGAAATAGCGAACAACATTTACCCAGGAAGCTTTTACCTTCTTCTTGACTAAAATTGCTAGGGCTTGTGAAAAATTGAACATGACAACCATAGTTAACCATGTAACTACTGAAAGATGTTTTAGGAAATCTGAGTTTCCATAAATGCTCTTTCTGGTGTGTCATCTAGGCTGTGTGTGCTTGAAATCCTGTAGTAATACAGTATATATATGGTACGGTATGTATTGGATATTCTAGTTGTGTTGACTACTCAGCTGAATATTGAATTCATCGGATGTGATGAGCTCTGTATAGTCATGGATGGAATGCCAGAGGCCCTGCAAGGAGGAATATAGGATGTGTGCCAGGCAGTTTACATGAGGTAAAGTTATGGGGGGGGGATGCATTGAGTGACTTTAGTAATGGAAAGTAAGGGGAGCCATAGATGAACACATTTATACCATGAAAGCAAATGTCTGTAGAGAACTTACATAGACTCCATGTATGCTGTGACTTGGCGTTTTCTCATCACTTGCCACCTAGTTGGCAGAGTCATATCCTGTGAAAGGGACTGGTAATTACTCACTTGGCACATCCTTGCTGATGGCTCACACTACTGTGTGAGTGACTGTCACAACTACATTACTTTTCTGTCTGCAGTACAAAGCATCTGGAGTTATAGTTTAGAAAAGAGATCAGTGAGAAAAATCCGCATACATTATAAATGCTTTTAAATAATAAGAAAAAACCCAATAAGCAAAATTCTTGTTGCCTATTTTCTTAACTTGATTTCAAATCGGCAAACCTGAAGACTCTTGGATCACCCCTATGTTCCTGTGTAATATGTTCAATTAACCGGGGTATCCCGTCTCCAGTTGTAACAGATTTATACAAACATCTGATTAATTTACCAATATAAAATTATCCATATGAGAAGAGGTGAGATGGATTTCCTGGGCAAATGCCCTTGGACAGCTGGGTCTAAGTGACAAAATTGATATGTCAGTATTTCTCTAATTTCACTTCAGAGTCCTATATGCTTCATTAATATGTATGTGAGCAGCCTCCTAATCTGATAGAGAATGGTTTCTTTTGTATGATCACTATATTGTACTTAACCTCATAAACTTAAGGAAGGGCTCCCAGTTTCCAGTTGGCGAAACTTCACTTGCCTGTGTGACCAAAGGGGTGAGAGCCTGAGAATGAGGATTAGTGTATTAGTGAGGGTGTGTTCAAGGAATCGCAGATCTCGCTGGATCTGAACAGCCATAGTGTCATTTGACATCACTTCAGCTGCCGTAATAGGAAGCTGTTTTTAAAGAGATGCCGGTGAGAAAGTTTGAAGTGCAGATGCACAGTACAATATGTTATGGCGTCTTTGTTCATGGGGAAGCGCATGTAATGCGAATCTTTACAATCTTATTGGTATCCATGTGCATTTCTGTCACCATACTGTACAACTATAAACACTTTGCTGTATTAGAAGCTATGTTTCATGGACAGCACTGGTACCTTGTACTCTATCCTCTCATTTTAAAAGTGCCAGAATAAAGAACTGTTCTTATTTCTTTGGTAATTGTTAGTTCTTTTTTTCTATTCTGTTGCTTTTTAATAATCTGTGACCTCACAGTGCCAGTTTCTGCCCTCCAAAGGAGAGCAATTGCACCCAGTGAGTGTTTTCAAAGTAAGGTCCTCCCATATGCGTGTACTGCCATATCGCATATTATTCCACCATTTGTAACACAAAAAAACGACAGCTACATTATATCATTGCATTAATTGATATAGCACGAGGATATGTCACAGTGCCGCACAAAGACTGGCATCACTTGCCTCAATACCTATCCTCATTTGGGCTACAGTGTGCTTTTGGGGTTTGAGAAGCAACCAAAGTACTTGGTAGCAACACAAGCATATACAGGAGAACATACAAACTCCACGCAGATGTTACCTTAGTTTGGATTCAATCCCAGGACTCCAATGTTGCAATGCACCATTGCTAACCACTGTCCCACATTACTGTGTGATCCTACTATACAAGACTCACTGTAAGAATTTCTCATATTGTAACACCACAAAGGGTATCTACACAGGAGTGCCATAGGAAACTCCACAATGACTTTTTTAGCATAATTAATTTGATATTACAGAGTATGACTTAGCCCACTGTAAGGCTTTGATAACTATGAAGATGGCAAAATCCTATTTCCTTGTGTTGAAGCTGCAATACTGTGTCTGTTACAGGATCTCATAGCCAATGGGGCCACCTCCATTTAGATGATGATAACTGGATGATAGAGTGGTGAACAGGAATAGTACAAAGGGAGGAAAAGACCCCAGGGCAGAATGGAGATTAAAATCATTGTATTACTATGATGCCCTGACCTCACTTGTTACTTCAGGTAATTGTTAGAATGCAGAGGAACAAGCCTGTCTTCTAAAACCTTTGACCCCACTTTCTGTGTGTCTGGCTAGGTTACTGCTTGTGTTCTTTAGAATGTAGACCGGTTACTGTAACTGATAAATATATCATTTGTCTATATATACCTGTAGAATAAATTGCCCCTACCAGGGTAAAGGAAGCATCTCGGATTATAGAAGAAGAGTTAGGACACTTTAGTGTTTTATGGGATTCTAATCCGTCACGCTGTTTATACATGATGTGACTATGAGAGGACAACCATTAATGATTTCCAGCAATTTCATTCAGCACTCATCTCCATTTCCATGTGGCTTAATGGAAAAAAAAATGTGTTATTAGTTAACAATTGGGCACAATCTGTTCCTGGGCAGTCATACTCACGTATGAGTGTTGTGTATTTGCTTACTGATCCACGTTATACATCTCTGGCCATTAGACATGTCATTACCCTTGTAGTTGTCATGTTTACCTGGAAGCAGTTGTCATATCATCTGCAAATAATGTGGCTATCTGGAGTGCATTAGAGCTGTCACTTCACTTTAAGCGTTTGCTGGAAAGCCCTATTTTTTTCCTTTATCTCTCACCTATCCTTCAACACTTACTTAAAATTTAAGTGAAAGAAATGCCATTAACATGACAGCGAGGCCACTGTAAAATACAAAAATCTGATTTATTAAATCATATAATAAATGTTAGTCTATTAAAGGGGACGTCCTGCAGATAACAGTTGTCTCACAATGGATCAAAATAAATAAAAGAAGCCATGCTTACCTGACTAATAGTCCACTGATCCTGTTCTACCAATGTCTGGGTCCAACTATATTGCATGCGTGACTTTTCCATTGGTGGTTTCTGTTAAATCTAAAAACTAGGACACACAACAGACCTACTTATAGTCCACAGTTCTGTCATTTGTGTTTGTTTGCTATTTTAGCAGCCCTTGTGTCTGTTTTTCTGGTCCTAACAGACCAGAATAATGGACGCCATGTTGCAGATTTGAACGTACCCTCAGCTGTTTTTATAAATTCGGTTGATCCCATTTGCCAGTTATTCCACATTGTCCTTACTAACAGATACAAAAGAGAGAGGCAGATATGGCCAAATAACCATTAGTAACTCCTGTGAGGGGGTACAGATATATATAGGACTTCATGTTTGTAGGTTAGGACTACACGGTGAATTAGTTTGAGGCATTCTATGAAGTTGTACTACAAACGTTGGTGGAGATTTGTTAAGCAAAATGCGCCAGAATTCTGGCAGAATTTGTGCCAAAACTTATGAAGTGTTTTAGACACTTTATACAACTTGGGACATTGTCGTCCAAAAAAATTCACTACAATGTTGGTGCACATTTGGTTAAGTCAAGACAATCTGAAAAAATTACAGGTTCATCAAACCGAATTAGACACTTTGTGAAGTCTCATCGATCTGCGCAGAGCTATGACTGGAAGGCCTGCCCACAGTTGATGATGTGGTGGGTAATGGTTCGTGGAGACTGGTATACATCACTTACACAGAAGTTAATGGAACTGAGTGGTGTATCACCAGACAAGTACATTTTCAGTAATCTAGTTTAGTTGGGTACTTTTATTTTAGGGGTTTAGGGGTTTATTTTAGCGCAACAGGGGAATTTGTATTGGGGTTTTGGGTCCTGGAGTAACCACTTACTGTAGGGATTGTAGGGTTATACGTTGGACTTGATGGACTAATGTCTTTATCCAATCTCATCTACTATGTAAAACTATATGTAATATAGTATTACATATATACAGCAACTACTGCACCTACTTCAGGTGTCCTGTGATGTTGGTAAAGGTGGCAGTATATGGAGAGATTTTAGACTTTACTCTGTTCATAGCTGTGCTTCACATGACGTTCCCTCTTCTCTCAGCATGTGTACAGTATTCAGTTAATCCTTAATCCATTAAAAGCCATCTCCGTTCAGTCTAGTGTCCCACTCCCTTCATTAGCGGCAATGCCGCTGACCTCTTTGGTAGCCGTACTACTCAGGTACTACTTGCTAAGCGGCTGACATTTTGCATACGTCTTTCATGTTTCAATCCATGAATAAATCCTTGTTCTTCTGTAGTTCTTGTCAGATCTTCATGTCAAAGTCTGGTGTTTGCTAATGTAGCATTTAACTGTGTCACTGCCAACCATTATTAAAATATCTACTGTGGTTGGTTTTACGTAGTGCATAGACATGTAGTATAACTCTGAAGCCTGCTGGACTTTTGTACTGCATATGTAAGTCACAATACCTATTGAAAGGGTACTTACTCTAGTGAAACCACAGCATAGAGGAGCCTCACTGATACTGAAAGATGCAACCTGGCCACCTAGGAGATCAGATTGACCTGTATGTGGTGCGTATGTGTGACCACATAGTACAATACAGCCACTACTTTTATTTATTCATCCAACATATTCCACAGCACTGCACACCATCACTTGCATCAGTTCATGTCATGGATAGAACTCCTTTCTTTATTCAAGAGCCATACACATGCTAAGGCTAATTTCCTAAGAAGAAAATCGCCTTATGGGTATGTTTTCTGGAGTGTGAGATGAAATGTTGTAACCCACGAAAAAGATAAGAAAACATCCAAATTACTACACTTGTAAATGTTGCTCTTGGTTGGATTTAGGCCCAAGATTCCAGCATTGCAGAGAAACCGTGTCAGCCATTGAGCCACTATGTAGTCTCACCTACTCACATGCCCTACCTAGTGGAGGACAGGATACTACATGTACTGGTTTACCATCAGCCCATCCATCCTCCCATAGTAGTCACAAGTCTGTTCTCCATCATCTCCCCCCTCCCCTCCACCTAGCACTAGGATTTAGTCTCTACAAATTACCTTTCCTCAAAGTAGCCACAAAGGTGGTTCCCCATTGCCTTTCTCCTTCAGTTCAGATTCTCCATGCCCCCTTTCCTAAGTATGTTCAGACTCACCTTCCCTTCTGTTCAAGAGCCTCATATCTGTACTGAAGGAGTCTTAGAGCAGCTGAACAGAGACAAACTGCTGGGGCAACAGCAACGCTAAGCCAACTTTCGTCTACCTCGTCTTTTTTTGGGCATTGTGAGAGGCGGACCTGTTCTTACCAAAAGTGGCTGTCCAACATGTGGTATGTTTGTCTGTTAGGTGAAGGCAACTTTTTTTTTTCCTTAACCTTCTTCTAGCAGGAATAGTGCAGTGGCAGGGCTAGTTGCAAATGGCGACAAGACTGGAAAGTTTTGGTGCCACTTTCAAGTTTATAATTGCATTGGCAACCATTTTTTTCTCTCCATCTGGAGCCCTGGCAGACAGGTCAAGTGTTGCAATCTGGTGGACACATGCCTGGGAAACCATTGCTGTGTGTGATCGAGCGTTATTCTGCTGAAAATTCTAGATGGAAACCCTGTTGAGAGAAGTAACACTTGTGGCCATAGGATGTCCTGCATGTAACACTGAGTTGTTACTGTCTCTCACTTTACTACTAGGAGTGACAGACTGTTGTATGTGTTTATTACATCAGCTGCCATGTTGGTGAGTATCTCCACAGGAGTGAAGTGCTTACCACGAGGCCTCCATACTCTAACCTAATCACTATTAATCTTCAGAACAACCTGGATTTGTCGCTAAAGATGATACAGTTCAAGACCTTAGCAGTTCAAATTTCTTATGTACCAACGCAAACAGCAACAGCGACTGGCTGTCAATGGCAGGACACGTAATGGGCTCTGTGAGTCCAAATTTCCTTCTGCTAAGGTCCTGCAAATGGTCCAGGTAGAGACTGGGTTGTGTAATGAAGCTTCCACCTGAGTCTGGATGGACGAATCAGTTGAAGTGTTTTTTGGACGATATAACAACCCTCTCTACTGGTGGTCTTCTTGGGCCATCTGGAGCCTGTTCACTGTGTGTGCATGCCCTCACGTAACCACTTCTCCTAACAGCTAGAACTCAATGGCCTAAATAACAAAGTGTTGAATAGACCACCCTGCTTCTTTTAGTCCAATGAGGAGCTCGTGGGTAAAATGTCTGAGTGCATTGCAGAGGCATATCTAGTAGTCACTCTCACAAGAGGTAACTGCCCAAAAGTAGTTTCTGAAAGCCTTTTTATAAGGCAGTGGAGCAATCCCTTTTATGTCCTCTTGAGGCAAGATCCAGTGTCTAATCCTTTACATGCTGTATCTACCTCAAATATAACTGTATGCTGAGTTTTGGAGCAATCCCGTATATCTATCTGGGTGCATGTTTTTTGTAAAGTTGTAGTATGGTTCGAACTTCTTAGCTAGTTTGATGTGACAAGCACTGCCTACAGCTTGAATATCACTGATCTTTTTTGACCTTTTATCCTACTGTCAATTGCCTTGAGCTGTAATATCAGACAGACTGGTAACTAGAGACACCATTTGACAACAGGAAGCAAGAGACACCACCTGTGTATTTGTCTGTCTAAACTGCTTGCATTGACACATTACCAACAGGATAGACAGAGGGCTAGTTCACACGGGGCAAGAGGGGGAGGATTTTTACGCAGAATTAGCCTCAAAATCTGCCCCCTCACAATAGAGGTCTATGTAGACCGCTAGCATTCTTTTTTCCGCTAGCAGTTTGTTCCCGCTTGTGGAAAAAAGAAGCAAGCTGCCATTTCTTCAGGCGGCTTCCGCGGCTGATTCAGCCGCGGCGACCGCCTCGCGACACCTTCCTCCGGACTAGGCCCATTTGGGCCTAATCCGGAGCGGAAAGCCACGACTGAATGTGTTGACCCTGAGCCCCGTGTGAACTAGGCCAAACTGTTTAAAGGAAATGTATTGTGTAAACTTTTTGACTATATATTGACACAATCTTTTTTTTTTTTTTTTCCTGTTTTTATTTCTCATTGCATTATTCTACTATAGTAGTGGGGGTTTTTTTGCTACTCTCAGGTGCTGTGTGGCGGACATTATTGTAATATACTTTATTAATCTATCAAGCTTCATTGTAATATAAAACAGACTGTAAAGTTCCCATTAGTAATGCTCTAACTAAGCATTGTCAGGGAGACTCTGTACACATGTACTCAATGTAGTACATAGAGCTGCAGTATTTACCAAAGGAGGGTGGTCATTTTTAAATGGCTATATCTCTGGTTTGATACCACCTAGAAATATGGTTTTGGTATCACAGTTCATGCCTAGTCCCTAGTTTGTAGGCAGTGCATTTTACTACCATTCCTTACTGTCCAGTGATGACGTTGAGCTATAAGGCTGGCCTTTTGACAGTGCAGTGATATCGGTACCATAATTAACGGCATCTATATCTCTGCAGTCGGGGCAGATACCAGCAAAACTGATAATGCACTTTGCATTACTGTCAGCGTCGCAGTGGCATAGGACGCTCGTGTTTGAAGACATGAGACTAGGGGTATCTTAGTTTTTGATGGAACTTTACTAATATGCATAATGGGGATATTGTTTTATTGATGTCTGACCCATCAAAAGTGTTAATATAATGTTTTGTTTTGTTTTGTGGGGATAATCTCCCCATTTTGCTGGCACCTTGATTTACAGTTCACTCAGAGCAAAGGGGCTGGTACATAGTGGGAACCTCTGGCAGTAGTTTTCTGAGCAGAACTCCCATGAATCTCAGGTGTATGTGTTTTTATATATTTTCATGCTTGTTAGGGTACGGTTTGTACAGATCCTATATATTCAATGTACTGTATATACTAAATAATGCCTGTGGTCCTACAGAAGCTGATCTTTTCACAAGCTCCTCTCTCCTTGTCCCCATGCTGAGTCAGAAAAGTTAATTATTTTACATGTCTTTTCCCTGCTCGTCTGTTATCATGGAAACAGCTCTTTGCACTAATAAACATAACTCGCTCTTGTCCAGCTGCTGGACCCACCCACCTATTTCTTACATTCCCATCTTAGCAGTTAAGACATATTTTACTAGCTAGTGAACAGAAAGGTTAAAAGATAGGAGCCCCCTAGTGGCAGGACTTTCAGAACTGTTTTAGGCTGAGTCCCGACATGGTGTCCCGCAGCAAAAAAAAACAAAAACAAGAAAAATGCACTGCGGGAAAAACCTCAGCGGTAACACATCACGGTTCTTCCCACAGTGCTTTGAACAGAGAGTTTGCTGAATTTCCTCGCAGGTTTCCTTAGGTATAATTGACATGCAATGGTATGTAGTGCTGACCACTGAGCCACCGTGCTGCCGTAAAAAGCCAATGTTTTTTCCACAGTTGGCAGACTGCAGCATTTACGCTATGTGGGGGCCCTGTCCTTAGGGTGTAAAACTTTTTTTTTTTTTTAAAGTGATTTTCAATTATCTTCAGGATTAGTTACCATTTGAAGGAATTATTAAATAACCAAGACAAGAAATGTTGTTGCATCACCATGTTATTGTCATAACACTGAAGGAATACTTCATGTCAGAAGTGTTATTCAGCAACTAAATTTGTTTTTATGTTGTACTTTAATATTTGTTCATGTGAGTAAACTTTTACAGTAGAAATACTATATAATGTGCAAGTCTAGATTCAGGGTCAAAATTTGATACCTAGTTGTAAGTATGCAAACATTCCCCTCCAGTTCACGATTATAGCACAGCAACCTGTCAGGGGTAGTCTCCTCGCACCAACGCAATTGACTCTGTAAGTACATTCAACCAATAGTCATTTAGAAATACAGCAAGGGGCACTAATGGTTTAAAGAGGACCTTTCACCATCTGGGGCACATGTGGTATAATATACCACTAGAAATCCGACAGTGCACTGAATTCAGCGCACTATTGGCTTTCATGTTCTGTGCCCGGGGTGAAGATCTATCGGTGCCGGTACGGTAGCTCTTCACTGTCAGAAGGACGTTTCTGACAGTCAGTCAGGAACGGCCTTCCTCACAGTAGCGTCTATTGTGCTGTACTGTGAGAGCGGGGAGGAACGCCCCCTCCCTTCCTGATAGTACTCGCTCATAGACGAGTACTGGGGGGGCGTTCCTCCCCGCTCAGCGTCATCGCTGGGCAGTAAGCAACAACCGCTCTTACAGTACAGCACTATAGACGCTGCTGTGAGGAAGGGCATTCCTGACTGACTGTCAGAAACGCCCTTCTGAATGTGAAGAGCTATCGGTTCTGGTACTGATTAGCTCTTCACTGGGGACACAGAACAGGAAAGCCGATAGTGCACTAAATTCAGCACACTGTTGGCTTTCTAGCGGTGTATTAAACTGCATGTGCCCCAGATGGTCAAAGGTCCCTTTTAAAGGGGTTGTGGTATCTTAGACAAGCCTTTATTATGAAAACATCTCCTGGGACCCCAAAGAAGAGCCAATTTTACTGCAAGAAGATATAGCATTTTAGCATATGGCACCCTTTCAGATGATGTCTATACGCCCTTTGGAATGACCATATCTTATCTTGTTCTTTTCAGGGTTGAGCGGTCCACTGATCAAGTCATCAAGCCAGTGAATGTGGATGCTTTGTCAAAATGGGTTGGCAAAATCCCACCGGATGTCTTACGAGATATGCCAGTCATTGCACCAATGTTGGCCAAACTAGGCTATGATCCGTATGCCAACCCTCCCAACTATGGAAAGCCCGATCAGAAGGTTATTGATAATACAAGAAGGGTAAGTATTAATATTATATGAGGAACACTTATAACTTGCATTATTTTTTATTTTTATAGGCCCAGCACTTAAACATTATCAGATGCTTGAACTGATGTACACAAGTTACTCTGAGCACTTATGAGCACTGGTAACTTTGATGTCCTCATCTTGACCTCCTTTTCTCACCATTTTTGTGCATTAAAGTAAGAGGTCAACTACCTATATATTATGACTTCTATTGTTTATTGTGGCAGCGCTCTTTATATCTCAGATATATGTATATATATGTTTTTTTTCTGTACTCCCATGAAAACAGCAGTATTCTTTCTAGACCAGATCAGGGGTTGGCAGCAACTGAATCGAATTCTGACCAGCATAGTAATTGTACTTGCTACTGTCGAGTGCTTCACCCCCCAATATGTGGTATACACTATGTGATCAAAAGTATCCGGAAACCTGGCTGAAAATGACTTACAAGATCGTGGCGCCCTCCATCGGTAATGCTGGAATTCAATATGGTGTTGGCCTACCCTTAGCCTTGATGACAGCTTCCACTCTCGCAGGCATACGTTCAATCAGGTGCTGGAAGGTTTCTTGGGAAATGGCAGCCCATTCTTCACGGAGTGCTGCACTGCGGAGAGGTATCGATGTAGGTTGGTGAGGCCTGTCACGAAGTCGGCCTTCCAAAACATCCCAAAGGTCAGGACTCTGTGCAGGCCAGTCCATTACAGAGATGTTATTGTCGTGTAACCACTCCACCACAGGCCGTGCAGTATGAACAGGTGCTCGATCGTGTTGAAAGATGCAATCGCCATCCCCGAATTGCTCTTCACCAGTGGGAAGCAAGAAGGTGTTTAAAACATCAATGTAGGCCTGTGCTGTGATAGTGCCACGCAAAACAACAAGGGGTGCAAGCCCCCTCCATGAAAAACACGACCACACCATAACACCACCGCCTCCGAATTTTACTGTTGGCACTACACATGCTGGCAGATGATGTTCACCGGGCATTCGCTATACCCACACCCAGCCATCGGATCGCCACATTGAATACCATGATTCGTCATCCACACAACATTTTTCCATTGTTCAATCGTCCAATGTTTATGCTCCTTACGCCAATTCGGGCGTCGTTTGGCATTGACCTGCGTGATGTGTGGCACCCAATCACCTGACCACGTTCGAAGTCCATGAGTTCCTCAGAGCGCCCCATTCTGCTCTCTCATGATGTCTAATGTCTACTGAGGTCGCTGATATGGAGTGCCTGGCAGTAGGTGGCAGCACAATGCACCTAATATGAAAAACGTATGTTTTGGGGGGTGTCTGGATACTTTTGATCACATAGTCACATTTAATCACATGTAGTTTCTGGAATATGTCAGTTTGTGAACTCTTTGTGATGTTTCATGTTTCATTAGATATATTTATATAGATAAATTGTGGTCCCAGCCTGAGGTTACTGTGGTGCAATGTAAAACTCTGCTGTGCTGTTGCATCAGGAACTTGTAACTCTCCTTGCACTGCAGATTTTGGGGGGAGATAAAGATCAGACAGTTGGATTGCCCAGCAGCAGGTCCTGCTCCAGGTTTTAGTGGGCCCTTGGGTGACAGACTCAGGGGGCCTCCTGTCAATCATGGTAAGAGACCCAATTGGTTACATCTACTGAGCACTGCAGGCAGATGGCAGCAAGTTTAGCAAGGGTTTTCCTATTAACAGATGTTTCTAGTTTTCAGCTGAGCATTGGACACCCTTAATCTCAAACTGCTCTGGCATCTTGCTGGGTGCTGATGCCAGCCTTGCCCAGCAACAGTGTCCAACCTTGTGTGTCAGGTCTAGTATAAAGCCCTCCCAGACGGGTAGAGGCTGTTTTTGCTTTAGTGGTCATGGTTTTGGAATAGGATATTGAACAAAAGGTCTGCACGTACAATAGCCATGTAGCAGGGGTGATTTTAGCATGCGATCACTGTTTATATACGTTAATGCCATTATATCATTTTTACTTTTTAATACTGATGCAGAAGAAATTCTAGTCATGTTATTTCTCTTCCCTGCAGTGACTGCCATCCCAAATAGATTAGTACCGTTACCATGGCCAAAAATATATACTAATTATCTGAAAAGCTTGATATTGTAGCAAACACTTGAGTTAATGTACGTTCTCCATAGCAACAATATTACATTTGCTATACAACTCCCAGTGACATCACACCCATTGACGGCTGGGAAGAGTTGTGTTGTCTCGTTTCCCTGCCACTCTGAATAGCATTGGGCATCCTCTACTACATTTCTGTTTTTTTTTTTTTTAAGTTACTATCCAGTACCTTTGAAGTGAGACACCGCCATGTCTATCAAACTAATTAAAATGAACCTTATGACTTGTGTCTTTGAAGTGCTGAGAAATATGCCTTGTTAATTCAGCCGCGGCCCCCAGAGAACGGATGTAGTAGCTTGGTATTGTATCAAGATTTGTGAGTTTCAATTGAAAGCATCTGTTTCTGAGTATTTTTCCTTCTGCTTTGCGGATAAATAGCGGCATGTAAAACCTGACAGAAAAAGGAAGGAAAGTGCTTTTGATAATAAGCTATGCATACGTTATAAAAGTTTATGTTGCGTTTTAGTAGGATGAGCTTGGTGGAAAGTCTCAGAACTAAGCTATTATTTAGTAAGCAGCTCCACATTATTTGTAATGGATGAAGATGAGGCCACAGCGTTCTTTGGAATCTACTCACAAAAGCATTTCCTAGCTGGAGGAATGCACACTATTATTTCTGATACAGAACAGTTGTTTCCAAGATGCCGATGTGATAAAGTTTATGTGTATATATAACTCCTAAACCAGTAAATACAACTGTATGGTTAGAAGCAGTTGCTAAAAAGGAGTTTAGAAACAATAACTTGTATGAGAGAACATACAAGTTAAATACACACGTCGTATTTAACTCATTAACTGCCTCCCCCCCCCCTTCAATAATATGGGAACTGCATTGTGAAAATGATCTCGTGTGCTCAAGGCAATGTATGCACATGATCAGTTTAGGTTTCCTGCTGGAGCACTTGAATGTCCTGCTTCTAGTCCTCAGTGACAGATGGCGTTCATAGGCGGGTTAAAGTACCCGATCCCTAATTGTGGATCATGGCAGGTAATGGGTTAAATTGAACATGTCACATTACAAATATAGTATAATTTTAAGGCAGCATGTTATGGAGCAGGAGGAGCTAAGCAGATTAACCCCTTCAAGTACCTTGCTGTAACTGTACATCTAGGTGCTGAGATAGTTTGTACACCTGGATGCACAGTTACATCATGGTCACACAGTCAGAAGCTGTGCCTACTTAATAGTCATCGGCAGAGGGTATGTTCATAACAGACATTGGCGTTTAACCCATCAGATACATATGAGTGTGGTATCTAAGACTTACCAAGGCTTTGTGCTAGTGGCAAGGCTTCATAGATTTGTCATTAACAGGTAATAATGTTTTTATACAGATGCTAGGTTCACATTAGCTTCACCTGTCTATTGTTCAGGTTTGTTGGGGGCCCAGAACAACAGACAGCTGGACCACTAAAATCTTGGTTGCATATGGGGCCTCGTGAACCCCATTGACAATAATTGGTCTGTTGTTTACAAAAGCAAATCGGTGAATGAAAAGCAGCATCCCATAGAGGGGCTAAAAGCAGAATGCAAACTAAAATAAAAATCTACACAATGGCAAACAATGTTCATTATTTGTTTACACCTGATAAAATGTGTAGTAACATTTTAACTGTGTGGTGAACACCGTAAAACAAAAAAAAAAAAACAACAACATATAAACCACTCAAACAGCTGTATCAACTATAAAGTTATGGGAGGCCAAAGATGGGTTGATCCTAAGGGGTTAATAATTTACAGTAGGGAGTATGATCTACAAGGGAGTTCTTCAGCGTAGTTTATCTTCCAATAAACACCCTAATTTATGTAATATTTCAGGTTTTGTTATAGTGTATTGTTTTTTCCTTCTATTGTATTAACAGTCAGCAATGTTTGTCTAGCAATACTTTATTCCTAGAGCTGACTAGTTGTACATCTGACAGTGACTCTTTATCTTAGGTATATATGGCCAGTAAAGTATTGCTCTTCTCCATCTGTAAAGGTATGGCTATATGCTGCCAGGTATGTTTGTCTGGGAGACTCGTGGAGAGCAGAATGCCAGGCTATCACATGTAGCTGTAAATGTTAAACATGACCATTATTATGGAGATGAGACGTAAGTAGTATGGTGCACCTCCTCTAGCAGACTGCAGGCTGCAGAACATCTTGCTAGAATAGACTGAGCAGTGTTGGAAGATAAAGCTAAGACAGACTAACAAGAAGGCCATTGTTACTGTAACCTTCACTCCGATGCTCTTGTTTTCTTTCCTGTGCTGAGTTTTCATCTTGAAAAGGTCATATTACCGTATGACAGAAACCACATTATTGGTGGACCCTCACTGCTTAATATGGATGAAGCTCTTCAGTGGAGTCTTCATAGGAAACCAGATTATTAACTGAGTAAACACTGTAGTTGTCTTCTCACATATCCTGTTTTGTGCGATGTGCTTGAACAGACAGCTTTTCTATTCATCATCTGAATATTCCATTTTTATAGACACTCTTTAATGGCTCCGCCAGAAACAACCATGAGCTTGTATAATATGTCTATTTATGTCAGTCAATATTGCTGGACTACTTGGGAGAAGACCTGGCAAGTGAAGTTTAATGTGTAAAAAAGTAAGGTTATTAACCCAAACTGAGGAAATAATCCTAACATTATGTATTAAAAGGTAGTACTAAGTAAAATTGCTCCTGAAAGCGTCAAGATATTAGTGGACAGCAAAGTTATGGATATCGAACGTGTGATGTAATTACGGCCATGGCTTTATTGACTTTGCAGGCCATTTATGAAACACATGGTGTGCACTGTAAACAGTGAAGAGGTCATGGGTTGACCCCTTCAAACAGCTGATCACAAGTCAGACACCCCCAGATCTTATTGATGACCTATCCTGAAGGTACAGTAAGTCATTAAAAACAGAACAGGGCTTAAGTTTAGATATCTGCCACAACATCAAGACGGAGATTCATGAATGAGTCTAAAAGAAAAACTGACTTTGTTGTCCATAGCAACCACTCACAGCACAACTTTTTCTCTTAATAAGTGTTGTGATTGCTTGCTATGTATCTGTCTTTACTGTAAGAGCAGTAAGACTATGAATCTCTCTGACACGCTGTTGTAATGGTTGAATGTATGTTTTATTTAACCCCTTCCTGCTGTGCACTGTACCATTGTGTCTCGTTGAGCATATAGTTAATGCACTGCTACACAATATACCGCACATCAGTGTAGCAGGCACAGGAGCCATCTCCTCTACCTCTCTTCCAGGTTACAACTGTATTATACAATCAGGATTCCAATCAACACTGTCCTACCTACCATGAACAGATGTGTAATGGGCCATGGCCTAATCCGCATACTGTAGACAATAATGTACGATATACTGAAATCCAGAAGTGTTGTCGCATATGATACAGATGACGCGAGCCCTGGTTTTAGATCCCTTGTGGGACAATTAGAATAAATAAATAAAAATAATAATGCTTAATTAACAAACAAACAAAAAAATGTGTTAACAAAATTGGTAACAACTAAAAATGCTATTTGTCACACAAAGAATAAGCCCTATGGCTAAGTCATTGGGATAAAAAGTCAATTTGGAGTTTGGAGAATTATGAATTTGGAGGGCGGGTATGGAAAATATGAAAATGTTTGTCAAGCCATAGCGCCCAAACTACCCTGCATCCTTAAAGGGTTAAAACATAAAATCTAAGAATCCGTAGTATTAGATTCAATGGCATTTCCAGATTTGTCAGGATGGAATGCTAAACAAGCAGTTTTTGCATATAGTATGATAATATATCTCTTCCTGCTAGAGTAGTATTACACGCGTTGAATAAAAATGACATATCCTACAGTAAAGACTTTGTCCATTGTCAACTGTACTCCCCATGGAAATTCTATTCATAGAAAGCTGCCAGCGGAGAGAGGACTGCTATCTATGAAGACTCCTTCAGGCCACGTGCTCGGTAATAAACTTGTCTAGACATCCACCCGCTGCTTGCCCTCTTGATGCCCTTTGTCTTCTGGTTATGGGTCACTGTGCAGTCCTTGATGTAGGAGGTGAATAGCACGCAGTCCATTACTTGTGGGGAACATGCGCAGTAACAGTGTGACTGTGTATGCTTCTATACTGTGACCTCTCCAGCTGCTGTGTACAGTTATAGGCCTCCTTCTAAATGGTTAATATAACTGAAGCCCAGCACCACTACAGCAATCTTAGTGTGTATATTTTGTGTACATTGTGCAGTCTGTGGAATTTTATATTAATTTTGTATGAGATTTAACTTTTACGCACTGCAAGCAGCAATGGTCTTTCAGTGAAGAAATTCTCAGAATCATTTCTATTTGCAAGTGTTGACTGTGGGCAAAATTTGGCATAATAGTACAGGATACGACAGAGAAGGGTAAGGTCACATTCACTGGTGTGTAGCAGGCCCAGTACAGGGCAAATGGAAGCCACTAATAGTCTGTAAACAGACTGGATCGGTAATACAACAGGAAGCACACTTATAGAATCTTATTGCTCAGAAATTATACAGGTCTCCTCAGACAGGACGTATATCAAGCTTGGGCCAAGAAATTCACATTATTGATTAGCACATCAAATACCTGTGCCTGTTCTCATGTTGTTTTTTTCCAGGTTCTTCTACACACACTGGCTGGTACTATATTCAGATAGATGGCTGCCTGAAGGACTTCATCAAGTTCTAGTATCACAGTTGTACAAATATACAATTAGTAAGGCCTGATTCACATCTGCGTTCGGTAGTCCGTTCAGGGAGTCCGCATGTGGAGTCCCCGAGCGGAACACCGAACACATTGAGAAGTGGTGAGCTTATCACAGGACACAGACCTCATAGACTATGTTGTGGTCCGTGTGCTTTTCGCGCGATGTCTGCACAGAATATGTGGACAGAAAAGTACTTAATGATCTACTTTCCTGTCCGCATCACTCAGACAGAAAGCACACCGTATATACACAGACATTCTAGTCTATGGGGTCCATGTACTTTCACTGCTCACCGCTTGCCAATGCGTTCGGTAATCTGTTCGGGGAGTCCGCATTAATGCTGATGTGAACCGGGCCTAAGTCCCCTTTAGTCCATACGCAGAATATACCATACTGCTACAGTGCCTAGTAACATAACATTAAAGCAGGTTCTGGCAGCTCTACCAGCTGTAGGGGGAGGGGGGTTGCAGTAGATGCAGCAGGCACAGAGGAAAGATGTGTTTTCATATTTCCTGGCTGTAGGTCACTACTATAAGGATTACTGAAGCAATCCGTTAATTGGATCTGCTTTTTTCTCTCTCTGCTTAGTAATCTGTGAACAGGTTGTGAAATAGCTGGTATAGTATGATGTTGAATTACTCAGCATGGCTTGCACTACATAATCACACAATATAGGAGGTACAAGACACTCTAGACTGTGGGGTGACACAGTTTAACACCATAGAATTAAAGAGGTTTCTAGGAATCATACATTGGAGACCTAGCCTTTTTCATTTTTTGGCCTTGTAATTCACAGGAATGCTAAGGGATATCAGTTGGAAATCTGAATCAAATTCCCCATTCACTTCCTCCCCTTTGGCCTCCTGTGGCTCTTCATATCCTGCTTTGATCTTTGCCTTCCTTTGAAAACAATGGAAAGCAGAATGAGTGCAGAATCTAGCTGAAGATCAGCCCCAGATTCTGCCATGTGAACATACCCTTAGGGCGAATAAGCCAGGCAGGGGTCATGGTGATCCAGGGAAAATTGCACCCCTTTCTTTCTGCTGATTGGCAGGGTTCAGGTTCCTGCCCCGTGACATACTAATACATCAGTAGCGGGAACCTGTTTCCGTGAACTGAGATAATAGTATGTCATGAAGATGGAACTGGCTCTGGGCTGAGCCAGTGCCATTGGAAGAGGACACACAACTGACATCGTCCTCTAATGGTTGTCACAATGAAAACACTGTTTGTGCGCGTTTAACTCCTTAGATGCCACCATCAATAATGTTGTTGACCTCCTAAGTGGTGTCTTAGTGTGTCAGTCTTGGGGTGCAAATGTGATTGCGTCGTGACCGGGATGGGGGAGGGAATGGTTTAGTGAACAAATAAAAACTCTTTAAAGGGGTACTCCCATCTCAAGGATCCCATCTAAACAGCTAACTTTATGTCAATTTAAGCGTTACGGTCCCGATACCGTGCTCTTTACAGTCAGAAGGGCATTTCTGACAGTCAGTCAGGTACGTCCTTCTTCAAAGCAGAGCCTACCACGCTCGAATGCCCCCTCCCCTCCTGATAATACTCGTCTATAGACGAGCACTGTGAGCTGAGGGAGGGGGCGTTCCTCCCCGCTCACACTGTGCAGCGCGATAGGTGCTGCTGTGGAGAAGGATGTTCCTGACAGACTTTATCCGGATATTTTAACAGAATAAAATAATTTTAAAAAATTGCTATGAAAATAAAATGTTATTTATCCTGTATGATAAACACTATAAACATTACAACAAAAATGCTGTTTTTGCCTTAAGAAAAAAAAAAAGTATAGAAAAAATGGTCAAAAAATCGGATATACCCCAAAATGGAACCAATAGAAATAACAGGTATTCCTGCAAAAAAAAAAAAAAAAAAAAGTCCTCACAAAGCTTTAATGATGGTAAAATAAAGCTGTGGCTCTTAGAATATGTTGCTATTAAAACAAAGTATTTTTGGCAATAAGTATTTGAGAAAAAGTAGTATGATAAAAAAAGAACTTGGCATCACCATAATCATACTGACTGAATAACAGTAACATGTAATTTATGATGTCTAGTGCATAACACAAAATTTAGAACAATTTGGTATAGAAAATGTCAACTGGTTGCTATGTCAACCTTAAAATGAAAAAGATATATGGCTGTTAGAATGTGACTCTGTTCCAGCTCTAAGGTTAAAGGGATCCTATCACTCAGACATGATTTTTTCTAAGTGCCACGTCGGAATAGCCTTGAGAAAGGCTATTCGTCTCCTACCTTTCGTTGTCTTCTCCGCGCCGCCGTTCACCTACAATCCCGGTTCTTGTCGGTATGCTAATGAGCTCTCTTGCAGCACTGGGCACAGGCCCCAGCGCTCAGACAACACTGGGGGTGTCCCCAATGCTCTGAGAGAACTCTCTCCAGTGCCGCCTACTCTTCTTCAGCAGCGCCATCTTCAGCCTCTTCTTCCAGCGGTGGCTTGTAACTTCTAAGGCCTTGGGCCATGTGCAGACCAGACAGCGCATGTCCACATGCCACGAGAAAATGGCCACTTCCAATACTGTGCAAGTGGCCATTTTCTTGTGGCCTGTGGGCATGCGCAGTCTGCTCTGCCTGAGGCCTTAGAAGTTACAAGACACTGCTGAAGATGACGCTGTTGAAGAAGAAGAGGAGGCGGCGTAGAGCGTTCTCTCGCAGCATTGGGGACGCCCACAGCGCTGTCTGAGCCCTGGAACCCGCCACCAGTGCTGCGAGAGAGCTCATTAGCATACCAACAAGAACCAGGATTGTAGGCGAACGGCGGCGCAGAGAAGACGAAAGGTAGGAGACGAATAGCCTATCTTAAGGCTATTCCGACGTGATACTTAGAAAAAAAATCATGTCTGAGTGATAGGATCCCTATAAGACCACACACTGCGGAAACCCTGCTTTTTTTTTTATTTTTTTTTTGTTGTTGCAGATTTTGCTGGGGGGAGCGGTGTTGAGCTACGCCTAGTAGTGAGTAAAGGAGGAAAGGGAAATCTCTAGGAAGCCCTTATACTTCTCCCTTCTGTTCAATCCATTGATATAGCTACGGCTCAAAAAAACCCCAAAAAACAGCAAAATCTGCATCAACCACAAAAAAAAGCCGCTTTTCAGCAATTAAATCAGGGCTGCTGCATCGCTCTCATTACTTTTAATATCGCTGCCTGTCCACTAGCAGCTTATGATCCCCGGAGGTTGCTGGAATAGCTGATATGTACGGGATCCAGGTGTCGACCCCTCAAACCTCACATACTGATGAACTGTAGAGAAGACGTCGGTATGAAAAATCGATTTAAGCTAGAAAACCCCTTTTAAGAATCCAACTAGGTTGCGTCCTTAATGGGTTATGGATCAGGCCACCACCAATTTATCATTGATTGCCTGGCCTAAATCTAGACTTCGGTATTTGGAACATCCCTTTAATAAAACCTTCCTGATGAGATGATCATAGAGAAGCAATAAAATGTCTTTAAAAGAAGGCATGTGATAAAAATGATATACTATTGAATCCTATTTATAACCTGTATCACAATTACTATCATCCAAGAGAAAAATGCAGCAGAACTCCGGTCTTAATTTTTTACAGAAATGGCGATCTTGTTGCCCCTGGTAAATAATTCTTAGAACAATGGAAGAAATGACAGATGTGCTCTAAATAGTTGCTGCACGGGGAGCTATGACTATCCACTGATTTAAGTGGAATCCTGGATGGAGACGAGCAAACGCTAGTGTGAACCAAGCGTAATCTAGTATGGAAGAAAAGCAATAGATCAGGGCACTCTACATCCCCTTCTTGAGAAATGATGCTGATTCCTTAGACCACAAGCTGTACATATCTGATTCAGGCTCATTAATTTATGTGGCGATGTTGTCTGGATGAGAGATGTGCCTAGACTTCAGTGTAGGAGATCAGCCCTGGGCAATCTGTAGAACGGTATATTACAGAGGTATAGATGTATACTTTTTCTTTAGTTTAACCGTACAACTAAAGTTAGAGGGATTCTATCGTTAAAAAAAAAAACTAAAACTTTTTAAATTAAAAGCACATGGAATATCCTTTATAAAAGCTATTCATATTACCTTTATTTTGCAGTTCCGCACTGGTTTCAAATTCTTCACGTTTTATTTTTTTATGCTAATTATGCTCAGAGAGCACAGGGGCGTTTCAGCTTTATCAGCGCTTCCAGCGCCGCCTCTGTCCTCTCTTCCTGTTTCATCTCCTCCTCTTTGCTGCGTTGGCCATTTTGCGGTGGTCTCTTACATAAGCATACTGCTCATATAGTTCAAAGGAGTACAGAGCGTACTCAGTAGAGACCACTGCAAAATGGGCAACAGAACACACACAGTCTGCTCTGTCCAAACCAGAAGTGGCAGAGCCAACTGCGCATATGCAGGATTTTGATCCCGAAGAAGCGCTCCGCAGTTGCTGAGGCAAAGCACAATAATAATGAATGTTTGTACCATCTCTGTGCCAGTATCGGTGTACCCCTACTCTGCATTCTGCTCACCTTCTTGTCTGTATTGAAACCCACATGCTTATTGTTCTAAAGCTGTCCATAGTGCTTATCTAGTCTGTAATGTTATAAGTATAAAATTTTGTATCAGCTGTGGGGTAGGCAGCTCTGTAGCAGCAATGGTTCGGACCCAAACAGTCAAAGACAAGGACACACAATATGCAGCAAACAGGTTTATTTGGGGGGGAAAAAAACAGGAAAATAAACATTCACTTCAGGCACAAAATGAGCAAAATAAAATACAGCCTTAACTTAAGGCAAAAACAAAACAAAAATCCTGCTTGTCTGAGCAACTAAATAAACAGAAATGATAACCTAACTATACATGTGGCTTGCTAGCAGCCACATGAACAAAACAAGCACGATATTGTCTCACCAGACTCAGGGTAACAGGACAGACCCAGGCGCCTCCTCTCACACCCTGGATCTGCACTGGAATGCAGGATCTGCAGCCTTATTCTCTCCCAGTAATAAGCCAAGAACTTCCACATGGAGCTGAGGCCTACTGAAGACCCGCACTGGACCACACACAAGTTAAAAACCTGGAGGAGATATAGTGTGATTCCAGCACTCTGCCTGTCACCTTCTCACACACCCCACAGAAGAAAAGACACCTCTAACATATGCCAGGAAATTATTAGTAAATCTCTTTTAGGCCCCCATTGGTAGAACCATCCAGGGGTACCTCATGGAATAAACTGGTGATGTTTTTTTAAATAGGCCCCTACCTACTGGATTATTGCAAAAGGTAGTGGTTGATAGTTTAATCGCCTATCTGCGCTCCTGTCCAGGCAAAGTGCTGATATGGCGCCTGGCTGTGTTCCTCTGTTAATGTCCTTGCAGCTATGCTGTCTTCCACTCTGTGGTACATCTTGTGGTACCATAGTGCAGGTGACATGGTAGCTGGGAGGACAATAGAAGAGGTGCACAGCCAGGCGCTTCATCAGTGCTTTGCAGTAAGAAAAGTTAAATATGAAATTCACCAGTGTTGTGTGGTCTGGATTGTATATGATGTAATTTGTGATGGGATGTGGGTCACCAATACCGATGTGAGGATATTACCTATGTGTGAGGGGGAGATAATTAGGACACTAATACCTATGTGTGTTAAAATGTATTGTCATCCTTATGGTTGCTTTCAATTGGTTATAAATGTAACTACACAAAACTGGCATAGCTGCACTTATATAATCGTGGAATTATTAACGGCCCTTTGAAGACCACCATAAGGTTGATGTTGGCCCTCAGCGGAAAAGAGTTTGACACCTCTAGTTTTGTGCTGTGTATAGCATTTTTTGCGTTGCGTGTCTGTTAGTTCTTCTCATATTTCTGCAAATGTGCTTTAGCTATAGGCTTCCTGCCAAATCCCTAAGAACTTGTAGTTTTCTATACGCAGTAGTGATACGGTTCCCTGCATGTTGTGATTTCTCTTCAGCTGTCTGTAAGGCAGGTGCTGCTTAGATCATGTACTTTGTATTGGCACTGTCATTTATCACCACCGGGTGGGCACAATGCTTTTTTGCTGTTCGTCTTCTATGATAGCTCTATAATTGTGATTCACCTGTGCCATGATGTAAATCACTCCTCGATGCTGGATTGCTGTCTAAAATAAGCCCCCTCCCCCAAGGAATTAACATGTGCAAACATCATAAGCAAAGAGAACAAAAGGTAGCAGCATACTATAAAAAGCCCATCTTCTATTGCTTTATGTCAGCAAGATTTTATAAAATACGAATCACTGCAATGGTTCACATGTCAAAACCATGTGAATCATTGTGCAAATATGTGCTATGGAACAGCAGGACGTGCGTAATCTCCCCACCCCCAGGTTTGCTTTATAAAGACATGCCTGCCTCTTTTTTCCCCTAATACCACCGCTCTCTAATTCACAGCACCCTGCAGGAGAACACAATCTATGTGGTTGAGTTGGTGATTGTAAAGGGCTGTTGTAGTTATTGAAGTGGTGGACGTGAGTGCTGAGGCAACTGGGGGCAAGGGAGAAAACTGAGGACATGAGTGGCACTGCTACTATTCTCTTAGAAAATACACCTATCTGATATTCTGTGTATTTGCGCTCTTCCCTGGGTTACAGCTTGGTTAAATACATTCAATATTTCAAAGTTCATTTGCATTGGAAAATGTTTGCTGAGAGACCTGCTTGGAAGTGCAAACACTGAGGTTACTGGGCAAACTGTGGTGGGTAATGCCAACCCGTGACTGAACAATGTCATATTTGCTGATCGCTCAGGCTAGTATTTTATGCCTCAGGGATCTAAATAATAAAGGAGAGTTGAGTAAGTTGACTTTTTTTTTAAATCTTTTTAAGATCAGTGGAAACTAATGCAAAACGGTGAGCTTTATCAGAGGGGTTGTAATGAATGAACGATTTGTGTTGGGGGGGAGGTTATTGGGGTGCAGGTTATAGTAAAGTTACAGGGAGCCGTAAGGGTTGGGATGTAATACGGAACAGTGAATTTTGGAGAAAGGGGGCTTGAGGGGAGTTTAATAAAGTTATAGAGAGCTGTGGGAGGAGGTATAATAAAGGAACAGTGAAATGTGGGGAGAGTTATGTTGAATGGGGGTGTAATGAAAGAATAGTGAGCCTTAAGGGGGTGTAATGGAAGAATAGTGAGCCATAAGGGGGTGTAATGGAGGAACAGTGATCGTAGGGGGTGTAATGGAAGAATAGTGAGCCTTAAGGGCTAGTTCACATGGAATTTTTTGGCAGTGGATTTTGACGCGGAATCTGCCTAAAAATTCGCTGCCAAAAACGGCTCCCATTAACTTCAGTGGTAGCTGCTCGCTTCTTTTTGTCCGCTAGCTAGTAGCAAAAAAAAAAAAAAGAAGCGACATGCTCCTTCTTCCCGTGGCTGACTCCGGTGGTTGCAGCGCGAGACTCCCTCCCAATTAGACCTATTCATTTGGCTCTAATCCGTAGTAGAATGCCGCGTCAGGATGCCGGTGCACTACATCGGCATTCTGTCATGGCTAGCCGCGTGGTATGTTCATACACTGAATCCATTTCCCACCCTATGAACATACCCTAAGGGCGTGTAATGGAGGAACTGTCAGCCGTGAGGATGTAATGGAGGAATAGTGAGCCACACATGACTCACGGACAATATTTCCTAGAATACGGTGTTTACTAATTATAGTTGATTACACAAACATTTAAATTTGGCAACTGAAAAATTTAGGAGCCAAATCAAATTTTTAGTTAAGGAGCCAATGGCTCCTAGGTATTTTTTTTTTGTTCTGGAGCACTGTATGGGAATTCTGAAAACAACCAAGCTCGCTGCTTTGGAGCAACCATAGAAATTTGGCCGTGTGCATGTAGCCACCTGTCAGTTCACAGTGGCCTGCGAGGTGGGATTCCCTGACATTATTTTTGATATAAGTTCACCATCCAGACATGGGACACACATCTATAAGATATTTATGGCATTTGTGGATATAGTTTACTCCATGTTTGTTGGAAAATACTTCATTTAATCTTTGTGTTTTTCTTTTAGGTCTATAAGGGTGAATTTCAACTTCCAGACTTCTTGAAAGAGATACCCCAGGTACACTTTACCTTTACATTACTGGTTGTGTTGTCAGCTTTGTAGCACATTATTGTTAGGTGTCTACTGGATCATGAATGTCTTAACTAGAATGGCTGCATCATGGTCATGCTAACTATAGATGTTTTATCAGGAAAATCTGGAATAAATTTAGCTACATATCAGGCTATACTCAAATTTGCGCCTTTGAATTGTCTACTTGAAAATGGGCAGAAGAAAAAATGCTGTATACTGTAGAGAACCTTTCCTCTGCTGGTTTGCTTTAAAGTGACAAATGCCCAACGGACCTCATTATAATCAATGGGGTCCATCGGACTCCATGTCTTACTGCTATTCGTGGTCCACCTCCAAACCAGAACAATGGAGTGGCGATGCTAGGGTGACATAAATAGTCTGTATAGCACACCGGAGAACAGTGGTTTGGTGGAAAGGACTAGATTGTCATATTATGCTACCTGATATTATATAATGGTTGCAATCACCTTTGTATATATCAGGGATATTCAACTGACGGACCATAGTCTGAACCCAGACTGCACATACCAGCTGTCTGGACCCCTACTTCGGTCTTTTCATAATCACCATGGGTGAGAGAAAGGGAGAGAGCAATTGTTCAAGAGGCTAAAAAATGGCACCCGACAGGGAACAGACATTGGGGAGATTCAGTCCTGCTGTACATTTCTGGCACAGATTTGACCACAGTGAACTTACCATGAAATCTTGTCATGTGCAGATTTCCATACTTGCTGTGGAGTTCAATCTTAGCAATACGTAAAAGTTGTTTGTAATTGCAGAACTTCTTTTGGTGCCAGGAGTTGGAAAAAAGACTTCTACAACCTTGTGCTAGATGTTAGTGCCACTTTTGTGACATAAGTTGTGTCACTGCAGCCGCGGCGCATTTCAGCTGCTGTGGACTTCAGTATTTGTTGTATGGCTGGCACATAGACAGGTCTTTTTTTTTTAATCGGGTACCTTCTTTTAATAGAGTACATTTTTTTTGTTTGCTTATTTCTTTTTGCGTTCAATTATTTTCTTCATTTTTTTGTGTGTTTTTAAGACTAAATGAGATGCCAGTTTTGCCCTTTCCAGGCAGCGAGTACAGATTAAGCTGAAATGAATTTGGCTGTAGGTATAAAAGGTTCTCTAGCAAGCTTGGGAACATTAATGGGAAATTGTCCTTTCATTACTTATCTTCCACGCAGGTTCCACTATTCTAATAACGTCCATTGTGGGATCTTTTCAATATAGTTTTCTACTTCTGTGAGAAGAAGATAAAAATGTTGTATTCATGAGAAGAACTCTATTAATAAGAGTGCAGGGTACATGTATACATCTGCAAGGGACGCTGCTCCCGAGAACTATGGAGCAGCAGCTACATAGATGAGTTGTACTGATACCTTTCTATTCTAATTGTTAGAAAACTTGATCTTGTGGGTATTTGTATGTTCTTCTTATTGGAGCTTTGCAGTTAATAAAATAGAAAGAATCAATATGGTGTTTTGTGTTCTAGCCAAAGAAGACACGGGAAGGAAATTCTTGAGGCAAGATTTCTATCATCTTGAACTATTGCAGATAACTCACTTTTGTGCTTTTATGCAGCACGCTTATATCTGGGCAAATCTTGTCCTCGTTCATATGGTGACTTCTAAGGCTGGCATTTCTGCATATCTTCATTCCACTTCTCTTCCTATTAGTGGACTGAATAGATTGGATGGGGCGATGCATACACATAGATTATGATCTATGCTTTATGTCATAACTCCTATTTTCTCTTTGCGCTATTGACATTTTGAAACGAGCTGAAGGTCATGAAAATGGTTAGATGCTAAATTTAAGCAGGACACATTGGTTATTCCTCAGATCTCGCATCTTAGTGCGCTAGCAATGTGTTTCCCGCAGAGCATTTATCTATCCATAAGTAAGAATGACAATTTGTCCAGAGACAGAGTGTGTTAGCCAGTCCTCTGTTCAAGAGGAGTCAGGTTTGTGCCTATTTAGGGTGCATTCACATTTGCATGGCGCTTACTATCAGTTTCCCTCCGTTGTGATACATACAAGCCTGAGGGAAACTGATCAGTTCTGCAGCGTCTTTCCATTGGTCTCCCTTAAAATTCCTGCAGCACCAGATGCAAAAAAACTCCCTGATACTGATGCAAATGATATATGTGAACATACAAACTAGGTATCACTATAAGGCATATGACCGCCCACAGTCGTCAGGTTGACAGGGCGCTAAAGAATATTTCCATAAATTATTGATTAAACCATTGTGTAGTTAATCATGGCCGTTCTATGCAAATGACTTCATAAAATCCTTCCAGGAAGGAGTCCTAAATTCTGAACAGTCCCGCAGTGCTTGGCTAGGCTGGAAATATTCCCAAGCTTCTCTGCATTTCATGCATAATTCTTGGCATGTTGTCATTTTATTGGCACTTTGATCACAATATTGGAGGACAATGGAAATGAGTAGAATTAGAAAATAAGAGTGTAGAATAGGACAGTGGTTACACCCAGTTATGAGAATGAGGGTATGACTGGAGCAGCAGTATTTTGTATTTTGCTGACTTTTCTAGTTTGTTCCTATTGTACATACACATGGATTTTGTTATCATTTTGTATATGCTGTGGAAGAAACTCATGTGCGTATATAGATTGTCTCTTATTCTTTACCTAAATGTACAAAGCAAATGCAAAAACAAGTCCGTGTTCCACGTCTGCTTTAGAGAGACCTATAATGGTGTGCAGTAAACTCTTCTATATCTCATCCCTGTTACTGAATCCTGGGACAACACAGCACCGTGTCTCAGAGGATCCTTTATTTGTGTCATGTCCTTATTAATAGTTTATTAAAGAAAAATACAGAAACATGCAATCCCTCCCAGTAGTCCAGTGCCCCAGCAGCAGTAATGTGCTTACTATTGGCTTGTGGTTTGTAATGCGCTGCTAATGCTTCACTGTGCATGCCTTCTTACCATTAACAAATCTAAAATGCTTGCAAAGTAACATAAATCAATGGGATTATCTTATCTTTGTAAACATGACTCCCTTATGTTTTACAGACTGAAGCAGTAAAGTAGCTGTACTCAAGCCGTGTCAAGGTAAGTGCTTTGCTAGACAGTATATACTGTTCAGTGTATGGAGAGAGATTCTTTGATTTATCATATGCAGTTAAAAGGTTAAGACCATGCCAGTAGTTTAAGGTGTGCATTTACTACAAAGGGGGGCGCGATTCAGAGATCGAAATGGCCAGTGTCAGGCAGGAGCAGACAAGGGGTGTGATTCTGAGCTCTGACACCGCCCCTTCTGAAAGTACAGAGACTAAATAGCATATTAGGCATAAATATTAACAGAATTGATTGCTCAGGAATGGTGGGGGCTAGAGAAAATTTTCCAGCTGTGCCAGAATCAGTGAAGCCGCAGATTTTAATTGATGTAAAGATCTGGACTTGTTGGAGGTGGAGAAGGGTCCTCTTTAAATAATAGTGTGAGCTTATTCCTAAAGGCAATGCCGAAAAGACCAGAGATTGATGCACTAATACATTTTTTTTTAAATGTTTTTAAGGCATTCTGGGCAAAGCAAGTAAAATTCTTGTGTAATTTCGTCTGTTATCTCTTGGGTTAGTGCCCCACACCATTTCAGTTATCCCTATGCCACCTCTTTTCATTTTTGCTGAGTTAGCATGGACTATTAGAAAAGGAAGGACTAAGAGAGTACAGACAGAACCAATATGCTCTATAATATATTTATATAGAATATGGTGGTTGATGTAAGTTTATAATCATTTATTTCTTGTGTTCCCTCCACACAGGTGCTGTTGACTGGCAAAGATCAGACCATGAAGATGATTTCCATACTAGGAGCAGACTATGATGTGTATGTGTTGGCTGTGCCCTGACCAGTCTCCATGTGTGTGCGGCTTACTACCTGTCTCCACAAGGGCACAAATTCATCTTTTCTGGTTTAATGACACTTTCTTATGGCTGGAGCGTCGCTCCTCTGGCAGTGGTGTAGTACTGTAGTTACCAGCTGTATTATGTTTTTAATTAAAAAAAAAAAAAAATCACCTTCTTTAATGACATCCTGATTTCTCCTATCACTGTGTGGCCTCTCAACATTGCAACGCTGTGACCTTTATTTCATTTTCATGATGGAGCCTAGGGTGCGATAAATTTTAGCACAGTATATATTAGATGAATATACTTGGATGCTTGGACACATGCCCTTATTTCTCACCAGCAGTGTAATGATGTATATTGTATACATGTTCAGTTACAAAGACACCCTTTCTTCTAAGCGTGGTGGGGTTTATACTGGAATTTCAATGCATGCATGGCAAATTATACAGCATTGTTCTGTCAGCCTGGAAATCGAGTGAATCCTATCACTGAACAATGGTATCAAATTAACACGACAAAAGCAGAAATATGTGCAATGTTATTTCTTCATCTCAGTATATGCCATTCAGACAAAGAGCATAAATCCCCATTTACAAAACAAATGGCAAGTAGTGATCTCAGAAGACGAATGGAAAGGTTATTGTGAATGCAGGTATTGAAAACCTCATTTTTACATTTTAACAAGAAATGATATTTTTATACAGTTTTAAGTAGGCTTTGGTGTTTATGCGCTTAGAAAATTCATTTTGTGGTGAAAATGTATTCATCTTTCTAAGCGTTCACATCTGTGTCATCTCTGTCTTTGTTTAGAGCCTATGGTGCAGAGTACACTTGCTATAGCGATCAAGACAGTCCATGGAATCCCTTGGGATCCATTAGTCATTAGACGGATGCGCTTTATTGTTTTATCTATTCTTCTGGTGCTACAAAAGTCCAGAAAAAATGGATTAAACTACACCAATGTGAATTCACTCAAATAGTTTTAATTTTTGCCCATTTTCCAGATCTATGCTCATATACTGAAAACCTGTCCAGACCATGTGCTGCTCACACAGTTGTACGGTACATTACAATCCACTATGGATTTTGCCGCATATCTTTTCTGCAGAACTTGGATGAGACTTTTGTTTAAGGGCTCGTTCACATCTGCGTTGTCCTCTCCGTAATGCAGGTTTCCGTTTCCTGCATAAAACAGAGGCAGGAGACGGAAACCTGCAGGAGTCTTTCTCACCCATTCATTTGAATGGGTGAGAAAGATGTCCGGCCGTGAGCGGCGGTGAGCGTTTTGCGCTCTCCGCCGCGAAACCGGGTTTTTTAATCCGGACACAGTCGGACATGCAGTACTCTGTGTCCGGATTAAAAAATCCGGTTTCGCAGCGGAGAGCATAAAACGCTCACCGCCGCTCACGGCTGGACCCGGTCTGTGCTTTGCGTCTTCTAGCATGCAGAAGACGGAAACCACAGAATGGAGAGTAGAACGCAGGTGTGAACCTAGCGTCAGTTGCATCCAGTTTGTCAGTACTATATTGTTCACATTTTGAGCCCTCAAATCTCAATTGAAAGCGTGAATGCTCCCTTAAGACTCTTTTTGCCATGATTGAATGAAAAGTCTATCCAAAATGGTGTAGTTACAAAACACCACGGGGGGTTTTGGTTGTATTTTATGCAAGAACCCCACCAAACTTTCCTGCATGAATATACACATAGAAAGTTGACAACCATTTCATTATACTATGATGGCTTATTTAAAGGAAATCTCTTTGGGTTGAAGTCATACATACAGGACGACTTATTTAGTTTGTGCCTGAATTGTGGCGTGTTTCAGTGGATTTTTAAAAAAACTTTAGGCCAAATTTACGAATACTGGCTGCCATTTTTATAATAATTTGCACTTATTGCGTCTTTTATCAAAACTGTCTGTTAATGTGAGTGCAGTTTACCTGGTGCTTGGGTAAAGCCTAATTTATTACTTAATTTACTACTTTTTAAAAAATCCTTAGGCTACGTTCACACTACTGTTATTAATGTCCTGCATTCTGGACTTTTTCTTCTGTCAGAAAAGAATAAAAAAAACATGGTGGAAAGCTTCCGTCATGGTTTTTTTTTTTTTTTTTTTTTTTTACATCATCTGTCTTTTAAAGTCTGTTGCAATGGACGTTAAATAACAATAGTGTGAACCTAGACTTAGTGGATTCTGGAGTCCTTACTCTAAGGCTGCGTTCACACGGAGTTATTTGGTCAGGAAACTGACTCAAATTCCTCCTCCAAAAAACACCTCACCATAGGACTGTATGGTGAGGCGTTTTTGGAGGAGGAATTTGAGTCAGTTTCCTGACTAGGGTTGAGCCGATCTTGAGATTTCAAGATCGATTTTAAAATCTGATTTCCGATCATTTTCCAGCCGATCTCGATCGTGAAATTTGCCCGATCGCCGATAGGAATCCGATCTTTTCCGATCCTGATCCTCAACCCTAGTCAATGCTTCTCTATGGGAAAAGTCACTCTTAGGGTTGAGCCAATCTTGCGATAACCTCCGACCTCGATGGAAAGCTCAGGTCGGAATTCCGATCGCGATTGTGAAATTTACTCGATCGCCGATCGGAATCTGATCTTTTCCGATCCCGATCGCTCAACCCTATTCCTGACCAAAAAACTCAGTGTGAATGCAGTCTTAGAGAACTGTGAGACGTTTATGAACCAGTATGAGACTTTTTGATAAACTTGTCGCAATAAAAAAATAAAAATTACTTGCCGAAACGAAGTAATATCACAAAAGTGATGCAGGAATGACATGCCCACCATGCACACACGACTGCTGCGGCCACTGCTTGCCACTATCTGCTTTGGGTCGTTTCTTTTTTCTTTAATCCTGGACAGTTCCTTATGACCATAAAGATGATCATTCTGGTTTGATAAATTTTATAGTGATTATTGATAATGATTTCCACTAATAGAATTGATAATGATAATTTGTCCAAATCATTGTTTATACTCCAATGGCATTGTGTCAATGGGCCATAGAGCATAGCCAGTATTCTGCAGTGTACTTTCCACCACCATTGCTGGATGTGTCACAGATAAATCACAGGATATCTTATTCTGTGGCCAAAAAAAAGTTATTTAAATGGACAGATCCCCATTTCATGGAGAAATATGTAAAACATTCCTGCCACTGCTGCAAATTGTTCTCTAGTTGCAACGAGAGCACCCTGAAAGACCATTTCATGTAACTGCTTTTACACTTAGAAACCTGAACTCAAGACTATAATGTATTCTATAGAATGTCTGGGGTGGTAGCTCCAAACTCAAAGTACAGTACCGTGAGAGCCTACTGTGTATACATACAGAATGCAGATATCATTTCAGTTATTTAAAGAAAACTTCCAAAGAAGTTGGGTGGGGAATGGGGTTTGAGAAGAAAATGTACATTTACAATTTTATTGACCTTTTTGTATTTTATTTTTCAAAATAAAAGCTTTAAATGTGGATGTTTGTTGTGCTTTCATCTTATGGACTCTCTTCATTTAGCGGTTCTTTACATGGGCACTCACTAGTTCCATTTACAAGGAGCCGACATCTAGATTGTAACCAAGTGACTTCATACCAACGTTTGTTCACATAAGTTTTATTGTTGGGAGCACATCCCTATTTCCACGTGGGGACGTGCTACCATGCACACATGAGATTAGCCGACATGTACTGGTTTCTCAGCTGATCATAGATGGCCACATGGTGCAGTAACCGGGAACGAATGTTGTTAGACCATTAGAAAGGTCTGGCCAAAATGAATATATTAGTGTTTCTAAGCTCTGAAATATTAGTGAAGATTTCCATTTTACTGCTTATACAAAATAAAACTGAGACTGTAAGAACTGAGACTCTAACCAGGGAGCATATGGGCCGCCTTGTTATACAGGCCCTGCAATGCAGTTTACCTCATAGATAAGCCAGGTATATAGAGAATTATTATTTATTTATATAGCACCATTAATTCCATGGTACTTTACATTTGGGGGTTATGTACACAGTCAATAGAATAAAATGTTCACATAACTCATTTTCCTTGTGTATTTTGGCACTTGAAGCCTCCCACTATTTGCAGTGTAAATTTATATGCAGATTTAAAAGCTGAGTTTCATGAAAAAAAAAAAAAAAAGTGTAATTTCTTAAGGTAAAACGCTGGAGTAGCCATACATGGTTTATCCACATTGAATGAGGCTAACCCACGATCAGATCTGCTGCAGTGTAAACTGGAAATTCTCCTCATATTTCTACTGTGAAATTACTTTTCATACTGTAAAATAAGACATCAATTTAGGAGGGGTTGGGCCAAGTTTACAAGTTATAGAGGATAGTGATTACGAGACTGGGGGTCTTGTTTTCCCTCTGGGGTTTTCATTACCTTTGGTGGTAGACTTCATTATAAACCATAGTATACCACCAGTCGCTATTTGGATCCATCATGTGATCGATCCTTTGCAGCATCATAATCTGCATTATTAACCTAGCAAAGCACAATTTTATATATATATATATATATATATATATATATATATATATATATATTTTTTTTTTCCCCAATAAGATGATGGAGACTGGCAGAAACTTGACAGACATTGTTGTCTGTCGTGCAAGGGGGCTTTCACACTTGCGCTTGTTGTCCTGTTTGTGCATTCCTTCGGGTTTCTGTCTTCAGCCTCGACAAAACTGGACAGGGGATATGCAGGACTTTATGTCCGGATAAAAAAAACAAACCGTTTCCCTGCGGACAGGCAGCAGGCGGTCACCTTTAGGGCTCGTTTACACGGGCAATAGGGGGAGAATTTTGGCACTGAATTCTCCTCAAAATCTGCCCTCTCACAATGGAAGTCTATGCAGACAGCCAGCATTCTTTTTTCCGCTAGCGGTGTGTTCCCGCTAGCGGTAAAAAGAAGCGAGCTTCCCTTTCATGAGGCGGATTCCGCGGCTGCCTCGCGACAACACCCTTCGAGACTATTCCCATTAATTTGAACCTACTCCGGAAGTCGCGGCAGGCACATTTTGGTCCTATACTGACGTGGCTTCCTGCGTCAAAATCTGGACCAAAATACGCCAATCCCATGAACGGGGCATTACAAACCCATTCAAGTGAATGGGTTTTAAAACTGACTGCTGGGTTTCTGTCCCCTGTCCAGTTCGCCAGGACTGAAGACGGAAACCCGGCGGAATGCAGAAACAGGACACCGGGCGCAAGTGTGAACCACCCCTAACTGTGGTGGTTTCTTTTCTGTTTCTCTAACACAGGCAGAAAAAGGGAGATACCAGTGCAGATGTCGATCTAGCCTTACACTAGGTTCACACCGGCGTTTGGGTTTCTGTCGTTCGGGTGCGCATGAGGACAAGAGCTTCAGAGTGAGTCTGATCTGCAGATTTTCCTACAGAAAGTTGCAAATGCTTTGGCTCTTATCTAGAATTTGTGAACAGCGGCTCTGTATTAGCTGGGGCATTGTGGATCTGATAAATGTTTCCTTTATATATTCCATGTACAGAACCGTTACGAACCAGTTTGTTTTCATCTTTCCACATTCCGAATAAACAGTTGGCTGGATCGCAACACCGAGGGCATGTAGGCCAGGACTGTGAACACAGCATCTGTATCAAATTAGTATATTATTGTGACATGGTGCTAGAATGAAAAGCAAGCCTGGATGTACAAACGTAACATGCCGGACTCATAAAGTTACAGATGGACTATCTAAAGTCTTATTTCCAGCACCTGCATGCTTTGTTGTTTAAGGCTATTACTGTGTAGTTGTTTACTGAGCTCCCTGCATTCTTAACAGCACTCCAGGGGTAATGGAAGCAGCAGGCGTCCACTGTGAATGATTCTGATTAGGATTTATATGTACATTATGTCCCTGCAATGCAATCAGCATAGTAATAAAAAGCAAGGCGAGCAGCTGTTGCTATACCAACAGCCTTGCTTTTGTGCACAGCCTATGCTGGAAGAGCCTTCACGATGTTGCCGTACAATGTTCACACAGAAAGGAACTATACTCCCTTTGCTTCTTCACCCCTTGACATAGAAGAGATGGATAAAGTGTGTAAGAAAGAATACTGCTTCTTATTTCTATGGGAATGATAGAAAAGTCTTCACAAGGTATTCCTTAAATTTGACCATACAACAGGTAGTAACTCAGACTAAGATTTTCCCAAGATTTAACCTATTCCCAGGATCGGAGATCAATTTCTCCCACTGATCACTGGAATAGGAGTCCCAATCCCTCCCCTATTCAAATAGAGGGGCAGCCAAGGAAACGTATTGTCACACTACCATCATTACTGTCTGCTGATGTAATCTGTCATAAGAAAATGCATTGGACATTGAAGGTAGGATTCCGCCCAGAATCTACTTTCCATTTAAAGCAATGAGAGGCAGAGAGCACATCATGATGCTGAATAGAGATGAGCGAACACTAAAATGTTCGAGGTTCGAAATTCGATTCGAACAGCCGCTCAATGTTCGTGTGTTCGAACGGGTTTCGAACCCCATTATAGTCTATGGGGAACAGATACTCGTTAAGGGGGAAACCCAAATCCGTGTCTGGAGGGTCACCAAGTCCACTATGACACCCCAGGAAATGATGCCAACACCTCTGGAATGACACTGGGACAGCAGGCGAAGCATGTCTGGGGGCATCTAACACACCAAAGACCCTCTATTACCCCAACATCACAGCCTAACAACTACACACTTTACACACTCAATACCACCTCTCTGACAGTAGGAAAACACCTTGAAACATGTGTATTTGGCACTTGCAGTGAGGAGAGCTTGTCACCAGCAGTGAATTTGGCCCTTGTAGTAAGTTGAGGTTGGCACCAACATTTGTTTTGAAAATCAGGGTGGATTGAGCCTCTAACCAGCAGAGTTTGGGCAAATTCATGGTGGAGGGAGCCTCTAAAAACCCCAGTTTGGACCAATTCATGGTGGAGGGAGCCTCTAAAAACCCCAGTTTGGACCAATTCATGATGGAGGGAGCCTCTAAACAGCCCAGTTTGGGCAAATTCATGGTGGAGGGAGCCTCTAAAAACCCCAGTTTGGACCAATTCATGGTGGAGGGAGCCTCTAAAAACCCCAGTTTGAACCAATTCATGGTGGAGGGAGCCTCTAAAAACCCCAGTTTGAACCAATTCATGGTGGAGGGAGCCTCTAAACAGCCCAGTTTGGGCAAATTCATGGTGGAGGGAGCCTCTAAACAGCCCAGTTTGGGCAAATTCATGGTGGAGGGAGCCTCTAAAAACCCCAGTTTGGACCAATTCATGGTGGAGGGAGCCTCTAAAAACCCCAGTTTGGACCAATTCATGGTGGAGGGAGCCTCTAAAAACCCCAGTTTGGACCAATTCATGATGGAGGGAGCCTCTAAACAGCCCAGTTTGGGCAAATTCATGGTGGAGGGAGCCTCTAAAAACCCCAGTTTGGACCAATTCATGGTGGAGGGAGCCTCTAAAAACCCCAGTTTGAACCAATTCATGGTGGAGGGAGCCTCTAAACAGCCCAGTTTGGGCAAATTCATGGTGGAGGGAGCCTCTAAACAGCCCAGTTTGGGCAAATTCATGGTGGAGGGAGCCTCTAAAAACCCCAGTTTGGACCAATTCATGGTGGAGGGAGCCTCTAAAAACCCCAGTTTGGACCAATTCATGGTGGAGGGAGCCTCTAAAAACCCCAGTTTGGACCAATTCATGATGGAGGGAGCCTCTAAACAGCCCAGTTTGGGCAAATTCATGGTGGAGGGAGCCTCTAAAAACCCCCAGTTTGGACCAATTCATGGTGGAGGGAGCCTCTAAAAACCCCAGTTTGGACCAATTCATGGTGGAGGGAGCCTCTAAACAGCCCAGTTTGGGCAAATTCATGGTGGAGGGAGCCTCTAAACAGCCCAGTTTGGGCAAATTCATGGTGGAGGGAGCCTCTAAAAACCCCAGTTTGGACCAATTCATGGTGGAGGGAGCTTCTAAAAACCCCAGTTTGGACCAATTCATGGTGGAGGGAGCCTCTAAAAACCCCAGTTTGGACCAATTCATGATGGAGGGAGCCTCTAAACAGCCCAGTTTGGGCAAATTCATGGTGGAGGGAGCCTCTAAAAACCCCCAGTTTGGGCAAATTCATGGTGGAGGGAGCCTCTAAAAACCCCAGTTTGGACCAATTCATGGTGGAGGGAGCCTCTAAACAGCCCAGTTTGGACCAATTCATGGTGGAGGGAGTCTCTAAAAACCCCAGTTTGGACCAATTCATGGTGGAGGGAGCCTCTAAACAGCCCAGTTTGGGCAAATTCATGGTGGAGGGAGCCTCTAAACAGCCCAGTTTGGGCAAATTCATGGTGGAGGGAGCCTCTAACCAGCCCAGTTTGGACCAATTCATGGTGGAGGGAGCCTCTAAAAACCCCAGTTTGGACCAATTCATGGTGGAGGGAGCCTCTAAACAGCCCAGTTTGGACCAATTCATGGTGGAGGGAGCCTCTAAAAACCCCAGTTTGGACCAATTCATGGTGGAGGGAGCCTCTAAACAGCCCAGTTTGGACCAATTCATGGTGGAGGGAGCCTCTAACCAGCAGAGTTGGTGGAAATCAGGGTGGAGGGAGCCTCTAACCAGCAGAGTTGTGGGAAAGCAAGGTGGAGGGAGCCTCTAACCAGCAGAGTTGGTGGAAATCAGGGTGGAGGGAGCCTCTAACCAGCAGAGTTGTGGGAAAGCAGGGTGGAGGGAGCCTCTAACCAGCAGAGTTGTGGGAAAGCAAGGTGGAGGGAGCCTCTAACCAGCAGAGTTGGTGGAAATCAGGGTGGAGGGAGCCTCTAACCAGCAGAGTTGTGGGAAAGCAGGGTGGAGGGAGCCTCTAACCAGCAGAGTTGGTGGAAATCAGGGTGGAGGGAGCCTCTAACCAGCAGAGTTGGGGGAAATCAGGGTGGAGGGAGCCTCTAACCAGCAGAGTTGTGGGAAAGCAGGGTGGAGGGAGCCTCTAACCAGCAGAGTTGGTGGAAATCAGGGTGGAGGGAGCCTCTAACCAGCAGAGTTGGGGGAAATCAGGGTGGAGGGAGCCTAGTATTAGCAGAATTGTGCAACGCTTATGGTGGATGAGTATGAGGATGCGGAGGAATTGGAGAGGTTGAGTACAGACATGGAGTTTCATGTTGGGGTGCTTTACACAGGTGGGCACAAAAATGAAGGCTCTATCCAGTGGTGGTTCATTTTTATCAAAGTGAGCCGGTCGGCACTCTCAGCTGACAGACGGGTGCGCTTGTCAGTGATGATGCCACCGGCTGCACTGAACACCCTCTCAGATAGGACACTGGCGGCAGGACAGGACAGCACCTCCAAGGCATATAGGGCAAGTTCAAGCCACAGGTCCAACTTCGACACCCAATACGTGTAGGGCGCAGAGGGGTCGGAGAGGACAGGGCTGTGGTCGGAAAGGTATTCCCGCAACATGCGCCTATACTTCTCACGCCTGGTGACACTAGGACCCTCCGTGGCGGCACTTTGGCGAGGGGGTGCCATCAAGGTGTCCCAGACCTTAGACAGTGTGCCCCTCGTTTGTGTGGACCGGTGAGAACTTGGTTGCCTACTGGAGGAACTGCCCTCCCTGCCGCCAACGTCACATGCTGGAAACATCTCCATCATATTCTGCACCAATTGCCTGTGGCAAGCATTGATGCGATTGGCCCTCCCCTCTACCGGAATAAAAGACGAGATGTTGTTTTTATACCGGGGGTCAAGGATAGCAAAGATCCAGTACTGGTTGTCCTCCATGATTTTGACAATACGCTTGTCAGTTGTAAAGCACCCCAACATGAAGTCAGCCATGTGTGCCACAGTGTTAGTTGGCATGACTCCTCTGGCCCCACCGGAAAGTTCAATCTCCATTTCCTCCTCATCCTCCATGTCTACCCATCCGCGCTGCAACAATGGGACGATTCGAAGTTGCCCGGAAGCCTCCTGTATCACCATCACATCATCGGACAACTCTTCTTCCTCCTCCTTCTCCTCCTCCTCCTCCTCCATCAAACGCAGTGAAGCGGACAGATGTGTGGACCTACTCTCCAGCTGTGACGGATCGGATGCTATCCCTAACTCCTCTGTGTGATCTGAGTTATCCCTGATGTCAATCAGGGATTCTCTCAGAACACACAAGAGCGGGATTGTAAGGCTCACCATCGCATCCTCAGAGCTCACCCTCCTTGTGGACTCCTCAAAGACCCGTAGGATGTCACAAAGGTCTCTCATCCATGGCCACTCATGGATGTGAAACTGAGGCAGCTGACTTTGTGGCACCCTAGGGTTTTGTAGCTGGTATTCCATCAAAGGTCTCTGATGCTCAACCACTCTATTCAACATCTGAAACGTTGAGTTCCAGCGTGTGGGGACATCGCACAAAAGCCGGTGTTGTGGCACATGCAGGCGTTGCTGGAGAAATTTTAAGCTAGCAGCGGCTACTGTCGACTTGCGAAAGTGGGCGCACATGCGCCGCACTTTCACCAGTAGCTCTGGAACATTGGGGTAGCTCTTTAGGAAACGTTGCACCACTAGGTTGAAGACGTGGGCCAGGCATGGAACATGTTGGAGTCCGGCAAGCTCCAGAGCTGCTACCAGGTTCCGGCCGTTATCACAAACGACCATGCCTGGGCCCAGGTGCAGCGGCTCAAACCATATTGCCGTCTCATCGAGGAGGGCATCCCTCACCTCGGAGGCAGTATGCTGTCTGTCCCCCAAGCTGATCAGCTTCAGCACAGCCTGCTGACGTCTACCAACGCCAGTGCTGCAACGTTTCCAACTCGTAGCTGGGGTCAATCTAACAGCGGAGGAGGAGGCGGAGGCGGAGGCGGTGGCGGAGGAGGAGGAGGTAGAGGAGGAGGAGGAGGGGGGTGTTCTTCTCGTGTCCCTGCCAGGAATGTTAGGCGGGGAGACGAGGTACACCGGGCCAGTTTGGGAAGCAGTCCCAGCCTCAACTACATTCACCCAGTGTGCCGTCAGTGAAATGTAGCGTCCCTGTCCGCATGCACTTGTCCACGCGTCGGTGGTCAAGTGGACCTTTGTGCAAAGCGCGGAACTAAGGGCCCGCCTGATGTTGAGGGACACGTGCTGGTGCAAGGCGGGGACGGCACACCGGGAGAAGTAGTGACGGCTAGGGACGGCATAGCGAGGTGCCGCAGTTGCCATCAGGTCCAGGAAGGCGGGAGTTTCAACAAGCCGGAACGCCAACATCTCCTGGGCCAGCAGTTTAGCGATGTTGGCGTTCAAGGCTTGCGCGTGTGGATGGTTAGCAGTGTATTTCTGCCGCCGCTCCAATGTCTGAGAGATGGTGGGTTGTTGTAAAGAAGCGCCTGATGGTGCCTTTGATGGTGCAGGAGAAGGAGATAAGACAGGAACAGGGGAGGATGAGGGAGAAGTCAACAAAGTGGCGGAGGCAGATGAAGTGGTGTCCTGGCTCGTCCTCTGGAGTGCATCGCCAGCACAGTCAGCAGTGGCAGTGGCAGAGGCAGAGGCAGTGGCAGAGGCAGTGGCGTGAACGGCAGGCGGCCTTTGTCCTGCCGTTGCTGCCTGCCACTGATTCCAGTGCTTGGATTCCAAATGACGGCGCATTGAAGTGGTGGACAGGTTGCTCTTCTCAGAGCCCCTAATCAATTTCGAGAGGCAAATTGTGCAGACAACACTATATCTGTCCTCGGCGCATTCCTTGAAAAAACTCCACACCTTCGAGAAACGTGCCCTCGAGGTGGGAGTTTTTCGGGGCTGGGTACGAACTGGAACATCTTGGGAGATTCCGGGTGTGGCCTGGCTTCGCCTAAGCTGCTGACCTCTGCCTCTAGCTACCCTTTTTGGTGCTGCACCTGCCTCAACATCCACACTACTTTCCCCGCTTGACATCCCCCCTGTCCAGGTCGGGTCAGTGTCCTCATCATCCACCACTTCCTCTTCCAACTCCTGTCTCATCTCCTCCTCCCGCACAATGCGCCGGTCAACTGGATGCCCTGACGGCAACTGCATCACATCATCGTCGATGAGGGTGGGTTGCTGGTCATCCACCACCAAATCGAACGGAGATGGAGGAGACTCTAGTGTTTGAGCATCTGGACACAGATGCTCCTCTGTTAGGTTCGTGGAATCGTGACGTGGAGAGGCAGGTTGAGGGACAATGAAAGGAGCGGAGAACAGCTCTGGGGAGCAGGGACAGTTGGGGTTATTGTTCTGTGAAGCTTGGGAATTTTGGGAGGAAGGAGGACAAGACTGCTGGGTAATAGGAGGAGAGGAGGCAGAGTCTGACTGGCTGCTGGACAATGTGCTGTAAGCGTTCTCTGACAGCCATTGCAAGACCTGTTCCTGGTTCTCGGGCCTACTAAGGTTTGTACCCTGCAGTTTAGTTAATGTGGCAAGCAACCCTGGCACTGTGGAGTGGCGCAATGCTTGCTGCCCCACAGGAGTAGGCACGGGACGCCCTGTGGCTTCACTGCTACCTTGCTCCCCAGAACCATTCCCCCGACCTCGCCCACGGCCTCGTCCACGTCCCTTTCCGGGAGCCTTGCGCATTTTGAATTCCCAGTTAGAAATTGGCACTATATACCAGTAGCAAAAATTGTGGGTGCACGTAACCCCAATATATTCTTTGAATTCCCAGTCAGACAATGGCACTATATACCAGTAGCAAGAAATGAGGGTATTTATAACCCCAATATATTCTTTGAATTCCCAGTCAGACAATGGCACTATATACCAGTAGCAAGAAATGACGGTATTTATAACCCCAATATATTCTTTGAATTACCAGTCAGAAACTGGCACTATATGGCAGTAGCAAGAAATGAGGGTATTTATAACCCCAATATATTCTTTGAATTCCCAGTCAGACAATGGCACTATATACCAGTAGCAAGAAATGAGGGTATTTGTAACCCCAATATATTCTTTGAATTCCCAGTCAGACAATGGCACTATATACCAGTAGCAAAAATTGTGGGTGCACGTAACCCCAATATATTCTTTGAATTACCAGTCAGAAACTGGCACTATATGGCAGTAGCAAGAAATGAGGGTATTTATAACCCCAATATATTCTTTGAATTCCCAGTCAGACAATGGCACTATATACCAGTAGCAAGAAATGAGGGTATTTGTAACCCCAATATATTCTTTGAATTCCCAGTCAGACAATGGCACTATATACCAGTAGCAAAAATTGTGGGTGCACGTAACCCCAATATATTCTTTGAATTACCAGTCAGAAACTGGCACTATATGGCAGTAGCAAGAAATGAGGGTATTTATAACCCCAATATATTCTTTGAATTCCCAGTCAGACAATGGCACTATATACCAGTAGCAAGAAATGAGGGTATTTGTAACCCCAATATATTCTTTGAATTCCCAGTCAGACAATGGCACTATATACCAGTAGCAAGAAATGAGGGTATTTGTAACCCCAATATATTCTTTGAATTCCCAGTCAGACAATGGCACTATATACCAGTAGCAAAAATTGTGGGTGCACGTAACCCCAATATATTCTTTGAATTACCAGTCAGAAACTGCCACTATATGGCAGTAGCAAGAAATGAGGGTATTTGTAACCCCAATATATTCTTTGAATTCCCAGTCAGACAATGGCACTATATACCAGTAGCAAGAAATGAGGGTATTTGTAACCCCAATATATTCTTTGAATTCCCAGTCAGACAATGGCACTATATACCAGTAGCAAAAATTGTGGGTGCACGTAACCCCAATATATTCTTTGAATTACCAGTCAGAAACTGGCACTATATGGCAGTAGCAAGAAATGAGGGTATTTGTAACCCCAATATATTCTTTGAATTCCCAGTCAGACAATGGCACTATATACCAGTAGCAAGAAATGAGGGTATTTATAACCCCAATATATTCTTTGAATTCCCAGTCAGACAATGGCACTATATACCAGTAGCAAGAAATGAGGGTATTTGTAACCCCAATATATTCTTTGAATTCCCAGTCAGACAATGGCACTATATACCAGTAGCAAAAATTGTGGGTGCACGTAACCCCAATATATTCTTTGAATTACCAGTCAGAAACTGGCACTATATGGCAGTAGCAAGAAATGAGGGTATTTGTAACCCCAATATATTCTTTGAATTCCCAGTCAGACAATGGCACTATATACCAGTAGCAAGAAATGAGGGTATTTGTAACCCCAATATATTCTTTGAATTCCCAGTCAGACAATGGCACTTTATACCAGTAGCAAGAAATGAGGGTATTTGTAACCCCAATATATTCTTTGAATTCCCAGTCAGACAATGGCACTATATACCAGTAGCAAAAATTGTGGGTGCACGTAACCCCAATATATTCTTTGAATTACCAGTCAGAAACTGGCACTATATGGCAGTAGCAAGAAATGAGGGTATTTGTAACCCCAATATATTCTTTGAATTCCCAGTCAGACAATGGCACTATATACCAGTAGCAAGAAATGAGGGTATTTATAACCCCAATATATTCTTTGAATTCCCAGTCAGACAATGGCACTATATACCAGTAGCAAGAAATGAGGGTATTTATAACCCCAATATATTCTTTGAATTACCAGTCAGAAACTGCCACTATATGGCAGTAGCAAGAAATGAGGGTATTTGTAACCCCAATATATTCTTTGAATTCCCAGTCAGACAATGGCACTTTATACCAGTAGCAAGAAATGAGGGTATTTGTAACCCCAATATATTCTTTGAATTCCCAGTCAGACAATGGCACTATATACCAGTAGCAAAAATTGTGGGTGCACGTAACCCCAATATATTCTTTGAATTACCAGTCAGAAACTGGCACTATATGGCAGTAGCAAGAAATGAGGGTATTTGTAACCCCAATATATTCTTTGAATTCCCAGTCAGACAATGGCACTATATACCAGTAGCAAGAAATGAGGGTATTTATAACCCCAATATATTCTTTGAATTCCCAGTCAGACAATGGCACTATATACCAGTAGCAAGAAATGAGGGTATTTATAACCCCAATATATTCTTTGAATTACCAGTCAGAAACTGCCACTATATGGCAGTAGCAAGAAATGAGGGTATTTGTAACCCCAATATATTCTTTGAATTCCCAGTCAGACAATGGCACTATATACCAGTAGCAAGAAATGAGGGTATTTGTAACCCCAATATATTCTTTGAATTCCCAGTCAGACAATGGCACTATATACCAGTAGCAAAAATTGTGGGTGCACGTAACCCCAATATATTCTTTGAATTACCAGTCAGAAACTGGCACTATATGGCAGTAGCAAGAAATGAGGGTATTTGTAACCCCAATATATTCTTTGAATTCCCAGTCAGACAATGGCACTATATACCAGTAGCAAGAAATGAGGGTATTTGTAACCCCAATATATTCTTTGAATTCCCAGTCAGACAATGGCACTATATACCAGTAGCAAGAAATGAGGGTATTTGTAACCCCAATATATTCTTTGAATTCCCAGTCAGACAATGGCACTATATACCAGTAGCAAAAATTGTGGGTGCACGTAACCCCAATATATTCTTTGAATTACCAGTCAGAAACTGGCACTATATGGCAGTAGCAAGAAATGAGGGTATTTGTAACCCCAATATATTCTTTGAATTCCCAGTCATACAATGGCACTATATACCAGTAGCAAGAAATGAGGGTATTTATAACCCCAATATATTCTTTGAATTCCCAGTCAGACAATGGCACTATATACCAGTAGCAAGAAATGAGGGTATTTATAACCCCAATATATTCTTTGAATTCCCAGTCAGACAATGGCACTATATGGCAGTAGCAAGAAATGAGGGTATTTATAACCCCAATATATTCTTTGAATTCCCAGTCAGACAATGGCTCTATATACCAGTAGCAAAAATTGTGGGTGCACGTAACCCCAATATATTCTTTGAATTCCCAGTCAGACAATGGCACTATATGGCAGTAGCAAAAATAGTGGGTGTATATAGCCCCAATTCTATTGCTAGGGGACTTGCAGTGTATTTCTGGGGTGAAGGTGGGGGGGGCACACCGTTGGAACGGGTATCGGGGGTATATATCGGGTATACGGGAATACACTGTCAGTGTATTCCATTCAGGATCCTGGGAAAGCTGGGTTGCGGCGATTGAGCCCGTCAGTGCCACGTTACACTGACAAGCTTCTCCCTGTAATTGAAGTTATATGTAAGCCCAATATATTCTTTGAATTCCCAGTGAGACAATGGCACTATATGGTAGTAGCAAAAATAGTGGGTGTATATAGCCCCAATTCTATTGCTAGGGGACTTGCAGGGTATTTCTGGGGTGAAGGTGGGGGGCACACCGTTGGAACGGGTATCGGGGGTATATATCGGGTATACGGGAATACACTGACAGTGTATTCCATTCAGGATCCTGGGAAAGCTGGGTTGCGGCGATTGAGCCCGTCAGTGCCACGTTACACTGACAAGCTTCTCCCTGGAATTTAGCTCTTATAAGAGCTGTTGGTTGTCTTCTCCTTCCTATCCTAGCCTGTCCCTGCCTACCCAGAATCTAAGCCCTAGCTAACTGGACGGAAACCTCCGTCCCCGGTGAATTGCAAGCTCAGAATGACGCGAAGCTGGGCGGCGCTGTTCTTTTAAATTAGAGGTCACATGTTTTCGGCAGCCAATGGGTTTTGCCTACTTTTTTCAACGTCACCGGTGTCATAGTTCCTGTCCCACCTACCCTGCGCTGTTATTGGAGCAAAAAAGGCGCCAGGGAAGGTGGGAGGGGAATCGAGTAATGGCGCACTTTACCACGCGGTGTTCGATTCGATTCGAACATGCCGAACAGCCTAATATCCGATCGAACATGAGTTCGATAGAACACTGTTCGCTCATCTCTAATGCTGAAAAGAAATCCTGCAAGATCTTGATGCAGATTCCTTGGCTTAAGACTCCCAGCGGATTAGGCCTATTCACAGGATAAAAAAATGCAGCATTTTACAGTTGCAGCAAAGAGGATAGGATTCTAGGAAATCTTATCCACACATTGTGGTAAAATATGTGTAGCAGACACGCTACGATTTCTAAAATCATTGCGGTTTCCCTATAGGTATGACTGAAACAGAAATCTCTGAGGACTTTCTGCGAAAAGCCCCATGGAAAAAAATTGCAATGCGTTGCCACTACAGTTATTCCTGCAGTACGCTATGTGGGGCCTTAGCCTAAGTGTGTTGCTACTCCATTCACCTCTATAGGACTGCTGAAGATTGTCCAGCACTGTAATCATAGTGTTGCTGTGCATGCTTGAGCTCCACTTTGGTCAAATTATGGAGGGAGGGCCTGTGTTATGTGAACAGAGTTTTGCTATTCCTCACCCTGATGCCCCATGGTACGGTTCTACAGTACCACCTATGGTATGCTCCTTGTTACTCTACTTTCTCTGATTCCCCCCCACCTGCAGGTTACAAAGACGATTATTTGTACTGGATATATCGTATGGTCTATGGTGTTACAGTCGCATGGCAGTAAAAATTCTACATTAGACAGAACATTGGCAAAGTGGAACACTGTAGATTTCCCAAGGCCCACATTCTCACATTTAAGTTGGATGCTCCTTTGATCATGCATAAAATTTGATTCCCTTAGACTGTTTTATAATAATAATAAATTTTATTTATATAGCGCCAACATATTCCGCAGTGCTGTACAATTAGTAGGGTTCAAATACAGACAGAAAGATACATTACAAAGAAAGTCATTTCACACAATGGGACTGAGGGCCCTGCTCGCAAGAGCTTACAATCTGTGTTTTATGTGATTGTCTAAATGTAAATATATTTAGAAGTGGTCAATTTAGGAACTACATGTAACTGCAGTTATTCGATGGTCTGACAATTAAGAGTTGTCCAGGATAAATCAACATTTTAATAACAAGACCCCCATGCACCCCCTACCCCTTCAACTTCCTAATGTACATCTTTTTTTCAATATTCCTTTGTTGTTTTTGCAATATATAAAGATCATGTGACATGCATATATTACATTTTTTGCCTTTTCATTGATATAGTGAATTCTAGGTTTAATTGATATCCTGACCTGCTATATCAGTGCTAAGGGCCTGCCCCCCAACCCTATTGTACTCACCTTTTTCTCTTGTGAGATCCAAACCCGATACGTCATCTTTCTGCAAAGGTGTGCATGACTGAGGCACTGACTTCCTAATTACATCATGGAAGTCAGATTTGCATATTCTTCAGGTCAGTCTTCTCTGCGCTGTGCTGACGAGATGCAATAACATTCAAACAGCTGTCCTTGGCTGAGAGACTACCTGGTAAAATCCCAACATCATTGCAAACAAATGCCTCTGAGAAGGTCGGCATGATGTTAAAGGGAGCGCCCTCTATTAGGTGGCTTGACTGAGGCACTGACTGCCCAATTACATCATAGAAGTCAGATTTGCATATTCCTCCCATGTTCCTTTGCACAGTGGAGCGCTTATGGCTTAATAAGACTCCACACACCTATATGGTGGTCTCTCCCTATGGAGTGACGATATCCCCTCAACCCTTGGAAAATTATGGGATAGATTAAGATTTGGCATAGATAGATGGGCCATTAGTGATTGGTTAACTACTTAAGAGAGAAAATCAGAACAAGAACTCCTCACCAACAGACATGGGTTTCTACTGTAATATGCCTGCAGCTTCTGCTATAGTAGTTGAAAATGTGATTCCATTTTTATTCCCAGCTATAATGGGTAAATCCAAAAGGTAACATGTAGATACCCTCAGGGCTCCTATCTGATGCTCTGGATAAGTTCCAAGTACCATACAATGATATCCAGCCATGATGTGCTAGAATTTCATGGTAAGACCAGGTTCACATCTGTGCCGGAGTCGACTACCACCGATTCTGTCGAAAACTAGCCGGAGGTGCTACACTACAGACTTTTCTTTCTGCCAGTTTCAGTATAAAATGGTGGAAACCCGGCAGACCCCATTATGGCCTATGGGGTCCGCGAGTAACCGCTGGTTTAGCAGCATGGTTCTAGTGAGAGACTAGTGTCAGTCTGTTATCATTGACAACACCGTACATTACTGACTGCTAACAGTGAATTCTACAAGCAAGATGGCTGGCAGCAGGGGTGAACTTGCCCCTTTCGCCGCCCGAGGCGAACGACAGAAAGCCGCCCCCCCCCCGGAGGAGGGGGCGTGGCAGAGCGGAGGGGTGGGACTTAGTGAAGGGGGCGGGGCTTAGCACCGTTCGCAGGCACGGAGAGGACCTGCTCTCTGCCTGAACGTGAGGGGAGGCTGCTGGAGCAGCGCTGTTCCAGTGGCCTCCCCAATCAGCTTGTCCTGGACTGGCTTAGGTAAGAAAAAATGCCGCCCTCCCTGGGGCCCTGGCATAGCGCCGCCTGAAGCGGTCGCTTCAGGTCGCCTCATGGGAGGTGCGGCGCTGGCTGGCAGTAGCTTGACTGTTATGACCTAACAAGCAAGTAAATGGGGTGTCGTGGAAAACAGAAGAACACTGTTATAGTGTGGCCTGGATTAGGGAAAGGCAAATTATTTCTTCTATTCAGGATAGATGTCTATGTATAATTTATACACTACTGTTCAAAAGTTTAGAGTCACTTAAAAATTTCCTTATTTTTGAAATATCTAAATAGGTGTATAGAGGTCCATTTCCAGCAACCATCACTCCCGTGTTCTAATGGTACATTGTGTTTGCTGTGTAAGAAGGCTAATGGATGTTTAGAAAACCCTTGAAAACCTTTGTGCAAGCATGTTATCACAGCTGAAAACTGTTTTGCTGGTTAGAGAAGTTATAAAACTGACCTTCCTTTGAGCTAGTTTAGATTCTGGAGCATTACATTTGTTGGTTCCATTAAACTCTCAAAATGGCCAGAAATAGATAACTTTAATGTGAAACTCAACATTCTATTCTTGTTCTTAGAAATGAAGGCTATTCCATGCGAGAAATTGCCAAGAAACTGAAGGTTTCCTACAACTGTGTGTACTACTCCCTTCAGAGGACAGCACAAACAGGCTCCAACCAGAGTAGAAAGAGAAGTGGGAGGCCCTGCTAGACAGCTGAGCAACAAGACAGGTACATTAGAGTCTCTAGTTTGAGAAATCATTGCCTCACAGGTCCTCAACTGGCAACTTCATTAAATAGGACCCGCAAAATGCCAGTGTCAACGTCTACAGTGAAGAGGCGACTCCGGGATGCTGGCCTTCAGGGCACAGTGGCAAAGAAAATGCCATATCTGAGACTGGTAAATAAAAGGAAAAGATTAATAAGGGCAAAAGAACACAGACATTGGACGGAGGAAGATTGGAAAAAAGTGCTATGGGCAGACGAATCGAAGTTTGAGGTGTTTGGATCACACAGAGGAACATTTGTGAGAATCAGAATTGAAAAGATGCTGGAAGAGCCTGAGGCCTTCTGTCAGGCATGACGGAGGTAATGTGAGGGGCTGCTATGGTGCAGGTAAAGTGGGAGATTTGTACAAGGTAAAAGGGATTTTGAATAAAGAAGGCTATCACTCCATTTTGCAATGCCATGCCATACCCTTTGGGCAGCGCTTGATTGGCTCCAATTTCATCTTACAACAGGACAATGACCCAAATCACACGTCCAAATTATGAAAGAACTATTTAGGGAAGGAGCAGGCAGCTGGTATTGTACCTGTAATGGAGTGGCCAGCGCAGTCACCAGATCTCAACCCCATTGAGCTGTTGTGGGATCAGCTTGACCGTATGGTATGCAAAAACTGCCCATCAAGCCAATCCAACTTGTGGGAGGGGATTCTAGAAGCATGGGGTGAAATTTCTTAAGATTACATCAGCAAATTAAGGCCAGAGCCCCATGGGCCGGAAACGCTGCGGGAAAAATCGTGGTGTTGTACACTATTTGCAAAGTGGATGGGATTCATGCGAAACCCATCCCCACTTTGTGGAAAAAAATCACAGCGCGGACACGCTGAGATTTCCAAAACCGTTGCGGTTTTGAAAATCACAGCTTGTCAATTATATCTACGGAAACGCTGGAGGCTTTCCCATAGATATAATTGTAACAGAAAGTCAGCGGAGGAAAACTCTGTGAACTTTCTGTTCAAAGTGCTGCGTGAAGAAGCGCAATGCATTCACGCTGCAGTTGTTCCCGCAGCACTTTAGCGCGGTGGTTCCGGCCCATAGGGCCTTAACCTAACAGCTAGAATGCCAAAGGTCTGCAATGCTGTAATTGCTGCAAATAGAGCATTCTTTGACGAAAGTAAAGTTTGAAGGAGAAAATTATTATTTCAAATAAGAATCATTATTTCTAACCTTGGCAATGACTTGACTATATTTTCTATTCATTTTGCAACTCATTTGATAAATAAAAGTGTGAGTTTTCATGGAAAACACAAAATTGTCTGGGTGACCCCAAACTTTTGAATGGTAGTCTACATATTTTCAAGATATATTATTAACCTATTCACAAATCATTTATTTAATTTCTCTGATTTAGTCTGTAGACATTGTGTGTTTATGGCTCCATCTAGGGACTGAATTAAGGTATTCAGGCAATAATATAGCAATGAATGTGTAAGAAATACCTTTGCATTAAACATAATAAAATAAACTCTACAATAAACCCAACTTTATTATACACTGAAAAAGACACAAATCTGCAGGTACAGTCCTATGAAAAAGTTTGGGCACACCTATTAATCTTAATAATTTTTAGTTCTAAATATTTTGGTGTTTGCAACAGCCATTATGCATGCAGAGGAACAATTACAATGTTCTGGAATGGCCATCCCAGTCCCCAGACCTGAATATCATTGAACATCTGTGGGATGATTTGAAGCGGGCTATCCATGCTCGGTGACCATCAAACTTAACTGAACTTGAATTGTTTTGTAAAGAGGAATGGTCCAAAATACCTTCATCCAGGATCCAGGAACTGATTAAAAGCTACAGGAAGAGACTAGAGGCTGTTATCTTTGCAAAAGGAGGATGTACTAAATATTAATGTCACTTTTCTGTTGAGGTGCCAATACTTTTGCACCAGTCAAATTTTGGTTTAATGTATATTGCACATTTTCTGTTAGTACAATAAACCTTATTTCAATCCAGAAATATTACTGTGTCCATCAGTTATTAGATATATCAGACTGACATGGCTGCTGCAAACACCAAAATATTTAGAACTAAAAATGATTAAGATTAATAGGGGTGCCCAAACTTTTTCATAGGACTGTAGTTACGTCACTGAGGGGCGGCATATATTAATGGCCTGGGGCATGACGGAAAACACGCCGCCTCACATCGCCTCATTAGAAGTGCGGCCCTGAATAGAGGTGTAATAGATATTATAAATAAACTGCTGGGTTTGTCTGGAACCTTCTATTATCTTTCTGTTCATTGTAGTTTTAGCCATTTCCTTTTGATTCCTCAATTTTTTCCTTCCCCTTTGACATGTTCCATTATCAGTTCACTGGTTCTGATCTGGTCTTCTAGTTAAATACCCAATATCCCCACTGCTCAAGAAGTTATGCAATTGCATGGATAGACAGTATGTCATGGAAATACTGCCCACAGAGTAATGGAAGGGAACTGCCTGAGAATTCTCACCTTGAGTCATAGTCTATGCATCTTATCTCCGGGATAGGAGATAAGTGTCTGACTCCTGGGGTTCCACCACTACAATCATAAAAATGGGTGTCCCATGTCCTCTCTTTCTTGCACATGTATGCTGCTTCTTCATTCCAAGTCTATGGAGCTTGCAGAGATAGCCACATGCGTGAGCACTGTTCCATTGAAACAGAGTATTTAAGACCCCAGGCTTATACTCAATTGGGGTCCAAACAATAGTCCTCCCAATCATCAGACACCTGAAATAACATACAGTGAAGATGGTCTCCTTAAGATACTGGTTCCTACAACACGCATGGGAACCAGCGCCAAACATCACTGCGGAAAATAATGCGGCATATATGCATCACATTTTTTTACGCATTGCTTTTTCTGTCCCTATTATACCTATATGGACAACGCAAGCAGTATAGGTTTAATTCACAAGCTGTGATTTACAAAAACACAAGTTTTTAAAATTGCAGAATTTCCACTGTGGATGTTTTTCTGCATTAGTCAGAATCCCTTGCATTTTGCAAGTACTAAAAATTGTGGCGATTTTGCAATGTGGAATCCCAGCCTAAGGGTGCATGCACACTACGTAACGCCGGGCGTGTATGAGAGCCGTACACGCCGGCGTTACAGCAGGGCTGCCGAACACTTCCCATTCACTTCAATGGGAGCGCTCGTAAACGCCGCTGTTACGAGCGCTCCCATTGAAGTGAATGGGAAGTGTTCGGCAGTCTGCCGTAATGCCGGCGTGTACGGCTCTCATACACGCCCGGCGTTACGTAGTGTGCATGCACCCTAAGGGAGATTTTTTTTTAAATATCTGATTGGTCAGGGACTAAGGTCTAGTTCCTGTACTAGACAGTGCAAGGAGCTGAAGCAGGCGCCATTACTATAGCTCAGTTCCTATTGATGTCTATGAGCTGCAGTAATGGTTCCCCAGCACTATAGAGGGCCTGGAGCATCTGCTTCTGATACCATGCACTGTATCTTGGCCCCCCACAATCAATTATTTATGGCCTACACTTAGGAGTTTACACCCCCTGGTATCCTGGATGGCCGTCTACTTGGCCAACCCCTTATCCCAGCGCTGCTAATAAACAATGGTCAGTTTCCTGAGGGGAGCAAATTATATAACTTTTATTGGTTGTGTCAAAAATCTCAGTAAAAGTGATAAAATGGGCTCATAAATCAATAGTGTATAGAATTATATTTCACAAAGCAAATTGTGGCGCAAATCCCACCAAATCTCACCCCATGGTGCATGCTAGATAATATATTGGCCATTTCTCACCGCATTGTATTTGGTGTAACCATTACATGTTGTTTGGTCTCCCATGTAATGTATTTGTATTACAGTTGTCATACAGGTCACAGAACACATCTTACATAAATATGGCAGATGTTTGTGCCACATTTACATTGCTATGAATTAAAATTAAATCCATTACAATGTATTAGGACATATCAGTTCATGTATAATGTATAATATAAGTCAATGGCTGAGCTGTAATGGTCAGTTACTGATCACATGACCAGTGCCAGCCGTGCGGCCAGTCTGATGTAGATACATGAACGGTGACTGGCAAGTGACAGTGATAGTTGGAGTTGACTGGTGACGTTGGAGAATCGGCTGACTATTTTGAAAGCGTTGATTTGGAGGAAGAGGAGATTGTTTTGAGGAGGAGAAGAGTGAAGAAAAGAAGACCTAGCTCTGTCTCATCGGCTGATGAGCAGAGTCATGGATAAAGAAGATTTAATCTTCAAGAAAGCACCGAAAAAACGGCGTGCTGTCCTGCCCTCATCGGCTGATGAGCAGAACATTATGAAGAAAGCACCGGAAAAACGGCGTGCTGTCCTGTCCTCATCGGCTGATGAGCAGGACATGAAGGATGAAGAAAAGGACTTCTTCATCAGGAAGGAGGGAAAGAAGAAGCGATGTACCGTCCTGACCCTACTGGATGAAGATACAAAGACATCTAAGAAGAGGAAAAGAACCGTCCTATCCAGCTCCTCCAAGATGTCTTCTACCATTCAGGATGAGAAGGAAGATGTGACTACCCACCGGAAATGTGCCAAGAAGAGAAGATTCATCAAGACCTCTTCAACTGAAGAACAGAAGGCCGGTGAAGATGTCCACAAGCCCCAAGTCTGGCCGGAAGACCAGAGAGCCTCAGGTAGGTTCATACATACATGCATACATACATAGAATTTATTTAGAGGGCTATTTTCGTAGTATCAGGTTAGCACCTCTCCAGTTCTATTGCACTGAGACAACCAGAAGTAAGAATATTCTAGATTTACACTTCACCTTTACAGCTGTACTGTGACTAGGGGGTAAGGAGGAAGAGTGCTAGCGGGGCATGTACCCTGGGTGCTAAGTTAACTGGTGGTAGTAACATGGCATTCTGCCTTGGTCGGGTTATTTAGATACTAGTGATACTAGGGCAGTGAGCTGAAGTGTGAATTCAACTGCTACAAAACATCATTCACCATGAAATGAAATCTATCATTTCCAAAATACAAGAACAGAGCCAAGACGGCCATGCAAATCATCTGGCAAGTGCAGAATGGTTTGGAGACATTTTGGACTGGACAGACTCCATTTATAGGGGTATCCAGGACTAAAACATTTTTTCATCTGAGATACATTATGAACTGCCTTTTAGGCCTACTTGCTAGTTTGATGCAATAGGTGCGTGTTCACATGGTAAGTTAATTATTGATGCTACTCCATGTATAATTATAAACATAAAAATATGCATGCAATGACTTGTGTGAACAGGCACTTAGAATCCCCCATTGCGGTACATACACAGATAAAACTTCAATCAATTAAAACAGTCATTATAAGCATGTCAGCCGGGACGCTGCATAAGCGGCCCGGCTTCTGACTGGGTGCGCTTGCGCATCCCTTCCTCGCTCCCCCTCCCCTTGCGGCCGTTTACGTCGCCGCGGGGGGATCTGGGAGAGGGGCGGAGCCTCAGTTAGTTTATTTAACCGTCGGCGCTGGGCGGGGACTTCCTCTCGGATCCCCGCCAGCGCCGACGGAGTTTATTTTTCTTCGGCTCGTCGTCCGGGATGTCTGAAGGACCGCAGCATCAGCAGCTCATGGAGCTGCTGCAACGAAGGGTAAGCGAGGAGGGGACGGCTTGGCTGGCTTCCCTGCTCACTCCGAGCGGGGGGTCAGTCCAGGCTCCCGCTCCACCGCTGACGTTGCCGGCGGCCTCTACCCGGTCTATTAGGACGGCAAGGCCGCCGGAGCGTTTATCCCCCAGCGCGGCCCCCAGCACCAGGAGTAGAGCTCCTGTGCGGAGGGCTGCGCGTTCACAATCGCACGCCGGCTGGGCTTCTGGGCGCACCGGTCGGCGTGCTGCTTCTGCTGCAGGCAGTGCCGGCTCCAGGTCACGTGGGCGCCGGACTGCCTCTCAGCGTGTACAGGCCGCAGTGGGCGGGGCCTCAGCCCCGGCGGCCATTTTGGATGCTGTGCCTCAGGCTACCCCTTCTCAGGCTTCCCAGGTAGGCCCAACACCGGAGGTCAGCCTTGCCAGCGCCCCCCCTTTAGTGGCCCATACGATTTCATTGCCTCCCCCTGGGCCTAGTGCTGCTTCGTCTTTGCCCGTTATGCCGCCGCCACCACCTCCACCGGGTCGTCTAGCCAGGTGGTTTGGGCGCGTGCCTGCCGCTACTGCTGCAGTTGGGGCTGATGCTCCATGTGTTCAGTCCAGTGTAGTGCCCGTCGTTCCACCTCAGGGCCCTTCCTCAGCTCCGGTGGTAGATGTGCCGGTTGCTGGGGGCGTTTCGGCGAGTGTAGTTATGGACACCGACGAAGAATTTTTCGAGTTGGACTATGTGCCTGGCACTCCGCACGTGTTGCCACGGTCTGCGTCCAGTAGAGCCTGTTCGGTTAGGGGTTCAGAAGCGGGTTTTTCGTCGGGGCGGTCTCGCTCCCGTCGCTCTCATAGTCGGTCTCGTTATGGGCGGAGTCGCCGTGATTCCGGTAGGCGTAGGGGTAGGCGCTCCCGAAGCCCTGATTCAGAGCGGTCGGAGTCGCGCTCCTCTTCTTCCTCTCGTGCTTCCTATTCTTCGCGGCGTGCGAGTTATAGCAGGAGTTCCAGGAGGCGGAGAAGGAGGCGAGAATACGGATCCGTCCAGGACGCCAATGTCGTGCCTGCTGTTGCGGTTCCTGTTACTGATCCGGCTGCGGCTCCGCCGCCTTCCTCCCTGTTTCCATCGGCGCAGCCTTCCACAATTCCGGCTGGTGAGTTAGCCTGTTCGCAGGCCTGGTCTGCTCATCCGCCATCTTTGGGTGTCGATGTTTTAGATATGCTGAAAGCTATGGTATCCCAGCTGGAGGGCAAGGGATCGGTGGTTGTATCTCCAGGGGCGGTCTTGCCGCAGCCTGAGCCGGCCCCCTCGCCCTCCGGCTTTAGATTTCGGGATACGTATTTTTGTGGGGTAGCCCCCCTTGGGATACATGTCCCTGGGGAGCTCAGAGAAAAAATAGTTAAGGGTGAATATGTTGACATTTGGTCTTTGTTATCTGTGGACCAAGTCACGGTGGATAAAGAGAGAAGTTTTGGCCGTGGTGAGGATAGGAAGCCTAAAGTGGTGAAAACATTTTCTAACTGGCTTCAAGCCTTTGCCACTTTTTCTTGCATTCTTTGCCAGGCCAATCCAGTTATGTCACCAGATCTCTTTATATATTTGGATACCATTTTCTCCGCTCACAAAATGTATGGTGGTACTTCCTGGTGGAAGTACGATGAAGAATTCCGGCGGCGGTTAGCCATTCAGCCGGAGGTCGGGTGGGCTTCCAAAGCCACCGACATTTGGATACAGCTCATGCTGACGCCGAAGCCGACTGTTCCCCCCTTTCCATCCGCGGCCGCTGGAGGAGCCTCCGCCCCTTCTGCGGCCGCCCGGAGGCCAGGGGCCTGTTGGATGTTCAACGAGGGGAGCTGCCGTTTTCTTGCGTCCTGTAGGTTTAGGCATGAGTGCTCCATCTGCGGTGGCGCCCACTCAGCCCTGCGCTGCGCCAAGCGCGGCAGGGCGGCCAAGGCCGGATCGGGTAAACCCGAGGACGCCGGTGAGCGCGGTAAGGATGCGCCCTTGGCTAGACCTGTACCCCAGGAGGCAGACCTGCTCCGTGAGGGGTTTACCTCTGGTTTTTATATTCCTCATGTATATAGTTCTTCCGTTCTGTTAGTTGATAATTTGAGATCAATTAAGAAAGATGTATCCGTTGCACGGGAAAAAATTGAGAAAGAGGTCGAGTTGGGCCGCTTGGCTGGCCCCTTTGCCACCCCTCCCTTCCCGAATTTTAGGGTGTCACCGCTTGGCCTGGTGCCCAAGAAGGAGGCTGGGAAGGTTCGTTTAATCCATCATCTCTCCTTCCCTCCGGGCGAGTCGGTGAATGATGGCATTCCGAAGGAGGAAACGGCAGTTTCATACGTATCTTTTGACAGAGCCGTCGCCTTGGTGGTTAAAGCGGGTCGGGGTGCGTTAATGGCGAAATCTGACATCGAAGCGGCTTTCCGCCTCTTGCCGGTACATCCAGATTGCTTTCATTTGTTGGGTTGTCGGTTTGAGGGTTCATTTTATTATGATATGTGTTTGCCGATGGGGTGCTCGATTTCCTGCCGCTATTTTGAGATGTTTAGCACTTTCTTAGAATGGGTTGTTCGGTTGGAAGCGGGTTCCTCCTCGGTTATACACTATCTTGACGATTTTTTCTTTGTTGGTCCTGCGGGTTCCGGTAGGTGTGCTTATTTGCTTGATACTTTCCGTTTCTTCGCAGGTCACTTTGGCGTCCCTCTTGCACGCGACAAGACTGAAGGTCCGGTTACCTTTCTCTCATTCTTGGGTATTTCTATTGATTCCGAGAGAATGATCCTTCAGCTCCCGCAGGACAAGTTGTCTCGTTTGCGTGCGGATGTCGACTTCTGTTTGGAGGCCAAGAAGGTTCAGTTGTCTCGACTCCAGTCGCTTTTGGGGCAACTGACCTTTGCATGTAGGATTTTTCCTATGGGGCGGGTTTTCTCCCGCCGATTAGCTATGGCCACGGCAGGGGTTCGGCTACCGCACCATTATGTGAGGATTACTAAGGTCCTGCGGGATGACTTGAAGGTTTGGAAGTCCTTTTTATTGGATTATTCTGGGCTTTCTTGTTTCCCGGAGGGAGAGTTGGGCAATTCGGATCTTCAGCTTTTTACGGATGCTTCCAGTTCTTGGGGTTATGGGGCAATTTATGGTACGCATTGGTCTTCCGCCCCTTGGCCTCAGAGCTGGTTGGATTCGGGTTTGACGCGCAACCTCACTTTGTTAGAATTGTTCCCCATAGTGGTTGCCTTGGAAGTTTGGGGCGCCTCTATGGCGAACAAGCGCATACTTGAGGGTGCGGTTTCTTCAATTAACAGTTTGTCCTCTAGCTCTCTACCTGTTCTTGCTTTGTTGCGTCGGCTGGTTCTTAGATGTTTGCAGCTCAATATTGTCTTTAAAGCTCGTCATGTCCCAGGCATTGATAATTCTGTTGCTGACGCTCTTTCTCGTTTTCAGTGGGGTCGCTTCAAAGACATGCATCCGAAGGCGGATTCGGAGGGTTTCCCGTGCCCTCCAGAGCTTTGGGACCTGGTTCTCCTCTCTTGACCCTCTTGTTGCGGGATTCGGTGGCAGCATCCACGTGGTCTGCTCACGGTAAGGCGTGGAGTGAGTGGTTAGCCTTCTCCTCCCCCGATAGGTTGTTAGATGTTGCTTGCTGCCGGGAGCTCACTTATGCGTACCTCGCGCTCTTGAAATCAGAGGGTGTGTCATCGGCCACAGCAGCCCGGCGTGTGTCTGGTGTGGCCTTTGGTTTGAAGTTGTTGGGTTTGGTGGATGTGACGAAAGATTTTCCTTTTCAATTAATTTTGCGTGGCTGGAAGAAGTCTGCGCGTCCGGTTGATTTTCGCCGTCCGGTTTCCTTTTTACTTCTTCTGCGTTTGTTTTCTGTTACGCGTACAGTTTGCTCCTCTCCTTATGAGGCTGAGCTTCTGGGCTGCGCCTTTGTGCTGGCCTTTTTTGGTGCGCTTCGGGTAGGTGAGTTAGTTGCCCCGTCTCGACGTGCCTCGGGCGGCTTGGCGGCGGACGACGTCGTCATACTTCAGGATTCCCTCCGGATTAGGGTGAGGCGCTCCAAGACTGACATTTATGGTCAGGGTACTTGGTTGTCCATTTCTGGTTTGGAGGGTCCCCTGTGCCCGGTTGCAGTGGTGTGCCGTTATTCTTCGGTGCGGCCGCTTTCTCCGCAGTTTTTGGTGCATAGCGACGGCTCTTTCCTTACCCGTTTCCAGTTCGATTCTTTATTTAGGCATTGTTTGCAGGCGGTCGGTGCCCCCCCGTCTGAGTTCGGTACTCATTCCTTCCGCATTGGCGCTGCAACAGCTGCGGATGCGGCAGGTTTGACCGAGGAAGAGGTCAAGCGCATTGGTAGGTGGAGGTCCAGTTGTTACCGGCGTTATGTTCGTCCGGGCCTGCTTACTGTGTAGCCTCCTCTCATGTTTTTTCCGTTTTTTCTTTAGGTACGGTTTAAAATATAAAAAAAAAAAAATAAAAATTTGTGATGTTGTGTCTTGTTTTTATATTATCTTGTATTTTCCCCCTCAGTTTTGTTTTTTCTCTTGCCTGGTTTTGATTGTCTTTTTTCTTTCAGGCTTGTCTCCTATTGTTTGGATCTTGGGGCATTCGTACAACTTCTGGGCGGCTCGGCGTGCTGCTGTCCGGCCGGGAGGTTTGCAGTTGGGCTTCATCAATGCCGAGCTCCGGTGGCACAGAGTTCGGGGTTTGAGCTGGCTGCAGATGTTGCCCCAGATCGTTTCCATAGGTCGTTCCTCCCAGGCCCCTGTGGTGCTGGTGTTGCATGCTGGGGGCAATGACCTTGGTGTGGTTCGCCTCTCTGAACTTATTTCGCTTATCCGGTCGGATTTTGACCGCTTTGGTGCCTTTTTCACAGATGTCATTTTTATTTGGTCTGAGATTGTCCCTAGAGCGCACTGGAGAGGTGCTAGGGACCCCGCTGCCTTGGAGAGAGCTCGCCGTTTGCTAAATTTGCGAGTATCTCGCCATGTGAGATCTCGTGGTGGCGTGGTGGTGCGCCACCGGCAGCTTGAAGGAGACAACAGGGGTCTTCTCCGAAGGGATGGTGTGCATCTCACGGACATAGGCCTTGACATTTTCCTGTCCGGATTGCAGGACGGTATTGACAGGGCCTTGTTCATGTTGATGGAGGGGGGTCGGACCCCGGTGTAGGGTTACACCGTGATCCGGTGGCATGTTGGCAGGACCTTGCCCATCCCCCTATGGCCTTTTGGTAGAGAAGATGAAAGGCGCGTCATTCGCGGAATATCACCCACATGCCCACCGTCGGTGGCGGGGCATACTGGCGACGCGCCTTCTGCTGCAGTCATGGGGTGGCAAGGTTTCTGCGGATATGTTAATTTATTTAATAAAGCTGTGGCCGACCCCCACAAAATTCATCCATACACCAGTGTTTGTGTTTTATTGTATAGTATAACTACTCAGGAAGGGGAGGGGGAGGTTTCTGTGGTTTTTTGCTGGTTTATGGCATTGCGCCCAGTCTAAATATACATGGAGTAGCCTCAATTCTAAACTTATGCTTATTATTAATTAATTAATGTTTATAATGACTGTTTTAATTGATTGAAGTTTTGCATTATCTGTGTATGGATTCTAAGCGCCTGTTCACACAAGGCATTGCATGCATATTTTTATGTTTATAATAACTGTTTTATTTGGTTGAAGTTTTCCCTTTCTGTGCATGCAAGACTGTTGAGGACATTAGGTGTTTGTTCACACAATACGTCATGTACTCATGTCATTGTACGTATATCCATGCTGTTCATTTTGATGGATATCCAGCAGTAAGTGCATGCAATATAGTGGAGGATACTAAGTGCCTGTACACATGATGCATTACTCACTGATGTTATTCTATGTATATTTATGCTTATAATGACTGATTTATATGGCTGAAATCTGAGCTGTCTGTACATGCCACATAATAGGAATGTTAGATGCCTAGTCACATAATGCTTTATTACAATGACTCCACATTTTTTTGCCTACAATTTAAAGTGGTTATCCAGGTGTATGATACTGAGCCCCACTTCCTCTTCTCAGGAATTGACATCATGTCCTTTGGTCACATGGCTATGCTGCAGCTCAGTCCCATTCAAATGAATGAGGCTCAGCTGTTGCAGGGTCACGTATCAAATGGTTATGATGTCACTGCCTGAAAAGAGGAACTGGAGCTCAATATCATATACCTGGACTTAATAAGTTATATAGGTGAGGTAGCATTCATCTTAAAGGGGTTGTCCACGACTAGGATAGTGAGCTTCACTTCCTCTTCTCAGGCAATGACATCATGTCTGTTGGTCATATGGCAATGCTGCAACTGAGCCCTATTCATTTGAATGGGACTGAGCTGCAGCATGAATGTGATGTTACTTCCTGAAAAGATGAAGTGGAGCTCACTATCATAGGCCTGGAGATCCCCTTTAAGTTGCATGTTACCCCACCCATACAACTTATTAAGACAAATAAGTGTCTAAAAGGGATTGTCCAAGACTAGGATACTGATCTCCACTTCCTCTTCTTAGGCAGTGGTATCATATCTGTTGGGTTGGTCACATAGCCATGCTACTGCTGATCCCTACTCATTTGAATGGGACTGAGCTGCAGCATCGATATGATGTGACTTCCTGAGAAGAGGATGTGAAGCTCAATATCATAGAAACCCCTTTATGTTGCTAATATAATTCTGGGAGACTTTAGCCCCTCCCCCTGACCCAACCACAAACCAACTGACAACACCTTTACACACCCAGGAATGCCCACCAACTATGCCCTCTTGTGTCTGGTCATGCCCATTTCCTGGGTGTATTGGCAACTATAGTTTAAACAACCCTCTTGTTAAATTCATGTTCACTTACAAGTCTCCTATGAGTGTATGGCCCTTTAAATCAGTCATAGTCTCAGTCATGACCCACCAGACACATCATGTGACCTCTGGTATCCAGTCAGGGTTACCAGACACATCATGTGACCTCTGGTATCCAGTCAGGGTTGCGTCTAGAATGGAGTTGCTCCTGGTAGGTCCTCCCTCCAGCAACTCCAATCTAGTCACCTCACTAGTGAACGGGCTAGAATGGAGGTGCTGGAGGGAGGACCTACCAGGAGCAACTCCAATCTAGACAATTCAGTAGTGAGGTGACTAGATTGGAGTTGCTGGAGGCAGGAACTACTAGAATCAACTCCTATGTAGACTGTTCAGTACTGAAGTGACTAGAATGGAGTTGCTAATAGGAGCTGCCGCCAGAAACTCCAATCTAGTCACCTCACTACAGGAGCAGCTACGGTAGAGTGGAGTGTCTATAGGAAGGAGCCATAACTGGCCAAGAGAGACATTGTATATGTATATGATTATCAATAAGAA